>NC_061082.1:8659449-10122429 GCF_021917145.1 Hypomesus transpacificus
CCTTTGATATCAGAAGGGAGGGGAGTTCTGTTATTATTTATGATCTTGACCTCCTTCCAGAAGTCAGTAAGATTGTTATTCTGCATCTTTCTGGCCAGCGAGTCTGCTCTCATTGTGTTTTCATTTCTCTTAATGAAACGAGTGCATATTTAAATCTAGCATTTGTGAGGTTTTTGTTATCAAGCAGCACTCCCTGTCTGGGTCTGCCTGCCTCTGACCAGACTCTAAAGGCTTCTCTAGCAGCAGCATGTTGCTCAGACACAAACTCATTCCAGACAGGCCGTGCGTTAGGGACCTTACTCTTGTGATTAATAAAAGGTTCACTGGAAGCATAAAGACATTTGACAATATCATCATACATGGCACAGAGCTTTTCAGCATGATGTTTATCCTTGCAGTTCATATCCGTGCACATTAGGGCATCCCTAGAAAATGCAACATCACTATGTAAGCTGTCAGTTAATAGAGAATATCTGTGCATAACCTCTTTGGTCAATTTTGACCAGTCCAGTTTTCTTGGGGGGCCAGCAACAAGGGTACACTCTCAACATTTAGCAGCATAGCAACTGGTATGTGATCAGTGGTGGCCAGCCCATAACACATCTCTATACTTTCCAGTGAGTCATGAGCATCGGCTGTGGTTACAATATGGTCTAGCCAGGAAGTTGTGTGCCACGTTTCACTTATATAGGTAAAACTTGTATCAGGCAATAACGCTTGATATAATTAATTTAGTTTCATTACAGAACTGCTGCAGATGTTGTGCGAATAAACGCTTATCTGACATGTCAGCATTAAAATCACCCATGACATAGACACAACATGAACTATTGTCCTCTATGAAGGACTGAATAAAAGCTAACCTGTTCTGAAATTCATCCTCATGGTCATAGGATTCATATGGTGTGTACACATTTACAATAGTACAATTTATTTTCATTGTGATTAAACTCCAACCCAATAGCCCAGTCAACGTTAAGCCACACCACCTTTACCGTTGGGTCATATTTTATGTTCCACAGTATAGCTACACCACCAGCTATCCTCCCACAAACCATTCTCATGCTGAGATCGGTAGTGGACTCTCCAGCACCATGAAAGTTCTTGTGTAGGGAGTTCAATTTGTCCAGATCTTGCTTGGCCATCCAGGTTTCTTGAAGGCAGACAATGTCACTCTCGTCCAGCAATGTGTCCACCACCAAACGTCTTGATCTATCAGCAGCAGTATGTCCTACTCGGAGGCCACGAGCGTTGTAGGATACAACCCGCATTAATGATCTACCACGGACCCATCAGGGCAGCTGGCCGGTGTGTCTGTCTCCCTGGTCTCTACATATAGGCCTACATTCATCCCAGCATCATGACTGAGCTGAAGCTCGGTACCCTGAGAGCGGGGGGTATGCTCTGGTCGAGCTTTTTTGAAAGTATAGACCAAGGGTAATTACCACACCACAACTGTCCCACCATTACCCATAGGTGGCGCTACATTCCACGCCCTAAAGCACAAAGGCTTTCTGGAATGGATAGGCTAACCAAGCCCCCTCCCTTCACTCCTTGGGTTGAAATAAAGGCCCTTGTGGATCTTGATGGTATTATATTTCAGATTTGGTATCCCATTGGTAATTCTGCAGCATAGATTTTTCTATACAGTTCCAATTTGTCAAGAATATACATTTTTCAATGGTTCGCAATGTTTGGAGGAATCCGCCATTACTGCTTGCAGTTATATTTATTATTATTATTCTTGTTCCATGGAAGTCAATGGCAGCCCCTAGAACACTTCGACAACTTTTTGTGAAATTTGGCACACTCATTAAGGACAGTTGATTCTATACCTACACCAAGTTTCATGTCTCCCATTAGACCACTCCAGCGCCACCAATGGGTCAAAGTTGGACTTGTGTTTACACACGCAACTTTTGAACCGTATGACCCATTTTCAAAAATGAGGTACCATTGGATTCCCTGGTTCAAGCCGAGTTCAACGCACCCCATGGCGTCAATTTCCGGTTATATAGATTTTCCGCTACTTCCGGTTTTATCAAAAACCTTTGAAAGCCTACTCCTCCTACAATTTTTGTCATATCTTCTTCAAAGTTACCAGAGATGATCTTCAGACCAAGCGTCACAAAAGTTATCGAAAAGAATTTTGATCCTCACAACCGTTTGTCCGGTACAGCCAATCAAATTCATCAGAAAAGCCGCCAAACAGGATGTGAAGTCCTGTCTCAGCAAATCTTTGAGATATCAACACGAAACTTGGTATATCGATGGAAGACACTACAACATGTTACCGTGTGCAAAGGCAACTTCATATCTCCAAAAATGATTGATATAAAGCAAATTGAACTTATCGCTAACGCTAAAATAATGCTTTACACATCAGCCAGTCAAAAACTGATACTCTGATTCAATCACAAGTTCATATGAAGACTCTTGAGAATGTTTATAACACAAATCTGTGAAAAAGTTGACTGTAAGATCAAAGGTCGATTTTTGGTGAATATTTGAAACATGCTTGCTTGGCTAATTTCTAGCCAAATTTCCAATGAATGTCTCCCCTCCTCCTGCCCGCGCGTGCTCCACATCCTCACACACTCAGCCTTAACTTACACACGCGCGGGCTTGGCAAGACGCACACGCAACATTTCAGGAGAGTGTGGGCTGACCAAGCCCCCACTCATTCCTTGGTTTCTAGCCAAGGCCTTGTGGATCTTGTAATCTTGGATCTCTTAACAAAAGCTGATCTTTTTAGTATTGCATTTCCGATTTTGTATGCAATGGTAAAAAGTTATACAAATCCTGAAACATTGATATATATATATGTATTTATATATATATAAATCTTTATTTCAGACGCCAAGTTCCACATAAAATAACAGACATAGAGCTATAAAAAAGAGAGTAAAACGAAAACATAAAACATAGATAATACAGTGCATAAAAAGTATGAAGACTTTTGTGCCAATGTAGTCTTAAGTTCCAAGTAATCGATAGCAGCTCTTTAGAGGGTTGACCAGGGCCTCTACTATTCAGTTCTCAGACTTGTCCAGTCGACACATGAAACCATACATCAGTTGTCTCAGGAGTGCCTTACAGGTTGGTACGTGCTTAGACAGAAACAACTGACCAGCACTATGCCACCTAGGCACATTAAGTAGCAATCTAAAAGCATCATTGAAACCATACATCAGTTGTCTCAGGATTGCCTTACAGGTTGGTACGTGCTTAGACACAAACAACTGACTAGCACTATGCCACCTTGGCACATTAAGTAGCAATCTAAAAGCATCATTGTAGGCTACTTTCAGTATCTGTATACTCCTTTACCTGTACATAGACCACAAATGAGCAGTGTACAATGGTGTTATGTAGGTTCTAAACAGGGAACATTTAACTGAATCTGAGCACATAGAAAACGTCCTTAATAACATACTGGCCTGAGAATATATTTGACAGCGCTGTTGATACATATCGTTGTCATCTGTCCAATCATCAGAAATGACATGGCAGATATTTTATTTCCTCACAAACACCAAGGGGACTGCCAGATAAATAAAAGGTAGGGAAGGTTAATTTCCTGTCCTGATTACTTCTGACTATCATTATGTGGCTTTTCTTTGCATTATATTTTATATCATGATCTAAGCCATACTGAGAGCACACCCATAGCATCTGTTGCAACAGGCTGAGTGGAACCAGATAATCTGCGTACATCAGATGATTGACAATAGATTCACCAACAAGACAGCCTGTATTTGTCTTATTCAGCTGGCTTGATAAGTCGTCCATATCCATATTAAACAAAAAGGGAAATCAAATTCCTCCTTGTCGAACTCCGTTACCAACATGGAAAGCAGCTGATACAACATTGTCCCATTTAACATGAAAAGTTTGATTTGCATACCAGAACACCAAAATCCTCACAAGAGGTTTAGGGAAACCTCTCGCTATTAGCTTCATAAACAGTTTTTCATGACAAATTCGATCGAAAGCTTTGTAAGCATCAATAAAGCATAAAAATACAGATGAATTAAGACTTGTGTACCTGAGACAATCTCCTTCAGAGCATAGATACAGAGATCAGTACCATGTTTTCTTTTAAAACCAAACTGATTTTCTGCAGTCAGAATATACATTTCCAATTTCAATCAAATAATTCTCTCAAACACTTTAGACAAGATACTGGCCAATGCAATGGGTCGATAGTTGTGTAGCCCGGGTGGTAAACATTTCTGTTGAAACAATCCTATTACATAAATATAAAAGTTTGAATACATAATACTTAAGTTCATAGTTTAATAAATAGACTTTAAGGTTTGAGAGTATGATTTTGATTTGATGAGAAATGCATATTGTTCATGTTTTACTGAATACAGCATTTGGAAATGTATATCTGTTGTTTAAAAAACGCATGTTAAAATGTACCGGTTACAAATATGAAGAGAGTAAGATGAATGTTTTGTGAATCTATGTTGTTGCTTTAATTTTGATTATGATGTTAAGCCAATCCGGTTTGAGGTCAAAGGGCAGGGTAACACGGGAAGTTGGGGTAGATGAGGTTGGAGTAGAAAAAGACAGAGCGAGCGGAGGAGTTGGAGGGAGAAGAAAATTGTAGCGTACGGTAAAATACCAAGAGTGAAGATTTTATATTATCATTAGTGGTGTTATGTTTATATTGTTGGGTGAATATCTCAACCAACAACAATAACCCAGAAAGAGGAGTTTGGCTGTTGGCGGTTTTGGATTAAGCACGGGCTTTGCCGCCAGACTAGCGACAGCGAGTGCCAGGTTGGAGCCGGTGGAGGTCGGGATTGTCGTCGTCCTCAGTCTTCTTCCTGAGTTGGTTCGTCTCGTAAATCCACGAGAGTATTTGGTCGGTCTCTCCTTCACCTGCTGCCGCCCTTCTGCCGCAGTGCGTGTGCTACCGCACTGCTGATCCGAGGTACCAGCTCCTTGTTATTTTGTGCCATCCTGGCGAAACAGCCATTTTGTTTACGGCTACAACGCACACGAGCTACACTCAGGCCTGCACCGTAGAACTGTACTGAATTAAGGTATTCGTGTAGTTAGCATTGCCGGCTAGTTTGTATTGTGTGTCCATGTGCATTACGATGTCATGTAAATGTTGAACCAATAACTGAAGAACTGATTTTTTGTCTGAAGTAAATCTTTCCTGTTTTTGTTTAACAGTTGGTTGTATTGTTTTTTTCATATGTTAAATTGGTTTAAGTTAGTAACAATTACTAACGAACTCAGGTTAGCCACCTCTCATTACAAATCCACCAAACTAGAGAGGCGCTACAGTTGTCTATGCTGTTCAGTTTACCAGCCTTATCTTTAACAACAGGCACTAACAGTACTGACATAATAGAGTTCGGTAGAACACCATGAACCATAATTCCAGTGAGACACATGGCTAGAAATGGACTGAGTCTATAACTGGCATTTTTTAGATGCTCTGCAGAAATGGAATCCATACCACAAGCTTTGTTGTTGTCTAGCATGTGGATGGCATCATAAATATCTACTGATCTAACTATCAAGTCTGCAGAGATACCTTTATATTGATTATCAATTCTCACTGTGTTACTTTGAACACAATTAAATAGTTTACTGTAGTGCTCATGCCATAGATCAGCAATCTTCTCTGGACAACTAACCCCTTTGATATCAGAAGGGAGGGGAGTTCTGTTATTATTTATGATCTTGACCTCCTTCCAGAAGTCAGTAAGATTGTTATTCTGCATCTTTCTGGCCAGCGAGTCTACTCTCATTGTGTTTTCATTTCTCTTAATGAAACGAGTGCATATTTAAATCTAGCATTTGTGAGGTTTTTGTTATCAAGCAGCACTCCCTGTCTGGGTCTGCCTGCCTCTGACCAGACTCTAAAGGCTTCTCTAGCAGCAGCATGTTGCTCAGACACAAACTCATTCCAGACAGGCCGTGCGTTAGGGACCTTACTCTTGTGATTAATAAAAGGTTCACTGGAAGCATAAAGACATTTGACAATATCATCATACATGGCACAGAGCTTTTCAGCATGATGTTTATCCTTGCAGTTCATATCCGTGCACATTAGGGCATCCCTAGAAAATGCAACATCACTATGTAAGCTGTCAGTTAATAGAGAATATCTGTGCCGAACCTCTTTGGTCAATTTTGACCAGTCCAGTTTTCTTGGGGGGCCAGCAACAAGGGTACAATCTCAACATTTAGCAGCATAGCAACTGGTATGTGATCAGTGGTGGCCAGCCCATAACACATCTCTATACTTTCCAGTGAGTCATGAGCATCGGCTGTGGTTACAATATGGTCTAGCCAGGAAGTTGTGTGCCACGTTTCACTTATATAGGTAAAACTTGTATCAGGCAATAACGCTTGATATAATTAATTTAGTTTCATTACAGAACTGCTGCAGATGTTGTGCGAATAAACGCTTATCTGACATTTCAGCATTAAAATCACCCATGACATAGACACAACATGAACTATTGTCCTCTATGAAGGACTGAATAAAAGCTAACCTGTTCTGAAATTCATCCTCATGGTCATAGGATTCATATGGTGTGTACACATTTACAATAGTAAATTTATTTTCATTGTGATTAAACTCCAACCCAATAGCCCAGTCAACGTTAAGCCACACCACCTTTACCGTTGGGTCATATTTTATGTTCCACAGTATAGCTACACCACCAGCTATCCTCCCACAAACCATTCTCATGCTGAGATTGGTAGTGGACTCTCCAGCACTATGAAACATCTTGTGTAGGGAGTTCAATTTGTCCAGATCTTGCTTGGCCATCCAGGTTTCTTGAAGGCAGACAATGTCACTCTCGTCCAGCAATGTGTCCACCACCAAACGTCTTGATCTATCAGCAGCAGTATGTCCTACTCGGAGGCCACGAGCGTTGTAGGATACAACCCGCATTAATGATCTACCACGGACCCATCAGGGCAGCTGGCCGGTGTGTCTGTCTCCCTGGTCTCTACATATAGGCCTACATTCATCCCAGCATCATGACTGAGCTGAAGCTCGGTACCCTGAGAGTGGGGGGTATGCTCTGGTCGAGCTTTTTTGAAAGTATAGACCAAGGGTAATTACCACACCACAACTGTCCCACCATTACCCATAGGTGGCGCTACATTCCACGCCCTAAAGCACAAAGGCTTTCTGGAATGGATAGGCTAACCAAGCCCCCTCCCTTCACTCCTTGGGTTGAAATAAAGGCCCTTGTGGATCTTGATGGTATTATATTTCAGATTTGGTATCCCATTGGTAATTCTGCAGCATAGATTTTTCTATACAGTTCCAATTTGTCAAGAATATACATTTTTCAATGGTTCGCAATGTTTGGAGGAATCCGCCATTACTGCTTGCAGTTATATTTATTATTATTATTCTTGTTCCATGGAAGTCAATGGCAGCCCCTAGAACCCTTCGACAACTTTTTGTGAAATTTGGCACACTCATTAAGGACAGTTGATTCTATACCTACACCAAGTTTCATGTCTCCCATTAGACCACTCCAGCGCCACCAACGGGTCAAAGTTGGACTTGTGTTTACACACGCAACTTTTGAACCGTATGACCCATTTTCGAAAATGAGGTACCATTGGATTCCCTGGATCAAGCCGAGTTCAACGCACCCCATGGCGTCAATTTCCGGTTATGTAGATTTTCCGCTATTTCCGGTTTTATCAAAAACCTTTGAAAGCCTACTCCTCCTACAATTTTTGTCATATCTTCTTCAAAGTTACCAGAGATGATCTTCAGACCAAGCCTCACAAAAGTTATCGAAAATAATTTTGATCCTCGCAACCGTTTGTCCGGTACAGCCAATCAAATTCATCAGAAAAGCCGCCAAACAGGATGTGAAGTCATGTCTCAGCAAATCTTTGAGATATCAACACGAAACTTGGTATATCGATGGAAGACAGTACAACATGTTACCGTGTGCAAAGGCAACTTCATATCTCCAAAAATGATTGATATAAAGCAAATTGAACTTATCGCTAACGCTAAAATAATGCTTTACACATCAGCCAGTCAAAAACTGATACTCTGATTCAATCACAAGTTCATATGAAGACTCTTGAGAATGTTTATAACACAAATCTGTGAAAAAGTTGACTGTAAGATCAAAGGTCGATTTTTGGTGAATATTTGAAACATGCTTGCTTGGCTAATTTCTAGCCAAATTTCCAATGAATGTCTCCCCTCCTCCTGCCCGCGCGTGCTCCACATCCTCACACACTCAGCCTTAACTTACACACGCGCGGGCTTGGCAAGACGCACACGCAACATTTCAGGAGAGTGTGGGCTGACCAAGCCCCCACTCATTCCTTGGTTTCTAGCAAAGGCCTTGTGGATCTTGTAATCTTGGATCTCTTAACAAAAGCTGATCTTTTTAGTATTGCATTTCCGATTTTGTATGCAATGGTAAAAAGTTATACAAATCCTGAAACATTGATATATATATATATGTATTTATATATATATAAATCTTTATTTCAGACGCCAAGTTCCACATAAATTAACAGACATAGAGCTATAAAAAAGAGAGTAAAACGAAAACATAAAACATAGATAATACAGTGCATAAAAAGTATTAGGACTTTTGTGCCAATGTAGTCTTAAGTTCCAAGTAATCGATAGCAGCTCTTTAGAGGGTTGACCAGAGCCTCTACTATTCAGTTCTCAGACTTGTCCAGTCGACACATGAAACCATACATCAGTTGTCTCAGGAGTGCCTTACAGGTTGGTACGTGCTTAGACAGAAACAACTGACCAGCACTATGCCACCTAGGCACATTAAGTAGCAATCTAAAAGCATCATTGAAACCATACATCAGTTGTCTCAGGATTGCCTTACAGGTTGGTACGTGCTTAGACACAAACAACTGACTAGCACTATGCCACCTTGGCACATTAAGTAGCAATCTAAAAGCACCATTGTAGGCTACTTTCAGTATCTGTATACTCCTTTACCTGTACATAGACCACAAATGAGCAGTGTACAATGGTGTTATGTAGGTTCTAAACAGGGAACATTAAACTGAATCTGAGCACATAGAAAACGTCCTTAATAACATACTGGCCTGAGAATATATTTTACAGCGCTGTTGATACATATCGTTGTCATCTGTCCAATCATCAGAAATGACATGGCAGATATTTTATTTCCTCACAAACACCAAGGGGACTGCCAGATAAATAAAAGGTAGGGAAGGTTAATTTCCTGTCCTGATTACTTCTGACTATCATTATGTGGCTTTTCTTTGCATTATATTTTATATCATGATCTAAGCCATACTGAGAGCACACCCATAGCATCTGTTGCAACAGGCTGAGTGGAACCAGATAATCTGCGTACATCAGATGATTGACAATAGATTCACCAACAAGACAGCCTGTATTTGTCTTATTCAGCTGGCTTGATAAGTCGTCCATATCCATATTAAACAAAAAGGGAAATCAAATTCCTCCTTGTCGAATTCCGTTACCAACATGGAAAGGAGCTGATACAACATTGTCCCATTTAACATGAAAAGTTTGATTGGCATACCAGAACACCAAAATCCTCACAAGAGGTTTAGGGACACCTCTCGCTATTAGCTTCATAAACAGTTTTTCATGACAAATTCGATCGAAAGCTTTGTAAGCATCAATAAAGCATAAAAATACAGATAAATTAAGACTTGTGTACCTGAGACAATCTCCTTCAGAGCATAGATACAGAGATCAGTACCATGTTTTCTTTAAAAACCAAACTGATTTTCTGCCGTCAGAATATACATTTCCAATTTCAATCAAATAATTCTCTCAAACACTTTAGACAAGATACTGGCCAATGCAATGGGTCGATAGTTGTCTATGCTGTTCAGTTTACCAGCCTTATCTTTAACAACAGGCACTAACAGTACTGACATAATAGAGTTCGGTAGAACACCATGAACCATAATTCCAGTGAGACACATGGCTAGAAATGGACTGAGTCTATAACTGGCATTTTTTAGATGCTCTGCAGAAATGCAATCCATACCACAAGCTTTGTTGTTGTCTAGCATGTGGATGGCATCATAAATATCTACTGATCTAACTATCAAGTCTGCAGAGATACCTTTATATTCATTATCAATTCTCACTGTGTTACTTTGAACACAATTAAATAGTTTACTGTAGTGCTCATGCCATAGATCAGCAATCTTCTCTGGACAACTAACCCCTTTGATATCAGAAGGGAGGGGAGTTCTATTATTATTTATGATCTTGACCTCCTTCCAGAAGTCAGTAAGATTGTTATTCTGCATCTTTCTGGCCAGCGAGTCTGCTCTCATTGTGTTTTCATTTCTCTTAATGAAATGAGTGCATATTTAAATCTAGCATTTGTGAGGTTTTTGTTATCAAGCAGCACTCCCTGTCTGGGTCTGCCTGCCTCTGACCAGACTCTAAAGGCTTCTCTAGCAGCAGCATGTTGCTCAGACACAAACTCATTCCAGACAGGCCGTGCGTTAGGGACCTTACTCTTGTGATTAGTAAAAGGTTCACTGGAAGCATAAAGACATTTGACAATATCATCATACATGGCACAGAGCTTTTCAGCATGATGTTTATCCTTGCAGTTCATATCCGTGCACATTAGGGCATCCCTAGAAAATGCAACATCACTATGTAAGCTGTCAGTTAATAGAGAATATCTGTGCATAACCTCTTTGGTCAATTTTGACCAGTCCAGTTTTCTTGGGGGGCCAGCAACAAGGGTACACTCTCAACATTTAGCAGCATAGCAACTGGTACGTGATCAGTGGTGGCCAGCCCATAACACATCTCTATACTTTCCAGTGAGTCATGAGCATCGGCTGTGGTTACAATATGGTCTAGCCAGGAAGTTGTGTGCCACGTTTCACTTATATAGGTAAAACTTGTATCAGGCAATAACGCTTGATATCATTAATTTAGTTTCATTACAGAACTGCTGCAGATGTTGTGCGAAAAAAAACGCTTATCTGACATGTCAGCATTAAAATCACCCATGACATAGACACAACATGAACTATTGTCCTCTATGAAGGACTGAATAAAAGCTAACCTGTTCTGAAATTCATCCTCATGGTCATAGGATTCATATGATGTGTACACATTTACAATAGTACATTTATTTTCATTGTGATTAAACTCCAACCCAATAGCCCAGTCAACGTTAAGCCACACCACCTTTACCGTTGGGTCATATTTTATGTTCCACAGTATAGCTACACCACCAGCTATCCTCCCACAAACCATTCTCATGCTGAGATCGGTAGTGGACTCTCCAGCACCATGAAAGTTCTTGTGTAGGGAGTTCAATTTGTCCAGATTTTGCTTGGCCATCCAGGTTTCTTGAAGGCAGACAATGTCACTCTCGTCCAATAATGTGTCCACCACCAAACGTCTTGATCTATCAGCAGCAGTATGTCCTACTCGGAGGCCACGAGCGTTGTAGGATACAACCCGCATTAATGATCTACCACGGACCCATCAGGGCAGCTGGCCGGTGTGTCTGTCTCCCCGGTCTCTACATATAGGCCTACATTCATCCCAGCATCATGACTGAGCTGAAGCTCGGTACCCTGAGAACGGGGGGTGTGCTCTGGTCGAGCTTTTTTGAAAGTATAGACCAAGGGTAATTGCCACACCACAACTGTCCCACCATTACCCATAGGTGGCGCTACATTCCACGCCCTAAAGCACAAAGGCTTTCTGGAATGGATAGGCTAACCAAGCCCCTTCCCTTCACTCCTTGGGTTAAAATATAGGCCCTTGTGGATCTTTGTGGTATTATATTTCAGATTTGGTATCCCATTGGTAATTCTGCAGCATAGATTTTTCTATACAGTTCCAATTTGTCAAGAATATAAATTTTTCAAGGGTTCGCAATGTTTGGAGGAATCCGCCATTACTGCTTGCAGTTATATTTATTATTATTATTCTTGTTCCATGGAAGTCAATGGCAGCCCCTAGAACCCTTCGACAACTTTTTGTGAAATTTGGCACACTCATTAAGGACAGTTGATTCTATGCCTACACCAAGTTTCATGTCTCCCATTAGATCACTCCAGCGCCACCAACGGGTCAAAGTTGGACTTGTGTTTACACACGCAACTTTTGAACCGTATGACCCATTTTCAAAAATGAGGTACCATTGGATTCCCTGGATCAAGCCGAGTTCAACGCACCCCATGGCGTCAATTTCCGGTTATATAGATTTTCCGCTATTTCCGGTTTTATCAAAAACCTTTGAAAGCCTACTCCTCCTACAATTTTTGTCATATCTTCTTCAAAGTTACCAGAGATGATCTTCAGACCAAGCGTCACAAAAGTTATCGAAAAGAATTTTGATCCTCGCAACCGTTTGTCCGGTACAGCCAATCAAATTCATCAGAAAAGCCGCCAAACAGGATGTGAAGTCATGTCTCAGCAAATCTTTGAGATATCAACACGAAACTTGGTATATCGATGGAAGACACTACAACATGTTACCGTGTGCAAAGGCAACTTCATATCTCCAAAAATGATTGATATAAAGCAAATTGAACTTATCGCTAACGCTAAAATAATGCTTTACACATCAGCCAGTCAAAAACTGATACTCTGATTCAATCACAAGTTCATATGAAGACTCTTGAGAATGTTTATAACACAAATCTGTGAAAAATTTGACTGTAAGATCAAAGGTCGATTTTTGGTGAATATTTGAAACCTGCTTGCTTGGCTAATTTCTAGCCAAATTTCCAATGAATGTCTCCCCTCCTCCTGCCCGCGCGTGCTCCACATCCTCACAAACTCAGCCTTAACTTACACACGCGCGGGCTTGGCAAGACGCACACGCAACATTTCAGGAGAGTGTGGGCTGACCAAGCCCCCACTCATTCCTTGGTTTCTAGCAAAGGCCTTGTGGATCTTGTAATCTTGGATCTCTTAACAAAAGCTGATCTTTTTAGTATTGCATTTCCGATTTTGTATGCAATGGTAAAAAGTTATACAAATCCTGAAACATTGATATATATATATATGTATTTATATATATATAAATCTTTATTTCAGACGCCAAGTTCCACATAAAATAACAGACATAGAGCTATAAAAAAGAGAGTAAAACGAAAACATAAAACATAGATAATACAGTGCATAAAAAGTATGAAGACTTTTGTGCCAATGTAGTCTTAAGTTCCAAGTAATCGATAGTAGCTCTTTAGAGGGTTGACCAGAGCCTCTACTATTCAGTTCTCAGACTTGTCCAGTCGACACATGAAACCATACATCAGTTGTCTCAGGAGTGCCTTACAGGTTGGTACGTGCTTAGACAGAAACAACTGACTAGCACTATGCCACCTAGGCACATTAAGTAGCAATCTAAAAGCATCATTGAAACCATACATCAGTTGTCTCAGGATTGCCTTACAGGTTGGTACGTGCTTAGACACAAACAACTGACTAGCACTATGCCACCTTGGCACATTAAGTAGCAATCTAAAAGCATCATTGTAGGCTACTTTCAGTATCTGTATACTCCTTTACCTGTACATAGACCACAAATGAGCAGTGTACAATGGTGTTATGTAGGTTCTAAACAGGGAACATTTAACTGAATCTGAGCACATAGAAAACGTCCTTAATAACATACTGGCCTGAGAATATATTTGACAGCGCTGTTGATACATATCGTTGTCATCTGTGCAATCATCAGAAATGACATGGCAGATATTTTATTTCCTCACAAACACCAAGGGGACTGCCAGATAAATAAAAGGTAGGGAAGGTTAATTTCCTGTCCTGATTACTTCTGACTATCATTATGTGGCTTTTCTTTGCATTATATTTTATATCATGATCTAAGCCATACTGAGAGCACACCCATAGCATCTGTTGCAACAGGCTGAGTGGAACCAGATAATCTGCGTACATCAGATGATTGACAATAGATTCACCAACAAGACAGCCTGTATTTGTCTTATTCAGCTGGCTTGATAAGTCGTCCATATCCATATTAAACAAAAAGGGAAATCAAATTCCTCCTTGTCGAACTCCGTTACCAACATGGAAAGCAGCTGATACAACTTGTCCCATTTAACATGAAAAGTTTGATTGGCATACCAGAACACCAAAATCCTCACAAGAGGTTTAGGGACACCTCTCGCTATTAGCTTCATAAACAGTTTTTCATGACAAATTCGATCGAAAGCTTTGTAAGCATCAATAAAGCATAAAAATACAGATGAATTAAGACTTGTGTACCTGAGACAATCTCCTTCAGAGCATAGATACAGAGATCAGTACCATGTTTTCTTTTAAAACCAAACTGATTTTCTGCAGTCAGAATATACATTTCCAATTTCAATCAAATAATTCTCTCAAACACTTTAGACAAGATACTGGCCAATGCAATGGGTCGATAGTTGTGTAGCCCGGGTGGTAAACATTTCTGTTGAAACAATCCTATTACATAAATATAAAAGTTTGAATACATAATACTTAAGTTCATAGTTTAATAAATAGACTTTAAGGTTTGAGAGTATGATTTTGATTTGATGAGAAATGCATATTGTTCATGTTTTACTGAATACAGCATTTGGAAATGTATATCTGTTGTTTAAAAAACGCATGTTAAAATGTACCGGTTACAAATATGAAGAGAGTAAGATGAATGTTTTGTGAATCTATGTTGTTGCTTTAATTTTGATTATGATGTTAAGCCAATCCGGTTTGAGGTCAAAGGGCAGGGTAACACGGGAAGTTGGGGTAGATGAGGTTGGAGTAGAAAAAGACAGAGCGAGCGGAGGAGTTGGAGGGAGAAGAAAATTGTAGCGTACGGTAAAATACCAAGAGTGAAGATTTTATATTATCATTAGTGGTGTTATGTTTATATTGTTGGGTGAATATCTCAACCAACAACAATAACCCAGAAAGAGGAGTTTGGCTGTTGGCGGTTTTGGATTAAGCACGGGCTTTGCCGCCAGACTAGCGACAGCGAGTGCCAGGTTGGAGCCGGTGGAGGTCGGGATTGTCGTCGTCCTCAGTCTTCTTCCTGAGTTGGTTCGTCTCGTAAATCCACGAGAGTATTTGGTCGGTCTCTCCTTCACCTGCTGCCGCCCTTCTGCCGCAGTGCGTGTGCTACCGCACTGCTGATCCGAGGTACCAGCTCCTTGTTATTTTGTGCCATCCTGGCGAAACAGCCATTTTGTTTACGGCTACAACGCACACGAGCTACACTCAGGCCTGCACCGTAGAACTGTACTGAATTAAGGTATTCGTGTAGTTAGCATTGCCGGCTAGTTTGTATTGTGTGTCCATGTGCATTACGATGTCATGTAAATGTTGAACCAATAACTGAAGAACTGATTTTTTGTCTGAAGTAAATCTTTCCTGTTTTTGTTTAACAGTTGGTTGTATTGTTTTTTTCATATGTTAAATTGGTTTAAGTTAGTAACAATTACTAACGAACTCAGGTTAGCCACCTCTCATTACAAATCCACCAAACTAGAGAGGCGCTACAGTTGTCTATGCTGTTCAGTTTACCAGCCTTATCTTTAACAACAGGCACTAACAGTACTGACATAATAGAGTTCGGTAGAACACCATGAACCATAATTCCAGTGAGACACATGGCTAGAAATGGACTGAGTCTATAACTGGCATTTTTTAGATGCTCTGCAGAAATGGAATCCATACCACAAGCTTTGTTGTTGTCTAGCATGTGGATGGCATCATAAATATCTACTGATCTAACTATCAAGTCTGCAGAGATACCTTTATATTGATTATCAATTCTCACTGTGTTACTTTGAACACAATTAAATAGTTTACTGTAGTGCTCATGCCATAGATCAGCAATCTTCTCTGGACAACTAACCCCTTTGATATCAGAAGGGAGGGGAGTTCTGTTATTATTTATGATCTTGACCTCCTTCCAGAAGTCAGTAAGATTGTTATTCTGCATCTTTCTGGCCAGCGAGTCTGCTCTCATTGTGTTTTCATTTCTCTTAATGAAACGAGTGCATATTTAAATCTAGCATTTGTGAGGTTTTTGTTATCAAGCAGCACTCTCTGTCTGGGTCTGCCTGCCTCTGACCAGACTCTAAAGGCTTCTCTAGCAGCAGCATGTTGCTCAGACACAAACTCATTCCAGACAGGCCGTGCGTTAGGGACCTTACTCTTGTGATTAATAAAAGGTTCACTGGAAGCATAAAGACATTTGACAATATCATCATACATGGCACAGAGCTTTTCAGCATTATGTTTATCCTTGCAGTTCATATCCGAGAATTAGTTAATAGAGAATATCTGTGCCGAACCTCTTTAGTCAATTTTGACCAGTCCAGTTTTCTTGGGGGGCCAGCAACAAGGGTACACTCTCAATATTTAGCAGCATAGCAACTGGTATGTGATCAGTGGTGGCCAGCCCATAACACATCTCTATACTTTCCAGTGAGTCATGAGAATCGGCTGTGGTTACAATATGGTCTAGCCAGGAAGTTGTGTGCCACGTTTCACTTATATAGGTAAAACTTGTATCAGGCAATAACGCTTGATATAATTAATTTAGTTTCATTACAGAACTGCTGCAGATGTTGTGCGAATAAACACTTATCTGACATGTCAGCATTAAAATCACCCATGACATAGACACAACATGAACTATTGTCCTCTATGAAGGACTGAATAAAAGCTAACCTGTTCTGAAATTCATCCTCATGGTCATAGGATTCATATGGTGTGTACACATTTACAATAGTACATTTATTTTCATTGTGATTAAACTCCAACCCAATAGCCCAGTCAACGTTAAGCCACACCACCTTTACCGTTGGGTCATATTTTATGTTCCACAGTATAGCTACACCACCAGCTATCCTCCCACAAACCATTCTCATGCTGAGATCGGTAGTGGACTCTCCAGCACCATGAAAGTTCTTGTGTAGGGAGTTCAATTTGTCCAGATCTTGCTTGGTCATCCAGGTTTCTTGAAGGCAGACAATGTCACTCTCGTCCAGCAATGTGTCCACCACCAAACGTCTTGATCTATCAGCAGCAGTA
The DNA here is from genome assembly GCF_021917145.1 of Hypomesus transpacificus. Taxonomy (NCBI): domain Eukaryota; kingdom Metazoa; phylum Chordata; class Actinopteri; order Osmeriformes; family Osmeridae; genus Hypomesus; species Hypomesus transpacificus. The sequence goes on from NC_061082.1 coordinate 8,676,530, forward strand.
TGTCCTACTCGGAGGCCACGAGCGTTGTAGGATACAACCCGCATTAATGATCTACCACGGACCCATCAGGGCAGCTGGCCGGTGTGTCTGTCTCCCTGGTCTCTACATATAGGCCTACATTCATCCCAGCATCATGACTGAGCTGAAGCTCGGTACCCTGAGAGCGGGGGGTATGCTCTGGTCGAGCTTTTTTGAAAGTATAGACCAAGGGTAATTACCAAACCACAACTGTCCCACCATTACCCATATGTGGCGCTACATTCCACGCCCTAAAGCACAAAGGCTTTCTGGAATGGATAGGCTAACCAAGCCCCCTCCCTTCACTCCTTGAGTTGAAATAAAGGCCCTTGTGGATCCTGGTGGTATTATATTTCAGATTTGGTATCCCATTGGTAATTCTGCAGCATAGATTTTTCTATACAGTTCCAATTTGTCAAGAATATACATTTTTCAATGGTTCGCAATGTTTGGAGGAATCCGCCATTACTGCTTGCAGTTATATTTAGGATTCCTCCGTCAGGAGGAAACCTATTGTTATTGTTAGTTTTATTATTATTATTATTCTTGTTCCATGGAAGTCAATGGCAGCCCCTAGAACCCTTCGACAACTTTTTGTGAAATTTTGCACACTCATTAAGGACAGTTGATTCTATACCTACACCAAGTTTCATGTCTCCCATTAGACCACTCCAGCGCCACCAACGGGTCAAAGTTGGACTTGTGTTTACACACGCAACTTTTGAACCGTATGACCGATTTTCAAAAATGAGGCACCATTGGATTCCCTGGATCAAGCCGAGTTCAACGCACCCCATGGCGTCAATTTCCGGTTATATAGATTTTCCGCTATTTCCGGTTTTATGAAAAACCTTTGAAAGCCTACTCCTCCTACAATTTTTGTCATATCTTCTTCAAAGTTACCAGAGATGATCTGCAGACCAAGCCTCACAAAAGTTATCGAAAAGAATTTTGATCCTCACAACCGTTTGTCCGGTACAGCCAATCAAATTCATCAGAAAAGCCGCCAAACAGGATGTGAAGTCATGTCTCAGCAAATCTTTGAGATATCAACACGAAACTTGGTATATTGATGGAAGACACTACAACATGTTACCGTGTGCAAAGGCAACTTCATATCTCCAAAAATGATTGATATAAAGCAAATTGAACTTATCGCTAACGCTAAAATAATGCTTTACACATCAGCCAGTCAAAAACTGATACTCTGATTCAATCACAAGTTCATATGAAGACTCTTGAAAATGTTTATAACACAAATCTGTGAAAAAGTTGACTGTAAGATCAAAGGTCGATTTTTGGTGAATATTTGAAACATGCTTGCTTGGCTAATTTCTAGCCAAATTTCCAATGAATGTCTCCCCTCCTCCTGCCCGCGCGTGCTCCACATCCTCACACACTCAGCCTAACTTACACACGCGCGGGCTTGGCAAGACGCACACGCAACATTTCAGGAGAGTGTGGGCTGACCAAGCCCCCACTCATTCCTTAGTCTCTAGCAAAGGCCTTGCGGATCATGTAATCTTGGATCTCTAAACAAAAGCTGATCTTTTTGGTATTGCATTTCCGATTTTGTATGCAATGGTAAAAGGTTATACAAATCCTGAAACATTGATATATATATATGTATTTATATATATATAAATCTTTATTTCAGACGCCAAGTTCCACATAAAATAACAGACATAGAGCTATAAAAAAGAGAGTAAAACAAAAACATAAAACACAGATAATACAGTGCATAAAAAGTATGAAGACTTTTGTGCCAATGTAGTCTTTAAGTTCCAAGTAATCGATAGCAGCTCTTTAGAGGGTTGACCAGAGCCTCAGCATACATCAGTTGTCTCAGGAGTGCCTTACAGGTTGGTACGTGCTTAGACAGAAACAACTGACCAGCACTATGCCACCTAGGCACATTAAGTAGCAATCTAAAAGCATCATTGAAACCATACATCAGTTGTCTCAGGATTGCCTTACAGGTTGGTACGTGCTTAGACACAAACAACTGACTAGCACTATGCCACCTTGGCACATTAAGTAGGAATCTAAAAGCATCATTGTAGGCTACTTTCAGTATCTGTATACTCCTTTTCCTGTACATAGACCACAAATGAGCAGTGTACAATGGTGTTATGTAGGTTCTAAACAGGGAACATTTAACTGAATCTGAGCACATAGAAAACGTCTTTAATAACATACTGGCCTGAGAATATATTTTACAGCGCCGTTGATACATATCGTTGTCATCTGTCCAATCATCAGAAATGACATGGCCCAGATATTTTATTTCCTCACAAACACCAAGGGGACTGCCAGATAAATAAAAGGTAGGGAAGGTTAATTTCCTGTCCTGATTACTTCTGACTATCATTATGTGGCTTTTCTTTGCATTATATTTGATATCATGATCTAAGCCATACTGAGAGCACACCCATAGCATCTGTTGCAACAGGCTGAGTGGAACCAGATCATCTGCGTAAATCAGATGATTGACAATATATTCACCAACAAGACAGCCTGTATTTGTCTTATTCAGCAGGCTTGATAAGTCGTCCATATCCATATTAAACAAAAAGGGAAATCAAATTCCTCCTTGTCGAACTCCGTTACCAACATGGAAAGGAGCTGATACAACATTGTCCCATTTAACATGAAAAGTTTGATTGGCATACCAGAACACCAAAATCCTCACAAGAGGTTTAGGGACACCTCTCGCTATTAGCTTCATAAACAGTTTTTCATGACAAATTCGATCGAAAGCTTTGTAAGCATCAATAAAGCATAAAAATACAGATGAATTAAGACTTGTGTACCTGAGACAATCTCCTTCAGAGCATAGATACAGAGATCAGTACCATGTTTTCTTTTAAAAAACCAAACTGATTTTCTGCAGTCAGAATATACATTTCCAATTTCAATCAAATAATTCTCTCAAACACTTTAGACAAGATACTGGCCAATGCAATGGGTCGATAGTTGTCTATGCTGTTCAGTTTACCAGCCTTATCTTTAACAACAGGCACTAACAGTACTGACATGATTGAGTTCGGTAGAACACCATGAACCATAATTCCAGTGAGACACATGGCTAGTAATGGACTGAGTCTATAACTGGCATTTTTTAGATGCTCTGCAGAAATGCAATCCATACCACAAGCGTTGTTGTTGTCTAGCATGTGGATGGCATCATAAATATCTACTGATCTAACTATTAAGTCTGCAGAGATACCTTTATATTCATTATCAATTCTCACTGTGTTACTTTTAACACAATTAAATAGTTTACTGTAGTGCTCATGCCATAGATCAGCAATCTTCTCTGGACAACTAACCCCTTTGATATCAGAAGGGAGGGGAGTTCTGTTATTATTTATGATCTTGACCTCCTTTCAGAAGTCAGTAAGATTGTTATTCTGCATCTTTCTGGCCAGCGAGTCTGCTCTCATTGTGTTTTCATTTCTCTTAATGAAACGAGTGCATATTTAAATCTAGCATTTGTGAGGTTTTTGTTATCAAGCAGCACTCCCTGTCTGGGTCTGCCTGCCTCTGACCAGACTCTAAAGGCTTCTCTAGCAGCAGCATGTTGCTCAGACACAAACTCATTCCAGACAGGCCGTGCGTTAGGGACCTTACTCTTGTGATTAATAAAAGGTTCACTGAAAGCATAAAGACATTTGACAATATCATCATACATGGCACAGAGCTTTTCAGCATGATGATTATCCTTGCAGTTCATATCCGTGCACATTAGAGCATCCCTAGAAAATGCAACATCACTATGTAAGCTGTCAGTTAATAGAGAATATCTGTGCATAACCTCTTTGGTCAATTTTGACCAGTCCAGTTTTCTTGGAGGCCAGCAACAAGGGTACACTCTCAACATTTAGCAGCATAGCAACTGGTATGTGATCAGTGGTGGCCAGCCCATAACACATCTCTATACTTTCCAGTGAGTCATGAGCATCGGCTGTGGTTACAATATGGTTTAGCCAGGAAGTTGTGTGCCACGTTTCACTTATATAGGTAAAACTTGTATCAGGCAATAACGCTTGATATAATTAATTTAGTTTCATTACAGAACTGCTGCAGATGTTGTGCGAATAAACACTTATCTGACATGTCAGCATTAAAATCACCCATGACATAGACACAACATGAACTATTGTCCTCTATGAAGGACTGAATAAAAGCTAACCTGTTCTGAAATTCATCCTCATGGTCATAGGATTCATATGGTGTGTACACATTTACAATAGTACATTTATTTTCATTGTGATTAAACTCCAACCCAATAGCCCAGTCAACGTTAAGCCACACCACCTTTACCGTTGGGTCATATTTTATGTTCCACAGTATAGCTACACCACCAGCTATCCTCCCACAAACCATTCTCATGCTGAGATCGGTAGTGGACTCTCCAGCACCATGAAAGTTCTTGTGTAGGGAGTTCAATTTGTCCAGATCTTGCTTGGCCATCCAGGTTTCTTGAAGAGAGACAATGTCACTCTCGCCCAGCAATGTGTCCACCACCAAACGTCTTGATCTATCAGCAGCAGTATGTCCTACTCGGAGGCCACGAGCGTTGTAGGATACAACCCGCATTAATGATCTACCACGGACCCATCAGGGCAGCTGGCCGGTGTGTCTGTCTCCCTGGTCTCTACATATAGGCCTACATTCATCCCAGCATCATGACTGAGCTGAAGCTCGGTACCCTGAGAGCGGGGGGTATGCTCTGGTCGAGCTTTTTTGAAAGTATAGACCAAGGGTAATTACCAAACCACAACTGTCCCACCATTACCCATAGGTGGCGCTACATTCCACGCCCTAAAGCACAAAGGCTTTCTGGAATGGATAGGCTAACCAAGCCCCCTCCCTTCACTCCTTGGGTTGAAATAAAGGCCCTTGTGGATCTTGATGGTATTATATTTCAGATTTGGTATCCCATTGGTAATTCTGCAGCATAGATTTTTCTATACAGTTCCAATTTGTCAAGAATATACATTTTTCAATGGTTCGCAATGTTTGGAGGAATCCGCCATTACTGCTTGCAGTTATATTTATTATTATTCTTGTTCCATGGAAGTCAATGGCAGCCCCTAGAACCCTTCGACAACTTTTTGTGAAATTTGGCACACTCATTAAGGACAGTTGATTCTATGCCTACACCAAGTTTCATGTCTCCCATTAGATCACTCCAGCGCCACCAACGGGTCAAAGTTGGACTTGTGTTTACACACGCAACTTTTGAACCGTATGACCCATTTTCAAAAATGAGGTACCATTGGATTCCCTGGATCAAGCCGAGTTCAACGCACCCCATGGCGTCAATTTCCGGTTATATAGATTTTCCGCTATTTCCGGTTTTATCAAAAACCTTTGAAAGCCTACTCCTCCTACAATTTTTGTCATATCTTCTTCAAAGTTACCAGAGATGATCTTCAGACCAAGCGTCACAAAAGTTATCGAAAAGAATTTTGATCCTCGCAACCGTTTGTCCGGTACAGCCAATCAAATTCATCAGAAAAGCCGCCAAACAGGATGTGAAGTCATGTCTCAGCAAATCTTTGAGATATCAACACGAAACTTGGTATATCGATGGAAGACACTACAACATGTTACCGTGTGCAAAGGCAACTTCATATCTCCAAAAATGATTGATATAAAGCAAATTGAACTTATCGCTAACGCTAAAATAATGCTTTACACATCAGCCAGTCAAAAACTGATACTCTGATTCAATCACAAGTTCATATGAAGACTCTTGAGAATGTTTATAACACAAATCTGTGAAAAATTTGACTGTAAGATCAAAGGTCGATTTTTGGTGAATATTTGAAACCTGCTTGCTTGGCTAATTTCTAGCCAAATTTCCAATGAATGTCTCCCCTCCTCCTGCCCGCGCGTGCTCCACATCCTCACAAACTCAGCCTTAACTTACACACGCGCGGGCTTGGCAAGACGCACACGCAACATTTCAGGAGAGTGTGGGCTGACCAAGCCCCCACTCATTCCTTGGTTTCTAGCAAAGGCCTTGTGGATCTTGTAATCTTGGATCTCTTAACAAAAGCTGATCTTTTTAGTATTGCATTTCCGATTTTGTATGCAATGGTAAAAAGTTATACAAATCCTGAAACATTGATATATATATATATGTATTTATATATATATAAATCTTTATTTCAGACGCCAAGTTCCACATAAAATAACAGACATAGAGCTATAAAAAAGAGAGTAAAACGAAAACATAAAACATAGATAATACAGTGCATAAAAAGTATGAAGACTTTTGTGCCAATGTAGTCTTAAGTTCCAAGTAATCGATAGTAGCTCTTTAGAGGGTTGACCAGAGCCTCTACTATTCAGTTCTCAGACTTGTCCAGTCGACACATGAAACCATACATCAGTTGTCTCAGGAGTGCCTTACAGGTTGGTACGTGCTTAGACAGAAACAACTGACTAGCACTATGCCACCTAGGCACATTAAGTAGCAATCTAAAAGCATCATTGAAACCATACATCAGTTGTCTCAGGATTGCCTTACAGGTTGGTACGTGCTTAGACACAAACAACTGACTAGCACTATGCCACCTTGGCACATTAAGTAGCAATCTAAAAGCATCATTGTAGGCTACTTTCAGTATCTGTATACTCCTTTACCTGTACATAGACCACAAATGAGCAGTGTACAATGGTGTTATGTAGGTTCTAAACAGGGAACATTTAACTGAATCTGAGCACATAGAAAACGTCCTTAATAACATACTGGCCTGAGAATATATTTGACAGCGCTGTTGATACATATCGTTGTCATCTGTGCAATCATCAGAAATGACATGGCAGATATTTTATTTCCTCACAAACACCAAGGGGACTGCCAGATAAATAAAAGGTAGGGAAGGTTAATTTCCTGTCCTGATTACTTCTGACTATCATTATGTGGCTTTTCTTTGCATTATATTTTATATCATGATCTAAGCCATACTGAGAGCACACCCATAGCATCTGTTGCAACAGGCTGAGTGGAACCAGATAATCTGCGTACATCAGATGATTGACAATAGATTCACCAACAAGACAGCCTGTATTTGTCTTATTCAGCTGGCTTGATAAGTCGTCCATATCCATATTAAACAAAAAGGGAAATCAAATTCCTCCTTGTCGAACTCCGTTACCAACATGGAAAGCAGCTGATACAACATTGTCCCATTTAACATGAAAAGTTTGATTGGCATACCAGAACACCAAAATCCTCACAAGAGGTTTAGGGACACCTCTCGCTATTAGCTTCATAAACAGTTTTTCATGACAAATTCGATCGAAAGCTTTGTAAGCATCAATAAAGCATAAAAATACAGATGAATTAAGACTTGTGTACCTGAGACAATCTCCTTCAGAGCATAGATACAGAGATCAGTACCATGTTTTCTTTTAAAACCAAACTGATTTTCTGCAGTCAGAATATACATTTCCAATTTCAATCAAATAATTCTCTCAAACACTTTAGACAAGATACTGGCCAATGCAATGGGTCGATAGTTGTGTAGCCCGGGTGGTAAACATTTCTGTTGAAACAATCCTATTACATAAATATAAAAGTTTGAATACATAATACTTAAGTTCATAGTTTAATAAATAGACTTTAAGGTTTGAGAGTATGATTTTGATTTGATGAGAAATGCATATTGTTCATGTTTTACTGAATACAGCATTTGGAAATGTATATCTGTTGTTTAAAAAACGCATGTTAAAATGTACCGGTTACAAATATGAAGAGAGTAAGATGAATGTTTTGTGAATCTATGTTGTTGCTTTAATTTTGATTATGATGTTAAGCCAATCCGGTTTGAGGTCAAAGGGCAGGGTAACACGGGAAGTTGGGGTAGATGAGGTTGGAGTAGAAAAAGACAGAGCGAGCGGAGGAGTTGGAGGGAGAAGAAAATTGTAGCGTACGGTAAAATACCAAGAGTGAAGATTTTATATTATCATTAGTGGTGTTATGTTTATATTGTTGGGTGAATATCTCAACCAACAACAATAACCCAGAAAGAGGAGTTTGGCTGTTGGCGGTTTTGGATTAAGCACGGGCTTTGCCGCCAGACTAGCGACAGCGAGTGCCAGGTTGGAGCCGGTGGAGGTCGGGATTGTCGTCGTCCTCAGTCTTCTTCCTGAGTTGGTTCGTCTCGTAAATCCACGAGAGTATTTGGTCGGTCTCTCCTTCACCTGCTGCCGCCCTTCTGCCGCAGTGCGTGTGCTACCGCACTGCTGATCCGAGGTACCAGCTCCTTGTTATTTTGTGCCATCCTGGCGAAACAGCCATTTTGTTTACGGCTACAACGCACACGAGCTACACTCAGGCCTGCACCGTAGAACTGTACTGAATTAAGGTATTCGTGTAGTTAGCATTGCCGGCTAGTTTGTATTGTGTGTCCATGTGCATTACGATGTCATGTAAATGTTGAACCAATAACTGAAGAACTGATTTTTTGTCTGAAGTAAATCTTTCCTGTTTTTGTTTAACAGTTGGTTGTATTGTTTTTTTCATATGTTAAATTGGTTTAAGTTAGTAACAATTACTAACGAACTCAGGTTAGCCACCTCTCATTACAAATCCACCAAACTAGAGAGGCGCTACAGTTGTCTATGCTGTTCAGTTTACCAGCCTTATCTTTAACAACAGGCACTAACAGTACTGACATAATAGAGTTCGGTAGAACACCATGAACCATAATTCCAGTGAGACACATGGCTAGAAATGGACTGAGTCTATAACTGGCATTTTTTAGATGCTCTGCAGAAATGGAATCCATACCACAAGCTTTGTTGTTGTCTAGCATGTGGATGGCATCATAAATATCTACTGATCTAACTATCAAGTCTGCAGAGATACCTTTATATTGATTATCAATTCTCACTGTGTTACTTTGAACACAATTAAATAGTTTACTGTAGTGCTCATGCCATAGATCAGCAATCTTCTCTGGACAACTAACCCCTTTGATATCAGAAGGGAGGGGAGTTCTGTTATTATTTATGATCTTGACCTCCTTCCAGAAGTCAGTAAGATTGTTATTCTGCATCTTTCTGGCCAGCGAGTCTGCTCTCATTGTGTTTTCATTTCTCTTAATGAAACGAGTGCATATTTAAATCTAGCATTTGTGAGGTTTTTGTTATCAAGCAGCACTCTCTGTCTGGGTCTGCCTGCCTCTGACCAGACTCTAAAGGCTTCTCTAGCAGCAGCATGTTGCTCAGACACAAACTCATTCCAGACAGGCCGTGCGTTAGGGACCTTACTCTTGTGATTAATAAAAGGTTCACTGGAAGCATAAAGACATTTGACAATATCATCATACATGGCACAGAGCTTTTCAGCATTATGTTTATCCTTGCAGTTCATATCCGAGAATTAGTTAATAGAGAATATCTGTGCCGAACCTCTTTAGTCAATTTTGACCAGTCCAGTTTTCTTGGGGGGCCAGCAACAAGGGTACACTCTCAACATTTAGCAGCATAGCAACTGGTATGTGATCAGTGGTGGCCAGCCCATAACACATCTCTATACTTTCCAGTGAGTCATGAGAATCGGCTGTGGTTACAATATGGTCTAGCCAGGAAGTTGTGTGCCACGTTTCACTTATATAGGTAAAACTTGTATCAGGCAATAACGCTTGATATAATTAATTTAGTTTCATTACAGAACTGCTGCAGATGTTGTGCGAATAAACACTTATCTGACATGTCAGCATTAAAATCACCCATGACATAGACACAACATGAACTATTGTCCTCTATGAAGGACTGAATAAAAGCTAACCTGTTCTGAAATTCATCCTCATGGTCATAGGATTCATATGGTGTGTACACATTTACAATAGTACATTTATTTTCATTGTGATTAAACTCCAACCCAATAGCCCAGTCAACGTTAAGCCACACCACCTTTACCGTTGGGTCATATTTTATGTTCCACAGTATAGCTACACCACCAGCTATCCTCCCACAAACCATTCTCATGCTGAGATCGGTAGTGGACTCTCCAGCACCATGAAAGTTCTTGTGTAGGGAGTTCAATTTGTCCAGATCTTGCTTGGTCATCCAGGTTTCTTGAAGGCAGACAATGTCACTCTCGTCCAGCAATGTGTCCACCACCAAACGTCTTGATCTATCAGCAGCAGTATGTCCTACTCGGAGGCCACGAGCGTTGTAGGATACAACCCGCATTAATGATCTACCACGGACCCATCAGGGCAGCTGGCCGGTGTGTCTGTCTCCCTGGTCTCTACATATAGGCCTACATTCATCCCAGCATCATGACTGAGCTGAAGCTCGGTACCCTGAGAGCGGGGGGTATGCTCTGGTCGAGCTTTTTTGAAAGTATAGACCAAGGGTAATTACCAAACCACAACTGTCCCACCATTACCCATATGTGGCGCTACATTCCACGCCCTAAAGCACAAAGGCTTTCTGGAATGGATAGGCTAACCAAGCCCCCTCCCTTCACTCCTTGAGTTGAAATAAAGGCCCTTGTGGATCCTGGTGGTATTATATTTCAGATTTGGTATCCCATTGGTAATTCTGCAGCATAGATTTTTCTATACAGTTCCAATTTGTCAAGAATATACATTTTTCAATGGTTCGCAATGTTTGGAGGAATCCGCCATTACTGCTTGCAGTTATATTTATTATTATTATTACACTTCTTCTGTCATTGGAGTCTATGGCAGCCCCTAGAACCGTATGGTAAAAAGTTGTGAAATTTGGCACACTCATTAAGCACAATCCCTTCTTTATATTCACCAAGTTTCATGTCTTCCATTGGAGCACTCTAGCGCCACCAACTGGTCAAAGTTGGACTTGTGTTTACATACGTAACTTTTGAACCGTATGATTTTTAAAAATGAGGTACCTTTGGATTCCCTGGATCGAGACGAGTTCAACGCACACCATGGCGTCAATTTCCGGTTATATAGATTTTCTGCCATTTTGAATTTTGTGAAAAAACTTTTTTTGCTTCTCCTCCCTCAATTTTTGTCAAATCTTCCCCAGAATTGGCACACATCATCATCAGACCAACCCTCACAGAAGTTATCAAAGGATATTTGATTTTCAAAACCGTTTGTCCAGTACAGCCAATCAAAATTGGCAACAAAGCAACCAAACAGGAAGTTGGATCATATCTCGGCTAATCTTTAAGAAATCAACCCCAAACCTGGTGTGATGACTCGGAACCCTCTTCTGAGGCTGTCCAATGAATTTGGTGTCATGTCATTACTGGGCGTGGCCGCGGGAAGCAAAAATGTGTTTTGGCCAATAACTGTTGATTTGTTTGCCTTTATTAAGGGATTCCTTTGTTTCATGATATCTTGGGACGTCCCGTGTGTGACCCATCATCATTTGTGATAATAGCCGAATTGAAGCGGCCGCCATTTTGAATTCATTGAAAAATGTTTTTTCTCTACTCCTCCTACACATGTTGTCCAATCTTCACCAAATTTCGCAGTGATTATCTTCAGACCAAGCCTCACAAAGGCCATCACATGATTGTTTGATTTTCACAACCGTTTTGCCCGGTACAGGCAATCAAAATGTGCAATTAAGCCATCAAACAGGAAGTTGGGTCGTATCTCAGCAAATCTTTGATGGATTCACACCAAACTTGCTGCATGCACTCGGAACCCTGTTCTGAGGATTTCTAAAGTGTTTTATGGGTCATTTGACTGCTTGGCCACCACATCGCTGCTTGCAGCTATATTTGGTGGCCAAGCCGCGAAGCGGCGAAGCCACATAAGTGATTCTACCTTTTCTTATTAGGATTCCTCCGTCAGGAGGAAACCTATTGTTATTGTTAGTTTTATTATTAGGATTCCTCCGTCAGGAGGAAACCTATTGTTATTGTTAGTTTTATTATTATTATTATTCTTGTTCCATGGAAGTCAATGGCAGCCCCTAGAACACTTCGACAACTTTTTGTGAAATTTGGCACACTCATTAAGGACAGTTGATTCTATACCTACACCAAGTTTCATGTCTCCCATTAGACCACTCCAGCGCCACCAACGGGTCAAAGTTGGACTTGTGTTTACACACGCAACTTTTGAACCGTATGACCCATTTTCAAAAATGAGGTACCATTGGATTCCCTGGTTCAAGCCGAGTTCAACGCACCCCATGGCGTCAATTTCCGGTTATATAGATTTTCCGCTACTTCCGGTTTTATCAAAAACCTTTGAAAGCCTACTCCTCCTACAATTTTTGTCATATCTTCTTCAAAGTTACCAGAGATGATCTTCAGACCAAGCGTCACAAAAGTTATCGAAAAGAATTTTGATCCTCACAACCGTTTGTCCGGTACAGCCAATCAAATTCATCAGAAAAGCCGCCAAACAGGATGTGAAGTCATGTCTCAGCAAATCTTTGAGATATCAACACGAAACTTGGTATATCGATGGAAGACACTACAACATGTTACCGTGTGTAAAGGCAACTTCATATCTCCAAAGATGATTGATATAAAGCAAATTGAACTTATCGCTAACGCTAAAATAATGCTTTACACATCAGCCAGTCAAAAACTGATACTCTGATTCAATCACAAGTTCATATGAAGACTCTTGAGAATGTTTATAACACAAATCTGTGAAAAAGTTGACTGTAAGATCAAAGGTCGATTTTTGGTGAATATTTGAAACATGCTTGCTTGGCTAATTTCTAGCCAAATTTCCAATGAATGTCTCCCCTCCTCCTGCCCGCGCGTGCTCCACATCCTCACACACTCAGCCTTAACTTACACACGCGCGGGCTTGGCAAGACGCACACGCAACATTTCAGGAGAGTGTGGGCTGACCAAGCCCCCACTCATTCCTTGGTTTCTAGCCAAGGCCTTGTGGATCTTGTAATCTTGGATCTCTTAACAAAAGCTGATCTTTTTAGTATTGCATTTCCGATTTTGTATGCAATGGTAAAAAGTTATACAAATCCTGAAACATTGATATATATATATGTATTTATATATATATAAATCTTTATTTCAGACGCCAAGTTCCACATAAAATAACAGACATAGAGCTATAAAAAAGAGAGTAAAACGAAAACATAAAACATAGATAATACAGTGCATAAAAAGTATGAAGACTTTTGTGCCAATGTAGTCTTAAGTTCCAAGTAATCGATAGCAGCTCTTTAGAGGGTTGACCAGGGCCTCTACTATTCAGTTCTCAGACTTGTCCAGTCGACACATGAAACCATACATCAGTTGTCTCAGGAGTGCCTTACAGGTTGGTACGTGCTTAGACAGAAACAACTGACCAGCACTATGCCACCTAGGCACATTAAGTAGCAATCTAAAAGCATCATTGAAACCATACATCAGTTGTCTCAGGATTGCCTTACAGGTTGGTACGTGCTTAGACACAAACAACTGACTAGCACTATGCCACCTTGGCACATTAAGTAGCAATCTAAAAGCATCATTGTAGGCTACTTTCAGTATCTGTATACTCCTTTACCTGTACATAGACCACAAATGAGCAGTGTACAATGGTGTTATGTAGGTTCTAAACAGGGAACATTTAACTGAATCTGAGCACATAGAAAACGTCCTTAATAACATACTGGCCTGAGAATATATTTGACAGCGCTGTTGATACATATCGTTGTCATCTGTCCAATCATCACAAATGACATGTCCCAGATATTTTATTTCCTCACAAACACCAAGGGGACTGCCAGATAAATAAAAGGTAGGGAAGGTTAATTTCCTGTCCTGATTACTTCTGACTATCATTATGTGGCTTTTCTTTGCATTATATTTTATATCATGATCTAAGCCATACTGAGAGCACACCCATAGCATCTGTTGCAACAGGCTGAGTGGAACCAGATTATCTGCGTACATCAGATGATTGACAATAGATTCACCAACAAGACAGCCTGTATTTGTCTTATTCAGCTGGCTTGATAAGTCGTCTATATCCATATTAAACAAAAAGGGAAATCAAATTACTCCTTGTCGAACTCCGTTACCAACATGGAAAGGAGCTGATACAACATTGTCCCATTTGAAATGAAAAGTTTGATTGGCATACCAGAACACCAAAATCCTCACAAGAGGTTTAGGGAAACCTCTCGCTATTAGCTTCATAAACAGTTTTTCATGACAAATTCGATCCAAAGCTTTGTAAGCATCAATAAAGCATAAAAATACAGATGAATTAAGACTTGTGTACCTGAGACAATCTCCTTCAGAGCATAGATACAGAGATCAGTACCATGTTTTCTTTTAAAACCAAACTGATTTTCTGCAGTCAGAATATACATTTGCAATTTCAATCAAATAATTCTCTCAAACACTTTAGACAAGATACTGGCCAATGCAATGGGTCGATAGTTGTCTATGCTGTTCAGTTTACCAGCCTTATCTTTAACAACAGGCACTAACAGTACTGACATAATAGAGTTCGGTAGAACACCATGAACCATAATTCCAGTGAGACACATGGCTAGAAATGGACTGAGTCTATAACTGGCATTTTTTAGATGCTCTGCAGAAATGCAATCCATACCACAAGCTTTGTTGTTGTCTAGCATGTGGATGGCATCATAAATATCTACTGATCTAACTATCAAGTCTGCAGAGATACCTTTATATTGATTATCAATTCTCACTGTGTTACTTTTAACACAATTAAATAGTTTACTGTAGTGCTCATGCCATAGATCAGCAATCTTCTCTGGACAACTAACCCCTTTGATATCAGAAGGGAGGGGAGTTCTGTTATTATTTATGATCTTGACCTCCTTCCAGAAGTCAGTAAGATTGTTATTCTGCATCTTTCTGGCCAGCGAGTCTGCTCTCATTGTGTTTTCATTTCTCTTAATGAAACGAGTGCATATTTAAATCTAGCATTTGTGAGGTTTTTGTTATCAAGCAGCACTCTCTGTCTGGGTCTGCCTGCCTCTGACCAGACTCTAAAGGCTTCTCTAGCAGCAGCATGTTGCTCAGACACAAACTCATTCCAGACAGGCCGTGCGTTAGGGACCTTACTCTTGTGATTAATAAAACCTTCACTGAAAGCATAAAGACATTTGACAATATCATCATACATGGCACAGAGCTTTTCAGCATGATGTTTATCCTTGCAGTTCATATCCGTGCACATTAGGGCATCCCTAGAAAATGCAACATCACTATGTAAGCTGTCAGTTAATAGAGAATATCTGTGCATAACCTCTTTGGTCAATTTTGACCAGTCCAGTTTTCTTGGGGGGCCAGCAACAAGGGTACACTCTCAACATTTAGCAGCATAGCAACTGGTATGTGATCAGTGGTGGCCAGCCCATAACACATCTCTATACTTTCCAGTGAGTCATGAGCATCGGCTGTGGTTACAATATGGTCTAGCCAGGAAGTTGTGTGCCACGTTTCACTTATATAGGTAAAACTTGTATCAGGCAATAACGCTTGATATAATTAATTTAGTTTCATTACAGAACTGCTGCAGATGTTGTGCGAATAAACACTTATCTGACATGTCAGCATTAAAATCACCCATGACATAGACACAACATGAACTATTGTCCTCTATGAAGGACTGAATAAAAGCTAACCTGTTCTGAAATTCATCCTCATGGTCATAGGATTCATATGGTGTGTACACATTTACAATAGTACATTTATTTTCATTGTGATTAAACTCCAACCCAATAGCCCAGTCAACGTTAAGCCACACCACCTTTACCGTTGGGTCATATTTTATGTTCCACAGTATAGCTACACCACCAGCTATCCTCCCACAAACCATTCTCATGCTGAGATCGGTAGTGGACTCTCCAGCACCATGAAAGTTCTTGTGTAGGGAGTTCAATTTGTCCAGATCTTGCTTGGTCATCCAGGTTTCTTGAAGGCAGACAATGTTACTCTCGTCCAGCAATGTGTCCACCACCAAACGTCTTGATCTATCAGCAGCAGTATGTCCTACTCGGTGGCCACGAGCGTTGTAGGATACAACCCGCATTAATGATCTACCACGGACCCATCAGGGCAGCTGGCCGGTGTGTCTGTCTCCCTGGTCTCTACATATAGGCCTACATTAATCCCAGCATCATGACTGAGCTGAAGCTCGGTACCCTGAGAGCTGGGGGTATTCTCTGGTCGAGCTTTTTTGAAAGTATAGACCAAGGGTAATTACCAAACCACAACTGTCCCACCATTACCCATATGTGGCGCTACATTCCACGCCCTAAAGCACAAAGGCTTTCTGGAATGGATAGGCTAACCAAGCCCCCTCCCTTCACTCCTTGAGTTGAAATAAAGGCCCTTGTGGATCCTGGTGGTATTATATTTCAGATTTGGTATCCCATTGGTAATTCTGCAGCATAGATTTTTCTATACAGTTCCAATTTGTCAAGAATATACATTTTTCAATGGTTCGCAATGTTTGGAGGAATCCGCCATTACTGCTTGCAGTTATATTTAGGATTCCTCCGTCAGGAGGAAACCTATTGTTATTGTTAGTTTTATTATTAGGATTCCTCCGTCAGGAGGAAACCTATTGTTATTGTTAGTTTTATTATTATTAGGATTCCTCCGTCAGGAGGAAACCTATTGTTATTGTTAGTTTTATTATTATTATTATTATTATTCTTGTTCCATGGAAGTCAATGGCAGCCCCTAGAACACTTCGACAACTTTTTGTGAAATTTGGCACACTCATTAAGGACAGTTGATTCTATACCTACACCAAGTTTCATGTCTCCCATTAGACCACTCCAGCGCCACCAACGGGTCAAAGTTGGACTTGTGTTTACACACGCAACTTTTGAACCGTATGACCCATTTTCAAAAATGAGGTACCATTGGATTCCCTGGTTCAAGCCGAGTTCAACGCACCCCATGGCGTCAATTTCCGGTTATATAGATTTTCCGCTACTTCCGGTTTTATCAAAAACCTTTGAAAGCCTACTCCTCCTACAATTTTTGTCATATCTTCTTCAAAGTTACCAGAGATGATCTTCAGACCAAGCGTCACAAAAGTTATCGAAAAGAATTTTGATCCTCACAACCGTTTGTCCGGTACAGCCAATCAAATTCATCAGAAAAGCCGCCAAACAGGATGTGAAGTCATGTCTCAGCAAATCTTTGAGATATCAACACGAAACTTGGTGTATCGATGGAAGACACTACAACATGTTACCGTGTGCAAAGGCAACTTCATATCTCCAAAAATGATTGATATAAAGCAAATTGAACTTATCGCTAACGCTAAAATAATGCTTTACACATCAGCCAGTCAAAAACTGATACTCTGATTCAATCACAAGTTCATATGAAGACTCTTGAGAATGTTTATAACACAAATCTGTGAAAAAGTTGACTGTAAGATCAAAGGTCGATTTTTGGTGAATATTTGAAACATGCTTGCTTGGCTAATTTCTAGCCAAATTTCCAATGAATGTCTCCCCTCCTCCTGCCCGCGCATGCTCCACATCCTCACACACTCAGCCTTAACTTACACATGCGCGGGCTTGGCAAGACGCACACGCAACATTTCAGGAGAGTGTGGGCTGACCAAGCCCCCACTCATTCCTTGGTTTCTAGCCAAGGCCTTGTGGATCTTGTAATCTTGGATCTCTTAACAAAAGCTGATCTTTTTAGTATTGCATTTCCGATTTTGTATGCAATGGTAAAAAGTTATACAAATCCTGAAACATTGATATATATATATATGTATTTATATATATATAAATCTTTATTTCAGACGCCAAGTTCCACATAAAATAACAGACATAGAGCTATAAAAAAGAGAGTAAAACGAAAACATAAAACATAGATAATACAGTGCATAAAAAGTATGAAGACTTTTGTGCCAATGTAGTCTTAAGTTCCAAGTAATCGATAGCAGCTCTTTAGAGGGTTGACCAGGGCCTCTACTATTCAGTTCTCAGACTTGTCCAGTCGACACATGAAACCATACATCAGTTGTCTCAGGAGTGCCTTACAGGTTGGTACGTGCTTAGACAGAAACAACTGACCAGCACTATGCCACCTAGGCACATTAAGTAGCAATCTAAAAGCATCATTGAAACCATACATCAGTTGTCTCAGGATTGCCTTACAGGTTGGTACGTGCTTAGACACAAACAACTGACTAGCACTATGCCACCTTGGCACATTAAGTAGCAATCTAAAAGCATCATTGTAGGCTACTTTCAGTATCTGTATACTCCTTTACCTGTACATAGACCACAAATGAGCAGTGTACAATGGTGTTATGTAGGTTCTAAACAGGGAACATTTAACTGAATCTGAGCACATAGAAAACGTCCTTAATAACATACTGGCCTGAGAATATATTTGACAGCGCTGTTGATACATATCGTTGTCATCTGTCCAATCATCAGAAATGACATGGCAGATATTTTATTTCCTCACAAACACCAAGGGGACTGCCAGATAAATAAAAGGTAGGGAAGGTTAATTTCCTGTCCTGATTACTTCTGACTATCATTATGTGGCTTTTCTTTGCATTATATTTTATATCATGATCTAAGCCATACTGAGAGCACACCCATAGCATCTGTTGCAACAGGCTGAGTGGAACCAGATAATCTGCGTACATCAGATGATTGACAATAGATTCACCAACAAGACAGCCTGTATTTGTCTTATTCAGCTGGCTTGATAAGTCGTCCATATCCATATTAAACAAAAAGGGAAATCAAATTCCTCCTTGTCGAACTCCGTTACCAACATGGAAAGCAGCTGATACAACATTGTCCCATTTAACATGAAAAGTTTGATTGGCATACCAGAACACCAAAATCCTCACAAGAGGTTTAGGGAAACCTCTCGCTATTAGCTTCATAAACAGTTTTTCATGACAAATTCGATCGAAAGCTTTGTAAGCATCAATAAAGCATAAAAATACAGATGAATTAAGACTTGTGTACCTGAGACAATCTCCTTCAGAGCATAGATACAGAGATCAGTACCATGTTTTCTTTTAAAACCAAACTGATTTTCTGCAGTCAGAATATACATTTCCAATTTCAATCAAATAATTCTCTCAAACACTTTAGACAAGATACTGGCCAATGCAATGGGTCGATAGTTGTGTAGCCCGGGTGGTAAACATTTCTGTTGAAACAATCCTATTACATAAATATAAAAGTTTGAATACATAATACTTAAGTTCATAGTTTAATAAATAGACTTTAAGGTTTGAGAGTATGATTTTGATTTGATGAGAAATGCATATTGTTCATGTTTTACTGAATACAGCATTTGGAAATGTATATCTGTTGTTTAAGAAAACGCATGTTAAAATGTACCGGTTACAAATATGAAGAGAGTAAGATGAATGTTTTGTGAATCTATGTTGTTGCTTTAATTTTGATTATGATGTTAAGCCAATCCGGTTTGAGGTCAAAGGGCAGGGTAACACGGGAAGTTGGGGTAGATGAGGTTGGAGTAGAAAAAGACAGAGCGAGCGGAGGAGTTGGAGGGAGAAGAAAATTGTAGCGTACGGTAAAATACCAAGAGTGAAGATTTTATATTATCATTAGTGGTGTTATGTTTATATTGTTGGGTGAATATCTCAACCAACAACAATAACCCAGAAAGAGGAGTTTGGCTGTTGGCGGTTTTGGATTAAGCACGGGCTTTGCCGCCAGACTAGCGACAGCGAGTGCCAGGTTGGAGCCGGTGGAGGTCGGGATTGTCGTCGTCCTCAGTCTTCTTCCTGAGTTGGTTCGTCTCGTAAATCCACGAGAGTATTTGGTCGGTCTCTCCTTCACCTGCTGCCGCCCTTCTGCCGCAGTGCGTGTGCTACCGCACTGCTGATCCGAGGTACCAGCTCCTTGTTATTTTGTGCCATCCTGGCGAAACAGCCATTTTGTTTACGGCTACAACGCACACGAGCTACACTCAGGCCTGCACCGTAGAACTGTACTGAATTAAGGTATTCGTGTAGTTAGCATTGCCGGCTAGTTTGTATTGTGTGTCCATGTGCATTACGATGTCATGTAAATGTTGAACCAATAACTGAAGAACTGATTTTTTGTCTGAAGTAAATCTTTCCTGTTTTTGTTTAACAGTTGGTTGTATTGTTTTTTTCATATGTTAAATTGGTTTAAGTTAGTAACAATTACTAACGAACTCAGGTTAGCCACCTCTCATTACAAATCCACCAAACTAGAGAGGCGCTACAGTTGTCTATGCTGTTCAGTTTACCAGCCTTATCTTTAACAACAGGCACTAACAGTACTGACATAATAGAGTTCGGTAGAACACCATGAACCATAATTCCAGTGAGACACATGGCTAGAAATGGACTGAGTCTATAACTGGCATTTTTTAGATGCTCTGCAGAAATGGAATCCATACCACAAGCTTTGTTGTTGTCTAGCATGTGGATGGCATCATAAATATCTACTGATCTAACTATCAAGTCTGCAGAGATACCTTTATATTGATTATCAATTCTCACTGTGTTACTTTGAACACAATTAAATAGTTTACTGTAGTGCTCATGCCATAGATCAGCAATCTTCTCTGGACAACTAACCCCTTTGATATCAGAAGGGAGGGGAGTTCTGTTATTATTTATGATCTTGACCTCCTTCCAGAAGTCAGTAAGATTGTTATTCTGCATCTTTCTGGCCAGCGAGTCTGCTCTCATTGTGTTTTCATTTCTCTTAATGAAACGAGTGCATATTTAAATCTAGCATTTGTGAGGTTTTTGTTATCAAGCAGCACTCTCTGTCTGGGTCTGCCTGCCTCTGACCAGACTCTAAAGGCTTCTCTAGCAGCAGCATGTTGCTCAGACACAAACTCATTCCAGACAGGCCGTGCGTTAGGGACCTTACTCTTGTGATTAATAAAAGGTTCACTGGAAGCATAAAGACATTTGACAATATCATCATACATGGCACAGAGCTTTTCAGCATTATGTTTATCCTTGCAGTTCATATCCGAGAATTAGTTAATAGAGAATATCTGTGCCGAACCTCTTTGGTCAATTTTGACCAGTCCAGTTTTCTTGGGGGGCCAGCAACAAGGGTACACTCTCAACATTTAGCAGCATAGCAACTGGTATGTGATCAGTGGTGGCCAGCCCATAACACATCTCTATACTTTCCAGTGAGTCATGAGAATCGGCTGTGGTTACAATATGGTCTAGCCAGGAAGTTGTGTGCCACGTTTCACTTATATAGGTAAAACTTGTATCAGGCAATAACGCTTGATATAATTAATTTAGTTTCATTACAGAACTGCTGCAGATGTTGTGCGAATAAACACTTATCTGACATGTCAGCATTAAAATCACCCATGACATAGACACAACATGAACTATTGTCCTCTATGAAGGACTGAATAAAAGCTAACCTGTTCTGAAATTCATCCTCATGGTCATAGGATTCATATGGTGTGTACACATTTACAATAGTACATTTATTTTCATTGTGATTAAACTCCAACCCAATAGCCCAGTCAACGTTAAGCCACACCACCTTTACCGTTGGGTCATATTTTATGTTCCACAGTATAGCTACACCACCAGCTATCCTCCCACAAACCATTCTCATGCTGAGATCGGTAGTGGACTCTCCAGCACCATGAAAGTTCTTGTGTAGGGAGTTCAATTTGTCCAGATCTTGCTTGGTCATCCAGGTTTCTTGAAGGCAGACAATGTCACTCTCGTCCAGCAATGTGTCCACCACCAAACGTCTTGATCTATCAGCAGCAGTATGTCCTACTCGGAGGCCACGAGCGTTGTAGGATACAACCCGCATTAATGATCTACCACGGACCCATCAGGGCAGCTGGCCGGTGTGTCTGTCTCCCTGGTCTCTACATATAGGCCTACATTCATCCCAGCATCATGACTGAGCTGAAGCTCGGTACCCTGAGAGCGGGGGGTATTCTCTGGTCGAGCTTTTTTGAAAGTATAGACCAAGGGTAATTACCAAACCACAACTGTCCCACCATTACCCATATGTGGCGCTACATTCCACGCCCTAAAGCACAAAGGCTTTCTGGAATGGATAGGCTAACCAAGCCCCCTCCCTTCACTCCTTGAGTTGAAAAAAAGGCCCTTGTGGATCCTGGTGGTATTATATTTCAGATTTGGTATCCCATTGGTAATTCTGCAGCATAGATTTTTCTATACAGTTCCAATTTGTCAAGAATATACATTTTTCAATGGTTCGCAATGTTTGGAGGAATCCGCCATTACTGCTTGCAGTTATATTTATTAGGATTCCTCCGTCAGGAGGAAACCTATTGTTATTGTTAGTTTTATTATTATTATTATTCTTGTTCCATGGAAGTCAATGGCAGCCCCTAGAACACTTCGACAACTTTTTGTGAAATTTGGCACACTCATTAAGGACAGTTGATTCTATACCTACACCAAGTTTCATGTCTCCCATTAGACCACTCCAGCGCCACCAATGGGTCAAAGTTGGACTTGTGTTTACACACGCAACTTTTGAACCGTATGACCCATTTTCAAAAATGAGGTACCATTGGATTCCCTGGTTCAAGCCGAGTTCAACGCACCCCATGGCGTCAATTTCCGGTTATATAGATTTTCCGCTACTTCCGGTTTTATCAAAAACCTTTGAAAGCCTACTCCTCCTACAATTTTTGTCATATCTTCTTCAAAGTTACCAGAGATGATCTTCAGACCAAGCGTCACAAAAGTTATCGAAAAGAATTTTGATCCTCACAACCGTTTGTCCGGTACAGCCAATCAAATTCATCAGAAAAGCCGCCAAACAGGATGTGAAGTCCTGTCTCAGCAAATCTTTGAGATATCAACACGAAACTTGGTATATCGATGGAAGACACTACAACATGTTACCGTGTGCAAAGGCAACTTCATATCTCCAAAAATGATTGATATAAAGCAAATTGAACTTATCGCTAACGCTAAAATAATGCTTTACACATCAGCCAGTCAAAAACTGATACTCTGATTCAATCACAAGTTCATATGAAGACTCTTGAGAATGTTTATAACACAAATCTGTGAAAAAGTTGACTGTAAGATCAAAGGTCGATTTTTGGTGAATATTTGAAACATGCTTGCTTGGCTAATTTCTAGCCAAATTTCCAATGAATGTCTCCCCTCCTCCTGCCCGCGCGTGCTCCACATCCTCACACACTCAGCCTTAACTTACACACGCGCGGGCTTGGCAAGACGCACACGCAACATTTCAGGAGAGTGTGGGCTGACCAAGCCCCCACTCATTCCTTGGTTTCTAGCCAAGGCCTTGTGGATCTTGTAATCTTGGATCTCTTAACAAAAGCTGATCTTTTTAGTATTGCATTTCCGATTTTGTATGCAATGGTAAAAAGTTATACAAATCCTGAAACATTGATATATATATATGTATTTATATATATATAAATCTTTATTTCAGACGCCAAGTTCCACATAAAATAACAGACATAGAGCTATAAAAAAGAGAGTAAAACGAAAACATAAAACATAGATAATACAGTGCATAAAAAGTATGAAGACTTTTGTGCCAATGTAGTCTTAAGTTCCAAGTAATCGATAGCAGCTCTTTAGAGGGTTGACCAGGGCCTCTACTATTCAGTTCTCAGACTTGTCCAGTCGACACATGAAACCATACATCAGTTGTCTCAGGAGTGCCTTACAGGTTGGTACGTGCTTAGACAGAAACAACTGACCAGCACTATGCCACCTAGGCACATTAAGTAGCAATCTAAAAGCATCATTGAAACCATACATCAGTTGTCTCAGGATTGCCTTACAGGTTGGTACGTGCTTAGACACAAACAACTGACTAGCACTATGCCACCTTGGCACATTAAGTAGCAATCTAAAAGCATCATTGTAGGCTACTTTCAGTATCTGTATACTCCTTTACCTGTACATAGACCACAAATGAGCAGTGTACAATGGTGTTATGTAGGTTCTAAACAGGGAACATTTAACTGAATCTGAGCACATAGAAAACGTCCTTAATAACATACTGGCCTGAGAATATATTTGACAGCGCTGTTGATACATATCGTTGTCATCTGTCCAATCATCAGAAATGACATGGCAGATATTTTATTTCCTCACAAACACCAAGGGGACTGCCAGATAAATAAAAGGTAGGGAAGGTTAATTTCCTGTCCTGATTACTTCTGACTATCATTATGTGGCTTTTCTTTGCATTATATTTTATATCATGATCTAAGCCATACTGAGAGCACACCCATAGCATCTGTTGCAACAGGCTGAGTGGAACCAGATAATCTGCGTACATCAGATGATTGACAATAGATTCACCAACAAGACAGCCTGTATTTGTCTTATTCAGCTGGCTTGATAAGTCGTCCATATCCATATTAAACAAAAAGGGAAATCAAATTCCTCCTTGTCGAACTCCGTTACCAACATGGAAAGCAGCTGATACAACATTGTCCCATTTAACATGAAAAGTTTGATTTGCATACCAGAACACCAAAATCCTCACAAGAGGTTTAGGGAAACCTCTCGCTATTAGCTTCATAAACAGTTTTTCATGACAAATTCGATCGAAAGCTTTGTAAGCATCAATAAAGCATAAAAATACAGATGAATTAAGACTTGTGTACCTGAGACAATCTCCTTCAGAGCATAGATACAGAGATCAGTACCATGTTTTCTTTTAAAACCAAACTGATTTTCTGCAGTCAGAATATACATTTCCAATTTCAATCAAATAATTCTCTCAAACACTTTAGACAAGATACTGGCCAATGCAATGGGTCGATAGTTGTGTAGCCCGGGTGGTAAACATTTCTGTTGAAACAATCCTATTACATAAATATAAAAGTTTGAATACATAATACTTAAGTTCATAGTTTAATAAATAGACTTTAAGGTTTGAGAGTATGATTTTGATTTGATGAGAAATGCATATTGTTCATGTTTTACTGAATACAGCATTTGGAAATGTATATCTGTTGTTTAAAAAACGCATGTTAAAATGTACCGGTTACAAATATGAAGAGAGTAAGATGAATGTTTTGTGAATCTATGTTGTTGCTTTAATTTTGATTATGATGTTAAGCCAATCCGGTTTGAGGTCAAAGGGCAGGGTAACACGGGAAGTTGGGGTAGATGAGGTTGGAGTAGAAAAAGACAGAGCGAGCGGAGGAGTTGGAGGGAGAAGAAAATTGTAGCGTACGGTAAAATACCAAGAGTGAAGATTTTATATTATCATTAGTGGTGTTATGTTTATATTGTTGGGTGAATATCTCAACCAACAACAATAACCCAGAAAGAGGAGTTTGGCTGTTGGCGGTTTTGGATTAAGCACGGGCTTTGCCGCCAGACTAGCGACAGCGAGTGCCAGGTTGGAGCCGGTGGAGGTCGGGATTGTCGTCGTCCTCAGTCTTCTTCCTGAGTTGGTTCGTCTCGTAAATCCACGAGAGTATTTGGTCGGTCTCTCCTTCACCTGCTGCCGCCCTTCTGCCGCAGTGCGTGTGCTACCGCACTGCTGATCCGAGGTACCAGCTCCTTGTTATTTTGTGCCATCCTGGCGAAACAGCCATTTTGTTTACGGCTACAACGCACACGAGCTACACTCAGGCCTGCACCGTAGAACTGTACTGAATTAAGGTATTCGTGTAGTTAGCATTGCCGGCTAGTTTGTATTGTGTGTCCATGTGCATTACGATGTCATGTAAATGTTGAACCAATAACTGAAGAACTGATTTTTTGTCTGAAGTAAATCTTTCCTGTTTTTGTTTAACAGTTGGTTGTATTGTTTTTTTCATATGTTAAATTGGTTTAAGTTAGTAACAATTACTAACGAACTCAGGTTAGCCACCTCTCATTACAAATCCACCAAACTAGAGAGGCGCTACAGTTGTCTATGCTGTTCAGTTTACCAGCCTTATCTTTAACAACAGGCACTAACAGTACTGACATAATAGAGTTCGGTAGAACACCATGAACCATAATTCCAGTGAGACACATGGCTAGAAATGGACTGAGTCTATAACTGGCATTTTTTAGATGCTCTGCAGAAATGGAATCCATACCACAAGCTTTGTTGTTGTCTAGCATGTGGATGGCATCATAAATATCTACTGATCTAACTATCAAGTCTGCAGAGATACCTTTATATTGATTATCAATTCTCACTGTGTTACTTTGAACACAATTAAATAGTTTACTGTAGTGCTCATGCCATAGATCAGCAATCTTCTCTGGACAACTAACCCCTTTGATATCAGAAGGGAGGGGAGTTCTGTTATTATTTATGATCTTGACCTCCTTCCAGAAGTCAGTAAGATTGTTATTCTGCATCTTTCTGGCCAGCGAGTCTACTCTCATTGTGTTTTCATTTCTCTTAATGAAACGAGTGCATATTTAAATCTAGCATTTGTGAGGTTTTTGTTATCAAGCAGCACTCCCTGTCTGGGTCTGCCTGCCTCTGACCAGACTCTAAAGGCTTCTCTAGCAGCAGCATGTTGCTCAGACACAAACTCATTCCAGACAGGCCGTGCGTTAGGGACCTTACTCTTGTGATTAATAAAAGGTTCACTGGAAGCATAAAGACATTTGACAATATCATCATACATGGCACAGAGCTTTTCAGCATGATGTTTATCCTTGCAGTTCATATCCGTGCACATTAGGGCATCCCTAGAAAATGCAACATCACTATGTAAGCTGTCAGTTAATAGAGAATATCTGTGCCGAACCTCTTTGGTCAATTTTGACCAGTCCAGTTTTCTTGGGGGGCCAGCAACAAGGGTACAATCTCAACATTTAGCAGCATAGCAACTGGTATGTGATCAGTGGTGGCCAGCCCATAACACATCTCTATACTTTCCAGTGAGTCATGAGCATCGGCTGTGGTTACAATATGGTCTAGCCAGGAAGTTGTGTGCCACGTTTCACTTATATAGGTAAAACTTGTATCAGGCAATAACGCTTGATATAATTAATTTAGTTTCATTACAGAACTGCTGCAGATGTTGTGCGAATAAACGCTTATCTGACATTTCAGCATTAAAATCACCCATGACATAGACACAACATGAACTATTGTCCTCTATGAAGGACTGAATAAAAGCTAACCTGTTCTGAAATTCATCCTCATGGTCATAGGATTCATATGGTGTGTACACATTTACAATAGTAAATTTATTTTCATTGTGATTAAACTCCAACCCAATAGCCCAGTCAACGTTAAGCCACACCACCTTTACCGTTGGGTCATATTTTATGTTCCACAGTATAGCTACACCACCAGCTATCCTCCCACAAACCATTCTCATGCTGAGATTGGTAGTGGACTCTCCAGCACTATGAAACATCTTGTGTAGGGAGTTCAATTTGTCCAGATCTTGCTTGGCCATCCAGGTTTCTTGAAGGCAGACAATGTCACTCTCGTCCAGCAATGTGTCCACCACCAAACGTCTTGATCTATCAGCAGCAGTATGTCCTACTCGGAGGCCACGAGCGTTGTAGGATACAACCCGCATTAATGATCTACCACGGACCCATCAGGGCAGCTGGCCGGTGTGTCTGTCTCCCTGGTCTCTACATATAGGCCTACATTCATCCCAGCATCATGACTGAGCTGAAGCTCGGTACCCTGAGAGTGGGGGGTATGCTCTGGTCGAGCTTTTTTGAAAGTATAGACCAAGGGTAATTACCACACCACAACTGTCCCACCATTACCCATAGGTGGCGCTACATTCCACGCCCTAAAGCACAAAGGCTTTCTGGAATGGATAGGCTAACCAAGCCCCCTCCCTTCACTCCTTGGGTTGAAATAAAGGCCCTTGTGGATCTTGATGGTATTATATTTCAGATTTGGTATCCCATTGGTAATTCTGCAGCATAGATTTTTCTATACAGTTCCAATTTGTCAAGAATATACATTTTTCAATGGTTCGCAATGTTTGGAGGAATCCGCCATTACTGCTTGCAGTTATATTTATTATTATTATTCTTGTTCCATGGAAGTCAATGGCAGCCCCTAGAACCCTTCGACAACTTTTTGTGAAATTTGGCACACTCATTAAGGACAGTTGATTCTATACCTACACCAAGTTTCATGTCTCCCATTAGACCACTCCAGCGCCACCAACGGGTCAAAGTTGGACTTGTGTTTACACACGCAACTTTTGAACCGTATGACCGATTTTCAAAAATGAGGTACCATTGGATTCCCTGGATCAAGCCGAGTTCAATGCACCCCATGGCGTCAATTTCCGGTTATATAGATTTTCCGCTATTTCCGGTTTTATCAAAAACCTTTGAAAGCCTACTCCTCCTACAATTTTTGTCATATCTTTTTCAAAGTTACCAGAGATGATCTTCAGACCAAGCCTCACAAAAGTTATCGAAAAGAATTTTGATCCTCACAACCGTTTGTCCGTTACAGCCAATCAAATTCATCAGAAAAGCCGCCAAACAGGATGTGAAGTCATGTCTCAGCAAATCTTTGAGATATCAACACGAAACTTGGTATATCGATGGAAGACACTACAACATGTTACCGTGTGCAAAGGCAACTTCATATCTCCAAAAATGATTGATATAAAGCAAATTGAACTTATCGCTAACGCTAAAATAATGCTTTACACATCAGCCAGTCAAAAACTGATACTCTGATTCAATCACAAGTTCATATGAAGACTCTTGAGAATGTTTATAACACAAATCTGTGAAAAAGTTGACTGTAAGATCAAAGGTCGATTTTTGGTGAATATTTGAAACATGCTTGCTTGGCTAATTTCTAGACAAATTTCCAATGAATGTCTCCCCTCCTCCTGCCCGCGCGTGCTCCACATCCTCACACACTCAGCCTTAACTTACACACGCGCGGGCTTGGCAAGACGCACACGCAACATTTCAGGAGAGTGTGGGCTGACCAAGCCCCCACTCATTCCTTGGTTTCTAGCAAAGGCCTTGTGGATCTTGTAATCTTGGATCTCTTAACAAAAGCTGATCTTTTTAGTATTGCATTTCCGATTTTGTATGCAATGGTAAAAGGTTATACAAATCCTGAAACATTGATATATATATATAAGTATTTATATATATAAATCTTTATTTCAGACGCCAAGTTCCACATAAAATAACAGACATAGAGCTATAAAAAAGAGAGTAAAACAAAAACATAAAACATAGACAATACAGTGCATAAAAAGTATGAAGACTTTTGTGCCAATGTAGTCTTAAGTTCCAAGTAATCGATAGCAGCTCTTTAGAGGGTTGACCAGAGCCTCTACTATTCAGTTCTCAGACTTGTCCAGTCGACACATGAAACCATACATCAGTTGTGTCAGGAGTGCCTTACAGGTTGGTACGTGCTTAGACAGAAACAACTGACCAGCACTATGCCACCTAGGCACATTAAGTAGCAATCTAAAAGCATCATTGAAACCATACATCAGTTGTCTCAGGATTGCCTTACAGGTTGGTACGTGCTTAGACACAAACAACTGACTAGCACTATGCCACCTTGGCACATTAAGTAGCAATCTAAAAGCATCATTGTAGGCTACTTTCAGTATCTGTATACTCCTTTTCCTGTACATAGACCACAAATGAGCAGTGTACAATGGTGTTATGTAGGTTCTAAACAGGGAACATTTAACTGAATCTGAGCACATAGAAAACGTCCTTAATAACATACTGGCCTGAGAATATATTTTACAGCGCCGTTGATACATATCGTTGTCATCTGTCCAATCATCAGAAATGACATGGCCCAGATATTTTATTTCCTCACAAACACCAAGGGAACTGCCAGATAAATAAAAGGTATGGAAGGTTAATTTCCTGTCCTGATTACTTCTGACTATCATTATGTGGCTTTTCTTTGCATTATATTTTATATCATGATCTAAGCCATACTGAGAGCACACCCATAGCATCTGTTGCAACAGGCTGAGTGGAACCAGATCATTTGCGTACATCAGATGATTGACAATAGATTCACCAACAAGACAGCCTGTATTTGTCTTATTCAGCTGGCTTGATAAGTCGTCCATATCCATATTAAACAAAAAGGGAAATCAAATTCCTCCTTGTCGAACTCCGTTACCAACATGGAAAGGAGCTGATACAACATTGTCCCATTTAACATGAAAAGTTTGATTGGCATACCAGAACACCAAAATCCTCACAAGAGGTTTAGGGACACCTCTCGCTATTAGCTTCATAAACAGTTTTTCATGACAAATTCGATCGAAAGCTTTGTAAGCATCAATAAAGCATAAAAATACAGATGAATTAAGACTTGTGTACCTGAGACAATCTCCTTCAGAGCATAGATACAGAGATCAGTACCATGTTTTCTTTTAAAACCAAACTGATTTTCTGCAGTCAGAATATACATTTCCAATTTCAATCAAATAATTCTCTCAAACACTTTAGACAAGATACTGGCCAATGCAATGGGTCGATAGTTGTCTATGCTGTTCAGTTTACCAGCCTTATCTTTAACAACAGGCACTAACAGTACTGACATAATAGAGTTCGGTAGAACACCATGAACCATAATTCCAGTGAGACACATGGCTAGAAATGGACTGAGTCTATAACTGGCATTTTTTAGATGCTCTGCAGAAATGCAATCCATACCACAAGCTTTGTTGTTGTCTAGCATGTGGATGGCATCATAAATATCTACTGATCTAACTATCAAGTCTGCAGAGATACCTTTATATTCATTATCAATTCTCACTGTGTTACTTTTAACACAATTAAATAGTTGACTGTAGTGCTCATGCCATAGATCAGCAATCTTCTCTGGACAACTAACCCCTTTGATATCAGAAGGGAGGGGAGTTCTGTTATTATTTATGATCTTGACCTCCTTCCAGAAGTCAGTAAGATTGTTATTCTGCATCTTTCTGGCCAGCGAGTCTGCTCTCATTGTGTTTTCATTTCTCTTAATGAAACAAGTGCATATTTAAATCTAGCATTTGTGAGGTTTTTGTTATCAAGCAGCACTCCCTGTCTGGGTCTGCCTGCCTCTGACCAGACTCTAAAGGCTTCTCTAGCAGCAGCATGTTGCTCAGACACAAACTCATTCCAGACAGGCCGTGCGTTAGGGACCTTACTCTTGTGATTAATAAAAGGTTCACTGGAAGCATAAAGACATTTGACAATATCATCATACATGGCACAGAGCTTTTCAGCATGATGTTTATCCTTGCAGTTCATATCCGTGCACATTAGGGCATCCCTAGAAAATGCAACATCACTATGTAAGCTGTCAGTTAATAGAGAATATCTGTGCATAACCTCTTTGGTCAATTTTGACCAGTCCAGTTTTCTTGGGGGGCCAGCAACAAGGGTACACTCTCAACATTTAGCAGCATAGCAACTGGTATGTGATCAGTGGTGGCCAGCCCATAACACATCTCTATACTTTCCAGTGAGTCATGAGCATCGGCTGTGGTTACAATATGGTCTAGCCAGGAAGTTGTGTGCCACGTTTCACTTATATAGGTAAAACTTGTATCAGGCAATAACGCTTGATATAATTAATTTAGTTTCATTACAGAACTGCTGCAGATGTTGTGCGAATAAACGCTTATCTGACATGTCAGCATTAAAATCACCCATGACATAGACACAACATGAACTATTGTCCTCTATGAAGGACTGAATAAAAGCTAACCTGTTCTGAAATTCATCCTCATGGTCATAGGATTCATATGGTGTGTACACATTTACAATAGTACATTTATTTTCATTGTGATTAAACTCCAACCCAATAGCCCAGTCAACGTTAAGCCACACCACCTTTACCGTTGGGTCATATTTAATGTTCCACAGTATAGCTACACCACCAGCTATCCTCCCACAAACCATTCTCATGCTGAGATCGGTAGTGGACTCTCCAGCACCATGAAAGTTCTTGTGTAGGGAGTTCAATTTGTCCAGATCTTGCTTGGCCATCCAGGTTTCTTGAAGGCAGACAATGTCACTCTCGTCCAGCAATGTGTCCACCACCAAACGTCTTGATCTATCAGCAGCAGTATGTCCTACTCGGAGGCCACGAGCGTTGTAGGATACAACCCGCATTAATGATCTACCACGGACCCATCAGGGCAGCTGGCCG
Organism: Hypomesus transpacificus; assembly: GCF_021917145.1. NCBI lineage: Eukaryota > Metazoa > Chordata > Actinopteri > Osmeriformes > Osmeridae > Hypomesus > Hypomesus transpacificus. The sequence goes on from NC_061082.1 coordinate 8,708,657, forward strand.
GTGTGTCTGTCTCCCTGGTCTCTACATATAGGCCTACATTCATCCCAGCATCATGACTGAGCTGAAGCTCGGTACCCTGAGAGCGGGGGGTATGCTCTGGTCGAGCTTTTTTGAAAGTATAGACCAAGGGTAATTACCAAACCACAACTGTCCCACCATTACCCATAGGTGGCGCTACATTCCACGCCCTAAAGCACAAAGGCTTTCTGGAATGGATAGGCTAACCAAGCCCCCTTTATTTCACTCCTTGGGTTGAAATAAAGGCCCTTGTGGATCTTGATGGTATTATATTTCAGATTTGGTATCCCATTGGTAATTCTGCAGCATAGATTTTTCTATACAGTTCCAATTTGTCAAGAATATACATTTTTCAATGGTTCGCAATGTTTGGAGGAATCCGCCATTACTGCTTGCAGTTATATTTATTATTATTCTTGTTCCATGGAAGTCAATGGCAGCCCCTAGAACACTTCGACAACTTTTTGTGAAATTTGGCACACTCATTAAGGACAGTTGATTCTATACCTACACCAAGTTTCATGTCTCCCATTAGACCACTCCAGCGCCACCAATGGGTCAAAGTTGGACTTGTGTTTACACACGCAACTTTTGAACCGTATGACCCATTTTCAAAAATGAGGTACCATTGGATTCCCTGGTTCAAGCCGAGTTCAACGCACCCCATGGCGTCAATTTCCGGTTATATAGATTTTCCGCTACTTCCGGTTTTATCAAAAACCTTTGAAAGCCTACTCCTCCTACAATTTTTGTCATATCTTCTTCAAAGTTACCAGAGATGATCTTCAGACCAAGCGTCACAAAAGTTATCGAAAAGAATTTTGATCCTCACAACCGTTTGTCCGGTACAGCCAATCAAATTCATCAGAAAAGCCGCCAAACAGGATGTGAAGTCCTGTCTCAGCAAATCTTTGAGATATCAACACGAAACTTGGTATATCGATGGAAGACACTACAACATGTTACCGTGTGCAAAGGCAACTTCATATCTCCAAAAATGATTGATATAAAGCAAATTGAACTTATCGCTAACGCTAAAATAATGCTTTACACATCAGCCAGTCAAAAACTGATACTCTGATTCAATCACAAGTTCATATGAAGACTCTTGAGAATGTTTATAACACAAATCTGTGAAAAAGTTGACTGTAAGATCAAAGGTCGATTTTTGGTGAATATTTGAAACATGCTTGCTTGGCTAATTTCTAGCCAAATTTCCAATGAATGTCTCCCCTCCTCCTGCCCGCGCGTGCTCCACATCCTCACACACTCAGCCTTAACTTACACACGCGCGGGCTTGGCAAGACGCACACGCAACATTTCAGGAGAGTGTGGGCTGACCAAGCCCCCACTCATTCCTTGGTTTCTAGCCAAGGCCTTGTGGATCTTGTAATCTTGGATCTCTTAACAAAAGCTGATCTTTTTAGTATTGCATTTCCGATTTTGTATGCAATGGTAAAAAGTTATACAAATCCTGAAACATTGATATATATATATGTATTTATATATATATAAATCTTTATTTCAGACGCCAAGTTCCACATAAAATAACAGACATAGAGCTATAAAAAAGAGAGTAAAACGAAAACATAAAACATAGATAATACAGTGCATAAAAAGTATGAAGACTTTTGTGCCAATGTAGTCTTAAGTTCCAAGTAATCGATAGCAGCTCTTTAGAGGGTTGACCAGGGCCTCTACTATTCAGTTCTCAGACTCGTCCAGTCGACACATGAAACCATACATCAGTTGTCTCAGGAGTGCCTTACAGGTTGGTACGTGCTTAGACAGAAACAACTGACCAGCACTATGCCACCTAGGCACATTAAGTAGCAATCTAAAAGCATCATTGAAACCATACATCAGTTGTCTCAGGATTGCCTTACAGGTTGGTACGTGCTTAGACACAAACAACTGACTAGCACTATGCCACCTTGGCACATTAAGTAGCAATCTAAAAGCATCATTGTAGGCTACTTTCAGTATCTGTATACTCCTTTACCTGTACATAGACCACAAATGAGCAGTGTACAATGGTGTTATGTAGGTTCTAAACAGGGAACATTTAACTGAATCTGAGCACATAGAAAACGTCCTTAATAACATACTGGCCTGAGAATATATTTGACAGCGCTGTTGATACATATCGTTGTCATCTGTCCAATCATCAGAAATGACATGGCAGATATTTTATTTCCTCACAAACACCAAGGGGACTGCCAGATAAATAAAAGGTAGGGAAGGTTAATTTCCTGTCCTGATTACTTCTGACTATCATTATGTGGCTTTTCTTTGCATTATATTTTATATCATGATCTAAGCCATACTGAGAGCACACCCATAGCATCTGTTGCAACAGGCTGAGTGGAACCAGATAATCTGCGTACATCAGATGATTGACAATAGATTCACCAACAAGACAGCCTGTATTTGTCTTATTCAGCTGGCTTGATAAGTCGTCCATATCCATATTAAACAAAAAGGGAAATCAAATTCCTCCTTGTCGAACTCCGTTACCAACATGGAAAGGAGCTGATACAACATTGTCCCATTTAACATGAAAAGTTTGATTGGCATACCAGAACACCAAAATCCTCACAAGAGGTTTAGGGAAACCTCTCGCTATTAGCTTCATAAACAGTTTTTCATGACAAATTCGATCGAAAGCTTTGTAAGCATCAATAAAGCATAAAAATACAGATGAATTAAGACTTGTGTACCTGAGACAATCTCCTTCAGAGCATAGATACAGAGATCAGTACCATGTTTTCTTTTAAAACCAAACTGATTTTCTGCAGTCAGAATATACATTTCCAATTTCAATCAAATAATTCTCTCAAACACTTTAGACAAGATACTGGCCAATGCAATGGGTCAATAGTTGTGTAGCCCGGGTGGTAAACATTTCTGTTGAAACAATCCTATTACATAAATATAAAAGTTTGAATACATAATACTTAAGTTCATAGTTTAATAAATAGACTTTAAGGTTTGAGAGTATGATTTTGATTTGATGAGAAATGCATATTGTTCATGTTTTACTGAATACAGCATTTGGAAATGTATATCTGTTGTTTAAAAAACGCATGTTAAAATGTACCGGTTACAAATATGAAGAGAGTAAGATGAATGTTTTGTGAATCTATGTTGTTGCTTTAATTTTGATTATGATGTTAAGCCAATCCGGTTTGAGGTCAAAGGGCAGGGTAACACGGGAAGTTGGGGTAGATGAGGTTGGAGTAGAAAAAGACAGAGCGAGCGGAGGAGTTGGAGGGAGAAGAAAATTGTAGCGTACGGTAAAATACCAAGAGTGAAGATTTTATATTATCATTAGTGGTGTTATGTTTATATTGTTGGGTGAATATCTCAACCAACAACAATAACCCAGAAAGAGGAGTTTGGCTGTTGGCGGTTTTGGATTAAGCACGGGCTTTGCCGCCAGACTAGCGACAGCGAGTGCCAGGTTGGAGCCGGTGGAGGTCGGGATTGTCGTCGTCCTCAGTCTTCTTCCTGAGTTGGTTCGTCTCGTAAATCCACGAGAGTATTTGGTCGGTCTCTCCTTCACCTGCTGCCGCCCTTCTGCCGCAGTGCGTGTGCTACCGCACTGCTGATCCGAGGTACCAGCTCCTTGTTATTTTGTGCCATCCTGGCGAAACAGCCATTTTGTTTACGGCTACAACGCACACGAGCTACACTCAGGCCTGCACCGTAGAACTGTACTGAATTAAGGTATTCGTGTAGTTAGCATTGCCGGCTAGTTTGTATTGTGTGTCCATGTGCATTACGATGTCATGTAAATGTTGAACCAATAACTGAAGAACTGATTTTTTGTCTGAAGTAAATCTTTCCTGTTTTTGTTTAACAGTTGGTTGTATTGTTTTTTTCATATGTTAAATTGGTTTAAGTTAGTAACAATTACTAACGAACTCAGGTTAGCCACCTCTCATTAAAAATCCACCAAACTAGAGAGGCGCTACAGTTGTCTATGCTGTTCAGTTTACCAGCCTTATCTTTAACAACAGGCACTAACAGTACTGACATAATAGAGTTCGGTAGAACACCATGAACCATAATTCCAGTGAGACACATGGCTAGAAATGGACTGAGTCTATAACTGGCATTTTTTAGATGCTCTGCAGAAATGGAATCCATACCACAAGCTTTGTTGTTGTCTAGCATGTGGATGGCATCATAAATATCTACTGATCTAACTATCAAGTCTGCAGAGATACCTTTATATTGATTATCAATTCTCACTGTGTTACTTTGAACACAATTAAATAGTTTACTGTAGTGCTCATGCCATAGATCAGCAATCTTCTCTGGACAACTAACCCCTTTGATATCAGAAGGGAGGGGAGTTCTGTTATTATTTATGATCTTGACCTCCTTCCAGAAGTCAGTAAGATTGTTATTCTGCATCTTTCTGGCCAGCGAGTCTGCTCTCATTGTGTTTTCATTTCTCTTAATGAAACGAGTGCATATTTAAATCTAGCATTTGTGAGGTTTTTGTTATCAAGCAGCACTCTCTGTCTGGGTCTGCCTGCCTCTGACCAGACTCTAAAGGCTTCTCTAGCAGCAGCATGTTGCTCAGACACAAACTCATTCCAGACAGGCCGTGCGTTAGGGACCTTACTCTTGTGATTAATAAAAGGTTCACTGGAAGCATAAAGACATTTGACAATATCATCATACATGGCACAGAGCTTTTCAGCATTATGTTTATCCTTGCAGTTCATATCCGAGAATTAGTTAATAGAGAATATCTGTGCCGAACCTCTTTGGTCAATTTTGACCAGTCCAGTTTTCTTGGGGGGCCAGCAACAAGGGTACACTCTCAACATTTAGCAGCATAGCAACTGGTATGTGATCAGTGGTGGCCAGCCCATAACACATCTCTATACTTTCCAGTGAGTCATGAGAATCGGCTGTGGTTACAATATGGTCTAGCCAGGAAGTTGTGTGCCACGTTTCACTTATATAGGTAAAACTTGTATCAGGCAATAACGCTTGATATAATTAATTTAGTTTCATTACAGAACTGCTGCAGATGTTGTGCGAATAAACACTTATCTGACATGTCAGCATTAAAATCACCCATGACATAGACACAACATGAACTATTGTCCTCTATGAAGGACTGAATAAAAGCTAACCTGTTCTGAAATTCATCCTCATGGTCATAGGATTCATATGGTGTGTACACATTTACAATAGTACATTTATTTTCATTGTGATTAAACTCCAACCCAATAGCCCAGTCAACGTTAAGCCACACCACCTTTACCGTTGGGTCATATTTTATGTTCCACAGTATAGCTACACCACCAGCTATCCTCCCACAAACCATTCTCATGCTGAGATCGGTAGTGGACTCTCCAGCACCATGAAAGTTCTTGTGTAGGGAGTTCAATTTGTCCAGATCTTGCTTGGTCATCCAGGTTTCTTGAAGGCAGACAATGTCACTCTCGTCCAGCAATGTGTCCACCACCAAACGTCTTGATCTATCAGCAGCAGTATGTCCTACTCGGAGGCCACGAGCGTTGTAGGATACAACCCGCATTAATGATCTACCACGGACCCATCAGGGCAGCTGGCCGGTGTGTCTGTCTCCCTGGTCTCTACATATAGGCCTACATTCATCCCAGCATCATGACTGAGCTGAAGCTCGGTACCCTGAGAGCGGGGGGTATTCTCTGGTCGAGCTTTTTTGAAAGTATAGACCAAGGGTAATTACCAAACCACAACTGTCCCACCATTACCCATATGTGGCGCTACATTCCACGCCCTAAAGCACAAAGGCTTTCTGGAATGGATAGGCTAACCAAGCCCCCTCCCTTCACTCCTTGAGTTGAAATAAAGGCCCTTGTGGATCCTGGTGGTATTATATTTCAGATTTGGTATCCCATTGGTAATTCTGCAGCATAGATTTTTCTATACAGTTCCAATTTGTCAAGAATATACATTTTTCAATGGTTCGCAATGTTTGGAGGAATCCGCCATTACTGCTTGCAGTTATATTTATTATTAGGATTCCTCCGTCAGGAGGAAACCTATTGTTATTGTTAGTTTTATTATTAGGATTCCTCCGTCAGGAGGAAACCTATTGTTATTGTTAGTTTTATTATTAGGATTCCTCCGTCAGGAGGAAACCTATTGTTATTGTTAGTTTTATTATTATTATTATTCTTGTTCCATGGAAGTCAAGGGCAGCCCCTAGAACCCTTCGACAACTTTTTGTGAAATTTGGCACACTCATTAAGGACAGTTGATTCTATACCTACACCAAGTTTCATGTCTCCCATTAGACCACTCCAGCGCCACCAACGGGTCAAAGTTGGACTTGTGTTTACACACGCAACTTTTGAACCGTATGACCCATTTTCGAAAATGAGGTACCATTGGATTCCCTGGATCAAGCCGAGTTCAACGCACCCCATGGCGTCAATTTCCGGTTATGTAGATTTTCCGCTATTTCCGGTTTTATCAAAAACCTTTGAAAGCCTACTCCTCCTACAATTTTTGTCATATCTTCTTCAAAGTTACCAGAGATGATCTTCAGACCAAGCCTCACAAAAGTTATCGAAAATAATTTTGATCCTCGCAACCGTTTGTCCGGTACAGCCAATCAAATTCATCAGAAAAGCCGCCAAACAGGATGTGAAGTCATGTCTCAGCAAATCTTTGAGATATCAACACGAAACTTGGTATATCGATGGAAGACACTACAACATGTTACCGTGTGCAAAGGCAACTTCATATCTCCAAAAATGATTGATATAAAGCAAATTGAACTTATCGCTAACGCTAAAATAATGCTTTACACATCAGCCAGTCAAAAACTGATACTCTGATTCAATCACAAGTTCATATGAAGACTCTTGAGAATGTTTATAACACAAATCTGTGAAAAAGTTGACTGTAAGATCAAAGGTCGATTTTTGGTGAATATTTGAAACATGCTTGCTTGGCTAATTTCTAGCCAAATTTCCAATGAATGTCTCCCCTCCTCCTGCCCGCGCGTGCTCCACATCCTCACACACTCAGCCTTAACTTACACACGCGCGGGCTTGGCAAGACGCACACGCAACATTTCAGGAGAGTGTGGGCTGACCAAGCCCCCACTCATTCCTTGGTTTCTAGCAAAGGCCTTGTGGATCTTGTAATCTTGGATCTCTTAACAAAAGCTGATCTTTTTAGTATTGCATTTCCGATTTTGTATGCAATGGTAAAAAGTTATACAAATCCTGAAACATTGATATATATATATATGTATTTATATATATATAAATCTTTATTTCAGACGCCAAGTTCCACATAAAATAACAGACATAGAGCTATAAAAAAGAGAGTAAAACGAAAACATAAAACATAGATAATACAGTGCATAAAAAGTATTAGGACTTTTGTGCCAATGTAGTCTTAAGTTCCAAGTAATCGATAGCAGCTCTTTAGAGGGTTGACCAGAGCCTCTACTATTCAGTTCTCAGACTTGTCCAGTCGACACATGAAACCATACATCAGTTGTCTCAGGAGTGCCTTACAGGTTGGTACGTGCTTAGACAGAAACAACTGACCAGCACTATGCCACCTAGGCACATTAAGTAGCAAGCTAAAAGCATCATTGAAACCATACATCAGTTGTCTCAGGATTGCCTTACAGGTTGGTACGTGCTTAGACACAAACAACTGACTAGCACTATGCCACCTTGGCACATTAAGTAGCAATCTAAAAGCACCATTGTAGGCTACTTTCAGTATCTGTATACTCCTTTACCTGTACATAGACCACAAATGAGCAGTGTACAATGGTGTTATGTAGGTTCTAAACAGGGAACATTTAACTGAATCTGAGCACATAGAAAACGTCCTTAATAACATACTGGCCTGAGAATATATTTGACAGCGCTGTTGATACATATCGTTGTCATCTGTCCAATCATCAGAAATGACATGGCAGATATTTTATTTCCTCAAAAACACCAAGGGGACTGCCAGATAAATAAAAGGTAGGGAAGGTTAATTTCCTGTCCTGATTACTTCTGACTATCATTATGTGGCTTTTCTTTGCATTATATTTTATATCATGATCTAAGCCATACTGAGAGCACACCCATAGCATCTGTTGCAACAGGCTGAGTGGAACCAGATAATCTGCGTACATCAGATGATTGACAATAGATTCACCAACAAGACAGCCTGTATTTGTCTTATTCAGCTGGCTTGATAAGTCGTTCATATCCATATTAAACAAAAAGGGAAATCAAATTCCTCCTTGTCGAACTCCGTTACCAACATGGAAAGCAGCTGATACAACATTGTCCCATTTAACATGAAAAGTTTGATTGGCATACCAGAACACCAAAATCCTCACAAGAGGTTTAGGGACACCTCTCGCTATTAGCTTCATAAACAGTTTTTCATGACAAATTCGATCGAAAGCTTTGTAAGCATCAATAAAGCATAAAAATACAGATGAATTAAGACTTGTGTACCTGAGACAATCTCCTTCAGAGCATAGATACAGAGATCAGTACCATGTTTTCTTTTAAAACCAAACTGATTTTCTGCAGTCAGAATATACATTTCCAATTTCAATCAAATAATTCTCTCAAACACTTTAGACAAGATACTGGCCAATGCAATGGGTCGATAGTTGTCTATGCTGTTCAGTTTACCAGCCTTATCTTTAACAACAGGCACTAACAGTACTGACATAATAGAGTTCGGTAGAACACCATGAACCATAATTCCAGTGAGACACATGGCTAGAAATGGACTGAGTCTATAACTGGCATTTTTTAGATGCTCTGCAGAAATGCAATCCATACCACAAGCTTTGTTGTTGTCTAGCATGTGGATGGCATCATAAATATCTACTGATCTAACTATCAAGTCTGCAGAGATACCTTTATATTCATTATCAATTTTCACTGTGTTACTTTTAACACAATTAAATAGTTTACTGTAGTGCTCATGCCATAGATCAGCAATCTTCTCTGGACAACTAACCCCTTTGATATCAGAAGGGAGGGGAGTTCTGTTATTATTTATGATCTTGACCTCCTTCCAGAAGTCAGTAAGATTGTTATTCTGCATCTTTCTGGCCAGCGAGTCTGCTCTCATTGTGTTTTCATTTCTCTTAATGAAACGAGTGCATATTTAAATCTAGCATTTGTGAGTTTTTGTTATCAAGCAGCACTCTCTGTCTGGGTCTGCCTGCCTCTGACCAGACTCTAAAGGCTTCTCTAGCAGCAGCATGTTGCTCAGACACAAACTCATTCCAGACAGGCCGTGCGTTAGGGACCTTACTCTTGTGATTAATAAAACCTTCACTGAAAGCATAAAGACATTTGACAATATCATCATACATGGCACAGAGCTTTTCAGCATGATGTTTATCCTTGCAGTTCATATCCGTGCACATTAGGGCATCCCTAGAAAATGCAACATCATTATGTAAGCCATTCTCATGCTGAGATCGGTAGTGGACTCTCCAGCACCATGAAACTTCTTGTGTAGGGAGTTCAATTTGTCCAGATCTTGCTTGGTCATCCAGGTTTCTTGAAGGCAGACAATGTCACTCTCGTCCAGCAATGTGTCCACCACCAAACGTCTTGATCTATCAGCAGCAGTATGTCCTACTCGGAGGCCACGAGCGTTGTAGGATACAACCCGCATTAATGATCTACCACGGACCCATCAGGGCAGCTGGCCGGTGTGTCTGTCTCCCTGGTCTCTACATATAGGCCTACATTCATCCCAGCATCATGACTGAGCTGAAGCTCGGTACCCTGAGAGCGGGGGGTATTCTCTGGTCGAGCTTTTTTGAAAGTATAGACCAAGGGTAATTACCAAACCACAACTGTCCCACCATTACCCATATGTGGCGCTACATTCCACGCCCTAAAGCACAAAGGCTTTCTGGAATGGATAGGCTAACCAAGCCCCCTCCCTTCACTCCTTGAGTTGAAATAAAGGCCCTTGTGGATCCTGGTGGTATTATATTTCAGATTTGGTATCCCATTGGTAATTCTGCAGCATAGATTTTTCTATACAGTTCCAATTTGTCAAGAATATACATTTTTCAATGGTTCGCAATGTTTGGAGGAATCCGCCATTACTGCTTGCAGTTATATTTATTATTATTCTTGTTCCATTGAAGTCAATGGCAGCCCCTAGAACCCTTCGACAACTTTTTGTGAAATTTGGCACACTCATTAAGGACAGTTGATTCTATACCTACACCAAGTTTCATGTCTCCCATTAGACCACTCCAGCGCCACCAACGGGTCAAAGTTGGACTTGTGTTTACACACGCAACTTTTGAACCGTATGACCCATTTTCAAAAATGAGGTACCATTGGATTCCCTGGATCAAGCCGAGTTCAACGCACCCCATGGCGTCAATTTCCGGTTATGTAGATTTTCCGCTATTTCCGGTTTTATCAAAAACCTTTGAAAGCCTACTCCTCCTACAATTGTTGTCATATCTTCTTCAAAGTTACCAGAGATGATCTTCAGACCAAGCCTCACAAAAGTTATCGAAAAGAATTTTGATCCTCACAACCGTTTGTCCGGTACAGCCAATCAAATTCATCAGAAAAGCCGCCAAACAGGATGTGAAGTCATGTCTCAGCAAATCTTTGAGATATCAACACGAAACTTGGTATATCGATGGAAGACACTACAACATGTTACCGTGTGCAAAGGCAACCTCATATCTCCAAAAATGATTGATATAAAGCAAATTGAACTTATCGCTAACGCTAAAATAATGCTTTACACATCAGCCAGTCAAAAACTGATACTCTGATTCAATCACAAGTTCATATGAAGACTCTTGAGAATGTTTATAACACAAATCTGTGAAAAGGTTGACTGTAAGATCAAAGGTCGATTTTTGGTGAATATTTGAAACATGCTTGCTTGGCTAATTTCTAGCCAAATTTCCAATGAATGTCTCCCCTCCTCCTGCCCGCGCGTGCTCCACATCCTCACACACTCAGCCTTAACTTACACACGCGCGGGCTTGGCAAGACGCACACGCAACATTTCAGGAGAGTGTGGGCTGACCAAGCCCCCACTCATTCCTTAGTTTCTAGCAAAGGCCTTGTGGATCTTGTAATCTTGGATCTCTTAACAAAAGCTGATCTTTTTGGTATTGCATTTCCGATTTTGTATGCAATGGTAAAAAGTTATGCAAATCCTGAAACATTAATATATATATATATATGTGTATTTATATATAGATAAATCTTTATTTCAGACGCCAAGTTCCACATAAAATAACAGACATAGAGCTATAAAAAAGAGAGTAAAACAAAAACATAAAACATAGATAATACAGAGCATAAAAAGTATGAAGACTTTTGTGCCAATGTAGTCTTAAGTTCCAAGTAATCGATAGCAGCTCTTTAGAGGGTTGACCAGAGCCTCTACTATTCAGTTCTCAGACTTGTCCAGTCGACACATGAAACCATACATCAGTTGTCTCAGGAGTGCCTTACAGGTTGGTACGTGCTTAGACAGAAACAACTGACCAGCACTATGCCACCTAGGCACATTAAGTAGCAATCTAAAAGCATAATTGAAACCATACATCAGTTGTCTCAGGATTGCCTTACAGGTTGGTACGCGCTTAGACACAAACAACTGACTAGCACTATGCCACCTTGGCACATTAAGTAGCAATCTAAAAGCATCATTGTAGGCTACTTTCAGTATCTGTATACTCCTTTTCCTGTACATAGACCACAAGTGAGCAGTGTACAATGGTGTTATGTAGGTTCTAAACAGGGAACATTTAACTGAATCTGAGCACATAGAAAACGTCCTTAATAACATACTGGCCTGAGAATATATTTGACAGCGCTGTTGATACATATCGTTGTCATCTTTCCAATCATCAGAAATGACATGGCCCAGATATTTTATTTCCTCACAAACACCAAGGGGACTGCCAGATAAATAAAAGGTAGGGAAGGTTAATTTCCTGTCCTGATTACTTTTGACTATCATTATGTGGCTTTTCTTTGCATTATATTTTATATCATGATCTAAGCCATACTGAGAGCACACCCATAGCATCTGTTGCAACAGGCTGAGTGGAACCAGATTATTTGCGTACATCAGATAATTGACAATAGATTCACCAACAAGACAGCCTGTATTTGTCTTATTCAGCTGGCTTGATAAGTCGTCCATATCCATATTAAACAAAAAGGGAAATCAAATTCCTCCTTGTCGAACTCCGTTACCAACATGGAAAGGAGCTGATACAACATTGTCCCATTTAACATGAAAAGTTTGATTGGCATACCAGAACACCAAAATCCTCACAAGAGGTTTAGGGACACCTCTCGCTATTAGCTTCATAAACAGTTTTTCATGACAAATTCGATCGAAAGCTTTGTAAGCATCAATAAAGCATAAAAATACAGATGAATTAAGACTTGTGTACCTGAGACAATCTCCTTCAGAGCATAGATACAGAGATCAGTACCATGTTTTCTTTTAAAACCAAACTGAATGTCTGCAGTCAGAATATACATTTCCAATTTCAATCAAATAATGCTCTCAAACACTTTAGACAAGATACTGGCCAATGCAATGGGTCGATAGTTGTCTATGCTGTTCAGTTTACCAGCCTTATCTTTAACAACAGGCACTAACAGTACTGACATAATAAAGTTCGGTAGAACACCATGAACCATAATTCCAGTGAGACACATGGCTAGAAATGGACTGAGTCTATAACTGGCATTTTTTAGATGCTCTGCAGAAATGCAATCCATACCACAAGCTTTGTTGTTGTCTAGCATGTGGATGGCATCATAAATATCTACTGATCTAACTATCAAGTCTGCAGAGATACCTTTATATTCATTATCAATTCTCACTGTGTTACTTTTAACACAATTAAATAGTTGACTGTAGTGCTCATGCCATAGATCAGCAATCTTCTCTGGACAACTAACCCCTTTGATATCAGAAGGGAGGGGACTTCTGTTATTATTTATGATCTTGACCTCCTTCCAGAAGTCAATAAGATTGTTATTCTGCATCTTTCTGGCCAGCGAGTCTGCTCTCATTGTGTTTTCATTTCTCTTAATGAAACGAGTGCATATTTAAATCTAGCATTTGTGAGGTTTTTGTTATCAAGGAGCACTCCCTGTCTGGGTCTGCCTGCCTCTGACCAGACTCTAAAGGCTTCTCTAGCAGCAGCATGTTGCTCAGACACAAACTCATTCCAGACAGGCCGTGCGTTAGGGACCTTACTCTTGTGATTAATAAAAGGTTCACTGGAAGCATAAAGACATTTGACAATATCATCATACATGGCACAGAGCTTTTCAGCATGATGTTTATCCTTGCAGTTCATATCCGTGCACATTAGGGCATCCCTAGAAAATGCAACATCACTATGTAAGCTGTCAGTTAATAGAGAATATCTGTGCATAACCTCTTTGGTCAATTTTGACCAGTCCAGTTTTCTTGGGGGGCCAGCAACAAGGGTACACTCTCAACATTTAGCAGCATAGCAACTGGTATGTGATCAGTGGTGGCCAGCCCATAACACATCTCTATACTTTCCAGTGAGTCATGAGCATCGGCTGTGGTTACAATATGGTCTAGCCAGGAAGTTGTGTGCCACGTTTCACTTACATAGGTAAAACTTGTATCAGGCAATAACGCTTGATATCATTAATTTAGTTTAATTACAGAACTGCTGCAGATGTTGTGCGAATAAACGCTTATCTGACATGTCAGCATTAAAATCACCCATGACATAGACACTACATGAACTATTGTCCTCTATGAAGGACTGAATAAAAGCTAACCTGTTCTGAAATTCATCCTCATGGTCATAGGATTCATATGGTGTGTACATATTTTACAATAGTAAATTTATTTTCATTGTGATTAAACTCCAACCCAATAGCCCAGTCAACGTTAAGCCACACCACCTTTACCGTTGGGTCATATTTTATGTTCCACAGTATAGCTATACCACCAGCTATCCTCCCACAAACCATTCTCATGCTGAGATCGGTAGTGGACTCTCCAGCACCATGAAAGTTCTTGTGTAGGGAGTTCAATTTGTCCAGATCTTGCTTGGCCATCCAGGTTTCTTGAAGGCAGACAATGTCACTCTCGTCCAGCAATGTGTCCACCACCAAACGTCTTGATCTATCAGCAGCAGTATGTCCTACTCGGAGGCCACGAGCGTTGTAGGATACAACCCGCATTAATGATCTACCACGGACCCATCAGGGCAGCTGGCCGGTGTGTCTGTCTCCCTGGTCTCTACATATAGGCCTACATTCATCCCAGCATCATGACTGAGCTGAAGCTCGGTACCCTGAGAGCGGGGGGTGTGCTCTGGTCGAGCTTTTTTGAAAGTATAGACCAAGGGTAATTACCACACCACAACTGTCCCACCATTACCCATAGGTGGCGCTACATTCCACGCCTTAAAGCACAAAGGCTTTCTGGAATGGATAGGCTAACCAAGCCCCCTCCCTTCACTCCTTGGGTTGAAATAAAGGCCCTTGTGGATCTTGATGGTATTATATTTCAGATTTGGTATCCCATTGGTAATTCTGCAGCATAGATTTTTCTATACAATTCCAATTTGTCAAGAATATACATTTTTCAATGGTTCGCAATGTTTGGAGGAATCCGCCATTACTGCTTGCAGTTATATTTATTATTATTCTTGTTCCATGGAAGTCAATGGCAGCCCCTAGAACCCTTCGACAACTTTTTGTGAAATTTGGCACACTCATTAAGGACAGTTGATTCTATACCTACACCAAGTTTCATGTCTCCCATTAGACCACTCCAGCGCCACCAACGGGTCAAAGTTGGACTTGTGTTTACACACGCAACTTTTGAACCGTATAACCCATTTTCAAAAATGAGGTACCATTGGATTCCCTGGATCAAGCCGAGTTCAACGCACCCCATGGCGTCAATTTCCGGTTATGTAGATTTTCCGCTATTTCCGGTTTTATCAAAAACCTTTGAAAGCCTACTCCTCCTACAATTTTTGTCATATCTTCTTCAAAGTTACCAGAGATGATCTTCAGACCAAGCCTCACAAAAGTTATCGAAAATAATTTTGATCCTCACAACCGTTTGTCCGGTACAGCCAATCAAATTCATCAGAAAAGCCGCCAAACAGGATGTGAAGTCATGTCTCAGCAAATCTTTGAGATATCAACACGAAACTTGGTATATCGATGGAAGACACTACAACATGTTACCGTGTGCAAATGCAACTTCATATCTCCAAAAATGATTGATATAAAGCGAATTGAACTTATCGCTAACGCTAAAATAATGCTTTACACATCAGCCAGTCAAAAACTGATACTCTGATTCAATCACAAGTTCATATGAAGACTCTTGAGAATGTTTATAACACAAATCTGTGAAAAAGTTGACTGTAAGATCAAAGGTCGATTTTTGGTGAATATTTGAAACATGCTTGCTTGGCTAATTTCTAGCCAAATTTCCAATGAATGTCTCCCCTCCTCCTGCCCGCGCATGCTCCACATCCTCACACACTCAGCCTTAACTTACACACGCGCGGCTTGGCAAGACGCACACGCAACATTTCAGGAGAGTGTGGGCTGACCAAGCCCCCACTCATTCCTTGGTTTCTAGCAAAGGCCTTGTGGATCTTGTAATCTTGGATCTCTTAACAAAAGCTGATCTTTTTAGTATTGCATTTCCGATTTTGTATCCAATGGTAAAAAGTTATACAAATCCTGAAACATTGATATATATATATATGTATTTATATATATATAAATCTTTATTTCAGACGCCAAGTTCCACATAAAATAACAGACATAGAGCTATAAAAAAGAGAGTAAAACGAAAACATAAAACATAGATAATACAGTGCATAAAAAGTATGAAGACTTTTGTGCCAATGTAGTCTTAAGTTCCAAGTAATCGATAGTAGCTCTTTAGAGGGTTGACCAGAGCCTCTACTATTCAGTTCTCAGACTTGTCCAGTCGACACATGAAACCATACATCAGTTGTCTCAGGAGTGCCTTACAGGTTGGTACGTGCTTAGACAGAAACAACTGACCAGCACTATGCCACCTAGGCACATTAAGTAGCAATCTAAAAGCATCATTGAAACCATACATCAGTTGTCTCAGGATTGCCTTACAGGTTGGTACGTGCTTAGACACAAACAACTGACTAGCACTATGCCACCTTGGCACATTAAGTAGCAATCTAAAAGCATCATTGTAGGCTACTTTCAGTATCTGTATACTCCTTTACCTGTACATAGACCACAAATAAGCAGTGTACAATGGTGTTATGTAGGTTCTAAACAGGGAACATTTAACTGAATCTGAGCACATAGAAAAAGTCCTTAATAACATACTGGCCTGAGAATATATTTTACAGCGCTGTTGATACATATCGTTGTCATCTGTCCAATCATCAGAAATGACATGGCAGATATTTTATTTCCTCACAAACACCAAGGGGACTGCCAGATAAATAAAAGGTAGGGAAGGTTAATTTCCTGTCCTGATTACTTCTGACTATCATTATGTGGCTTTTCTTTGCATTATATTTTATATCATGATCTAAGCCATACTGAGAGCACACCCATAGCATCTGTTGCAACAGGCTGAGTGGAACCAGATAATCTGCGTACATCAGATGATTGACAATAGATTCACCAACAAGACAGCCTGTATTTGTCTTATTCAGCTGGCTTGATAAGTCGTCCATATCCATATTAAACAAAAAGGGAAATCAAATTCCTCCTTGTCAAACTTTGTTACCAACATGGAAATGAGCTGATACAACATTGTCCCATTTAACATGAAAAGTTTGATTGGCATACGAGAACACCAAAATCCTCACAAGAGGTTTAGGGACACCTCTCGCTATTAGCTTCATAAACAGTTTTTCATGACAAATTCGATCGAAAGCTTTGTAAGCATCAATAAAGCATAAAAATACAGATAAATTAAGACTTGTGTACCTGAGACAATCTCCTTCAGAGCATAGATACAGAGATCAGTACCATGTTTTCTTTTAAAACCAAACTGATTTTCTGCAGTCAGAATATACATTTCCAATTTCAATCAAATAATTCTCTCAAACACTTTAGACAAGATACTGGCCAATGCAATGGGTCGATAGTTGTCTATGCTGTTCAGTTTACCAGCCTTATCTTTAACAACAGGCACTAACAGTACTGACATAATAGAGTTCGGTAGAACACCATGAACCATAATTCCAGTGAGACACATGGCTAGAAATGGACTGAGTCTATAACTGGCATTTTTTAGATGCTCTGCAGAAATGCAATCCATACCACAAGCTTTGTTGTTGTCTAGCATGTGGATGGCATCATAAATATCTACTGATCTAACTATCAAGTCTGCAGAGATACCTTTATATTCATTATCAATTCTCACTGTGTTACTTTTAACACAATTAAATAGTTTACTGTAGTGCTCATGCCATAGATCAGCAATCTTCTCTGGACAACTAACCCCTTTGATATCAGAAGGGAGGGGAGTTCTGTTATTATTTATGATCTTGACCTCCTTCCAGAAGTCAGTAAGATTGTTATTCTGCATCTTTCTGGCCAGCGAGTCTGCTCTCATTGTGTTTTCATTTCTCTTAATGAAACAAGTGCATATTTAAATCTAGCATTTGTGAGGTTTTTGTTATCAAGCAGCACTCCCTGTCTGGGTCTGCCTGCCTCTGACCAGACTCTAAAGGCTTCTCTAGCAGCAGCATGTTGCTCAGACACAAACTCATGCCAGACAGGCCGTGCGTTAGGGACCTTACTCTTGTGATTAATAAAAGGTTCACTGGAAGCATAAAGACATTTGACAATATCATCATACATGGCACAGAGCTTTTCAGCATGATGTTTATCCTTGCAGTTCATATCCGTGCACATTAGGGCATGCCTACAAAATGCAACATCACTATGTAAGCTGTCAGTTAATAGAGAATATCTGTGCCGAACCTCTTTGGTCAATTTTGACCAGTCCAGTTTTCTTGGGGGGCCAGCAACAAGGGTACACTCTCAACATTTAGCAGCATAGCAACTGGTATGTGATCAGTGGTGGCCAGCCCATAACACATCTCTATACTTTCCAGTGAGTCATGAGCATCGGCTGTGGTTACAATATGGTCTAGCCAGGAAGTTGTGTGCCACGTTTCACTTATATAGGTAAAACTTGTATCAGGCAATAACGCTTGATATAATTAATTTAGTTTCATTACAGAACTGCTGCAGATGTTGTGCGAATAAACACTTATCTGACATGTCAGCATTAAAATCACCCATGACATAGACACAACATGAACTATTGTCCTCTATGAAGGACTGAATAAAAGCTAACCTGTTCTGAAATTCATCCTCATGGTCATAGGATTCATATGGTGTGTACACATTTACAATAGTACATTTATTTTCATTGTGATTAAACTCCAACCCAATAGCCCAGTCAACGTTAAGCCACACCACCTTTACCGTTGGGTCATATTTTATGTTCCACAGTATAGCTACACCACCAGCTATCCTCCCACAAACCATTCTCATGCTGAGATCGGTAGTGGACTCTCCAGCACCATGAAAGTTCTTGTGTAGGGAGTTCAATTTGTCCAGATCTTGCTTGGTCATCCAGGTTTCTTGAAGGCAGACAATGTCACTCTCGTCCAGCAATGTGTCCACCACCAAACGTCTTGATCTATCAGCAGCAGTATGTCCTACTCGGAGGCCACGAGCGTTGTAGGATACAACCCGCATTAATGATCTACCACGGACCCATCAGGGCAGCTGGCCGGTGTGTCTGTCTCCCTGGTCTCTACATATAGGCCTACATTCATCCCAGCATCATGACTGAGCTGAAGCTCGGTACCCTGAGAGCGGGGGGTATTCTCTGGTCGAGCTTTTTTGAAAGTATAGACCAAGGGTAATTACCAAACCACAACTGTCCCACCATTACCCATATGTGGCGCTACATTCCACGCCCTAAAGCACAAAGGCTTTCTGGAATGGATAGGCTAACCAAGCCCCCTCCCTTCACTCCTTGGGTTGAAATAAAGGCCCTTGTGGATCTTGATGGTATTATATTTCAGATTTGGTATCCCATTGGTAATTCTGCAGCATAGATTTTTCTATACAGTTCCAATTTGTCAAGAATATACATTTTTCAATGGTTCGCAATGTTTGGAGGAATCCGCCATTACTGCTTGCAGTTATATTTATTATTATTCTTGTTCCATGGAAGTCAATGGCAGCCCCTAGAACCCTTCGACAACTTTTTGTGAAATTTGGCACACTCATTAAGGACAGTTGATTCTATACCTACACCAAGTTTCATGTCTCCCATTAGACCACTCCAGCGCCACCAACGGGTCAAAGTTGGACTTGTGTTTACACACGCAACTTTTGAACCGTATGACCCATTTTCAAAAATGAGGTACCATTGGATTCCCTGGTTCAAGCCGAGTTCAACGCACCCCATGGCGTCAATTTCCGGTTATATGGATTTTCCGCTACTTCCGGTTTTATCAAAAACCTTTGAAAGCCTACTCCTCCTACAATTTTTGTCATATCTTCTTCAAAGTTACCAGAGATGATCTTCAGACCAAGCCTCACAAAAGTTATCGAAAATAATTTTGATCCTCACAACCATTTGTCCGTTACAACCAATCAAATTCATCAGAAAAGCCGCCAAACAGGATGTGAAGTCATGTCTCAGCAAATCTTTGAGATATCAACACGAAACTTGGTATATCGATGGAAGACACTACAACATGTTACCGTGTGCAAAGGCAACTTCATATCTCCAAAAATGATTGATATAAAGCAAATTGAACTTATCGATAACGCTAAAATAATGCTTTACACATCAGCCAGTCAAAAACTGATACTCTGATTCAATCACAAGTTCATATGAAGACTCTTGAGAATGTTTATAACACAAATCTGTGAAAAAGTTGACTGTAAGATCAAAGGTCGATTTTTGGTGAATATTTGAAACATGCTTGCTTGGCTAATTTCTAGCCAAATTTCCAATGAATGTCTCCCCTCCTCCTGCCCGCGCGTGCTCCACATCCTCACACACTCAGCCTTAACTTACACACGCGCGGGCTTGGCAAGACGCACACGCAACATTTCAGGAGAGTGTGGGCTGACCAAGCCCCCACTCATTCCTTGGTTTCTAGCCAAGGCCTTGTGGATCTTGTAATCTTGGATCTCTTAACAAAAGCTGATCTTTTTAGTATTGCATTTCCGATTTTGTATGCAATGGTAAAAAGTTATACAAATCCTGAAACATTGATATATATATATGTATTTATATATATATAAATCTTTATTTCAGACGCCAAGTTCCACATAAAATAACAGACATAGAGCTATAAAAAAGAGAGTAAAACGAAAACATAAAACATAGATAATACAGTGCATAAAAAGTATGAAGACTTTTGTGCCAATGTAGTCTTAAGTTCCAAGTAATCAATAGCAGCTCTTTAGAGGGTTGACCAGGGCCTCTACTATTCAGTTCTCAGACTTGTCCAGTCGACACATGAAACCATACATCAGTTGTCTCAGGAGTGCGTTACAGGTTGGTACGTGCTTAGACATAAACAACTGACCAGCATTATGCCACCTAGGCACATTAAGTAGCAATCTAAAAGCATCATTGAAACCATACATCAGTTGTCTCAGGATTGCCTTACAGGTTGGTACGTGCTTAGACACAAACAACTGACTAGCACTATGCCACCTTGGCACATTAAGTAGCAATCTAAAAGCATCATTGTAGGCTACTTTCAGTATCTGTATACTCCTTTACCTGTACATAGACCACAAATGAGCAGTGTACAATGGTGTTATGTAGGTTCTAAACAGGGAACATTTAACTGAATCTGAGCACATAGAAAACGTCCTTAATAACATACTGGCCTGAGAATATATTTGACAGCGCTGTTGATACATATCGTTGTCATCTGTCCAATCATCAGAAATGACATGGCAGATATTTTATTTCCTCACAAACACCAAGGGGACTGCCAGATAAATAAAAGGTAGGGAAGGTTAATTTCCTGTCCTGATTACTTCTGACTATCATTATGTGGCTTTTCTTTGCATTATATTTTATATCATGATCTAAGCCATACTGAGAGCACACCCATAGCATCTGTTGCAACAGGCTGAGTGGAACCAGATAATCTGCGTACATCAGATGATTGACAATAGATTCACCAACAAGACAGCCTGTATTTGTCTTATTCAGCTGGCTTGATAAGTCGTCCATATCCATATTAAACAAAAAGGGAAATCAAATTCCTCCTTGTCGAACTCCGTTACCAACATGGAAAGCAGCTGATACAACATTGTCCCATTTAACATGAAAAGTTTGATTGGCATACCAGAACACCAAAATCCTCACAAGAGGTTTAGGGACACCTCTCGCTATTAGCTTCATAAACAGTTTTTCATGACAAATTCGATCGAAAGCTTTGTAAGCATCAATAAAGCATAAAAATACAGATGAATTAAGACTTGTGTACCTGAGACAATCTCCTTCAGAGCATAGATACAGAGATCAGTACCATGTTTTCTTTTAAAACCAAACTGATTTTCTGCAGTCAGAATATACATTTCCAATTTCAATCAAATAATTCTCTCAAACACTTTAGACAAGATACTGGCCAATGCAATGGGTCGATAGTTGTCTATGCTGTTCAGTTTACCAGCATTATCTTTAACAACAGGCACTAACAGTACTGACATAATAGAGTTCGGTAGAACACCATGAACCATAATTCCAGTGAGACACATGGCTAGAAATGGACTGAGTCTATAACTGGCATTTTTTAGATGCTCTGCAGAAATGGAATCCATACCACAAGCTTTGTTGTTGTCTAGCATGTGGATGGCATCATAAATATCTACTGATCTAACTATCAAGTCTGCAGAGATACCTTTACATTGATTATCAATTCTCACTGTGTTACTTTGAACACAATTAAATAGTTTACTGTAGTGCTCATGCCATAGATCAGCAATCTTCTCTGGACAACTAACCCCTTTGATATCAGAAGGGAGGGGAGTTCTGTTATTATTTATGATCTTGACCTCCTTCCAGAAGTCAGTAAGATTGTTATTCTGCATCTTTCTGGCCAGCGAGTCTGCTCTCATTGTGTTTTCATTTCTCTTAATGAAACGAGTGCATATTTAAATCTAGCATTTGTGAGGTTTTTGTTATCAAGCAGCACTCTCTGTCTGGGTCTGCCTGCCTCTGACCAGACTCTAAAGGCTTCTCTAGCAGCAGCATGTTGCTCAGACACAAACTCATTCCAGACAGGCCGTGCGTTAGGGACCTTACTCTTGTGATTAATAAAAGGTTCACTGGAAGCATAAAGACATTTGACAATATCATCATACATGGCACAGAGCTTTTCAGCATTATGTTTATCCTTGCAGTTCATATCCGAGAATTAGTTAATAGAGAATATCTGTGCCGAACCTCTTTGGTCAATTTTGACCAGTCCAGTTTTCTTGGGGGGCCAGCAACAAGGGTACACTCTCAACATTTAGCAGCATAGCAACTGGTATGTGATCAGTGGTGGCCAGCCCATAACACATCTCTATACTTTCCAGTGAGTCATGAGAATCGGCTGTGGTTACAATATGGTCTAGCCAGGAAGTTGTGTGCCACGTTTCACTTATATAGGTAAAACTTGTATCAGGCAATAACGCTTGATATAATTAATTTAGTTTCATTACAGAACTGCTGCAGATGTTGTGCGAATAAACACTTATCTGACATGTCAGCATTAAAATCACCCATGACATAGACACAACATGAACTATTGTCCTCTATGAAGGACTGAATAAAAGCTAACCTGTTCTGAAATTCATCCTCATGGTCATAGGATTCATATGGTGTGTACACATTTACAATAGTACATTTATTTTCATTGTGATTAAACTCCAACCCAATAGCCCAGTCAACGTTAAGCCACACCACCTTTACCGTTGGGTCATATTTTATGTTCCACAGTATAGCTACACCACCAGCTATCCTCCCACAAACCATTCTCATGCTGAGATCGGTAGTGGACTCTCCAGCACCATGAAAGTTCTTGTGTAGGGAGTTCAATTTGTCCAGATCTTGCTTGGTCATCCAGGTTTCTTGAAGGCAGACAATGTCACTCTCGTCCAGCAATGTGTCCACCACCAAACGTCTTGATCTATCAGCAGCAGTATGTCCTACTCGGAGGCCACGAGCGTTGTAGGATACAACCCGCATTAATGATCTACCACGGACCCATCAGGGCAGCTGGCCGGTGTGTCTGTCTCCCTGGTCTCTACATATAGGCCTACATTCATCCCAGCATCATGACTGAGCTGAAGCTCGGTACCCTGAGAGCGGGGGGTATTCTCTGGTCGAGCTTTTTTGAAAGTATAGACCAAGGGTAATTGCCAAACCACAACTGTCCCACCATTACCCATATGTGGCGCTACATTCCACGCCCTAAAGCACAAAGGCTTTCTGGAATGGATAGGCTAACCAAGCCCCCTCCCTTCACTCCTTGAGTTGAAATAAAGGCCCTTGTGGATCCTGGTGGTATTATATTTCAGATTTGGTATCCCATTGGTAATTCTGCAGCATAGATTTTTCTATACAGTTCCAATTTGTCAAGAATATACATTTTTCAATGGTTCGCAATGTTTGGAGGAATCCGCCATTACTGCTTGCAGTTATATTTATTATTATTCTTGTTCCATGGAAGTCAATGGCAGCCCCTAGAACACTTTGACAACTTTTTGTGAAATTTGGCACACTCATTAAGGACAGTTGATTCTATACCTACACCAAGTTTCATGTCTCCCATAAGACCACTCCAGCGCCACCAACGGGTCAAAGTTGGACTTGTGTTTACACACGCAACTTTTGAACCGTATGACCCATTTTCAAAAATGAGGTACCATTGGATTCCCTGGTTCAAGCCGAGTTCAACGCACCCCATGGCGTCAATTTCCGGTTATATAGATTTTCCGCTACTTCCGGTTTTATCAAAAACCTTTGAAAGCCTACTCCTCCTACAATTTTTGTCATATCTTCTTCAAAGTTACCAGAGATGATCTTCAGACCAAGCGTCACAAAAGTTATCGAAAAGAATTTTGATCCTCACAACCCTTTGTCCGGTACAGCCAATCAAATTCATCAGAAAAGCCGCCAAACAGGATGTGAAGTCATGTCTCAGCAAATCTTTGAGATATCAACACGAAACTTGGTATATCGATGGAAGACACTACAACATGTTACCGTGTGCAAAGGCAACTTCATATCTCCAAAAATGATTGATATAAAGCAAATTGAACTTATCGCTAACGCTAAAATAATGCTTTACACATCAGCCAGTCAAAAACTGATACTCTGATTCAATCACAAGTTCATATGAAGACTCTTGAGAATGTTTATAACACAAATCTGTGAAAAAGTTGACTGTAAGATCAAAGGTCGATTTTTGGTGAATATTTGAAACATGCTTGCTTGGCTAATTTCTAGCCAAATTTCCAATGAATGTCTCCCCTCCTCCTGCCCGCGCGTGCTCCACATCCTCACACACTCAGCCTTAACTTACACACGCGCGGGCTTGGCAAGACGCACACGCAACATTTCAGGAGAGTGTGGGCTGACCAAGCCCCCACTCATTCCTTGGTTTCTAGCCAAGGCCTTGTGGATCTTGTAATCTTGGATCTCTTAACAAAAGCTGATCTTTTTAGTATTGCATTTCCGATTTTGTATGCAATGGTAAAAAGTTATACAAATCCTGAAACATTGATATATAAATGTATTTATATATATATAAATCTTTATTTCAGACGCCAAGTTCCACATAAAATAACAGACATAGAGCTATAAAAAAGAGAGTAAAACGAAAACATAAAACATAGATAATACAGTGCATAAAAAGTATGAAGACTTTTGTGCCAATGTAGTCTTAAGTTCCAAGTAATCGATAGCAGCTCTTTAGAGGGTTGACCAGGGCCTCTACTATTCAGTTCTCAGACTTGTCCAGTCGACACATGAAACCATACATCAGTTGTCTCAGGAGTGCCTTACAGGTTGGTACGTGCTTAGACAGAAACAACTGACCAGCACTATGCCACCTAGGCACATTAAGTAGCAATCTAAAAGCATCATTGAAACCATACATCAGTTGTCTCAGGATTGCCTTACAGGTTGGTACGTGCTTAGACACAAACAACTGACTAGCACTATGCCACCTTGGCACATTAAGTAGCAATCTAAAAGCATCATTGTAGGCTACTTTCAGTATCTGTATACTCCTTTACCTGTACATAGACCACAAATGAGCAGTGTACAATGGTGTTATGTAGGTTCTAAACAGGGAACATTTAACTGAATCTGAGCACATAGAAAACGTCCTTAATAACATACTGGCCTGAGAATATATTTGACAGCGCTGTTGATACATATCGTTGTCATCTGTCCAATCATCAGAAATGACATGGCAGATATTTTATTTCCTCACAAACACCAAGGGGACTGCCAGATAAATAAAAGGTAGGGAAGGTTAATTTCCTGTCCTGCTCACTTCTGACTATCATTATGTGGCTTTTCTTTGCATTATATTTTATATCATGATCTAAGCCATACTGAGAGCACACCCATAGCATCTGTTGCAACAGGCTGAGTGGAACCAGATAATCTGCGTACATCAGATGATTGACAATAGATTCACCAACAAGACAGCCTGTATTTGTCTTATTCAGCTGGCTTGATAAGTCGTCCATATCCATATTAAACAAAAAGGGAAATCAAATTCCTCCTTGTCGAACTCCGTTACCAACATGGATAGCAGCTGATACAACATTGTCCCATTTAACATGAAAAGTTTGATTGGCATACCAGAACACCAAAATCCTCACAAGAGGTTTAGGGACACCTCTCGCTATTAGCTTCATAAACAGTTTTTCATGACAAATTCGATCGAAGGCTTTGTAAGCATCAATAAAGCATAAAAATACAGATGAATTAAGACTTGTGTACCTGAGACAATCTCCTTCAGAGCATAGATACAGAGATCAGTACCATGTTTTCTTTTAAAACCAAACTGATTTTCTGCAGTCAGAATATACATTTCCAATTTCAATCAAATAATTCTCTCAAACACTTTAGACAAGATACTGGCCAATGCAATGGGTCGATAGTTGTGTAGCCCGGGTGGTAAACATTTCTGTTGAAACAATTTGATGAGAACTGCATATTGTTCATGTTTTACTGAATACAGCATTTGGAAATGTATATCTGTTGTTTAAAAAACGCATGTTAAAATGTACCGGTTACAAATATGAAGAGAGCAAGATGAATGTTTTGTGAATCTATGTTGTTGCTTTAATTTTGATTATGACGTTAAGCCAATCCGGTTTGAGGTCAAAGGGCAGGGTAACACGGGAAGTTGGGGTAGATGAGGTTGGAGTAGAAAAAGACAGAGCGAGCGGAGGAGTTGGAGGGAGAAGAAAATTGTAGCGTACGGTAAAATACCAAGAGTGAAGATTTTATATTATCATTAGTGGTGTTATGTTTATATTGTTGGGTGAATATCTCAACCAACAACAATAACCCAGAAAGAGGAGTTTGGCTGTTGGCGGTTTTGGATTAAGCACGGGCTTTGCCGCCAGACTAGCGACAGCGAGTGCCAGGTTGGAGCCGGTGGAGGTCGGGATTGTCGTCGTCCTCAGTCGTCTTCCTGAGTTGGTTCGTCTCGTAAATCCACGAGAGTATTTGGTCGGTCTCTCCTTCACCTGCTGCCGCCCTTCTGCCGCAGTGCGTGTGCTACCGCACTGCTGATCCGAGGTACCAGCTCCTTGTTATTTTGTGCCATCCTGGCGAAACAGCCATTTTGTTTACGGCTACAACGCACACGAGCTACACTCAGGCCTGCACCGTAGAACTGTACTGAATTAAGGTATTCGTGTAGTTAGCATTGCCGGCTAGTTTGTATTGTGTGTCCATGTGCATTACGATGTCATGTAAATGTTGAACCAATAACTGAAGAACTGATTTTTTGTCTGAAGTAAATCTTTCCTGTTTTTGTTTAACAGTTGGTTGTATTGTTTTTTTCATATGTTAAATTGGTTTAAGTTAGTAACAATTACTAACGAACTCAGGTTAGCCACCTCTCATTACAAATCCACCAAACTAGAGAGGCGCTACAGTTGTCTATGCTGTTCAGTTTACCAGCCTTATCTTTAACAACAGGCACTAACAGTACTGACATAATAGAGTTCGGTAGAACACCATGAACCATAATTCCAGTGAGACACATGGCTAGAAATGGACTGAGTCTATAACTGGCATTTTTTAGATGCTCTGCAGAAATGGAATCCATACCACAAGCTTTGTTGTTGTCTAGCATGTGGATGGCATCATAAATATCTACTGATCTAACTATCAAGTCTGCAGAGATACCTTTATATTGATTATCAATTCTCACTGTGTTACTTTGAACACAATTAAATAGTTTACTGTAGTGCTCATGCCATAGATCAGCAATCTTCTCTGGACAACTAACCCCTTTGATATCAGAAGGGAGGGGAGTTCTGTTATTATTTATGATCTTGACCTCCTTCCAGAAGTCAGTAAGATTGTTATTCTGCATCTTTCTGGCCAGCGAGTCTGCTCTCATTGTGTTTTCATTTCTCTTAATGAAACGAGTGCATATTTAAATCTAGCATTTGTGAGGTTTTTGTTATCAAGCAGCACTCTCTGTCTGGGTCTGCCTGCCTCTGACCAGACTCTAAAGGCTTCTCTAGCAGCAGCATGTTGCTCAGACACAAACTCATTCCAGACAGGCCGTGCGTTAGGGACCTTACTCTTGTGATTAATAAAAGGTTCACTGGAAGCATAAAGACATTTGACAATATCATCATACATGGCACAGAGCTTTTCAGCATTATGTTTATCCTTGCAGTTCATATCCGAGAATTAGTTAATAGAGAATATCTGTGCCGAACCTCTTTGGTCAATTTTGACCAGTCCAGTTTTTTTGGGGGGCCAGCAACAAGGGTACACTCTCAACATTTAGCAGCATAGCAACTGGTATGTGATCAGTGGTGGCCAGCCCATAACACATCTCTATACTTTCCAGTGAGTCATGAGCATCGGCTGTGGTTACAATATGGTCTAGCCAGGAAGTTGTGTGCCACGTTTCACTTATATAGGTAAAACTTGTATCAGGCAATAACGCTTTATATAATTAATTTAGTTTCATTACAGAACTGCTGCAGATGTTGTGCGAATAAACACTTATCTGACATGTCAGCATTAAAATCACCCATGACATAGACACAACATGAACTATTGTCCTCTATGAAGGACTGAATAAAAGCTAACCTGTTCTGAAATTCATCCTCATGGTCATAGGATTCATATGGTGTGTACACATTTACAATAGTAAATTTATTTTCATTGTGATTAAACTCCAACCCAATAGCCCAGTCAACGTTAAGCCACACCACCTTTACCGTTGGGTCATATTTTATGTTCCACAGTATAGCTACACCACCAGCTATCCTCCCACAAACCATTCTCATGCTGAGATCGGTAGTGGACTCTCCAGCACCATGAAAGTTCTTGTGTAGGGAGTTCAATTTGTCCAGATCTTGCTTGGTCATCCAGGTTTCTTGAAGGCAGACAATGTCACTCTCGTCCAGCAATGTGTCCACCACCAAACGTCTTGATCTATCAGCAGCAGTATGTCCTACTCGGAGGCCACGAGCGTTGTAGGATACAACCCGCATTAATGATCTACCACGGACCCATCAGGGCAGCTGGCCGGTGTGTCTGTCTCCCTGGTCTCTACATATAGGCCTACATTCATCCCAGCATCATGACTGAGCTGAAGCTCGGTACCCTGAGAGCGGGGGGTATTCTCTGGTCGAGCTTTTTTGAAAGTATAGACCAAGGGTAATTACCAAACCACAACTGTCCCACCATTACCCATATGTGGCGCTACATTCCACGCCCTAAAGCACAAAGGCTTTCTGGAATGGATAGGCTAACCAAGCCCCCTCCCTTCACTCCTTGAGTTGAAATAAAGGCCCTTGTGGATCCTGGTGGTATTATATTTCAGATTTGGTATCCCATTGGTAATTCTGCAGCATAGATTTTTCTATACAGTTCCAATTTGTCAAGAATATACATTTTTCAATGGTTCGCAATGTTTGGAGGAATCCGCCATTACTGCTTGCAGTTATATTTATTATTATTATTACACTTCTTCTGTCATTGGAGTCTATGGCAGCCCCTAGAACCGTATGGTAAAAAGTTGTGAAATTTGGCACACTCATTAAGCACAGTCCCTTCTTTATATTCACCAAGTTTTATGTCTCCCATTGAAGCACTCTAGCGCCACCAACTGGTCAAAGTTGGACTTGTGTTTACACACGTAACTTTTGAACCGTATGACCGATATTCAAAAATGAGGTACCATTGGATTCCCTGGATCGAGACGAGTTCAACGCACACCATGGCGTCAATTTCCGGTTATATAGATTTTCTGCCATTTTGAATTTTGTGAAAAAACGTTTTTTTGCTTCTCCTCCCTCAATTTTTGTCAAATCTTCCCCAGAATTGGCACACATCATCATCAGACCAACCCTCACAGAAGTTATCAAAGGATATTTGATTTTCAAAACCGTTTGTCCAGTACAGCCAATCAAAATTGGCAACAAAGCAACCAAACAGGAAGTTGGATCATATCTCGGCTAATCTTTAAGAAATCAACCCCAAACCTGGTGTGATGACTCGGAACCCTCTTCTGAGGCTGTCCAATGAATTTGGTGTCATGTCATTACTGGGCGTGGCCGCGGGAAGCAAAAATGTGTTTTGGCCAATAACTGTTGATTTGTTTGCCTTTATTAAGGGATTCCTTTGTTTCATGATATCTTGGGACGTCCCGTGTGTGACCCATCATCATTTGTGATAATAGCCGAATTGAAGCGGCCGCCATTTTGAATTCATTGAAAAATGTTTTTTCTCTACTCCTCCTACACATGTTGTCCAATCTTCACCAAATTTCGCAGTGATTATCTTCAGACCAAGCCTCACAAAGGCCATCACATGATTGTTTGATTTTCACAACCGTTTTGCCCGGTACAGGCAATCAAAATGTGCAATTAAGCCATCAAACAGGAAGTTGGGTCGTATCTCAGCAAATCTTTGATGGATTCACACCAAACTTGCTGCATGCACTCGGAACCCTGTTCTGAGGATTTCTAAAGTGTTTTATGGGTCATTTGACTGCTTGGCCACCACATCGCTGCTTGCAGCTATATTTGGTGGCCAAGCCGCGAAGCGGCGAAGCCACATAAGTGATTCTACCTTTTCTTATTATTATTATTATTACACTTCTTCTGTCATTGGAGTCTATGGCAGCCCCTAGAACCGTATGGTAAAAAGTTGTGAAATTTGGCACACTCATTAAGCACAGTCCCTTCTTTATATTCACCAAGTTTCATGTCTCCCATTGGAGCACTCTAGCGCCACCAACTGGTCAAAGTTGGACTTGTGTTTACACACGTAACTTTTGAACCGTATGACCGATATTCAAAAATGAGGTACCATTGGATTCCCTGGATCGAGACGAGTTCAACGCACACCATGGCGTCAATTTCCGGTTATATAGATTTTCTGCCATTTTGAATTTTGTGAAAAAACGTTTTTTTGCTTCTCCTCCCTCAATTTTTGTCAAATCTTCCCCAGAATTGGCACACATCATCATCAGACCAACCCTCACAGAAGTTATCAAAGGATATTTGATTTTCAAAACCGTTTGTCCAGTACAGCCAATCAAAATTGGCAACAAAGCAACCAAACAGGAAGTTGGATCATATCTCGGCTAATCTTTAAGAAATCAACCCCAAACCTGGTGTGATGACTCGGAACCCTCTTCTGAGGCTGTCCAATGAATTTGGTGTCATGTCATTACTGGGCGTGGCCGCGGGAAGCAAAAATGTGTTTTGGCCAATAACTGTTGATTTGTTTGCCTTTATTAAGGGATTCCTTTGTTTCATGATATCTTGGGACGTCCCGTGTGTGACCCATCATCATTTGTGATAATAGCCGAATTGAAGCGGCCGCCATTTTGAATTCATTGAAAAATGTTTTTTCTCTACTCCTCCTACACATGTTGTCCAATCTTCACCAAATTTCGCAGTGATTATCTTCAGACCAAGCCTCACAAAGGCCATCACATGATTGTTTGATTTTCACAACCGTTTTGCCCGGTACAGGCAATCAAAATGTGCAATTAAGCCATCAAACAGGAAGTTGGGTCGTATCTCAGCAAATCTTTGATGGATTCACACCAAACTTGCTGCATGCACTCGGAACCCTGTTCTGAGGATTTCTAAAGTGTTTTATGGGTCATTTGACTGCTTGGCCACCACATCGCTGCTTGCAGCTATATTTGGTGGCCAAGCCGCGAAGCGGCGAAGCCACATAAGTGATTCTACCTTTTCTTATTATTATTATTATTACACTTCTTCTGTCATTGGAGTCTATGGCAGCCCCTAGAACCGTATGGTAAAAAGTTGTGAAATTTGGCACACTCATTAAGCACAGTCCCTTCTTTATATTCACCAAGTTTCATGTCTCCCATTGGAGCACTCTAGCGCCACCAACTGGTCAAAGTTGGACTTGTGTTTACACACGTAACTTTTGAACCGTATGACCGATATTCAAAAATGAGGTACCATTGGATTCCCTGGATCGAGACGAGTTCAACGCACACCATGGCGTCAATTTCCGGTTATATAGATTTTCTGCCATTTTGAATTTTGTGAAAAAACGTTTTTTTGCTTCTCCTCCCTCAATTTTTGTCAAATCTTCCCCAGAATTGGCACACATCATCATCAGACCAACCCTCACAGAAGTTATCAAAGGATATTTGATTTTCAAAACCGTTTGTCCAGTACAGCCAATCAAAATTGGCAACAAAGCAACCAAACAGGAAGTTGGATCATATCTCGGCTAATCTTTAAGAAATCAACACCAAACTTGGTATGATGACTCGGAACCCTCTTCTGAGGCTGTCCAATGAATTTGGTGTCATGTCATTACTGGGCGTGGCCGCAGGAAGCAGAAATGTGTTTTGGCCAATAACTGTTGATTTGTTTGCCTTTATTAAGTGATTCCTTTGTCTCATGGTATCTTGGGACGTCCCATGTGTGACCCATCATCATTTGTGATAATAGCCGAATTGATGCGGCCGCCATTTTGAATTCATTGAAAAATGTTTTTTCTCTACTCCTCCTACACATGTTGTCCAATCTTCACCAAATTTCGCAGAGATTATCTTCAGACCAAGCCTCACAAAGGCCATCACATGATTGTTTGATTTTCACAACCGTTTGCCCGGTACAGGCAATCAAAATGTGCAATTAAGCCATCAAACAGGAAGTTGCGTCGTATCTCAGCAAATCTTTGATGGATTCACACCAAACTTGCTGCATGCACTCGGAACCCTGTTCTGAGGATTTCCAAAGTGTTTTATGGGTCATTTAACTGCTTGGCCACCTCATTGCTGCTTGCAGCTATATTTATTATTATTACGCTTCTTCTGTCATTGGAGTCTATGGCAGCCCCTAGAACCGTATGGTAAAAAGTTGAGAAATTTGGCACACTCATTAAGCACAGTCCCTTCTTTATATTCACCAAGTTTCATGTCTCCCATTGGAGCACTCTAGCGCCACCAACTGGTCAAAGTTGGACTTGTGTTTACACACGTAACTTTTGAACCGTATGACCGATTTTCAAAAATGAGGTACTGTTGGATTCCCTGGATCGAGATGAGTTCAACGCACACCATGGCGTCAATTTCCGGTTATATAGATTTTCAGCCATTTTGAATTTTGTGAAAAAACGTTTTTTTGCTTCTCCTCCCTCAATTTTTGTCAAATCTTCCCCAGAATTCGCACACATCATCATCAGACCAACCCTCACAGAAGTTATCAAAGGATTTTTGATTTTCAAAACCGTTTGTCCGGTACAGCCAATCAAAATTGGCAACAAAGCAACCAAACAGGAAGTTGGATCATATCTCAGCTAATCTTTAAGAAATCAACCCCAAACCTGGTGTGATGACTCGGAACCCTCTTTTGAGGCTGTCCAATGAATTTGGTGTCATGTCATTACTGGGCGTGGCCGCAGGAAGCAAAAATGTGTTTTGGCCAATAACTGTTGATTTGTTTGCCTTTATTAAGTGATTCCTTTGTTTCATGATATCTTGGGACGTCCCGTGTGTGACCCATCATCATTTGTGATAATAGCCGAATTGATGCGGCCGCCATTTTGAATTCATTGAAAAATGTTTTTTCTCTACTCCTCCTACACATGTTGTCCAATCTTCACCAAATTTCGCAGAGATTATCTTCAGACCAAGCCTCACCTCACAAAGGCCATCACATGATTGTTTGATTTTCACAACCGTTTGCCCGGTACAGGCAATCAAAATGTGCAATTAAGCCATCAAACAGGAAGTTGGGTCGTATCTCAGCAAATCTTTGATGGATTCACACCAAACTTGCTGCATGCACTCAAGACCCTGTTCTGAGGATTTCTTGTGTTTTATGGGTCATTTGACTGCTTGGCCACCTCATTGCTGCTTGCAGCTATATTTATTAGGATTCCTCCGTCAGGAGGAAACCTATTGTTATTGTTAGTTTTATTAGGATTCCTCCGTCAGGAGGAAACCTATTGTTATTGTTAGTTTTATTATTATTATTATTATTATTATTATTCTTGTTCCATGGAAGTCAATGGCAGCCCCTAGAACACTTCGACAACTTTTTGTGAAATTTGGCACACTCATTAAGGACAGTTGATTCTATACCTACACCAAGTTTCATGTCTCCCATTAGACCACTCCAGCGCCACCAACGGGTCAAAGTTGGACTTGTGTTTACACACGCAACTTTTGAACCGTATGACCCATTTTCAAAAATGAGGTACCATTGGATTCCCTGGTTCAAGCCGAGTTCAACGCACCCCATGGCGTCAATTTCCGGTTATATAGATTTTCCGCTACTTCCGGTTTTATCAAAAACCTTTGAAAGCCTACTCCTCCTACAATTTTTGTCTTTTTACCAAGCTTCACAATACCTTACAACCGTTTGTCCGGTACAGCCAATCAAATTCATCAGAAAAGCCGCCAAACAGGATGTGAAGTCATGTCTCAGCAAATCTTTGAGATATCAACACGAAACTTGGTATATCGATGGAAGACACTACAACATGTTACCGTGTGCAAAGGCAACTTCATATCTCCAAAAATGATTAATATAAAGCAAATTGAACTTATCGCTAACGCTAAAATACTGCTTTACACATCAGCCAGTCAAAAACTAATACTCTGATTCAATCACAAGTTCACATGAAGACTCTTGAGAATGTTTATAACACAAATCTGTGAAAAGGTTGACTGTAAGATCAAAGGTCGATTTTTGGTGAATATTTGAAACATGCTTGCTTGGCTAATTTCTAGACAAATTTCCAATGAATGTCTCCCCTCCTCCTGCCCGCGCGTGCTCCACATCCTCACACACTCAGCCTTAACTTACACACGCGCGGGCTTGGCAAGACGCACACGCAACATTTCAGGAGAGTGTGGGCTGACCAAGCCCCCACTCATTCCTTGGTTTCTAGCCAAGGCCTTGTGGATCTTGTAATCTTGGATCTCTTAACAAAAGCTGATCTTTTTAGTATTGCATTTCCGATTTTGTATGCAATGGTAAAAAGTTATACAAATCCTGAAACATTGATATATATATATGTATTTATATATATATATAAATCTTTATTTCAGACGCCAAGTTCCACATAAAATAACAGACATAGAGCTATAAAAAAGAGAGTAAAACGAAAACATAAAACATAGATAATACAGTGCATAAAAAGTATGAAGACTTTTGTGCCAATGTAGTCTTAAGTTCCAAGTAATCGATAGCAGCTCTTTAGAGGGTTGACCAGGGCCTCTACTATTCAGTTCTCAGACTTGTCCAGTCGACACATGAAACCATACATCAGTTGTCTCAGGAGTGCCTTACAGGTTGGTACGTGCTTAGACAGAAACAACTGACCAGCACTATGCCACCTAGGCACATTAAGTAGCAATCTAAAAGCATCATTGAAACCATACATCAGTTGTCTCAGGATTGCCTTACAGGTTGGTACGTGCTTAGACACAAACAACTGACTGGCACTATGCCACCTTGGCACATTAAGTAGCAATCTAAAAGCATCATTGTAGGCTACTTTCAGTATCTGTATACTCCTTTACCTGTACATAGACCACAAATGAGCAGTGTACAATGGTGTTATGTAGGTTCTAAACAGGGAACATTTAACTGAATCTGAGCACATAGAAAACGTCCTTAATAACATACTGGCCTGAGAATATATTTGACAGCGCTGTTGATACATATCGTTGTCATCTGTCCAATCATCAGAAATGACATGGCAGATATTTTATTTCCTCACAAACACCAAGGGGACTGCCAGATAAATAAAAGGTAGGGAAGGTTAATTTCCTGTCCTGATTACTTCTGACTATCATTATGTGACTTTTCGTTCCATTATATTTTATATCATGATCTAAGCCATACTGAGAGCACACCCATAGCATCTGTTGCAACAGGCTGAGTGGAACCAGATAATCTGCGTACATCAGATGATTGACAATAGATTCACCAACAAGACAGCCTGTATTTGTCTTATTCAGCTGGCTTGATAAGTCGTCCATATCCATATTAAACAAAAAGGGAAATCAAATTCCTCCTTGTCGAACTCCGTTACCAACATGGAAAGCAGCTGATACAACATTGTCCCATTTAACATGAAAAGTTTGATTGGCATACCAGAACACCAAAATCCTCACAAGAGGTTTAGGGACACCTCTCGCTATTAGCTTCATAAACAGTTTTTCATGACAAATTCGATCGAAAGCTTTGTAAGCATCAATAAAGCATAAAAATACAGATGAATTAAGACTTGTGTACCTGAGACAATCTCCTTCAGAGCATAGATACAGAGATCAGTACCATGTTTTCTTTTAAAACCAAACTGATTTTCTGCAGTCAGAATATACATTTCCAATTTCAATCAAATAATTCTCTCAAACACTTTAGACAAGATACTGGCCAATGCAATGGGTCGATAGTTGTCTATGCTGTTCAGTTTACCAGCCTTATCTTTAACAACAGGCACTAACAGTACTGACATAATAGAGTTCGGTAGAACACCATGAACCATAATTCCAGTGAGACACATGGCCAGAAATGGACTGAGTCTATAACTGGCATTTTTTTAGATGCTCTGCGGAAATGGAATCCATACCACAAGCTTTGTTGTTGTCTAGCATGTGGATGGCATCATAAATATCTACTGATCTAACTATCAAGTCTGCAGAGATACCTTTATATTGATTATCAATTCTCACTGTGTTACTTTGAACACAATTAAATAGTTTACTGTAGTGCTCATGCCATAGATCAGCAATCTTCTCTGGACAACTAACCCCTTTGATATCAGAAGGGAGGGGAGTTCTGTTATTATTTATGATCTTGACCTCCTTCCAGAAGTCAGTAAGATTGTTATTCTGCATCTTTCTGGCCAGCGAGTCTGCTCTCATTGTGTTTTCATTCTCTTAATGAAACGAGTGCCTATTTAAATCTAGCATTTGTGAGGTTTTTGTTATCAAGCAGCACTCTCTGTCTGGGTCTGCCTGCCTCTGACCAGACTCTAAAGGCTTCTCTAGCAGCAGCATGTTGCTCAGACACAAACTCATTCCAGACAGGCCGTGCGTTAGGGACCTTACTCTTGTGATTAATAAAACCTTCACTGAAAGCATAAAGACATTTGACAATATCATCATACATGGCACAGAGCTTTTCAGCATGATGTTTATCCTTGCAGTTCATATCCGTGCACATTAGGGCATCCCTAGAAAATGCAACATCACTATGTAAGCTGTCAGTTAATAGAGAATATCTGTGCATAACCTCTTTGGTCAATTTTGACCAGTCCAGTTTTCTTGGGGGGCCAGCAACAAGGGTACACTCTCAACATTTAGCAGCATAGCAACTGGTATGTGATCAGTGGTGGCCAGCCCATAACACATCTCTATACTTTCCAGTGAGTCATGAGCATCGGCTGTGGTTACAATATGGTCTAGCCAGGAAGTTGTGTGCCACGTTTCACTTATATAGGTAAAACTTGTATCAGGCAATAACGCTTGATATCATTAATTTAGTTTCATTACAGAACTGCTGCAGATGTTGTGCGAATAAACACTTATCTGACATGTCAGCATTAAAATCACCCATGACATAGACACAACATGAACTATTGTCCTCTATGAAGGACTGAATAAAAGCTAACCTGTTCTGAAATTCATCCTCATGGTCATAGGATTCATATGGTGTGTACACATTTACAATAGTACATTTATTTTCATTGTGATTAAACTCCAACCCAATAGCCCAGTCAACGTTAAGCCACACCACCTTTACCGTTGGGTCATATTTTATGTTCCACAGTATAGCTACACCACCAGCTATCCTCCCACAAACCATTCTCATGCTGAGATCGGTAGTGGACTCTCCAGCACCATGAAAGTTCTTGTGTAGGGAGTTCAATTTGTCCAGATCTTGCTTGGTCATCCAGGTTTCTTGAAGGCAGACAATGTCACTCTCGTCCAGCAATGTGTCCACCACCAAACGTCTTGATCTATCAGCAGCAGTATGTCCTACTCGGAGGCCACGAGCGTTGTAGGATACAACCCGCATTAATGATCTACCACGGACCCATCAGGGCAGCTGGCCGGTGTGTCTGTCTCCCTGGTCTCTACATATAGGCCTACATTCATCCCAGCATCATGACTGAGCTGAAGCTCGGTACCCTGAGAGCGGGGGGTATGCTCTGGTCGAGCTTTTTTGAAAGTATACACCAAGGGTAATTACCACACCACAACTGTCCCACCATTACCCATAGGTGGCGCTACATTCCACGCCCTAAAGCACAAAGGCTTTCTGGAATGGATAGGCTAACCAAGCCCCCTCCCTTCAATCCTTGGGTTGAAATAAAGGCCCTTGTGGATCTTGATGGTATTATATTTCAGATTTGGTATCCCATTGGTAATTCTGCAGCTTAGATTTTTCTATACAGTTCCAATTTGTCAAGAATATACATTTTTCAATGGTTCGCAATGTTTGGAGGAATCCGCCATTACTGCTTGGAGTTATATTTAGGATTCCTCCGTCAGGAGGAAACCTATTGTTATTGTTAGTTTTATTATTATTATTCTTGTTCCATGGAAGTCAATGGCAGCCCCTAGAACCCTTCGACAACTTTTTGTGAAATTTGGCACACTCATTAAGGACAGTTGATTCTATACCTACACCAAGTTTCATGTCTCCCATTAGACCACTCCAGCGCCACCAACGGGTCAAAGTTGGACTTGTGTTTACACACGCAACTTTTGAACCGTATGACCCATTTTCAAAAATGAGGTACAATTGGATTCCCTGGATCAAGCCGAGTTCAACGCACACCATGGCATTTCCAGTTGTATAGATTTTCTGCTATTCCCGGTTTTATTAAAAACCTTTGAAAGCCTACTCCTCCTACAATTCTTGTCGAATCTTCTTCAAAATTTCCACAGATGATCTTCAGACCAAGTCTCACAAAATTTTTTGAAGGATATTTGATTTTCAAAACCGTTTGTCCGGTACAGCCAATCAAATTCTGCAGAAAAGCCGCCAAACAGGAAGTGAAGCCATATCTCAGCAGTTCTTTGAGGCAGTGACACCAAATTTGGTATGCCTACTCGGAACCTTATTCTGAGTATGTCCTCAAAAAATTGTGTCATGTGAGTAAAAGGGGGCGTGGCCGGAAGCATAAGCGTGTTTTGGCTAATAACCGTTGAAGTGTTCACCTTAATAAAGTAATTTCTTTGTCTGTTGATGTCTTGTGAGATATCAAGCTTGACCATCGATAATATTTCATAACAACCGAATTGACGCGGCCGCCATTTTGGATTTCATGGAAAAGTGTAAAAACCTTTACACGCCCCAAATTTTGTGCAATGTTTACTAAATTTGGTACAGATGATCTTCAGACCAAGTTTCACAAAGGTGTCAGATGGATTTTCCATTTTCAAAACCTTTTGTTCGGTAGAGACAATCAAAGGCGGCGGCGAAACCGCAAAAGACACGTGAGAGCGTAACTCAGCAACCATTTGTGCGATTGTCACCAAACTTGGGTTCCATCGCTCCCATGAGGAGTAGAGGAGGCCTGTGCTGTTATACCAGAAAAAAATCACTTCGAACACTCAGTTCTCTTGAACGCAAACAGATACTTCAACCAAACTTGGTGTGTTAAAGGAGTGCAACAGGTTGTTGTGACTTAATTGTTGCAAAAGTGCTATGGAGGCCATGTCCTGCTATGGACTGCTTGGCCCCTCCATTGCTGCTTGCAGCTATATTTATTATTATTATTATACATCTTCTTCTGCCATGGGAGTCTATGGCAGCCCCTTAAACCAAATGGTCAGAAGTTGTGAATTTTGGCACACTATTTGGGACCAGTCCCCTCATCAATTTCACCAACTTTCATGTCTCCCATTCCAACCATCTAGCGCCAACAATGGGTCAAAGTTGAAGGTGTGTTAACACATGTTACTTTTGAACCATATGCCCCATTGTACAAAATGAGGTATCGTTGGATTCCCTGGATCAAGACGAGTTCAACGCACTCTATGACATCATATCCAGTTCATAGATTCTCCGCCATTTTGAAAGTAAAGAAAAAGCGTTTTTTCGCTACTCCTCCTACAATTCTTGTCGAATCTTCTTCATAATCGCCACAGATGATCTTCAGATCAAGCCTCACAGAAATTATCCCCTGGAGCTTTAATTTTCGCAACCGTTTGTTAGTTACAGCCACATCAAATTTATGTGGCTGAATTGATGTGGCCGCCATTTTGAATATAACGTTTTTTCGCTACCTCTCCTATAAGGTTTGTCCAATATTCACCAAATTTGGCACAGATCATCTTCAGACCAAGCCACACAAAAGACATCACATGTTTTTTTGATTTTCTACACTTTTTGACTGGAACAGCCAATCAAAGTCATCAGCCAATCAAAGTTGTCAACCAAGCCACCATAAAAGAAGTGAGGTCATATCTCAGCACCTCTTTACTGCATTGACAACAACTATGGTATAGGGACGAGGGACCCTGTTCCAAAGAAGTCCAAAATAGGTCATGCTATTTCACCTCTAGGTGGCGCTGCAATAGGCAAATATTTGGCACCATTTATCTTCAGACCAAGCCTCACAAAAGACATCACATAGCGTTTTGATTTCTGCAACCGTTTGTTAGTTACAGCCAATCAAATTGAGCAACTGATCCGGAAAAAGGGAAGTGAGGTAATATCTTAGCCAAGCTTTGATGCATTTACTCCAAACTTGGTGTATGGACTCAAGGCCCTTTTATTAAGAGGTTTGAGACAGGTAGTGTAATTTGACCTCTAGGGGGCATTACAATAGGTAGGATTGTGTTTTGACCAATAACTGTTGATTTGTTTGGCGTATTTAAGTCATTCCTATGTCTCGTGATATCTTAGGAGATCCCGCGTCTGATGCATGTTAACGCGTGATACCAGACGAATTGATGAGGCCGCCATTTTGAATGAATGAATAAAACTTTTTTCCTTACTTCTACACAATGTATCCAATATTCACCAGATTTGGCACAGATTATCTTCAGACCACAATCACCTTGCCATGTAAAAATATGACTGAATTACAGCTGTTTAAACTTTGGCCAAATCTGACCATGCGTGCCACAGGAGTAACGGCTTCCTTTTTGTATTCAGTAACTGTACACAGCAATTCCCAGCGCTGACAATGGCTCACTGGGATAAGACGGGCTCCGTTGAAGTGCAAGGTCGTAGGTTTGAATCCAGCCAAAGTCTCAGGCATGTCATGATACTGGTTTATGTGTTTAGTGAAGCCAGGTATGCGACGGTAGCTGTCGAGCAGTATAATCATAATGGCCACGATAATGTTTAATTCTCAGGGGATTTATACTCATGAAGAGTCCGATTTATTGTGCTTTGTAGATATAGTGAATCTACATCTAGCCAGTGCATCGGATTTCTTGCATCATAACTTCTGAACAGATTTGTCATAAATCACAAGATTGGTCTCTTCTGATTCTACGTGGCATACCAAGTCGAAATATATCACATTGTCCCGTGTCCACCATTTTGGGCGTCGGCCATTTGGAATTTTCATAAAAACATACTTTTTTGAACTCCTCGTTCGCCGTTGCTCCTATTTTCATGGACATGTAATTGAATAATTTTCAGATTACTATCACCTTGATTTGTCAAAATATGACTGAAATACAGCTTTTTATACTTGGGTCAAATCTGACAACGCTTCCCACAGGAAAAACGGCTTACTTTTTTTTGGACAGTAACTGAACACAGTAATTCCTAGCACTGAGAATAGCTCACTGGAATAAGACGGGTTCAGACGTTGACTCTGAAGTGCAAGGTCATAGGTTCGAATCCAGCCACAGTCATCACGTATATCATGATACTTGTTTATCTGTTTAGTGAAGCCAGGTATGCCACAGTAGCTGTCTAACAGTATAATCATAATGGTAATGATAATGTTTCAATCTCAGGGGATCTATACTCAAGAAGAGTCAGATTTATTGTGCTTTACAGATATGTGTCCTCTAACCTCTACGGGGGCGATCCCATGTCTGACACATGTTAACTTGTGATAACAGCCAAATTGATGCCGCCATTTTGAATTAACTAATAAAACGTTTTTGTCCTACTCCTGCTACAAAATGTATCAAATATTCACCAACTCTAACACAGATTATCTTCAGACCACAATCACATTAACATATCAAAATAGGACTGAATTACAGCTGTTTAAACTTGGGACAAGTCTGACAACCGCTTGCCACAGGAAAAATTCCGTATATTTTTACGCAGTCACTGAAATATGATTTCCAGCACTGAGAATAGCTCACTAGGATAAATTGGTGTCCTGTCAACATCAGAGGTTCAAATCCAGCCAAAGCTGACAGGCTTGTCATGTCTCTGATTCTCTATTTAGCGAGACTATAAGCCACTGCAAAGAAAGCCGGGTAAACCGCAATCACTAGATCGAAAGTCGAAAGTTTCTTCTGGGTCATCTGACCTGCTTGGCCACCACATTGCTGCTTGCAGCTATATTGTATTATAAATTCTTTATTGCCAAGCTGCCTGTCTTGCTCTGGCAGCGGTGGCGGTGTTTGACTTAGCCATGAAAATATGCTTATTGTCTTCGTAGAGAATCATTATAATAGTTTGCTCAGATGGCGAGAATATCACCGCTCTCTCTTTCGTCTTCTCCGCCATCATACGGTTTTGGTGATCGACCTTTCCTGCCTTTTGAAGTAGGACCTGCTCGTGCACTTGCCCTGATAAGTTTAGCCTGATTGAAATTAACCACATGATTTGGATGCGGATCAGCCATCCACAAACCGATATTTGCGGTTCAGTTACCTCGCTAATGTTAACGGGCTAAAGGGACAATTGATTAACTTAGCTTCAACCCTTACGACAAACGAGCCCCAGGGGGCTGTTGCACAAAAGTAGAATAAAGAAATCCAGGCTAACTGAAAAAGCGCAGCTGGACTTAGTGTGATCCGCTCATCACGGCTTATTCGGTTGCACGTTTGCCAAACCAGGATGAGAAGGTGAAGCTATGTCAATCCAGATGTACATAGTTGGGATAAGTGCACCTTCACGGATTTCTTAAATAGACCATGGTATTGATCACAGATTGACTGATGCAGAAATAGAGAAGACGCGTGCAGCATATTTTTCACCCGATATAAGCAGCAACTAATTACGGAAATTGAAGCATAGTGAAGCATATAAAATGTAGGGGAGAGTGGGGGCAAAAGTAACACGGGACGAAAGTAACAAAGCGATTTTCTCAGAGCCCTGACTTCTAGGGTGACCGGATCCCAATTCACCAGATGTGGGACAAAGACAACGTTTGTGTGGGACAATGTGGGACAATGTGGGACAATGTGAGATATCAATGCATCGAGGCAGTCTAAAATAAAATTAAATTTAAATAAACATTTCTATTCTTCCCCTTTGCTATAACGTTACTATGATTTGCCATTTGGTTGATTCAGGAGCACATAACAGCCTGCAAACAAAAAAGTAACACATGTATTTAAATGCAACTTTCCCAATGGAGTTTTCATGCTGTTTCACAGTGCCCCTCAAGTTAACACTCCTGACTGTGTACAATCAAACAGAAAGACAAGGCTACAATTGTTCTTTCAAATATTGTCCTTTAATGTGCCTTTTCTCCAACAACAGAGAGCAACAACAACACAACCACATTTAAGTGTTTGCTCTAGTGAAACAATAAACTGAAGTACATACATTCAAGTAGAACATACACTGGATACATGGAGCACATAGGCTGATTATCTGAACATAACAAAACTTAATCAGTTCAGAATCACATAGAGAT
Source organism: Hypomesus transpacificus (assembly GCF_021917145.1). Taxonomy (NCBI): domain Eukaryota; kingdom Metazoa; phylum Chordata; class Actinopteri; order Osmeriformes; family Osmeridae; genus Hypomesus; species Hypomesus transpacificus. The sequence goes on from NC_061082.1 coordinate 8,752,358, forward strand.
AAACTACACAAAATAAATGCATTTGAAAATGCTCTGCAGTTACTGGACCAAGTAATGCTACAAAAACGCACAAATTGGTATAGGCACTACATAAAATAATAAATAAAACCTGAAGTGCAAATCAATACTGGTCAGGAGGTAACACAAACTTAAATAAAATAATGTTTTCATTTTTCAATAAAGTGTTTGCTCTAGAAAAAAATAAACTGAAGCACATACAGTATTCAAGTAGAACATGGAGCACATAGGCTGATTATCTGAACATAACTAAACTCACTCAGCTCAGAATCACATAGAGATAAACTACACAAAATAAATGTTCTACTTGAATACTGTATGTGCTTGAGTATATTTAACTAGAGCAAACACTTTAATGAAATATGTTTAGTTAATCATAGAAAAATACACAATTAATGCTATTCCAGCACCAAGGAGAGCACCTGGCTGAATTTTGTTTTCAGTTCTCTACATCACAGCAACAACTGCAGGCCCACACAGACGATGCACTCTCAGCACCACGGAAAGCACCTGCCAGCAAAACACAAGAATAGAGCATTGTTTTAAAATCTAGCACCACACTGGCTCAGTGCTCACAATATTCTAAATTTATATAGACAATGTTTATCTTACCTTAGATGATCTTCTTGGCTTTATACTTCTTGCTTGAGCTTGCAGCTTCTAATAAGGCTTTCTGCTTAAGTGCATAACTGTAGAATTCCTTACAACTGTATTCAAAGTTGGTCTTGACTTGAATTTCACTCTTGATGAGCTCCACAGAGCAACGGTTCCTCTGGTCGGTCCAGGCTGCAGTCATCAGGGAAAACACTCTCTCTACAGATGCGTTGGTTATTGGGATGCTGAAGACAAAGGAGGCAACTGCAGTCAGGTTTGGTGTCTTCGTGCTTTTGAGAAAGGTCGACCACTTCTCCACAACAGGAGCTCTTCTCTGCACAATTTCCGGCTGGCGTGGCAGAGTCACACAGTACTCCTCGTAGAGTTCGTCCATGTCCAGTTTCCCCCCTATATGTAGGGCCTCCACGGCATCACTGAGCTGGGTGAATGTAAAGCTGTTCTTCAGTGACAAGCAGGCAACTTTCTTCTGATAGTTGGTGTCGTTGAAGTCATACCATTTTTCCAGGTAGTTGAGTGCTGTCTGGTAGAAGTTGGACATATCCTCTTTGATTGATGCTGCCTTTTGGTCCGGAAACTGTTGGACAATCGCACTGGTCTCCATTCCAAAGAAGGAATCGATCTGTCGCTGATTGAGCTTGGTCTTGAGGGTCTGCATGATGTCATAGAGCTCACAGATGGTCCCATCCTGTCCCTCCAACAGCAGCACAACGTCATGGAACACCTTGAGTATGTTGTTGAGGAAAGCCAGGTAGGCCTGCAGCTCAATGGGATGCCCCTCACCATCCTGATCTGATTTTAAGAGCTTCCACAGTACTTTTGGGCACTCACACTCTCCCAGCGACAAGAAGTAGCTCTTGATAGCTGCCCAGCTGTTATGTAGCCTCTGGACAGCAGGCCACAGACTTAACCACCTTGTTGGTACATGTCGCCGTACAGCATGATAGTCTTCCTCCACAAAGGCGAACACTGCTTTTAATTCCTCTGTGCGCTTTGCTGAGACTGAAAAGTGGCTGAATATTTTGTTGACTACAGATTCAATGTCAATGTTCAGCATGTCTCCAGCATGCTTTGCACAGTTGTGCACTATGTGGGCCATACAGTTTGCCTTGATGATGCCACTATTTTCTGCCTTTAGCTTTTGGTAAACCGAGTTGTTTTTCCCATAGTTCACACTAGCATTGTCTGCAGTGTAAGATAAAAATCATTTCCAGTTGCAGACCATTTTCCTCTAACTTGCTCTTTATCTGGTGGTGTATGGCAGCAGCTGACTCTTGGCTATCTTCATAAAAGTCCAGTATCTTAGTTTTCAAACCCAGCTCTGGTGTCCAATATCGTAACGACAGTGGGAAGAGTTTTGTAGTGCCATGATTAGATGCATCTGAAGCCACTGAAAAAAATGGCGTGTGGACTTTTCTATCACTTGGGAGCTCTTGAACCACTGGCATTTTTAATTCTCTCAAACAACTCTCTACAGAGGCAGGTGCAAGCACATCTGTTACTATGGATGCTGCCTTTGTACGACCACATGACATTTTCTTTGCAATCTCAGAGTCTGGAAACATGGTAGATGCTAGCTTATTACCACAGTCTTCTGACCTGTATGATAGTGAGTGTTTTACAGTGTGGTAAACACTAGTTAGTTCAGCTGCAGTTACCTTGTTGGCGTTTGACTCTTGTTTGGGTTTTAGCAGGAACGTATCCATAGACTGGCAAGACTCTTTTTGAGCAACACGTTTTTTATGTGCCTCGCACTGTTTGTGTCGTATTCACCTCCGTGTGAAATGGAAAATTGACTTGAGCAAATTTCACACGACACTTTGCTAGAATCACTAGGCACTGGTTTCACCCAGGGATAGATAGTTTCCCAGTCTTTGTTAAAACTGCACTTCCAGTTCCTCTTCTTACCCGTGAGTGTCGTGTTTTCCTCCATGTCTGCTGCTTGCCGTTCTGACCTGATTTCTATTGTTTCGATTGGCGCGCTTAACTTCTTCCGCGTCATAGGTCCGCGTCCCAGACATGATGAAATAGCAAATAGCCATAGCCCATCTATGAAATAGCCTAGCCGAGTCTAGGCGCCCTCTGATGACAGCCCTCACGGCTGTCTACACACACAAACAACTGTTTGATAAAACACGCATTTCAAAATTTGGAGTCTGACTATCGGTAAGAATGCGGGATAACGTCTCAATTTGCGGGACGGGTGAAAAATGATAGAAATGCGGGACTGTCCCGCACAAAGCGGGACATCTGGTCACCCTACTGACTTCATTTGCATTTGAAACTATGGAGTCAGATGGAAACAGAGGAGTCAGATGGCTGAGCGGTGAGAGCGTCGGGCAAGTAATCAGAAGGTTGCCGGATCGATTCCCCGCCGTCCCAAAATGACGTTGTGTCCTTGGGCAAGGCACTTCGCCCTACTTGCCTCGGGGGGAATGTCCCTGTACTTACTGTAAGTCGTTCTGGATAAGAGCGTCTGCTAAATGACTAAATGTAAATGTAACTATGACAGTACGTTCAGCACGCGACCATTGACGAGTCGTCGTTTCCCGGGGCTAGGTGGAGAAATCGGTTTTTGAGTGCTAAAAGTAAATTACAGAGGCTGCCCTTTTTTTCTATTGACAAGTTGTGTTTCCTGTTTCATGTGTCACAGTAATGATCAATCTACAGTTTATTTAGTGCTGTAACGCATCCTGAAGTTTGCCTTGTCAGATCTTTTCAGTATAAAAGTAAATCTGGTTTAAATGTTGGGAGTTCCACCCACTTGTTACTTTCGTCCCACCGCTAATGTGGTGAGTTTCTGATTGTGAAAATCATTTATTAAAACATTTATGTCATATTATACAAACAGAATATGCCAAGAGTGAGGGTCAGAAAGACAGACAGAGGTCTGATTCATCCAGATCTTTATGAGAGGGCGTTTCTGGACATATCTGTCAGGAAGATTAGTCTCAGGGCAGCTGCTAGGTCGCATGGTATATGCCATGTCACTTTGCTGAGATACTGCAGGAGAAGGGCAGTGACCAGTAGGGAGAAGACTAGACCACCAGGGTACAGATCACATTCAAAAGTCTTCTCTGAGGACCAAGAAAGGAAGCTGCAGGCGTATATTAAGAGGGCAGCTGATATTTATTTTGGCCTGTCTCCTAAAGAGGTAAGTGTAGGCTAGTAGCTCAGGTAAAAAAAACACTCAACATGCAGCTCTTACTAAAACTATTTTAAATACTTATCAAAATGTGAGATTTGTAGCTATATAGATTTTTCTTTTTTTAATCTTAATTATTTTTTTTCTGAAGCTGCTGCAACATGTAAACTGGATCAGTAAAGTCTAGTTAAATCTTAATCATGTAATAAATGTTTTCCCTCTGAACATTTTCTTTTGATTTTAACTGTTTTAGGTGCGGAAATGTGCCTATAAATTGGCCATCAGACGTGGATGCAAATACCCAAACGGATGGGATGACACCAAGATGGCGGGAAAAGACTGGCTCACCCACTTCCTTAAACGCAACACTACGTTGTCGATTCGCCGACCTCAAGCCACCAGCATGTCCCGTTCCACCAGCTTCAACAAAACAAATGTGTCTGCTTTTTTTAACAACCTGCAGACAGTTCTTGCCCGTCACCTTTTTGAAGCTAAGGACATTTGGAACATGGACGAAACGGGTACAACAAAGTGCCCTGTAAAATAATAGCCACCAAGGGGAAGCGCCAGGTCGGTGCAGTGACCTCTGGGGAGAGGGGGACATTGGTCACCACTGCCCTAGCTGTAAATGCACAAGGCAATAGTATTCCCCCGTACTTCATCTTTCCCAGGAAGAAGTTCCAGGACCACTTTGTGAGTCGTGGTCCCATCGGCTCTGCTGGTTCTGCAAATAGCTCAGGATGAATGCAGGATGTCAACTTTCTGGCCTTTCTCCAGCACTTTGCCAGACACACCCGTGTGAATCTGGAGTCAAAGGTACTGCTGCTCCTTGACAACCACTGGTCACACCTTTCTCTGGCAGCAATTGACTTTTGTCGGTCAAATGGCATAGTGTTACTATCTTTCCCACCCCACTGCTCACATCGTCTCCAGCCACTCAACAGGAGCGTCTTCGGTCCACTGAAGAGATATGTTAACACAGCAGCAGATCACTGGATGAGAACACACCCTGGAAAAACGTTGTCCATCTATGACGTTCCAGGCCTAGTGGCCACAGCTCTGCCACGAGCAGCGACACCAAGCAACGTAACACCAAGCAACGTAAGATCTGGCTTTGTGTGCACTGGCATCTGCCCCTACAACTCAGATATTTTTGATGAGCAAGACTTCTCACCTGCCTACGTCACCGACCGCCCTGTTCCTTCACTGGTACCATGTGGTCCTACACCACATTGCCACATACAACCACTCAGCCTGAGCCTGTTTGAGGGAGGGCTGCTGCCAGAGTATCCTGGTGGTTCAAAGTCTGCCATCCCTGACCAGTGTGACCACCCAGCTGTCTGTTCAGCTGTCCCACCTGAAGAAGAGGGAAGAGGTCTGCTTGCTGTCCCAGGAGGGACCGACAGGCACGCTAGTTCTGTCCAGACATTCATTCCTGAGAATGTACGTCCCTTTCCAAAGGCTGGTCCCAGAAAAGACACAAAACAAAGAGGCAAAAGGAGGTCAACAGTGATCCTCACAGACTCTCCGGTGAGGGCAGCTCTGGAGGAGGAGCAACAAAAAAGGGTCCAGAAGAAGCCGTCTGCACCAAAGAAAAGGCTCCTTGGTCGCGGAGGCACTGCACCCACAGTTTCCCAGGACAAGGATGAGGAATGTCTTGTGTGTGGGGAAACATTCAGTTCGTCTTTGCCTGGGGAAGTGTGGGTGAAGTGTCTCTTTTGCCAACTCTGGTCACATGAGGCATGCACTGAGGGTGCAGAGCATTATATCTGTCACAACTGTGACGATGAGTAGTCTTATGCCTTTTGTTATTTTCTTGTTTGTTTGTAGGCTACTGTTTATTTGTTAACGCCATTAACATTAGTCAGGTTTCTGCAGCGACTATTAAAATATGAATTATATGAAACATGTTTTATAAAATGTATTGACATGAAATAAATTAAATGAAAATAAATATTCTAACAATTCAAGTTTGTACTGTCGGGTTACTTTTGAAATATTTGATGAAACTGAAATTTAAATAAATGTAGGCATTAATATTTTGGCAAAAATAAAGGACAAAATATGTTTGCAGTTACATATTAACAAGGTCATAGTCAGAGTAACACAGAAAATCTAGTTTGTATTGTTGTGTTACTTTTGACCCACCCATGTGTTACTTTCGTCCCAACTGACGGGGTCAAAAGTAACAATGTGCCACTTGTGTTCAAAGCCAAATTATACTGAAGCCGTTCGACATTTGTTCAAAATACCACATGGTATTGATAGACCACACTTGTGAGTTATGGGCCCAAGCAAAAATATATCTATGTCTAAAACATTCTCTTTTAAAATTACGTTTTTCTGAAAAATTGTACTTTCGACCCCGCTCTCCCCTAAAAAAGGAAATACGGCTGCTGTTATTAGACAGAAAGAAAAGCCTGGCAGACAATCGCGAACCGACTGAAAGCGTAATGATTGAAAAATATCTACTTACTAAGAAAGTTGTACACTGTAATTGCTTTTAATATGCTTGTTTTTTGTATTGGTTGTATTGCTGTATCTGTGTTTATGTGCTAAATGTGCTGGTTTTACTGAAAGTGTCTTTGAGTAGCCTACCATGTAAAGCACTATGTAAATAAAATGTATTATTATTTATCCCGCTTTGCCTTAAAAGTGAGCAGAAGGAATTAATTTTCCTTGGGAAATTTCCCCTAAAGACGAGGCCTAATTTCAAACCCTTATTCACAATGTAAGAATATGTTTTACAACCATACACAAATCTCTATAAGAGGTGTCTGATTCTAAATGTATTTCTACAATTAATGTTCATACAGAACAAACATGACTGGATAAAAAAGATCCTGGTAACAAGTCAAGATAAAATATAAAAACATTTAGCAGGCTGGTAAGTGCCTTAACAGTTTGTAAATGGTGTGTAGAAATTACTTACAAGATGCCTGCTACAGTCTGGTGGCAGGAGAGTAACTGTGTCGCTGGACACACAAGGCCTGCAAGTACCTTGTATGAAGAGGGCAGTTTTTGCAGGTGGTCAGTAGCTGTCCCACCTTGAATCCCTTCCATCACAGGCCTTCCTTGGTTTAAAACACAGTTACTCTCCTGCCACCAACAAAGATCCAGTGAGTATTATTCATTAAAAGCACATGGCTTGGTACATCCTGTCAACACAAATTATATTCAATATGGCAGGGGGAAGGAACTTCTGCAGTATAGGAAGGGGCTTCTGCAGCTGATGATGAGGAGACTGTGTCACTGTACTCCAGAAGGCCTGAGGTATCATGTAAATCGTATGGAAATGCATATTTAGCCCATAATGGATGAGAAGTCATTTCAGATCAGTTTATTCTTTGCTCCAGAAGGGCAATTTGTATCACATGAGAATATACAACTCAAACCACACAACAATTTATACAATAAAATTCAGTTATGTAGCACTCATAATATATATTTGTAACAGGATCCAGACGCAGTAGGCTACAGCCTGACAGCCAGCCTGGCAACATGGTAAGTATGGGCTTAAGGAAATCTAAATCATGCAATATTCCTGCTGTGCTAATCAATGGGTGGTTTATAGAATTCACAAACTGTCAGATGTCTCTACTCAACATCTGAAAAAGCTAATTGAGCTGGCAGATGCACAGATTGCTGTCAGTAAAAGTCTCTAGGGTCTAGACCTTGGTACTGATATCAAGAAGAAAACACTGAGGAAACTGTATCTGGAGATAAAGAAACTAGAAGAATACGTGACTTCAATCCACACTTAAGCATATCTGTAAAACAATGTATTAACCTCTCATGTCTGAAAGCACTCCTCAATATCAATGCTTCTTCATCCAAAACTTAGTTCAGAAATGGGCATGCCATGGTGCAGTAAGAAACACAGGTGAATGGGACTTTATACACTGCTCAAAAAAATAAAGGGAACACTAACACATCCTAAATCTGAATGAATGAAATAATTTCATTAAATAGGCTACTTTTTTCGTTACATAGTTGAATGTGCTGACAACAAAATCACACAAAAATGATCAATTATCAATGGAATCAAAGAAAAAGTATTTTATTAGATTATTTTATTTATTCAGATCTAGGATGTGTTAATTTAGTCTTCCCTTTATTTTTTTGAGCAGTGTAGGCTATTTCGCCTTCATTACTGACTTCATTGAAATCACAGTTGCAACTTCATCAACCATTTCTAAACGACTGCAATAGTAGAGTTTAAATTAAACTTGTGACAGCAATAGTGACAAGTATAAAAAATAAATAAGATAACATTCAGAAGATAGCGGAATAACTGTTAAAAACGTTTATTTCGGATATGAGTGGCAGCTGATTTAACACGAGACTCCAGAATTAATCTTAGCCTGGCTGTTAGCCTGCTCGGGAGCAGGCTAGCTGCAAATAATAAATCTCCATGGTTACTTGGCTGGGTTTAATTCAACCTGCTTTCGTTCAACCAACTCAAAGCTAAATTCATCCAGAATAACTTGAATATCCCGACTTAATCCCTTATCCTGGTTTCGTGCAATAGCCCTCTGGAAAACCCTAACCATCTCAATTCATTCTCCGTCCTTGCGTCCTTGCAAGACCATTCTCGCAAGGAGGCTTGCCAGAACGTTCTTCAAAAGAATGTACTTGCATTCTCAGCGTTCTTCGGATTGATAAACAGCCACACAGTTAATATAACTAGAGTAAGCTACTTTTGTCTTCTAAGATGGCGTCCCCATTCATTTCTATGAAAAGTGCTGAGTGGCGCAGTGAGGCAAGCGAGAGCGCGAGACCGGGCGCGGCCATATTTCCACTTCCGTGTCTTCCGGTCTAGCTTTAAACATACCCCCTTTCCACCAAAGTGAACCGGGAGCTAGTTCGGAGCTGGTGCTAGAGCCAGTTCGGAGCTGGCTCAAGAACGGAGCTTACTAAGAACCGGTTTGCTTTTCCACGGGCGAGAGCCACCACAGAGCCACGTCATTACGTCACTGTATACGTCTCATATTTTTTACGTCTTATATTTTGTTTGTTCAACTCGCCATTTGTATAGACCAATTATCACCCTACGTCACACAACTGTCAAGCAGTCTCAACTGCTTATGACGAACTTCTCCCCGGTCTATTACACTTGGAGTGTCGATCAGGTCATCATACATCTCTGGCCACTGGATTGCAGGGCTTGATATTAACTTTTTGAGGCTCTTGGCCTTTGGACAAATACATTTACGTTTCACTTGTCTATGCACAAAATTCACTTGACCCCGATACCCTTAAATAGCCTGACCAAGTGATCGGCCAAAACTAGCCTGGCTAACGGAGGTCGCTTTCTCAGGCAAATGACTAATTACCTCGTTGGGTACCTCGTCGGGACTACCTCGTTATGATCAGTGACCTATGCTCTTTTTGTAAAGCTCTCTCTTGGAAGTCGCTTTGGATAAAAGCGTCTGCTAAATGCATAAATGTAAATGTAATTAAACAGGCTTGGTAAAGAAATCCGAGATGCTGGCTATCTTCATCAGGCTCGTATCTACATTAGGCAGTCCTCCCTGACGTTTCTGGTGTAAAATGTAGTGAATCACAACATTGTGCACACTGCCAGTGAGCGAGTCTGACTGAGGCAAACAGTGTCATGTGTCACGTCAAAACAGTGTAATGGCGACGCAGTCTCACTCAGATTGCCAGTTTGAACAAATCAGAAAAACAATCGGAGCAGCTGGCTAAAAGCAGAATTCCCATATCTCTTGAAAGCTGTCCTTCTCGACTTTTAAAATGTAAAATTTACTGTAAAACTGTAAAATTAAGAACTTTGTGACATGACGAAGACATGGTTGCCGCTCGACTATGCGGTCTGTACCGGGCGACATTCTCACTCAAATTTCAAGACTTTCGTGACCCAAATCAAAATTCTGATGCGACAGATCAATGGGTAATCGCTTTCTCTCTTACAGGCTGTCCTCGACCTTTTTGATCTTTTTAAATCTAACTATTTGTATTATCCGTGTGGTCCTTTTACCATTTAAAATGCTATCCTTTCCCGGTTTTCTGCAACCACGTTGCGCGCGCATCCCAAATGTTTACAAACAAAAAATTGGTCTATAGCATGCTTTATTTACCCATTACAAGTGGAACAGCATTTGTTGATTTCTTAATCTGGGTCTGAAATATGTTGTGCTTTTGGCCGTGTTCAGACCTAGGCGTCTGTTTCAGGCAGATAGAGATAACAAGGATGTTTTTTCCAAGTAGCTACAAAAGAAATTGCTGTTTTTTTTTTATTGCCATAACAACCGTGAGCTAAGATAATCTATTTGAAAGAACTGGAGAAAGGCAGGTGCTAGATACAGGATACGTTAGCATTGCTAGTAACTGTTACCAGTAACACCCAGACTGTAGGCATGTAAACTAGTTTAGCTTGCTAACGCAAGAGCATAGGTAGAATGTGTGATAATTTAGCCTAGTTTATTGGCAATGGGGCTAACGTTGATTCATGTTCCTGACTGTGTTTCATTCAAATAAATAACCTGTGTAATGAAAATCTACAATTCACGATGCATGTTTGTCCAGATCTTTGTCATGTTATTTTTCAGCAAGATATCTAGAGCTAGCTAACTGAAGCCGAGTAGAATCACAATATGGTTTGGTTGCTAAACTGTAGCCTAACGTTTTACCCACCTAAATCAATCCAGTTTGCTTCAACAACAGAAGTGGAAACAAGTAATGTTATCATTTCAAATGATATGTAGTCAATCTGTTGAAAACAGTGTTGTGTAGACACAATAGATTTATTTGCGCGTTTTTATTTCAAGTCTCCACCTTCGGTGTTTCAGTGAGTTCTGCTGTTGGCCGTGTTGCGTTTTTGCTCCCCAGCTTCACTCGTTGAAAACCAACCAATCAGCACGTAGATTATCTAAATATTAATGAGCATACCATAACAGGAGAAAAGCTAGTGTTTTTTCCCGGGAACATTTCAGAGGATCTATCAGGGGGCATAGAACAGCACCCGGGCCATTTTCAACCCAACCAATGTTACATACCCTATTCGGAGACCTTAAGGAACAGTGTGAAATACCCCCCAAAAAACAGTCAATTGCCCCTTTAATGTCCAGCCCCTCAGTATGTGTATAACAATTATGGTTGTAATAGTTGTGGTAAATGCACCAGAATGCGGGAAATTGCATCTACATCTTTTTTTTTATCGGGGGGAGAAACCCCCAGACCCCCCGGCAAAATGTGTGTCCCCACTTTCAAAATGCTGCTGACGCCCATGCCAACGCATAACTCAATCCAGCTATACTAATTATAAACAACATGGGTGTTCAAAGAACCAAATTAGCCAGATCATGATTAGCAAGATTATGTCATCTTGGATGTGTCATTTGATCTCGGATGAAATAAGCGATGTACAGAGAACGGGCCCCTGTTCTTTACTTGGCTAGCCTACTACATTGGCCTACATTGTTATGTCCCATTTAAAACACTGGGAATCAAAATGTGGTCATCTTGAAAAGTTTGTATCTGGATCAGGGTGATCCAATCCAATGTTGCGTTGAAAAACTAGTACAATGTAAAATGGATTACCTGATTCTGGATAGCAAAATATGGATTTCAAAATCCAGATAATAATGATCCAGATTTGTTTTTTGTTTTTTACAACTGGCCCATGGTAGTCATCGCATCCTGTTGTTTTATGGTTACACATTTTTGATTGAACCAATAGCGCCTCTTAGTGGACTAGATTCTGATGCGACAGATCAATGGGTAATCGCTTTCTCTCTTACAGGCTGTCCTCGACCTTTTTGATCTTTTTAAATCTAATCTAAATCTCAATACTGCACTTTGTCCCCTCAATACCCTGCAATTTATCATGTAGCCTACGCATGCTCCACAGTTATGTTGGAGGTAAAGGTAGAGATTGAAAATATAGCACTATATATTTGAAACACCTGTTTTGGGTCGTAGTTGAGTATTATGACGATGGGGGCTTATTTTCAACGTCATCGATAAGACATCGATGCAAAACAGGGATGTTTTGTGTGCTATGTAGGTATATGATTGTGCTATATGTATATAAATTATTGGTGAACGTGTCATTGGTGAAGTTGTGTACATAGCTACTGAGATAACACAACTACCCGTCTTGGGGTCGTAAGGGTCTTTTCTTCAATCCCCTTTCAATTCCTTTTTCTATCCGTAGAATTTAGCCTGTCATAATACTCATTTCATAACTGATTCAGCATATTGATTATGACCGGTCAAAGATCATGATAAATGCGGAATTTCCAATTCATTAAGGTCACGTTCTAATTAGTATTAGTATTATTGGATGGAGCTGCATGCTAAATAATTATTGGTTGTGTGTGAGTTCCAGAACGAGTAGCAGGATCTTTGACTCGCGCTGCGCACTGCTGCAATGTAGGCGTAATCTATTTTTGACGTCCATTTCGTTTGGGCGGAGCTAGTTAGAGAGACTACTGACACGTAAGAATCTTGCATTAATTTTAAGGAAGAAGCAACATCTTTTAAGTTTATTTACGTATCTGGCTTGATGTATTGGCCGTAAGACATCCATACCTTTGGTCAGTTGTAGGCGACTCAGGACTGACAACAACCGACCAGTAAAATGAGATTTTCAATGTTTATATCTCTGTTGAGGCCCATCGGCCCAGTCATCGTCGGTATCTCTTTGGGATTTACCTTGAGTTTACTGAGTGTGAATTGGGTAGAAGAATCTTGCGTTCTCGATGGTAAATCAAGTGGTGAACATTTATCCCAAGATGGTAATCTTAAAGGTGCCAGAAAACCGAACTCGATCTCTACGGCCAACGATTGGGAACACGAGGAAGACTTCGAGCCAAGAATTGTTCCATATAAACCAGTTCAACAAAGCCAACCAAAGAAACTTTTTAGGTAAACATGCACCTACATGGGCAAGGCTATTGAATCGTAATGCGAAATTTCCTTTTCTTTTAATTAGGCATAGCCAAATAACCTTTTTATCGCTACTGATTTTTTAACTGTGTTCAGATCATCTTGTTACATATGAAACATTGTTTTTGGCCAGCAATGTTTTTCAAAACCACACGAGACCCCACGAGGGTGCCTTCAGTCCAGCACCAAGCTCAAGGCTCCTAGGCCAATGGACCATAGCACAAACACAATAATAAATCAACTATGATTTGATAGTTTAAATGTGACTGGCACCAACTTGTATCCCTCAGCAGCAGGGCCAGTTATCAGAATCAGAAGGGATTTTATTCGCCATGAATGTTTGCACAAACAAGGAATTTACTTTGGCAGGGAGGTGCATACATTAAACAAATAGGAATATTTAAACTTAAATATGTGGACTAACTATACAATTGACAACCAGGCCTACAATACATTGTTACAATTTATCTTCTTGTGTAGTCCCTTTTTTTTCTTGGCTTATGTTACAATTGTTTATATTTAATATGGTGGTGGAATGTGAAGTCCTCTGAAATGGCAACACTGTCAGGCTTAACTGGATTGCTAAAATGCCTTGGATAAGTTAAACATTTCTCCTCTAAGGCTACATGAATAGAAACAGCATCCCCAAGGAATGCCATACATTATTTGCTCTATTTGTACATACTTCATAGTTTTAACCCTGGAAATCAAAGGCTAGTCTTTTCCTAATACATTTCTGAAGCTTCCTAAGTAGGTCTATGTCTTGACATGATGACCTGCATGTCTTTACTGCAACTTGTGTAGACATGTTTTGAATAGTGGTGCCTGGTTAAGTAGAAAAAATGGCAGACGTTTGCTACAGTCCTTTACTTACAGGCAACCACATTCTTCTTTTTGTTAGTATTTTCAAACGTGTGTCATTACAGTGTTAATGCCCAATGGTTTATCTACACTTCAATCTTGTCAGCCTGGTCTGCAAAATGCAACTATCTGAGGTCAGTGTAGTTGTTTGGTTGATGTCAGGGGGTATTTTCAAGTCGGTCTATATTTGGATATGTACTGGAGGCAGTTTTAAGGAACTTGGCCCCTGCTTTCGCCCAATAAGTTTATTAAAATACCTGAACAGACAGGCATATAAAGAAATTTACAGGGTAACTACTATGTTTTCCCACTCACCTTGTCACTTTGATGGGTATCACCGTTGGCTCAGACACAGCTTTATACTGAGCTACGGAGTCAGATGGCTGAGCGGTGAGGGAGTCGGGCTAGTAATCAGAAGGTTGCTGGATCGATTCCCCGTCGTGCCAAAATGATGTTGTGTCCTTGGGCAAGGCACTTCACCCTACTTACCTCGGGGGGAATGTCCCTGTACTTGCTGTAAGTCGCTCTGGATAAGAGCGTCTGCTAAATGACTAAATGTAAATACTGCTGGGCCCTTTTCAGGCTTGAGACTAACCCCTAAATCCTGGACACGGCCCAAGGACAGATTTAAAAGACTACTGCGTACTCTTAATCATATCCCAGAAGGACACTCTTGTAGACAAAACCTCCACAGGCCAGTGAATAGAATTAACATATTAATGTATTAACCAGGTGTTGACCTATGTTTAAATAACCTACTGTGTGTTGCTTGTTTCTTAGTTTGCACTTTCTTAGTTTGTGTAAAAATAGTTAGTACTATGTGTGTGTTCCAGGGCCAAGTACATTAGCACAGAGCTGGGTATCCGCGAGCGTCTGTTCGTCGGGGTCTTGACATCCAAGAACACCATCAACACCCTGGGTGTGGCTGTAAACCGCACCATTAGCCACCACCTGGACACAGTGGTCTTCTTTACGGGCACACGCAACCGCAAAGTTCCCCATGGAATGTTCGTTGTCACCCACGGTGACGAGAGGCTTATATGGAACATGTTCCAGACCATCAAGTACATCCTAGAGCACTACATCAACGAGTACGACTGGTTCTACCTTGTCCAGGACGACACCTACACTGAGGCAGACCGGGTCAAAGCCCTGGTGGGGCACCTGAGCATGGACCGGGAGCTATACATGGGGAGCCCAGAAGAGTTCATCGGCGGGGAGATGGAGGGGAGGTATTGCTATGGGGGGTTTGGATACCTCCTCTCCCGAACCCTGTTGCTCCGGCTCAAGCCCTTCCTGGAGAACTGTCGTAACGACATCCAGAGCTCCAGGCCTGACGAGTGGCTAGGGAGATGCCTCATTGACTACGCCAACACCAACTGTGTTGATGAACACGAGGTAGGTGGACATCTCATCTGCTATCACCATCGTTTTTCCTTTTGTTTGAAGTATGCAGCCACCCAGACTTAATCATACTGACAAGAAAGGAAACAGATTTAAAAAAAGATGTTTTAAGATATAATGTGACAGGTTTCTGCAGGGACCTTAACTGTCAGAGGAAAGAAGAGCTGCCACAGCAGAGAGCTATCTCTACTTCAGGAACCCATCCGAGGACAGACAGCCAGACAGCTGGCTAGCTCCACAGAGAAAGTGGTGCTTAAACACTTTCAGAGATTACAAGTACACTGATGCAAAATTGCGGTGCAACATGTAAGCCTGTCGCTCAAAATCCTATAGTTACCGTTAGTAAGAGATTGTGTATTAATTTGCCTATGCAAGACCTGTGCTCATGCTTGGTTGGAGTATGACTGACATGCAGTAGTACCTCCTTTACGCATAGATATTTGACATATTTTTGTTATTCTAATGTCCACCACAATACATCTATTAAAAGCCCATGTGGTTTTTAATACAGTTTGGAGCATTAGGTGTGCCTCTGGACTACATGTGGTTTAATTTACTGTCTCGTCCCCCCAGGCAGCAGGATACCATCTTGTTAAACACAGTTCTGTGCTCATCTTAGCGATCCAGGTTAGGGGGTTAGAAGGCTTGAAAGCTAGGAAGCTAGAAAAGCTAGAGGGCTAGGTATCTAGAGGTCTAAAGGTTAGGAGGCTTGGGTGTTAGGAGGCACAGAGGGTAAGGAAGCTAGGGGACAAGGCCAGTATACAAGGAGGTGAAGAAAATTCATGCTGAGCTCCATGCATGGAGATGGGGGTAAAAATCAAAAGCCAAGTCAAGCCCAACTTTATCTGTAACACTCATTAGGACACATAACCACACATTCCCAGACAGTAGGGCACAGATGGTGCCGATAACATGTCAGTGGCGTTCAGGACAGAAAGGGTGCACTTTTGAAGAGCAGTAATAAGATGCTAAGCTGTTGGGGAAACACTCCTAGTCTGTGGGTGACCTCTGTGGCCATTGGAGCAGCGATTTAATTCTTAGTTCTTTTAAAAGCTTGATAAGATTGGATTCACTTTCGCCCCCACCAGACCCTGGCCAAGCTGCTTAACCCCTTCACTCCCTCGATACTAAATGGTTCTGTCTTTAAAGATCCTGTAAAGTGGAATTGAAAATTAGTTATAAGTTAATCACACCACAGAAAAATGTGTTGTTTACTACCCATCCAAATTCTAATGAGAAAAAAAACACAGACAAGTATGTTAAAGTAGGCTTTGAAATCGTGAAAAAATCAGCAGTCTTCTCTGTTTGAGACTGGGGCGGTGTGTCACCTGAAGGAGCCCCCTCAAATCCGCCCCCTCAAATGTATTGAATTTTGCAACAACAGCAACACTATCCAAATCAATTGCAGATATCAGAACAGCCATACCTGCAGTCTCTGAGTGTTTTATGTGTTAATTATTTGTATTTGCATCGTACCAGCTGAGTAACAGAATGCTACCATCTGTGATGTGACGTTGATCGGTCGCTGTGATGTAGATCAGTCGGGTTTTTGCCCCGCCTATACAAAACCTGAGCTGACAACGGAAGAGAAACTGTTCAACGGTCTAACTCACATTTCAGTGCGACAAAGTTTACGCGCTTTGCACATGCTTTCAGGAACTAATTTCACACGTATATAATGTACTGCAAATCATGTAATTTTCTTTACAGGATCTTTAAGTGGGATCTTATTGCACTTTTCTTTTAAGGCGGCCGCCTAAGCAACACACGCTTGCCGCCTTAACTACGTTGTCCAGTGTTTTTTATTTTTTATAGCCATATCTGCCGTTGTCCTGTTTTCTCCCTTCCATTCCAAACCGTGACCAACGCCAGTCTCCCTTCTCTGCAGAACACATTAGTCTATCGCACAAACAAGCCTCCCCCCCCCCCCCCCCCCGATCATTGGGTCGCGAACCAGACTTTGAAAAACACTGCTTTAGACCCTATCACACAAGTATTTGTGTGTGCAAAATGCAAAGCATGCACAACAATTCTGTGTAAAAGGAAAATATAGTTTGCATGCCCGTACAATAATTTACTCATCATGCATGCAGAATAATGGAGCCTTATCCTATTGGATCAGTGTGTAATTATGGGAATCCAAGCATCTACTGAGATAATTTTGACTATAGTATTCTAGTTTATGGGCTCCAGACTAACTTTTTTCTACTAGGAGCACTGTAGCCCCTAACTGAAAATGTAAGGGGCACAAGCAGAACATTTAGGGACGCACACCTTAAAGTGGTCATATACTGATTTTATAGGGTATTTCACACTGTTCCTTAAGGTCTCCGAATAGACCAATTATCACCTACGTCACATGATGTCAAGCAGGCTCAACTGCGCATGTCGGTGGCAAAAGACAAACTTCTCCTGGGTATATACACTTGGAGTGTCGATCAGGTAGCTAATTATATATCTCTGGCCACTGGATTGCAGGGCCATTACATTAACTTTTTGAGGCACTTGTCCTTTGGACAAGTACATTTACGTTTCACTTGTCCATGCACAAAAGTCACTTGTCCCCAAAGACCTTTAAACAGCCTGACCGAGTGAAACGGGCAAAACTAGCCTGGCTAACGGATGTCGCTTTCTCAGGCAAATGACGTATGAAACAGGCTAGGTTAAAGAAATGCTGGCTATCTTCAGCAGGCTCGTATCTACAAAAGGGAGTCTTCCCTGACTTTTTTGGTGTAGAATGGAGTGAAATACAACATTGTGAATACACTGCCAGTGAGCGACCAGAGTCTGACTCTGAGGCTAACGTGAAAACAGTGTAACGGGGGACGCAGTCTCACTCAGATTGCCAGTTTTACACAAATCCCAAAAATAATTGGACCAGCTGGCTAAAAGCATAATTCCCAAATCTCTTGAAAGCTACCCTGCTCGACTTTTTTGATGTACACTTTTTTGATGTACAATTGACCAAACTGTAAAATTATGAACTTTGTGACATGACGCCACAAGGCTGCCGCCTAAGACTATGCGGTCTACCGGGCAACATTTTCACTCAAATGTCAAGACTTTCGTGACCCAAATCAAAATTCTGATGTGACAGATCAATGGGGAATCGCTTTCTCTCTTAAAGGCTGTCCTCCTCGACCTTTTTGGTCTTTTTAAATTGAACTATTTGTATTATCCATGTAATCCTCTAGCAGTTATAAAGGCTATCTTTTCCCGGTTTTCTGCCACCATGTTGCGTGCGCATCCCGAATGTTTACAAACAAAAAATTGGTCTAAAGAGTATGTAACATTGGTTGGCCAGAACTTGGCCCGGGTGCTGTTCTATGCGCCCTAATGCAACCCTGTGAAATAGCCCTAGAATGAAAACAGTTTTTATAATCCCTTTTATGGTATGCTCATGAATATTTAGATGAGATTCGCGCTGATTGGTTGGTTTACAACGAGCAAAGCTGCAGAGAAAAGACGCAACATAGCTAAACATGCATCGTGAATTGTATATTTACATGACAACACAGGTTATTTATTCGAATGAAACAGTCAGGAAAATGAAATAATGTTAGCCCCATTGCCAATAAACAGCAAATGTTTACTCCTCGACAGGTCTGCAAACGCCTTTGTAAACCAGGATTTGTTAAAACGTTTGTTAACCGAGACCGTAGGTCAAGGTTTACAAACAAATCGTTTCAAGAAATCAAGGCGACAAAGCGTTTGCTGACCTGTCGAAGCGTAAACGTTTCTTATATACTACAACAATACGTGGGAAGATCCCAACCAAACACGTCAAATCTGGAACAGATGCCATGTTGTCAGAGCAATCAGCTGCACTTGCACTGGTGACGTCACTACATCTCCAAGGCAACATATTAACAACTGTGGATAACAAAAATACTTTATTTTGTGAACAGAACAACTCTCTGGTTGGTTAAAAACGTTTATTTACCTCTGCGAACATTCGGGAGGTCAATAAACGGATTTATTAACTTTTGAGAACGTTTTCTGGACCAATAGGAACAGCGTATTGGTCCAATTATTACACTAGTATAGAAAAAACTAAATTATCACACATTCTCAAAACAGTGGACCAGTGAGGATATTGAGGATCTGCGGGCGTGCTTGGACTGTACTGACTGGGATATGTTCACGACTGCTTCCAACAGTCTGGATGACCTCACAGAGACTGTGACGTCGTACATCAGCATATGTGAGGACTGCTGTATTCCAACATGCACCAGGGTGAATTTCAACAACAACAAGCCCTGGTTCTCCGCAAAGCTCAGAAAGTTGTGGCTGGAGAAGGAGGAAGCTTTCAGGAGTGGGGAGGTTCAAGGATTCAAAGTACAGGGTTAGCAAAGCGGTGAGAGAGGCTAAACGACTGTACTCAGAGAGACTAAAACAACGGTTCCCTGCTAACGACTCTGCTTCTGTCTGGAGAGGGCTCAGGCAGATTACCAACTACAAGGTAGGGGGTAGGGGCAAAAATGGCTGAGCGGTTAGGGAATTGGGCTAGTAATCCAAAGGTTGCTGGTTCAATTCCCAGCTGTGCCACAAATGACGTTGTGTCCTTGGGCAAGGCACTTCACCCTACTTGTCTCGGGGAGAATGTCCCTGTACTTACTGTAAATCACTCTGGATAATAGCGTCTGCTAAAATGACTACATGTAAATGTAACTACAATCCCAGAGCCCCTCCACACCACTAACGACTCCCGCCTGGCCAACGACCTGAACGAGTTCTACTGCAGATTTGAATAGAGATTTGCTGACCAGCTGTCTCTGGTGTTCACCAACATCTTCAACACTTCCCTGGAGACATGACATGTGCCAGCCTGTCTCAAGTCCTCCATCATCATCCCTGTGCCCAAAAAGCCAAGGCCAACAGGACTAAATGACTACAGATCCGTCGCCCTGACCTCTGTGGTAATGAAGTCTTTTGAGCGCCTGCTGCTGGCCCACCTCAAATCCATCACAGACTCCCTCCTGGACCCTAGGGCTGGGCGATATGGGTAAATAAATTCGATAACGATAATTAAATGATAGACCATAGATCTGTAGTAGTAGCCAAATAAGTCTCCTTCTCAACTTTTTCCCTACGCTCGGCATAAGGTTTAGGCAGAGCGGTGTGAGAGAAATGTTTGCGGCCAGGGAGCACGCACCTGGGGTCAAGTAACTTCGCTTTTTAAAACCTTGCTTTTTATAAATAGCCTACTTATCAATACCTTGGCGCAAACTCACACTTTCTTTATGTTCCAACGAGTGTTCCAACGATTTACGGACTTAGCAAGCGGTTGCCTTGAAGATGTTGACAACATGGCGTCTGCTCCAGATTCGTCGTGTTTGTTTGGGGATTTTCCTAACTGTTGTTATATTATATAAAAAAACAAATATGGACTTTCGACAGATCTACCAACACCTTTGTAAGCAGAGATTTGTTAAAACGCTTGTTAACCGAGACAGTAGGTGGAGGTCAACAAGAAGTCCATATTTGCAGTTTGTCGTATTACCAGACTTGGCCACCACCTGTTTGTTAACTACACTAATTTGCACAGAACTTTGCTCTGTTCTTTGTCGGATTTCAAAAAGCCAAACAGCTTCCAAATAACTGAAGACAAACCCTTTTATCAATAATTTCTTACGCTACAGCACCTGGACTCCCCAGCATCCTACGCCAGGATCCTGTTTGTGGACTTCAGCTCTGCCTTCAACACCATCATCCCGACATCGTGCCCGACTCTATCTGCAGGTGGATCACATACTTCCTGTCTGACAGGAAGCAGTGCGTTAAGCTGGGAACACAAGTCTCTGACTCCCAGTCCATCAGCACAATATCTCCTCAGGGCTGCATCCTTTCCCCTCTTCTCTTCTCCCTGTACACCAACAGCAGCATCTCCAGTCATCCACCCTCATTGGGCTTATCTCTGGTGGGGATGAGTCTGACTATAGGTGGGAAGCTGACAACCTGGTGACCTGGTGCAGCCAGAACAACTTAGATGCTCTTAAGACAGTGGAGATGTTGTGGACTTTAAAAAGAACACAGCCCCACTCACCCCCACCACCCTGTGCGACTCCCCAGTCAACACTGTGGAGTCCTTCCACTTCCTGGGTACTATCCTCTCCCAGGACCTCAAGTGGGAACTGAACATCAGCTCACTCATCAAGAAAGCACAACAGGAGATGAACTTCCTGTGGCAGTTGAAGAAATTCAATCTGCCAAGGACAATGAAGGTGCACTTCTACACAGCCATCGAGTCCATCCTCAACTCCTCCATCACCACCTGGTACGCTGCTGCCTCTGCCAAGGACAAGTGCAGACTGCAGCGTATCATTCGTACTAGTGAGAAGGTGATTGGCTGCAATCTGCCTTTCCTCGAGGACCTGCACACCTCGAGGACCCTGAGGCTTGCGAGGAAGATTGTGGCCGACGACTCCCACCCTACACACACTCTGTTTCACTCACTCCCCTCTGGCAGAAGGTTGCGGTCCATCAGGTCCAACACCACACACCACAAAAACAGTTTCTTCCCATCCGCTGTTGGCCTCTCCAACAAGGCCAAGAGCTCGCACTGACTTAATTCACAGTCTGCTCAATGACACCTTAGCACATTGCAATTGCACTATATTACATTATTTGTATCTATTGCACTATTTGTATCTCTTCTACTATTTGTTATTTTATATTTTATTAATTATATGGCTACTTTATATTTAAACATTTTTTGTGCAGTCCCTGACAAAAGTCTTGTCACTTATCCATTTTGTAGAAACAACTATTTATAACCTGACTTTTAATTAATCAATTGGTTTTAGAAATGGCTCATATGAAAGCTAAAACCCTCCCAAATTATGTTTAATATACTAAAATACATTTGCTTCACTGAAAGATTTATAATTTAATGAACAAAGAAAGGTCAGATTTTGGCAAGACAAAAGTCTTGTCGCCTTGTCATATGATGCACCCAATCCTAGATTACAGCCTCACCTGTGATCAATAATTGATCAATCAATTAGTGGGTGTGTATAAAAAGAACCCCAGCACAACAGACCTTCACTTGAGGTGACCAGGCCTGTGTCAACCAGGACAGTTTGTAGAATTCTGTCTCGAAATGGTCTCCATGGTCAAATCAGTGCCCAGAAACCAGCACTAAACAAAAGGCAATTAAAAAAACGTGCCAGCCCAGTCACCAGACATGAACATCATTGAGCATGTCTGGGGTAAATGAAAGAGGAAGCATGGAAGACGCAACCAAAGAATCTTGATGAACTCTGGGAGGCATGTAAGACTGCTTTCTTTGCTATTCCTGATGACTTCATCAATAAATTGTATGAATCACTGTCGAACCGCATGGATGCAGTCCTTCAAGCTCATGGAAGTCATACAAGATACTAAATATGGATCTCAAAGCACCACTACTTCATTCACATATGTTATGCAACATATTTTTGTATTTGAAGTAAATTATTTCTTTAATTTTCACATTACTTTCTGTAGGCGACAAAACTTTTGTCTTGCCAATTTCTGACCTTTCTGTGTTCATTAAATGATCAATATTTCTTCAGTGAAGCAAATTTATTTTAGTATATTTAACATAATTTGGGGGGGGTTTAGCTTTCATATGAGCCATTTCTAAAACCAATTGATTAATTAAAAGTCAGGTTATAAATAGTTGTTTCTACAAAATGGATAAGTGACAAGACTTTTGTCAGGGACTGTATTAGGTAGACTTGTACTTTTAGTATAGTTAAACCACATATTTAAGTTTTAGGATTCCTATATGTTTAATGGATGGACCTTCCTGTCAAAGTAAATTCCTTGTCTGTGCAAACTTTCATGGCGAATAAAACCCATTCTGATTCTACCTATGCTAGATATAGGATATGTTGGCATTGCTACTAACTGTTAGCGACTAAATCATACTTCCAGCTTGCGGTTGTGATGAGCATACGGTCGGATGTGTATGTAAATGCTGGGGCGTGACAAAGGTACAGACCAGAGCCAAATAAGGTGGAGCAACTTGGTGGCTTTTTGGAAACTGCCCGTTTTGCAGTGGCAGTTTTAAATTGTGAGATTTGCATAGGAAAGAGGTGGAACGTCGTGTTATGTATGGAACGCTGTGTATGGAACACCGTCTTAGTCAAAATTAAATAAGTAAATAGATAAATACTAGGGATGTCAAGCAATTACAATATTGAATCACATTATTTCATATAGTTAATCGCGATTAAGTTTACATTTATCCAAAGCGACTTTCAAGAGAGAGTTTTACAAAAGTGCATAGGTCACTGATCATAACAACGATAGCCCCAATCATTGCGGGTAGCCAAACATGAAGCATACATTGTGAAACCAAAAAAGTCCCAAAGGGAAGAATAATAAGATAATGTAGTTAGACAAGTTACAATTACACAGCAAAAACCTCAAAAGTGCAAGAGTGTACCTGTGGAAAAAGCAAGCAACAATAATACATTTCACAGCAAGTACAATAATTTTAAGACAGTTACAACAAACCAACAAGAGCAACAAGTCTCTCAATAAGAGTCTCAATTGTGATCCTGGGGGAAACTAACATCCGGTCTAGCCAATCATTCACAAGTGCCGTTGTACTCCCGTTGTACTCCCGGAACAAGTGCGTATTGAGCCTTTTCTTGAAGGTGGGGAGACACTCAGTATCCTTGATGGAGGTGGGGAGTTGATTCCACCATGCGGGGGCCAGACAGGAGAAGAGCTTGTGTTGGGACCGGGCACTCTTGAGCAGTGGGATCACCAGATGGTTGTCAGAAGAAGACCGTAGGTGGCAGATGGGGGTGTAAGGCTGGAGGAGAGACTTGATGTTGTCGGGTGCAGTCCCGTTCACAAATGCGTCCGGCAGGGATTCCAAAATCATCTGGGATTTTGCCTCGTCGTATATTTGTGTTTCTCTGGGTCTTACACAAACTAGTTATTACGCCCTTACAAGTTTTGGAAATGGTATCTCCCTTACGTTCCACCTTCTTGTGCGATATGACTGTAGAGAGGACTGTCATTGGTCGACCGCCTTCTCACTGTTGCCAGATGCACAATAATTATCCTCCAAATACAACAATTTTGAGCCTTTGGTAAGATACTTCGTAATTTCCAATATGGCAACACTGAGCACTTTGCTGACTCCACTAGTTGCATTGTTTACAACAGCATGACATCTGCAACCATGTCCAAACGTAAATGTAATTTCACGGACGAACAAAAAAAAAAACATGTTTTCGCCTAGGCCGTTATCCTTCGGAAGCTGAGTGCATGACATGCAGAGCAGGCACTTATCAGTATTGCTTCAATATATGGACAAGACACAAAATACATGAAACAACCACTGAAAGCCACAGAAGCACTGGACTAAATGCCACAAAAAAAGGTTTTACATTTGCACTTTGCAATTTTGTTAAGGTTCAATAAATAAATGATCATGTAAGGTATTTTATTAGGATTCCTCCGTCAGGAGGAAACCTATTATTATTGGTGGTCTTATTATTGGGGTGTGCTTGCCTTCGGAGAGCACAAACCGTTGTTATCTCACATATATATTATTAATATTATAATTATTTCTTTTTGCCCCCTAAAACTTTGTTAATATTTGTACTACATAGACAACTTCGGTGTCAAACATTTCGTTTTGGTAGGAATTGAGTTGCTTGTATTGGGATTTACGTTCCGTTGCACGGTTTAAGTAGAAATTGCGTTTTTGTGGCGAAAAGTGAAGCTAACGGTGGCTAACTTGCTAGCCACAGTCACTGACGCCACTAACGTCACCAACGTCACGAAAACTCGCGTGACTATCTCTAGCAGAACATTAGTTTAGCAGCTCGTTAACTTCTGGGAGATGGCTAGGCTAACTGCTTTACTGCAAGGCAGCTGCAGAAATGCCACAAGCAAAGAGGCCTGGGTGATAACTATTTTCTCATTTTACTTCGTGATATGACACACAATTGTAATGTGTATTGTACAATACAATCTACTTTCGGAAACAGTAGTCTACTATTTCACTGAAGCATTAATGCTAATTAGAATCATGACATTAGCCTCTGTTGCCCGGGCAACACATACTACAGCGGTCTATGATGCATCTGTTTTCAATCGTTAAAATAAACATTCCTCACAAATACATTTTCGTTGTAGGATTTATTATGACATTAGATTACAAGTGAACGATTTGTGGGTGACATTATCATTACTTGTGGTTTCAAACCAGTGTAGCTGACTGCATTGCTGTAGCCTATTCTAGTAGCTAACAAAAACATCTCCACAGCTGTTTACAGTACTAGGAAGTCAAACGGCGGCACATGTTCGGCACTACTGTACCCTTACTTAAATAAAAAGTATTTCAATAGGTGAAACTATCTGACTAGTGACTACTAACCTGAACTCCATTGCCACAGCCTAAACTTTGTCAATCTGTTCATGAAAATAATTCATTTCAGCCTACAACGGAAGAAATGTTCAATCGAATTCAACCAACGCAATCGCTACCAAGACAGTCTGTAGTAGTAGTAGCCTACAATTTACCGGGCCAGCTTCTCTACACAGCAGGGCTATATAGCATTTGCCTTGTTACTGACAATGATCGCTACCACTGCCATTTTTGTGAATGAGTGATTTCCCCCTAAATAAATGTCAATCTTATTTACGTTTTTGGGGGCATATTTTCAGTTAGCCTATGGTAGCCTATTTGAATCGCGATTCCATCTGAGATAGCTACTGCTGGTAACGTTGTTGTTAAAATAGGCTTCAAAGGGGGTTCTTTTTTAATGAATGAATGCAATACGAGTAAGCTAAATGCCTGAAAATATCACGAGAAGGGCAAAACTTACAATGACGTTTAAGTCATAGAGATTAGATCCATTTTTACACCGGTCTGCCAAATGTATTCGTTTTGATTCAACTATGAGGTTGCTGATCACTATTCCCTCTTGCAGGGGAAGTAACAACTTTGTTGCACGAGCATTCTTTGTTAGCTACAAACTTCTGCTGGGCGTCTAGCATATGGTCTAGCTCAGAGCCATAGAATTTTTTTTTTCTATGGCTCTGGTCTAGCTGGCTATTTGTTACTAAGTAACAACTTTGTTGCAGGAGCATTCTTTGTGCATTGCGAGCTAACAGTGTAGGCTTCTTCGCTATGAATGATGATGTTGCTATAAATAATGATGTAAACCGAGACCAATAAGCCCTTAAAGAAAATGTTAGGTGAAAGAAACAAAAGAGGTTTGAGGTTACTCTGAAAATTATGAATAAAATAGGCCAATGTAATAATAAAACTGCTAAATCCTTCTCTAACTAGGCTCCTCTATCTTGCATAATGAAACAAAACGTTTTTTAAGTAATCAATAAGCCTGTGCTTGCCCTCATTACTCAAATGATGCTGATCAGGGTGGTAAAATTACAAAATAGGACACAAGTGTCTCAGAAATAATATAGAGCTATTTGTCTTCTAGGCCAACCAATGAGAATATTGTGAATAAAAACAACACAGACACAGGCGGCAAATGAACAGGCAGATGTTAGCCTTGCATTGTTTGAAAAGCGGGAAGCCAGCTAGAGGCAGATGTTAGATGTTGGATCATATCACACAACCACAACCAAAGTCGTCCCCACGTCTGGATCGTTGGCAGCTCGTTGGCACACTGGCTTGAGCAACACGCGGAGGAAGTCGGACTGTACCCCGACCTTGCACTGGAGTGCCATATTGAATGGGTAGGGGTGAGGGGCATGAGGTGGGCAGACCTTGTGCCTAAGCTCCGTGAGAAGCGTGGCATGCTTGTCAGCCCGGACATGATGGTGCTCCACGTCGGGGGAAACGACCTCAGCCAAGTGACTGGGCTACACCTGACGAGGCGGATGAAGCGAGACCTGGGGGCCATCATGGAGATGTTCCCAAACACTCTGCTGGTGTTTTCGGATATCCTGGAACGCTGCGTCTGGAGGTATCAGATGAGCACCAGCGCTTCTGGTATTGACAGGGCAAGACGTCGAGTCAACGCAGCGGTGTCTAGCTTCCTTGCCAACCGTGGGATGGGGAGCATTCAACACCCCCAAATACGACACGGTTTCGTGTGGATGTACCGACCCGACGGTGTCCACCTTGATCACGTTGGAAACAATGTGTTCTTGGGAAACATCCAAGACGGTCTCCGACGACTCCTGTGCTAGCCACAGCACACACAACAACGACTCTTTTAAGAGCCACCCAAAATGTAAAAAAATTAACAATTAGACCGTTCAAAGTGCCATTGTAATTTTACAACCATGGGGTCTTACAGGGTTAAATGGTACCATCTTTACATATTTGAAGTGTGTCATAAAAAGCGGTGTCACATAGGCTACATTGTGAGCTCAGCTCACGGTGTCCTACTCTATATAGCGAGCAACTCCACATTCATACGTGTCTTGCTTTAAAATAACAGAAAACATTAATATATTGACGTTGATACATTAAGATGCTTTTATGAATCAATATGTCCTACCACTTGAGAAACACTGTCCTACACATAATTAGACAAATGCAATATTAGACGTCCCATGGCCTACAACCTCATGACCAGGTGCAACAGGTGCCTCGAAAGGATTAAGGAGTTGAAGAAGCAGATGCTGTGTGTTCCTCTTGTTGGGCAACCAACAAGTTGTTTATATCTGATTACAATTTACTAAGTTACCTACTGAGCGCTACATCTTCATGAGCTACATTTGGCCTCCTTCTCTTCCAACCAACTAGTATCACCTCTCCTCCATCTGAGTGATACATGTAATTCTTACAAAATTATTATCACGGGAACACAATGGTCAGAACTGCATTCATACACTTAAATGCTTTTTTAAATATGTAAACACCAGGAGACTATGGGCAGCTGGGGCAGCCGCTAGCACACCCTCACAATTTCCCCAGAAATTGAATGCTCTCTAGTTGGGGTGTGCTTGCCTCGGCGAGCACAAACCATTGTTATCTCACATATATATTTATTATTCTTTTTTTAATTTTTGCCCCCCTAAGGCTCAGTCAATATTTGGACTACATAGACAATGTCGATGTCAAAAGGTTCGTCTTTGTCTCGATTGCGTTGCTTGTATTTGGATTTACATTCCGTTGCACAGTTTAGGAGGTTACAACGTTTTTGTGGCAACAAAGTGCCTTTAGTCGACAAAGGGTAATCTGTGCTAGCTACGTCACCACGTCAACAGACTTCAGCAACGACGCATGGCTACAACGTGATAGAGACGTTCTAGCACGCAAATTGGAGCTTGGATTACGAGTGAAAAATCCCACCCCAAAAAAATCCCAACCATTTGGCTTTGTTGAGAAAGCGATTTCGAGTGGAACTGCCATCTCGGATTTTTGATTTAGGTTGTTAAAGTTTTTGTATATTGAGCGAGTGCGGGTCGCCCGTGAGACCGACTAGTCTTTTAGGCGGCAGCCATGCTAGAGAACGTCATAGTAGTATTTTCGTAGCTAATTTTGTAGTTCAATTTTACACAAAAAAACTGAAAGAGGGAAATGTTATGACGATATGACTATTGTGAAGACATCCAGGTGGTGAGATTTTAATGTAGGTTGCTGTAAACACTTTGATTTGTTTGCTACGTGAGAGCCCCGTCAGCCTCCATTGACGATTGCGGCAGCAACAACAGTGTCGTCGACAACAGTGTTGTCGATCTGCGTCTGATGAGTCTTTTCTTAATTTCGTACCAGGGTCAATTCTACATCCAAATGGAGAGCAGTGTTTTAAAGATATGGCAATTGTGAAGACGGCCAGCGGGTCAGCATATTTTAGTTATTTGTGTAAAACTTGTGTGTAGTAGTAGACTACAGTCATGGGCCTCGCCGCAATGTAACTTTGTGGGGTCCCCCCAAAAAAGTTGTATGGACCCCTCCACATTTGCAATGAAAATATTAGTGCATGACTGTCTACTAGTCCAGCGATCTTTCCATTGCTTCACAATCAAATCCGTTCCACTTTATCAGTAGGGAGAATACCAATAGCAATAGAATTCCACTCCATGTTTTCTAGAAAAACAGCAACACGCACATAGATTCAACTCCCATACTCTGATCGACGCATCGCGCTTGTAGCTAGCACCTCAGACATGACTGTTCCACAGACGAGATGGACATAAGGAGGGTTTTTTCGAGGAAGAGGAAAGTAAGTCAAAGTTGCCCAGTTTTCCATTCAGTGGCCAAAGCACCCTTATGAGACATTCTCTGACTATAATAGCATTAGTTAAGTCACAAAGATCCTTCTGCAAACATTATGATTATTGCTAGCTAGATAAGCAAGCTTTTTACCTACATCTAGCACTAGGCAATACCATACTTTATTTACCCATTACAAGTGGAACAGCATTTGTTGATTTCTTAATCTGGGTCTGAAATATGTCGTGTTTTTGGCCGTGTTCAGACCTAGGCGTCTGTTTCAGGCAGAAAGAGATGACAAGGATGTTTTTTCCAAGTAGCTACAAAATAAATTGCTGGTGTTTTTTTTATTTCCATAACAACCGTGAGCTAATCTGGAGTTAACCTTAGCTAACATGCTAGTTTGTCTAGTTTGTCTAACATTGTCTTCCAATTTAAATAAGGTTGCTCAACTTGTAATTTTGGCAATTCGCAGAATTGTATTGCTACATGTTAGTCTGTAACATGAAGGCAAAACTGATTCAACCATTAAAACCATCCCAGCTAACACATTTACGTTGCCCTGACGTTGTCGCAACGTCACGCGATGACCAAACATACGTTGCCGCAACGTCTTTGGCGACGTTGCGGGACCGTGCATCTGTGGGGCGCCAGTAGGTTGCCGCAACGTAATCTTGTGACGTTGCCAGTCCGTAACCGCGATGTCGTGGCAACGTTAATTTTCCGACGTTGCCAGTCCGTAACCGCGACGTCGTGGCAACGTTATTTTCCGATGTTGCCAGTCTGTAACCGCAACCTCCTAGCAACGTAATTTTCTGACGTTGCCAGTCCGTAACCGCGACGGCATCGCAACGTTATTTTCCGACGTTGCCAGTCGGTAACCGCAACCTCCTAGCAACGTTGTTTTGGGACGTTGCCAATCCGTAACCGCGACGTCGTGGCAACGTTATTTTCCGACGTTGCCAGTCGGTAACCGCGACCTCCTAGCAACGTTGTTTTGTGAGGTTGCCAGTCCGTAACCGCGACCTCCTAGCAACGTAATTTTGTGACGTTGCTAGCCCGTAACTGCGACGTCAACAATTTACTTAATTATGAAGTAACCTATATTTCATATGCAGACCTCATTTGCCCAGAAGGCTACTTGTTTTGGTATAATAGATAGCCAACGTTAGGAGGAATATGTTTGTGTGATGTGTAGCCTGACTCAAGCTAAATCATAAATGAGGCAGCATTTCAGAATCAGAAAGTGTTTTAATCGCCATGAAAGTTTGCACAGACAAGGAATTTACTTTGGCAGGAAGGTATATACATTCATCATATAGGAATCCTAAATATGTGGTCTACCTATACTAAAGGGGAGTCAGATGGCTGATCGGTTAGGGAATCAGGCTATTAAATCAGAAGGTTGCCAAATGATGTGTCCTTGGGCAAGGCACTTCACCTTACTTTCCTCCAGGGAATATCCCTGTACTTACTGTAAATAAGAGCGTATGCTAAAATGACAATGCACAAAGTATGCATGTAACATTTACAATCAAAACTAAAATGGCCAAAATATATACATACGTGATAAAAAGTGCCACTGCAAAACAAACACTGCAAAACAAACACTGCAAAGAAAAAAACACTGCAAAACAAACACTGCAAAACAAAAGTGCCAAACAAACAAAGTGCAAAAAATGAATTAAAATCTTCTTCCAGTCCCTGCTACGAGTCCTGTCTGTTGGCCCTGACAAGGAAGCACAAAATAAGTTAGTGTTCGATTAACATAATCGCACGTGTGAAAAGGGGCTATACAAGTCTTAAAAAAATCACATCTAAAATAATATACATCATCAATTAAAATATTATGTGATTGTAGATTTGTGTCATAGCCATGTGAAAGATTGGATATGGAAGTTGCAAACATGATTCATTCACCTGGCTGGTTTTGAATGGGCTGCCGGGGTGTGTTTGAGTGTTTCCTCTAGGCGGAGCTCCACAGCTTTCTCTCCCAGTCCCGTCTTCTACTTCATCACAGCTTCTGGAATTAGAAGTCATGAACTTATTGTCAGCACCAATGTGAATGTTGAATGCGTGTAAGCCATAGTTTGTGGGATCTCCAAACACTTACCGCTCTCCTTCGCAACTCCAGCACCTTAAGGCGCTCCTCAAGGTCTTGAAGTTCAGCCTGTGTTTGGGCCACCTGTAGGTCCATC
Organism: Hypomesus transpacificus; assembly: GCF_021917145.1. Classification (NCBI taxonomy): domain Eukaryota; kingdom Metazoa; phylum Chordata; class Actinopteri; order Osmeriformes; family Osmeridae; genus Hypomesus; species Hypomesus transpacificus. The sequence goes on from NC_061082.1 coordinate 8,783,658, forward strand.
ACTGGCACCTCTTCAGTGTGTCTGCCCTGTGGTCGCCTGAACAGGAGAGCCTCTCGCTGGTTCTCTTCCAATGTCTCCATCTTCCGGAGCATAACCTGTAATGTGTCTGTAATTAAAGACAAGTAAAACAAGTTTACAAGAGTTTGCATGATTGGCATACACTGTGGTTCTTCTAGATTAGCTGTAACATTGATGTACATAACAAATGTTACCTTGATTGGTCTTTGCCCAAGATGGTACAGCTGAATGGGGTATACAAAGCATTAGTAAGACAACATTTGTTGTTTTGACAAATATGTTTCCCCCCACGATCAGAACAACTTAAGTATGCCTTACAATTAGGTATGCCTTACGATGGCAATGGTATGAGTATTTTTTTGAGTGTCTTATATTTGCACTTGCCTGGCTGCCAGCTGTTTTCCGGGGCGCCCTATGGGTTCTCCTCCACCAGACCAGAGTTGACACCTAGAGGTATGGCATCTGGTGATGCAAACGTTTTAAGTCATACTTTTGCTTCAAAGCATAGCCTTTAAGGTTGCCATGGCTCATACAATTATTGTCACTGTTATAAACGGTCATTCATTACTTTACCATAATTTCCAAGGGACACAGTACTTGTGATGGTGGTCGGATCACCTGTACAGAAATGAAAGTGGAATGTAGTTTACGTACATAGTAGCCTATTAGTATATTGATATTGAAGAAGCATCGCACATATGTGATCGTTCGAAAGCAGGGCCCCACAGCGTAGCGTCGCACATGTGTGATCCTGAACATTCCAACCAACTATTTTCCGATGGGCAGAAACTATATGATAAACACTACAGTATGGCTTCAAAATGTACAATTAGTAGGCTAACAAGTAACACTAGCAAGTAGTAGCATTGGTACGAGTATTATCTTAGGTTGCTAGGTAACGGAAGCTAATTAAAGCTACATAGCTTCCTTTTTGGAAAAATAACTCACGTACTCTGGTGAAAGTGTCTGAAATATTTAGAACTCACGCATCTAAAGGTTAAAACGAATAAACTTATCCAAAAACAAATGTCATGGACAAATTGGAAGAGTTAGTGACATGATACTTTTACAGACGCCATTGCTGTACATGCCATGACCGACTGTGAACGTGATCAGCCACGCGCTAGCGTCTTTGAAAATTCAGGGCTAGCTAGCTAAATAAACTATTTTGGGACAAGGTTTTCAACAGTTCTGAACGTTTATTTTCACTGATTCTTTTGAGGGTGATTTTTGAGACGCTAAACTTTGATAACATGTATGCATTTTCAGTATTTCAAAATAACTTTCTGGAGGGTTTAACCTAGCTAGCGAAATCCTAACGTAAACAATGTGAATCTGATATAACGCTATAAACAACTCAATTTCAAACCTATATGCCCCATCCAATTTCAAAAAATATGTTTATATATTTAAAACTATGTCTGTAAAGAAACTCACCTTTGAAGTAACTTATTTCCAGGTAAAATCCATTGTGTGAAAGACGGTAGGACCCCGGCAAAAACTGTTTAGGAAGCCCAGTTTCAGCTATGCGTTGAAATGGGCATGCGCAAAGTTGTTGCTTAGGGGCAGACTGAGGGGCAGGTTTGCTAAGGAAGAATTGTAATATTCTGTGATGACTTGTCTTTGAAAATGAAACTCTTAAGAGTCGCTTACCTTTTGGTCACATTTAACAATTTTGTATTACAAAACTATTGGAGCACAAATTTGCATTGTGTGTCATACAGCTTTGGTGTGCTATAGCCTACAAATAATGTTTGCTTAATCATGTTACTCATCACACATTGATTGCTTTTGTACATGTTTATAGTAAAGAATGAAAGACTAAATTATATTCCACATTCTGTCTTTTTTTAAATTAAAGCTATGTGTCTGCATATGAGAAAATTGATGACCAATGACCTGCTGGGGCTGAGCAGCACATGAATTACATGCATTGTCTACATTTATATATATAAACCACTATATTGCACTCAAGATCTGTTGTCCTGCGACAAAAATAAGGTAACCAGCCGACCAAGGGACGACGTCGCAGCAATGTTGTCCACGGGTCTAAAAATAAGGTAACCAGCCGACCAAGGTACAACGTCGCGGCAACGTTGTCCACGGGACCAAAATTAACGTAACCAGCCGACCAAGGTACAACGTCGCGGCAACGTTGTCCATGGGACCAAAAAATAACGTAACCAGCCGACCAAGGTACAACGTCGCGGCAACGTTGTCCATGGGACCAAAAAATAACGTAACCAGCCGACCAAGGTACGACGTCGCGGCAACGTTGTCCATGGGACCAAAAAATAACGTAACCAGCCGACCAAGGTACGACGTCGCGGCAACGTTGCCCACGGACTAAAAGATGACGTTACCAGCCGACCAAGGTACGACGTCGCGGCAACGTCGTCCATGGGACCAAAAAATAACGTAACCAGCCGACCAAGGTGCGACGTCGCGGCAACGTTGCCCACTGGTCTAAAAATAACGTAACCAGCGGACCTAGGTACGACGTCGCGGCAACGTTGCCCACTGGTCTAAAAATAACGTAACCAGCCGACCAAGGTGCGACGTCGTGGCAACGTTGCCCATGGGACCAACTGGCAACATTCCCTTTATAACGTTGCTACGATGTTGCCACGACGTTGCCAGAAGGTAACGTCGCGGGTTACCAACTGAGCACTTACTGGCAACGTTGCCGCAACGTCATGTGTTAGCTGGGATATATCCTCTGAAAGCTTATACCCTGTAGGATGTTATCTAATGAGACGAGACACGTCCATCTCTCCATATTAGTATGCTGCCCATGCATAATAAATTCGGTATTGGTAAATGGAGTAGGCTATATGGCTGATACTTTTTTGGGCTGTGCCATTTAGGGAAACTGATTCAACCACCTAAACCATGTATTTTCTGGAAGCTTACATCCTAAGGATGTGATCTGTGGAAAAGACTACAGGTTTGAACACAAATTTGATCATTTCTGAACTGTCCAGTCATGCTTTAGGGAGATGCTTTTTTTTAATGTAGCCTACATAATTATTAGGCTACTAAACCTATACCAATTCTGAATTTTATATGCTAATAACACGATTTACATCTCAGAAATCTTCATATAAAAAATCTACATTAAGCTTATTATTATCAATATGAAAGAATGCTCAATGCATCTCCATGTCTCCTGATATAGGTGGTAGAGATTGAGAGTGAGTCAGAGGCAGGGGCAACATGCAAGGTCAGTGGAGACAGCTCTGTTGCTGAGGTGAGTGCTGAAAGATGTCCCATTGCTTATTGGGAAGTTTAGTTTTCAAAATATTTTAATGTCCAGCCCCTCAGTATATGTATAACAACTATGGTAAATAGTTGTTGTAAATGCACCAGAATGCGGGAAATTGCATCTACATCTCAAAAAATTCAAGGGGAGAAACCCCCAGACCCCCCCGCATAATGTCTCCCCCCCACTCTCAAAATGCTGTTGACGCCCATGGCTACAGTACTGTCTTCAATGCCACAGCTATGGCTAAACTTTATTATGTCTTATTACACGGCTGTTCTTTAATGCTGTAGAATGCTCCATTCACTTGAATGGGGCTTCCCAACGTTCTGCCGTGAACAATTTTCTCATATTTGACCGTTGCTATGCACATTTGACCGCTTTAGAGGGAAGTGGCCTTTTTGCCTCGGATTCACGTCTTTCGTAGCACTCCGCAAGTAGTCCGGTAACTTCAACCCCAGCGTACTCTGTTGCTTAGCGACGTCAGCTGATTAGAAGCCTAAAGAATGTTCAAAGTCTATGAAGTTCAACGTCTTTGGTGAACTATTTCTCTGCTGATCAACAATACGAATGGTAACAAATACATTGTAAAAAGACACTCTGTGTTAAGTTATTTTTGTTGGCAAGTAGCCGTGTAATAAGCGGGATAATGCATAGAACGCCGGTCATTATTGGGAAAATAAGCCCCTTCAGGGGGCTTATTTCGGGGTGCTGTTTGCCCTGTCGGGGCTTATTTTCCAGATAATGACCGGCGTTCTATACATTATCCCTTACAAAAGAAACACTCATTTCCGGCGCTTTCAAACAATCAGTGAAGTGTGGATAGCAACGGCAGCTAGCTTGCCTCTAGCACACTGCTTTTGAATTAGCCATGTCCCCCTAAATTAATATCGAACTTATTTACGTTTCGGGGGGCTTATTTTCAGTTAACAGACGGTACTATTTGAATCGCAATTCCATATGAAATACTGCCAGTGACAACGTTGTTACAGTAGCTTGTTTCAAGGGGGGTTTCTTGTTTCAAAGGGTGTTCTTAATGAATTATGCAATATGAGTAGGCTAAATACTTGAAAATTTCACCAGAAGAGAAAACGGACCCACCTGCAACCGATGCAAGAAAGCACACCCTACAATTTCTCCAGAAATTGTACCCTCTCTAGTTTGTAATTCTTGTACCATGGGAGTCTATGGCAGCCCCTAGACCCCATCGACAACTTTTTGTGAAATTTGGCACACTCATTAAGGACAGTCCCTTTTATACTTACACCAAGTTTCATGTCTCCCATTAGACCACTCTAGCGCCACCAATGGGTCAAAGTTGGACTTGTGTTTACACACGCAACTTTTGAACCGTATGACCGATTTTCACAAATGAGGTACCATTGGATTCCCTGGATCAAGACGAGTTTAACACACCCTATGGCGTCAATTTCCGGTTGTATAGATTTTCCACCATTTCCGGTTTTATCAAAAACCTTTGAAAGCCTACTCCTCCTACAATTTTTTTCAAATCTTCTTCAAAATAACCAAAGATGATCTTCAGACCGAGCCTAACAAAAGTTATCGAAAATAATTTTGATCGTCACAACCGTTTGTCCGGTACAGCCAATAAAAATTGGCAAAAAAGCAACCAAACAGGAAATTGGATCAAATCTTATCAAATTTTTGAGATATCAACACCAAAGTTGGTATATCGGTGGAAGACATTACATCATGTTACAATGTGCAAAGGCAACTTCATATCTTCTATAATGATTGATATACAGCAAATCAAATGTATCGCTAATGCTAAAATTATGCTGTACACATCCGCCGGTCAAAAAGTGATACATTGATTCAATCACAAGTTCATAGACTCTTGAGAATGTTTAGTACTCAATCTGAAAAAAAAGTTGAATGTAAGATGAAAAGTAGATTTTTAATGAATATTTTAAATATACATGCTTGGCTCATTTCAGAACTTTTTGGCTAAATCCTCTCTCCCCTCCTCCAAATCCTCACACACTCAGCCTTCCCTTACACATGTGCGGGCTTGGCAAGACGCACACGCAACATTTCAGGAGAGTGTGGGCTGACCAAGCCCCCACTCCTTCCTTAGTCTCTAGGAAAGGCCTCGTGGATCTTGATGGTATTGCATTTCAGATTTTGTATGCAATGGTAAAAAGTTCTCCAAATCCTGAAACGTTGATAGTTAAGGCCAAGAGTTACAACCACACTTAAACAAAAGCCCATGTGGACATTGTTGGTATTGCATTTCCGATTTTGTATATATTGGTAAAAAGTTCTATAAATCCTGAAAAATTGATAGTATGGGCCAAGAGTAATGACCACACCACAAATGGCCCACCATTACCCATAGGTGGCGCTACGGCTATGCCCACATAGTCAATTTTCAGTTTTGTACTCAAATCTGAAAAAAAGTTGAATGTAAGATGAAAAGTAGATTTTTAGTGAATATTTTAAATATACATGCTTGGCTTATTTCTATAGCTTATTTGCCAAATCCGCTCTCCCTCTCCTCCTCAGCGCGCGCGCTCCAAATTCACACACACTCAGCCTTCCCTTCACACACGCGCGGGCTTGGCAAGACGCACATGCAACATTTCAGTAGAGTGTGGGCTGACCAAGCCCTCACTCATTCCTTGGTCTTTAGCAAAAGCCCATGTAGATCTTGTTGGTATTGCATTTCCGATTTTGTATGCAATGGTAAAAAGTTCTAAAAATCCTGAAACATTGATAGTATAGGCCAAGAGTAATTACCACACCACAACTGGCCCACCATTACCCATAGGTGGCGCTACATGCCACGCCCTAAGCACAAAGATACAAGGCTTTCGGGAATGGATAGGCCCACCAAGCTTGCTCCCTTCACTTCTTGGCTTGAAATAAAGAGCCTTGTGGATCTTGATGGTATTGCATTTCAGATTTGGTATCCTATTGGTAATTCTGCAGCATTGAGTTTTCTAAACAGTTACAATTTGTCAAGAATATACATTTTTCAATGGTTCGCAATGCTTTACACATCAGCCAGTCAAACAAGTTCATATGAAGACTCTTGAGAATGTTTAGTACACAAATCTGAGAAAAAGTTGACAGTAAGATGAAAGGTCGATTTTTTTGTGAATATTTGAAACATGCATCCTTGGCTAATTTCTAGGCAAATTTCCAATGAAATGTGTCCCCTGCTCCTCCCCGTGCGTGCTCCAAATTCTCACACACTCATTCTTCCCATGACACACGCACGGGCTTGGCAAGACGCACACTCAACATTTCAGGAGAGTGTGGGCTGACCAAGCCCCCACTCATTCCTTGAATGTCTGCATAGGCCCTTGAGGACCTTGGTGTCATTGCAGTTCCGATTTGGTATGCAATGGTAAAAAGGTCTCCAAATCTTGAAACATTGATAGTAAAGGCCAAGAGTAACAACCACACTTTAACCAAAGCCCATGTGGATCTTGTTGGTATTGCATTTCCGATTTTGTATGCAATGGTAAAAAGTTAAACAAATTCTGAAACATTGATAGTATAGGCCAAGAGTAATTACCACACCACAAATGGCCCACCATTACCCATAGGTGGCGTTACAGGCCACACCCTAAAGCACAAAGATACAAGACTTTCTGGAATGGATAGGCTAAACAAGCCCGCTCCCTTCACTTCTTGGCTTGAAATAAAGGCCCTTGTGGATCTTGATGGTATTGCATTTCAGATTTGGTATCCCATTGGTAATTCTGCAGCATAGATTTTTCTATACAGTTACAATTTGTCAAGAATATACATTTTTCAATGGTTCGCAGTGTTTGGAGGAATCCGCCATTACTGCTTGCAGTTATATTTTTGTTGATATCTATACTGATATTGGCCGGGTTTCCCAGATTTGTTAAGAAGCTCTTAATGCTCAGAGCTTCCTAGAAGCGTTCTAAGAACGCTCTAGAACGCTCTTAGAACGTTCTTAAGAAGCTCTTAGCATTAAGAGCTTCTTAACAAATCTGGGAAACCCGGCCATTGACAGTTGAATGTCTTAGGAGCGAAAGGATGCCACATCTGTGATAGAAATAAAAGTTTTCAGCCTAGAGAGGACTTATTATAGACACCCCAAAAATCTAAGTGAAAAAATGATGTAGCAGGCTAGTCCATTTTGCCAAAATTCAATTTCTGCAACTCTAAATGCTTCTCAATATCTTGTGTATCCCCCACGTGCTTGTATGCATGCTTGACAACGTTGCGGCATGCTCCTAATGAGACGACGGATGGTGTCTTGTGGGATGTCCTCCCAGATCTGTCAAAGGGCATCAGTGAGCTCCTGTAAAGTCTGATGAGCAATCTGGCAGCGTCTGATGGACCAAAACATAATGTCCCAGAGGTGTTCTATCGGGTTTAGGTCAGGTGATCATGAGGGACATCTAATTGTATTGATTCCTTCATCCTCCAGGTACTGCCTGCATACTCTTGCTACATGAGGCCGGGCATTGTCGTGCATCAGGAGGAACCCAGGACCTACTGCACCAGCATAGGGTCTGACCATGGGTCCAAGGATTTCATCCCGATACCTAATGGCAGTCAGACTGCCGTTCTCTAGCCTGTAGAGGCCTGTGCGTCCCTCCATGGATATGCCTCCCCAGACCATCACTGACCCACCACTAGGGGTGGAACGGTACACTGAAGTCAAGGTTCGGTTCGTACCGCGGTTCAGACATCACGGTTCGGTACGAGTTCGGTACAATGGGGGGAAAAGCAAAACAAAAATGTTGTTGGTTAGTGGTAGCTGATTTAAACTGTTGTATTCTTCTTTTTTTGTTAATCCTATTTTTATTGCTTTCCTACAGGTACACCTGCACTTAGAGATTAATGTTGTGTAATTTTAACTTGTTTAACTACATGCTCTTATGGTTTCTTCCCTTTAGCACTATTTTTTGGTTGTTCACAATATGTACTTCTTGTTTTTTGACTACCCGCAATGCTGTGGGGCTATCTTGTTGTTATTATCAGTGACCTATGCACTTTGTGAAGCTCTCTCTTGGAAGTCGCTTTGGATAAAAGCGTCTGCTAAATGAATAAATGTAAATGTAAATGTAAAAATGCAGAAGCAGGGCTCCAGACTAACTACTGTACATGCAAGTCTTAGCTAAATGTATGATGCGCTTGTCGATCAGTCCTCCTACACCACGACACAATAGGCTACTAGCTGAGCAACAGCGCAAACACAGGCAGGGATACAGTAGCAGCAACGCCGGCCCTGGTCCCTTACATATACAACAAAACACAGACGTTGATGGAGCGCGAGTTGTCAGCTGCACCCTCCTTTTCACTAACGACTGATGGTTGGACTTCTCGTGCTACCGAAAGCTACCTCACGGTGACTGCTCATTTTATTGACTGAGTGGGAAATGAAAGCGTCAGTTCTACAAACACGGCCCCTGTATGAGCAGCACACAAGCACTCACCTAGCTGAGAAGCTACAGAAGGTTGTGGCAGAGTAGAAACTAGAGAGGCCTGGAAATTTGGAATTTATTGGGTGTGTACAACATCAGCACACGTTAGCAACAACTCATAGATACTACGCTCTGGATAAAAGCGTCTGCTAGACTAAATGCACGTTGTAGTAAGACAGCAAAATCAGCGAGCCCTCAGCATTAGTACCGCAGCTAAAAGTCTAGGAAAGTTTAGGCTATTTTTCGCTATACTTGTAATACAAAAATCATAAAAGCCATTGAAGATAGCCTAAGACCTGCACCGCAGACTTGTCCCCTCTGGTTGTGGGGAATTGGATGTGGTCTGGGATGTGGCAAAGTAATGCAGTTGTGACAGCCTGCACAGATCTTGACACTGGGGCCTTGGAGAGCCCATGTCCATCTCCAATGATTCCATGTTGAAGACATGGGGTATTCATTACTTATGTGTTTGTCATTTGTCACAATGTCATTTGTGGCCAATATGTGAGAATTATGAGATTGCAAACATGGTCTTGGAAAGCTGTTGGCCTATGCAAGATTGCAGATATGGTCAGCACTAGAAAATAAGACAGTAAATATGTTGGACTGAGATGCTTGTATTTGTACATTGAATTGTTTAGGCTGCTAGCTGGGACATGCCATGTGTGATACCATTTATAGGCATGGTTTTTAACCTTGTAGTTCAATCAAGTAGTAAATATAGCACTCTATATATATATATATATATATATATATATATATATATATATATATATATTTGCCTATGGAAAGTGGAGTACCATGAAGTTAAAAACCAAGGCACAAGTAATTTGAGAAATAGTTGTTTTATGGGAGTTTGTTCTCCCCGCTCCTGCTCACATGGATCTATAAGGTGAAACACATGTAGGATTGGACAGGCAACACTGAATATATGATACAATACACAATTCAGCCTTTACTTAATTTAAATAAGCATTGTATGCTTAGGCTATAAGGTAACCTAAATTTGACACTACCTTTTTGAATGGGCAGAAGAATAGGCACAGAAATGGAGGGCCTTGTGAACTTCATTTCTTCAAACAAGAGCTTCCTCACCTCAATTTGGAGACAAGCCCACTTAAATTCCAAGACCTCCTATTGGTATTTAGCATCCTGTGTTGCTGATTGCAGGGTCCTAACACCGGTGTAAAACTCAGATGCAGCATAGTTTGCACGTTCACCTTATTGTCTTTGCCTTCATGTAGCATCATACAATTGTAGTCGGTGAATCGAAAGGCCAGAGACACTTGGTGTTCGTCCCTGGCTTGGGAACCACAATTCACCTTAGGTTAGATTCTCAGGGAGATAATTGACTCGTTAATATCTGACTCCAATTTTAAGACACGTGCACAAGTGCGTTACCTGTAACCTCGAGCGCTAAACAGTTAATGACATGAAACTCTGACGTAGGTAAAAATCGTCTGCTTGATCAGAGCACCAACCCTAAAGTATGCGTGTTCACTAAACAGTCGTTTATCTCTACTATAATATAGATTTAACCATAGTCGACCTAGTAGGATATGTAATCGATCACTCAGAGGCCCCGGTAAATTCCTTCGGAGCGTGGAGATCCACTGTAAGTGACTCAGAGGCCTTAAGTTAAAACCTACTCAAAAGTCTATGTTTATAATCAGTTAGCCGCATCAACCAGACTAGATCTAAGTTTTCACCGCCGTAGCCTGATAGATAAGTTTCAAAGAGAACAAGTAACGTCAAAATGCACAATAATAGTTTATTATCTAAATAGTAAGATAATCAATACAATGATAATGAAATATCATCAAATACAAAACATACCTTCAGAGCAATGGTTAACAAAGGTATGTCACAATGAAGACTAGGCGCCTAACGCACCGGAGCTGTATCGTAAACAAAACTCGAAGTGTTTGGTAAAACTTCTTCCTATATACACCCAAACCTGACTAAAATGGGGACACCGGTCACATGATTGAAAAGTTGTCTAACGCATACAAATTCAAATTGGATCATTAATCAAGGATGCAGTAGACCAAGTGGTGCCCTTGCAAGACAAGGGAATATGTTAAACACATGTTGGTCTGCTGTAAGCACAAACTCTGTAAACCCTGTACATGTACATGTTACAGTATTACAATTATTACTAGCATGTAATACATAAAATAAGAAACAAAAGCACATCAAACATGACATTAAAAGCTGTTTAGAACCTTATTTTCAAGAACACAACTTTTAATGATAATTTCAGAGTCTTCCTCTGTCCGCCTTCCTCTTCAACTGTTGAGACCACCTCTCCAGAGGTGTGTCATTAAGGTGTGATTTGTCATTTTAGCATTCATGCAAATCAACAACTGTCCCAGACGAGTGTCTGGGTGAACAGTGACAAAGGGGCTGCCAAAACGGCCCTACACAATGTACATTGAAAAGTATTCAAATAAGTAGCCTATAGTAAATGTGAAGTTTTCTGTCGCTACAGAAAACTTCACATTTATTATAGGCTACTTATTTGATACACAATACACATTTTTTGTGTACCGTAATTTGTCAAATATTTTGGTTAAAGTTGCGTCAGAAGAATCACATTTCAGTACAATGGACAGCGTCTTGTTAAGTGCAACTTAAGAGACACGTACGATGGTTATCCTTACGAGCATGTTCGGTAAACGCAAGCAAGAAATAACGATGGATCGTTATTTTGATCGTAGAGAACCCTCGTAACAGCTACGATCCATCGTTAACGGGAAACGCAGCCCAGATCATTATCAGAGAAGAGCAATTTCATTCATGCAATACCCTGATAAAAAACTGTTCCTTAAATTTTTTGGAGCAGTGTATTTAAGACTTTGTGGTCAATGTCTATGTTCTGTAGAGCACTTATCCGCCCAGTGATTGTCTTCTTTGTTAGGCTTAACGACGGTTGCTAGCTTTGTTTGCTAACATTACCTGGCACTAATCACACATGAACACAATGCTCAATAAGTCTCAAACTATTTAAGACTTCAATGTCTATGTTCTGTAGAGCACTTATCCGCCCAAGTACTTCTACAAAATCCCCAATGTGTGCCAAAATGATATCCCCAGACAAGCCATGCTGATAAATTTGATCTACTAAGGCCAGCATGCCATCTCTAACACCACTTTATGACTTCCATATTCTCTTGAATCTAGGTCTCCCTGTCTGCCTTCAATCTTGTACAGCTGCTTTGGTCTGAAGATAACCACGCCCCTCTCGTTTGCATGTTGGATTGGAAATATATGCAGCACATAAATAATTGTGGTGTTTGGAAATAAAAGTCTCAAAAATGAATAAATGTGGCATTCGGAAATAAAAGTCCCATGAAATAAATAAATGTTGTCTTTACAAAAACATCATTTTGAAATAAGTAAATGTATTTATTTATTGATGTAGGTAAATGGATTCAGCTATATAATTATATGATGCTATATTTATATATTTATTGCCATCTTTTTTAATTTCAGAATTTATTTCATAGCCATATTTATTTATTTAATCTTGACTAACACAGCGTTCCATATCAATGGACTTCGAGGTTCACTGTATGTCCATTTTACCCACAGAACTGTCGTTATTCAGCTATGACAAGGTAAACTCGGTTTTGCATTCAATGACCCCTTTAAATTGACCTGGAACTAGGGTTGGGTATTGTTTCAATTTAATCAATTCCGATTCTGTTTTTTTTTCTTCTGGTTCACCTTAACCCTAATCTACGTTTACATTTATTCATTTAGCAGACGCTTTTATCCAAAGCGACTTCCAAGAGAGAGCTTTACAAAGTGCATAAGTCAATGATCATAAACAACGAGAGAGCCCAAATAATATTGCGGGTAGCCAAAACATGAAGCATACATTGTGAAAAGCAAATAAGTGCCAATGGGAAGAACCAGAAGAGCATGTAGTTAAACAAATTACAATTAAACAACATGATTGTCAAAAGTGTGAGTGTACCTGGAGGGAAGCAAGCAACAATAATATAATTCACAGCGAGCACAAGTACTTCAATCAGTTACAGCTAACCAACAAGTGCAACAATTCCCTCAATAAGTGTCATTGTGTTCCTGGAGGAAATAAACGAACATCTGATCCAACAAATTTAAGTACCGTTGTACTCACATACTCTATCATAGAAAAACTGGTCACCAGGGCCCAATTGTCCAAAAAGTTTAATCTGGATCAGAATTTTGAAATCCCATCTTTTGCTATCCAGGATCAAGTAATCAATCTTACTTTTGTGCAGTTTTTTTAAAGCGATTTGTTCGCTTTGTGATTTGTTCCTCTGCCAGAAGAATCTGTACTTCTGCTCTTTCATATAAATAAATGTATATGCACTACATGATACAAATACATTTTATTTGACCAATTTAAAGTTTTATTACATTTTGATCCTGAAATCCACCTTGAATCCACCCTTCTGCTGGGATCAGAATGATCTTGATTTTTTTGATCAAAGGTATCACAGTCCTACTAAAAAGTTTTTAACAACACATATTAAAGGTTTGATCCAGATCAAAACCAAGACTGGATTACGTGATTTCATCCAATTTCAGAATCCTTATTTTTATTTTGAACAACCCATTTTTAAGATTTGATCCAATCCGATCAGATCACTTCTGAACAACTGGCCCCAGAAAATTGTCTGTGGCAATGCTCTAATCCTCAACATCCATCCATTAATTTCTATTGGCTATATTTCGCCACAAAATAGCTTATCTGTGAGCTGTCTGACGAATTAGTCTGAGCAATTTTTGCCTTTTTTGTGCCCCTCACATTTTAATTTCATTTTGGTTGGGCGATCATTTGATGTAGAGGCAGTAAGATAGAAACTTTATGGCTTTATATTTGAACTGTAAAGTCAACCAATCAGCCTGTAGCCATGTGAAAGGCTCAACCGGGGGAGTTAGGAACCGAAATTAGGAATAGAAATGTGCGCGTCTTATCGAATCCACGGTTCTTGGAAATTTGGAACCGGTTCTAAAATGGAACCGGTTCTTGATACATAAGGCCAAATCCCAATTCTCTGCCTTACCCCTAGCCATTAGTTTTGCGCGTTCACGTGAGAGTAAGGGCTGTCCCAATACTCGTTTTGATCAAGGGGTATATTCGTTTTGATCAAGGGGTAGGGTTAAGGGCTAGGGGTACATACCCCTTAAAACCAAGTGTTTTTGGGAGCTTACTTGAAACCAAGGGGTATGTGAAGACTGCGCCACCGGCAACGATGGCGGCCAGATCATCCAGAGAGTCCGATAAATGTAATATTTTTGTCTTAAATAACTGATTTAAAACTTGTTTTGTGCTTTACACAGTCCTGTACATATATATTTGCAACCATGGTCTTAATTGAAACGTTTTAATTGAAATCGCTAGTTTGACAACAGTCCCGCATTTCTCTCACTAGCCTTGAATGGACTCCATGCATGTCTACAGTTTTAACTAAACTCCATTCGCATTGAATTTAGTTTGATATCAGTGCATAACACTACTTGCATTGGAGACATCGATACATGCTAGATGACCTAACCGTAACCAAGTGGCGTCCCATTTCATAGGGGTATCTAACCCCTCAGACTCAGTTTCAAGGGCTAGGGGTAAACTAAGGGATAGGGGTAAGAGGTAGGGGTCAGACAGAGTGTTGGGATTCGGCCCTAACCCTCCCTGCAATGCAATTGTCCCCCATTTTAAATGTATTACTGATCATTTGCTTTTTTATTTTAGTTCGCTGTAGGGTTGTGCGATATGACCAAAATCTCATATCCTGATATAGATCTTTTCATATCCCGATAAGACACATAGCACAATATGGCAAATGTTCTTAAAGTTCAATTAATAAATAGTTATTTAAAATGACTACATGGAGAGGCCAATATTTTATTTAAAAAAATTATTAGACAAATAAAAAGAACTTACTCATATTTGATTTCAAATGTTTAAGTCAAAGAATTGCAACCATTTTGGTCGCATATGCTCCTGAAATGTTATCTGTGCAACCTCAAAATAGATTTGGGAGAGTAGCAGACTACTTCTAGGCTTCATAATTCACTGGACAGGTTTAAGTGGACACTGCACCTTTGAAGGGCGCAGTGAGGTGTGGGCTACGTTGTGGGTAGCTAGCTACGTTTTCTGTTAAAGTATTGTCTTTGTTGGCCTGCTTGAATAAACGACACACAAAGCTGTCTGTGTGCCAAAAGGGAAAAGTTTGCCGACCTTCCGTTTTTCCTACTCCTTACAGAAGCATGTGTGCGAGTGCAAATAACTATTGTGGTGCGTCATGTTTTAATTTCTCTACAAAATGCTTGCTAATTGCACAGTAGTATGTGCCTGCTGTGAGCTCATACAGTGACCGGTCCACCGTTCTATACAATGTTACATAACCAATTAAACTTAATCTTCAGACAAAATGCAACCATTTGGTCGCAGTCTAGAGACCTCGCTCATAATTGTTTTTGGCACTCATGTACAGTGGTTTAAATCGTCTCACATATCCATCAGTAACACCAAGTCTGTGTTCTGTTCCATGTGAAATGTGTTGGGTCTCTAAGGTCAGAGAAAACAATACCTTTTAAGAAAGTCATGTTTTGACATTTTACCTGTGTGTTTTCTCCCACTGCATGTTTACGACTGGCCAACATTCCGTTGTTTTGATTTCAGGGTCTGCAGTATGACCATTACAAACTGGGCAAGAATGCTGATCCAAGTACAGAGGAGAACGTGCAGTTCAAGAATGCCTTAACCGTTCACCCAGTGTCTGACCCGGAGCAGATGTACCGGCTGCACAGACACTTCACTAAGATAGAACTTCGGAGGACTTACGACGAGATCACCAAGCTGCAGGTAAACCATGCCCTTAAAGCCCTCTCTTTGCTATCATTAGGTCTTCACAGATTCAGCTGAAGATTATTTTGACTAGCTCAAAGAGTCTGAGTGTGTTGTATTGTGTCATCACTATTCCAGGACATTCATAGACCATTCTGTCCATGTATTGTAAAATGTCTTCCTGTCTCCACAGGCCGAGATCAAGAATGTCAGTAAGGTTGCATTCGATGGAAACCGGAGTTCCCAGTGGCCAGTGGGGATCAGCCCTCCCTTTGAGCCCAAGTCTCGGTTTGAGGTTCTCAGGTGGGACTACTTTACAGAGGAGCAGATCTACTCCTGCATCGACGGTTCCCCCAAGTGCGAGCTGCGTGGGGTTGACCGCCTAGATGTGGCGGATGTCATTGATGTGGCAATGGGGGAGCTGAACAAGAAGTACAAGCCGGTCCTCCATCTGAAGAAGCAGCATCTCGTCAATGGCTACAGGCGCTTCGATCCGACCCGAGGAATGGAGTACACTCTGGACCTGCAGCTGGAGGTGGTCAACCAGAAAGGCCGTAGCAGATCCATCACCAAAAGGGTCCATCTGGTGCGTCCCCTGAGCCGTATTGAAATCATCCCCATGCCCTATGTCACGGAGGCCACTAGGATCCACATCATCTTACCTTTGAACCTTCAGGACCAAAACGACGTCAACCATTTCTTGGAAGTGTTTGCCTCGAATGCCTTCGAGACCAGCGAAAACACCATCCTAACGTTCTTGTTTATCTATGACCCACTAGAGGCCCAACAGGTCAACCAGAACGACATATTTGCAGGCGTGAAGGCCCAGATCAATGCCTATGAACACAAGTACCCCACGGTGAAGATCCCATGGATCAGTGTGAAGACGGAAACCCCTTCCCAGATCAAGTTCATGGACATAATCTCCAAGAAGCACCCATTGGACACTCTGTTCTTCATCGCGAACGTCAACACCAATGTCAATGCTGAGTTCCTCAACCGTTGCCGAATGAACTCCATCAACAACTGGCAGGTGTTCTTCCCCATTCACTTCCAGGACTACAACCCGGACCTGGCCTACCACAACATGCAGCCCCCAGCCACCATTGACCTGGTGAAGGACGCAGGCCTCTTCGACCGCAGCTCCTTTGAGGAAGCCTGCTTCTACAACTCTGACTACATGACAACGCGGACACACATGGCCGCCGATGTGCAGGAGAACGAGGAGATCCTGGAAACCCTGGATATCTATGACATGTTCGTCAAGTACTCAGTCCTGCACGTGTTCAGGGCGGTGGAACCCGCCTTGCACCAGCAGTACCGATACCAGGCCTGCAACCCGAGGCTCAGTGAAGACATCTACCACAGGTGTGTCCAAAGCAACCTGGTCAGCATGGGGTCACGCTCACAACTTGCCATGCTGTTGTTTGAACAAGAGCAAGGGAATAGCACTTGAGCCTATCCCTGAAACTCTTAATAAACTCCCAAGTGTACATGTGTGATAGGGGTGGAACGGTACATGTATTCGTACCGAACCGTACGGTACGGGCGTCACGGTTCGGCTCGGCTCGTGAAATTGCACGGAGAATACACGGTATAAAAATTTATAAAACTTGCGTGCAAATTAATTAATGTAATGCGGAACTACTGTAAGATATTTGTGTTCTTTAGGGACAATCTGTAGCCCCGCCTTAGCTCTGAAACTGATTGGTGCCGCCACCTGTGTAGCGAGCTGTGCCTGAGTGAGTCAGAGATAGCTAGCAGCAGCAGCACTAAAGACATAGCCTATGCAACGCTAGTGCGTAATATGAATGTTCGTAGTGTAAGTATAGCGAAAAATAGACTAAACTTTCCTAGACTTTTAGCTGCGGTACTAATGCTGAGGGCTCGCTGATATTGCGGTCTTACTAGAACGTGCATTTAGTCTAGCAGACGCTTTTATCCAGAGCGTAGTATCTATGAGTTGTTGCTAACGTGTGCTGATGTTGTACACACCCAATAAATTCCAAATTTCCAGGCCTCTCTAGTTTCTACTCTGCCACAACCTTCTGTAGCTTCTCAGCTAGGTGAGTAATTGTGTGCTACTCATACAGGGACCGTGTTTGTAGAACTGACGCTTTCATTTCCCACTCAGTCAATAAAATGAGCAGTCACCGTGAGGTAGCTTTCGGTAGCACGAGAAGTCCAACCATCAGTCGTTAGTGAAAAGGAGGGTGCAGCTGACAACTCGCGCTCCATCAACGTCGGTGTTTTGTTGTATATGTAAGGGACCAGGGCCGGCGTTGCTGCTACTGTATCCCTGCCTGTGTTTGCGCTGTTGCTCAGCTAGTAGCCTATTGTGTCGTGGTGTAGGAGGACTGATCGACAAGCGCATCATACATTTAGCTAAGACTTGCATGTACAGTAGTTAGTCTGGAGCCCTGCTTCTGCATTTTTGTTTTGCTTTTCCCCCCATAGTACCGAACTCGTACCGAACCGTGATGTCTGAACCGCGGTACGAACCGAACTGTGACTTCAGTGTACCGTTCCACCCCTAATGTGTGAGTGTATATGTGCAAATTAAAGTGTGTATACAATCAGATGCAGTACATTCCTAAAGAAAGCTTTTTTGCTAAATGTTTACAGGGCAAATGTGCTGTCCATATCAGAGAGATGTTGGAACCAAATGTGTGGATGATTCCACATTATCAAGCGAGGAGCATAAGCTTTGTCATGACAGGTCACCTTTGACATGGTTGTTTTACACTACAAAGATTCCTTACGGGTATGGCTTTAAGATTTACAGCTTTCGATACTTGCCTGTTTGCATTTAAGTCATCTCTGACCATAGCACATTTCTGTAGATGTGCCTTCAATATGATCCCTCTGCCACTCCTTCATATTGTTAGTTATATTGTCATAATTAAACATTTCATAATTGATACATATGTCAATAGTTGCACAGAACATTAAAAGTTAAAACACATGTTATCATATTTTCCCTTACATTTCCCACACTATATGCAGTTTTACTTTTCAATCAGACATTATTTAACATCAAACCCTTTTTTATTATGCAGTAAGAGATCAATCATATTTTGAAATGGTACTATGTTGGTAACATGTTGTTATTTTAGCACTGACATGTTTAAGAGATTATTATATTATACGAAAAGTTGTTACCATAGCAATGTCCAGATATGATCTTCATGCTTTGAAAGACTTAGAATAGACTGTCTGGACAAGTCTTGTATGTCGCAGAAGGTCAAGTTTGTTGTGGTAATCGAGCACATGGATGTGGTCATGGATATTCTACCAGTATAGTCCTAGTGATGAAGCAAAAGACAGGACTTTTTGACGATAAACCATAATAAATATTTATTTAAATAAATATTTGAACATGGTTGAAATTTAGTATGTAGGCTAGTTTAGTAATGTATACTTGACATGAATGTTACCTGTCCAGAACAACCAAAGGAATAGGATATTCCTAATGTCCTATGTCATAAATGTCTTTGCCATGGCCACTTTTCATCCAATTTACATTTTAACCCATAAAATGTTAACATATGTTACATAGAATGGGTTGTGGGCACGTATGTCTAAATGTATTCCATGCAACCAACAGCTCTGCATTCTTTCAGTGTTGTCCAGACAGATGCCTTCAGGGAAGTGGATGTAGCTGGTAATAGATGTTTTAAGCAAGTATGTGCAATATTGTATAGATGATGATGATTGATGATGATGGTGAAATCGGATGATTGTCCAATTGAGGACGGCTAATTTCAAAATGTGCTGCAAGTATAGTAACATGATAAATATTTATCAAATTATTACAAAAGCAGTGTACTCTGTCACTCCACGCTGACTGTGACATGGCCTACATTAAAACTTAACTCGCAATGACAGTTTTGTTTTGTGTTAATTGATACACTTGAATACACTGTAAATGTATTTGATTTAAACAATATTGTATTTTTTTGAGAAAAACACTAAATACTTTTAATCTTTCATGAAATTAATGCAAATATAAAATATATAAGCCTATATTTGTGTGTAATTGCATACAGATTTCTGTATGTTTATGTTCATAATTTCACTAAAACCGAATGAGATTACATTACGCAAATGTAATGCAGAAACTCAAATAGATTGCCACAGTATTCCCAGTGTGTATGTAGAATATATATCTATATATGTTTCTAAGTGTACTACGCTCTGGATTTTACTTTTGTCTGTTGAGTTTGACGGGTAGTATTTTACTACCAGTAGAATTCCAATATGGGATTCATTTATGAATCATCCATTTGAAATGTGCCGCGTATCACAATGCATTTCCAATTATTGTGTTAATGATGACCATTACTCGTCGACCTTGACAGTTCGTAAGTTAAATGTGTATCTTTCTTTTTTAAAGCAGCCAAACTAAGACTGTACAGGCTGAATAGGTCCTGTTTCTTGTATCAACGAGAAACATTTACTGGTTCCTTTTGTGCTTCAAAAGTTATTAGGCATGAAGAGTAACATGTATAATCTTTAACATACATATAAATTATAAATGAAACATTTACTGTGACTTAACTGTAAATATAAAATAAACCAAATTTAATTATGAACATGTCTTGATTTTCTTCTGTATTGTTTGATGTTGAGGCAGGAGTAAGTGGCTATATGTAGCGTTCTGTGAAGTTGACGACACTGTCCTTTAGGTGTCACCAAATGAGCTCTTTCATCCACAGTGCCCTTACCAGTGTGGTTAAATCGTCAACCCTCTGGACTGGCTGGACAATAGTTAAGAAAGGCAAAATGTCCCTAATTCTTATGAGTTTCTTCTAAATATTATACTAGTCAATTCTAACAAGATTTGGTTGAGAGCAGTACCGTTGGTGAATGCCTTTAACAGAGTCAGAGGTATTTTGGACTTGAGAGGGAAATTGCCTTGAGTAATTATAGTATTTTAAGGACCTAAACACACCTCCCTGAGGTATGCTGTAAAACCACCTAACTATACGGCAGTGGGTTGTAAATGGTATGTAATTTTTTTGTGCTCCATTTTGCACACAATCCAGGACTTTCTCCACTCACAAGGGCACAATGTCAGCACAAGAAGTCATCAGAAAAAAGAAAAGCTCAGAGGACTGACATTTAATGTCTTAAAAATGTATCCCTCAACATTGAATGTATTATAATAGTTAGTGCTGTTGGCTACTTTGGGTCAGTTCGTCAGTCAGTGTAAACCATTGACAACTGACTAGTTTTTAGGAATTCTTTCTCTCATTCAATCTAGTTTTTCAATGTATCCCAATGACTGAATGTACTCGAATGTGAATCTAAGTGTTGTATGAACAGCAATTTCTGATATGAGTGCACAACATAAATCCTCATATCCTTCGATCTGCTGAAATCCATGTTAAAGGACATGAAGGAGATTGTCTGGAGATTAAAACTCTACACAGGAGATAATATAGGAGGCATTTAATTTTACTAATCTAAACTTCAATATTTATTGTACTTACCATTACATTTATAAAATGTGTTCTAACAGAGGAAACTCACAATTTCAGACTTCTGTACAAAATACCAAAACACATAGGCGTTCCTTAGTAACTGAATGAACTATCCAATTTCCACATGTCATACAGCTGTTTCTTTGAATTTCGTGGATTCATTCCTGGTTTGAAAAATGTCAGCAGTCAGGAGGTCATCCCTTGCTGTCTTTATGTGGAACATTCATTGGAAATGAGACAAATTAGCAATACACAAATAGACCTCATAGACTGATTAACGTACATGTTGTGAATATACAGTATGCTAACAGGATCACAGAAGATTTAAAAATTGATTTGAACTGGTATAATTTGGTGGAACGAAAGAGAAAAAAGGAGGAGAATCAGATTCAGACTGATTGAAAGATATTTTGAAATATGTGTCGGTTACAGCTTGTTAAGAGGGGAAATCCCAGTCTAGTCAGCAGCTTCACCACTTTGTCACATAGTGCTGTGTGCACATGTACATGCTACAAAGTACAACGTTTCCTTAACGATTATTATGAGGAGAATCATCCTTATCCATTCTAGATATTTTATCTTCAGACAACTGTCAAAGCATTACATTGACACAGGGCTTTCACAGTTGCACAGCACTGCCTATGAATGTGTCAGAAGATAGTATTATTGATGACAGAAGGGAAGATTGCTATGCACAACCAGTGCAGCTTGCCATCAGGGACTGTGATTGGGAACCTTTGAAAATGTCATAGTGACACATGATTGTGAATATTAAATAGTGATGTAAGGTTTAGATTGCTGACATGGAGGGGAGGTCCTCTCAAAGGCTAATGGATGTAGAATTTCATTTGTGAACTTGGTGGTCTAACAAATCTATATTCAGACTGCGGACCCAGTTCATCTGCAAGGTCGTTATCAACCAAAGAAATGGGATGAAACACAAAAATATTCAGAGAAAATTAGGTTCAAAAGTTTGATTATTACGTAACTGTATGCTACTACTACTACTACTACTACTGTGAGGCATCATCAGTTAATCACTTTGTGGACTTCCCTCCACATGGTCTAGGTCCTGGACCCCCACTGTGGATTGTCAGAAAAAGAGCCGTCAAAGTGATGGGTCTTTCAACAAAGCTCAGCATCTCTCTTCGGAGAGTTGACAGCTGTTTGGCTCCTGGCTCAGAAACCGCCATCACAACCTCAGCAAGAACAGGGGGCATAAATATTAATTATAGAAGTCACTTAACTTCCTCACTTTCAGTTTGGAAAGGACTCTCTTTTGGGCTTTGTCTTATAAGAAAGCACGTCTTTTTACAAGGACACTGTCCAGTGTGCTCACCAATGTGTGCTAGAGTGCACACTCACAAAATCATGTACCTATCTCTGATCTGTCACCTTTCCTTACTTAGTTTTTCCTTTCTGTGCCTGCTTACGATCACAGTGGGCTGAACAGTATTCTACCTAGGATGGTTTGTATTGAACTGTGAAAGACTTGAAGAATGCTTAAGTAATGTCATTACATTTTTGAGGGGCATATTTCAAGTAGCATTCTGTTACTTGCTTTAGCTTGGGTCCAAAGAAAAAATCGAAATAGTTTTTTTATAGTATCAGCATCTTTTTTTGTTTCATTTGGGGTTTTGAGTCGATCCAGGTGAATAAAAATAAAACTAAAAAAACACTTAATATGCATTATGCCTATACATATTGGTCAGAGAAAAAGTCTGCTTCTTCCTCATTAATTCATTGACAAGTAGTTGTCAGTGTTTTATATCCTACAACCATCTCTTCCAAAAAAAAAAATATATACCAAATAAGAATCACAGAGGGTTATACGTATATATATATATACATACATACATATTAGCTCAACAAAGTCATCAATTGTTAAAAACAGTACTTTCTCTCTGCTGTGAGAGGTATGTACAGACATAATGTCCCTACCCCCTTCACAACACTTCTGTCCCTGTTAGGATATAGTAGCTAATCGTGATATTGGTCATTTGAAACATGGTCTTTCAGGTTACAGGACATTTCCTCTGTTTAAAGCACCTAATGCATTGGTCAGATGGTGAAATGGTGTTGTGTATTACTCTGGTCTCTCATCTTGTACACAGTATAGAGGGGTCCTTATCGTATTTCCTTAATACATACATAATTACAATGATAGAAATGTTCTTTATGGGATAGTGTGTTAAGAGAGAGAGACAGAGAAATCATTTGAGGGCGGTGTGGGTGGGAAACAATTACGAGAAGTGATCAATGAAATTATTCATATAAACCAGTTTAAGATAACATGCAGTCCTCTTATTTTTCCCATGTGGTGACCTCATACCAAAACGATCAGCCTAGAATTCACAGTCGCTGGCTCAGAGCGTGAGGGGTGAAAAATAGGTGCGGTCCTCCTACTGAACTGCAATATTGGTGCCTATTCTGTGCCTACATACGAATAGTCTGTAAGCAGCACAGGCTGAGTGTTCGACTTTGGCTGTAGCTTTCACTGGTGACAGCAAAAAGGGGTCAAACTGGGATCAGAAGGGTCTGCTATTGTGAACCGTCGTAGCACAGAAGGCACCCCATCTTTTGTTGTCATCAGAGTCAGACGGTCTGTTTTAGCAGGCAAAATCTTCAAACACCCCATGGCGACCATGGTGGGCGTGGTGGTTCGGTAGGATGGTGTTGGCGTAGGCCCCTTCCGGATGATTCCTTGTCAATGATGACATGTCGCTGGATTCCTGTTGGCCCAAAAATGTATATAATAATTTGTTTTGCAGGCATTTTTCATCCAAAGCAACATATAAATAGATAACGGATTATAAAGGACTTCAAGTGCAAAGATCTACCAGTACTTCAGTGGTTAGAGCCAAGGAACGATCTGGATTTCTACCAGGCAAGTGCAACAATGCAATGACATTTACAGTATAGCAAGACGAACAATCAGACAGTCTATACTTGGCTCAATAAACCTAAACCTGGTGTGCTTTATAGCTAAAGACTGCTCTGTAATCCTGTTCAATAACAGAAACTGTGATCTGGCCCACTACAGATTTTCAAATCTTGGGATCAAATAAGTGCAGTATTATTGCTATGAGTATGTTGACAAACCCTCTGAAATCTCAACCAACTAATTTCCCTTCATCTTTATCTCTTGGCATAGATAACAACATACATGTATTGCACACTCTGACCTGTGTTCTACCTGCTATCAGCCTCACCTTGGGCTTCTCCAGGCCCACCGTTGCCATGGCGCTGGTCTGCTGCTGGTTGCTGTCTTCCTTCCGAGGCCTCAGTAGACGCTGCAGCCTGTGCTTTATTACCTGGGGTAACATGAAATGCCAGTCATGTTAATGCAATATGTGTGCACGGTGAATGTGTAAGAGTGTGTGTGTGAATGCAGGTGAACGTGTGTGTGTGGAAGGGAGCAGGGTGACAGAGAACAAGTTAGAGGCTGACTCCATCATAACAGAAGCTAACGTGTCTGCAGAGTTCCGGGGAGGATTTCCATATAATTTGCCTAGTACACGCAAGCCGTGCCCCTCAAACTTTACAGGTTTGTATCACACTTTAAGGTGGAGATGGAAGACCTGAGATGGAAAGAAGCTGAACCGTAAGAGACTCAAATTGCCACTCATAGTGATGCTTACAGGGAGTTCACAATGTAAAAACAAAATGCTGAAACACTTGTTACTAGGATCAAAAGAATTAATTGAATTGCTTGACGTATTTCCACATAGTTAAATAATTCCTACAGATGAATGGGCTCCGGTGGTAGAAAATGCAAGTGGAAATATTTGGTTTAAATTGGGTGGTTCATGTTCATTCCAATGGTTCATTCCAGTCTAAATGTGTTACCTATAAAATAGTTTTTTTTGTACAGCATTTTATATTTGGGCCTTTATGTTTGGGACACATAGTAGAATAACAGTGCACCTCATATATGTAGTC
Organism: Hypomesus transpacificus; assembly: GCF_021917145.1. Taxonomy (NCBI): domain Eukaryota; kingdom Metazoa; phylum Chordata; class Actinopteri; order Osmeriformes; family Osmeridae; genus Hypomesus; species Hypomesus transpacificus. The sequence goes on from NC_061082.1 coordinate 8,808,642, forward strand.
CAATATTTCTATGATGGTCAGGATACTGGCTCCGATGAACAAGCCCATCTGGCCACCAATATCACCTGTAAATAAGTCACAATGTCAGGACCCTTTCATGCAGAAGGGGGTCAACATCCTCCCACTCGGTTCATTCAAAGCTCATAAACCATTGTCTAGACAATTTTCATTGTTTATTGTGTTAAAAAACAAAAGATCGGTTTGAACTGATATGAGTCCATTGTAAAAATAGAAAGGAGGAGGAGAAAGGTGTGCAGCTTCAGACAATCCAAAGACAGTTAAATGTTTCATGTGTTAACTGTTTTAATTGTTGTGGCCCTGCACGTTTCAACAAATAAATACATTATGTTATCTGGTCATTATCTGGAAATTTCGCTCAGACCAAAAGAACCTGTCGCATACACAGCTTTCCAATTATTAAACCTTATCTCCAACAACATGAAACACAAATTATTACTCTCAAATAAGGAGAGAATTTAAAAGAGTAAATGGCCATGGGAAAAAAACTCACCCAGCAAACCAGCCACGTCGTAGGCTTTCTTTTGTTCAATCGTTTCATAGTTGAGAGCTTCAAAGAAAATATCCAAAACAAGGAAGTTGTCTCTGGAAACATTTTGAAAAGTAAGAAAGAAGGTTCATAAAAGACAGAAGAATGTATTGGTCTGCGTCTTAACCATAGACTGTAAAAACAATGGACGGTACTACAGCTCTGAAAACTGAAGCCCAAAAATCTAAATCGCTCCCAAATCTAAACGTACGTCCAAAAAAAATTCTCCCAAAGATGGTTTCTGTCATTTTAGGTCACGCTGATGTCTGTTCAGGTGCTAATTTTTCTGATCAGTTTGTTTTTAGTTAAAAAGGGGTTATTGTGTGCTTGTAAAATTTCGACCGATCCGGGGATCTCAGCTAGGATTGAGGCCTGCCTCGCAGACATCTCCGCCTAGATGACCAAGCACCACCTCCATCCGAACCTCGCCAAAACAGAACTTCTCATCATCCTGGCCAAACCCTCAATTCCCACGACCTTTCAATCACCCTGGGATCTGCGACGGTGACCCCTTCATCCTCTACCAGAAACCTTGGGGTTACCATGGATGACGAGCTCTCCCTCACGGCCCAAATTGCTGCGGTCTTCCGGTCGTGTAGATTCACCCTCTACAACATCCGGAAGATCAGGAGATACCTGTCTGAGGAATCCACCCAGCTGCTTATCCAAGCACTTGTCCTCTCAAGTTGGACTACTGCAACTCGCTGCTCACCGGTCTCCGAGCATGCGCATCCCTGTCGCTCCTACGTTACCCCGCTCCTCATCTCCCTCCACTGGCTACCCATCACGGCCCGCTTCAGATTCAAGACCCTGGTACTGACCGTCCGAGCAGTGAACGGGACGGCACCCGACTACATCAAGTCTCTCCTGCAGCCTTACACCCCCACCCGCCACCTACAGTCTTCTTCAGACAACCGCCTGGTGGTCCCACCGCTCAAGACCGCCTGGTCCCAACACAAGCTCTTCTCCTGCCTAGCCCCCCAGTGGTGGAATCAACTCCCCACCTCAATCAGAGACACAGACTGTCTCTCCATCTTCAAGAGAAGGCTCAAGACGCACTTGTTCCGGGAGTACAACGGTACTTAGGAATGGTTTGCTGAACCCAATGCTAGTTTCAAGGATCACAATGACTCTTACTCAGAGACTTGTTGCTCTTGTTAGCATGGACGGATTAAGAAACCATGGGCCCCTGGGCCTGGATCTCTTGGAAGTTGCTTTGGATAAAAGCGTTTGCCAAATGATTAAATGTAAATGTTGTAATTGGTCAGACGAGTGTATGGGTGGGACCTTGATACCGCGGCTCCACCACCCAATCACTATTGTGCAGACTCTGGCTCCAAATGACATCACCAGCGCAAGATGGCAGCACCCCTATCCGGGATATTTTGGCTTCATTTTCGTACAGTGGGAGGAAGTGGAGACGCGTTGTCCATTCTTTTTACAGTCAATGGACATACGACTGATTCACTTACATGCCTGGATACCATCATAGAGAACAACTAATGATTACAGTTTCTCCCCTATACCACAAAGCACATATTGTAAAATGTCATTTAAATGTCTGCCATAAATAACCAGAGTAGCACTTTCATGTTAAATTAAATTAATTAAAACAAATCAAGTTAAGTTACATTGTCAGATTACAGGGTGTTTTCGTGTTAGCGGCACATACATGGGAACAGTGGTTCCTGAGGCAGTCATCTCCCCTCAGCTTCACAGAGCTGCCGGGCAGACAACATCCTACCTAATGTAGTCCTGGGACTTGTCGTACTTCCTGGAGAGGTAACGAGCGGATCCCTTGCTGGGGATCTTGACCATGGACAGTTCCTTGCCGTAGCGGGTCAGGTTACAGGGAGTCTCACAGAAGCAGGTGTCTCCTGTGCTCTTCTGGAGCAATGCTGGAATACAAGTGCCCAACAGAGAGCCAGGTCTGGGTCAATGAGCCTGGTTGAATGGACCAGTGTAGCGTCAGGGTTATGGGGTTAGATTAGTTTCATAATTCAAACAAACAAACGCAACACGATTCAAACAAACTTAACACGATCCAAACAAACGTAACACGATTCATATAAACATAACACGATTCAAACAAACAAACGTAACACGATTCAAACAAACGTAACACGATTCACAAATGTATTTCGTGATTCACGAATGTAACGCGATTCACAAATAAATGACCCTATTACATTCGTTTGCAACCTGACAAACACAAGTTACAAATCCCTGCATTTGTTGCTGTGAATCCCTGCATTCGTTGCTGTGAATCCCTGCATTCGTTGGTGTGGATTTTTGGAACTTTCCTGACGCGCTTAGATTCACAAATGCATTTTTTCTAAAAGATATCCTCTGCAGCCTATCAGATCGTCTCTTCCAATTTTAGCCAATCACATTAACGTGTCTATGTGGACTTCAACAACCTGCCATAATGACGGACATCGTCTCCTTCAGATCACGAGCAATGTCGTCTGGTAGCATGTAGGTGAAATATTGCTTGTTAATCTTATTAAACCGATGATCATACGTGATTGAATATTGCTGAGAATGGCAGGATTCATGTTTAGTCATTTTCCGTGTTTCCTAGGCTAACGCAGAGCCCGTCTACCCATATTAGACATTCTCCGGTGATTGGCTAAAATTGGAAGAGACGATCTGATAGGCTGCAGAGGATATCTTTTAGAAAAAATGCATTTGTGAATCTAAGCGCGTCAGGAAAGTTCCAAAATCCACACCAACGAATGCAGGGATTCACACCAACGAATGCAGGGATTTGTAACTTGTGTTTGTCAGGTTGCAAACAAATGTAATAGGGTCATTTATTTGTGAATCGCGTTACATTTGTGAATCACGAAATACATTTGTGAATTGTGTTATGTTTGTTTGAATCGTGTTACGTTTGTTTGTTTGAATCGTGTTATGTTTGTATGAATCGTGTTACGTTTGTTTGGATCGTGTTAAGTTTGTTTGAATCGTGTTGGGTTTGTTTGTTAGAATTATGAAACAAATCTAACTCCATACAGGGTAAGGTACAAGAACTATATACTCAGGTGATTACAAAACAGCTGAACAATGTGAGGTCCCTGTTTTCCTTGGTGCTGGTCCCACATCTGTACTGCAGGTGTTTGGTTATGATTGTATCCCTCAATAGGCTTTGTGTATATTTCTTACTCAGACAGATAGTACAGTTAAACATTTGAGTAGTTTTAACCGTTTAAGGTTAATGTTCCTCACCATACTTCATGGGAAATTACAATCACTTTTCTGTACCTGACATGCATAAATGTTACAGACTGTCAATACAGCACATGCATAAAAATATTCAGGAATTCAGGAATGCCAAATACATTAAAACAGACCACAATAGATTACTTCAAATCGTCCCTCTTTTCAATACAACCCAGAACAAATAGAAAACTGATAACAGCAATTTAAATGCGGTGAGTTGTGTTTTATAAGTCTTATAATGAGGTTATATGTATGCAGGACCAGCATAGCATCTATTTTCGGACAGAAGGATGAAAGAATTTACCTATATAATATAAATATATAAATTATCTTTTAAGTTATTACCTTTCACAAGGAGTGAATGTATTCATATTATTTGAGTAGAGGAGTGCGGCAGATATAAATATAGACCATTCATGTAAGATATAACTCACATTTAGCTCACCCACCCATTAAATGGGGTCGGATTCCATTGAAGAGAGAGATAATTACGTTTCTGGCTTATTTGGCTTGGAGATCATAATTGTACTGATACATCTCCCATCACCTAATAAACCCTATCTTTTTTACTGCCGTCATAATGTCTTTGAAACACGCCACCTCCACATACTGATAACGACTGTGGGTGAGTGAGGGAAAGGAAACGAATAGAGGGACAGAGACAGAGAGAAGGGAGGGGAGATACAATAAGGGGGAGGAAGGGAAGAATGGGAGAGGGAGTTGGCTGAGAGAGGTAGAGAAAAGTCAGGGAGAGAGGAGAGAAGGTGAGGGAGAGAAAGGAGGCAGAGAGGAGGATGGGGATAGAAGGGATGACAGAAATGGAGGTGAGGCAGGAGCTGTAGGATTCAGGCCAGTGACAGAACAGCAATGTCCGGAGAAGACAAAAGAGACTGCAGTGAGTGGCCCTGGCATTTGTGTCAAATTAACCTTCAGTAAAACATCAATAAGGACGCTATTACATTACAAAAATCTCTTCCTGCAATCTCCAATTCAAAACATCGAACCCCCAAATGACTTAATTATGTAACAAAATAACATGCACACACACAGAAAACGTTACTGATCACAGGGCATCTGCAACAATGAGCGGAACATAAACAAACATGTCTTACCTAGCGCTTTGTCAACACACTTTATTTTACTGGGAGTGCAGATATCGGCGTTTCCTGCAGAGGAAAAACTGAAAATGAGTCAGATCAATCACATCCATAATGATAGCCTCCCTGCATCTCTGATGACACAGAGACGTCCCATTGAGAACAGCACTAATTTCCTCTGATCATTTGTCTCCTGATGAAAGTCAGGGGTTGGAGGGCGTAGAGAGGTGGGGGGAGATGAGTGTCTTCTACACCACCTCGGCCATGTTGGATGTCTAGTCCTGATTGCACAGCAGTGCGAAATGCAACAGCCCCACCCCAAAGGCACATTTAGAAAGCTTTTAAAATCCAATCAGGGTTCACCTCCTTACCCAACCAACACTGAGAGGGAGCTCCCAATGACAAGAACTCATCAGAAACGCAATTAATTGTGGGAAATATGGGAACATTTTTGTCAGTTGCTCAAGGAGCCCTCAGAGTTAATGTTTTGGGAGCATTCTTCTTTTCAATTTGCATTAGGAGAGGTGAATTTGCGAATATTATATCCAGGGTTCAGAGGAACAGAGGTTCCATTACGATGATGTGTGTGTACTTTTTGATTGTGTGTGTGTGTGTGTGCAAAGCTGTGTCTACAGCCTTTCAGCTGGATCACAATAAGGGAGGCGAAGGAGTCAACATTCAATCCACTTATGTACCAGAACAAACAACACTTTAAGACGTATGTTTCTTTATGCTATTTAGAGGTAGAACAATGAAGAGAGAGAGAAATAAGTGAGACAGAAAAAGAGAGGCAGAGAGAGAGAAAGAGAGACAGAAAAAAAACCTCCATACCAGGCATGTGCACCATCCTGCAGTTGCACTCGCGGACCACCTCGCTAGTCTCACAAAGCAGGCGACAGGCACTGATGCTGTATGTGTCGTAGCCCTGGATCACCTGCTCACTGGTGGAACGGCAATTTCCCCAGGGCTGGGGCAGGTAGGTCAACTGAGCACAGAGACATTGATTAGAGCCTTGGGTTAGGGCCCGATGCAGGGGCACTGAGGACAGGGGGATGGCTGGTGTGGTGAGGATGATAGGGGGTGGAGGGGTGAGGAGGGGAGGTTGGAGAGGTAAAGAGGAGAGGGGGTGGAGGGGTGAAGAGAGGAAGGGTTGCAGAGGTGAGGAGGGGGGCTGAAGAAATTAGATGGGAAAAAAGGTGAAAAGGTAAAAAGGGGATGGAGGTGAAGAGGACAGGAGGGGAGGGACTGGAGGGGTGATGAGGGGAAGGATGTGGAAAAGTGATGAGGGGATGGAGGTGAAGGGGTGAGGAGGGGGAAAGGGTGGAGAGGAGGGATGTACAAAGGTGAAGAGGGGAGTGTAGTTGGGTTATCAGAGGGTGGGAGTTAGATAAGAAGAGGGCTGGAGGTGAGGCAAATAGAGGGGATGGCTAGGCATGAGTTACAGTTGCGCCCCCATATATTTTTCATAGGGGTGGCCAGATGGGGCAAGCGAAAATCTTGGGGTGGCACACCAAAATCAAAACACATAACAATGATTTAGAAAAGCGTCTGCCTCAAAAACGCCTAGACAAAAAGCGCATATGGTATTTAACAGGGCTGTACTGACGTACCATAGCAAACAATGGAGTTTTAAGTGCAATGTTTAAAGGGGTCATTCAGTAAGTTTCCATGATGTTATCAATTCGAATTTAGCTTTATTCAGACAATGCTATTTTTGGGGGCAACTGCTATTATTAAGGGGATTCAGGTGGCTGAGCGGGTAGAGCATCGGGCTAGTAATCTGAAGGTTGCCAGTTCGATTCCCGGTGGGTATACATGATGTTGTGTCCTTGGGCAAGGCACTTCACCCTACTTGCCTCGGGGAGAATGTCCCTATACTTACTGTAAGTCGCTCTGGATAAGAGCGTCTGCTTAATGACTAAATGTAAATGTAATGTATTATCCTGATATATTTTATTAGCAGTAAATAAAGCGAATCATTGGCCGAAAGCATGTCATATCCCAGTATGATACGTGGCGCTGTTTTTATTACAACTAGTGGTGATACAGCCATTTCCGCCTGACCTCTTCACCACTCAGATATAGTGCAAAAAAACGTTACACTTTATTACGTTTCTAACTAGCTTTCATCCTAAATTGAATTCCTTGCAAGTTAGGGGGAAGGTCTACACGTTTCTCAAAGACAAAGGGCCAGCTAGCAAGTGTCAGCCATGTCAGTAAAGTAAGGGTTACCAAGTGGGACCCAGGTTAGCCTTAAGTTTTATGATTGTACCTTGTTTTCATCATCGGGGGGAGGGCGGCGGGATCTCAAGTATGCGCAAAGATACAGAGTCCAGTTCATAGCCCAATTCAACGTTTACAAGCAAGCGATGTCCGAATTATCAACCGACTCATCTCGGGGTGTCAATTGGATCGTAGTCGGACCGCACTTATTTGAACAAAGATGTTTACAAGAAAGGAATAATTGTATTTCAGTACAAGAAAGGGATAATTGTATTTCAGTCCAGTAATTCGAATACATGTAACCACGGTGATTGACTGGGTTTTTGGGGTATTTCACACTGTTCCTTACGGTCTCTGAATAGGGTATGTAACATTGGTTGGGCTGAAAATGGCCTGGGTGGTGTTCTATGCCCCCTGATGCATCCTGTAAAATAGCCCTAGAATTAAACGCTGGGTTTTCTCCTTTTATCGTATGCTAATGAATATATAGATGAGCTGCGCGCTGATTGGTTGGTTTACAACGAGCGAAGCTGCGGAGCAAAGACTCAACACGGCCAACAGCACTCACTGAAACATTGGAGGTGGAGACTTGAAATAAAAACGTAAAAATAAATCTATTGTGTCTACACAAAACTGTTTTCAACAGGTTGACTAGATATCATTTGAAATTACAACGTTAGTTGTTTCCATTTCTGTTTTCGAAGCAAAGAGGATCGACTTCGATGGGTAACGTTAGCACTACAGCTTAGCAAACATGAAAGAAACTATCGTTATTCAACTCAGCTTCAGTTAGCTCTTAGCCTGGCTGCCAGTCCAACTTAGCCCCGCCCACAAAAACATTTGGTTGGGAAGTTGGGTCTGGGGAAGCTCGGTTGGGGAAAAACTATGTCCTAACAGGAGCTGTTCGGACCAATGAAATTGTCAGGGCGGGCTTTATACGATGATGGACATATGATCAACAGTTACGTAATCAACCATGTCACCAAAGAGCGCTTGGGCTGAATTAGTTTTCAACATACAACACATTACGTTGTTCTGATTGGTTGTAGGTCTATCCAATTGAGCGAAGAGGCATTTGTTTTACGAGTTTGGTTGAAACACTGACAATATGCGACTCGCCCCCCTTGACGGCGCTACTGATGAGTTAAAGGGAGGGGAGGGCTAGGGGAGAAGTAAAGAGAGAGGAAGGGCTGGGTGAGGTGAAAGAAGGCTGGGGTTGATTAGAAGGGAAGGGATTGTTGAGGAGAAGGGTGGTTACCTACCCTCTGCTCCTGACATGAAACAAAGGTCTGGAACCCTGGGGAGACTCCAAAGCCCAACTGGTGGATGTAGGGAGGCTCATCCTGACTGTGGATTTGTACTCGGATCCCAGCCTCCAGCGAAGTCTCGTCTGAGAGCAACACACAGAGGGATCAGAGGAGGGGGGGGGGGAGGCGGGGTGAGAGAGTGAGAGATCAGAGGAAGATAGAGGAAGACCCAGAGAGATAGAGTAAGAGAGAGAGAGAAAGCGTAAAGGAGGGAAAGATAGAGGGAGAGAGTGGAAGAAAGAGTAAGGGAGGGAAATATAGAAGGAGAGAGAGGAAGAAAGAGAGAGAGAGAAGGGGAGATAGCAGGAATGAGATAGAGGGGATGAGAGATGGACAGAGCATGGAGGGCAGTCAGACATCCTCTCCAGATGGATGCTTATTGTAATTTCTGTTTCAGTCATTTTCTATTAAGCTGGCTTTGACCATCACATCTGACAAAACCATGCTTCCTTTAAATCAAAATTCTGATATGTTTTTCACAGACAGACAGAGAGAGAGAGAGAGAGAGAGAGAGAGAGAGAGAGAGAGAGAGAGAGAGAGAAAAAAAGAGATAGAGATAGAGAGAAGGGGGGGGAGCATGCATGTTGTTGACTGATTGAAGACATCTTCCATTCCACAGGACATTTTCTTCAATACAGGTTTAAGTGTGATCTACCGATTTATTTATGTATCCATATGTGTCGTACTTGTTTCTCTCCAGATGGGTAGATACTCATCTTGTTGTATATCCAGCATGATCTCCAGCCCGTTCCCCATTCCGCCCTGCTTGGTTTTCTTAGACGTTGTTTTGTTCCCATTGAAAGTGTAGCATTTTCCATATCTGGTGTATACCTTGAGGAGAAACGATTCTCTATCAGAGATGTCACAATAAACATGATCGCATCCATCACATTGCTGATGCACAGGGATATGAACCAGAGGGTAAGTAAGTCAGTAAATAAGTAAGATTTTATTTATATAGCACATTTCATACAAGAATTGCAGCTCAAGGTGCTTTACATAAAATCAACAAAAACAATAATACAAGTGATAAAAGTAATAGATCTAAAACATATAACAAATCCGTCTTAGATCCGAGCTGCCACTTGCAGTTTCCACACATATAACAACCCAGACAAGCCGCACTCTATCTGCGGTCTCTCGAATCAGTCTTAGATCCGAGCTGCACTTGCAGTTTCCATACATATACCAAACCAGACTAGCCGCACTCTATCTGCGGTCTCTTGAATCCGTCTTAGATCTGAGCTGCCACTTGCAGTTTCCATACATATACCAAACCAGACTAGCCGCACTCTATCTGCGGTCTCTTGAATCTGTCTTAAATCCGAGCTGCTTAGTGCAGTTTCCAAAACATATAACACAACAAAACACACTCTCAACAAACCACAAGTCGCAGTCTTTGCGGTCTCTCGATACAGTCTTTGTGGTTTCCCAATAAAATAAAATAAAAAACAAAAATCAAGTAAAATAATAATAAAAACTACAACAAACAAACAAAATGAACACGCTATAATAATAATACAAATAAAAGAAGAATATAACTCAACAAAATACAATCTGCAGTCTTTGCGGGAATCTCGCGGTATCTCAAGCCACAGTCTTGTGGTTTCCCAATATAAATAAAATGTAACTCAACAAAATAAATAAAATGTAACACATAAGCAATAGTGCAACCCAAAAGACAAGCCGCAATCTTTGCGGGAATCCAAAGCAAATCAATAAAACGATAATATAACTATTAAAAGTTGTACAACCCTTCTGAGATAAAATTAGTTAAATGCTTTGGTAAAAAGGTAGGTTTTATGCTGTCTTTTAAAAATGTCTGCGTGTTTGCTTCCCTAATATTTATGGGTAATTTGTTCCATAGTTTTGGGGCGTAATTGACAAAGGCTGCATCACCAATCTTCTTATGACTGCTTCTGGTGACCTCTAATAGGCTTGCATTTGATGATCACAGTGTTCTAGCTGTTGTGTAGTTTATAAGAGAGTTAGCCATATAGCTAGGTCCTTGTCCATGTAGAGCTTTGTATGTGAGGAAAAGGACCTTAGAGTCAATTCTGAAGGTAACAGGGAGCCAGTGTAAAGTAGCTAGGACAGGACTAATGTGTTCTCTCCTTTTAGTTTTGGTTAATAATCTAGCTGCAGAATTTTGAATGAGCTGTAGTCTTTCAGTGGTTTTCTTGGGAACACCAGCGAAAAGTGCAAGACCAGCGATAAGTCCGTTACAGTAGTCCAGCCGGCTGGATATAAAAGTAGGAATTAACTTCTCTGAATCATTTTGGTTTATGAATGGTTGTACCTTCGCTATATTCCTCAGGTGAAAGAAAGCAGTTTTGGTCACTTTATTAATGTGAGAGTTGAAATTCAAGTCTGAGTCCAGGATTACACCGAAACTTGTCACCTCTGGTTTAAGCCAGGGGGCTCCAAGATTATCAGTAGTATAAACAAGATGTCATGTCTATTTGAGTAGTAGTATAAACCAGATGGTGTCTATTTGAATTTGGGACTACCTCGTTGTTTTGATCAGTGACCTATGCTCTTTTGTAAAGCTCTCTCTTGGAAGTTGCTTTGGATAAAAGCTTCTGCTAAATGCATAAATGTAAATTTAGTAAGCATCTCTCTTTTGGATTTCGGGCCACATACTGTAGTAGGACTTCAGTTTTGTCTGCATTTAATTTAAGAAAGTTATCATTCATCCATATGTTTATTGCCGACAGGCAGCTGGTAATGGAATTGATGGCCGTTGCATCGTTGGGTTCAGTGGATATATATAGTTGTGTGTCATGCGCATAGATATGGAAATTCATGTTGTTCTCTGATTATGTCGCCGAGTGGTAACATATAAAGATAAAAAAGTAATGGACCTAGGCAGCTTCCTTGAGCAACCCCGTAGCAGTTCTCACATTTCTTGGATCTAGGGTCTCCTAAACTAACATAAAACTTCCTTCCTGTGATATATGATTTCATCCAGTTCAGTAGACTATCCGTGACCCCAATAAGCTTTTCCACTCTATTGATTAGGATGTCGTGATCAATGGTATCAAATGCTGCTCTGAGATCTAACAGGATAAGGATAGAGACTTTATTTGCATCAGAGTTTAGTCTGCGGTCGCTAATTATTTTGGTGAGAGCAGTTTCAGTACTGTGATATTTCCTGAAACCTGACTGCGAGACTTCCAAGATGTTATTTTCTTCAAGAAAATAATTTAATTGGACTAATACTATCTTTTCCAGTACTTTACTAATAAATGGAAGGTTTGATATAGGTCTGTAATTTGCAAGTATACTGTTATCTAGGGCTGCAACTAACGTTTATTTTAGTAATCGATTAATATGTCAATTCTTTTTTCGAATAATTGAATAATCGGAGAAAAAAACTAAAAAGCATACATTTCCAACCTTTTATTCAAAAACTGAACTGGCAGTGCAAATTCACAGTGTATAAAATCTTCAGAATGTGCACAAACGGGCACACCATTTTGAAAAAGTTCAAATGAGCGTGGATTAAATGCCATTTTCAGAGATGAACAATTTATTTGAGTTTGAATCATTTTTTGAAATTGATAACGTGATGTAACAAGACGTGTTAATAATGTAATAAATAAAAGCTCGAGAAGTGTGTCTAAAATATACTTTATTGAACATTTGCCTTTGAAAGGGGCATATTCATAGAACCATATAGGCTACAAGACGTTACCATCAGATGTAAGTGGGGGTGAAACATAGTCACTGAGGACCTTCATTGTCCCACAAAAGAAGTCTGGCACGATCAAAAAAAGAATAATGGGTGTGTTTAACAAAAGCTTCTGAAGGCAAGACTAATATTATTTAAATATATGTCATCTCCTATTGTGGTTAACAGTTACAGTATTAATCTTCGTCTTTGCTCCAGATAGACATGTCAACAATCTATGCTCGCGCTTAACATATTATATTTGCCATCATGTCATGAACGTTTTTACGAAAAATCCAATCAGTTTTAAAATAACGGGAATAAACTATATTAACAACATTTCATGTATGTGTGAAAACGATGTGCTGAACTTGCCACAACAAGGCAGGCAACTTAAGCCATTTCTCCCTATGCTCATTCAATATAAGTCTATGGCTCATTCAGCTCAATGTAAATCGGCTATCGGCCAATGTGAACTTTGGTGCTCGTGCCGTTAGTATCCGCGAGAACATTTGCACTTTTATTGACGTAAGCAAATAAATGGGGTACTAGTTTACCCATTTCGGATTGGTCTCAAACTTAGCAAAAATCGGGAAAAATTATTCAATGAAAAAGCTAGTAGTATGAGCCAGGTTCGAGAATCGAACAAAAATTCTTGGGGGAGATAGTTTTGTAAATGTTGACTGGAGTTAATAGAATAAAAACGACCGGAAGAGTCGGAAACCTAACCGTAATGCAATACCACCTACATCCACCGGGGCAGTTGCTTCAAGCCGAGGGGCGAGGGTTGGGGGCTTGGTTGTACTCCGTTCAGTTGTTTACACCGAGTGCCTCCAATATGGCCGCGCATCCGGTACCACCCAGAACGTGACGTTGGTGAAAACCTTCTATAGCCCACACTTTTCTTACAGCAACGCATGCTGCGCCTTTGCCAATGTTTTCTGCATTGCCTATACATCGTAGGCTATATATACTGTATAAATATTTACCTGACGCAAAAAAAACTCAAGGCTATGCATGGAATCTGAAGCACAGTAAAAGTTTCAAGTAGCTTATTGACAATAAATGTATTGTCAATTTCTTCACGTCAAGACATAAGCAGGAATCGATATGACGTTTCCCACTCTCCCACAGTGAAACATAAAAAGCACAGGCAAACAGATAAGACAATACATTTCTTAAAACATAGCGTTACATATTCACATACAGCAGCATAAGCTCATAAAGCATAAAGCTTGCTGCGGCGTGTGATATTTGCAATGTACGGCCCGAGAAGGTCTTGCAAATAAATGAGTCCTTGTCGGCTGAATCGATATCGCTCAAACAAGAACTCATCCGTGTGAAATAAAGGATCTTGGCGATCGCGAAAAACTCATATTGGTATGGAAAGCTAATCGAACTAGAATATACAGTGCCCTCCAAAAGTATTGGAACAGTGAGGCCAATTCCTTTATTTTTGCTGTACACTGAAAACATTTGGGCTTGACATCAAATAATGAACGTGAGACCAGAGATCAAAATTTCAGCTTTTATTTCCAGGTATTTACATCAAGATCTGATGCACAACTAAGAAAATAGCACCTTTTGTTTAAATCCACCCATTTGTCATGTGAACAAAAGTATTGGAACAGATATACTTAAAATATATTTCAGTGAATAAGACTTAATATTTAGTTGCAAATCCTTTGCTTTCAATAACTGCAGCAAGTCTGTGACCCATTGACGTCACCAAACTTTTGCATTCTTCCTTTGTGATGCTTTCCCAGGCTTTCACTGCAGCCTCTTTCAATTGTTGTTTGTTTTGTGGTGTTCCTCCCTTCAGTCTCCTCTTAAGCAGATAAAAAGCATGCTCTATAGGGTTTAAGTCTGGAGATTGACTTGGCCAGTCTAATACCTTCCATTTCTTGTCCCTGATGAACTCCTTTGTTGTTTTGGCAGTGTGTTTTGGGTCGTTATCTTGCTGCATGATGAAGGCTTTGCCAATCAGTTTGGTTGCATCTTTCCTTAAATTGCCAGACAAAATGTTTCTGTAGACTTCCAAGTTCATTTTGCTGCTGCCATCATGTGTTACATCATCAATGAAGATTAATGAGCCCGTCCCAGAAGAAGCCATGCAAGCCCAAGCCATGCCATTACCTCCACCGTGTTTCACAGATGAGCTTGTGTGTTTGGGATCATGAGCAGTTCCTTTCCTTCTCCAAACTTTAGCCTTTCCATCACCTTGGTAAAAGTTAATCTTTGTCTCATCAGTCCATAAAACTTTGTCCCAGAATTTTTGAGGTTCATCTCTGTACTTTTTGGCAAATTCCAGCCTGGCCTTGCTATTCTTCTTGCTAATGAGTGGTCTGCATCTTCTGGTGTAGCCCTTGTACTTTTGTTCATGACGTGTTCTGCGATCAGTAGATAGTGATACCTTCACTCCAGCACTCTGGAGGTTGTTGCTGATCTCACCAACAGGTTTTAGGGTCTTTCTTTACAGCTCTCACAATGTTTCTGTCATCAATGTTTTCACATCTGAATACAGTCTGTATAGGCAAAACCTATCCTACCCAATCTGAACCTGAGCATAGACATTCAGTGGTATTTATTGATAATGTATGTAATAGGGCACACCTGGGCAACAAAACACACCTGTCAGTCACATGTTCCAATACTTTTGCTCACATGACAAATGGATGGGTTCGAACAAAAGGTGATATTTTCTAAGTTGTGCATCAGATCCAGATGTAAATACCTGGAAATAAAAGCTGAAACGTTGATCTCTGGTCTCACATTAATCGTTTGATGTCAAGCCCAAATGTTTTCAGTGTACAGCAAAAATAAAGGAATTGGCCTCACTGTTCCAACACTTTTGGAGGGCACTGTATCTCCTTGGTCAGCTGGGTCTCTCAAAAAGGGAGCTGCCAATTATTTTCCGGCGGTGTGGCAAGCTTATCTAGCTACACTTACGTTAGCCTGCTCAGGAGCAGGTTAGTGCTAATTGATATGTTATAGGCCTATGGTGATTTATCGAAAGTTGCTTCCACAAACCAAAAAGAGGGGCGTTTTTTATCTTAGCCTGAAAATTAGCTCGCTAAACCGCTTAGCGAGCTACGACGAATACCCCCCTGGTGATTGGATGTTTTGCACATATTAAATCATCAAAATGCATAACCACTTTACCTGATGTCCCACATTACCTGGGGACTGTTCCATAAAGGCCGCTCAAATAAATTGGACTAAAGTCCCAAAACAGACTTGAATTAGCTTAACAAGTCAAGCGGGGCTAAAGCGGTTCCATAAAGGCCAATTTCAGCTCACGCACTCCTACTAATTCAAGTCAGATTTAAGTAGTCAAGCTAATTGCGCGAGAGGTAGCCTAAAACATGGATCATACAATCCAACACGGCAAAAGAAATCCACACGGCCACGTGACTTCTTGCAAAAGAACGTTCTCTTTAAAGGGGCGTTTTACTGGGTTTTTGGGGTATTTCACACTGTTCTTTAAGGTCTCCGAATAGGGTATGTAACGTTGGTTGGGTTGAAAATAGCCCGGGTGCTGTTCTATGCCCCCTGATAGATCCTCTGAAATGTTCCCAGGAAAAAAACACTAGCTTTTCTCCTTTTATGGTATGCTCATTAATATTTAGATAATCTGCTTGCTGATTGGTTGGTTTTCAACGAGTGAAGCCGGGGAGCAAAAACGCAACACGGCCAACAGCAGAACTCACTGAAACACCGAAGGTGGAGACTTGAAATGAAAACGTGCAAATAAATCTATTGTGTCTACACAACACTGTTTTCAACAGATTGACTACATATCATTTGAAATGATAACATTACTTGTTTCCACTTCTGTTGTTGAAGCAAACTGGATTGACTTAGGTGGGTAGAACGTTAGGTTACAGTTTAGCAACCAAACCATATAGTGATTCTACTCGGCTTCAGTTGGCTAGCTCTAGAAATCTTGCTGAAAAATAACATGACAAAGATCTGGACAAACATGCATCGTAAATTGCAGATTTACATTACACAGGTTATTTATTTGAATGAAACACAGTCAGGAACATGAATCAACGTTAGCCCCATTGCCAATAAACTAGGCTAAATTATCACACATTCTACCTATGCTCTTGCGTTAGCAAGCTAAACTTGTTTACATGCCTACAGTTACTAGCAATACTAACGTATCCTGTATCTAGCACCTTCCTTGCTCCAGTTCTTTCAAATAGATTATCTAGACAGGCGTTAGCAATAGGCCAGACTGCTCTTCGTTTTCTGGCTATTTCTTCGGAAGCTTCCCTTCTAATGCCGACTAGAGCCAGTCTAGCTAGAGTCATTTGATGTGTGTAGAAACGTATTTAGCATTCTTCCTGGTATGCTATATACAGGAAACGTTAGCATTGCTAATAACTGTTAGCACATCATCATACTGTCCTTATAGCTTGCGGTTGCAATGAGCATACGGTTGGAACAGCACCTCTTTCCAGGTTCAGCTTCCTAGCAAATCCTACTTGAAATTGTCCAAGGTTGTCAAAACTGTCTTGGGTGAAATGTTTAGAGCAAATGAATGATTGAGTGTCGAACTTCGCCGGGATCTTCTCATAGACAACAGCAGCCATGCCTGTTGAATGTTTGGCTCCTTGGGAAGACTGTAAGTGTTAGCCTTCCCTGTACAGCCTGGAACACGGCATTTACGACCGTGGTCCATAATCAATATCCTTGTTATAATTCAAAACGTTCTTCTTTGTAATTCCTTATAAGTAGCCTACACAGAGCAGCGCGCAGCTAAACTAGTATCGGAGATAGACGCTACCTCTGGCTGGTCTAGATGTAAATTCTGGGGCGTGACAAAGATACAGACCAGAGCCAATAAGAGGGCGATCACCGGTCCTACGTAGGACCGGTGGCTTTGTTGAAAAGCTAGCGTTTTACAGCCAAATGTTTTCTTTTTGAGATTTGAATAGGAAAGAGGTGTCAATAGACTTTGATATTCACGGTATGTTCAGTTTACCCTCCGAACTGTCGTTTTTCAACAATGACAAGGTAAAATCGGTTTTGCAGTCAATCGCCCCTTTAATAGACGTTTGGTTTTCTAGGTTGAACATATAAAACACAGGTCGCATTTCGACACTGATGTGAAATTGAAGGCAGTGTGAATTTCGTGGCATTTCGTTTGAATATAAAGTTGACAGTAAGCTTTGGTAAGTATGCATTATGGAAGATTTCGGTTATCAAAATAACTAAGCTTTCTTTGCCTGGCGAGAACAACGACGGAGCTGTTCATGTTAACAGTTTATTTCATCTGATACAATGCGTTGGAAATCATACTCATATCACTGCGCCACTGAGCACTTTTCATAGAAATGAATGGGGACGCCATCTTGGAAGACAAAAGTAGCTTACTCTAGTTATATTAACTCTGTGGAGGAACCCCACAAAACAAACAACTGAAAGAGGCTGCAGTGAAAGCCTGGGAAAGCATCACAAAGGAAGAATGGAAGCCAAAACAAAGTGCTAACCCTATTTTTTGGAGCAGGTTCATGTAATAGTCTAATAGCTAATGTAATGTTGCACATATTTTCGTCCCATTTCCCCTAAAGAAATAAAGTTAGGCTACTTAAAGACACCTTACACTCAAAGTATGTTCTAAATTGCAGTAACCCATTTAATCCCAAATTTTTTCCAGACATAAAAATATCAAAATCATGTGTCATTAGTAACCCTTTGAAACAATTAATCATTATTTTTGTTTTTTTTCAAGGAAAAGTAGGTGTAAAAGTATGTTTCATGGTCGGTCACAATTGTGACCGATGGGATAGTGTGTTGTATATTGATGTAACATATTCCTCCTCGAATGTTTGGCTCCTTGGGAAGACTGTGAGTGTTAGCCTTCCCTGTACAGCCTGGACCACAGCATTTAGGACTGTGGGCCATTTTCAATATCCTTGTTATAATTACATTACATTTACATTTACATTACATTTATGCATTTAGCAGACGCTTTTATCCAAAGCGACTTCCAAGAGAGCTTTACAAAAGAGCATAGGTCACTGATCATAACAACGAGGTAGTCCCAAACATTGCAAGCAGCCAAAACATGAAGCATACATTGTGAAAAAACTAAACAAGTGCCAAAAGGGAAGACCTATAAGAGCATGCAGTTATACAAGTTTACAAATTAAAACAACATGAACCACAAAAAGTGCAGGACTGTACCTGTGAAGAACAATCAATAGTAAAATATTGCAGAGTACAAGACTTAACTTCGTTATAACTAACCTACAAGAGCAACAAGCCACTCAATAAGAGTCATTGTGATCCTGGAGGAAACTAACAACAGGTCTAGCCAAGCATTCCTAAGTGCCGTTGTACTCCCGGAACAAGTGCGTCTTGAGCCTTTTCTTGAAGGTGGGGAGACAGTCGGTGTCCCTGATGGAGGTGGGGAGCTGGTTCCACCATTGGGGGGCCAGGCAGGAGAAGAGCTTGTGTTGGGACCTGGCAGTCTTGAGCGGTGGGACCACCAGGCGGTTGTCTGAGGAAGACCGTAGGTGACGGGTGGGGGTGTAAGGTTGCAGGAGAGACTTGATGTAGTCGGGTGCAGTCCCGTTCACCGCTCGGAAGGTCAGTACCAGGGTGTTGAATCTGATACGGGCGTAATTCAAAACGTTCTTCTTTGTAATTCCTTATAAGTAGCCTACACAGAGCAGCGCGCAGCTAAACTAGTACCGGAGATATTCGCTACCTCGGGCTGGTCTGGATGTAAATTTTGGGGCGTGACAAAGATACAGACCAGATCCAAAAAGGGCGGTCCCCCATCCTACGTCACACCGGTGGCTTTGTTGAAAAGCTAGCGTTTTACAGCCAAATTTTTTCTTTCTGAGATTTGCATAGGAAAGAGGTGTCAATGGACTTTGATATTCACTGTATGTTCATTTTACCCACCGAACTGTCGTTATTCAACTATGACAAGTTAAATCGGTTTTGCATACAATCGCCCCTTTAAGCTTTGTACTATGTCAGCTCCCTCATCCACGGCTTCATCAAAATGAAACGACATGCCATGATTGATGTGAACGAAAGGCAATGTAGTTCGAGGTCCTTTTTTAGATCTTTACTTCGTTGATAAAAAAACAGACACCCTCTAAACACGTGTACATTTACTTTATTGACATTGTTTTAAATAAATAGCCTACTATTAATCAATACATTACCCAGTAGCCTAACTTTATAACATGGTTGTTGTGTCGGGAAAATGGAGGATATAGATGTAGCTTATGGATTTAGGTTAGTTTTGCAATTGTAGACCACTGTTAACAACTAGGCCTATATAGCCATAATAATTATACTCTGATAATTTAGATTGAGATAGGCCTATGCATGATGTCTAAACATTTGAAATCAATAATTAGGCTATATCCCCATACGTTTAACGTGGCGTGTATCAAATCATTGTTCATCATCGTTTATCGCAGACGACTTCTCCTCCTTCTTTGAGAAAAAAGTCGCCGACATTAGCAGACGGTTCCCTAAACCCACCTTTCCTACCCTCTCACCCTCCACGACTGACCCAACTAAATGTCTAAACTCTTTCTCTCCTCTTTCCGATGCAGAGATCTCTGACCTCATTCTCTCTCATCGCCCCACCTCCTGTCCCCTTGATCCTATCCCCTCCCCTCTCTTTCAAACCATCTCCCCCACCATCATAACTTTTCTTCTCCATGTCCTAAACTCCTCCCTTACCTCCGGCACCTTTCCCTCTGCCTTCAAACAGGCCAAAGTTACCCCTCTACTCAAAAAACCCTCCCTTAACCCTTCCGTCCTCCAGAACTACAGACTGGTATCACTGCTACCCTTCTTCTCAAAAACAATTGAAGGTGCTGTATCTAACCAACTGTCTAACTTTCTCTCTCAGAACAACCTGCTTGACCCCAACCAATCGGGCTTTAAGACTGGCCACTCCACAGAGACTGCCCTTCTTTCAGTCACCACTGCCCTCCAGTCTGCCAGAGCGGCTTCTAGGTCATCCGCCATCATTCTGCTGGACCTTTCTGCAGCGTTTGACCCGGTTAACCACCAGATCCTGCTCTCCAGACTTTCTGAGATGGGCATCACTGGCACTGCACTCCAGTGGATCTCATCCTACCTGTCGGGAAGATCCTACCAGGGAGGATCTCCTGGGGAGGCAAACTGTCAGGCCCTCGCCAGCTCTCCACTGGTGTCCCACAGGGCTCCGTCCTTGGCCCCCTCCTCTTCTCTCTGTACACCACCTCACTTGGACCAATCATCACCCCCCATGGCTTCTCCTACCACTGCTACGCTGACGACACGCAGCTGTACCTGTCGTTCCCCCCGACTGATCCGGGGATCTCAGCTAGGATTGAGGCCTGCCTCGCAGACATCTCTGCCTGGATGACCGAGCACCACCTCCAGCTGAACCTCGCCAAAACAGAACTTCTCATCATCCCGGCTAAACCCTCCATCTCCCATAATCTGTCAATCACCCTGGGATCTGCGACGGTGACCCCTTCATCCTCTGCCAGGAACCTTGGGGTTACCATGGATGACGAGCTCTCCCTCACGGCCCACATTGCCGCAGTCTCCCGGTCTTGTAGATTCACCCTCTACAACATCAGGAAGATCAGGAGATACCTGTCTGAGCACTCCACCCAGCTGCTAGTCCAAGCAATGGTCCTCTCCAAGTTGGACTACTGCAACTCGCTGCTCGCTGGTCTCCCAGCATGTGCAACCCGCCCTCTTCAGAGGATTCAGAACGCAGCGGCCCGCCTGGTCTACAATCTACCCAGACGCTCCCATAATACCCCGCTCCTCATCTCTCTCCACTGGCTACCCATCAAAGCCCGTATCAGATTCAAGACCCTGGTACTGACCTTCTGAGCAGTGAACGGGACTGCACCCGACTACATCAAGTCTCTCCTGCAACCTTACACCCCCACCCGTCACCTACGGTCTTCCTCAGACAACCGCCTGGTGGTCCCACCGCTCAAGACTGCCAGGTCCCAACACAAGCTCTTTTCCTGCCTGGCCCCCCAATGGTGGAACCAGCTCCCCACCTCCATCAGGGACACCAACTGTCTCCCCACCTTCAAGAAAAGGCTCAAGACGCACTTGTTCCGGGAGTACAACGGCACTTAGGAATGCTTGGCTAGACCTGTTGTTAGTTTCCTCCAGGATCACAATGACTCTTATCGAGTGATTTGTTGCTCTTGTAGGTTAGTTACAACGAAGTTAAGTCTTGTACTCGCTGTGAAATATTTTAATATTGATTGTTCTTCCACAAGTACAGTCCTGCACTTTTTTGTGGTTCATGTTGTTTTAATTTGTAAACTTGTATAACTGCATGCTCTTATGGGTCTTCCCTTTTGGCACTTGTTTAGTTTTTTCACAATGTATGCTTCATGTTTTGGCTGCTTGCAATGTTTGGGACTACCTCGTTGTTATGATCAGTGACCTATGCTCTTTTGTAAAGCTCTCTCTTGGAAGTCGCTTTGGATAAAAGCGTCTGCTAAATGCATAAATGTAAATGTGTAAATGTTTAATGCATTAGGCAAAATGTTTAGCCTATGTAGTCTATTTAAGTTGATTTTCTACCAATGTTCAACATATTGAACTGATGAGCATAAGAAAATGAAAATATACGTGGTAAATCATCGTTTTCCCGTTGGGTCAGTGTTACAGGAAGGTCTGGTTAAGCACCAAGTCACGCTATGCCTGACAGTTAGCCTGACACTGACCAGACTAGTTTCGCAGCCTAAGTTGCCATAGTAGCTGAGTTCGAACTACATTGAGCTAGCTTCATGGAACCGAATGAACTAGAAATGAGTCCGACTAACTGACATAAGTCTGGCTTATTCAATAAACTGGCTTTATGGAACAGGCCTCTTAACTCACCCTATCTTCTTTTATTTTCGCTGGAAATGCGCCGACACAACTTCCCAAAGTTTTGTGTGTCTGCGCCAAACATTTCAGCCACTACTGTTTCCTCAACTTGAGCCAATACAAAGCTGGCCTTGCTGAAATTAAATTCTGGATCATTACTAACTCTCCTTGGTTAAGCTACAAACCTTGGACAAGTAAGTTAACTAACGCTATATCATTTTGTTGCTTCACTGTATATGGTTACCCTTACAAAAAAGAAGTATACTTCAAGTTTATTTTGTAAGTATACTTAGTATAAAAAGTATACTATTATCATGTTACTTAAAGTATACTAGCAATGTACTTATTGATATACTTTTTTTGTACTAAGTAAACTGAATTGGCCCACTTTTTAGGTCATTTAGTACACTTTAAAGTACACTTATAGTGTATTTCAAGGTTTACTTTTGAATTCTGCAAAGTAGCCTGTGTAGTGCACTTTCAGTTCATTAAGTATACTTCCTCAAGTACTTCAAAGTATACTTTGGAATACTCTAAAGTAGCCTGTGTAGTGAACTTTCAGTTCATCAAGTATACTTCCTAAAGTACTTCAAAGTATACTTTAAAAATTATCTAAAGTAACCTGTGTAGTGCACTTTCATTTCATGAAGTATACTTCCTAAAGAGCCTCAAAGTATACTTTGCAATACTTTCAAGTGCACTTTCAATTAATGTAAGTACTTCAAGAGGTAAACATAATAAATTAAATATTACTATGACTTACTAATAAATAAAAATATTTAGGGGCCCCTCAGACGAAAGCCACACACTGCAAAGACGACAGCATTTGAGAATCCACCTCTCCTATGAAACGTAACAGTCATTTAACTCATGGTTACAATGGTAAACCAGCACAACAATGACAATTACCACGCAACAAAACACTACATTCTAAGCAGACACATTTAAAAACGAAATTCATGAAGTTACATTTGTATTTCGAACAAACGGCAAACTTATCAGCACATTTTTACACTATTTACCGCCTTGCATCATGGGAATTGACTAGCCAATGAGCCACACAAGCCCCCACCCCTCGCCCCTCGGCTTGAAGCAACGGCCTCGGTGGATGTAGGTGGTATTGCATTACGGTTAGGTTTCCGACTCTTCCGGTCGTTTTTATTCTATTAACTCCAGTCAACATTTACAAAACTATCTCCCCCAATCATTTTGGTTGGATTCTCGAACCTGGCTCATACTACTAGCTTTTTAATAGAATAATTTTTCCCGATTTTTGCTAAGTTTGAGACCAATCCGAAATGGGTAAACTAGCACCCCATTTATTTGCTTACGTCAATAAAAGTTGCCTGCAAATGTGCTGGCGGATACTAACAGGGCACGAGCACAAAAGTTCACATTGGCCGATAGCCGATTTACATTGAGCTGAATGAGCCATAGACTTATATTGAATGAGCACAGGGAGAAATGGCTTGAGTTGCCTGCCTTGTTGTAGCAAGTTTAGCAAATCGTTGTCACACATACATGAAATGTTGTTAAAATAGTTTATTCCCGTTATTTTAAAACGTATTGGATTTTTCGTAAAAACTTTCATGACATGATGGCAAATATATTATGTTAAGCGCAAACATAAATTGTTGACATGTCTATCTGGAGCAAAGACGAAGTTGAATACTTTAACTGTTAACCACAATAGGAAATTATATATATTTAAATAATATTAGTCTTGCCTTCAGAAGCTTGTGTTAAACACACCCATTATTATTTTTTTGATTGTGCCAGACTGCTTTTGTGGGATATTGAAGGTCCTCAGTGACTATGTTTCACCCCCACTTACATCTGATGGTAACGTCTTGTAGCCTATATGGTTCTATGAATATGCCCCTTTCAAAGGCAAATGTTCAATGAAGTATATTTTAGACACACTTCTCGAGCTTTTATTTATTACATTATTAACATGTCTTTTTAGATCACGTTATATCCATTAATAGACGTTTGGTTTTCTAGGTTGAACATATAAAACACAGGCCACATTTCTACACTGATAAATTGAAGGCAGTGTGAATTTGTGGCATTTTGTTTGAATATAAAGTTGACAGTAAGCTATGGTAAGTCTGCATTATGGAAGATTTCGGTTACCTAAATAACTATTAAGCTTTCTTTGCCTGGCGAGAACAACAACGGAGCTGTTCATGTTAACAGTTTATTTCATCCGATACAATGCATTGGAAATCATACTCATATCACGAAGAAAAAAAGCAACATATGTGATGAGTTCCATCTAGAATAGCCCTATATTTAGCCCTATAGCCTATTTCTAAAAAAACAAGTAGAAGGAATACTATACAGTGACAGAATACATTTCCGTTAAGTTTGCATCATGTCTCTGATTCTTATTGGACTTTCTGCCCATAGATTCTGCCTTAGCTCACACGCTCGGAACCATGTACATCTATGCTCGCGACTGGTTGTCGCAAAGTATGACGTGTACAGCAAGTTGCAAGCGTGCCCGAGGTCTCGGAGCTAGGGAAAAAAAGAGCCACTGTTTAAAGCTAGACCGGAAGACACGGAAGTGGAAATATGGCCGCGCCCTGTCTCGCGCTCTCGCTTGCCTCACTGCGCCACTGAGCACTTTTCATAGAAATGAATGGGGACGCCATCTTGGAAGACAATTGTATCTTACTCTAGTTATATTAACTCTATGGAGCCACACTATCTTTATTATTTCACGTCGTTTTTTCGTTCTTCAGTCAGTTTGACAGAATAACCTTCAAATTCTAAAGTAGCTTTTTTAAAAAAAATTTTATTAACACTCCAATTGATAATATATATAAGAGTATAAGAGTATAGGGCTTCAGAATCTTTTGGCAGTAATAAAGGTTACAGCTTCAGTAACAAAAAAAGATTCAAGGTGCAATGCATAATAGATTTTCATAGACATGAATAATTAGAATGAGATGGATCTAAAAAATGTAACCTGTAATGTACTTTAAAATTATTTTGACTGCTTTTGCTGTATAATAATAGAAAACGTACATCATACTCCAGAAGAAATGTATACCATTTTCTGTTTCTAAGCATACTGCTTAAAAGTATATCAAAAGGGAACTATTTTCAAAGCATACTTAAAATTATATCAAAAGTGACCTATTTTCTAAGCATTCTCCTTAAAAGTAAATCAAAAGTGAACTATTTTCAAAGCACACTTCTTAAAAGTATATTAAAAGTGAACAATTGTCTAAGTATACTTCTTAAAAGTATATAAAAAGTGAACTAAAAGTGTACTATCCATATTTTAGTATACATATAGCAGTGGGGAACCGTCAGGACCCTCTAGGCCCTCAGAGAGGGCCTAATATATTCTAAAAATATATATTTTAAAAGTAATCTGTTATAATGTTGTGTTGTTAATCCATAATTTTACAATGCTTCTGAAATAAACCCTTCAATCCTGCCCTATTCAGTTTATGTTGTAATGGGAAGAGTAAAATGAAAAAATCTTGTTTGGTCACCCTATCAGAATTTTGCTGCCTCCGTTGTTGGGAGGAAAATGCTATGCAGCTAGCTCTGTGATTGGTGGTCCAGCTATGAATTTTACAGGGCCGCTTGATAGAAATTCAATGAAAGACTAATTTACATTGACAGTCAAATTGACCAATCATATCTTCCCTCTAAATGGGTGGGCCTTGTTATCGCTAACTTTATGACAAGTTCCGCCCGCTGTGGGAATGGGGAAACATATGGGAGAACCCATAGAGTTAATATAACTAGAGTAAGCTACTTTTGTCTTCCAAGATGGCGTCCCCATTAATTTCTATGAAAAGTGCTCAGTGGCGCAGTGAGGCAAACGAGAGCGCGAAACTGGACGCGGCCATCTTTCCACTTCCGTGTCTTCCTGTCTAGCTTTAAACAGTGGCTCTTTTTTTCCCTAGCTCCGAGAGCTCATGTAAATCGGCTATCGGCCAATGTGAACTTTTGTGCTCGTGCCCTGTTAGTATCCGTGAGCACATTTGCAGGCAACTTTCATTGACTAAGCAAATAAATGGGTTGCTAGTTTACCCATTTCGGATTGGTTTCAAACTTAGTAACTAATAAACTAGCTAGCCTGTTCGTTCACTTCACAAGTGAAGCTGCGAGTAACGTTCCCGCTAGTGAGGTGGACATAGTTTCACATTTATTATGCGCCGTTTTCTAGGTTAACTTTTAATGAGAAGTTGGAGTTAATCGGCAAAGGAAGACCTACACCAGAACGTAATTTTGTGCAGAAAACCAAAGACTTTGAGAGCCTATATGTTATAGTGTTATGCAGAATGACCGGTCAATCTGTAGGCTAACTATATGTACCAACCCAACGTCATTATGCACAATTACCTTATGCACAATTACCGTGAATAGTGCCTTAAGGGCTGGCTCAAATAATGCTTATGACCAACACAATTTCATGTAGGACTTAATGTTGTGTTGTGTTTTTTCCCCACGAGTAAATTAGGTCAGAGGGCCATGGTTTAAGAGTCACGGTTCGCTAATGACTTATGGTATACTTTAATGTACTTCTTTTTTGTAAGGGTACCTAAGTTTGCTACCCTTAGAATGTAGCTGTAACATTAGCTCTGCAGCTAACAGCTGTGTTACTTTTGCTAATGTAAAGATAGATGGCATCAAGTGTGTGTGTGTGTGTGAACGCCAGTGTTGTACACTTCTTTGTTATTTGGATAACCGTTATGCTGTTGGTGTTATGGCGCACACGATATCCGCCTTCCCCTCATTGAAATTATTATGAGTGTGCACCTCTGCAAACCAGGGTGACCAGATGAGAATGGGCAAATTCGAGGCATCTTACAGCAACGAGACTACGAGCCAGCTGAGTTACTGTAGCTAATGTAAAGATGGCATCAAGTGTGTGTGTGTGAATACAAACAATGTAACGCAAATGTTGTACACTTCTTTGTTATTTGGATAACCGTTCTGCTGTTGGTGTTATGGCACGCGATATCCGCCTTTCTCCTCATTGAAATGACTGAGTGTGCACCTCTGCAAACCAGGGTGATCAGATAAGAATGGCTAAATTCGAGGCATCTTACAGCAACGGGGTCTACGAGCCATTGCGATACATCCGTTGTAAACATTAGCGCATGTTGCTGCCCCTCTCCTCCTAATAGACCAATTATTTGTTTGTAAACATTCGGGATGCGCGCGCAACGTGGTTGCAGAAAACCGGGAAAGGATAGCATTTTAAATGGCAAAAGGACCACACGGATAATACAAATAGTTAGATTTAAAAAGACCAAAAAGGTCGAGGAGGACAGCCTTTAAGAGAGAAAGCGATTACCCATTGATCTGTCGCATAAGAATTTTGATCTGGGTCACGAAAGTCTTGAAATTTGAGTGAGAATGACGCCCGGTACAGACCACATAGTCGAGCGGCAACTATCTCTTCACGTAATCTCACAAAGTTCATAATTTTACAGTTTTACAGTAAATTTTACATCTAAAAAGTTGAGCAAGGCAGCTTTCAAGAGATATGCGAATTCTGCTTTAAGCCAACGGGTCCAATTATTTTTCTGATTTGTTTAAACTGGCAATCTGAGTGAGACTGCGTCCCCGTTACACTGTTTTGACCTTAGCCTCAGTCAGACTCGCTCACTGGCAGTGTGCACAATGTTGTATTTCACTCCATTATACACCAGAAACGTCAGGGAGGACTGCCTAATGTAGATACAAGCCTGATGAAGATAGCCAGCATCTGGGATTTCTTTAACCGAAGCCTGTTTCATTTGTCATTTACCTGAGAAAGAGACCTCTGTTAGCCAGGCTAGTTTTGCCCGATCGCTTGGTGAGATACAGTTGAGCCTGCTTGACAGTTGTGTGACGTAGGGTGATAATTGATCTATTAGCATTTAAAGCTACAGACACAGAAACAGCGCGTTTTGAGGAAAGCTCATTGTGGGACTGCTCGTAGTGGCTGTAATTATGCACCAAGGCTGAATTTCGGGAAAAATACTTCAGATACAGTCATAGGGAACCACTAAGGCCTATATAAAAGCATTCAAAAACAGCATATTATGTGACCTTTAAAATATGAAAGAAAAAAATTATGAAAAAGCTTTCTTTATTTTTTTTGTAAAATGTTTTTGGGGGGCTAATGAAACTTTTGGGGGGGCTCCGGCGTGATAATTGCGCGACACAACGAATCGATAATGAAATTTGTTGCCAACGCTTTTAATAATCGATTTTAATCGATTTAATCCATTAATTGTTGCAGCCCTACTGTTATCCAATTTGGGTTTCTTTAATAGGGCCTTTACAACAGCTGTTTTGAAGCGTCTGGGAAGATGCCAGTTCTAAGGGATGTGTTTATAATCTCTAGCACCGGACCTGAGACACCATCAAACACAGTTTAACATGTGCTGTCATGGCATCTCCAATCAAGATAGTAGCCATATGTGGTGTTGTGTTTGCATTTCTAACGTTTACCTTATCAGTAGCTGCGGAGCCAGTTCTTAGCTTAATGGGTTAGCAATGATAGGACCCTGTGCTAGACCAAGGTTAGCCACTGTGTCAGTGCCAGAAGTAGATTTTATAGTGCTAGCAGCGCTAGCTCCTCCAATTGCTAATGGGCTGAGGGTAGTCTTAGCATACCTTGGATCTTGATAATCCTGTGGTATTGTTGTCTGATTAGGCTTGATAAGAGGACAAACAGCGCCCCGGGTGGTCCGAGAGGGGCTTGGAGTGAAATGGGGGACTCCCGGTCGCAGCAGACGATGATGTGTTGGATTTGCATGTGTGTAGTACCTACCATCATGGTGTGTCGGCGATCTGGGCCCTTCATGTTTGTTAGCTGCGTGGCTAGCACTCCTGTGCCTCTCCGCCTTGGATTCCACACACAAGGGAGAGAGAGTTCCCAGTGGTTCGAATCTGTTTCTGAGTGGGATAGTAGGAGAGGTGATGCGGGAAGAGTCTCTGCATCGCTTTTTTAGCTTTTTGTCCTTAGTACCAGTCCCATCTCCGATGAAGGTAGAAGCAGCGCTAGGCCTCTTTGGTTTAGCGCCGAGAGGAGACCATGAGTCAACTGGTCCACTGGCCAGTGGAGAGAAAGCTGGTTCCAAGGGTGGCTCATTAGCCGGTAGCTTAGCCCCCGGGCAAGGTAGCATGGAATCTATAAAGTCTTCGGTCTCTCTGATATCTAAGAGGGTTCTGATTCTTAGCCCCAGTTCGACTATCCTCTGAGTAAGTTGTTTGCAGCCTGTGATCAGTCTGGGAGAGCAGCCCAAAATACTTCTGTTCTCCTTTGGCTTCAGTCCCTCAGGTTGTTCCTTTTTGTGGTTGTAGTCGATCCACTTTGCCCCTATCAGAAGTACTTTTTTTTGAGTAATATCATCAAAAACTATCCTAATTATTGAAACTTCAGAACATTTCAACATTTACACTAACTAGACAATCTGACTAAGGTCTTCTGCGCTCCCCTGTTACAGACATACCTGTATTGATTATTACAGTATCCAATTATGTTGGATACAGTTTGATCTTGGATGGTTGAGCCATAAGTTTACAAAAAAGTGGGACATGGACACCCACAAACTGAAATGTAGCCTCAGTGTTGAACAGAGTAATCCAACGTAGCCTATACGTGTTTTATGCAGAAAGTTTGCAAACAATTACGCAAGGCACTTCTGAACAAGTAACTATATTTGTACAGCCCATGAGAAGAGTGTTTTCAGAAGGCATGTAGCCTAATTTTTGTGTGTCTGGGTCTCATCTGCGCACAAACCTAAACAACACACTTGATTTGGTCAAAAAATTGCGAGTTCAGACAACTGCGGGATTACATGACAAGGTAAATCAGACGAAAAGGAACGAGAGGAACTACAGCGAAATATCAATAGAAGTTATGAGTAGGCCTACTTCAACAGCGGCTATAGGCTACTTTCAGTATTAATAACAAGCCACTTTTATCCTCGACATGGATTTGAGCCGTCAGATGGATAAATGAGACCCGCCTACGACACACACCATCATTAGCAGTCCGCAAGAGTTCTCTGATCTCTGTTGCTGTTACAGATATCAAAGCGACGGCGGCTGCGGAGTTCAACGGAGAGGGCTTAGCCTATGTTGTAATTTTCCATAGAGCAAAGTTGTTCTACACTCTTAGTAACTGTAATTCGGGCAGAACCCTATAATGTTTGAGACTTGCCCATGAACTTAGACATTTACACAAAGATGTATCCTATGTGGCTCATCAGTTAGGTGTTCAAATCTAATTGGACTTTATCACAGCATTTTTGACATTTTGTTTTAATCGTTTATTATATTACAAAGGCCTTCACGGGATCCCATATTCAATGTGTAAAGCCCCCAAGAAAACATAAAACCATCACAGGCTGGGGGTCTCAACAGAAAGAGGACTTCAGTGACAGTGGCCGTCACTTTAAAAGAGGGCGTCCGTGTGTATGGAACATATGTCGATAAGGCATTAGTCAGCTACTTGAAAGCCAAGTATACAATAATTCTTGGATTTAAGAACATAATGACAGTGGCACATCTTTTAAAATAGGTTTTAGGCATGACATTTACATTCAGGCCCAGATCAGTAGGACCTTGCAGGGCTCCAGACTAACTTTTTTTACTAGGAGCACAGTAGCCCCTGACTGAAAATTTTAGGAGCGCAAGCAGAAAATGTAGGGGCACACCTTATATTGACCTGCAATGCATTTATTAATGTAACTACAGAGGGTACAATTCAGTGGCAATTTTAGACCCTTTTTAGGAGTGCTCAAGCACCCCTAAATTTATTCTCAGCACCCCTAAAAATAATATATTTTAAATATATTGTTTATTATCATTTGATGCTGGTAGTTCATAAAGAACGGGACATCCTTAGTTCTTTCATTAAATATTTTGCATAATAATAAATAAATGTATTAATTGTTATCCAGTGAAATTAGAGATTTATATTAGCAAGGGGGTTTACGTTTAGCACTTTTGCAAGGCACTGTATTCATGTCCCCTAAAGGTCTGATCCTAGAATCGCCCCTGGGACAATTTCTGGGGAAATTGTGGGGTGTGCCTGTGTCGGTTGCAGATGGGTCCGTTTTTTTTACTGTCATTTTTACAACTGATATACAGCGACGCACCATATAAGCTTGAGTTTAAATACATTATTTAATGTGATATTACGTACTGTACATGCAAGTCTTAGCTAAATTACTTAAATGTATGATGCACTTTTCGATCAGTCCTCCGACACTACAACACAATACTTGCTGAGGATAACAGTGCAACAGCTCAAACAGGTAAGGATGGAGTAGCAACGCTAGTGCTAAAAAAGTATTTAGCTGCTAGGCTCCATGACGCCGGGTAAGAAGGGCTTGTGAAACTGCTCATCAAAAGAACGAAGGGGAACCCATTTGTCTGGCAGATTAAGACGTTCGTAGGAGCCTAGTGAAAAATAGCCTAAACTTTCCAAGACTTTTAGCTAGGTTTATAGGTACTTAGCGAAAAATTGCCTCAACTTTCCTAGACTTTTAGCTAAGGTACTAATGCAGAAGGAACACTGATATCGTTGTCATACTAAAACGTCCTATCTGTGTCGTTGCTAACATGTGCTGACATTGTGCACATTCGATTAATTCAAAATGTGTCGGTCACACATGCACGAGTGTTTGTAAAAATTGCTTGCATTGTCTAAAAAACTGGTCGCAAAATGGTCGCAGTCTGGAGCCCTGCCTTGTGAAACGGCCATCTCGGCCATTTTGAGACTTGACAGTAGAAAAACAACCCATCCATTATATATAGGTCTGACATTAAAGGCAAAGGGTCGAGAAATTGTACAATATTTTTGGCTGTATGCACATGAGGGTGTAAATAAGACATTTTCACCTCTGACCAAGAGGTTCGACAGTCATGTGAGGACAGAGGTATGTTGAGGAACCTCTCTGACTGATGTGTACTAATAGTAAGGGTTGGTTTAATCTCTTCACAGCTGACACTTTGAGGCTGAGGAGGTAAGCCGCACCTATCAATGACTTAGCCCAGTTCATTGACATACTTAAGCCTCTTCTGCCTCCTTTCTATCTGATGCTGAAGCCAAGATAAAGAGGGATTCAACTTTAGAAATGCAAAGGGAGAGAGAAAGAAGGAGAGAGATAAAGAGAGCAGCAGTGAGTCTCAGAGTTATGGCTCATGGGAACGCCAAGGTGTTCACAAACCATGTCCCCAGAGACAAAACCAAGTCTCCCATCATCTCACAAGGATATTGTTGGCAGAGCCTCAATTGATTCATTTCTTAGCTTCAGAGACACACTCTCTCTCTACCTCTATTCCTCCACTATTTTTGTATCTCTATCTCTGACTCTCTTACTCTCTCTCCCCTCCCTCATTCTTTCTCTCTCACTGTATCTAACTCTTTTTATTTCTACTTCTTTCTTCCTTTAAAAGTTAGCAAAGTGATCGTGTTTTTTTTCATTACATCTTGCACCAAATTCAGATAAAAGTGAGCTGGCTTTTTCTTTCCACAAGGAGCTTTTTCTTTCCCCAGGGAGGGACTTGAAACCAGGGTTGAGAAACAGAGCAGTATCATGGCACCGCAACAAAATAGCTTTATTGTGTTGGTACCTGTAACCTGCAGACCTATTCTCCCGTTGGTACAGATTTGCCCTCAATACAAAAAGTTATTTGCTGCATGATATTTGTTAAGATTCCAAGGCTCAAATTATCAACAGTTAAACTATCATTTGTGCAGCTGCACAGTAACATGCTCTCCATATTAACATGCAGCACTGGTCGGTGGCAGTAACTTTGCTTTGGAATTATGCCTAACTACCTCTCATTTCCATAAATCTCTCCTTTTATAGCACCAAACTTAATTGGGCTTAATGTCAAACCATTAACCGTCTTTTGGCAGTGTTCTTTCTTGTTTTCCTCCCGCTGCCGCAATTTTAAATACATTAGGTCCACCACTTGCTGGCTATAATTCGGCAGTCGTCATGTGATAAACCTTATACTCAGTCATGTGCCAGTTCCTCTGTGCTTTTTACTTTTGAATAACCCCACAATCTCTCGTGTTCCTACAGCACACATTCATTTGCAGCCATGTGCCTGTCACTGTCATGACATGCAGCATACACAAAGAAGAAACGGTTAGAAGTCATTTTTCCCCGATGGTAGCGTAACATTGTTGTTTGCTCTGATTGGCAGGTGAGAGCCATTAAGGCTGGTTCCTGCAAGTTGAGGACTGGATATTCCCGGATTTAATAGGATCATTACACCTGGCAGTACCACTGACAGAATGATCGAATATTTACATGAACGCGCCTACATGCAGGCTCATATTGTAAACCATCCGACATGTTTGAGGGACATACAATGCTGCCAATCCCTTACCTGTTAAAGCCTACTTTGATTTAAAATGGTACCACAAAAACAGAGGACTTGTATTGGCGTGTTCAAAACAACGCCATTGGCCCTGAAAACTTTTAACATTGCATTATGTAGGTCTAAAGGTGAACAGTGCACCTACTCTGGTGGGACAACAGTATAGGCTACACCGTTGATCCAGATAGACCAACAATGTTCCCAGTCTGGTACAACTCTATTTAACAGTTTATCAGGTATGGTTCCAGGTCACTGCGCAAAGTGCTCTCTCTGGCCAACAGCCACTTTCGTAACTTAATCCTCGAATAATCCTGTATCAAAGTATGTAGTTAGTATGAGACACATGAAAAATATTTAATTTGTCACAGGTCAATGCTTTTAAGATGTCAACATACCGGTGGGAAACCATTCTCCCTGTGAGACCTGACATTTTGTTAATTCTCTTCTTCCTTTAAACAAGGGGACAGCAGCTCCAGTGTGAAAAGAAAGTAGTCATGCAAGGTTTTGCACTATTAACCGCTATCTTCTATGAAGGCACTCTGCATATTACCTAGTTTTAATGCATCTGTCATTGCATTGCATCAAAAGACAGGCTTCAATTTATTTAATATAAATTCTCAACATCATTAAAAATCTAAGTGGGGGTCTCTCCTAAGTGACTTGCATCACTCTCATAGGGTTTGCAGTGGCTACAGTACTATAAGTCATACCTTGGCTCCCATGACAAATTGTCAACCACGTCTTACCAGCTGTAACAAAATTGGAGTTGGAGTTATAAAACCTAAAATAGGATGAATAAACCAACAGACTCGAGGCCGATGCAGTTCACTGCCTCACTAATTTAGTCGCTAATGACTGTAGAGCAATGACTAAACCCAAAGGAAAATTCTGTCCACATTTGCATAACCTCTTTTGATCAGTGTGGGTTAAATCAAGAACCTGTAACATATCAAGGAAACTGATTATGTGGATAATATTCTGCACTCATAAAAATTATTTGTCATCAGATCAAGAATGTAGGCTATTTTCGATTTTTCCTTTCCCACTGTAAAGGTCAGGACTGTGCACTGAACCTATAATAATGAATCAAACATTTAGTGGTGCAACATCTGTCATAGGATATCCGGCTACTGTAGACCAGCAATGGACTGGGAGTAAAAATAGGCCCGGACTTTGATCCAGACTGGCCCACCAGAACCGGCCACCGTCTACGCCACCACAGCTGCCCTGCCAATGCATGCACTTTCTTTGTTTGATGTGATGCTAGTTACGGACTTCCAGACTTGATGCTTCATGGACGTTAATTTGGAATAGACTAACCGGTCTGGGGGAAATGGGGGCCGGACGACCGTGTTGCTCAATCTTCTGACGACATTTTTATAAGTAATAAAAAAAAGTATAAGGCAAGCAGCCCAGAAGTGTCTTCATATTTGCGTTTTGCTGGGCATTTTTCCCTGCCATTTTCAGAGCGAACTTGACCCAAATTGTTTACTCAACAACAAGGTTTTCCCTCCCTCCAAGCTCAGCGTGGAGTTTTATGTTGGTCCACACCAAACACGTTTTGCTTGTCTATTTTAGATACAAAGTGAATGTATACAGACGCGAAAATTCACATCAGACGTGCATTTGCTTGGGATGAAAATATTGAACTCAACATGAACATTGAACACACATACATAAAAAAAACACAAACACAAAATTCGATATGAATGTAAGAGACTGGGCAAAGAGCCGCATGCGGCTCGGGTGCCGCGGGTTGGCCAGGCCTGACCTATGGGCTCTGTTGCAAACACCCAGGCCTAGGACCAGTGGCGTCACAAGACCCTTTTTACCAGGGCATGTGCCCCAGTGTAAATCTGCTGTGCCCCAGGAATTGATAATTACTGATTGATAATCCCAGAAAAATAAATGCAGTATCCCTATCAACACTGTCGGCACAGTCATAATTGAGGTAGGCTAAGAAAACATGACGAAACTAAAGAAAGTTTCGAAATAATAGGCCAACCGATCATCTTATTTTGACTCAAACATAATAACAGCAGGAGTCCAACGAATTTTGAATGAAGCTCAAAAAACGATTGTTGTCCCTACCATGTATGATATCAGTTACGTCCCTGAATTGTATGTATAATGACTATGGGCCTGTACCCCATAGAGCTTTATGTCTAGCAATGCACATGCCTAGGACATTTGTCCTCTTGGTTGTCTTGGTTGTCTTTCATCTACTGTTTAGATATTCTACTTTAATTATGTATCATTCTTATTCACGCACACCTTCTTTTCCTCACCTCTTAATCCTCCGGTTCTCTCTGAGTGCATTTTACATTTACATTTAGTCATTTAGCAGACGCTCTTATCCAGAGCGACTTACAATAAGTACAGGGACATTCCCCCGAGGCAAGTAGGGTGAAGTGCCTTGCCCAAGGACACAACATAATTTGGTGAGGCCGGGAATCAAACTGGTGACCTTTAGATTACTAGCCCAATTCCCTGACCGCTCAGCCACCTGACTCACGGCTGAGGGGTCGGTGATTTTCCCGACCCATGCTTAACCCATTTCTCCAGGCCGCTCTTATATGCAGTGTTCATCATAACCAAGAAAACTGTGCTGCTGTTTTTCTTTCTCCTGGAGCTCGGGGGAAACAGTGTTTGTTGGAGCTACGCCAGATGGAGGGAAGAACGTGATTTCCTCAGGGGCAGAACCGAGAGCATTATTGTCTGACAGAAATCATCAGTATACAGTCTTGTGTGTGAATGTGTGTCCTCCTTACATCTGAGCTCTATAACTGGCAGTTATCAAAACACCAAGAAACACCCACATGAACAAGTAAAGATAAGAGCCCAACATCCGTATTCCTGATTGGGTTTCCTGTATACATCCCTGTGGTGTGGAACATTGCTGTTTCTCCAGTGAGACACTGCAACACTTGCTTTTTTCACAAGGTGGTGCCACAAGAGCAACAGATGCGAGACTCAATTCAGTTTGGGGAATAGAACTATAAAACAATACTATGCTTACAAGCATGTAATATTTAAGAGCAAAAGGACCACAGTGTTCCATGGTTTATAAATCATTCAGCTGCGTGTGTTTAAACACAGGCAAGGATGACTGTTGTAGCGACTTGTTCAGTGTGGAAAAACACTATAGAACAAATGTTTTTCAAACATATGTATATAAAAAAATGCCCCTGCAGACCCAAATATGTATGTTTTGGTTCCTGCTCTCAACTAATATCATATCATTGACCAACCGTGGTCCTTCTTTGATTACTGAAGCTTTGTCAGTGTTGACCTCAAGTGTGAACAATAAGTGTTTAATTTGGGGTTGGACCAATACAACCACAAAACTAAATGACAGCATGCATTATTCCTCTTTGTGTTCACTGTTAAAATGATAACACACCGGAACAGTTCGAGTATGACTGACGTTCCCTGGATGAGAACATCAGTGGGATCACTATATCCCTACCGAAGCGATCCCTGTTAGCACATCAAATGAGAGAAGCGGGAAGACACCCGCGCCAGATCTTTGCCCAGCTATTAGGGCTGTGGCGCGTTGCCACCCTCACAGATGTTGGGCATGTGGAAACCGCAGTTGCCAAATGGGGATTAGTGGACAACGGAATGTCCTCCTGGATGCGACCAAACATCAAGGGTGAGACCAAGCTCAATAATGTCCCGAGTTGATGTCCTACTTAGAAGGTCACCCGGTCAACTATCGAAGTTTCGTAGAGTGGGCCTCCCCAGCTAATGGACTTTGTTTGCAAATGTTCTGGGCGAACAAGGATGCGTTTAACCAATGCTATTTTTGGTGTACTGCGTGAAACATCACAGGTAACAGAAGACTTGGGATGTTGACATGTGCTGCAATGACAACCCCCCTGTGGTGGTGTCTATGTAGCCACAGGTGACTTTTCCGCTGTCCGTCGAGGAACTTGCCTTCCGTGCTACGGGAAAACACATATGGGCTGGTTCATTTGCTCCAAGCCCTAACTGTCAATGTAGATCTGATCTCTCTGGCTGTTTCCCAATGGTGCTTTGTTTGTTTGTTTGTTGTTATTTACAGTGCAGCCTACCCCTCAGAGCTGTCTCTGTGTTGACCTCTGTTGATGAACAGTCACAGAGGTCAACAAGATCTTTAGGACAGTTGAAGTCAAGTTACCTGTCCAGTATGTGATACCTAATCAGGTCCTTTATAGCATGTTTGAATACACATAGTGTACTGTGTTACATACTGTGTTCATAGTGCTGATCCACATGTTGCATGTGGATCTGTTTCTCTGTCTTCTTAAAGTATATATTTATATCAAATGGAATCGGACTATATATATATACTACATTTTATGTACTTTATATGGTATCACATACAGTAGATACCAAGACCAGTCATGTCTCACCTTGTCTTCTCAGCAAGGTAACTGTGTGGCACACAAAGATGATCCAATGCACTCTTTACATGTCTGTCAGTGATGTGAGATGGAATATTGAGGTTTTGTATAATCAGATTTAATATTGGGATTTTCAAGGATTAATAGATTTTTGGACCGTAAATGGAGATGTCATTAGTCATCTAGGCTCTTTATTTTGATATGGGGCCATTTACCTTACTTGATTATTTCTCTTGTAAACCACAAGGTAATTCAGAAAAAGATGGAGAGAACACAGACAGAGAGAGGGAGAGAGGAAGAAATGGGAGGGAGATAAAGAGGGGGACATAGACAATAAAGGACACAATTCCGGTGAGAGGCATCTGTGATATATTTACGTTTCAGCCTAAGTCTAATACTAATATGAAACCAGTCGTGCAATGTGAACAGTGATTTCAAACATCTCATCTGAGAAGCAATTAAGTCAGAAAAAAGCGCTCAAATGGCTTATTCATTTGGGCAGATGTAAAATCATGCAGTAGGTTCACGAGAGATCAGATCCCAAAGCAATCCTCACACATATTGACACGAAGACATGAAGAATTCAGGACAAGTCAGACTTGTTCCAATCAAAATGATTTCCACTGAATGGAGATGCATGGAGACAGGGCCGGCCCAAGCCTTTATGGGGCCTTAAGCAGAATTGATTTGGGGGCCCCTCAGCGTCACCAATTATTTGTTTTTTTTTCGTAATCGTAACCTTATTTATTCGATTAAACTTCGATTTATTACACATTTTTAATTTGGTGCGCCGTTTATTTGAGGGCGGCGTTTATTTGAGGGTGACGTTTAATCTAAGAAATATGGTAATCTAGGCTGTCTGCGCTAGAATGCTAACGTGTTAGTTTGCTACATTAAATGTTCGTAAAGATAGTTTGAACAGTACGGTCTTCTAAGCAACAATCAAATGTCAATGTTAGTAAGACTAACTTGCTCTATCTCATCTGCTTTTTGTTAACGCTGACGCAAGGAATGCAAGAACAGCTGAATAAAACACCTAGACTACCTACTGTAGTCATGTAAACTAGTTTAGCATGCTAACGCAAGAGCACCTGCTTCTCTCCAGTTCTTTCAATAGATAATCTAGACAGGCGTTAGCAATAGGCTAGCTAGACTGCTATTAGTTTTCTGGCATTTTTTTCGTAAGCTTCCCTTCTAATGTCTATTCCCTTCTAGCTAGAGTCATTTGCTAAGTAAGGTAGCTAGCTATGTTTAGATATTTGAAACGCATAGCTACCAGTGGACGCCGAGTGCAACACAACAGAATGTTTATAAAAATGACATGCTGCTACTAGGTAATTCAGGACACACTGCTCCTACCATATTTTTGGGGCGGCGTTTATTACACAATGTTCATTTTTGGTGCGGCGTTTAATCGAGGGCAGCCTTTAATCGAAGAAACACGGTACATTATACTGTAATTTAATGTGCTCTTGGGGGCCCTCTGGTGGCCAGGGGGGCCCTAAGCAGCCGCTTAGTTCGCTTATGCCTTGGGCCGGCCCTGCATGGAGAGAAACTCCATGTTTCTCTGTTGAGTCTACAGCCCCCGTGTCTCACCCCCCTGCCTCGATCCCGTTTGTGGAATTCTAGTCTCAAGTGAAGAGAGAACATCCAGGAGCGAGTACAGGCCCAGTAATCCCAACATAAAGTATTCTGACTGGGACCCTGTCCACATGAGAGTGCCTCTAACAGTTTGAGCATGTATATAAGAGACTGCAGCTAAGTGACAGCTACTCTAACAGACAACAGCAGATCCTGGGATTCTGTACGAGGGGAAAACCTACCGTTCATGCCCTTCACACATTATCCAGCATGGTGACATGGGTAGTCATCCTAGCTTGATCTGCTAAGCTATGAAATGTCATGTGATGTAATAAAATACTTAGTTAACTAATTGAACTAATTGCTCTTGGTCCAGTCCACTAATACCAGTGATCAGTGTCCAAAGTTTTACAGTCGGCTTTCAACAAGGGGGAATGAAACACCTCCAAGTTATTGCATTTCTTCAAGGTGTCGGTGTGTGCATTGGGATGAAGAAATCAATGTCAGTGGATTCCCATAACGCCCCCATGCCAGCCACCAGGCCTCATGTGGGGACAGAAAGTCATACACTGAAGTCACCCAAGGGGAATAGCAAATATTGATATTCGAAGGGTCGTCTGTGTTGAGTCAGACTCCTTCTAAAAGCCTTGGTAAAGGATTACCCAAGCAGCCATGGACTTCCTCCGCCCGGGGAGGAGCACAAGCATCCTCCCGCCGACTGGTTTGAAGGGTCATTTTTAAACACAGTCAAGGATCAAAAAACATCCACAAGAGTAAGAGTTGTTTAAGAGAATCAATCAAACCCCCAGTCACATACACACACACTTTCATCCTGCTGTTATGTTGGTGCTGGAAATAAAGTTAGGTTTATCTCTAATCAAGCACTTGATACTTTGAGAGTATCATTGACAAAATATAGCTGCAAGCAGCAATGAAGGGGCCAGCAGCATTCGATATGGAAATTCAGTAGCTAAAAAAGCACGGCAAAACTTTTAATAAATATTATTCGCTTTAAAAAAATTGCAATATACTTTTCGGCAACGCGGTGGCGCTTCCCAGAATCTTTTGATTACCTTCACGGCGTTGCGCAAAAGATGTATACCGAGTTTTGAAACGATAAGCCGATGCGTTTGGTAAATATGTCATTTTGAGACAAAATGACATATTTTTTAGATTCAACGCTGCTAGATGTAGTAGTGTTGTATCTACAAAGCACAATAAATCTGCTTCTTCTTGACTACAAATCCCCTGACAATAAAACGTTATCGTTACCAAAATGATTATACTGCTAGACAGCTACTGTGGCGTATATGGCTTCGCTTAACAGAAAATCCGGTATCAAGACATGCTTGATGACTGTGGCTGGATTCGATCCTACAACCTCATGTTTCAAAGGAGCCCATCATATCCCTGTGAGCTATTCTCACTGCTGAGAGACGCTTTTTTCGGTTACTTTATTAAAAAAACTGAAGCCTTTTCTTCTGTGGCAAGCTTTGTCAGATTTGACCCAAGTATAAACAGCTGTAATTCAGTCATATTTTGACATATCAAGGTGATTGTGGTAGGAAGATGATTGGATGACATGCTCGCGATGACATAGGGTTCAGTCGAATTGTCTGCGTCTAAGGAATCCGACGATACCTCACTTAAGAAAAACGGTCTCATGGTTCAAAAGTAATGGGCATAAACACACCTCCAACTTTGACACCTTGGTGGCACTATAGTGCTTCAGGGATCGACATGAAAGTTGGCGACAATAATCAGAAGACCGTTCCAGTGTGCCAAATTTCAAAACTTCGCACCAATTGCTATGCATAATAATAATAAAACTAACAAAAACAATATAGCTGCAAGCAGCGATGCGGGTTCCTCCGCAAAATGGCAAAATATTATAAAAATGTACATTGTAGAAGGTCAAGAGTTGGACAACAAGAGAGCAAAACCACTTAATGTTTGGCCAACAACA
The DNA here is from genome assembly GCF_021917145.1 of Hypomesus transpacificus. Lineage (NCBI taxonomy): Eukaryota > Metazoa > Chordata > Actinopteri > Osmeriformes > Osmeridae > Hypomesus > Hypomesus transpacificus. Next base: position 8,849,895 of record NC_061082.1, read on the forward strand.
AAAGGCTGAATGGGGATTTGAACTCATGAGCATAAGGTTACAAGTCAGTGTCTTTAGCCTCTCTGCTACACACCAATTGTTGAAATGTTTTGAATAGACAGGGGCGAGTATTAGCTTTTTATAGGATATTGAAAATCTTCTTGAGTTGCTCTCTTTCCAAAATCTCAGTCAATGCACATCTAACATTAGTCATGTGGGTAATGGGGCTGGGCTGGGCAGAGCTCATTTTTAGCTGCTTGTGAGAATAAATTGTGAGGGTACGGCAGCCGACTCTCTGGTCCGATTAAAATACACGACATGCATAATCAGGGTGACCAACAAGATTATATTAACTAACAAACGATAACATTACAAACATCTAACTGAACGAACACAACAACTGTAATCCCTCGCAAGGCTGTTGTAACCAAACTATTTTCCACAAGTCTTTGCGTTTTTGGACATGCCGCACTGCATGCTGGGTGCCCAAGGGTGCTGACGCTGATTATCTAGCTGTGCTCCGACTGCGTGATATGAGTATTAGTTTTTGGTCAGCTTTGGGACAAAGGTTAAGAAACGGTTGACGTTTCAAGGTGAAATTGCATGAAATTGCGCATGGTATTTCAGAATGATGTCTGCCTGTTTAACTAAACGAGTAATCAAACCGATTACTCGATAAGTCACCGATTCTCACCACCTGCGGCCTCCCCGTCAGGAAGTGGAAGATCCACTTGCAGAAGGAGGTGCTCAGTCCCAGGTCCACAAGCTTGGAGACCAGTCTGGAGGGGATGATGGTGTTGAATGCAGAGCTGTAGTCAATGAACAGCATCCTCACATATGTATTCCCCTTGTCCAGGTGGGAGAGAGCGGTGTGCATAGTTAGAGCGATGGCATCGTCTGTAGACCTGTTGGACCGGTATGCAAACTGCATAGGGTCCAGTGTGGGGGGCAGCGAGGAGCAGATGAATAATTTGACTAGCCGCTCAAAGCACTTCATGATGACAGAGGTCAGTGCTATTGGGCGATAGTCGTTCAGACATGTGACCTTGGTGTTCTTGGGCACAGGGATAATGGTGGTCCTCTTGAAGCAGGTGGGGAGTACAGACAGGTTAAGGGAGAGGTTGAAGATGTCACTGAAGACCCCTGCCAGCTGGTCAGCGCAGCCCCTGAGGGCCCTACCTGATATGCCGTCTGGGCCAGGTGCCTTGTGAGGGTTGATCTTCTTAAAGCACAGCCTCACCTCAGCTACAGTTAGTGTAGGCACACCACTGGCTTGGCCTTCAGGTAGCTCCACTGCAGGGGGGTCACTGTCTCTCTCAAAGCGAGCGTAGAAGGAGTTCAGCTCGTCTAGCAGTAGGACAGAAGACTGGGTCTCATTGTAGCCTCTCCCTTTGTAGTCTGTAATGGCTTTAAGTCCACTCCACATGCGCCTGGGGTCAGAGCCATTGTAGCTGGACTCCACCTTGGTCCTGTAAGCCCTTTTCACTGCTTTGATGGCCTTCAGAAGGTCTGGCCTTCCTGTACTCATCAGGGTCCCCAGAGTTAAAGGCGACAGTGCGGGCTCTAAGCTTGGCCCGGACCGCGGCATCAACCCAGGGCTTCTGATTTGGGAAAGACCGGACAACCTTCTTGGGGACAACGTCGTCAATGCAGTGCTGGATGTAGCTGGAGACAGTGTCTGAGTATTCATTAATGTCCCCATCAGCTGCCTCCCTGAACATTAGCCAGTCAGTGGTGTCAAAGCAGTCCTGGAGGGTCGTCACACACTCGTCACTCCATAGGTGAACTGACCTCTCAACCGGTCTGACCAATAGATAATCTGGTATCAAGACTTGCTTGATGACTCTGGCTGGATTCGATCCCACAACCTTGCGTTTCAAAGGAGGCCGTCTTATCCCAGTGAGCTATTTTCGCTGCTGGAAAATGGTGTGTTCGGTTACTAGATTTAAAAAAAGGTAGCCGTTTCTTCTGTGGTGAGCTTTGTCAGATTTGACCCAAGTATAAACAACTGTAAGTCAGTCATATTTTGATGTATCAAGGTTATTGTGGGAAGAAAATGCTTAGATGACATGCTCGTGTTGACATTTCCAAAGTTTCGTCTCCATATGGTAAACCGTCGCAGAGTCAAGGCCTCACGTCTGCTTTGGCGTGCTCTTTGTCGAAATTGTTTGCGCGTTATTCGTGAACGGTTTGATTTATCGATAAAATTCGAAAGATTTTTTGACGGCATGGTCTGAAGATGATCTTTTACGATTTTCATGAAAATTGGAGTAACCGCCTAGGAGGAGTTCGAAAAAGTTAGCTTTTCGTACAATACAAATGACGGAAGAACCATCATGACGACAATGACTTCACAGGGTTTAGTTGAATCGTCTGCATCCAAGGAATCCAATGATACCTCAATTAAGAAAAACGGTCTTACGGTTCAAAAGTTGTGGGTGTAGACGCACCTCCAACTTTGACGCCTCGGTGGCGCTACAGTGCTTCAGGGATCGACATGAAACTTGGTGACAATAATCAGGAGAACATTTCAAATCAATGTGCCAAATTTCAAAATTTCGCTCCAATCGGTTCTAGGGGCAGCTATAGACTCCTAGTCCTAAGTATAAATATAAATCCCCTGACAATGAAACTTTCTCGTTACTATTATGATTATGCTGCTAGACAGCTACTGTGGCATACCTGGCTTCGCTAAACCGATAATCCAGTGTCACAACATGCTTGATGACTGGCTGGATTCGATAATGCGACCTTGCATCTCAAAGGAGCACGTCTTATCCCAATGAGCTATTCTGGCTGCTGGGAAATGCTGTGTTTGGTTACTTTATTTAAAAAAAGGAAGCCGTTTCTCCCGTGGCGAGCTTTGTCAGATTTGACCCAAGAATAAACATCTGTAATTCAGTCATATTTTGACATATCAAGGTGATTGTGGTAGGAAGATGAGCTTCAGGGATCGACATGAAACTTGGTGACGATAATCAGGAGACCCTTCCCAATCAGGGTGCCAAAATTCAAAACTTTTCACCAATCGGTTCTATGGGCTGCTATAGACTCCTAAGTATAAAACTATAAATGTCCTGAGAAAGAAACGTTATCTTTACTATTATGATTATACTGCTAGACAGCTACTGTGGCATACCTGGCTTCGCTAAATACATAAGGCAGTGTCACGACATGCTATACGACTGTGGCTGGATTCGATCCTAGGACCTTATGTTTCACAGGAGCCCGTCTTATCCCAGTGAGCTATTCTCACTGCTGGGAAATGCTGTGTCGGTTACTTTATTAAAAAAAGCAACCGTTTCACCCGTGGCACACTTTGTCAGATTTGACCCAAGTATAAACAGCTGTAATTCAGTAATATTTTGATGTATCAAGGTGATTGTGGGAGGAAGATGTTTGACATGCTCGTGTTGACATTTCCAAAGTCTCGTCTCCATATGGTAAACCATCGCAGAGTCAAGGTCTCACGTCTGCTTTGGCGTGCTCTTTGTCAAAATTGTTTGCGCGTTATTCGTGAACGGTTTGACTTATCGATAACATTTGAAAGATTTTTTGACGGCATGGTCTGAAGATGATCTTTTACGATTTTCTTGAAAATCGGAGCAACCGCCTAGGAGGAGTTAGAAAAAGTTAGCTTTTCGTACAATACAAATGACGGAAAAACCATCATCATCAGCCCCTTGGTGGCGCTATAGAGCTTCAGGGATCGACATGAAACTTTGCTGACGATAATCAGGAGACCTTTACAAATCACTGTGCCAAATTTCAAAACTTCGCACCAATCGCTATGCATAATAATAATAATAAAACGGACAAAAACAGCTTCGCTGCTGCTTGGCCCCTAAATATTGCTGCAAGCAGCGATGCAGGTTCCTCCGCAAACTGGCAAAATGTTATTAAAAAAATTACATTGTAGAAGGTCAAGAGTTGGACAACAAGAGATTAAAACTACTTAATGTAGGAGCAACTACAATAGGCTGAATGGGGATTTGAAATCATGAGCATAAGGTTACAAGGCAGTCTCTATCCTCTCTGCTACAAACCAACAGTTGAGATTGTATGAATAGAAAGGGCAGAGTATTAGTTTTGGTCAGCTTTGGGACAAAGGTTAGGAAATGGTTGACATGACAGGTCAGCATCCCAGCCCATTGAGCTATTATCAGAGTTGAATAGTGTCATGTTCAGTAACTTTATAAAAAAGTAAGCTGTTTCTCCTGTGATTAGCGTTGTTAGATTCAGCCAACGTTGAAACTGCTCTAATTCAATCATATTTTGACAAACCAAGGTGAAATTGTTTGTGGTACTTCAGAATGATGTCATCCTATTGTACTAAAAATAAATGTTCCGGGAGTACAACGGCACTTAAGAATGCTTGGCTGGACTTGTAAGTTAGTTTCCTCCAGGATCACAATGACTCTTATTGAGTGACTTGTTGCTCTTTTAGGTTAGATATAACAAAGTTAAGTCTTGTACTCGCTGTGAAATATTTTACTGTTGATTGTTCTTCTACAGGTACAGTCCTGCACTTTTGTGGTTCATGTTGTTTAATTTGTAACTTGTATAACTGCATGCTGTTATGGGTCTTCCCTTTGGCACTTGTTTAGCTTTTCACAATGTATGCTTCATGTTTTGGCTACTTGCAATGTTTGGGACTATCACGTTGTTATGATCAGTGACCTATGCTCTTTTGTAAGCTCTCTCTTGGAAGTCGCTTTGGATAAAAGCGTCTGCTAAATGAATAAATGTAAATGTAATCAGATAATCAAAATGATGACAGGCCAAAAGATTATGGCTTGATTCCAACCTACGACCTTATACTTTACAGGTCACCATCCCAGCCCATTAAGCTATTCTCAGTGTGTCATGTTCAGTTACTGTATACAAAAGTAAACTGTTTCTCCTGTGGTAAGCGTTGTTAGATTCAGCCAAAGTTGAAACTGCTTGTACATTTCCTATAAAACTGGGACAACGGGATGACTGGGTTGCTGTTGTAAAGAATAACTTACTTATAGTTTTTTTTAAGGTTGTTTGGAGTGCCATAACTTGTCATGGAAGGGAATTTCAAATCATGCCTAGCATCAGTGGGGATGTGTCCTGGCTTAGGTTACTGAAATGAATTTGTGCAACAGACAAGGGATCCACCTGAACAATCAATTTACTTCATTAGAGATAACCATTAAAGTTATCTCTACCATGCATAGACTGCTGCGGTCTCCCGGTCGTGTAGATTCACCCTCTACAACATCCGGAAGATCAGGAGATACCTGTCTGAGCACTCCACCCAGCTGCTTGTCCAAGCACTTGTCCTCTCCAAGTTGGACTACTGCAACTCGCTGCTCGCCGGTCTCCCATCATGCGCAACCCGCCCTCTTCAGAGGATTCAGAACGCAGCGGCCCGTCTGGTCTACAATCTACCCAGACGCTCCCACGTTACCCCGCTCCTCATCTCCCTCCACTGGCTACCCATAACGGCCCGCATCAGATTCAAGACCCTGGTACTGACCTTCCGAGCAGTGAACGGGACTGCGCCCGACTACATCAAGTCTCTCCTGCAGCCTTACACCCCCACCCGCCACCTACGGTCTTCTTCAGACAACCGCCTGGTGGTCCCACCTCTCAAGACCGCCCGGTCCCAGCACAAGCTCTTCTCCTGCCTGGCACCCCAGTGGTGGAATCAACTCCCCACCTCCATCAGAGACACAGACTGTCTCTCCACCTTCAAGAGAAGGCTCAAGACACACTCCGGGAGTACAATGGTACTTAGGAATGGTTTGCTGAACCCAACGCTAGTTTCCTCAAGGTTCACAATGACTCTTGCTTAGACTGTTGCTCTTGTTGGTTAGTGGTAGCTGATTTAAACTGTTGTATTCTTTTTTAGTTAATCCTATTTTTATTGCTTTCCTACAGGTACACCTGCACTTAGAGATTAATGTTGTGTAATTTTTAACTTGTTTAACTACATGCTCTTATGGTTTCTTCCCTTTAGCACTATTTTTTGGTTGTTCACAATATGTACTTCTTGTTTTTGACTTCCCGCAATGCTGTGGGGCTATCTTGTTGTTATTATCAGTGACCTATGCACTTTGTGAAGCTCTCTCTTGGAAGTCGCTTTGGATAAAAGCGTCTGCTAAATGAATAAATGTAAATAGACTACAAGTACATCTAGTCATTTTAGCAGACACTCTTATCCAGAGCGACTTGCAGTAAGTACAGGGATATTCTCCCCGAGGCAAGTAAGATGAAGTGCCTTGCCCAAGGACACAACGTCATATTGCACGGGCGGGAATCGAACCAACAACCTCCTGATTATTAGCCCGACTCCCTAACGGCTCAGCCATCTGACCTCCAGTAGCTAGCTACTGTGGTGAACCTGGCTTGTTTTGAAGTGGTTTACACAGTCTTGCTAAACAGATGATTGGAGTGTTGTGATGGGCTCAAATAAACACGCCTTGCTATGTTTTACAACCGGAGGATTGATCGGAAGACTCGAAACCGTTTTGTCAGAATAAAAAATAAAATATTATGCCTGGTTTTGAACCTACAACCCTTTGCTTACCAGCAAAACATCTCAGCCAATTGAGCAATTCCCAGGCATGGAATACACAAAGTTCAATAACTGGATAATAAAGCTGTTTCTCCAATGGCGAGCATTTTCAGATTTGGTCCAAGTTCAAACAGCTGTAATTCAGTCATATTTTGACATATCAAGGTAAAACTTTGCATGGTACTTCAGAGGCATGTCACCTTAAAGCCTATTCAGGGCTCGCATATGCGACCAAAATTTGAACGGGTGCGACTAAAAATGTTCCTAGGTCGCACCGGTGCACCTAACCTCCTCGCATCCACTGCCTTTCCAGGAACCAAGCGTTTGTTTCTTCTTTGATGGAACCCATGGTTGGATTATATCGTGGTCTTAACTAATCAGAGACAGAGATGGGGCGGGTCTTTGCCTCTGATTGGCTGTGGTTCAGATATTCCTGTAGGCCTACACTGCTCCGTGCTGTGTGATTGAAATTACGACCTGAGCACCACAGAATCAGTTATGGCAGACCTGAACATTGTACGGCCCGCGGGCCACAACCGGCCCACACGCTGTCCCAATCTGGCCCGTGTGAGGTAAATCAAAAATTAAAAATAAATAAATGTGTTGAGAACTTGTAAATATGTAGTCCTGAAAGACTAGTGATCAGGCGATTTACATATGTGCGCTTGAGCAACCTCACCGACAGGAGAGTTAGCTGTTGGTTAGCCTTCGAAAATGAAAAACGAAAGGTTGATACAGAATGTAGAGTTTTTAACAAGACATGGACTTCTAAGTATATGTTTACTGAGGTCAAAGTCTTAGCTGTGTCCTTAGTTCGCTAAGGTCGCTGTGTTGAAGGATTATAATTTGAATCGGCACTAAGGGACTAAAGAAAATAACTAATGCGGACATAATAGGAACTTGACTGATTCAGTGGGGGCGGGCTGATGGTTTGCTAGTTAAATTGCATGATCATCACCTGTCAGCTGTCCTTCGCATATCCACCTCAGACTTTCAGCCAGATTTCGATGCACTTGTTCAAACCCACTGGATTCCTCTCACAGAACAAAATGAACTGAAAAAAAGTATTGCTTTTTGTATAAAGTTGATCAATTGCATATCGTTAACATGCTGCAAAACAACTTTTCAGTGTTTGTGAAGATTAACTATTTACAAATAAAATGAAACAATGATGTAATGATTATTTTTGTTTTACTGTTACTTCGATAGTCTTTTCCTAGTTGACCAACATGTAAAATATTTATATAACTATTTACAGAATATCCTTATTCTTCTGATAACCAGTAGCAGCTAATCAAAATATATACTTTACTGCTTTTTACAATGGGGGAAAATGAATAGTGAGCAGAATTAAATTCAAGTTATTGTTGATGCGGCCCTCCAACACATTTCAAGTTTCTCATGTGGCACCTTGTCAAAATTAATTGTCCACCCCTGAGTTATGGAGCTGGGCCATGGAGCTAACCCATGGAGCTAGGATTTTGATGGTAAGGAAGAGTGTGGCAAGCTGGTTTAGCCAAGGCCAAAGGGCAAGAGAACCAAATTACAGGTGTTGGCCATCTGAAGGGTATGCTACAGCAAGGGGGGGACCCGCTATAAGACTTTGAGCCATGAAATGTTAGGTCAGTAGCACTTTCTATTTTGAAATGTTTTATTTTGCTTGCAATGTTTTAGTTTGGCAGCTCAGTGAAGCACTTAAAATATTTATATTTTTATTGTGCTTCAAATAAAACCAATATTTACCTACACCTTATTCTTGTTTAAGATCATTTACATAATATGTATATGAATGTACATGCAGCGTGATAAAAAGGTGACCTTGAAATTGTGGCGACGCAAGGAAAAATGTGGGTGCACCTAAATGTTGTGCTGGTGCACCTAAATAAAAAATTTAGGCGCACCAGTGCAACCAAGGGAAAAAGTTAGTCTGGAGCCCTTCTATTAGGCTTGAACCATCCTTCAAAAATAAATTTTATTTAGTGACACAAACATATTGAGGCAATGTGGACATTTACATAAATACACCCCTTTCAGCCATTTTGTACTTGATTCAATTGCCTTAAGTAACATTTTGAAATACGTCAATGATACATATCTGTACCAAATTTCAAGTCAATAAGACCTTTGGTTCAAGAGCAGAGGAATTTAGAATGTTTCCAAAATTATCACTATACAGGAAAATCCATCATGGCGGACCTTATGGGTTCTTGAGGCTTTTTTGTTCCTCATGAAAAATGAGGCATGCACACCACGTTTCAGAAGAATTGGAGAAATAAGGTGGAAATGCCATCACTTTGAAAATTGGGCGACTTTTGGGCGTGGCCTGTGGCGCCCCCTATAGTCCAATGTGGCCCATATTTGGAGTGGGGGTACACACTCAGATGTAGTATCACTGTGCCAAATTAGAAAATTAGTTACCAATACCAAGTTGAGTTATTGTGGCCAAGGAGAATAATAATAATAATAAATATAACCGCAAGCAGTAATGGCGGATTCCTCCAAACACTGCGAACCATTGAAAAATGTATATTCTTGACAAATTGTAACTGTATAGAAAAATCTATGCTGCAGAATTACCAATGGGATACCAAATCTGAAATGCAATACCATCAAGATCCACAAGGCTCTTTATTTCAAGCCAAGAAGTGAAGGGAGCAAGCTTGGTTGGCCTATCCATTCCCGAAAGCCTTGTATCTTTGTGCTTTAGGGCATGGCCTGTAGCGCCACCTATGGGTAATGGTTGGCCAGTTGTGGTGTGGTAATTACTCTTGGCCTATACTATCAATGTTTCAGGATTTTTAGAACTTTTTACCATTGCATACAAAATCGGAAATGCAATACCAACAAGATCCACATGGGCTTTTGTTTAAGTGTGGTTGTTACTCTTGGCCTTTACTATCAATGTTTCAGGATTTGGAGAACTTTTTACCATTGCATACAAAATCTGAAATGTAATACCATCAAGATCCACATGGGCCTTTGCTAAAGACCAAGGAATGAGTGGGGGCTTGGTCAGCCCACACTCTCCTGAAATGTTGCGTGTGCGTCTTGCCAAGCCAGTGCGTGTGTGAAGGGAAGGCTGAGTGTGTGTGAATGTGGAGCGCGCACGCTGAGGAGGAGAGGGAGAGAGGATTTGGCAAATAAGCTATAGAAATTAGCCAAGCATGCATATTTAAAATATTCACAAAAAATCTACTTTTCATCTTACATTCAACTTTTTTTCAGATTTGAGTACAAAACTGAAAATTGATTATGTGGGCATAGCCGTAGCGCCACCTATGGGTAATGGTGGGCCATTTGTGGTGTGGTCATTACTCTTGGCCCATACTATCAATGTTTCAGGATTTTTAGAAGTTTTTACCATTATATACAAAATTGGAAATGCAATACCAACAAGATCCACATGGGCTTTTGTTTAAGTGTGGTTGTATCTCTTGGCCTTTACTATCAATGTTTCAGGATTTGGAGAACTTTTTACCATTGCATACAAAATCGGAAATGCAATCCCATCAAGATCCACAAGGCCTTTGCTAGAGACTAAGGCCGAATCCCAATACTCCCCCTTACCCCTTCCCCTTACCCCTTCCCCTTAATTTACCCCTAGCCCTTGGCCCTTGAAAGTAAGGGGTAAGGGCTACATAGCCCTAGGAAATGGGACGCCACTTGGTTACAGGTACGTCATCTAGCACGTATCAATATCTCCAAAGCAAGTAGTGTTATGCACTGATATTAAAAGAAATTCGCTGCTAATGGAGTTTACGTAGAACTGTAGACATGCTAGTCAAAGAAATGCGGGACTGTTATGCAATTCAGAACTGTAACATTAGCGTACCAAACTAGCGATTTTTAGAAACGTTTCAATTAGGAAAATGGTTGCAAATATATATGTTCATGACTGTATATAACACAAAACAAGACGTTCATAATTTTTTTATCAGTTAATTAAGCCGATAATATAACATTTATCGGACTCTCTGGATGATTTGGTCGCCATTGTTGCCGGTCGCTCAGTTTTCACATAGCCCTAGGTTTCAAGTAAGCTCCCAAACTTACTTGGTTTTAAGGGGTGTATAGCCCTTAGTCTTAGCCCTTCTTAGCCCCCTAGCTTCAAAAGAGTATTGGGACACCACTAGCTCTCACGGCAACGCGCAAAACTAAGGGGAAGGGTTAAGGGGGAGTATTGGGATTCGGCCTAAGGAATGAGTTTGGGCTTGGTCAGCCAACACTCTCCTGAAATGTTGCGTGTGCGTCTTGCCAAGCCCGCGCGTGTGTCAAGGGAAGGGTGAGTGTGTGACAATTTGGAGCGCGCGCGTTGAGGAAGAGTGGGAGAGAGGATTTGGCAAAAAAGCTCTAGAAATTAGCCAAGCATGTATATTTAAAATATTCACAAAAAATCTACTTTTCATCTTACATTCAACTTTTTTTCAGATTTGAGTACTAAACTGAAAATTGACAATGTGGGCATAGCCTTAGCGCCACCTATGGGTAATGGTGGGCCATTTGTGGTGTGGTCATTACTTTTGGTCTATACCAGGGGTGTCAAACATACGGCCCACGGGCCGGAACCGGCCCCCAAGGATGTTCGATCAGGCCCGCAGGACAATTTGAAAGTGGAAAAAATGCATAAAAGACATGGAATTAATATTTTTAATTCGCTGCAATTCATGGATTATCCGCTAAGGGGCGCACTCTTTCCATCAGAGTAGAAGACAAGCCGCATCACTGAGACAGACTGAAAACAGCAGACGGTATCAATGCGCCATCTGCTGCTTGTTACGACGTTGTTAATACCTTGGTCTCTACTAGGGATGGGCGAACGATGCCTTGTGAAGCTTTGGTGGTTTCTTCCGGATATTGCCGGCCCAAAGAGCCGAACTATCGGCGCTTTGAAAATGAACAGCGTCATCTAGCAGCCGTTTAAACTGGCTGAATGAGGCGTAGTGGTTGTCTCCGACGGTAGACTACCCTACGTTATTCAATATTTAATTAAGGCTACATGTGTTCATTTTGATCTGATATTAGTGCTCACACATTAAAATGTTGTGATACATCCGTAGGCCTTTAGAATTATGTCATTTTCTCACAGTAAAAGTTAAAGAATATCGTACGAGATTCACTGGACTGGGGCGCGAAGTTGGGATCCCAGATTCGCATTAACAATATGTAGTCGTACAACGCTTTAACCAACTACACCACCGAAGAGATCATTACTTGTTAAAGCGGTTGGACGGACTTTATACGATATGGTCTTTATATCAATTAAACTAGATAACACAGAAGAAAGACATGATATTTTGGTTATTTATAGCAGAGTATGGTATAATTTTAATGGTCCGGCCCACTTGACATCTCCCTAGGCCGTATGTGGCCCACGATGCGAAATGAGTTTGACACCCCTGGTCTATACTATCAATTTTCAGGATTTTTAGAACTTTTTACCATTGCATACAAAATCGGAAATGCAATACCATCAAGATCCACAAGGCCTTTGCTAGAGACTAAGGAAGGAGTGGGGGCTTGGTCAGCCCACACTCTTCTGAAATGTTGCGTGTGCGTCTTGCCAAGCCCGCGCGTGTGTAAGGGAAGGCTGAGTGTGTGAGGATTTAGAGCACGCGCGGGCAGGAGGAGGGGAGAGAGGATTTAGCCTAAAAGCTCTGAAATTAGCCAAGCATGTATATTTAAAATATTCATTAAAAATCTACTTTTCATCTTACATTCAACTTTTTTTCAGATTGAGTACTAAACATTCTCTAGAGTCTTCATATGAACTTGTGATTGAATCAATGTATCACTTTTTGACCGGCGGATGTGTACAGCATAATTTTAGCATTAGCGATACATTTGATTTGCTGTATATCAATCATTATTGGAGATATGAAGTTGCCTTTGCACATTGTAACATGATGTAATGTCTTCCACCGATATACCAACTTTGGTGTTGATATCTCAAAAATTTGATAAGATTTGATCCAATTTCCTGTTTTTTTGCTTTTTTGCCAATTTTAATTGGCTGTACCGGACAAACGGTTGTGACGATCAAAATTATTTTCGACAACTTTTGTTAGGCTTGGTCTGAAGATTATATTTGGTCATTTTGAAGAAGATTTGACAAAATTTGTAGGAGAAGTAGGCTTTCAAAGGTTTTTGATAAAACCGGAAATGGCGGGAAATCTATATAACCGGAAATTGACGCCGTAGGGTGTGTTAAACTCGTCTTGATCCAGGGAATCCAATTGTACCTCATTTGTGAAAATCGGTCATACGGTTCAAAAGTTGCGTGTGTAAACACAAGTCCAACTTTGAAAGAATTACAAATAATAAAACCACCAATAACAATAGGTTTCCTCCTGACGGAGGAATCCTAATAATACCAACAATTATGTCGCGTGTGGGGACTGAGGGGGAGGACGGGATGGAGAAACGCTAATGAGGGAATAGGCGCAGCTGCCGTCCTGTGCTAATTGATTCCTCAGCGGCGTGGGAATGCGGCCACGGAGAGTAGAAAAGGGCCGACATGTCGGCAAGAGAGAACGCAATACGGAGAGGAGACCGGACACCACCGGTCGAGCAGGTGCGACAGCGAAGGACGTTTGGGGCTACAAAAGACGTCGATCAGAGAGAGCCGGGACGGAAGACGTTCATTAACTGCTCTGCACGACCAGGACAACCGATGGGCAATGGATTACGAATTTGGGATAGACCGTTCGGACTTTTGAGTGGGTGAGCGCTGATAGCGGCCCGTAGACAGTAAGACTTTTATTTCGGTCGGGCCACTGCCGACCGAACGGACCGCCTATTTTTTGTTGTTTGTCTGCCAGCTAGCCTGCTTCAACCCTGGTCATTGCTAGCACGGTGTGGGCGAGCCACTTGCACTCGGGGCCAGCCCTGCATCCCTGACTTCAGACCCCGGAGTACCATAGACTTTGCTTTTCGTGCTCCCTGTGTTGGAGGTGTGGCTGGTTGATTTTAACGTGCGGTGTGCCACAAGTTGGGTGCCTTTACAAACAATTTGATGTGACGTGTTTTTATGTGCCGAGGACTTCACCCTTACAGTACAGACGGGGCAGGGAGGAGGGGGCTGCTTGGGCCTGGCTGGGCCGTTTCGGTGGGGAGTGCGCACAGCAGCAATGGACCGTGACAGTGGGGCAGTGCATTATGAAATTAAATAAAGTTTTGTATATGATAAACCCTCTTGTGTGTGCGTGCTTTGGGGATCTACATTGGTGCCGCCACAGTCATTCAGGACTATATTGGTAGTGGCGACAATTACAATAGGGATATTGTACCGGAGGAACCCTAAATAGGTGCCATAGCAGCTTTGCTGCTACTTAGCCCCTAATTAATGAGCAATGACTTGTGTTTTGTAAATGTAAGATTTTGTTTTAAGTGTGAAATTAGTCTTTTGGTTTGAGGCATACTGTCTCATTGCTCATTTGTATGACCTACTCAAAGTCACGGGCCTTGAAAATGGAAATCCCTCTTCATGCACGCTGTGTATCTGAATGATCCTCATAACAATCCATTTGATTAACTTTGAATGTTCAAAACACATTTTCCAAAGCAGAGAGAATGATGCAGCAACATGTCATAGAGGATACAGGTTTACTATCTGGTTCCACTAAATAAATAGCTAACTAGCTAGGTAGATATGGGACGTCTTCACAAACAGGACATCTTCACAAACATCTTCACTCTAGAACAGATCTGAAGTGGATCTTCAAAGAACACAAGAACCTTTCTGAACAACCAGCTTACTGTCTCACTGGTGCTGAAGAGCTTTTAAACTGAGGAACAGGATGAGGAGGGGCCTGTGAGATGTGATGAAATTCCTCTTTGATTTGCCAAAGAGCAAAATATCCAATTGTCTGGCCATCCTTTGTTGGACATTCCTATTTTAAAAATCAAAGAATGACAAAAAAATGATTTTGGTCAAACCTTTGTCTGCTTTCTCCCTTCTTTCTCCACATTTCATCATCCTGTGGGATTTTATTATAACACATAAATCGCTTTAATACTATTCTTTCTGACAGTAAAATTGCTATGATGTTGTACCTGGGAGATATAACCTTGACACTCAAAATATGCTTTATAAGGTTGACCCATGAACATAAATAAATATGAAACTTGACCCCATTTGATCCATAGTTTAATTAAAGACAGTCCATCCATAGTTTAATTAAAGACAGTCCCCATTTTGTAATTTGAAGTCTCCTTTATTAGAAAATGTAAAAAGTTGGCTCTCTTGGGATTCTACAACTGTGGCACAATATGTTTTTAATTTCCCCAGGGTCCAGGGCATGGCAACTATTTAACAACGGGAGCAAGGCTGCACTGCTCAATGCAACAAAAGGTAAAGCATGTTTCTCTCCTGTGTCCTTCATGAACTGTTTTCCTGATTTAGCTGACACTTGTAATAAAAATCGCTTTAATTTTACCATAATATAAACAAAGCAAAACACAGATGAGGTAATGAGGTCTTCTAAGAATCAATGAAGATCCTGAAGTTTACTAAGATGGTTCACTACTTCAACTGAATTGAAAATTATGTTTGCATAACATAACATTCCAAAACTGTCAAAAGTTGTATTAAAAGCATAAAAAGCAATTTAGCTGTTAGTAAGCTGTCAGTAACTTTGAGCTTGAGTAAAAGATCATTAGCCTTTTAATATAAAAATAATTGTTTGAATAACTATATGGTGAGAGTGGTACGTACCCTGATTACTCATTAATTTATTTGTGGTTTAACAAAGCAATCTTAAGGACGTGTATTCTTGTTCATCACCCTTGACTTTTGTTTGGAAGTTGACAGATACTGTCCTCTAATCCACCTGTAATTTACTGCATGTTCATTGTGATGACTCTTATCAATTGGCTCTCGAAGGACTGTGTAATCCTAGTGTATCTGGAAGGGCACTCTTTTATCCTTAAGGACTTTTGTTATGTTGGACCAACTGGCTACTGGGGTGTGGACCCAAATGCACGACTTCACTGAAGGTCAAGTTGACTGGTTTATTGAATTGAGGTGAAGGAGAGCGAAGGAGATCCGGTGGGGCAGGCAGGTGTGGCAGGCAGGCTGATGAACCGGAGGATGTGGTCTGTAGCAGGCAGAGAGGAAACAAGGTTTTAGGACGGACTAGATATAGTACCATGTACTGGGAGCCGATACTACCTTCTGGACGAAGCGTTGAACTGGCGATGAGTGACAGGAAAACTGGGGTTGAAATACTGTGGTGCTGATGAGGGGATGGGTTGCAGGTGTGTCAATTACACAGGAGGAATGGAGTATGGCATGAAACCTGGAGCCGGCACAGAAATCCAGAAAACAGAAATCCCGGCCCGGATTAGGCCGGGGACATAACAGTACCCCCCCCCCCCAACGGGCGCCCCCTGGCGCCC
Organism: Hypomesus transpacificus; assembly: GCF_021917145.1. Lineage (NCBI taxonomy): Eukaryota > Metazoa > Chordata > Actinopteri > Osmeriformes > Osmeridae > Hypomesus > Hypomesus transpacificus. The sequence goes on from NC_061082.1 coordinate 8,865,817, forward strand.
GGCGCCCCTCCAGCAGCTCCGGGATGGGCACGGCGAAAGTCCCGGATCAGGGCAGGGTCCAGGATCCGGGAACGAGGAACCCAGCAGCGTTCCTCAGGACCGTAGCCCTTCCAGTCCACCAGGTATTGAAAACCCCGGCCGCGGCGGCGCACATCCAGCAGCCGACGCACAGTGTAGACGGGATGACCGTCCACCATTCGGGGGGGTGGAGGGGCAGGGTCGGGAGGGCAGAGGACTGGAGGACACAGGTTTAAGATGGGAGACATGGAACACCGGGTGGACCCGGAGAGAGGAGGGGAGCTTCAGCCGGATAGCGCAGGGGTTGATGACAGACTCCACCTCAAAAGGACCCACGTATCGGGGTGCAAGCTTACGGGAGTCCACTTTGAGGGGCAGGTTCTTGGCCTGAAGCCAAACCTTTTGTCCAGGGGTGTATGTCGGAGCAGGGGAACGGCGACGATCGGCCAGGCGCTTGGATGAGGCAGAAGCGCGCAGGAGCGCAGACCAGGCCGAACTCCAAACTCGATGGCATCGGCGCATATGGTCCTGCACCGAGGGCACAGCGGCCTCGTTCTCCTGTGCAGGGAACAGGGGTGGTTGGTAGCCCAAAGAGCACATGAAGGGGGACATCCCCGAAGAGGCGTTGACCAGGGTGTTATGGGCATATTCCACCCATGGCAGGTAGGTGCTCCAGGTGGATGGCCTAGCAGAGGCAACGCTGCGGAGTGCTGCTTCCATCTCCTGGTTTACGCGCTCCGTTTGGCCATTGGTCTGGGGATGGAACCCCGAAGATAGGCTGACCGTTGCACCAACAGCCTTGCAAAAGGCCCTCCACACCTGGGACGTAAACTGGGGGCCTCGGTCAGACACGATGTCCAGAGGGATTCCATGGAGGCGGAAAACGTGACTGACCAGGAGATCAGAGGTCTCTCTGGACGACGGCAGCTTGGGTAGGGCAGCAAAGTGAGCGGCCTTGGAAAACCTGTCAACTATGGTGAGAACAGTGGTCATGCCATTGGATGGAGGAAGGCCGGTGACAAAATCAAGGGCAATGTGGGACCAAGGGCGGCTTGGTACCGGCAGCGGGCGCAGGTGTCCAGCTTGTGGATGAGAGGAGGTCTTGTTCCGTGCACAAGTGGTGCACGCTGAGACAAATGAACGGGTGTCAGACGTCATTGTGGGCCACCAGAAGTGCTGTCGGAGGAAGGCCAGGGTGCGGGTAATGCCTGGATGGCAGGTGAGGCGGGTGGAGTGGGCCCACTGGAGCACTTGAGTGCGAACGGAGTCGGGAACAAACAGACGGTTTTGGGGTCCCGTACCTGGGTCTGGCTGTTGCTGCTGTGCCTGGGTGACCAATGACTCAATCTCCCATGACACAGTGGCAAAAAGGCAGGTGGGAGGCAAGATGGGCTCAGGAGGGGAGTCCCTTTCGTCTGGAGCATGCAAGCGGGAGAGGGCATCCGGTTTAGTGTTGCGGGACCCCGGACGGTAGGTCAGGTGGAAATTGAATCTGCCAAAAAACAGGGCCCACCGAGCTTGGCGAGGGTTGAGGCGTTTTGCTGACTGAAGGTAGGAGAGGTTCTTGTGGTCTGTCCAAACTACAAAGGGCTGGTCAGAACCCTCCAGCCAGTGGCGCCACTCCTCCAACGCCAGCTTCATCGCCAGCAGCTCCTTGTTCCCGACATCGTAGATCTTCTCGGCGGATGTGAGCTTGCGGGAGAAGTAAGCACAGGGGTGCAGCTTCTGGTCTGGGGGGAATCGTTGTGACAGGATGGCTCCCACTCCAGTGTCTGAGGCATCAACCTCAACCACGAATTGTAGCGTGGGATCAGGCTGGGTGAGGATTGGGGTGGAAACGAATCGTCGCTTGAGCTCCTGGAAGGCGGCCTCTGCCTCCGGGGTCCACCTGAAGGGTGTGGATGTGGACGTGAGGGCTGCGAGTGGAGCAGCGACCTGGCTGTAGTTCCTGATGAAGCGGCGATAGAAATTGGCGAACCCCAGGAAGCGTTGGAGCTGCTTCAGGTTGCTCGGCGAAGGCCATTCTGTTACGGCCATCACCTTGGCTGTATCCATCTCCATCCGCCCCTTGGAAATTACATGGCCCAGGAAGGATATGGAGGATGCATGGAACTCACATTTCTCTTGTTTGACGAATAACCGGTTCTGGAGGAGGCGCTCAAGGACTTGACGGACATGTTGAGTATGTTCATTGAGGGACCGGGAGAAAATGAGGATGTCGTCGAGGTAGACAAAGACAAACCGGTTGAGCATATCACGGAGGACGTCATTTACCAGGGCCTGGAACACTGCAGGTGCATTGGAGAGTCCGAAGGGGACCACAAGGTATTCGAAGTGGCCCAGCGGAGTGTTGAAGGCTGTCTTCCACTCATCCCCCTCCCGGACGCGCACCAAATGGTAGGCGTTTCGCAGGTCCAACTTGGTGAAGATGGAGGCATCACGGAGGGGAACGAATGCAGAGCTGAGGAGTGGCAGGGGGTATGTATTCCGGGTGGTGATGGCGTTCAAGCCCCGGTAGTCCATGCAGGGTCGCAGCCCTCCATCCTTCTTCCCTACAAAGAAAAATCCCGCCCCCAGTGGGGAAGAGGACGGACGGATGAGGCCTGCTGCCAGCATATCCCGAACGTAAGATTCCATGGCCTCAGTTTCAGGATGGGAGAGGTTATAAAGACGCCCGCTAGGGAGGGGCGCGCCTGGGAGCAGATCGATGGCAAGGTCATATGGGCGGTGGGGTGGCAGGGACAGGGCATCTTGTTTACTGAATACTGGCGCAAGGTCGTGGTACTCCTGTGGTACTGTGGACATGTCTGGAGGAGCCACAGAGGTGGGGGAATCGGCAAAGTCCGGGGTGGCAGCCGACCCGAGACAGCGCTGGAAGCAGTGACTGCCCCAGGAAGTAATCTCCCCGGTAACCCAGTTGATGTGGGGATTGTGGAGCTGCAACCAGGGGTATCCCAGCACCAGAGGTGACAGTGGGCAGTCGATGACATGGAGTCGGATCGTTTCATGGTGGTTGCCAGCAAGGAGCTTGAGAGGTGCCGTCTGTTGCTCAATGTGGGCAATCCTTTGGCCGCTTAGCCCTCTGACTACCACAGGTGGACTGACGGGTTCACAGTCCAATCCCAGTTGCCTGGCCATCTCCCGGTCAATGAAGTTGCTGTCAGCTCCCGAGTCGATGAGGGCTTGGACCAACGTAGAGACTGTGCGCCATGTGAGTGTGACGCCAAGGGTTGAACGCGGAGGGGATGAGCAGGCTCGACCCGTCAGTACCTCCCCTACTACTGGCGGGCCCGTTCTTTTCCCGGGCGAGTAGGGCAGGTGGCCACCAGGTGTCCAGGTTGACCGCAGTACAGACAGGCACCCTCGGCTCTTCTGCGTGCCCGCTCCTCAGGAGTCAACCTTGCACGCCCGAGCTGCATGGGCTCAGGCTCGCTGTTCAGATGGGTACCAGGGGATGCCGGTGTTCGAGGTGGGGGTGACTGGGCGTCGAAGGGGGGACAAGGGACGTGGCTGGGAGCGAGGAACCCTTTCACGGCGGCGCTCACGGAGCCGGTTGTCCAACCGAATAGACAAAGAGATGAGCTGTTCCAGGTCGGTTGGTTCGTCCCGGGAGGCCAACTCATCCTTCATGGTCTCAGTCAGTCCCTGGTGGAAAACAGCCCGCAGCGCGGCATCGTTCCAGCCGCTCTCAGCCGAAAGTGTCCGTAACTCTATGGTGTAATCGGCCACACTACGGAGACCCTGACGGAGTGACGTGAGGCGCTTACCAGGATCCGGCCCCCCTTCAGGGTGATCAAACACTTTCAGCAGCTCTCCAGTGAAGGACCCATATGAGGAGCTCAGCGAGCCCCCGGTGGTCCAGACCGCGGTGGCCCAGGAAAGCGCCCTTCCAGACAGAGCACCGATCACATAGGCTATCCTTGCCCCGTCTGTGGGATAGGATGACGGTTGCTGTTCGAATACCAGGGAGCACTGAAGCAGGAATGGACGACAGCGTCCTGGCTCACCGGTGAAGCGCTCTGGGGCTGTGACATGGGGTTATCGGTTGTAAGGAGCAGCGACAGGCGGGGACTCTGCCGGAGGAGCAGGAGGGCCCTGGGGAGGCTGTAAGGACCCCAGGGCAGCCAGGACTTCAGCGAGGGTGCGGGAGAGGTTCTGCATGGTTTCCTCATGACGTGCCAGTACTGCACCTTGGTGGCCGATTGCCCTGCGAACAGGATCGACGTCCGAGCCGGCTGGGTCGCTCATGGCCAGTTCAAACTGTTATGTTGGACCAACTGGCTACTGGGGTGTGGACCCAAATGCACGACTTCACTGAAGGTCAAGTTGACTGGTTTATTGAATTGAGGTGAAGGAGAGCGAAGGAGATCCGGTGGGGCAGGCAGGTGTGGCAGGCAGGCTGATGAACCGGAGGATGTGGTCTGTAGCAGGCAGAGAGGAAACAAGGTTTTAGGACGGACTAGATATAGTACCATGTACTGGGAGCCGATACTACCTTCTGGACGAAGCGTTGAACTGGCGATGAGTGACAGGAAAACCGGGGTTGAAATACTGTGGTGCTGATGAGGGGATGGGTTGCAGGTGTGTCAATTACACAGGAGGAATGGAGTATGGCATGAAACCTGGAGCCGGCACAGAAATCCAGAAAACAGAAATCCCGGCCCGGATTAGGCCGGGGACATAACACTTTGACACGCTAACGTATCTGGAAGGGCAATCTTTTATCCTTAAGGATTTTTCACCCAATATAACATTTAGTTGAGTGGTGTTTTGGGACAGTTTGGTATTCCTGTCAGCAAAGAGGATAAACATCATTTCTGAGGTTTTAAGCCTCTTTCCCCCCTAACATTTGCCAGGAAAGGTGAAAATGAAAAACGTTTTAATGTTTTTGACTGCTGATATCCCATTGGATGACATCAAACTGACAGATAAAAAGCCATCTATTATTCTTTATTACCAAAGTATTTCAACATCACTGGAAAAATGTTGAAACTGCTCTCCATGGAGAAGAAACCATTCTCCTAGATTGAAATTCACGACAACCCACGGGTAGCAAAACATTAATTGAAAAAGGAGGGGAAAAAAATGCTTCAACCTGTCTCTGTCCCAAGATTCAATTGAGCCAACATCTGTACCTTGGGTTGTGCCAGAGCAATCTTGTGGGTCTTTTGCTCTTAAACCATCAATTATTCCCCTCTTCAAGCACACCTGGCAAGGTTTGGTCAGGTAACGAGGCGTAATGGATTTAGACCTGTATCTCCCTTCTTAATTTGCACAATTACAGCATGCACACCACAGGAGTAGGCTATCTTGGACACCATTGGTGTGGGATTCCATATTGAGAAAATAATAACAATCAATTACAATGCTATAATTACTTTAGCTGTGTGACGCAGTGTGTGTGGTCAGCGTTCACGTTAATATTATTCATTTCAATTTAAAGTGGGAAACCAAAATGTATGATTTTAAATATCTTAAATATATTTGTTCTCTGCACTCCAGTGAAATTTCCTCAGTTCTCTAATGGAATAATAATCGTCATTATTACAGAACATGTTGACTTTAATCCACTGCTGTGTGTGCTTCAGTGATCCTCTTAGAGGCACTTATTCTACATTAGAGTCGTTTCCGTTGGCATATTCCTGCCTGCTCCTCCCTCACATCAGTTTGGAGAGCTAACACTGTAGTTGTTGCTATTTCTAGAGCACCAGATAAATTAAGAAACATGATTGACGTAAAATCATTCACCAGTCCTTGAACTGTGTAGAAAAGGCTACAAGTTATGACTCGACTCACAACTTAGAGGAGGCTAGAGGGATTGGAGATTGCCACAGTGTAAAGTGTTGGCATGTTATTGAATCGAAAAAGTACAAAACCATCCTGTAGATCACATTAGAAATTTCTCATGCCCACCGATTAAAAACCAAGTCACGACCCTGTAATCATAAGTGCCATCCAAGTCAAATCCCAGTTGCTTGCATGTGTCTCTCTCTGTCAGACGGAAGCCAAATTCCCCCATCAATTGAGGCGAAGTGAGACACGATCCCTGACAACTTCTCACATCAGACAGGGGATTAGAGGCAGAAGGGTTTACGCTGGCCTTGCCAGAATCGAGGATAACATTTTTTGGATTCAGCAATTTAAACTAATTTCAAGGCTGGCTCTGCAACAATTTTCTGGATCAATGGTACGTCATAGCTCACTTGGTCACCAGGTCCCTTATCGCAGGTACCTACAGCAAAGAGGGCCTATGCTAATTACCCAGACTGAAGGGAATAATACTCAGAGGACAGACGTTTTCAAAATGGCGACTTTGGCCTCTTTCCTGGTGGCCAAAAACTAAAAAAGTCAAAATTCAGAAAATGTATTCTTGGGCTTTAAGTTTGTTTTTCTGATTTGTCCTTGTTTCTTTTTTGCTCTGTTCCATTCTCCCTCTGTGTCAGTTAAGTCTAACCTGTCACACCCATACTGGTCAAAATCTCAATTAAAACTCTAAATCTGAGGGGAAAAAACTAACTGTTTGAGTTAACTTTCAACTTTGAATAATATGCCTTGGATTAGACACATGGACAAGGCATTTGAACCGCACTGGGTCAGGAATGGATATTGACTAAAACTCCCTGAGGCAGTAGCAAAAAACGAATTATGTAAATACAAAACATTCCATTTTAGTCGGCTCATTCAAAATATAATTTCTGATTGCCATCCTATAGCCTTAAAATGAAATGCACATATTCAGGACAGAGACATTGGTGCAGAGTGGTTACAGCCCTGGACCTTAGGGTGTAAAATAAATAAATAAATACAAAACATTTCTGTAGTATGGCTTTGGGGTGGCACAGCTGCTGGCACCCTTTTTTCCCTTTGAATAGGAATAACTCAAAACGTTGGTACTGAACAAAGTTAAATCTGGTAAGATGTAAAGAAATAAACCAACAATGATGAATCTATTCATTGTGGATCACTCTGAGTTTCCCCCACTTTGTGCTGTTCCACCTCCATTTTGTGACAAGAGAAAGGAAGAGAGGAAACACCAAGCTAAATACTTTGAGCTCTGTTCACAGACATTGCAAAATAAACATTCCTCTCTCTTTCTCCTCCCTGCGACATTTTCAGCCATTTGTTCTTATGTTTCAATTACAAGAAGAAAGACAGACCAAGAAAGGGTTAAAAAGCAATTTCCTACATGACAACTGTACAAATGTACGGTGGCAAATGTTGGAGGAAAAAAAAGGGGGGGCTTTGGGTGTATATGGGGGGGGGGGGGGAGATAAGGGAGTGAATGAAGAAGTGGTGGTGGTGTTGGAGGAGGGAGTTTAATCCTGCTGTTTAATCTGTGGAGGTATGGTGGTGGGGGCCTTATCTCTCTCTCCTGCTGTTCGCAGCACTCTCCTCCAGCAACCCGTCTTGACTGTCTGAGATCACTCAGCACTGTGGCGGGGTGGCAGCAAGTAGGTGGCAGAGTCTGGGTGTTTGTGGTGTGTATGATGGGGGGGGGGTTACAGTCCAGTGACCATGGTGATAGATGCTTATCCTTAGACCTGCCCTAAACACACACACACACACCATTTCGCTGTCAGTGCCACTGCTGGCATGCAGTATTGTAGGGAGCAGGGAGAGTTACTGATGCTATTGGCCACCCTGTGGATGTGAGCATCTTCCACACTCCCACTTTGTTTAAAGGTGGGGTACACAGGCGTAGATTTAGGAGCAGACAGTAGGGACATGTCCCTACCAGTTTCAAGAGATTACTGAAACGTTACCACCAATACTAACCAGCAGAGCAGAGGTAGAGTTAACATTATACAGTGGTAATAAAAACAAAATCTATGTTCAAACCAAACGTACATGTATGTCCTTCGGTGGGGATGATGATGCTAAACTGTGCCAGAAAAGACCACCGTAGGACACTGAAGCCCCAATGACCTGGTTCAGATGTTCAGGTCAAAAGGGCAAACAGCGTTCTTCAAAACAACAGCTGTCAACAAACCACCTGACACAGAGGTAAACAGCTCACTGGAACTTAATACACATCAATTCCCAGCAAGCTGCAAGGATTGCCTGTTCATCTGGAATGCACACTGGGTCGTGCAGTTCTCTCGATGACTCTGATTAGTCGATGGATGTGAAATATGATGGAGGGGGGGCTTGCTGTGTGTGGTGTGGCAGACCCAACTCATCGTTCATTAAGAATATTCTAGTCTGAGATGTGCACCAGTGATTCACTAAGAAAAGACCTTGCACTGTCGACCGGACAGTGGATTATCGACCTGGCACCAGACAAAATGACGAAATGATTTCAGAAACCTTCTTTTGTGGATGTCTCTCATTTGACCTTCTGATCAGCATTCACCCTGGCCTCAGATCGAAAAGGGCTCTCTTTTGAATATATATATTTTTTTTAAGTGTCACCTACATGTCTTCCGCATAATATGAGCGTGTCTGGCTGCCTTGGTGTGAAATGGACTGACTTCACTTAGCAGGTGTCAACACAGCAGGGGGTGCAGTCAATAAGTGTCAAACAAAAGGTCAACATCTAAATGCTTCTCTCTGGACAGTATGTTTTGAAAGTACTCTGTAGGCCTTGACAATGGGATTTTACAAAGACATCTGTTGCAGATAATGGAATTCAGTAGTTAAACTAACTTTAAACTATAGTTTCCATTGATGTAAAAATAACTCTTCAGTGTTTCAGTGTGTTGTACAAATGTTAATAATTACTCTTTGAATTCCGTACACCACTAATATAAGATTGTACACACAAATAAAACAATATCTAGTAATTCTACATGACACAAGACAGGGTTGAGCTGTCTTTCAGTCTTCTAAATCAAAGAGGAAAAATGTGTTTTCGATGGTTGAGTTTGTTAGCTCTTTGTCAGCAGAGCAGTGAAGACACCAGGTAGGAGCACAGTTTCTCCCTCTTCCAAAGAATGACTTCACCCTTCAGCCTAATTAAATATAGCTGGAAACCAGTCTGTTCAAACACTACATTAATGTGGGAAATGGCCTACCCTCAGCTTTGATATTCAGAGAAATAAACAGGCCTGCTAAACGAATCCACATCCCTAGCCCCCAGCTACAAAAACAATTACTCGAAAATCAATTTCTACACATACAGCTAGTTTCATTTTAATGAGTCTGTTAATGATAACATTCTACTGACTCACCAAAGTCTTGACACAGACCGTTGCTTTGTTTGTTTTTCCCCAAATAAAATGAAAAACAGTCATACTGGTTGTAGGGAAAGTCGTTTTTTTGAGATGTCTCTTCCTTTCGAACAAGTCAATATTTTCTTATTCTCCATCTGTAACACGCTGTTATCCCTTCCTTGAGCCCATAGCGCTGTCCATGGTGCCTCGCTGTGTTAATGCACAGCTGATGGCTAATGACAGGTAGATTAAGTGATCATGGGATTTTAATGACCACTTATCACCGACCCTCAAAGAGAGTTAGCATGGCAGTGCTGAGAACTGCTGTCTCCCTGCCAGGCACACAGGCTAGCTCTTGACTCTCCTCATCCCCCCACAGAATCACTGGATAATTCTTAGAATTCTGCTCTGAGAGGAATCACTGATCAATCATACAGCACTATTTCACTACCTTGCCATGCAACACGTTTGCGGCGTGCCATCTGCAGTTTTATTCAGAATCTGCAAAGTCAGAGCTATTTCTTTTTGGGCATACTGCCAGTTGGAAAGTACAAATAATCATTCTGACAAACACTGTCAATCCTCCGGCTTCATTAGATCTATGTCTGTCTGTCAACATGTCTGTCTGTCAACATAATATTGAAATAGGCAGATCTGCAGTTTCTATCTTTCACTTTCATAACAGTGTTATGGATGTGTTATCTGATGCAGACATTGCAGCTGCAGTTCCAAAGTGATAACAGATATGCAGCCTTTCAGGATTCTAGGTAAGCCCTTGATTTATTTTTATTATTATTATTATTTTTTTTGCAAAATCTGAATTAAACTGTCATGTCTCTCAGGGATTGATTCATTATAAAAACATGTTATCCAGAGTAGGTGAAACTGAACGTAAAATGCCTTTCTTTAGGATTTTTAGTTGTTGAAATATATATTCAAGATAAGGAAGTATTTAGAGTAAGCATAATTTGCTCTTCTTATTGACCTCCATATCGGCATTGAACTATGGCAATGAATATATATCCCAGACATCACTGCCAGCAGACAATGTAAGTTACCTGGGACTTTTTAGTGTTGATACAAATGCCAATAACAGAGATAAACCACAGTCAACATTAAATCAACATTACATTTCGTCAAGCCCCTAAGAGTATCAACAAAGGAAAAACAGGGAAAAAGCTCAAGTGCAGCAACTATTACACATAATGACAAATATGACTAGAGAGATTTGAATAACGATAAACCAGCAAAACTCTGCATCATCAGGTGGGTAAGAATAGCTACAAACCAAAACAAGAGTTTGGTTCAACATCTGTACATAATTCCCTCACTTTTATCTCTTTTCGCCCCATCTGTCTCTCTCACTCTTTCTTCCCCCTTTATTTCTGTCTCTCTCTTCAAAAACTGTGGTAAAGAGAAATAAATTATCTCTATCTCACCGGGACTCTCAGAAGTATCTTCTAAAACACCTCCCACACCCACACAGTCTAAGCCCTGTACCCCAACAAAGGATGTCACAGGGTGATATTCCACTGAAGCACCCTTACTAGCTGCCTGCTATGACAGCTTGAAAAGCTTGGCTGGCAGTGTTGTATCTGCTATTAGCCCAGGAGCACCAGCACGGTGCTAGGTCTTGTCCAGAGACCCACTCATTGGTCACCAGCAAAAGAGGTGACAGCAGGTCAGAGAATCAAGTATTCAGGTCTGTCCTTTTCTCTCTCTTTCTCCATCTCTCTGTAAATTGTATGTGTTTCTTTCTCTATCTCTCTTTATCAAGGAGAAACCGATAACCAGGGGCACATTGTGTCTTTCAGTCATCAATGTTCCTGCTCCCTGGATCAATTTATTTCCTTTTTTTCTCAGCCCACTTCACACATTTCATCAAGCCACATTTAAAATGCCAATGGTTTCATTGATTTCCATTAGAGCAGATCACGTCTCCAGGCAGGGATATTTTAGTATTTGAGTTGAACACTGCCTTAGAATGCCAGGACCACCGGCATCTGTCGACCACACTGCGCTGGGGAGTTCCATTTGTGTTTAATTGAACAGCTGAAATGGGTCCGAGTTACATAATGGAGGGTAAGGAGTGGAAAATGTGTATACAACTATGTGGTGACCTGTGGCATTTCTTTCACCAGCTTTTCTTTGCTCCTCTCAAACCGACTTGATGCCTCAGTCTAGGTTCTGGCTGGTCTTGGCTCCTCGGCAGAACACCTGGAGGGGTCCGGAGACCAATTCCCTGACATGTTGATGTAGGATCTAGGGGAACCGCTTATTCCACCCCCCCCCCCCCCCCCACCCCCAACACACATGAAGGAAGTGGGGGAACCATTTAACATTTTGTATTTATCTGTTTCCATGTAATACAACTGTGGGCCTCCTGCTGTCCAATGCACACACTTGAATGTCACATAGATCACATCGCAATATTTTAGGGATAAGGTCAGCCTCCCAGAGCCTGTTGGAATCCCTGAGCCATGTGAGTAGAGCCCAGCTGACACAGGGGTGCAATAGGAACGCAGCACCCCCACCCCCAGAGAGACCGCACGCTTTGAAGGAAATGTCTGTGGCTCACATCTGAGGTCAGCGAAGACGCCACAGGACACCACATAGTTGTATTCACCTGGATTAGTCTAGATGTCGACATCAGGGTGTCAGGACTTTGGGTACTTCTGCCACATCATAATTAACACGAATGACAAAACCGAAGAATATACACATGGACAGATAAGGTGATTAATACATTTTGGATGAAGTTTCACCATCACAAACAATGGGAATGTTCTAATCTCTCTCTCTCTCTCTCTCTGATGCTATCTCCATGGTAACAGACTAACAGAGGCTTAGCCTGCATTCTGAATCTGGGATCAATACACTGGGAGGTGCTGGTGATTCAACAGGTTTAGCAACAGCTTGCAGCATTTCCAGATTGTCATTCAATTATATCACTGTGCATGAGCACATCAAGGAGATTAGTTACACTAATAAGCTATGTTTCGATAGGCTATGCAGGAAGATGATGATTAAATGTATTTTTTTACTGAAATTTTTAATAGTTGACAATTTCATTGTATTTTTCAGGTTTGTTCAACTTAAAGATTCTGAAAAAACGGCAGAATAAATTGTATATGCCAACACAAGCTGGAAAAAAGTAAGCATTGACATTTAACACTACAGGCTTCAACCGTTGTGTCAATAAACGCTATCAAAGTGATTCGAGAGACGAAGAGACGTGCTGTGTCTCCACAAAAGCTCTTGGCATGAGGCCTTTATCTCACCTGCTGGTTCCCTCTGCTGGACAACTCAGGTGACAGGGAGGAGGTGTCAAAGTTGCTTAGATCAAGAAAACCCTTCCCCCCTGGTCTTGTCTGGTCCAGCAAACATATTACAGCACACTAACGCTTTTGTCAGCAACCTCCGAATGCCTTCACAAAATGTCAGCTAACATAACTGTTTTGTCCAGATATGCAAAGAGCAGAAAACACTCATTAAAGGCCCCTGATAGGTCCTTATCCCGTGAGATGGACGGTAGAGGACTAGACATGCATTCCAAAGGCCGGAAAGCACTGGAAAGACCGGTAGATATTTCGACAAAAAAAAATTGTACAAATCTCTTCAGGAAAGACCAGTAGATATCACTTCAGGAAAATTGGCTGTTGGAGAAGGTCAATGAAGTGATGATGAAAACGAAGATCTCTGCTACAGCTGATGAACCACTATTGATTTTATTGTGAAATATGGTGGGCAGAAGAGAAGAGGGGTGTGTGTGTGTGTGTTGTGGTGGTGGTGGTGGTGGGGGGGTACTGATGTAGGAGTGTGTGTGTGGGGAGGAGTCTTATTGGTCCGGTATTCTTAAGTGTGGCTAACTCAGTATTACTACATCTAACTTTGAAATGTCATGTCTGGATTTAATCCATAGATAAACGGCAATGGCTGTTATGGATGGTAGAGTAGAAAATTGTCCATAACACTGAAAAGTGAAGGGTTTGAATGAATAACAGAACATAAAGGGGAGAGAGTAAGAGGGGTAGAGACAGAGAGAAACAGAGAGAAAAGAAGAAGACTGCTATACCATATTTAGAAATATTAATGAGCAGCTGGGCAGCTTGTTGTCCCCCAGAGTGGAGGAGAGGAAGAGAGGGAAGGATGATAGAGAGAATGGGGATGGAGAGAAGGGCTCAGGGCAGGATGTGAACAAGCGAACCGATGGCCTTTATGGTGTTTTACAGGACGACAGCCTCAGCCAGCATTGTTCACCGCACTTCCCAGAAGACACCAGTCAGCTGCTGGAGGCTAATGTTAATTAAGGCTTGTCAGCAGAGCACCCCTTAACACAGGGTCACAGAGAAGGTCAACTTGCTACATTATAATTACTTTACATGTTGAAACGAGATCTTCCCTTTGAAACGTATCTCGCTGAGCTGATCTGATTACCACAGCAATTTTTTTTTCCCCTACCATTTTGTCTTGGCACTGCTGCGTGATAAAGACCCTACTTCATGTCTTTAACTGCACAAGCGTACAACATTTTCCAGGGAGTTCACTGTATAAAACAGTTCCCAGTGTGTGGAGTAAATTGGTATGATTAAACCTCAGAAGACACTCCAGGGTGTCTGTTCTTTGTTAAGACAGGACAATGGATGCCCGTCCACTCACACAACAGCACCAGCTCCCAGCAGTGTGTCCCCCTATTGACCCTCTCCATGTGTTCTCACCTCCATGTAGTCCATCTTTCCCCGTCGTGTCCAACACAACTCCCCAAAGGCCACACACTACCCCCCACACTTTCCCTCACCCTCCCCTCCCCCATCGCAGGGGCGTCCCGAAGACCAAGGGCTCCAGGGGGGTGTTAGATCAACGTACTTTTAGGAAAAGCCACGTTTACTTTGGGATTAACCAAGGTAACTTGGTTGAACTAGCCTGCCAGGCTAAAAGTTGAGCTAAATTAAGATGTGTTGCAAATAATTTAAAAAAGGCGGAAACAGAATGTCAAAAGACAGTTCTGTTGAGTGAATTGTAGCCCGCAAAGCGGGCTTGTTTTCAACTGGTAATTAACCAATATACTTATTTTCTCACAATATGACCCAGCATGAATTAATTTATTTGTTTACTTCATCTCCAAAAAATGTATTAATTTAAATAAACAAGTTAACAAATAATGTCACTTTCACTGTTTTCAAAAGCCATTAAGTTCATTGCTTAATTGACATAAAATAAGGCCTAAACTAAGCAGTGCGTCTTGACAAGTTTTGTCAATTGTGTCAATTAGGGCGTATCCGTTCTTTAACCCTGTGAATGAAGGTGCTCAGCTTTTACAAAGAGTGTTTATCCCACCAGCCCTAAGGGTTTTCAGAGACCCTTCCCTGACCAGTATCTGTGGAAGAGGTATAGGTTCAGCAGGCCCAGCATAGTTTATTTAGATACATTTTATTGTAATTCTTTAAAAAAATATGGTAACACTTTAGAATAATGGTCCGTTGTTAACAAGTAGCTATGCAGGAAGTAATAGGTAGTACTACATTAACCCCTGAATTTAATACTATTAACTAATATGGAACCAAGATTAATTAAGCAGTAAGTCATTGCTAATTTACTACAAAGGTAGTTCCTTGGTAGGTATTTGATTATTACTAGATAAATATATCCTCATTGAGAACTACTTGTGAACTATGACCAATTAAGAAAGAATAACCAATGAATTACTAATCACAAAAGTAATGTCTAAAAAGTGAACAATTGTGGGGTTTTTTCTCTTAACATGGTCATAACATTTCAGAAGCTTATGCCTCAAATGGGTTCTTTGTGGAAAGCAGTTTATGAATATTATATCCGGTAACACTATATTTTGATGGTCCGTCTGTTGACACACTATAGGTTATCAGTAACTACTCAGTAGCATGTCAACAGATATGTAGTTATGCATTCAACTAACTGTCTGTAAAAAATCAGGTGCATTTCAAGTGTTGATCTACAGGTTTTACTGAAAGTGTCTGCTGTCTTTCAAAGCTTGTTTTCAACTGGTAATTAACCAATATTCAACTAAATGTCTGTAGATAATTGATAATGCATTGATTCTCAACTAACGATAATGTGCTTCTCTTCTTGATTATTTACAAACTATTAGAAGGCATTCTCCACTAAATGTTTGAAGGTGTGTTTTAGGACCATCCAATTAAAGTAAAAAACCGTTGGGTGTAGTAGAATGCCTATAAACTATCAACAGAACACAAGTTAACCATTTGTACATAAAAAGGAAAGTTTTGCTAAACTGATCACTAACACTGGTTAACTAAAGTCAATACCAGGCTATAAAGTACAGTAAAAACAAAAATTATAGGCAACAAATGAAAGGGAAAAAAGCTATTTTATTTTTACAACTTTTGGTCAGGTGGTCAATACCAGACCAAAAATAAAACAAACATACAATCACCACACAGGCAACGTTTCTTTTTTGTACAGTTACATTAACAATTTACAGAAGAAGAACAAGACATCCTGCCCAATACTGAGGCTGACATCAACTGTTAGAAACACTATAGCGTTACATCACCCCCTAAGCTTGTCAATGAACTTGAAGCTTGTTACAAGCATTTAGTATTTTACAGTAAAGGGGATGAGCTCTTTGTTGCTTTTCAGGTTGATTACCTTTTCTGCAAATTCTGCTGTTGTGTTTGGCAGTAGTGGCCAATGCTAGACACATTATAGAATGAGTAGGCCTTAGGGTTAGCCGTGTACTTACTTAATACTTATTTAGCCATTATGTTTGACTCAGTTTCTCATCAGTTTGTTGAATGTGTTGAATGTTTCATTCCAAAATACAGAATTTGTGTTTAAATGCTAGGTTTCATCATTGTGCCAACCAAAGAATGTTTCATTAAGACATATTTTAAGTGCTTTATTCTTGCATGCCCGTGTGCATTTTTGCATTATATAGGATTTTCTTTTACAATTTTATGGAAATCTTCCAGTGCATATAATTTTTTTTTTACCCAATTGCTGCAGTTGTTATGTTGTAGATCTTGCGGGGTGACATGTTAGTGTGCCGTTAACATGTTTTTCGCTTTGAAATAATGGTCCAGATTACAGTTACTGCGGGATGACAAGGTCATTTTTGAGTATTTAACATGTTTGTCACTTTGCCACTTTAAAATCATGGTCCACATCACTAGTAGTTCCTGCAGGATGACAAGGTAACGCTTGAGTAATTAGTGGGGAGTTATACTGGTTTTCACAAGTAATATAATAAGTCAAATTTTATATTTGACACATAAGGTACAGGCATACATTTCTGTGAGGCACTAGTAATATTCTAACAAACAACGTAATTTGGAAGATGTGGTTTTGCGCTTATCGCTACATAAATGCAGCCAATGTCTTCATTAAGGATGCAAATTGTTTTTGACAAGAGAACATCAATGTTTATATTCATATCCTAAAGAGAAGTCCTTCTCAGGAGGCTAGTGTAACATAAAGGTAGGTCTTTGGAGTCTGAGACATATTGAACTGACACTCAAGAGCTCATAATAGTGAACCAATCCAATCATAAACATGTCAGCATCACTTCCTAATTATAAAAAAATGTAAACAGAGAACATACGTCCATCCTTTGGTAAGAGTAGTCATAATCTCAACCTGTAGCTAACGTATTTGGGGGGATATAATATTCATAAACTGGTTTCCACAAATAACCCATTTGAGGCACAAGCTTCTGAAATGTTATGACCATGTTAAGAGTAAAAGAAACATTTTAGACGTGTTACTTTTTAGACATGTTACTTTTGTGATTAGTAATTAATTGGTTATTCTTTCTTAATTGGTCATAGTTCACAAGTAATTATCAATGAAGATATATTTATTTAGTAATAATCAAATACCTACCAAGGAACTACCTTTGTAGTAAATTAGCTATTACTTACTGCTTAGTTAATCTTGGTTCCATATTAGTTAAATAGTGTAAGAGGGTTTAAAGAAGGTTTGTTCATAATCCAGTCTTCAACGTAGGTTAGAAAAATGATGCAGGCACACAAAATAAAGCTGTACGGACTTAATTTGTTAGTCGAGCCACATTCGTTAACATTCGACCCCGACACGTTTCTACTCGCGCTCTCTACCGCGCATGTCTCTCATCAACCTCAACTTAATGCGTCACTTCCACATATGTGTAAAATAAAATACAATATTTAAAACTCTAAATGTACAAAATATTAAACTGAAAAGTAAATCTCACACTTTTTCCCCCCTGAGAAAAAAAAGATAATAGATAGTAGAAGAAAAAAAAGTAGACAAATATATACAGTGGGGCAAAAAAGTATTTAGTCAGCCACCAATTGTGCAAGTTCTCCCACTTAAAAAGAGGCCTGTAATTTTCATCATAGGTATACCTCAACTATGAGAGACAAAATTAGGAAAAAAAATCCAGAAAATCACATTGTCTGATTTTTAAAGAATGTATTTGCAAATTATGATGGAAAATAAGTATTTGGTCAATAACAAAAGTTAATCTCAATACTTTGTTATATACCCTTTGTTGGCAATGACAGAGGTCAAACGTTTTCTGTAAGTCAAGCTTTTCATACACTGTTGCTGGTATTTTGGCCCATTCCTCCATAAAGAACTTCTCTAGAGCAATGATGTTTTGGGGCTGTCGCTGTCCAACACAGATTTTCAACTCCCTCCACAGATTTTCTATGGGGTTGAGATCTGGAGATTGGCTGGGCCACTCCAGGACCTTGAAATGCTTCTTACGAAGCCACTCCTTCGTTGCCCGGGCGGTGTGTTTGGGATCATTGTCATGCTGAAAGACCCAGCCACGTTTCATCTTCAAATGCCCTTGCTGATGGAAGGAGGTTTTCACTCAAAATCTCATGATACATGGCCCCATTCATTCTTTCCTTTACACGGATCAGTCGTCCTGGTCCCCTTGCAGAAAAACAGCCCCAAAGCATGATGTTTCCACCCCCATGCTTCACAGTAGGTATGGTGTTCTTTGGCTGCAATTCGGCATTCTTTCTCCTCCAAACACGACGAGTTGAGTTTTTACCAAAAAGTTCTATTTTGGTTTCATCTGACCATATGACATTCTCCCAATCCTCTTCTGGATCATCCAAATGCTCTCTAGCAAACTTCAGACGGGCCGGGACATGTACTGGCTTAAGCAGGGGGACACGTCTGGCACTGCAGGATTTGAGTCCCTGGCGGCGTAGTGTGTTACTGATGGTAGCCTTTGTTACGTTGGTCCCAGCTCTCTGCAGGTCATTCACTAGGTCCCCCCGTGTGGTTCTGGGATTTTTGTTCACCGTTCTTGTGATCATTTTGACCCCACGGGGTGAGATCTTGTGTGGAGCACCAGATCGAGGGAGACTATCAGTGGTCTTGTATGTCTTCCATTTTCTAATAATTGCTCCTACAGTTGATTTCTTCACACCAAGCTTCTTACCTATTGCAGATTCAGTCTTCCCAGCCTGGTGCAGGTCTACAATTTTGTTCCTGGTGTCCTTTGACAGCTCTTTGGTCTTGGCCATAGTAGAGTTTGGAGTGTGACTGTTTGAGGTTGTGGATAGGTGTCTTTTATACTGATAACGAGTTTTTACAGAATTACAGGCCTGTGAGATTCAGAAATCCCATGCTCGGGTACAAACTGTTCGCAGAACAGCTGTGCTACTGTGCTGGCCTTCCGATCAACCATGGAATATGCATTAACATATTTAGAGAAACGATGTTGTACCACCAACACCCTATTTCCTCCTAGATTCACAAGCTTCACATGACTCACAATATTGTTCAATTGCACTTCTCATTCCTGGCCAAAAACACCAACACCGAGCGCGTTTAAGTGTGCGCTCAGCACTATAGTGTCCGGCACAAGGATCACCATGTAAGCAATGTAAAGTGTCTTGGACAAAAGCCTCAGGAATTACTACTTGGTACATTTCAGGTTGACCTGGAGCCAGGTGAGCAGTACGACATAGTACGTCACCACGTAACACCAGGTGGGGAAACTGCCACCAGACTTGTCTTAATTTCCCTGTAACCTGTCTGAGATTAGGTCTCTTTTTGTTCTGAAGCCACTTATAAATCTGTGAGAGATGAGGATCTGTTTTCTAAGACTGTGAAATGTACTTTCCCTCACTTCTCAGAGAAACCTGCAAAGGGTTTACAGTAGACTCAATGTTTGCGTTATCATTACCCCCCGGAGTCAAGCAACTTAGAGGCTGCAAACTAGTATGACTGTCCAAACGACAGATTCCAGAAACAACGCCTGTCCGAGAGATGTCAGTTAACTCTTCAGTTTGTATAGCCACTGTCTTTGTTAGAGCGTCCCGTGGTTTAGATAGATCCACAGAAATTCTAGACATAGCGTCTGCATTAGTGTGTTTCCGTCCTTCCTTATGTAGAATGACCCATTCATACGGGTCTAGGTCCATAGCCACTGACCTCTACGTCCTGTGGGATCAATGTAAAACTTACATTTTCTAAGACCAACAAGAGGTTTGTGATCCGTTATGATTGTAAAAGGGCAATTGCTCAAGTATTGACGAAAATGCCGAAACGACCAAACTATTGCCCATAATTCTTTATCGTAAGTGGACCAATTTCTTTCTGTAGGAGAGAGTACATGGATAGCATATGCCACAACACATTCGTTGCCATTTCGGATTTGGGACAAAACAGCAACAATAGCCAGATTAGATGCATCTGTGCTAAAGGTAAATGGCTGATCAAAGTTTGGAAACGCCATGACAGGGGGCGAAGTCAGGGCATCTTTCAGCTGCTGAAATGCCACTGAGCAGTCATCTGTCCATTCAAAGAGGACATCCTTATGAGTCAGTCTGTGTAAGGGTTGAGCTTTAACAGCATAGTTTGGAACAAATCGCTGATAAAAACGACACAATCCCAGAAAAGCTTGTACCTCAATGGGAGACCTAGGTGTTGGCCAATCTCTAACGCGCTGACTATGAGCTGGGTCAAGAGCCAAACCCTCCTTTGACACAATGTGAACCATGTATTTCACAGATGCTTGACAAAACTGACATTTTTGGGGGCTAAGCTTGAGACCTGCTTCTCTAAACCTGGTCAAAATCTCTGTGAGATTTGCCATGTGGTCCTCAAAGTCTTTTCCCATGCAGATTATGTCATCTAAATAAACGACACACTTCGTCCACTGCAGTCCTCTGAGGGCCAGTTCCGTCAGTCTTTGGAACGTTGGTAGACTACTCTTAAGACCCATAGGAATAACCTTAAACTGATATACGGTAAAACTTCAAATAATAGCCCGGGCTTCTATTTACCCAAATCGCTGAAATGCACCGGCTTGTATTTGAGACAGGCGTCTATAAAAGACAGGCCTTTAATTGACAATAGGAGGTTACCACATTATATTAATTTTTTTAAACTCGTATTATTCGTATTTAATTAATATTTATAATTAATTTGAATGTGTTTAACAAATCATTTAATGTAAGAATTGTCTTTGGCTATTGGCAGCATAATAAAAACACAAAAAACTAAACGATGTGACAGCAATGGGCAGAACAATATAAATTACTGCTAAACGAATATGTTTAAAAATCTTTTAATGTAAGAAATGTCATAGATTACCGGTATTGGCAACATAAAAAGAAACAATGTGACAGCAATGGGCAGAACAATATCTACCGCTAAAATCCATCATATATGAACTTGTTGCCCGAAACACATCAACAAGAAAGAACGCTACCCTGTAAAACAACTGCAATCATGTGATAGAAAATTACTCTATTCATCACTATCATCATCCCCACGATCCTAAATGACAAGTTCATTGGCAAATTCCTCCTCCACGTCGCTCTCCTCCACTTCTCCCTCTCCAGCCTCCGCTAACTCTGCCTGCCTTGCTTGTAGTAACAGCTCCCGCCCAGATGCGCACGGTTCTCCCTCTTTGAAACAATGGATAAGGTGATCCTCGCTTCCATCAGAAGCTACTGTCAGGCCACATACCTAAGGATAACATCCTGAAGTTAATGAAATACATTATCTCCTCTTTCTCCCTTACACACACACACAGCGCGTGCTGCGTACAAGCATACCTTAAAGGAATTTCTCAGCTGCTCCGTATCTAGCTTTTCCCACGCTTGAAGTACCCAGGACACCAACAAGCGGCGAGCTGGGGCCCTCATATTTCCTCCAGCGGTGTACTCCTTGTCCACATCCCCTGCCATCCAGTTGACATAGGACTCGTGCAGGCTGGTTTTGAACGGTTGGTTCCATACAACGTCAGGGGCCTGTATGTACTTTGTACAGCCACTGGGTATAACAGCCGTGGTTATGTTGTAGCCCCTTTTGAGCTCAGCTTTGGTCGCTGCGCTGATATGACAGCGATATGAATCCCAGGCTAGGAGACGAGGGGCGAAGTTAAGCTTTCCCACCACTCTCAGAAGTCTGCAGTCAGCTCCTCATTCATCCATCCATTTTTGGATGGGGCCACCACCACCCCACTGATATTTTGCATTGCTTTCACCTCCTCGATCCCCCCTTTGAAGACAACGTACGGTTTCATTTTGGTCCCGTCTGCTTTCGCAGCCAACACCACAGTTAAGTGGCTCTTCTCATGACCTATGGTTTTCAGTGGGACACTGCGCGCACCTCTTGCATCCACCGTTGTAGAGCCCACCATATCAAACCACACCGCTGTTTCGTCCATGGCTATAATGTTTTTCGGCTGTATTTTCTTTGACTTAATAATCCGCGTTGTATATGTAAAAAATTCACTAGTTTCTCAGTGAAGTGCTTGGCGTCTTTCTGGGCTACAGTTGTGCGTCTTCTGACTGAAAAGTCGTTGCACTTCAGGAATTTGTCCAGCCAGCGCTCGCAGTAAATCTTTCCTCATCCCTGCCGTCACTCACTGTTGCATACATTTATTTTGCCTTGGCCCTGATCATTTTACGTGAGACTCTGAGATGCTTTGCCCGCATGCTGTGGATCCACTCACACATGCTCACCTCCAGCTCTTCACTGACCTTCTTCCTCCCTCCAACTCGCAGTCTGGTACTTTTGTTGTCTTCCTCGGACAGACGTTGCAGTTCTGCTTTATGTTTACGCCATTCTCGCACTCTCTTAGGATCAATCGAGAAATGTCTTGCCGCTGCTTCTCCAGAATTTTGTTCGGCAAATTTGACAACTGTCAGCTTAAATGTCAACCATACTTTTTTCTTTTTGTCTCCATGGTGGTATTGAGAGAATTAAGAAAAACTGAAGACTAAAAGAAAGTTTGTTAATCTGTTTGTTATGTTGCGATAGTGATGAGTCGTTTATGAACGGTTGCGTCTGTCACGTGAAATCAAATCAAAACATAGAGCAAACAATCTGACAGGTTTTAAAAGATCAAATACAACCCGACACGAAAAAAAAACAGACCAGGCCTCCATTTGAGACCGGCCTTTATTTACCCAATCCTGTTGTCACACCAGGCGTTCAAAAGAGACAGGCGTCTATTTGGGACTCGGCTATTATTTGACGTTTTACGGTAAGCTATCACCTGTTGTAAAGGCAGTTTTCTGTCTGTCCTTTGCATCTAGTTCTACCTGCCAATAACTAGAAGACATGTCCATTGTAGAAAAGTACTGAGACCCTGACAAAGCATCCAGACTATCATCCACCAGAGGTAATGGGTGTGCATCAGTGATAGTGACTGAATTTAACCTACGATAGTCTACACAAAATCTATAAGTGTTGTCTTTTTTCTTCACCATCACTACGGGACTAGCCCACGGGCTATCACTATCTCCAACCACATCTTGTGCTTTGACTTGTTCTATTTGACGATTAATTTCTGCCTTTAGAGCAGAAGTCCGGTACGCTCGCTGAGAAATGGGAACGTCATCGGTTGTCCTGATTTTATGGGTGACCTTGCTCGTCCTACCATAGTCATGGGCATGCTGACTAAAAACATCCCAAAAGGAAGTCACCAACTCTGTCAAACTCTGCTGTTGTGCCATAGACAACTCAGCACCAGAGGGATCTGGCAGTACAGGTGATTTGGGTATTGACACTGAGTTAAGCCCACAAGCATCTTGCAAGT
The DNA here is from genome assembly GCF_021917145.1 of Hypomesus transpacificus. Classification (NCBI taxonomy): domain Eukaryota; kingdom Metazoa; phylum Chordata; class Actinopteri; order Osmeriformes; family Osmeridae; genus Hypomesus; species Hypomesus transpacificus. Next base: position 8,889,046 of record NC_061082.1, read on the forward strand.
TGACATTATACACACTAACTGCATAATCATCCTGTTCACTCTCAGAGATGGAATGAAAAGTACCAATCTGTGCACCACTGTGCAGAGAAACGTCATCATAAGAAGGATTAACAACTTTCAGATAAATTGAACCCTTATCGGATTTGGTCACGGTCCATATAAATCCAATTGTGGAGTCCTCACGATAGTGAGGCTCAAACTGTAGTGGAAATGTTGGTCATATGCATAGATGTATGTGTATGAAATCTATAATCTTCTATGTTCATTGGTAAGAGACAGGAAGGGAAGATAATTAAATTGAGTTCAAAGGAATGTGAGGTGCTGATAGCTCTGTGGGCAGCTTGCCCTGGGGGATGGGTGAAGCATCTTATATGGCCTTCTGTCCTCTGGTCACTGTAAGGGGTCAATGAGACAGTTGCTCTGAACTTTGGCTAGAAGGACTGTGTCCTGTTTCATTGTTTGTGTTAATTAAAAGTATTGTTTGAAGATGGTCACACAAAGGACAGTTGACCATTTGACTGGTCAACCCCTGTGGCTTTATTATCTACTGCTCTGGAGAGAGCTGTGACATCAAAGAACTTTGGGACACACCGGAGATGTATTGTTTCAAACTGTCACTAAGTTGAGTTAGCCAATCACAGAGTTTGCTACATTGATTGATTGACCTTATAGAATGCCATTTGATCTTAAGTTTATATAAGGCAGTGCATGTGTGATGGTTCGCCATCACTCTCACGAACGATCTGTGTGGATGGCACCTCCTTCGTTGAGACTGATCAGCAAAGCTTTGTTTAATCATGTAATTGTATAGTCTAAATGAATTGTTTTAAAACCATATCCCTTGACTATTCAGATCTACACAGTGACACTCGAATTCTTCCATAGCAGAACACACCTGTATAGCCATTATGCTGCAAACCCTTATGAGGCGATGCAAGCTTGGCCAAAATGACCGTCTCTGAAAAAGCAGGTATAGTCATGTTGGTAGACAACGTAACATCCACCAGTTTGGGAACTTGTTGATTTAAACTCAAAAAATGTATGGAGTCTCCACCTAGTTCTAGAGTCATGTCCCGCACATTTACCACCATCCTGTGAGTAGCTAAGAAGTCCCAACCTAAGATGATTGGTTTAGAGCAGTTCCTGATCACCTGGAATGAATGAGACACAGTATGCTTCCCCAAAGTTACATTAGCCAATAATGTACCCACTAAATCTAAAGTATCTCCAGAAACAGATGTCAAGGGTATGAACTGTTTCACTAATGGTCTTTGACGTAATGTAGCAGTCGACATTCTAAACTCCTCATTAATAAGAGATACATCAGCCCCACTATAAACAAATGCATGAACTAAGGTGCTTTTAATGATTAGTGGCACATAACATCAGCATTCGAAATTACTTGTTTTACGTCGCTGTTTCCATGGGGCCTATCATTGGCAGTTGGCAAGTGGCCCTCCTTGTCAATTACTTGTTTTCCTGGGTCTGGTAAGCACGTGAAGGGGACTGAAAGCGTACGTGGCCCGGGCTTGGCGAGCGGCGACTCTGCCGTTTCATTGAGTAGCCCTCAAACGACTTGTCACCCTTACCAGGATCCATACGGGATGACCGATCTCGATAGTCTCTCTCTTCTCTATATTGTCTACGTTCTTGGGATCCCCTTGGACTCTGAGCATGATAATTCTCACGTTGGTGTGAAGCACTATAGGTCCTATCACCACTACTGTCCCGGTGATCAGATCCACGATGGTCATGCACATCATATGCATGTCTGTCATACTTATATCGCTCGAATGTGCAGCCTCTTGCGCTTTCCGGAGTAAAATTACACCCCCGGCGTTCTGGAAAAGGACGGCTGTTAGCATATCTCTGCCTACTGACCTCGAGCTGAATCTGATCCACTCTGTCCGAAAAACTCTCCAAGGTCCACTGCAGTACACTGACATCCCCGGATGTCGCTAAGTTAACCGCCGAAGGAATTGCAGCTACCGGAGCACAGGAGGAGGCAAGTGAAGTTTGTGGAGGAACCCTAACAGTGGATCCAGGGAAAAGGCCTGCTGTTGGTGATGACCACAGTTGCGTGTGTGAAGGCATCAGAATTTTGCTGGCCTGATGCGCCTGTTCAATCTGTAGAGCCATTGTAAGATCAGCATCCAATGTGTTTACGCCTCGTTCATGTATGCAAAGTTGAAGGTAAGGTTCTATTCCCGCTATAAAGCGCCTGAATTTTTCTCCATTCCTTGCATTCACCTGATATACGGGAAAAGCGTCATCCACTAAGTGGCTAATGTCAGCAGCAAAAACTTGGAGAGCCTCCCCAGGCTAACGTGTATGAGCGTTCACATTGCTCTGAAAAGTAGAGAGGTAGATTGTTTGGCCAATAGCTCCTTTCAGCTATCTTTCACCAGCCTGTAGTCTTTCTTCGTATCACTAGGCAAGCTGTCCCAATAACTAAAAGCCGTACCACCAAGGCAAGTGGACAGAATTTTAGCTAGTTTATCATTATCAAAATCTGTACTAGCCTCCACAGTAACTTCAAACTGTCTGCACCAGTGAAGAAAATCTTCTTTCCCATTCCCCATAAAGACAGGCGGGAAATGTCCAATAAACCACGGCATGGCCTGTGAAGCATTATGACACAATTGAACCCCGTCCGCATCTTCTGCATCCATATCTTCCACTCTTTGTATGCACCAATGCACAAAACAAAAACTGCAAAACTCAAAACTGCACGCACACAAAACTTTACTCGTGCAATACAAACGAGGCGACGGTGGCACCCAACTGAAAAAAAGTGTCTTTCTCTGACAGGGCTGAGCAAACCACCAATCAGAGGCTGTATATCGTCCCTCTCTGTGTGACGTCTGAAATTGACATTTTTAATCTGCGGCATTGGCCGGACACTTTATGTGATCTACAGTCTGACGTCATACGTAGACTGTGTTCCAAACGGAATGTGGCTCTTTCACCATTGCTGTTGTCACACCTTACCTAAGGACGACGTAACCTATTAGGGATTGGGGCATGGAGATTAGGGGCCTGGTGCAGGGTAAATTTAATTAAGAAGCTGTCAGAGCTATAAGACTAGGTGTATGCAGTGCCGGTGACCTATAGCTCCCATCAGTTTGAGCACACCTCTGACGGAGGGTCGTGTCTTCACATAAGGTGGGTGAACACATCCTTTACTCCACAAAGCAGCTGGCAGCGCAACTTGATCCAACCATAATCATAGCTCATTTAGCTCATTTAGCTAAAAATAAATTGCCACAATTTATTTTAAGCATAACATCCTGTAAACTTGTGTAATGACTTGTGTGGCTGTGTGACCTGTGACCTGTGTTTATATAAATCACATACATGGAAGTCATGAATCCACTTGTATTAGAGTGATTGTATTAACTTGCTTTTTCTTTTTCTTTGTGCTGTAGGAAGATGCATAGACTACATCAGCCTGGACAATCATTCCATAACGATTACAGTAGACATGCTTCATTTGAGAGATTGATGGTTGACTGATGGACTTTCAAGTTAAACCCTGAATGGATTTTTTTCTCATCCATGGCCAGGCATTCTCACCTTTGAATGTGAGACCATGAGGTCCTGTCATCCTGGCTGCATACATATTCTAAGAAAAGGCTCAAAGCGTCTAAGCCTGGGTGTCCAAAGGCTCTTTTTAGTTGTCCCCATGCTGGTTAGACTTAGTTACAGAGGTGTTTTCCTCCACATGGAAAATATTCCATAATATTAGGACCAATGGTAACCTGTAATCTACCTGTCATCTGATTGAACCTACTCCCAGTACGACCCTGGCTTTAATATGATGCCCACAACGAGGATCTGGATGCTCTGGATTTTCAGCAAAAGTGGCCCCACAAATAGCATCATGAAATTCTGTATGACAAAACTAAAATGGACCATGATTTAATTTGATCATTTTATATTGTTTTGAAGTATTTTGCTCCTCTCTGTGCCAGGGAGAAGCATTCTGTTTTATTTTCCATGGTTATTTTTGCCCATTCAGGCAGATCCGTAATTATTTAATTAAGCTCTGCATGGATGACTGAACAATTTGGAGGTGAAATACACTTTGAAATATTTCAGAGGAATGAGGGGAAAATGTAATTTGTCTCTTTTTTCAGATCATTAATGCAAGTGATAGCATATTTGCACAACTTTATAGGTACTTTACAATTAGTCTTTGCATCAATGTTGTCACATTTCAGTGACATTCACATACCTATATTACATGTTACTAATAACATACAGTAGTGCATCTGGAGAGTATTCACAGCGCTTCACTTTTTCCACATTGTTATGGTTACAGCCTTATTCCAAAATTGATTCAATTAATTTCCTCAATTATACACACAGTCGCCATAATGACAAAGTGAAAACCGTTTCATGGAGTTAGATTAACCAACGTTCGGGAGGAAGAAAGTGCACCAAGACACCTCCTTCACTCCAATCAAACTAATACGCATCATCCCAGTGAAAGCACGGAAGAATGCGACCGAACTCCCCGTTGTCAATTACGAGTTCTGTACAAAGTCTCTTCAGTTACTCTGGCCCTCGTGTTAGCATGTTGTTGTCACCCTCACAACCTTTCCTTTCTTCTCTGCTTCTCCCTGTCGTCTATCCAGGCTTCCCGGGAGATCTGCTCGAGCTGCTGCTCGGCCGTGACCCACTAGGACTCTCTGCCACACCCCTAGTCCATGCCCGGTAACTATGCACTCACCATTCATATCACCACCATCACTTATTCTGTGCATCCCGTAATCACACTCTCGTCCTCCCAGGCCTTCAGGCCCGGCTCTGCTACTGGCCTCCTCCATCAGCACCAGGCTTGGCTCTGCTACCAGCCTCTACAAAGCACATCAGGCTTGGCTCTGCTACCAGCCTCCTCCGCCAATCGGGCTTGGCTCTGTTACCAACCCTGCTTCAATAAAAGCTATATATTCAATTTCTGGTGTGATTACTGAACTTGTGAAATATTTATTGATGAAAAAATTAAAGAGGTCATTGACTGCAAAACCGAGTTTACCTTGTCATAGTTGAATAACGACAGTTATTCAACTAAAATGTACATACAGTGAACCATACAGTGAAGTCCGTTGACACATCTTTCCTATGCAAATCTCACAATTTGAAACTGCTGCTGTAAATCGGGCTGGACCACCCAAGTACATTCACATTCCCAAAGCCACTCCTATGTTATCTTGGCTGTGTGCTTAGGGTTGTTGTCCTGTTGGAATTTGAACCTTCGCCCCAGTCTAAGGTCCAGAGTGCTCTGGATCCTTCATTAAGGATGTCTCTGTACATTGCTGCATTCATCTTACCCTCAATCCTGACTAGTCTTACAGTTTTCCAATTCACACAGTGTGTGCCTTTTCCCCAGCATTCTGGGGTCTCATTTATAAAGCTTGCGTACGCACAAAACGGGGCTGAAAATGTACGTACGCCACTTTCCACGCAAAGGTTGTGATTTATAGAAAACAAACTTGACGGGAGAATGTGCGGTCCTCCACACAAACTCTGACCCTCCCATAGGCCTATGCATATTTTGAAAACTGTTGGAATTGGCAACGCAGATGACCGTATGTAGTCAGACTGCAGAAATTGAATGTGGGAAGAACATTACTCGTAATATTTATATATTTTGTTTTCCTCGCTTTCCTTTTTTTTTTCATTCAATTTCATGATTTTCATGAAGATGACATCCAGCAGTGTTATTTGCGCTTGTACTGAGTGATGATGCTTGTTACCTTGTACAATCCAACTTTCAAAAATTCAGCGCTGACTCACCATCAGATTGTCCGGGGAGATTCCCCGACTGCATGGAATACAGGATAACATCACAAATCCTACCTTTAGATAACTGCAGAACACAGTGTAGCTATAACTAAATATATTTCTTTAATACTGTACAAATATCCTCATATTTCAAAAACTGGAAATACAGTTGTTAAGCTCCCGTGCAATCGCTACACTCCACGTCCTCGTTATCAGTCCAGACTTTAATAGACTACTGTTCATAACAAAAAGCTTTCGGTTTCAAATTGTATCTCGACTCCGGGTATTGTCTGGCACAGTAGACGCCACTTGCACAGTTTTTTTTATTGGTGATCCACCGGCCACCATATAATGTCGTTTTCGGGCCTTCACCAATACACTAAGTGTCTGAGAATGAGAACTTTCGCTTTTTTGTTTTTTTTGGTTCACCGTGAAGAACAATCGCATGCCAGGGTCATGAGATACTAGATTAGCATTCTTGAGGTGCTTTGTATTGACCATTTATGGTTAAAAATGGGCGTGTTCAGGGAGGGGTAACATGCTGATTCACGTACGCACACTTGGGTGTGATTACGTGGGTAATCTGTGATTTATAAAGGGAACATAGCGTTCAGGTGTAGGTACGCACGGTTTAATAAATCAGAATTTTTGTGTGCATACACCATTTTAGGCGTTTGGGCGTAAGTACACTTTTAGTAAGAATCCTACGCACAGTTTTATAAATGAGACCCCTGGTGGTTCGAAACTTCTTCCATTTACGGATGATGGAGGCCACTGTGCTCATTGGGACCTTCAATGCTGCAGACATTCTTCTGTACCTTTCCCCAGATCTGTTCCTTGATACAATACTGTCTCAGAGGTCTACAGACAATTCCTTGGACTTCATGGCTTGGTTTGTACTCTGACATGTACTGTCAACTGTGGGAGCTTATATAGACAGTTGGGCGCCTTTCCAAATCATGTCCAATCAACTGCATTTACCACAGGTGGACTCCAATGAAGTTGTAGAAACATCTCAAGGATGATCCGTGGAAACAGGATGCACCTTTTTGAGTGTCATGGCCAAGGCTGTGAATACTTATACATGTGATTCTTTTATAGATTAGCAAAAATAAAGCTTTTTTCAAGTTATCATTATGGGGTATTGTGTGTCAAATTTTGCGGGGTAAAATGAATTTAATCAATTTTGTAATACGGCTGTAATATAACAACATGTGGAAAAAGTGAAGCGCTGTGAATACTTTCCGGATGTACTGTAGGTTTATCCTTGTGAGAGTGGATATATAGAAACAACACTGTTAAATTTCACACTTTGACATTTTCGTTGCTATGTCATTTCCATGCATTTCTGCAACTGAAATGCTCATTTCAGATCCAGGAGGTGTTAGTGGTGTTGGTGATGCGTTCAGTAGCATGGTGAGTACCAGGGAGGAACACGCTTCACTTCTTTGAAAGGGGTTACAGCCATACTAGACTTCTCTCAATATGCTGCTTTAAAAGAACACGCAACAAAGCAAATGTTTTCCTACTGGACATGAAAGTGGCCACCCAAGGTCATATTGATTACAGGATAACAAAAGATCAAAAAAAAAAAACACTTTACTGACTGAAAACCACTGCACCAAAAGCTGGCATTTACTTTTATGCTTGAAAGAAAAAAACATCTAAAGAGATAGAATATGCCAGTGATAGTCCTCTAACCCTGATGTGTGCCAGGGTAGGAACAACACAATGTTTGTCTCAGGCAAAGCCTATGAATATAATGACTATCCGGCCAGTTTATGTACTGACTAAAGACTCCTCAAACTGATGAAACAAAAACTGACTTTCATTCTTTTTGTTTATCCAATATCTATAAAAATTGTGTTTGCTTGTTGTGTTAGCACTTTTAAAGGTCAAGGGGGTGTTCCATCAACGTCGCTAACGCAAGTTGTGCTAACACGAATAAGTCTCACTTGGGTAAACGTCAACTTAGACTTAAGCCTCAAGCCGTTCCACTAACGTTCCATTCCACTAACAGGCAACGGTAATTCAAGCTAGACCTCAATAAGCTTAGACTGGGCAGCCCACATCAGGCGATCGTCAAAAAGAGGAGTTATGTCGCAAATAGTAAAGTGTAAAGCAGCAGAGGGGTGTTGTTTCAGCAGCGTAAATAGATTTTTTGAGTTTTTTGGGAGTTGTCCCCAAAAAGGGCAATGTTGCCGCAATTAACATGGCAAGGGAGACAACTTGTCAAACCATTACGACCGTTAACATGCGTAAATTGTAGACCTACCAAATCAACTTTATATATATATATATATATATATGCATTTAGGCCTACTGATAATTAGCGTAATTTGATGAGCTGTCTGAAACCGTTCTGACAGTAGGCTAGCCCAGTGGTTCTCAATCCTGGTCCTCGGGACCCCCTGCCCTGCATGTTTTAGATATTTCTCTGCTCCAACACACCTGATTCAAATAAATGGGCCTGATAACGACCCATTAATTTGAATCAGGTGTGTTTGAGGAGGGAAACGTCTAAAACATGCAGGGCAGGGGGTCCCGAGGACCAGGATTGAGAACCACTGGGCTAGCCTATGGCCGATATTCTCAACAGGAGATTGAGAATAATATTAGCCCAAAAGAGAACGTGGCAGCAATTGAAAATTGTAGGATAAAATTCAAAACACTGAAGAAAGCCATGGTTAATTGCACTTGATGTGGGCTAATAATGTTTTTAATTACTTCAAAATAACTTTGCCACACGCATTTATTAACTGATAGGCTAAATGCTGAGATTTATGATAAAAGGGAAAGATAACCATGACTAAAATAGGGATTCACTGAAATGACTAGTAGGTATTGCAAAGATCCAGCACTGACTTTTTAGATCAGAAGGTGACCCAAACTGCACACTTTGTTTGGAAGAACAGTCATTTAAAATTGCTCAGCATGACTATCATTATTATATCATGAGTATTTTCAATTAACATAGTCTTTCTCCACAGATCCAGAGGGGGCTTGGACAGTGACAGACTCACTTTGGAAAAGCATGCCCTACTGGGAACATTAGGGGAGACTGTTGGGCACAGCATCTAATTGTCTTCTTTGGAAAGAAGTAGGGGCAGCATAAAGGGCACTTCATAACAGCACCCTTTTCCATTGGAAGTAAGGGCATGGGAACAGTCCAATTTAGGCGATTATAAGGGCACCTTATAGGGTACTGCATCACATTTTCTATACTTAAAAGGAACTCATTATTATTATTAGGAACTCATGTTTTTAAACTTATAGAGGACACACTGTCATTTATTGCGTGGGGCATCCTGGGCACTCAAGCATATTTCACAATGTGAATGCTAAACAGTAGGGCACTTGGTCTAATTTTTGCCACTCCAAGGCATTTTAGAAACACTTTCAACCATGGGGGCACCAGGCAGTCACCCCCTGAGTCTTCCACTGGGCCTGGATACACCCATGGGGACAGTATATTGCACCTATAATATTGGGGAAGCCAGAGGAGAGGTAATATAGAGGCTTGTCAACATATAGGCTACTTTAAACAATGAAAATACTTTATACAATTGAATAAAAAGTCTCCTTGATTCTTTGTGTTTCAAGATTACCTGAAAAACTGATGATAATATTCAGGTACTGCTTGGAGCAAAGTATACCCTTCATATTTCCTGGCATAGTTCAAGAACGTCCCACATGCAAAGACATTCAGATGCAGACAGACTTAACAGAGTCAAGGCTTGGCTACAGTGGGTAATTTGCTTCCTTGTGTGTGATTCCAGCAGACTACATTGTCTAGGCCTACCTACATAAACTGCAGTCTACTACCCTCCTCCGAAGGATGGTAGGCTGCTCTTATGTGTTCATTGCCATCCTTACGAGTTGCTTAAGTGTTATTTTATATATATATATATATGTGATTTTTTTATTTTTAAGAATGACAATTAAATCTATCAAGATAAACTATGCTGGGCCTGCTGAACCAATACTTCTTCCACAGATACTGGTCAAGGAAGCATTACTTCTGTCTCTGAAGACCCTTGTGGCTGGTGGGATAAACGCTCTTTGTATAGACCAATTATTTGTTTGTAAACATTCGGGATGCGCGAGCAACATGGTTGCAGAAAACCGGGAAAGGATAGCATTTTAAATGGCAAAAGGACCACACGGATCATGCAAATAGTTCGATTTAAAAAGACCAAAAAGGTCGAGGAGGACAGCTTTTAAGAGAAAAAGCGATTACCCATTGATCTGTCGCATCAGAATTTTGATTTGGGTCACGAAAGTCTTGAAATTTGAGTGAGAATTCGCCCGGTACAGACCGCATAGTCGAGCGGCATCCATGTCTTCACGTCATGTCACAAAGTTCATAATTTTACAGTTTTACAGTCAATTTTACATCTAAAAAGTCGAGCAGTGCAGCTTTCAAGAGATATGCGAATTCTGCTTTTAGCCAGCTGATCCGATTATTTTTCTGATTTGTTTTAACTGGCAATCTGAGTGAGACTGCGTCCCCGTTACACTGACGTTGGCCTCAGTCAGACTCGCTCACTGGCAGTGTGCACAATGTTGTATTTCACTCCATTATACACCAGAAACGTCAGGGAGGACTGCCTAATGTAGATACGAGCCTGATGAAGATAGCCAGCATCTCGGATTTCGTTAACCAAGCCTGTTTCATTCGTCATTTGCCTGAGAAAGCGACCTCCTTTAGCCAGGCTAGTTTTGCCCGATCACTTGGTCAGGCTATTTAAGGGTATAGGGGTCAAGTGACTTTTGTGCATAGACAAGTGAAACGTAAATGTATTTGTCCAAAGGCCAAGAGCCTCAAAAAGTTAATATCAAGCCCTGCAATCCAGTGGCCAGAGATATATGATGACCTGATCGACACTCCAAGTGTAATAGACAGGGGAGAAGTTCGTCTTTTGCAACTGACATGCGCAGTTGAGCCTGCTTGACAGTTGTGTGATGTAGGGTGATAATTGGTCTATAATCTGAGCACCTTCATCCACCACAGGCTTGTCAAAGAACGGATACACCATAATTGATTGTAACTTGTCTTGAGGCTCTGCTTAGTTTCTTAAGGCCTTATTTTATGTCAATTAACCAATGGTTTTTGAAAACAAAAATAAAGTGACATTATTTCTTAACTTGTTAATTTAAATTAATATATATTTTGGAGATGAAGTAGGCCTAAACACGTGAATCATTCCTTTCTGCACTTCAAAAAGTCTGAATTTACTTTTCCGAACACGGACTAAAGTGCTTTGCGCGCAGGAATTTACTCGACGGAACTGTCTTCTGTTTCCACCTGTTTGAAATTATTTGCAACACATTTTTGTTTAGCTTGACTTCTAGCCTGACACGGATCAGAATAATCCACTTTAATGGAACGGAACTCTCGCTAAAGTAAGTGAGACTTGGCGAAATAAGTCTTGCTTTCCCTTAATCAACGTTGATGGAACACCCCCCAGATGTAGTTCAGTTGCAGTAAACACTCAGGGCCTCATTTATCAAGCCGTTTGCGCCTGTTTCCAGGCGTTAATTGTTCGCAAAGACTGACTTAACGATGCGGGCTATTTACAAACAGGGCGTACTTGGGTAAAATTGCAGATTGCCTGCCACATGAACGAGAACAGGCAAGTTGCGCTTTCAATATGCGTTGGTGGGAGGGTCATGGGGAAAGTGGGAGGGTCATGAAGAAAGTGGGAGGGTCGTGGGGAAAATGGGAGTTCCACCCAAAAAGGTGGGAGGATACTGCCAGTAAGAGTGCGCCTCTATTCGCCGCTTAAAAGCAGGTCTTAACCAGGAGCGCATTTTCCTGTGTGTACAAATGTACGTACCTTCAATGGCAGCAGTGACCCGAGCAAGGCGAAGCCAGGCCAATTTTTTCCGAGGGTGTGGATGTTCTTCATGTTCGTATGCTTCATGTTTTGGTTACCCGCAATGTTTTTGGGACTATCGCATTGTTTAAGATCATTGACCTATGCACTTTTGTAAATTAAACCAGACACCAATTGGTCTTGTTTCATTACGTGTTCGTTTTCATTTCGCTCATATCTTACACCAATATATAGATTAAAAATCAGATAACAATACTAATGCAGTGGAGGAGATAGCCTTGCCAAAATCCTTCACATTGAACTATCTCTAACATTGTAGGTAGGCTATTGCAACACATTTCGCTGATCTTACGTTAGTTGACAAGCTGATAGCCGACAAGCTGACTACTGTAACCTTTTCAAAGAAGATGCTGCAGTTCACCTCATTCTGATTGGCCAAATGATTCGCCTGACGTGTCACCAAAGATGCTTTATTGTGAATACAACCGCAGTAGGTTTTTGAAACTCCCGTTTATGGGAAATTGTACCCCCCCCAATAAAAACTCTGTGGATTTGCATGATTTACATGGATGACATGTTTTTTCATTGAAAACTGCTATTTTCACTGAAAAGTTACAAGTTTGTAGGTATGTAAATACATGTAAATGTAAATGTTCTGCCCTGCTGTATGTTCAGGTTTGCTGTTACTTCATGCAGGTCACTACATTTAAACGGAACTTCTCATCATCCCGGCCAAACCCTCCATCTCCCATGACTTCTCAATCACCCTGGGATCTGCGACGGTGACCCCCTCATCCTCTGCCAGGAACCTTGGGGTTACCATGGATGACGAGCTCTCCCTCACGGCCCACATTGCTGCGGTCTCCCGGTCGTGTAGATTCACCCTCTACAACATCCGGAAGATCAGGAGATACCTGTCTGAGCACTCCACCCAGCTGCTTGTCCAAGCACTTGTCCTCTCCAAGTTGGACTACTGCAACTCGCTGCTCGCCGGTCTCCCATCATGCGCAACCCGCCCTCTTCAGAGGATTCAGAACGCAGCGGCCCGCCTGGTCTACAATCTACCCAGACGCTCCCACGTTACCCCGCTCCTCATCTCCCTCCACTGGCTACCCATAACGGCCCGCATCAGATTCAAGACCCTGGTACTGACCTTCCGAGCAGTGAACGGGACTGCGCCCGACTACATCAAGTCTCTCCTGCAGCCTTACACCCCCACCCGCCACCTACGGTCTTCTTCAGACAACCGCCTGGTGGTCCCACCTCTCAAGACCGCCCGGTCCCAGCACAAGCTCTTCTCCTGCCCGGCACCCCAGTGGTGGAATCAACTCCCCACCTCCATCAGAGACACGGACTGTCTCTCCACCTTCAAGAGAAGGCTCAAGACGCACTTGTTCCGGGAGTACAAGGGTACTTAGGAATGGTTTGCTGAACCCAACGCTAGTTTCCTCAAGGATCACAATGACTCTTGCTTAGACTGTTGCTCTTGTTGGTTAGTGGTAGCTGATTTAAACTGTTGTATTCTATTTTAGTTAATCCTATTTTTATTGCTTTCCTACAGGTACACCTGCACTTAGAGATTAATGTGTAATTTTAACTTGTTTAACTACATGCTCTTATGGTTTCTTCCCTTTAGCACTATTTTTTGGTTGTTCACAATATGTACTTCTTGTTTTTGACTACCCGTAATGCTGTGGGGCTATCTTGTTGTTATTATCAGTGACCTATGCACTTTGTAAAGCTCTCTCTTCGAAGTCGCTTTGGATAAAAGCGTCTGCTAAATGAATAAATGTAAATGTACATTTATCCTTTTTCCTGTAGGAAGATCCATGATAGAAATATGCGAGCCCATTGTTCTTTTAGAGGCGCGAGAAGTACGCTTGAGGGCGGAGTATGCGCCAATTGCCTGATGGGTGTCAGGTTTGATAAATACTACGCAAAAGGAAAAAGCATAGCGGGCGCTATTACCAAACTCTGCGTGCGTGATGCTGTTTGTCTAGAAAACGCGGAGTGGAATTCTATTGCTATGGGTATTCCCTCTACTGATAAAGTGGAACGGATTTGATTGTGAAGCAATGGAAAGATCGCTGGACTAGTAGACCAGTCATGCACTAATATTTAGATCGCAAATGTGGGGGGGTCCAAATAACTTTTTTTTTTAAGTGGGGGGGACGTGACCCCCCCAAGTTACATTGCGGCAACGCCCATGGGCCCTCAGACACTGTGGGTCTCATGTACTACGCAATTTACGCGTAAAAGCATAGCGAGGTATGTACAAAAACGCCACACTGAGGTAAAAGCGCAGGCTGCCTGTCGCGGGAACTGAAAATGTCATATTGCACTTTTCCGTGTCATGCATATGCATTCACGGGAGGCTCAAGGGGAAAGTGTTAGTTTCCCATAAAGAGATGGGAGGGGATGCGTGAGTGCGCCTAATTATGTATTCCGCCGCATGTACAAAAACCGCCCGTGAAAGTGCACCTCTATTTTGCGGTGAAAATTCTGCACCTCTTAAAAGCAGGTGTAAACCTGGATGCACGCAGTAATCCGAGCAAGACAAAGACATAGGCCGAGGAGACAATCTGAAAGGATTTTTGCCTCAAAGATTACACTTTTCCAGTTGAGTGAACACAAAATCATTACGCGTTAAAGATCAAGCAGCCATGAAATATTAGCCTACTTGCTGGAATTTGTAATTTCGGTCCAGATCAAAAAATGTTGTGTCGGTGTGGAATTCCGGCCTTGTACCATATTAAAATTTGCTGTTACCTCATGAACAAGCATATCAATTTCGTTATCACTAAATCTTTGTTTTTGCTGTTTTGACATTGGTGGCTGATCCTTGATAGAAAGAGAGAAGGAGGCCCATTCAATTGCACGATTAAATGCTCGCAATTTACGGTATAGTGGGCGGAGAAAGGCGCTGATTACCCGATGAACTGCAGGTTTCTTAAATACAACGTAAATTTAAGTATCACAGCGTGCGCAATCTGGGGGTTGGCCATGGCGCTAATAAGGTTACGTTTGCAAATGTACGCACATAAGGCCAAGAGGGTTTGAGTCAGAATGGAAGTGCAAGTCAGACTTTGACATTTGACCATAAATATAGAAAAATGACTAAACATGACACCCGGTAAACAGACCACAGCAAGCAGCTAATCACATGCACTGTGTACAACTGCTAATTACACACAGCAATACAGAAGCCAAACCCAATGAGAGCTTGTGAAAGTTATCAGTGTATGGTGATGACCAGCCAGACAATTCAAACCATCATTAACCTCTCACTGACCCTAATTCAGTTTCACAATCCCCAGGATTCTAAGGATTAACTGCACATTTGCATAATTAGGGTCAGGAATGGACAAACACCACATAAATAACAACGAAACTGACAGACACGATCACCACTGGACTTAATAGGACTCACTCAGACGCAACAAGCAGCCATTATAGCAAAGCTGGTGCAGAACAAATGGGATCGGCAACACAACATTCAGCAGACATTGTTTTTATGCTGCCATCATGGACCAGCTTTATCTGCTCTATAGCTCACACAATTACTCAGCATTATAAATGTTGCACGACTTTCATACAGACAAAATTATTCCTTTTGTCATTTCAGTTAGAAGAACGTTTGGAAATCTTCCTAAAACATTCATAGAAAAACAACTGAATACATTTGATACAAGTTTATGTTTTTAGACTACATCACAAACACAAATTCTTAGCAAATACGATGGAAAATAAACAAGAAAAACACTCATTCAGTTGCCTCTTTTCATTGCGTAAGATGCTAATGTCTAAGCTTCACCCGACAAGTAACATTTAGCACCCACGTCTTCTAAATGTGCTATCACACCACTTGCATGGTACAAGGCTTCGTACTGTCTGCATTTCCCTATCAGCGTTCCTTGCACAGAATAACACTTATCACTATTGTGCGTTAGGACAGAATAATGTAAAGCATAAATCATAGGTATGCCTAATGTTTTTATTGTTTACCCATGGTTAAAACGTTTATGTAATGTGACTTTGGTTGTTCAAGAAAAAACACTTATCTATCCCTCTTATGAAATAATTCCATATAAAAGAAAATATTAGTGTGAGACTGGATCACACCTACATAATATTTACTTGCCCCATAAAATGAGTCCTGTGTGAGGAGAGTATAGGTCTTGCAAACAAAAGGACAAGTTCTCAAGCTTCTATTTGAGGTGCCCTCTGACAGGGAAAAGGGAGATCTTCATGAACCAACCCATGTCCCACAGAGACCACAGTCATCATTAGCAAGTTTCAGGCAAAGTAATTACTGTAGCATGGCTAAGAAGACACTTCAAACAACCAATTGATCGTTGAGGTTGAAAATATAATCTGATGATTACTTTAGGGTGTTTTAGAAGTGCTAATTAGATGTATCGATCTCATATCATGACGTTTAAGATAGAAGACACACTCTTAACACATAATCTACTGTGAGAGTAAGGGTGCAACTTCACCACTTTTGATAAGGGCACTTCCATACTAGCTCCTGCTTTGATGGTGTCAGACCACTGGGAAAGGGAACCAGAAGAAAGAAAATTACTCTTGAGTTCAAAAACCTGAATACATCTCTTTTGTCTCCCTCCCTCTCTCCCTCCCTCCCCCCCTCTCTCTCTCTCTCCCTAGTTGTCTGCAAAAGCCTGCAATAAAGATCTTCAGTGTTTGAGTTTTAAAGGAGAGCTGAATGCTACTCCTGTTGTGACTTGAGTGACAGTCCAGTGACAGGATACAAATGTGATCCTTCATCACACTAGGCATTGTCATAAACACTGCCAACCCCCGGGCCAAGCTTTGAATTGCAAATGTGTTTGTGATGAGGGTGATGAAAAAGTGTTTTCAACGAGTTTAAAGAGTGAGGGGCGTTAAAGAGTGTGTTTGCCCCTCACTCCCACACTTCCCAAAGTCATCAATTCCGTGTGTTTTTCACTTCCCCATGGCTCCCAGACTAAATGGACAGTCCGCTATTTTCAACAACATTGATCAGCCACTGCGCTGCCTCAACCGGGATGTCAGGAAGGAAATGGTCAGTTGAGGCCAGTGGACTGGCTCACTGCTGGGAGTTGCTGATTGACTTACCTCAGGGGGCTGAACAACAGAACACAGAGACCCGCCCCTACATTGTTTAAAAGCGAGAGGGAGAGTGAATGTTATTTAGGATATTATGTTGAAAAGTATTATTATAATCCAGAGGGAAACTGGAGAGGAACGGCAGGAAATGTTAGCAGCTTTCTGTAAAAAGGGACAAATGTATAGTTTGTGGGCTGGTCTGCATCTCTCCATATTGGTTAGGTTTTGTTTAGGCAAACATGGCTTCTCTGTAGTGCAGGATGGGAGCCAGTGGATATGTGGTGCATTAAACTGTCTGACATTTTTTTCAAAGCGAGCATTACGCAAAACCACATGTCACATGGCCTTTAAAGGGCATCTTGTTGAACTACAAGATGTGCTGCATTCTCATAATGGTCAGTATTCATAATGAACTTGCGTGCTTACTTGATCTGTGTTACTACATTAATCTCTTTAAGAAGGCTTCCATAATCAATGCTGTGGAGTTCACTGCACAAAATGGTGCAGATGAGGTATGTGGGGGATGTGTTGGCCGACTGAGAAACTCCCCTTATGTTCTCTACACATCAATTCTGAAATATGAACCTGATGTGCACTCGAGAACAGAGAAAATAGTGTTAACAAGTTGCCCATTTGTACAGACACACCTCTATGATTTTGACAAATACACTTCCTCAGAATAAATGAAGCTCTCGTTTCACATCACCACGCCTGAGAGCCATCCAGCTTCCATGCCACCTCTTTCTCATTCCAGGATAAGGTCGGGGGATCCCTCGAGGAGAAATATCTTAAATCTATGTTTTCTATCTCACTGCCAATTGTGTAGCAGACTTTTTGGGCTCTCACACTGCCTCTTCTAAGGGATGTGGACATTGTACCCAATATGTAATTACTGTATATACTGTATATATTATTCATATATAGGGAGTCAGGTGCCGGTTGCCGGTTCGATTCCTGGCCGTGCAATATGACTGTCTTTGGACAAGGCACTTCAACCTACTGGCCTCGGGGGAATGTCCCTGTACTTACTGTGAGTTGCTCTGGATAAGAGTGTCTGCTAAATGACTAAATGTAAATATATATAATAAAATATAATGTAAAGTCAATGCATATTAAGGCAGGGTATTTACAATGTGAGTTTATGTACCAATTGGGTTTTGCGATTAGTTGTTACCAGTGTTGGGAACGTTACCGAAAATGTGTAATTAGTTACAGTTACTTATTTCAGAAGTAACTGCATTACTTTACTAGTTACTGCATAAAAAAAGTAATTAGTTACAAGAGAAAGTAACGTTTGCGTTACTTTTAATTCCCTGCTTCTATTATCAAATTAACGCACACAGATAGTTATACTATTTTAGTTTTGCAGTGGCACAGTGTGGGATACGATAACTGTCGAATGTTATATAATTGTATGTTACATTTACATTTTACATTTACAATTTTATAATTGTATGTTGCTCATTAGTTGCCTGAAAGGCAACGGACTCAACTGTTGACATAGGTCGCATGTCTTGACAACATACCTGGCAATCAGTCTGTTTAGTTCTGCCTGGCTTAGAGACTGGAAATACTTCTGTTTAAAATCAAGCCCGGGCTGTATTCATGAAGTGGCTCCGACTGCTTGATCAGCCGAGCTAGCACTGGGTTCTTTCACGATTAGCTTTGTAGAAGCGTGTTGTTTTACTAGGTGCTTGTGATGATTATAATTACTATTCTTCGTAGTTGATAAAGTTCTCGCACCTGCACACAAACTACAACTAACCAGTATATTTATATCCTTGATCTGGACAAGGGAAAAATAATGTTGATATTTCCATGACACAAAGCTTGCGCGGTCCGAACTGTCGGCCATTGTGTGGGCTGTGGGCTGGTCTAAAATGTAGAGTGATTCATTCATACACTGCGTTGTTTAAGTTAGATTAAAAACAGGAAATTGGGGAATTCATGCAAGAAAAAAGTAACGAGTAACAAGACGATTCAAATTTCAGTAATGTAACTGCGTTATTTAATTGAAAAAAGTAATGAGTTACATTACTAGTTACCGCCAAAAGTAGTGGAGTTACAGTAACGCGTTATTCCCAACACTGGTTGTTACACGACGGAGAAACCAAAACCACAGACTATGGGTCTTCATAAAAGTCTCATTACACAGAAAATCAGTCATACCTTTGCATGAAGACTTGGCATGTGAACAGCCGATTCATGGTGTGGTCGGTAGCTGATAAAAAACTGTTGAGGAAAGCCCCTGACCACAACCAGTGACTCTGTAGGCTAGTCATAAATTAACCTTTCACAACTTTGTCAGGGAGGATACTGGACACATTCTGTTGAACACAGCAGTAATTTCATGCATCATTATCATTCATTCTTTTTTGTAAGTATCTTGACTTGTCTTCTACAAGTTTCTAAATACAGTCTGTGAGAGTTCCTCGCAAGAAGTGGAGGTGTTGTCCACCTAGCCCTCACTTGTAGCTGGAGACACATACCTGACTCTCTCAGATATTGTCAGTGGAGATTAGGGGGCTGTGCCAGAAACAGAGGTACCCTCAGAGGAAGTAGAATGCTACATCATAAAGAAATCGACAGGCATTTAAAGTATTCTAAGCATCTCCATGCACGGTGGAAGTAACCAAACATAATGCAAAAATAATCAATTACCAACTCTCGCTATCTTTTTCCCTCTGTCTTTGTTTCTCTCTTCCTCACTCTCCCTCCGTCTCTCTAATCTCCATGACTCGCCACAGCAAAGCTGGTAGACTGAACTTAATACACTGAGACTGACACAGGAAGCTTCTGAAGGTATTTCCAGTGAGGTGACAAGAGGAGCCAACAAACTTGCAGGGAAACACAAACGTCTTATATTCGTGATGCACAAACACAAATCAACAAAAATATGTAGAAGACTAACAAAGTGCCTTTATACAAATGGTGAAACGTGTCAGCTCATCTGTTAATACTTACATCATAATTGTTGTTAAATTACATCAAGATATTTCCAAAATTATGAACAGAAATAACAAGAATCTATCTTTACATTCAAACACAATTATGTACGTTGTATCACATGCAAAGCAAAGTAAGGTTATACCTTAGTCAGACTGGATCCTGGTTAACATTCAAATCATGAGCCTCTTGGCTAGTTTTTTAAAAGAAATGTCAGGTCATTATAGATTGCAATTTTTGCCAGAAAAAAATGAATACATGAAATCTTTATTACCCACAAGACACTGCTGATGCGGAGGAAAGACGCCGTCAGAATAATTCAGACTCTTCTTTTCCAGGTTTACCTGTCAGATCAGACACAGTTTTTTTTTTTTCTTCTCTTTTATTTTATCCTTTGTTTCTTTTGCAAGTTCTCAAGCCTGTCATGTCAGGGTCAGTGTCTAATTACACAAGGGTTTGATCAAAGTAACGAGGGAGAATGGAGAACACAGAACCATGGTTCTCACAGTACGGAAATAAATACTACCCTTCCCTCCCACACCCACCCATCTACCAACCCCCCCACCAACACCCATGCCACCTCAACTAGCACGCACCACAACCGTGCTCCAGTGTCTTTCCTTGTGTTTCTATTGGCTTCCCTCTCCTTTTGTGCCTCAGGGTCTCTTTGTGATTGTGTTCCTGTCCTGCTGTTTACTAGCCTGGATCCTGCACACCATGCTTTAGACCTCCATAGATAATGTTTAGTTCATGTTTTAATTTCAAGTTTGTATTATCTTTCCTTGTGCTCAGGATAATTCCTCATCTTCCTGCTTACCTGCCAATCTGACCACAACCTGCCACCTCCGCCCTGAGCACTCTATTCACCTATATTCACAGCTAATCTTCTTAAATCTCACTTCATTTCCCATGTTTGGGTTCTGTTTTTGGGTTTGCTCTGAACTCCACAACAGTATGAAAACAAAACCATCATCATCATACACTCTACCCCCCATCTCCATACCCAGCTCTACATACCCCCTAAACTAACAGAGAAACACCACAACCTCACCCATGTACCACAGTCACCCAAAACCATCTCCCCAACCCACCTTCCACAGACACACTACATATCACACGTCGCCCTGCCTACAAAACCATATAAATGGATGAAGCAGGACAGCCAGCTCCCAAACCTGTTGTAATTGGACAATAGACTATACAGAGGGAGGCTTCCAGACTGTGTGTCTGCTGGCATCAGACAGATGATAAGACAGATGGAGTGTAAATCATTGCTCTGGAAGGATCCTAGGTGGCTGATAAAAATATCTTCAAGTAGAGAGCGTGGGGAGAATCCTTGAGGAAGATTTTGAAAATCTCTTCATCAATATTTTAGAGGAGCAGTAGCTTGTCCTTTAGGTGTTCATTGGATGTTCTTCAGACCGGAAATCTTCATCCTTTGTCTCCAAATCCAAAGTCCCTGTCTAAACCATACATGACTTTGATCTCCTGACATCAGAAAGTACATACGTTATTGATTCTTATTCACGGCTGCGTTTCCCGAAAGCGTTGTAAGCCTAAATTGATCGTAGAATCCATCGTACAACAAATCTTAGTTTTACGGGCCGTTCCCAAAGACATCATAGCTAAAGTGGCCCTTGAAAATTCTTAGCTCTTGAAAGCGCATAGATTAACCTACTCCGTACGAGCATGTTTGGGAAATGCACGTAAGAAATGTGTTTTGTTTTTTGCTCGGTCGTTCCTTCGATCCATCGTTATCGGGAAACGCAGCCCAGGTCGGTTATCCAAACAACACCCTACAATGATGGAGACCGTTTTTTCTGTATTATCCAAATGTACAACACCTGTTTCCACCATATCTGCCAAGGTCATATTGGGTTGATTCCTGATAATGCTCCATACATCCACTTGTAATCCTGAAAACTAAATGTGCTGGAATTGTGAGACTGTAGAGGGATTAGCGTACTATCAGCTTCTGCAGATAAACACTGGCTGGTAAAATGTTGGGACTGGAGAGCGACTGTGAATATACAATACATGTCAGCAGATCAACTGAGTGTGAAGATGTCTCTGGGATGAAATACAGTAGTTGACCTATGGCCCTGATTCTGTAGGCAATGCAGCTATTGGAAATGCATCAACACTGTTTCCCTTGACAGTGAAAATATGGTGAACAAATTGTTATATTGCCATTTTGACAGAAGTATGGTCAGGTGCTTTTTGTGCTTCGAGCCATGCAAGTTCCAGCCACAACCTTCACACGATAACCCAATATTACAGAGAGTGAAATGCCTGTTTGTGAAGGTAAATTGAAGTGGTGGTATGGGACATGGGCTGTCACTGAGGCTATCTCAGATTAAAGCGTTTCCCCTCGTTTTCATCCAGCACAGCGCCTGAGGGCTCAGAAATCAGCTAAGGATGTATACAGTTTAACCCGAGTGTGGGGAGCCACAGAGCAGGAAAACTAATTTAAACTTACTTTCAATTGAATGTCTGATGATAAAAGAAACCTGAGAGGAAAACAGACTGGAAGTTTTACATTACATGACTCAACCCTTAAGGCCAGGGCAAAATGAGACACAAAGCTTTGAGGTGTAGGTATTAGTGTATACAAAAGTTGAGTTTTCAACTTATCTCAGAGGGTGTTTAGATATTCTTTACACTGAGCACAGACTGTCAATCAGGCTCTTTTCTCCTGCGGTTGGTGCTCTACTGAGCACATTTCAGGGTCGGGTGGTGGGAAGCTGAGTCAAGGCAAATTTCATGTTCATGCCGCAGATAACGCAGGATGACCATCAGTGGGTGACATACTGCTTTGGTCAATTTATTTCTGTGGCAAACTGTCGCAAGCAGTCACCTTAAGTACTCGCTCGATGGTAGTCAGTCTTGAGTCTGAATCTAAACATTAATCTCTCTTTCATGTCGGTCAAGCGCATGGCTCATTCCAGGCCCACCCACGTGTATACCCACGAAATAGCGATAAAAAGGTTTTGGTGTAGTCTTTGTTATAAATAGGGCTGTAATCCATTTGATGTCCAATGGCTAGCCAGCACAGGATGGAGGTTGAATGAGGCAGTTCCATCCATAGTCAATGCATGTTTATCAAACCAACTCAAGGGAGGCTCCCAGGAACCTCAGCCTTGTTCATATTCAGACAGGGGTCTCACTGAGTCCCTCGTCTGCTCTCACTTTCACACCCCTTTGTCCACAAACCCGACAGCCCCCTTTTGTAATAAGATGCACATTTTTGGAAATGTATTCCAGTGTTTGGACAAGGAAAGTTTTTATTCATTAGGCATTTATACATGTTCCGTCTACTGAGATCTGTTCTACCACCTACCCTACCCGCATCTGAAATAGCAGTGGTTAAAGGTGACTTTTTCTGAGCATTATTAAATCAGGTTTGTTATCATCGTTTATCTTATCTTAACTTGATTCTTTCAGCAGGAAGATTAATTATTCAAACTTACGTAGGTTATGCAAGAGGTGATAGCCTTTTCATCAGCGGCATGTGCCTCAGAATAGGTAGCAGAATGCTTGAATTTTAAACTTGTTATTCAGCGTTACTATATATCAAATGGTTATATTTAATACACACACTGATGTATCCATCTTATGATCTGTCTTCTAACTTGTTTGCGGACTGTATCTCCCACGAAGCAGCGAACATGCATCCACCTCCACACAGGCATGGAAGTCAGCAGTCACACGATGGGTGGGTATTCGCTGATCCTGTCTTGATGTCAATCCAGCGCTTCGCAGCGTTCCTCCATGTGGGAGAGCTGCATTACTTTATTTCTATCTGAGTCAGGGCCACAGGAAATGAGGCAGATAACGCCTGGCATTTGGAACCCTCCAGTAGCAAGAGCATGCCCGGTAGAACGGTAGGTGTGGCACCTCCGCTCAAACTGGTCTCTCTCTCTCTCTCTCTCTACTTAATGCTACCCTTTGTAGTGTATTATCATATCATAATACACTGAGCTTTTATTGATCCCTTTCATCCTGCACTTCCTCGACAGGAGCCAATTAATATTACAGTCCTAGGCCTCTTGTCAAGAACTATGATAATAACTATTCAACTATTCAAGAGTGAAATAGATTTAATGCTGTACAGGTTGTTGTGGCACAAGGGATTGACTAGTTAGCACAACAGAGGATGTACTACCTTCTTTGGCAGGTTAAAGAACATTCAACTTGATGGTACACGTTTCTTCCCTTCCGCTGTTGGCCTCTTCAATAAGGCCAAGGGTCCACACTGACTTTTATGACTAAATGTCCTTAAACACATTGCTTTTTGCACTGCATCACATGTTGTATCTTGTACCACTTGTATTTTTTGTAATATTTGTATTTTTATATTGTAAAAACCTTTTATTGTACATTTTACTTAATTATATTCCACTTAGTTACTGCCAGTTATGTACCCGTAGAAATAGTTAGTCCTCAAATTTAAATGTAAGATTTCCTATATGTTTAATGTATGCACCTTCCTACTAAAGCAAATTCCTTGTCTGTGCAAACTTTCATGGCGAATAAAACCCTTTCTGATATATTTCACATTTCAACCACCCTATTGCTGTGTGTCATGGAATCAATTATTTATCATTGCTTAAATGCGCAATTAATTCTAACTTTAGGCATATGCCTTTATGGTTGAAATATGTATTAAATATATCGGGTCTCACAGGGTCCCTTTCACTATGGTATACATACTAATTAAATGTTAACATCCCATTTATTCTCTTTAGAGTGGAGACTGTGAAGGTCAAAGAGAGAGAAAAAAGCCTGGTGATTTGTGAATGAGTCCCGTTGACATTTTCTCCAGGACTGGACTTTCAAGATTGGTTTAGGAGCATGCTTTTACCCTGTTCCTTATCCTCAGAGATAATGTCAATGGCACACGTAAACACAAACACATGCCAGTCCTCATTACCCACCGCATGCATTCTACATGATGCCTTCATCACAGTGTATCTTATGAAATTGATGAATTTGCAGATTTGCCATCATCTTTTTAATCCATGGTGGCTGGCAGATTGTCCAGGAGGCCATTTCCATTCTTTGGAACATTTTCATACAAATGTCAAACTTCTAACATTATCCTATCATAAAACGAACATCAAAGTGTAACGTGTGACAAAAAAAACCTTCGAACAAACAACATACATGTGGGGCCTGTAAACACGAATGTTTTATATGATTGCTTGGGCAAATCTAGGACAGTGTACTATTATACTATCAATGCCCCTCCACCCTCCCCCTCCCTCCCCCCTCGGGGCCAGTGTTAATCGGACCAATAGGCCCTCTTCTCCACTGGATCAATGTCAGCACAAATTTCAGATTGCTTTCCTGATGCAGGCCAAGTTATCTGTGATTCAACTTTAATAGGTTATTGAACACAACCAGCATTTAGAGAGCATGGCCGTATTTCAGGTTATTGACAACCAAACGCACACAACTTTCTCATTAGCATACATTAGGACAACAGAATGAATCTTGACACCTTTTAGGTGGAGGGCAGCACAGATAGAGGTTCAAGCACACCACTTACCACTAAAGAGCAAAGTGTGCAAGACAAACTGCGCAGACACCAAAGCACTGCCAACTGGAGTTACTGTAGGGAATGAAATACATTTACATTTATTCATTTAGCAGACACTCTTATTCAGAGCGACTTACAGTAAGTAAAGGGACATTCCCCCCGAGGCAAGTCGGGTGAAGTCAAGGACACAACATCATGTGGCACGGCGGGGAATCGATCCGGCAACCTTCTGATTACTAGCCCGACTCCCTCACCGCTCAGCCATCTGACTCCCCATGACATGAATTTGAGTGGCCTTAGTTGGGAGGGAGCAGAAAAGTCTAACTGGTTAGGGCCTATGTGGGCACCACTAATAAAAACTAATATTCCATGTCCCATACCTTTTATGAATATTCCTTCAAAGACCTGTCAAACAGCCCCGTCTGCTTGTTGAGTAACGTAGGACATGACATCATCATGGTGCCAAACGTCAAGTCATCCAGGAACTGAGAATTTTAAACGTTTCTCAGAGTTTATTTTGCATAATACATATTGAGCAAATCAGTGTGTATTCCTGTATACACATTCATATTTAACAGCATGGGTGCTCAACACTGATTAGATAAACAAATACAAGATGCTGTACTCATCTCATATTAAAATCAAATGTGCGAGTAATTTGGTTCTTCTTTCGTCAGCTTATTACATTTCTTCCTCAGAACTCCTCCTTACTCACTTGGAGGGTCTTGATTTGAGAGCTGGCAAATAAAGACGGCAAGAAAAATCAGGTGACATTCTACTACACCTGAAGGTTGAGTGGTTTGTCAGTATTGAAACAGTCTGAGAGCTGTCTGCTTCATATCCTGCTGTCATCGTTTTACCCTGACAAGTTTTCTATCACTTAGTACTTGAGAAAAATGTCACCTGTATGAACAAATTATTAGATTTATTTTTATAAACAATTCTGAGAATGAATAATGGGATAATTGGCCAATTTATTAGTTTTCTTAGTATAGATTTGTGTCAATATATTTCACACAGCAGATAATGGCAGTTATGCTATTGTTGAGTAATTTTGACCTTGTAACATTTAGTATTCAATGCTACAGTCACGTATGTATTTTACTTTGCCTAATTGCAATAATGGCAACTGGGACACTGGAGAGTATAGAGACCACTGAAGCACATAACTACATTATTTACCACATGACTCAATCCTCCTCTGTGTGGCACAGGAATACAGACTGCAGAGCGTGTCGTGATATAGACCTACCAGGAAGCAATATGAGTGGTTGGTGTGGAGGGTCAGCCAGAGGCAGTCTTTGCTGTGGCTTCAACACTCAGACACCATTTGACAATTAATCTCAGGCGATTCCTAAAGGACCAACCAGGCAATGCCACAAAGGCTGCACCTTGTGACGGACATGCTGGAGAGCTGCTTACCAAGACCCAGGACTTGCTCGGTTATTACTGGTTCAGACAGATTCTCACACCTGTCATTATACTTTTATGTTTCTGTGAAGTTGGCATAAATATTTCTCAAGCTAAGGGTAAATAACGTGCAAAAAAGAAGAAATGGCTTCACGCGTTTTCCTGAGTAGGCCTACTAAGAAAAACTATGTATTCAGATTTTGCAGACATTGGGGGAAGCTGTTGGGTAATGTATTCAACTATGGGAGCACACACTTTAAAGATCAGAGTCCAAACCATATCTGTGACATTCAACATAATTCAGAACACGGGTCAGTTGTCCAGAAAAGCAAATACCTGTGCGTCAGCGCAGACTGAGCTGCAGTGACATTTGTGATGCTATTTCATTTCTCATTTCTATTTCTATTCTCTGTTTCCAACGCTAGCCCAAGCGATCACTGACATTTTCATCTAAATCACTGCGCAACGATTTTTGTATTTGAAATGTCTTTTAAACATATGCTGTCTCTCAAAGTAATTAAGCGATATGGGTAAAAGGCATCCGGAGCCACACATCCATTAGGCCTATCTGAGTGGTCTAAGAGCTGGCTTGATTAATTTTTCACTACCATTTCCACTAATGTATTCAGGGACAAAAATAAAAGCTTGCCCGGGATTCTTAAAGGATGGAAAGTGTACCCGGGTAACCTTGGTCAAAAGGCTTTTATAATCCCAGCATGTACACTGCAAACATCAAGATTGTAAACACTGTACATCAACCCGTATAACTGCAGAAAGAACAAAAAACGTTTCCAAACAATGGGAGGAGAAGAAAGGAGAGCTGTCTGTTCTGAGCATTACGGCGACTGGAATGGCGTTTATATTGTGATATAACCCTGACTGTTGTATTTTTGACTGCCTTGGTCGACTCTAATGTTTATGTTGCTCTGGAACCAAACTCTTACCCAACTCTGACGGCATTAACAAATGCAGCTGAGAGTCAGCCTAAGACAAAGGCACAAGATATTTAGTCACACCAGGCTTAAGGGTTGGGAAGCAATCTGACTGAAGGATGAATTGATTTGGGTGGGGTTGGGGGAATGGGGGGGGCACAGTTGGGTGCTTTCATCAATCTTGTGAACCAAGTCTTACTCCATGTGTAAGAACAAATACTGGTACGTGTGAGTGCACCGAAATGCACACATTAACACCACCAATGACTTGGTGCTCTACTTGTCAAAGATAGACAAATGTCTGTGCTGGTAAAGGAGTCCCAGGGGTTGGAGAGGGGGTGAGCTGCATCAGAGCATAGGAGGAAGATATTGTTGGGTTAAAAGCCATCCCTAAGATGTAAATTCCCTTCATCTAGAACAGAGGTCGGCAACCTGCCGATGTCGTTGCTGTTGATATTGTTAGCGAATAACGGTAATATTGTAACGGTGTATTAAACTCATAGTGACTGAGATCGCTAGCTAGCTAGCTACTGCTGTACTGTAGCTACAATATCCAACTTATCGATTAAAATTTTCTGGACTGCGTGAGCTTTCTAGCTATCTGTCTGCCTGGACACAATAATTTGCGTTCGGGGATTAATAACGTACCTATCTATTTGATCAACTATGGACACTTTATCATATAGCTCCAAATTTTACAATGAGGAGGCTAACAAGTAACACTAGCAGGAAGTAGCATTGCTACGAGTGTTATGATAGGTTGCTAGGTAACGGAAGCTAGCTAGCTTTTTTAATGAATGCTCATTATGTATTTGTAGCCTACTTATAATTTTTATAGTAGGCTAATATAGCTAATATAGACACTTGGTGCATGTGTTGCCTTCATTATAAGGCTTATATAAGGCTTTTATTTTTTTGCGGCTCCAGACAAAATTGTTTCTTGTTTTTTTGGTCCAATATGGCTCTTTTAACATTTTGGGTTGCCTACCCCTGATCTAGAATATGCCCACAAACCAAGCAGTAAAAGTTTTAAATCAGCTCCACCAAAATCAACTTTCTTTCTCTATCACCTTTCTCCAGTCCTTGGCTTCCCTGACATCCTCAGGTCACAGGTGGGGGTTATCTGATTGGGTGTTGAAGATGCACATCTGGCGGGTATTCCAGGTAGCGGGTTTAACAAACTCTGAGATTAACCCTGAACTCTGAGTTGAGTTTCCGTAACATGCGAAACTCCAAAAATTCAGTTCCAAAAAAGCCGATATGAATTTGTTAACTCAACTCGGAGTAAGGCAACTCTGAGTCTAGCGCGTGCATGAATGCTACCAAAAGCCAACATCTATGGAGCTCCGATACTTGGATTCACCATGGCAACCGACGACAAAAAACTTTGTCATACTTCACCACACTTTAGATATAAATTTTATTTCGTGTTCATGGTCAATCTGAGCACATATTCCGGAAAAAAGCAGCACGGCTGTAGCAGCATAGCCTATAGCTACAATTGGCGTGGAAGACAATTGCTGCCGAGTCAATGCATTTACTATTTGAATGCAATAGCCAGTGCATACATTGAACATTTAACCCCACTGTCCGTTAATATTACAGGAGAAAATAATAGGAGACTTAATAAATAAAATAGCATGTTCAATGTTATATTACATATAAAAACATACTACGAACAGCTAATGTATATTTTGCTTATAGGCTACGCTTGTGATTGTAGCCTCGACGTCACCATGGTTTTAATCATATTCGACATGATACAAAGTTTAAATATCAATTGGTGCCTATTTCAACTTGTAGTAGCAGTTTCCCTCAACAGAATGCTTTTGATCAAATTATGATGATGATTACGTGAGATGACGAAGAGACAATAATGACTGCTGCCGCAGAAATGGATGCAGAGAATTATGTATGGAAGCTACGTATGTATGGGAGAATTATGTATGGAAGCTACGTATGTATGGGAGAGTACATCTCTCCATGTACTTTTATTTACAGGCTTTTTTTGTAATTGTCAGTTACACTGACATTATGAGAATAATGAATATAAAAACGATTTGCACATTCTGACAACGGGGAATGCTGTATACAGTGAGATTTTTTGCATGTGGAACAGTGAAATGTAGCTAATGTAATCTCATGTATACCCAGTTACAAGTAAATTAGTTGTACAAACTGCACCTCGTGAAGAAAGTGCCAAAAACTGATCAAGAGATTGTGTAGGCCTACTTAGGGTAGAAGAATAAAGGCTAATCTCAAAAAAGATTGACTGGAACACGTGAGGATGCATGGTCACAGGTGATGTTAATTGTAGGAACAATAACCTATATGAATATTAATAGTTGAATTTTCGGAATTTCTATTTTGACCAAGAGATGGTGTACTTAGGGCAGAAGAATAAAGGCTGATCTTGTAACGCTATCAACCTGCCCCCACCTCTCATATTGTAAAATATGGAGTTACTGGATGGAGTCTCAACTTGATGGCTCTCACATCTCATTGTGTAATTTACTGTAGCATTGCTAGTCATGTTGATAAGTAAGGGTCAAGATTCTGGTGTGATTGTAGTTGTTCTTAAGGAATTGTGAAGCATTGTTCTGTGGATTATTGATCTCCTGAAACGTTCTCCTCAGCTCTAGCTTGTCCTACTCCTTCTTCCTCTTGCTTTCTATCTCTGGTTTACAATAATCATGGTGGAGTAGGCATAAGAGTTAACCTTCATTGATATCATTTATTTGCAATATGATAAAAATGATTTAACCTTAATTTGACCATTCTTGCTCTGATTTAACCCAAAAATCAAAATAGTCAAATAACTGTAATTCCATTGGTATTGGCATTATTTGGTTAATGTTAATACACTCTTCAGTTTCCCACCTTCCTTCAAACCATAGGGGAATTAGTTTCGGTTGTTTGGCCAATATTGACCCCCTACAATGTTGAAATAGATTTGCTGAAACACCAGTTTCAGGATGGTAGGCTACATCATGTAAATTGTAGGAATCATATGAATCCTGTAAATTGTAGGAACAATAGCCGATAGAAATAGGCTAGGCTACTCATTGGGATTTCTATTTGTAGGCAATGAAGAAGACCAAATACAATTTCAATTATTTGTATTTATTTCAGTGCCCAAAAGCATTTGGTCAATTCTGAGTGCATGTCCACGGCATGTAACACTAGCGACGAAGGCCCAAGGGCTGAAAATGTTGCTAAAATAAATTACAGATGGTGACGGGAAACGGTAACGTTAACTTAGGTATTCATCAGGGAATTAAAGCACATAAAATCGCAATCTTAAAATCGTCTCCCAGCGTATAACTAAGCAAATAAAATTTTGTTCGAGATCGCTCGGCTGAACCAGGAAATGATATGCCGTGTCTGCCAAAGCTATCGGGCTCATAAAGTGGGAGGGGATCGGTAGAAAGTTTACGCAGAGTTTGTTATGGAAAACCTGCTAGCGAGCATGTTAGTTTCACAGAGTAAGTTACCATGGAAACTTACCAAAAGGTTTTGTTACCTCTCTTTCTGGAACATGGAACTCGGAGTATGCCTCTTTTCAGGGTTAAACAACTCAAAGTTTTCGCTAAACCCGCTACTTGGAATACCCCCCTGGTAAATGAGGCACTAGGATTCATTTCCGAGGCTGGCCCAGAGGAGAGGAAGAGTGGGAGAGAAGGAGAAGAGGAACAGGAGCAGAAGAGGAAGGGGAGGAGAAGAGAAGAAGGAACAAGAGTAGGAGTGGAAGAGAGAAGGAGGAGGAAAGAAGGAAATTTAGCAGGAGGATAGCGAGTGGGTCCTTGCTCATACATAACCCCATCAGAGGAGCAGCATCAGGGATTGCCATGGGTGTAGTTTACATCTGTAGGAGCAAGGGGTGGTGGTGAGGAGGGGTAGTAACTGGTGGACCTCTGGGCTGCAGTTCTGAGGGATGAGGCTTTGAGAATGGATCGGAAATGGAACCTAGCTGGCCAGGTTGTGGGAGGGGGGTGGGGGAGATGGGGGGAAAGCTTTACACAACCTAATTGACAGGCTGTTTGGGATAGAGCACTCTAGAAAAGCAGTCACTTTCACGGTCCCCTGTTCTCTGCTGTGGAGGGTTGTGTGTGTGTGTGTGTGTGTGGGGGGGGGGGGGGTTGCAGACGTTGAGTCCACCAGGGGACCTCCTGTCCCTCTCAAACTCATCTGCTCATGTGCAGCAGTCTCTCTCCTCCCACAGACTTGTCGCCATGGAGAGACAGGCAGGGGGGGACAAGGGTGCCAACTCAACCCAGCACACACAAAACCCTACACACACATGCATACACACAAACACATACACACACACAACTACACCACACAACCACACCAACAAACAAACCCACACACACACAGCCTCAAACAGCCACCCACACACATATGACTACAGACAACCACATACACACACACACAACCACATGACCATAGACAAGTAATCACACATACAACCTAATATACAAACACACACAAAAAACCTGTGCAGAGGAAATGTTTCACAAACGAGACAGGCAGATCTAAGAGACAGAAGGATAAAAACATACGGCCTTATTTATTTTCACATCTTAAAGCCTTGTGTGCTGTTAGCTAGGAAAACCTAAATTGACCATATGGCAAGAAATGTTAAAACCATGCCCAAATCAACAAGAAACAGGGTTTCAGTCCTTTCCCAAAACATAACTATGTGAAATCGCTCAGTATGACATCTATTGATCGACCACAGTCTTCTTCCAGCACACATGATTTATTCAAACTGGATGAATGTCTGATCTCAATCAACTCATCACCAAATTTCATAGCAGCAAAATATAATATAATCTCACCGAGGCCTTAAGCAGGACCATTAATGGTGCCACTATCAAGCAAGATTGCATAGCGATAACCACATATCCACACTCTCATAGACACATATACCAACCAACAAATAGCCACTTTGTTAACCCCATGAGCACATGCAGAAAATATAAGTTTTATCTGAGAGGGAAATCAGATAACGCAGGTGCAAATAGAGCTGAGAGTCAGAGCAAACACAGGGGGCGCGACAGTTTACAGAGTCAGAGGGCTTCCTACCACAGAGAAGTGGAAGTCAGATCAGCCCAGACAAAACTCAACCATTATTATGAGAGAGAACACAGAGAAGAAAAACAAATCTGTTAATTCAGTTGCCTGTTGAATCGGATTTTTCTGGATTGTGATGATTCGGTCAATAACATAATATTTAATTGTACACCATGGCATTATATGGTGGAGTAAAACAAGGTTTCACAATGTTGTGTTTTGAGGAAAGCAAATTTAGGAGAGGTGACTATATCAGACCTGTCAGATGTTCTTGTCTTTCTTACAGAGATTTTTTGTATTTGAACGTCACAACTTTAATATTAATAGGTGAATCTATAAGAACTAGAGAGGTTACAATTTCTGTGGAAATTGTAGGGTGTGCTTGCTTGCGTTGGTTGCAGATGGGTCCATTTAATAACACATTTTTACAACTGATATTTCTGTATATTTTATATAAAAATGGCTACTTATTGTTTATGAAGATTGCATAGATTTAAAAGCATACATGTGTTGATGCTCATTTACAATTCAAAAAAGCAAATTTTAGAATAGATTTTATGCGTATTTTGATCGTATTGTCTGGGATAAGAGCAACGTTCTTAGTATTAATTTTTTATATGTGGTGTCAGAAGGAGCTTTGATGTCGGGGTAAATACGGCTATTGCCTCGGAACAAACCCCAAATACACACATAGTAGCCTACATTCGGGTAGTGTCTATAGTAACCACTTGTTCCAGAAGAAGCCAAATCAAGATGTTACCTGAAGGCCAAGGTGGTTATTAAGTACATAACTGATTTGAAGATTTCCAGGGAATGGCTCGCGGTGTAAAGCAATGGCCTTTGGTAAATGACCTGTTTTGCTCTAGTGCGATCGAATCCCACTTCATGCGAGCCTGCAAATGTTTTATTTTGTCTCCATTTATTTTGTCGTGAATGGCAATGTAGTGAGCGCACGTTGCCTATACTGCCATATTCGCCGCAGCAAATATGAGATCCGACTTGAAAATCGCCAGTAATATGTTTGTGAATTTGTGACAAATCTGGTGATAGAGGCAGACTGATAAATACATGCACCGCTGGGAAACCAGTTAGTTTGGAAACCAGTAGGGACACAACACCGGCAGTAGTAGCTGGAATTGCGATTGAAACAGTACCATCTGCTAACTGAAAATATGCCCCACAAAAAATGTAAATAAGCTTGACATTTATTTAGGGAAATGGCTAATTCAAAAGAAGTTTGCTGGAAGCAATCATTGTCAGTAACAATGCCAAATACGACCATTTGATCTCAGTCTAGAGCCCTGCACGGTGGAAAAGCTGACGTCTGTAAATTGTGCTACAAGCAAGCTAGCCTTGCTGCTGTTGCTAGCCAAAATTCACTGAGGGGATTGTGTGAATGCGCCGGAAATTTTAAAAAGTTTCTTTTGACAAAGTTTAGATTGTGGCATTGAAAACAGCGTCACACCAAACAAGCTTGAGTTTAAATACATTATTTAATGTGACGTTACTTACTGTACATGCAAGTCTTGAATTACTTATGTATGATGCTGCCAGTACTGTGGGCAGCAGTCTTTCTAGTACGTCTATGCACGTAGTTGATAACGTGTGTTGACGTTATGACGTTAGGCTTGCACTGATTCCCTTTGCCGACAAAAGGCACTTTTTGCCACAAAAACTTAATTCAAACCTAAACAGTGCAACGTAATGTAAATCCCAATAGAAGCAACACAGCCGTGACCAAGACGAACCTTTTGACACAGGCGTTGTCTATGTAGCGCAAATATTGAGGGATCCTTAGGGGTAGGAAAATAAGAAAAGGATATGTGAGAGAACAAAGGTTGTGCCCTTGCCGAAAGCACAAGACACCCAACTAGAGAGAGTACAATTTCTGGGGAAATTGTAGGATGTGTTTGCTTTGCAGGTGGGTCCTTCCCCTTAAGTTTTTCCCTTCTAGTGATATTTTAAAGCATTAGCCTACTCGTATTGCATAATTCATTAAGAACCCCCTTTGAAACAAGCTACTAACAAGGTAACAACGTTGTCACCGGCAGTATCTCAGATGGAATCGCGATTCAAACAGTACCGTCTGCTAACTGAAAATATGCCCCCAAAAACGTAAACAAAATTGACATTAATTTAGGGGGACATTGCTTATTCAAAAGAAGTTTGCTACGAGCAAGCTAACTGCTGTTGCTAGCCAAACATCACTGAGGGGATTGTTTGAAAGCGCCAAAAAAGAGAATGTTTCTTTTGACAAAGTTTAGGCTGTGTGGCATTGAAGACAGTGTAGGCCTACTACACACTGCGAGCCGAGTCTGACTCTGAGGCTAAAGTAAAAACAAGACGCGGCTCACTCAAATTCCAAAGTTTTACACAAATCCCAAAATTACAAAGACTTTCACGACCTAAATCAAAAATCCGAGATTGCAGTTCCACTCGAAATCGCTTTCTCAACAAAGTCCAATGGTTGGGAATTTTTGGGGGTGGTATTTTTCACTCTTAATCCAAGCTCCAATTTACGTGCTAGAACATCTCTATCACGTTGTATCCATGCGTCGTTGCTAACGTGTGCTGACGTAGTGACGTAGGCTAGCACTGAGTACCCTTTGTTGACAGAAGGCACTTTTTACCACAAATACTTTAAGCCTAAACCGTCAAACGGAACGTGATAACAAATACAAGCAACTCAATCGGGATCACGACGAACATTTCGACACCGACATGTAGTGCAAATATTCATCATTTTTTAGGGGTGGGATAATAATATTAAATATATATGTGAGAGAACAATGGCGTGAGCCGAAGGCGTGAGCACACCCATTAATGTAAATTATATCTTCATACCACAAAATTAAACACATATGGATGGATTTTAAAGTACAATGACACAGAAAGTGAACACAACTGAAGAATTGTTATAATTCTTGTTCTTTTTCAAAAAAAAATATATAAATGTCATTGAATTCTACCTCCTCAACTAAATTTTCTCTCAGCATTCAGTGATTCAAATGGTCTGGAAATAAATCCAAACAAAATATTTTTTCTGAGATCAATAGCCACGCAGTAACACAAGTAAACCACAACATCAATGACAATGGAATTCAATTTGGTATCATTTTCAGGATGAAATCTAAAATACAATGCGTTTACAAGTGCCTAAATTACAAGAAGCCTCGCAATGACACTTCATAATTGAGAACCCAAAGGGTATCTTTGCACTCGTTACCTAAAGAAAACATCTGGAGTTAGTGGTTCGATACATGGTAATTCACTATTGTGAGAAAACGATGATGGTGGTTGTGTGTTCGTGTGTGTGCATAAGTCCGTGCAAATGTGTGTAAATGCATTCACATGGATGTGATTAATATCACATCACCTGTAATAAGGGGTTTGTTTAATTAGGCAGCCTTCCATACACAATAATCCGTCTCCACAATCCCTCCGAGACTCACGCTCATGTAAACTGGAGGAAGCTGCGTGTGAGCCCGCGTGTTCTCACTGCTGTGTGTGGTAGCGTTTCAACAGCACACTTCCATCTCTGTCTTCTCTGTCTATCTCTCTCCGGCGTTCTCTACCTTGTCTCCACACGCCTCCCCAGTTGCCCTGCCCTTGGGACTGGAGTAAATGATTTGTCATGCGTGGAGGCAGCAAGAAGCCTGTAACAAATCTAACTGACAGCATGTCCCCCCAATACATCCCATCCCACTCCACCCCACATGCAAATAGCCAAAAGAGATGAAACGGCATCTTGGGACACTTCAGAAAGATTTTAATGTGTGATGAGGTGCTCCACTGTCAAAGGAGACCTGCCGAGGTTTCAGGAGTTGAAGAGAGACAGATGATTCCTAGATGTCACAATTGTCACGTAATTTGTGTACTTACAGGAAGAGAGACTGTCATCCTGTCAGAGAACATTCTCGCTAACCGGTTGCAAAGGAACCTTCAAAACATTCAGTCATGCCTGCATGACAGACCAACTTCATGCCGCATTCTCCCCAATGCTTTTAAAACTTTGTAATGCTACACTCTGCTGAATGATAAAAAAGACCTTTCCTAGACAATAATATTATGAAGTTACAGATAATCTGGTGTGAACTAGAATGATATAAAATAGAATACTATAAAGAGACAATAAATGTTAATCTATTGTTACCGCAGTGACAAAAGTCAAAGGGGTTTTCATCATTATGTCTCTGTGATGTGGATTTTGAAAGGTTATACTGTGCTCTCACTCTGATAGGAAGGCATGCTTGGGTCCCAGAAAGGTGTGCCTATCAATGTTTAACAAACCTAATTAGGACTTGACACCACCAATCCATCATCACCAGAGCAATTCTAGCTGGGGAGAGAGAGAAAAATCCATCTACTACCGAACTGTGGCTTTAATACATAATTTACACACTCATACTCTGTCACTCTCGCACACACACAAACAGGCATTAACACCCCCACACAGTAGGGATGGATATCGAGAACCGGTTCATGTTTAGAACTGGTTCAAGTGAACCGATTCCTTGGAATCGTCAGCCAAATTCTTTAAAAATTCTGCTAACGGTTCTCTGTGCCGTTGCACATGCACAAACTTTAATAGTTTATTCAGACTGCAGCAAATATGGCAACTAGGCAGAAACGTTCTACAGTTTGGTTGTATTTCACGTGACAAAATGACAAAAACGCCACTCGTAATGCGTGTAAAAACTATATTTCGTCGAAGGGAGGAAATACAACAACTATGAAGAAGCATTTGAACCAGTGGCGGTTCTAGACTAATTTTACTGGGGGGGCCAAGGGGGGGCCAGTGTCTAATCAGAGTGGCACATAAAAAAACGGAAACAACGGATATGTAAACATTAAATACTTTAATTTTGCTTTACAATAAAGTTATACAAAATACTCTGGCTCTCCCTCCTCCAGCTCCTCAACTCTCTCAATACCTTGATATGTTTCTCTAACTTTTTAATTTACTGGGGCAAAAAAGCTGCAATGTCCCTTCCTCGGTTCATGATGACTACTAGAAGAAGAAAAACGTGTAAAACTAATTATTTTCTTTTTTTTTCAGTCAGCTCAGGGGGGGCCAGGGACATTTTTACAGGGGCACTGGCCTCTGGAGGTCCCCATGTAGAAACGCCCGGCGGAGTGAGTTTCAGAGGGGTGAGTGTAACGGAGTTAGAACCGTGAAACTCGCTCCTCAGGTATGTAACAGGCCACCCGCGTCAACGAAGAGCTAGCTTTTCTTGGGCATAGTTGGTAGTGGTCACACTTGGCAAGACGGAGGTTGTGTGTTTGAGCCCAGTGAGTGGCGAGCGAGCCTTGTCGTGACGGAGCGTGGCTACAGCTGTTACATACCCGTCACATTAGCGGACGAGGGGCCAAAAGTCCATAGCCCAGGGGCCTCAAGACACGCCCCATACTCACAGCCCAACGGAGCGGTTTCAGACTCATATTCTGACTAGAATTATGAGTATGACAACATCAGGCTGTCTCAGGGATTTAGAGAGGGCTAAATGCATGTAAACGCTGTTTATGCACCTGCCGAAATTCGGAAATCCACCTCAAAATTGCGGAAATGGCGTTTATCCACCTCTAAATAGCATTTACGTACGTTTACGCACATCTAAGTTCCCTGCGCCTCGTATTCTGCCGTTGGAATAATCCGAAATAAATTTGGTGTAATGCACCAAAGACTCATTCATATTGATTAACAAGTAAACGCTATCTGAATCATTTCATCTGTGACCCTCCAATCAATGCGTTGCGGCTGCGGCGGCGACACCATTCAGGATCCACGAAGTATGTACACATACATGTTGTGGATTAGTCTACCTGTTCGGAATGGATTAATTAGCCATGGATATCAGGCGACCCCCCCCCCCCTCTCCCCCCCTGAATATGCCTATTATAAGAATCACATCCAAATCGAATGACATTATTTTCTCCGGCCAAGACAACAACATCTTTCTCTGTTGCACCGTTCCCCACTCGGCTTCTACGTAAGTTCGCTTGCTGCAAGTTCAGGCAGTGATAAGCGCGCTCTGATGATTTGCATGTTAAACAAACAATATTTTTAATTTGTAGTACATTGTAAGAGATGCTAAATACCATCGGCATTCGGTTACAACAAGACTGGTGATACGAGCGCTCTAGAACGCTCTTAGAACGCTCTTAGAACGCTCTTAGAACGCTCTTAGAACGCTCTTAGAACGCTCTTAGAACGCTCTTAAGAAGCTCTAACGGTGCGTTCACACTGCAGCGGGGCGGGCAGAGCGGGGCGTCGGCTTCCAATTCATTTTCAATGTAACCAGGCGTTGACGCCCGCGTAGGGCATTGTGGGAAGGCGAGCGGGGCGTCGACGCTCGCGTAGGGTATTGTGGGAAGGCGAGCGGGGCGGCGAAAGTTGGATTTTCTGAACTTTATGTAAATGACGAGCGTGAAAACGCCAGCGATGGCCAATCGGGTTGGTTTCTTGTTTCTTGTAACGTAGCAACTGTTGGTCATGGTAAACATTTCTAGGTTTGACAATTTCAAGATGGAAGATCAACTCATCGTATGTGTGTCTTCATACCCAGTATTGTATGATACGTATATGTTCGATTACAGAGACATAAACAAAAAAAATTATGCCTGGCGCAGGGTTGCTGAGGTTGTCGGCGTCCCTGGTGTGTTGTATTTTGTACTTTAATTCAGTTTCTTCACATTACGTAACTTTCTTCTGTGCTAGCTGCATTGTCTAGCTAGCTCACCCGGCATACGATTGACATTCAACGCTGAAATGCTGGCTGGCAGCCACTCGCTATCCATACAGTGAATGTGTAGTGGCAAGTCATAATCTAGCGATTGATTTGCAGACATTTCGAGTAATATAATAAAAGGTTACACATGTCAACGTTTATGTCTGATGCATCTTTTTTCCAGCCGGAACAAGACCCGTTCCATAGAGTGCAGGTGGGATTTAATCTTTCACTCGGCCTAAAAAAAGTGTGGAAAAAGATAACCTATTGTGTGCTGTAGATAAGATCATGTCAGATCTAGAATGCGTGTCGGATTTTTGCTTAATGTGTGTAAAAGTTGTATTTTGTCCGCACATTTGCCATGACATTATACGAACTACAACAGTGATTTAAGAGAACTACAGCTCTGAATGAATCTGTCTGACACGCCCCCCAGCGTGGTGCACTTTGGGAAGGCCGGTAGGAGGAGCGGTAAAAAAGTCTGCAGTGTGAACGCACCGTTAGCGTTAAGAGCTTCTTAACGAATCTGGGAAACCCGGCCATTGCTAGTTAGACTAGCTAGCTCTCTCATCTGCTTTTTATTAACGCTGATTTGCAAGGAATGCAATAACAGCTAGATAGCGAAAACACCTAGACTACCTACTGTAGCCTGTAAACTAGTGATGTGTCGTCCGTGATCGATTTGTTCATTTTGAACGAATCCTTATAAGGACTCGGGAGTAACGAGTCCTCTCAACGAGTGATTCGTTAATTTCCCGACTCGGTCTTTCTACGAGTCTTTGGATAATTTTTCACGTGAACTGCATAGGCTCTGTACTGGTAGCTAGAGGAAACGAACGATTCGTTCATTTCCCGACTCGGTCTTTCTACGAGTCTTTGGATCATTTTTCACGTGACCTGCATAGGTTCTATAGCTAAAGGAAACGAACGATTCGTTCATTTCCCGACTCGGTCTTTCTACGAGTCTATGGATCATTTTTCACATGACCTGCATAGGCTCTGTAGCTAGAGGAAACGAACGATTCGTTCATTTCCCGACTCGGTCTTTCTACGAGTCTTTGGATCATTTTTCACATGACCTGCATAGGCTCTCTAGTTAGAGGAAACCCGACTCGGTCTTTCTACGAGTCTTTGGCCGAATCCCAATACTCCCCCTTATCCCTTCCCCTTACCCCTTCCCCTTAATTGACTCCTAGCCCTTGGCCCTCGAAAGTAAGGGGTAAGGGCTACATAGCCCTAGGAAATGGGACGCCACTTGGTTACAGGTACGTCATCTAGCACGTATCGATATCTCCAAAGCAAGTAGTGTTATGCACTGATATTAAACGAAATTCGCTGCTAATGGAGTTAACTTAGAACTGTAGACATGCAAGTCAAAGAAATGCGGGACTGTTGTGCAATTCAGAACTGTAACATTAGCGTACCAAACTAGCGATTTTTAGAAACGTTTCAATTAGGAAAATGGTTGCAAATATATATGTTCATGACTGTATATAACACAAAACAAGAATGTCATAATTTTTTTATCAATTAATTAAGCCGAAAATGTATCGAACTCTCTGGATGATCTGATGATTGTTGCCGGTCGTGCAGTTTTCACATAGCCCTAGGTTTCAAGTAAGCTCCCGATCTTACTTGGTTTTAAGGGGTGTATACCCCTTAGATTTAGCCCTTCCCCTAGCTCCAAAAGAGTATTGGGACACCACTAGCTCTCACGGGAACACGCAAAACAAAGGGGAAGGGGGAAGGGGAAGGGGGAGTATTGGGATTCGGCCTTTGGATCCTTTTTTCACGTGACCCGCATTGTATTTTTTTGTAGAGGAAACAGTTTCCTTATTCCCTTTCGCATGGCCGCTGTTTTAGTAAGACGTGAATGATATTCGCTCAAGTCATCATACTGACTGGTTTTGTTATTTTCACTTTACATTTACACTTACAGGTTAGTGCAGTGTAATTGTTTGACGTGATAATTAAATGCTACTGTGATAATACATGACCAAATCATACAAACTCATGATACATTATTTTAATGCAGGAATTTCTTTTGAAATAGTATCTGCTGGTGCACATGTCATGCACTAACCAACATGAGAATATCATACGTGTTTGCAGTGGACGTATAGCCCCCCCACCCCCCACCCCCACCCCGTTGAAATGAAAGAATGACTCGAAAAAAGATTTGGTCATTTTACTGAACGACATTCATAGAACCGAATCAGTAAAATGAACCGAACTTCCCATCACTACTGTAAACTAGTTTAGCTTGCTAACGCAAGAGCACCTGCTTCTCCAGTTCTTTCAATAGATAATTTAGACAGGCGTTAGCAATAGGCTAGAGTCTAGACTGCTATTCGTTTTCTGGCTATTTTTTCGTAATCTTCCCTTCTAATGCAGCCTAACAGCTAGTCTCTAACTAGCTAGCTAGAGTAATTTGCTAAGTAAGGTACTGTATTGAAGCGCGCAGGGAAAACAGACAGGACTCAGGACACAAGAGGCAGAGAGCACGTTGTCAAGTTGATAGCTCAAAAGCCCTAAAAGATATATTTCCAAACACGACAGCTACCCGGTCAGACCCATTCAAAACCATAACCCCCCCCTGCTTACCCGGTCAGGTAAAAAAAAAAAACCTGTACGGTAACCCTCCCCTTTCAACCTTTCTACCAATACCCAAACCAGGCTAGACATCTCCCCCAATGAACCAATAACACTCGAACTTGTGTATACCAGTGTTACAGTATGTTGATGTGATATTTGAAACGTATTTAGCTAACAGTGGACCCCTAGTGCAACACAAGAGAATGTTGATTAAAATGACGTGTTGCTACTAGGTAGCTATTTCAGGACATGCTACTCCTAACTTATTTCTGGGGTGGCGTTTATTACACAATGTTCATTTTTGGTGCGGAGTTTAATTGAGAGCAGCGTTTAATTGAAGAAACACGGTACATTAAACTGTAATTTCATATGCACTTGGGGGCCCTCTAGTGGCCACAAGAGCCCTAAGCAGCGGCCTAGTTCGCTTATGCCTTGGGCCAGCCCTGAGTAAGCTATTAGCGACTGAATCTGCAATGTCCAGCAGACATTGAGTCAGATCGTGAAAATGTTTGTATGTTTTTTAATTTTTTAAGAGCGTTTCAAATTTCCATCAGTCGATTTTCAGACGTTTTAGTCGAGTCTTGGTCGACCAAAGAAAATCTTAGTTGGGGACAGCCCTAGAAAATACCCATACACTTAACATTATTTTGGATGATTACAAAAAAATTACATATGTTTCATTTCTTACGTTGAACTTCCGAAGTCCGTAAGAACACATTTCAGAAGACACTTCAGAATGTTTTTGAAAAATAGGCATCATGAGTGTTAAATACAAATAGCGAGAAGGAGTATAAAGTTCAGTCAGCGATTGTGTACTATTAAGGTCTTAGAGCAATTTATATGTGTTCAAGCTGTGTAATATGGAAAGTAGTTGGAGGTGCTGGCGATGTCAGAGGGAGGGCCAGTTAGTGATGGCAGTGGGCTGGTATTTTGGACCATCCCAACCCCGTCGGCCCTTCAGGGATTCTCCCAGTATCCCCGATGGCCAGTCCGCCCCTGACCACTGTACATACTGTATATGGTGTGCAGCATTATAGAAAATTATATAAAAGAAAAATAATGTAAATAAACCCGTTTGTGCTCTTTTTCCTCCTCTTGCCCAATAAAAATCGATAAGAAAATCGATAAGCAGGAATTGATAAGGAATCGGAATTGTTAAAATCTTATCGATACTCATGCCTACCACACAGTCAAACAAAAACACACAACAAAACACAGTCTTAAATACACACACACAAACAACAACCGTCTTAAACACACACAAATACAGTTTGACCGGATGTGAAAAGCGTATGGAAATTGTTTCATTCCTTTTAGTCAATCTAGCTAATGCAAAAATCATGTCTGTCTGTCTCTAAATTTTTTATCTTAACAGCAGTGAGATTGAAATACAACATTGGTGGAACATTACTCCTCACTCCCTGAAAGGTACAAGAGCTCTGAAAGAGGTTGGTGTTCTGTAATGCCAGAGAGAGAGAAAGAGAGAGACATGAAGAGAGAGCAAAACAGAGGAGCAGTGAGAGAGACAGGCAGTGTGAGACAGAGCAGCGAGAGAGTAAAAGAGAAAAAAGAAGAGTAAGAGGCATGGAAAAGCTAGTGAGAGGGAGACGGAAAAAACGAGACAGAGTTGCCTGTTTAAAAAGATGATTTTGTTGCCATGGACTCTGCGCTTCTGATATTTGAGGCAGTATAAACCCCCAGTAAGTCAGTCAAAAGAGAACAGGCAGATCAAGCCTTTTCTATTTCCTTTCAGGGAAAGTGCTGAAGTAGTTGTTCCATGAAAATTCACAAAGTAGGAGAAAACTGGTGCTTCTCAGAACGAAAAGCTGCTGTGACAACACTCCTGAATTGTATTTATGGAAAATACATTGACTTCTGGAAATAACACACAACTCTTAGATTTACCACAACACGAAGAATGGGATTTCAATTATCTTTAGGACAACAAGTTGTCTTTATTTAATTTGTTTACACCAGAGGAAAGGTTCAAATCAACACAGGAAAGGTGCCCTAAGAGGCACAAAAGGTAACAGCGTGTTTAGTACAGTATACTGTACTGACCTCCCTGTCCTTTTCTTACTGAGAAACCTCAGTCTAGCTAAACACAGTGGAGGCAAAACAAGTGAGCTCTATGAGAAACTTTCTAACTCACCACAGAGAAGTCCTCCGCCGAGCAGTTCTGCCCGCTGAAGTTACAGCTCTTCAGCATCTCATCCAGCTGATGCCCCGTCCTGTTGAAGATGTCCTGCATGTCAGGGGCTGGGTACTCCAGATCAGTGGGCTTGTGGCCATCCTTGTTTTTAGGGGGCAGCCCTGTCAGGTTTGCCAGGTGATAGATGTCGGCGTCGGTGAGAGCAGAGAACCGGAAGCGGTTGATGTTGCAGATGGTCACGGCGGGGAACACCATCTCTGGCGTGGCTTCCTCGTTCAGAGCTGTGACGTGGGGGTGCTCCAAGTACGAGATGGCACACTTCGCCGCTTGGTAGATGAAGAGGGCAAGGGACGCCAGGAAGGCCAGCGCCCACAGGGTCTGCCGGATGCCCA
This sequence comes from Hypomesus transpacificus, assembly GCF_021917145.1. Lineage (NCBI taxonomy): Eukaryota > Metazoa > Chordata > Actinopteri > Osmeriformes > Osmeridae > Hypomesus > Hypomesus transpacificus. Next base: position 8,933,558 of record NC_061082.1, read on the forward strand.
GGCGCCCAGAGACGAGGATGTGGTTAATCCCGTGGAGAGAACAGGAGTTGGCGAAGCCAACCAAGTCCTTGGCCGGAGGTGTGCAGCTTTCCTCAATCAGGCTCTCCCTGTCCCCCTCCTGCTTGGCTTTCTGCTTCTCATCCTCCTCTGCAAATTTGATTTTGCAAACAAATTCGATCGGCATGTGGGTAGCCAGGTCTGCGTTTTTTTTTGGTTACAGCTACAAGTTCTGGGTCCACTTGTCTCTCTGCTCGTTCCTCGGTGTTGCTCGTCAGTGCAGACAACTACTCCGAAAGAAAAAGAAGAAGAGGGGAGGCGAGAAGGAAAAGGCTGGAGAGTTTTTGCTGTTGCTGCTTCTGTCTGTGATCCCAGTGTTGCTGCTTCCTCCACTGCCACTCTGATACGAGAGAGGAGACTGCTGCTATCTGCTCTTCTCTGCTCACTCTACTCTGGGTGCTTGTCTAAGTACTTGATCAGCTTGCGCAGTCTTGCCTATCAGCAGTTACACAGCTGTCCAAAAAAAGGAAACACACAGGCACCCGGGCTACAGACCCACACATGAAAATGCAGCATTTGGAGCAAAAAGCGATAGGGGGCTGCTTCATATTTCATGAGCAGGCAACATTGTGATTATTTCCTCCTCACTGGCGAGCATCGCGACTCCTCCCCCAACACTCCGTCCTTCCCTCCCTTTCTCACACACTCGTCCCTGCCGGCGTAATCCTCTCGCTTCAAATGCTGTCTTACGCCTTGACTGTAATAAAGTTGGAGCCAAGGTTGTTCTGACCAGCATACAGAACTTGATGTGAAGCTGGGTGAGGGGGGGGGGGGGTCAATATATTTGTATGTCTCCCCCCTCTTAAAATCCTTAGAGAAGGCTTAATTGGAGGAATAATGAGAAGTTGGAGAGAAGTGGAGTTGAACACCGGGCTACTCCCGGCAATCAATCTTTTCTTTGGAACAACAACAAAAAAGTGAAAGGCTATTGATCGATGCTGAAGGATCTGTCAGAGATTAAAGAAGGCAGTACAACGGTCCTTTCTTATCGGGAATTAATGATAGCATCAGAGGTTCCAGCACGAATTTGAATTAGTGGACGCCTCCTGCTCTTAACTCAGGTGACGCTAAATATGTTGAAATAAAGTATCGATCTGTGCTCCCTGCGACCTACATCCCCCTCCCGTTAAACACTATGCTTTTGTTCTGTTAATGGCCCTGTTCCAGATTGCCAAACAAAATTATGCAAATTGGAGGCGCAAAAATACATGTTATTTCTCTTTAAATGGGATTAGTCATGCAGGTCACATCGCGAGGGGCTGGGACCTTTAGAGAATAGGCACATTTAAAGGTGATTTGAGCCGCTTCAAAAACACGTGCTAAGCGCCCTCAAGTCAGGAATGAGGGAGCTGAGTAAAAGGTAGATTACCACGACACATAGCATCGGTGACAACCAGGCCTTTTTAAAAACGTTTCTCTCCCCTCTTTCATTCTCTCTCTTTTTTGGGGGGGATCGGTGTAAAGTAGTCTACTTCGACGGAAAACAACAAGATACATTTTGTGTTCTAATGTAATCAAATGTAAAAAAGATATCATTTAATAATTAATCCTTTGATAAAAACCACATAAAAAATATATATTTTAGGCATAGTACCTTCTCGGCTCCCCTAAACCAACTCCCACAGCTGTATCTGAGCTCATTAGTGTTCTTATCGTGGCTTACAGTACGTCTCATTGATCAATGTGATCTGAGTCCGCTGCAAGCTTCGAACAGGGCAGAGTGATGGTATGAGTGCGCCATGGATGTTCTCATGTCTTGGAGAGATTCTGCCATGCTCCAGCCAGCAGCCTGGACTGCAGGGCACGGGGTGCTTCATCTGAGCAAGGTTCTGAGCATGGCTGTTTACAGCCTTATAGAGGGTGCTTATCCTAGGGGAGGGAGGGGGGGGGAAAGGACAGGATAAGCGGGGGGAGGCAGAAAGAAGAGGAGGGAGGGTTGTTTCAGGCCACAAACAAATGTAAATTGAGGGTGAAATCTGTGTGTGTGAGGGGGGGGACATCTGGTGCATGGGAAATTTCACATATTGGATGATATTATATTTGGCTCAACCAAGATGTTTCCTCCCCTCTTTAGATTTTTCCATCTGTAAGTGTCTCATAGCCTCACTGAGGGTTATTCGTTTAGTTCACTACAATATTGGATGAATGGCAAATACAAAAGATTGTCACCCCTAATTATTAGGTACAGTACACTGGCTATGTTAAGTATGTGTTTTTCAGACAAATCTAATCAAAGAAGAGTGTCACTGTTGTAATTGTATGTTGAAATTCAGCCACTTGATTTACAGAGTCCCTGTACTGTACTGCAATATGTCAAATAAAGGTTTTTAAAACCCAGTCTGAGCTAAACCCCAGTGTCTTCGGAACATTTCATATTTAACTTTTTTTTCTTCCATGGCCCAGCGTAGTAAATTTCACTCACTTGCCAGAGGCAACACAACATCTCTTTAATAATGCCAGGAATCTGTGTGTGTGTGAGTATGTACAAATTAGAATGGGTTTAGTTTACCATGATCATATTAGAACTGGGCACTCTGCAAAATTCATATTCTGGCCTCCTCTCTATAATCCAACAGAGTGAAGGTGTTAGGATAAGCATTACAACATCAAATAATGAAAAGATAAAAACTATTTGCCTCCAGTATGGATTGCTTTGTTCAAGTCCCAGCCCCTTCACTCTGATTGGTCCTCTGGTCTTAATTAGTGGCGTTCCGTAAATTGTGGTTTACATCCACAGTACAAAAACCAACAGCATATGCCCGCATCAGTTCCCTTCTGTCTGCTGATTTGAACTGGGGTCTCTCGTGTGTCCCCCAGAAAATAATAAATATCAGCATTCCCTCAACCTTTTGTCCTCAAATGAGGAGCTATGAGGAGGAATATGAAGTAAATAAAACACAGAACTTGGAAGAGAAAAGGTGGGCATTGATCCGCAGCTATGTCACTCTGCTTTGATCTGTAATTAAAGCTTACGTGTTTGAAACTGTTACGAACTTTGTGTTATTTAATTTGGAGAGCCAGGAGAAATTGAACTTGAATTTAGAATTTGACTGAATATTGGACAAAAATATAATACACACCAACTGCTTAGCTGCCTTCTAAATGATGTCAAATAAATGATGTCTGCCTGTGATTACACTCACACTTAGGCAGATATTAAGCTCAAAGTCAAAGTATCAATGTTTATTTGCTGGTACTCCCAAGTCTGTGTGTCTCAAACTCATGCTTGAGGTCTTGGGATTCAACTGAAAATACCTGGGTGGAAACATGCCTATGTTTTCTTCTCAGAGATTGAAGGGAAACATATTTTCTTTCAGAAAAATTAAATACATTGAAAACCCCTCTTAACAGTGAAGTTGCAAAGGGAAGTGCTGGGAGGGCTTAATCACGCCCCAGGGTTGGTTTCTCCTGGCGGTGTCACAGGCAGTTTGAGCAGGAAACAACATACCTAAGTAAATTGGCAAATCGTGTCCCATTTTCGTAAGACTGTCTTTTTTTTGCTACCAGAACCCACAGGCATTGAAGAACTGATCAACAAGTACTACCTTGACTGAGTACTAAAAATGATGAAATGAAAAGAACAACTATGGTTTGCCTATGGTGCAGCACCGCCTATATGGGTAAGTTTGATTAAATACATGGTGTTTGTATGAAAGTATGGAAGCAAATCGTGACCAAAATTCAAATGAAAATGCATTTCCAGAAATGCATTTTCATTTTAAGAATGTGGCTGCATTATTTGACTCATAAATCAAATTAGTATTCAATCATCCTATTTGCATTTTCATTTTCTTCCTTAAGACTGCTCATTCTTTCCCTTAATTAAAATGAAAACGAAAAAGACATTTGAAATTTAATTTTCAAAATATGCCCCAGCAAATAGATACCAAAATTCTATTTGAAATGTAAAATTTGAAAATGAAAATGCATTTCCAGAAATGCATTTTCATTTTAAGAACGTGGCTGCAAAATCGTGACCACAATTCAAATTCAAATGCATTTCCAGAATTGCATTTTCATTTTCAAGAACGTGGCTGCAAAATCGTGACCACAATTCAAATTCAAATGCATTTCCAGAAATGCATTTTCATTTTAAGAACGTGGCTGCAAAATCGTGACCACAATTCAAATTCAAATGTATTTCCAGAAATGCATTTTCATTTTAAGAATGTGGCTGCATTATTTGACTCATAAATCAAATTAGTACTGATTAGTACTGAGCGGACATTGCATTTTCATTTTCATGTTCTGCCCGCAAAGAACTGCCCATAATTCGAAAACGAAAATGCATTCTGAGCGGCGCAGTAGAGTGACGTCAGTAGCCGCTCTTCTTCAACTCCCTGCTGACCGAGCTACCCATCTTGTTCGGTAGGGGGCGGTGTGCACATACGCATTGCATTACATGACAAATGTGCCGGGAAATTGATTGAATTGCCGGGTCTTTAGAGGACGCATCACAGATCATGGCGCTCCCTCAAATTGTGCAGACACTGATAGAATTAGCTGAGCTGGTAGAAACTAATAATATATCTGAGTCTGATGCCCGTGACCGAGTAGAACAAGTCACAGAGAGCTTGGCTGCATACTCTGCCGTCACAGACGTACACATTAATGAGGTTGCCATAGTAAACCTCTCTTCAGTCCTGGAACGGCTGGATGCTGTGGAGCCTCAAATGGGACGGGGACGACCAACCATCCACATCCCGTTCCAGTCCATCGAAAACTATTTATTAAATGGTTTAAAAATAAAGGACATAGCGGAGCTGTTGTCGGCCACCAGACCATCCGTCGGAGGATGCAAAGCAACGGATTTACGGAGCTAGAAAGCTGACAAAAGTATCTGAATTTGAATATGAAAGATCTGAAATATTTGTGTCTCAAATTTCATAAAACTGAAATATATTGCTGTTGAATATATAATATCTGAATTATTTGTATGCCAAATTTAATACAACTGAATTATTTTGATCCAAAAATAAAACATTCTAAAATTCAGATTGCAGGAATTCAGATTCTTGAAATTCAGATTGCGGAAATTCAAATTCAGATTGCGGAAATTCAGATTTTGTCTGAACCAGGCCAAAGGTGAAACAGCTTGCTTTCACAGGAAAAAGTAGACCATTTAATACATAGTTTTCGATGGACTGGAACAGGATGTGGATGGTTCCAGCATCCAGCCGTTCCAGGACTGAAGAGAGGTTTACTATGGCAACCTCATTAATGTGTACGTCTGTGACGGCAGAGTATGCAGCCAAGCTCTCTGTGACTTGTTCTACTCGGTCACGGGCATCAGACTCAGATATATTATTAGTTTCTACCAGCTCAGCTAATTCTATCAGTGTCTGCACAATTTGAGGGAGCGCCATGATCTGTGATGCGTCCTCTAAAGACCCGGCAATTCAATCAATTTCCCGGCACATTTGTCATGTAATGCAATGCGTATGTGCACACCGCCCCCTACCGAACAAGATGGGTAGCTCGGTCAGCAGGGAGCTGAAGAAGAGCGGCTACTGACGTCACTCTACTGCGCCGCTCAGAATGCATTTTCGTTTTCGAATTATGGGCAGTTCTTTGCGGGCAGAACATGAAAATGAAAATGCAATGTCCGCTCAGTACTAATCAGTACTAATTTGATTTATGAGTCAAATATGCAGCCACATTCTTAAAATGAAAATGCATTTCTGGAAATACATTTGAATTTGAATTGTGGTCACGATTTTGCAGCCACGTTCTTAAAATGAAAATGCATTTCTGGAAATGCATTTGAATTTGAATTGTGGTCACGATTTTCCAGCCACGTTCTTGAAAATGAAAATGCAATTCTGGAAATGCATTTGAATTTGAATTGTGGTCACGATTTTGCAGCCACGTTCTTAAAATGAAAATGCATTTCTGGAAATGCATTTTCATTTTCAAATTTTACATTTCAAATAGAATTTTGGTATCTATTTGCTGGGGCATATTTTGAAAATTAAATTTCAAATGTCTTTTTCGTTTTCATTTTAATTAAGGGAAAGAATGAGCAGTCTTAAGGAAGAAAATGAAAATGCAAATAGGATGATTGAATACTAATTTGATTTATGAGTCAAATAATGCAGCCACATTCTTAAAATGAAAATGCATTTCTGGAAATGCATTTTCATTTGAATTTTGGTCACGATTTGCTTCCATATGAAAGTATGCAATGGTGTTTAGAAGACTAGTTGCACAGTGCCTGTGATGTGTCGGTGATTAAGATGTCAGTGAAACACAAATACAGATTCTTTGAACTATAGACAGTACAGAGTGCCCGCAGTGTTTCCCACACAGACCAATTTGTGGAGGTGCGCCACAGAATCAACACCGGCCGCCACATATTGCGTTTCGTAATTTTTTTGTTAAAACACGCAGCGTATTCGTTCAGCTGCATTTCCTTTCCCTGCTCTCCCTCAACGTCAGCACACGTTAGCAACGATGCATACATACGCCGTTCTTGTAAGACCGACAGCTAGGACAGCTAAATGTCTAGGAAAGTTGAGGCTACTTTTCACTAGGTACCTACAAACATGTTTTAATCGAAGGTTCCCCTTCGTTCTTTTGGTGAGAAGTCTCAGGAGCTAGCTATTTACCCGGCGTCATGGAGCCGACCAGTTAAATAGTTATTTAGCACTGGCGTTACTACCTGCATATGCAGAAATGTTTTGTTGTTGTTAATTTTGTGAAGGTGTGAATCATTTTGGATTAATATTTAATATATTAATAATTTGTTGCACGGGAACTTTAACGAAGGAATTATTACGACCCCGCCACCACCACAAATAGATTTTTAATCTGTGGGAAATCTGTGGGCCCGTGATAAAATGGGTGGCACACATACAGATTCCTGGAATTACTGAAAGGGACACTTCCAACATGGCGCAAAACAATCAATACTTCTCAAAAAACAATACTTCTCCAGCCAAGTCGCTCTTGTTATTACAAAAAAAACGTCAGAAGGTGCCTCTTTATAATTGAACAATTACAGGACCAGGAAGTAAGCAAGGCGGGACGTTTGATAGATGTTCCTCAATGGCTTTTACTCAGCTGGGAGACTGAATCATAGGAGCTCTGTAAACTCCAAGCTGATGTTTCATCCGGACTCACAACCCCCCGATGTTTCAACTCTGTGAATAGCAAACTGGAAAGAACACGGTAGCATTGAGGATGGTGGGGAATCTCTCTCTAGTAATGCCGAGAATGGACATGGTATGGTCCACTAGCTTAGCCTGTTCTGGGCTTGCACAAATTCTGCTTCTAAGCTACAACAGCACATTGAAAGCAGAGGCTACAATGCTTAATGTGAGTTCTCAAGCTACTCAAGCTGATCTGCAGTGGTTCGGACCAAACACACCAATTGATAGGCAAATAACATGTGATGATGTTTATCCGGATCACAGAAAGGTGAAATCAAGTGACCCTATTTATCTGTGGTAACTGTAATCTCCACCCCACCCATATCCCTGTCCTTGCTGCACACCAATAAACTCCAGTCAGCAGCAGTTTGGATTAGTGTTGTCAAGGTCATTTCAGTTTTTTTTACAGATTGTGAACGTGCAGATTGTAAGCTTTCAAATGATATGTTATACATTGAAATCTGCAAATAGTTGAAGAAGATACGGGTAAATGTATCTTTAGAATAGAATGTAAGCTTTCAAATGATATGTTATACATTGAAATCTGCAAATAGTTGAAGAAGATACGGGTAAATGTATCTTTAGAAAAGAATGTTGGTAAACCTGGAAAGGTCTAGCCCAGATATTCGGCAGTAAAGATTTTAGACCTGTTCACGAATCACAAGGTTTTGTTTTAATCATTAGAAGCGTTGAGCACCGGTTATTTCACCGATGTGAAGAAAAGAAAACAATAGTCTATTTGCACTCAATTAAATTCCAGGAATCCGGCTTTCTTGACTTATCCTAGATATGTGTGTTATAACACACAGTATTTTTGTACTGACTAAATTGCACTGTACCTGGCCCGATTATGGTTCAAGGTGTTAAGGATGCTGTAAAGCTGAATTTAAAATTAGTGTAAGGTTTACAAGTCAGTCGTATATTTAGGGTCTATCTATTAAAGATATATTTACAATGTTTACACAGTTAACTACTTACATATTTGTGTTAGACAGTTATTATATGGTTACGATAATCTACCTATGTGGTTTCCTGACATTTACCTTAGTTTAAGTTCTGCTAACGTTTGATGGTTGATGAGCAACATGTGAGCGAGAGAGGAGGAAGTGTTGTGGCGGTGAACTGATGAGGTGTGGAAAAGAAAGTAAAGTGCTGTTATAAGACGGCAATCTGTCTCCGTCTGGCTGTCTCTTCTTATTACGAGTGATCCAACCACCATATACTGAACCCCACGTTACATTAGTTTTAAGTTCATCACACCACAGACAAATGTGTTGTTAACTACACATCCAAAATCGAATGAAAAAAAACACTGACAAGTATGTTAAAGATCCTGTAAAGCAAATTCAATGATTTGCTTCTCAGTACATTATATACGTGTGAAATTAGTTCCTGAAATTATGTGCAAAGCGTGAAAACTTTGTCGCACTGAAATGTGGAGTTAGACCGTTGAACCGTTTGTCTTACGTTTTCAGCTCAGGTTTTGTAAAGGCGGAGCCAAAACCCGACCGATCTACGTCACAGCGACCAATCTACGTCACAGCGACCAATCTACGTCACAGCGACCAATCTACGTCAGATAATAGACAGTTGTATTCTGTTACTTAGCTCAGCTGGTACGATGCCAAGACAAAGTAATTAACACATAAAACACTCAAAGACTGCAGATATGGCTGTTCTGACATCTGCAATTGATTTAGCTAGTGTTGCTGTTGTTGCTAAATTCAATAAATTCGAGGGGGTGGAGCTTCATCTCTTTCAGGCGACACGCCCCCCGAGTCTCAAGCAGAGAAGACAGCTGATTTTCTCACGATTTCAAAGCCTAATTTAACACACTTGCCTGTGTTTTTTTTCTCATTTAAATTTGAATGGGTAGTAAACAACACATTCTTCTGTGGTGTGATGAACTTAAAACTCATTTTCAATTCCACTTACAGGATCTTTAAATTAGGCTTTGAAATCGTAAAAAAATCAGCCAAATCATGTCACCTGAAGTAGCTGAAGCTCCGCCCCCTCAAATTTATTGAATTTAGCAACAACTGCAACACTAGCTAAGTCAATTGGAGATATCAGAACAGGCCTACCTGGGGGGTATTCCAGGTACCGGGTTTAACAAACTCTGAGATTAACCCTGAACTCTGAGTTGAGTTACTCTAACATGGGAAAATTCGGTTCCAGAAAAGCTGATATGAGTTTGTTAACTCAACTCGGAGTACGGCAACTCTGAGTTTAGCGCGTGCATGAATACTACCAAAAGCCAACATCTATGGAGCTCCGATACTAGGATTCACCATGGCAACCGACGACAAAAAACGTTGTCATACTTCACCACACTTTAGATATAAGTTTTATTTTGTGTTCATGGTCAATCTGAGCACATGTTCCGGAAAAAAGCAACACGGCTGTAGCAGCGTAGCCTATAGCTACAATTGGCGTGGGAGACAATTGCTGCCGAGTCAATGCATTACTATTTGAATGCAATAGCCAGTGCATACATTGAACATTTAACCCCACTGTACGTTAATATTACATGAGAAAAAGTGGTGGACTTAGAAAATAGCAATGTTATATTACATATAAAAACATACTACGAACAGGTAATGCATATTTTGCTTATAGGCTACGCTTGTGATTTTAGCGTTGACGTCACCATGGTTTTAATCATATTCGACATGATACAAAGTTTAAATATCAGTTGGTGCCTATTTCAACTTGTAGTAGCAGTTCCCCTCAACAGAATGCTTTTTATCAAAGGATGATGATGATGATTAAGATGACGAAGAGACAGTAATGACTGCTGCCACAGAAATGGATGCAGAGAATTATGTATGGTAGCAACTGGTAGTTATCTCTCCATGTACTTTTATTTACAGGCTTTTTTTGTAATTGTCAGTTACACTGACATTATGAGAATCATTTAAATAATAACAATTTGCACATTCTGACAACAGGGCATGCTGTATACAGTGAGATGTTCATTTAATGGCAGGTGAATTTTGCATGTGGAACAGTGAAATGTAGCTCATGTAATCTCATGTATACCCAGTTACAAGTAAATTATTTGTAAGCCTACAAACTGCACCTTGTGAAGAAAGTGCCAAAAACTAACCAAGAGATGGTGTAGGCCTACTTAGGGTAGAAGAATAAAGGCTAATCTCGAAAAAGATTTACTGGAACACCAGTTACGAGAGGATGCATGCACAGGTGATGTTAATTGTAGGAACAATAACCTATATGAATGTTAATAGTTGAATGATCTGATTTTCTATTTTGACCAAGAGATGGTGTAGGCCTACTTAGGGCAGAAGAATAAAGGCTGATCTTGTAACGCTATCAACCTGCCCCCACCTCTCATATGGTAAAATATGGAGTTACTGGATGGAGTCTCAACTTGATGGCTCTCACATCTCATTGTGTAACTTACTGTAGCATTGCTAGTCATGTTGATAAGTAAGGGTCAAGATTCTGGTGTGATTGTAATTGTTCTTAAGGAATTGTGAAGCATTGTTCTGTGGATTATTGATCTCCTGAGACCTTCTCCTCAGCTCTAGGTTGTTCTACTCCTTTTTTCTCACTCTTGCTTTCTATCTCTGGTTTACAATAATCATGGTAGAGTAGGCATAAGAGTTAACCTTCATTGATATAATTCATTTGCAATATGATAAAAATGATTTAACCTTAATTTGACCATTCTTGCTCTGATTTAACCCAAAAATCAAAATAGTCAAATAACTGTAATTCCATTGGTATTGGCATTATTTGGTTAATGTTAATACACTGTTCAGTTTCCCATATTTCTTCAAACCATAGGGGAATTAGTTTCGGTTGTTTGGCCAATATTGACCCCCTACAATGTTGAAATAGATTTGCTGAAACATCAGTTTCAGGATGGTAGGCCTACATCATGTAAATTGTAGAAATCATATGAATCATGTAAATTGTAGAAACAATAGCCGATAGAAATAGGCTAGGCTACCCATTGTGATTTTTTATTTGTAGGCAACGAATGGCAAACTGATGTTTCAGCAAATCTATTTCAACATTGTAGGACGTCCATATGGACGTCCATAGACTGACGGCGATGGCTGCTGATCTTTGCATGGATGGACGGACGGCGATGCTGTTCAGAGTGCCGTCCATAGAGGGAGCATATATTTTGGACGGCGTCATAGCCGTCCATATGGACGGCGATGCTGTTCAGAGTGCCGTCCATAGAGGGAGCAAATATTTTGGACGGCGATGGATTAGCAGGGACGTCCGTCGTTAGGGGGAGCATAGATCATGGCCGTCCATATGGACGTCCATAGAATGACGGCGATGGCTACTGATCTTACGGACGGCGATGCTGTTCAAAGTGCCGTCCATAGAGGGAGCTTATATTTTGGACGGCAATGGATTGCATGTTTAGCAGGCTGTTGAGCTAACAGAACTGCCGAAGGCTACCATAGCATGTAGCTAGCTACATTAACTTTGGATGACTCAATCTTTTGTCAAGTTAATTTGTATGAATTGCATGTTAGTGTAGGCCATATATTTACACCTTTATTTTTTTTTTTACATAATCAGCAGTATAATCTCATGACAATATAGACTTGAAAAACAATATGTTATGGTTTGGGTTTGCCTAGATATAGGCTACATATATTTTAATTATTTCGAGAATTGTTAATAAAGACTCATTTAAAATGTTTACATTGTGTTATGACCCTATGAAATACATTGCCATTTAGGTCTTTTAAACCGTCAGTTTAAAGTGTTTTATGGGTGGATTTGGAGCCACCAGTCAGTAGCTCCAATGTTGCGCACGAACTTTGTGCACGGAGACAAATGCAAAACAACAAACACTCGCTTGGAGCGGAGACCGATGCAAAACACAATACGATGTGTTGAGCCAAACCAAAGCCGTCAAAGGCTACCATGAATGTAGCTACAGCAACCGTGGATGACTCAATAAATTTTGTCACGTTATTTTGTATGAATTGCATTTAAGTGAAGGCTATATATTTACGCCTTTATTTTATTTTTAACATACAAAAGTAGGCCAATCAACAATAGAATCTCATAAACAATATGTTATGGTTAGGGTTTGCCTATATAGGCTACACATATTTTAATTATTTCGAGAATTGTTAATTAAGACTCAATTAAGATTTTAACATTGTGTTATGACCCTATGAAATACATTGCCCTTTAGGTCTTTTAAGCCGTCAGTTTAAAGTGTTTTATGGGTGGATTTGGAGCCACCAGTCAGTAGCTCCAATGTTGCGCACGAACCACTTTGAGCGGAGACAAATGCAAAACGTAATAGCCTATAGGCCTAACACTCCAAATTTTATGAGTCTTTATTAACAATTCTCGAAATAATTAAAATATATGTAGCCTATATCTAGGCAAACCCAAACCATAACATATTGTTTTTCAAGTCTATATTGTCATGAGATTATACTGCTGATTATGTAAAAAAAATAATAAAGGCGTAAATATATGGCCTACACTAACATGCAATTCATACAAATTAACTTGACAAAAGATTGAGTCATCCAAAGTTAATTTAGCTAGCTACATGCTATGGTAGCCTTCGGCAGTTCTGTTAGCTCAACAGCCTGCTAAACATGCAATCCATCGCCGTCCAAAACATAAGCTCCCTCTGTGGACGGCACTTTGAACAGCATCGCCGTCCGTAAGATCAGTAGCCATCGCCGTCATTCTATGGACGTCCATATGGACGGCCATGATCTATGCTCCCCCTAACGACGGACGTCCCTGCTAATCCATCGCCGTCCAAAATATATGCTCCCTCTATGGACGGCACTCTAAACAGCTTAGCCGTCCATATGGACGGCTATGACGCCGTCCAAAATATATGCTCCTTCTATGGACGGCACTCTGAACAGCATCGCCGTCCATATGGACGGCTATGACGCCGTCCAAAATGTATGCTCCCTCTATGGACGGCACTCTGAACAGCATCGCTGTCCGTCCATCCATGCAAAGATCAGCAGCCATCGCGTCAGTGGACGTCCATGACGCAAAAAAAGATTTAGCTGCCTCTCGGAACTCGGAGTATGCCTCTTTTCATCGCAAACTCCGCCCTCAAGCATAATTTGCGCGCCTCTAAAAGAACAATGGGCTTGCATAATTCTATCATGGATCTTCCTATGGGAAAAAGAAAGCACAAGCTTAAGTGTAGTGACGTGCATGAAGTAACAGCAAACCTGAACATATTACAGGGCAGAACATTTACATTTACATTTATTCATTTAGCAGACACTTTTATCCAAAGCGACTTCCAAGAGAAAGCTTTACAAAAGTGCATAGGTCAGTGCAAGGCCGTAATCATAATATATATTGGGGGGGACCAATATTCAAATCTGGTCAAAATGTCCCCCCCAAGATATTGCACACTGTCCGAAATTAACATAAAAACACACACTGTCCGAAATTAACGCACTGTCAAAAATTTACATTAAAACAATTGTCCCCCCCAATGTTGACTCCATGGCTACGGCTTTATTGAAAGTACAACTTGCCTGTTCTCGCCCATGTGGCAGGCAATCTGCAGTTTTTAAGTGTGCCCTGTTTGAAAATAGCCTACATCGTTAAGTCAGTCTTTGTGAACAATTAATGCCTGGAAACAGGCGCATACGGCTTGATAAATGAGGCCCTGAGTGTTTTATGTGTTCATTAGTATTGTCTTTGCATTGTACAAGCTGAGTAACAGAATGCAACGGTCTGTGATCTGATGTAGATAGGTCACTGACGTAGATACTTTGGAGTTTTGCCCCGCCTATACAAAACCTGTAATAACCAATGTATACTTGTTAACAATTTGTTCTTCCACAATCTCAACAAACAGCCCAACACAGCAACATGAGCGTCTGCTAAATGAATAAATGTATGATTTATCATGTCAAACAAAGACAAATTCATTGTATGCACAATGCAATGTCTGAGATTAGCCTATTCCTTCTCTTTAGTCCATGGATGTAGGCTAAAACGAACATATGACAAAAATGTATGCCGAAACACTTAGCTTGAAGCAACTATGCTTGAAAGTTGACACAACTAGCTACTTTTAAAACATTCTATTTAGGGTACTTGACTTGAGACCAATTCACTGCCGATTCACTACTTGATTAGGAGGGGGGACGCAGGCAGAGTGCGAATTATACAATGACAATCGAGGGGGTCAACTTCTTCTCCAGGTTATAAAGTAATATTTATGATTACAGGTAAGAACAACGTATAAATATATCGACCCCCCCCGACCTTTTGTTTTGACCTCTTTTGGCGGGTCCAAGTCTTAAATAGGGGGGTCAAACGCCCCCAAGCCCCCCCATAATTATAACCCTGGATGCAGGGCTGGATTACCGTATGGGCAACCGGGGAAGTTGCCCAGGGGCCCCCGGCCACCAATAGTGTTTAACATAACGGAAATTAGTATTGCGGCTAGCATTTTTAGCGTTGTTTTAAAATTAAATTAGCTGGCTAGAACCACATTTATATCATGAACATACAGTACCAGTCAAAAGTTTGGACACAATGGTAAAATGTGTCCAAACTTTTGACTGGTACTGTACAAGTAAAGGGGAGTGAATTTTTCGGTTTCATTTAGCAGACTTTTGGAGACGTTTAAGCAGATTTCAACTTCCAGCTGCAGGCAAGGATAGTATGACTGATCCAAACACAGGTAGGCCAATAGTCGCAAACAACTTTATTGTACCATAAGAAAAAAAATATATAGCTGCAGCAATGATGATTCCTCCTCAAAATAACAAAACATTGTAACATTTACATAAAGAAGATTACACTTAATGTTACGTGCATGCCTCGTGGCAGGGTAAGAGGGAGGTTTAGATTCCTCTCAGGAGTAACTATAACACTTTAGGCGCGGCGGCCTTGCACATGGTGATGATTGAAAAGGGGAGTGGAACGGTGTCCTGATTGGGGCCCGGGTAATTAAGGGGAGGAGTTTATTGTTTTTAAACTCCCGAATGGCAGAAAGAAGGGGGGGGGGGAACCTTCAGAGTGATTTTGTGAGAGAACGTCACGATCAATGCGACCGGTTGTCCCTCTGGGTTTTCTGTTCCCCACTCCTGCTGATCTGTTTGGCTGTTGCACCCGCCGTGCTTAATGTACAGAACAATTCAAATCTGAAAACGGCGAAACTGTGGCTTGGGCTATCCTGGAGCTCGGGGTGGGAGTCTGCATGGCTGGGGTGAGTGTTCCAGTCTTCTCCTTTTCACTTTCCACCTGTCATGGCCTGCCACTGTGTAGTTTAGCCTCTGTTTTAGCCTTCATATTTCCCCCTAGGCAACGACGACCGTAACACTTAACAACTGACAATGGAGTTTAAAAATGTATTCTCTGTCATGGAGATTTGAACACGTACCTTTGGAATTGTTGATGCAATGTTTTAAACAACTGAGCCACAGGAACTTGATTGAGTGAAAAATGTCTTTTGGATAAATTTATTGAAAAGGAATACACTGTTCAATGCAGTCACAATATGGATTAAAAATAAAATTTCCACACATGATGCAAGAAATCCGATAATCTTATCCAAAAAACACCAAAACTAATAGTTCTGGCTCTTTATGTAGCGTAGATAGTAATCCCTGTCATGCCCTCTGCCCCCTAGTGGCGGGTCGTTTGTGTTCCCCGGTTGTGGGTGTGGCCATGGTCTCCGGTCCCAATTACCCACTCACTCTGCCTCAGTCTTCACACCTGTCTCCCATCAACTCATCAGCCCTGCAGTTTATCAACCCTGGTTTTCACATCATTCATCGCCGGATAATAGTTTCGTCTACCCTCGGTAGTATGCTCCCAGTTCCTGTTAAGACTATTTTTTGTGTTATTTCTGAACTAACTTTTTGCCTGTGCCTCCAGGATCACCAACCTTGCCTCCCAGCCAGACCCCGTACAGCCTACCCTGCCGTCCTGTCTGTTTTTGTCATCACCGTCAGTCCCCTCTGCACTTACCCCAACATTAAACCCCTCTGGACCATCCCTCTGTTTTTTGCGTGTCTGTGTTGTGCACTTGGGTCCACCACCACCACCACCCCGTAACAAATCCCCTCAGAGTAAAACATTAAAGTTATGACTATATGGGTTATGTTTATGGCATAGCCTAAATGTGGTTCTAGCCAGCCACTTTAATCCTTTATCACAAAATATTGTGTTTTTAATGTTCGCCGTAACGCTAGCCACAATACAAATTGTCTCTATGTTAAATACTATTGACTGAAGCTAAAACCGAAGTAATAGTAAGTCATAAGTGCTAACATGGATGCAGCTATGAAGCCGCCGGGTTTGCTTCAGGGAAAATTTATTATTAAGAAGCTTCCCAATGGAAACCTCGACAAGACTAAGGTTGTTTGCACCTTGTGTGATGCGGAATTAGTTTACTGTAGGAGTTCTTCCAGTTTCAAATACCACCTAAACGCAAAGCATCCCTTAGCTAATGCGGAAGATGCCGGGTCAAGCACTCATGTAGCGCCGGGTGAAGGCTACCTGCTGCGCTGTTCGCGGCTTTACTACAGTAACAACCAGATTTAGCTAAATCTGTGGCTTCAACGACAGCCCAGCTAACACATTAACGTTGCCCTGACGTTGTCGCAACGTCACGCGATGACCAAACATACGTTGCCGCAACGTCTTTGGCGACGTTGCGGGACCGTGCATCTGTGGGGCGCCAGTAGGTTGCCGCAACGTCATCTTGTGACGTTGCCAGTCCGTAACCGCGACGTCGTGGCAACGTTAATTTTCCGACGTTGCCAGTCCGTAACCGCAACGTCGTGGCAACGTTATTTTCCGACGTTGCCAGTCCGTAACCGCAACCTCCTAGCAACGTAATTTTCTGACGTTGCCAGTCCGTAACCGCGACGTCGTCGCAACGTTATTTTCCGACGTTGCCAGTCGGTAACCGCAACCTCCTAGCAACGTTGTTTTGGGACGTTGCCAATCCGTAACCGCGACGTCGTGGCAACGTTATTTTCCGACGTTGCCAGTCGGTAACCGCGACCTCCTAGCAACGTTGTTTTGTGACGTTGCCAGTCCGTAACGGCGACCTCCTAGCAACGTCATTTTGTGACGTTGCTAGTCCGTAACTGCAACGTCAACAATTTACTTAATTATGAAGTAACCTATATTTCATATGCAGACCTCATTTGCCCAGAAGGCTACTTGTTTTGGTATAATAGATAGCCAACGTTAGGAGGAATATGTTTGTGTGATGTGTAGCCTGACTCAAGCTAAATCATAAACGAGGCAGCATTTCAGAATCATAAAGTGTTTTAATCGCCATGAAAGTTTGCACAGACAAGGAATTTACTTTGGCAGGAAGGTATATACATTCACCATATAGGAATCCTAAATATGTGGTCTACCTATACTAAAGGGGAGTCAGATGGCTGATCGGTTGGGAAATCAGGCTATTAAATCAGAAGGTTGCCAAATGATGTGTCCTTGGGCAAGGCACTTCACCTTACTTTCCTCCAGGGAATATCCCTGTACTTACTGTAAATAAGAGCGTCTGCTAAAATGACAATGCACAAAGTATGCATGTAACATTTACAATTAAAAAACTAAAATGGCCAAAATATATACATACGTGATAAAAAGTGCCACTGCAAAACAAACACTGCAAAACAAACACTGCAAAGAAAAAAACACTGCAAAACAAACACTGCAAAACAAAAGTGCCAAACAAACAAAGTGCAAAAAATGAATTAAAATCTTCTTCCAGTCCCCGCTATGAGTTCTGTCTGTTGGCCTTGACAAGGAAGCACAAAATAAGTTAGTGTTCGATTAACATAATCGCACGTGTGAAAAGGGGCTATACAAGTCATTAAAAAAATCACATCTAAAATAATATACGTCATCAATTAAAATATTATGTGATTCTAGATTTGTGTCATAGCCATGTGAAAGATTGGATATGGAAGTTGCAAACATGATTCATTCACCTGGCTGGTTTTGAATGGGCTGCCGGGGTGTGTTTGAGTGTTTCCTCTATGCGGAGCTCCACAGCTTTCTCTCCCAGTCCCGTCTTCTACTTCATCACAGCGTCTGGAATTAGAAGTCATGAACTTATTGTCAGCACCAATGTGAACGTTGAATGCGTGTAAGCCATAGTTTGTGGGATCTCCAAACACTTACCGCTCCCTTTCGCAACTCCAGCACCTTAAGGCGCTCCTCAAGGTCTTGAAGTTCAGCCTGTGTTTGGGCCACCTGTAGGTCCATCACTGGCACCTCTTCAGTGTGTCTGCCCTGTGGTCGCCTGAACAGGAGAGCCTCTCGCTGGTTCTCTTCCAATGTCTCCATCTTCCGGAGCATAACCTGTAATGTGTCTGTAATTAAAGACAAGTAAAACAAGTTTACAAGAGTTTTCATGATTGGCATACACTGTGGTTCTTCTAGATTAGCTGTAACATTGATGTACATAACAAATGTTACCTTGATTGGTCTTTGCCCAAGATGGTACAGCTGAATGGGGTATACAAAGCATTAGTAAGACAACATTTGTTGTTTTGACAAATATGTTTCCCCCCACGATCAGAACAACTTAAGTATGCCTTACAATTAGGTATGCCTTACAATGGCAATGGTATGAGTATTTTTTTGAGTGTCTTATATTTGCACTTGCCTGGCTGCCAGCTGTTTTCCGGGGCACCCTATGGGTTCTCCTCCACCAGACCAGAGTTGACACCTAGAGGTATGGCATCTGGTGATGCAAACGTTTTAAGTCATACTTTTGCTTCAAAGCATAGCCTTTAAGGTTGCCATGGCTCATACAATTATTGTCACTGTTATAAACGGTCATTCATTACTTTACCATAATTTCCAAGGGACACAGTACTTGTGATGGTGGTCGGATCACCTGTACAGAAATGAAAGTGGAATGTAGTTTACGTACATAGTAGCCTATTAGTATATTGATATTGAAGAAGCATCGCACATATGTGATCGTTCGAAAGCAGGGCCCCACAGCGTAGCGTCGCACATGTGTGATCCTGAACATTCCAACCAACTATTTTCCGATGGGCAGAAACTATATGATAAACACTACAGTATGGCTTCAAAATGTACAATTAGTAGGCTAACAAGTAACACTAGCAAGTAGTAGCATTGGTACGAGTATTATCTTAGGTTGCTAGGTAACGGAAGCTAATTAAAGCTACATACCTTCCGTTTTGGAAAAATAACTCACGTACTCTGGTGAAAGTGTCTGAAATATTTAGAACTCACGCATCTAAAGGTTAAAACGAATAAACTTATCCAAAAACAAATGTCATGTACAAATTGGAAGAATTAGTGACATGATACTTTTACAGACGCCATTGCTGTGCATGCCATGACCGACTGTGAACGTGATCAGCCACGCGCTAGCGTCTTTGAAAATTCAGGGCTAGCTAACTAAATAAACTATTTTGGGACAAGGTTTTCTAACAGTTCTGAACTTTTATTTTCACTGATTCTTTTGAGGGTGATTTTTGAGACTCTTAACTTTGATAACATGTATGCATTTTCAGTATTTCAAAACAACTTTCTGGAGGGTTTAACCTAGCTAGCGAAATTCTAACGTAAACAATGTGAATCTGATATAACGCTATAAACAACTCAATTTCAAACCTATATGCCCCATCCAATTTCTAAAAATATGTTTATATATTTAAAACTATGTCTGTAAAGAAACTCACCTTTGAAGTAACTTATTTCCAGGTAAAATCCATTGTGTGAAAGACGGTAGGACCCCGGCAAAAACTGTTTAGGAAGCCCAGTTTCAGCTATGCCTTGAAATGGGCATGCGCAAAGTTGTTGCTCAGGGGCAGGTTTGCTAAGGAAGAATTGTAATATTCTGTGATGACTTGTCTTTGAAAATGAAACTCTTAAGAGTCGCTTACCTTTTGGTCACATTTAACAATTTTGTAGGCCTATTACAAAACTATTGGAGCACAAATTTGCATTGTGTGTCATACAGCTTTGGTGTGCTATAGCCTACAAATAATGTTTGCTTAATCATGTTACTCATCACACATTGATTGCTTTTGTACATGTTTATAGTAAAGAATGAAAGACTAAATTATATTCCACATTCTGTCTTTTTTAATTTACGATGTGTCTGCATATGAGAACATTGATGACCAATGACCTGCTGGGGCTGAGCAGCACATTAATTACATGCAGTGTCTACATTTATATATATAAACCACTATATTGCACTCAAGATCCGTTGTCCTGCGACAAAAATAAGGTAACCAGCCGACCAAGGGACGACGTCGCGGCAACGTTGTCCACGGGTCTAAAAATAAGGTAACCAGCCGACCAAGGTACAACGTCGCGGCAACGTTGTCCACGGGACCAAAATTAACGTAACCAGACGACCAAGGTACAACGTCGCGGCAACGTTGTCCATGGGACCAAAAAATAACGTAACCAGCCGACCAAGGTACAACGTCGCGGCAACGTTGTCCATGGGACCAAAAAATAACGTAACCAGCCGACCAAGGTACAACGTCGCGGCAACGTTGCCCACGGACCTAGAAATGACGTTACCAGCGGACCAAGGTATGACGTCGCGGCAACGTCGCCCACTGGTCTAAAAATAACGTAACCAGCGGACCAAGGTACGACGTCGCGGCAACGTTGCCCACTGGTCTAAAAATAATGTAACCAGCCGACCAAGGAACGACGTCGTGGCAACGTTGCCAATGGGACCAACTGGCAACATTCCCTTTATAACGTTGCTACGACGTTGCCACGACGTTGCCAGAAGGTAACGTCGCGGGTTACCAACTGAGCACTTACTGGCAACGTTGCCGCAACGTCATGTGTTAGCTGGGAGTGCGTTGAACACACACCCACGACAGAAAGGGATTGTTCCTGTGACAAACGGTACAGTTTCCATCGCCTGCCAACAGATGAGGACTACAAAAGAATGTAGCTGAAAAACCTAGCCTTGAAGAGACCACCCAAAACACTATCAAAATAACTCATTTCATTTTGTGGACAAAAAGCCGACGGAGGAAATCCGCATCCTACTTTGTGTTTGGACTACGAAAGACCTCCACATATTTAATTGCAGTACTGCCAGTAAAGGTGGGATGCAAGTGTTCATATAGGAATTGTTGTTGGTTAGTAGTGCCCTGGTCCAGCAACACATGAGCACCCAGCCGTTTGTATTTCACCTGACGATGAAACTAAAACCCAGGACCTATGATGTGGGATTTTGAGGCTCTGACTAGGCTCTGTCTGCACAACAAGGTTGTGCCCCACCTCCTTTATTAAAACGCGATCAACTTTATCAAAACGCAGACAACGTTATTGCTGTGGAGGTAGCTACAGTACTGATGAGACTCAGAGCTTTTCAGGTTATTCATCGATTCACCGTCCATAGCAACAGAGTTAATAAAGTAGCTAAATATGCTAGTGTACGTTATTTGAGGCCACCTTTTCAGGTCGTCCTCCATCCCTCGATAGTAGAAGGCAGAGGTATTATCAAATTGTCCCGTTTCAGGTTTAACAGGCTGTTTTCCCACAGTCCGTTTATGAGCGTTACCATGACAATCGCCGGCTCCGGAAGTCACGCCCATAATCCAGGAAATGGATCATGGGAGCTAGGAATAAGGTGGATAGCCTATGCAAGAAAATGAAAACTGCACAAAAAAATCGGCTTCTAGCGGACAATACAAAAAGCAGACAAGAGCCCCTTTTCACTGGGCCGTGTCACCAGCTCAAGTCTTATAAGGATGAATAAGAAGCTTTGAGAATGTAAGGTTTCTCTATATCCTGAAGGCATTTCAGTATATCCGGAAGTCAGTTCAGTATATTCGGATGGCAGTTCAGTACTACGGCTGCAACGATTAGTCGACGTTATCGACAATGTCGATGATACAAAATTGTCTACAAATATTTCTGTTGTCGACAAATCGTTTGATCTCATAGGACTTATTTTAAGTGCCTGCAATAACGTGATTTGACCAGTGCGGCGCTGTAGCGCTAGACTAATGCAGCCCCTTCGTATGCTATCCAATAGAAGAAAACAGCGGTTAACATTATAGGGTGCAAACGGGCCTGAAAGTCTTGTGTGGGAAAGTTTCACCAAAGATCCAATAAAAAATACTGTAACATGTAATGTGTGCAAAGCGGAACTTGTTTTCCATGGTAGGACAACGTGCATGCATGAACATTTAAAACGAAAGCATCTCTGCACAAGAGGAGATGGAAACGGCAGGAGGTGAGTGTGCTCAAGCTGGATGGCTAGTTAGCTACACCAGTTGATAATAACGAATTACACAGTATTTCACTTATACTAACACCGTAGCAACATGTCCACAGATAGCAGTCAGACAGTTCAGTGTATACGACCATTGTAATGAGACAAACAAAAAGCCAGTCCAGAAATGATACTGTTGCTCACTGTTTTTCATTGAACAGAACCCTGAGGCCTGTTCCATAAAGCGAGTTTACCAAATAGGCCAGACTTATGTCAGTTAGTCGGACTCATTTCTTGTTCATTCGGTTCCATAAAGCTAGCTCAACGTAATTCGAACTCGGTTACTATGGCAACTTAGGCTGCGAAACTAGTCTGGTCAGGGTCAGACTAACTGTCAGGCTTAGCGTGACTTGGTGCTTAACCAGACGTTCCTGTAACACTGACCCAACGGGAAGATGATTTACCACGTATATTCTCATTTTCTTAGTCTCATCAGTTCAATATGTTCAACAATTGATAGAAAATCAACGTAAATTGCCTACATAGGCTACAACATTTAGCCTCATGTAGTAAACAATGATGAACAATGCTTTGATAGTGGGGAGGACAATAGAACGCCTCATTTTTGGCCTAGGCTAACCAACTGTCAAATACTGTGGAACGCCGGTAGCAAACGCATTAAATCGAATGCTAAGTTAGCCTGAATGTAGCTAAGAACGCCACTGAGAAATCTGGCACCGAAATTTTAAGGTCCACGTCCTTTTCTTAGCTCTATAACTAGCGACTACTATCGAGATATTAAAAACAAACATGCCAGTTAACATGTAGACACTTACCCCTTAATGCTATCAAATGTTGGTTGCAATACATATTGAGGAAGTGTGTGAAAATAATGTTTATAGTTTTTGCTGCTTTGGCTACCTTTCATAGAAGGTCGGCACCACCGGGAGACATATCTTAAATGAAAGAGTAGGTTGTTTTCTTCAAAATAAGGTATATTTAGTCAATTTTAAAACGTACACATTTTGAGAAAAATCAAGTTGAAGACATGTTGCTGAAAATCCCATAGGAATGCATTGAAATCTGAACGTTCTATTGAGAAAAAGGTTGGTTTTTCCCTTGTAACTTTTTCCCGCATGTCGGCACCACCCTGATACTTCCTGGAAAGCAAGGTTACGTATGAAGACGTCATCAATCAAATTTGAAAGAAAATCAAAAGACATACATTTTGTGTTTTGGCTCCCTGAATGAGTCTTTCAGAAACCTGTGACGTCAGACGTGTTGAACCTCTGTAACTCCCGCGCTTGACTCATGCTAGGCTGCTTCCAATGCTCACATTAACTGATTGACATCATGGGAGTGCTACTAGCCTTACCATATATACCCGTATGTGGATGCAAGTATCGGTCATGGTTACTGGTTTAAAAGATAAATATTTTTGACACTTTACATGTATCTTTACAGTGTGCAGAACAAAAAACAAAGGTTGGTAATAGGTTGGTAAAGGTTGGTAAAACCCACTCTCTTGGTGACTTTTAAATAAATGTTTCTACCGAAATGATTCATGGTAGTGATATGCAAATGTTCTTGTCACGTAGCACAAATCGGAACCAATCATAACCTTTTTTGTCTGTCAGGAAATGCAAAACTTCAAAAAAAGCGCGAATATTCTTTCTTTCTGGCAATCAATTTTGCAAGAAAATAAATTCTATGGCAGATAAAAAAACAAGAACTACTGAAATTGCATTCATAGGTGAGGGGGAGCAACACATAGCCACTTGCAAAAGTTTAGGTATCATTTTAGATCCAAATAGTCTTAGGGTTTGTGGTAAATTACCATTAGAAACCTTAACAAATGGGATCATGATCGACATTATCACGCGTAGTCACAAATTAGTATTTCAAATGCCAGCGCACCTTGTAACGTTTAATATAATTAAAAATAACTTTAAACTCCACGAACATGACTTTGATGATAAAATATGGAACAGAGTACATACTGTTGTAAGTAAACTGATGAAACGATTTGATAATTTAGTCAGAGTTAGTGATAAAGAATCGTGTCTCGGTGTGGTGTTTGAGCTACTGCCTCCATAATATGGACGTGAAGTTGTAGAAACTCCGCCCAAGCGTCTCATGATGCCAATGAGACAAGTCAAAATGACATTTTTGATGTTAGAGAAGCTAATGATTTAGTAATTGGTTTACAGGAACACGTTAGCATTGTTAACGCCACTAATATAGAGTACCAAATAGTAGAAGTAGATAAAACAACTAAGGAACGTAAATATATGTGGCTTTAAATATACCAGGCTGAGAAAGAAAGAAAAGTCTGGTCAACGGAGCCTACGTATCATACATAGAAAAATTAAGAGGAAAGACAATCACATAGATCACCTTGAAGTTCGATGTAAAGGGAATTTGCAATTGTTCGAGCAGGTAAATGCAGAGCTCAAAACAGAGAGAGATTAGAGCAGAATATTGACAGCTTGCAATTCCAAATGTTTGTTTTAGGGTAAAAGATAAAAGCAAAACCCACAAGAGGAAAGATGTAACTTTACCGGACAAAATGACCAATTTAAATGACCAAATACTGTAGGCCTACTGGCAGGGCCGCCCATAGAAATGGCTGGGCCCCTGAAAAAGTCCAGTGAATGGGCTCCCCCCTAATAGGTCTTTAGGCTACTTATATTAACGCATGTACGTGTGCTCTCTCTCTCTACATAAGACATATGTAAACTCCCATTACTGAGACTTACTCAGTAATGGGAGCTACATAATAGAAAAACAAATTCAAAAACAAATATAAACATCTTTATACATAAAACTTAAACATAAAGTTTAATAAATATAACTGAGGCCTTAACAACTTGTGTGGCACCGCGCCAGACACACACACACATAAAAATAACAATTTGACACACTGAGATCTGCTACACTCACACCACATTTTCTAGTATAAAATGCAATTTACCTGCCTTCATCTTTGCCTGTTATACAGCTGTCTTCCTTGTCTTTCTGGATGCAAAGTCTTTTATAATGTATTTGAAGTCAATTTGTTTAGCCATTTCACACACAATGGCAAGTATTGTGATTGAGCCTCTCCTGGCTCATTGTGGAGCGCAAGTCATTTTTATGATTTTGAGTTTACTTAAGGACCTTTCTCCTCCTGCCACAGTTAAGTGGTTAAGGTAAAGTGCAGAATATCCTCAGAGCAATGAGCAATGCAGAACATGCGCTTTCTCAGTGTCAGCTTTGCTCAAACTAGCTTCCTCTTGGCTAACATCGTGGCTACTGCTACAACCCTGCGTTCGCACCACTCGTTACAAAGGGTGAGGTCTTCACCGGTTAAGCCAACAATACAATGTTTATGTTTGCTTTTTTTAAGTAGGCCCTAATCGTGAGTACTTCAGTTCAAAATAAAATTAGTTATCATTTCTTAAAATATTTAGGAAGAAACATGATTATTGCTGGCATCGCGGCTGGGCCCCACCAAGGACCCAGAAAGTTTTCCCATATATGGGCGCCTACTGAACATATATTAGCAATAAATGATAGGTATAGAACGCTTGTTATAAAGCTTAGAGAGTGGCAGGCAGACAGCAGGCAGTTTATGAAGGGTGAAGTCACTCTGTTTGAGGATGTAGACATCCACAGAGGACCCATCTTAGATAGGTTGTTGGAGTCAACATCAGAAGAGTTTGATGCTATGACTCAACAAGTTCTAGAACTTGTATCTGCTAGTTTAGTGAAAGTTTGCTGTAGGTTGGTAGCGGACCACTTGGGACATGGACGGTATGATGATGTGTCTGAAGATCAGTATCATGTCCTCAGATCAGTGCCCAAAACAAATGTTTCATGCGAGAGGGATTTTGGGATATTTGATTAAATCAAAGTTCAGGGCAAGTAAAATAGCATTAGAGGGTATGGTCATGTTTAAGCAGAATAGGTCCTGGGAATGGTTGTCAGGGTTAGATCCAGATAGAAAAGCTGAAGTTCTCGCCTCAGCTCGGACATCTGTGAAAGGATTTATAAATAGGTTTGTAGTCTTGCAATTGGTATGTAATATTCAGACTGTATTGGGTAAATACTCATTTGTTTGGTTTTAGCATTGGGTTGTCTGATCAAGTGGGCCTGTGCGGCACTGACAGACTTAGCTTTGCAGTGTGTCATTTAGCTCTTGGTTTGTAATATTCAGGCTTTGTGGTAGCTTGAGGATATTCATGATGGACCATTTTGTGATATGAGACAGGGTGCCCCAGTAGGGGGTGACTCCCTGTTAAGCCAAATGGTCTGCCATAATATCTGATAGCTGCATTGGGTAAGTAGTAGGAGTATTTGTTTGGTTTTAGCATTGGGTTGTCTGATCAAGTGGGCCTTTGCGGACACAGACAGACTTAGCTTTGCAATATTAAAACGGACTATGTCTATAAAAGTAGATACAGGTAGGACTAAAAGTAGTAGCTGATTTAAACTGTTGTATTCTATTTTAGTTAATTAAGCAATAAGCCCCAAGAGGCCGTGGTTTATGCTGATTTTAGAACAGGTAAGGGGAGTTGTTAGGCACGACGCGAAGCGGAGTGCCGAAAACCCCCTTACCTTTCTTGGAAGTCGCTTTGGATAAAAGCGTCTGCTAAATGAATAAATGTAAATGTAAGTAGTACAGTTTGGTGATATGAGACAGGGGGCCCTGTAATGGGGTGACTCCCTGTTAAGCCAAACTGTCATAGCTAGTATAGAAGTAATAGATAAAAGTTGCTCCCCTGAACCTTCACCATGGATGCAGAGGTGCCCAATTGTCCTCTGAGAGCTATCAACCTGTAGTTTTTTTCACAGGCAATGACTAAATTTTGGACCATAAGTTTCATATCCCTATAAATAAAGTATATTATTTATAATACGATTAGTGTATACTTTTTATCCATCATAAACAAACAGACGTGTTCAAATCAAGGTATTTGAAAATAATGGGCAATGTCACAACAAGGACACACAAACACCCTGTTCAACGTTAAATACACCCTCAAGTGGCCAAAAATTTACATTACAGCAGTAATGCTA
The DNA here is from genome assembly GCF_021917145.1 of Hypomesus transpacificus. Taxonomy (NCBI): domain Eukaryota; kingdom Metazoa; phylum Chordata; class Actinopteri; order Osmeriformes; family Osmeridae; genus Hypomesus; species Hypomesus transpacificus. Next base: position 8,961,044 of record NC_061082.1, read on the forward strand.
AACGGGACAAACATTTGCATATTTGTGGTCTCGATTTAACATAATTAATTATAGCGAAGTACTGGACACCGCATTAGCTCGCAATGTACAAAGAATGTAAGTCTGGATAAGAGCAGAGAATCTGATAAGAGCATCTGCTAAATGACAAATGTAAGTCATATTTCCCGCCCTGGCTAGAAGCAGAGCTCTGTGACGTAGAACAATGGCGTTCTTAAAGGGAGCTTGACAGCTTCTCGGTGCCACAAAACTCAAGGCTTAAAGCGGTGGAACGTTTCAAAAAATTACCTAAAATCACGCCTAAAAACGGGATTTGTGAGAAAACTAATAGAGATAACTGAAATCTGACTTCGGATAAGTTTAAGTTACGTTAGGTTACATAAGGATTGAAAGAAAAACGGAGCAAAACTGATAGGAAATTTTGGTCTGTCCTCCCTATTGATAGGCTACGCACCATAGCCGTTAAATGTATGGATGTTAGTTTGTGATTTCAAATGTTTAGGCATCAGGCATAGGCCTATATCTCAATTTAAATTATCATAGCAATATAATTGTTAACAGTAGCCTACAACTGCAAAACAAACCTAAATCCGCCCTCCATTTCCCCGACACAAAACCCATGTTAAAAAGTTAGGCTACTGGATAATGTTTTAATTAATAGTAGGCTATTTATTTTAAACGATGTCAAAAAAGTCCATTTAGATTAGTTTAGAGGGTATTTTTTTTTATCAACGAAGGTCTAAAAAGGCCCTCAACCTAGCCTATCGTTCACAACGTCAATCATGGCATGTCATTTTTCTTTGATTGAAGCGGTGGATGGGGGAGCTGTCATTGTACACGATTTAAAGGGGACGTTCTTTCTGGAAGAAGTCATGTGGCCGTGTGCATTCCTTTTGCCGTGGTGGATTGTATAATCCATGTTTTACCTCTCGGGATGTTAAAAATAGGGTGCACGCGCAATTAGCTTGACTAAGTAAATCTGACTTGAAAAAGTAGGACTGCGTGAGCTGAAATTGGCCTTTATGGAACCGCTTAAGCCCCGCTTGACTAATTAAACTTATTCAAGTCTGGTTTAGGACTTTAAGTCTAGCTTTTTTGAGCGGCCTTTATGGAATAGGCCCCTGTTGTCTTACAAGAGATTTGTTTACATTCCTACTTTTTTTGTTTGCAATACAACTGACTTATTTTTGTTTAATTCTCTTTTATATACTTTAACGCAACATGATAACATGAAACAATACTCAGAGAGCATTTTATTTAGGTTGGACATAATTGGACAAAAAGAGATGTATTAGCCCAGTGGTTCCCAACCCTGGTCCTCTGGACCCCCTGTCCTGCATGTTTTATATGTTTCCCTGCTCGAACACACCTGATTCAAATGAATGGGTCGTTATCTGGCTCTGCAGAAGCCTGTTAACGACCATTCATTTGAATCAGGTGTGTTGACACCTCTCAACTGTACCTCTTGGACTGTACCTCTCATCCGGCCCACGGGTAATAAGGGGAGAATTCATTTTTTAAATTGTATTTTTATCTCATAAAAAATAAATAAAAACATATTTTTTGGTCGAATCTGTTGACTGTACGTCACATCTGACCCGTGGGTGATAAGGGGAGAATATCTTTTTAAATGTTATTTTTATTTAAATTTTCGGTGGAATCCGTCAGTTGGTCTGTTGCTGCTTCCCGCCTCAGCTGAAGCAGCGCCGGTAGTGCTGATCCGATCAGTGATCGAGATGTTATCAAAAAAGAGGAAGGTTAACACTGAAGGTCCCATCTTTCAGGATAAATGGAAAGAAAAGTATTTATTTTGGGAAGTAGGAAGCAAACCCATGTGTCTAATTTGTTCTCAACAAGTGGCTGTAGCAAAAGAGTACGACATCAAACGACACTACAAGACCCACACCGAGAAATACGGCGAGTACAAAGGGCAACTTTGGACTCAAAAGCTAAACGAGCTAGCATCATCGCTACAGAAACAGCAAGCCGAATGCTCCAAATGTCAAGATACACACGAAGGTTCGTTTAATTTTTATACATGATATCTTGTTCAAGTCTTAGTTATTTTTTACTGCACCTTTTCTGAAAGATAAGTGTCTCAATTTCGTTATACCTATAATGACGATACATTTTCATTTTAAGTGGCAGTGTAAGCAAGCTACATCATCGCTGGTGAAATTGCTAAGGCATCCAAGCCTTTGTCAGAGGGTGCATTTGTCAAGACCTGCATGCTAAAGGCAGCCGAGCTAGTGTGTCCTGACAAGCGACAAGCTTTAGCTAACATAAGCTTATCGAGGCCTACAGTGACGGAGATAGTTGAAGTACTTTCTGGTGATTTGAAGAGTCAACTAAAAGACAAGGTTAAGTCCTTCATCGCATTCTCTATTGCTCTCGACGAGAGCACTGACGTGACTGATGTAGCCCAATTACCAATTAGTGTTTATTCACGGAGTGGATGCTTCCCTGACTGTCACTGAGGAGTTTGTGTCAGTCATGCCAATGACAGACACCACCACAGCTAACAACTTGTTTGTTAGCTTTGTCGGGGCGCTGGACAAACTGGAGGTGGACTGGAGTCGCGCTGTCAGTGTGGCTACCGACAGTGCGCCTTCTATGATAGGAAGAAAGGTAGGAGTAGTTGTGAAGTTGAGAGAAAAGGTAAATGCGGCTAATCCAGAGCAAGTATTCTGGAACTTTCACTGTATACTGCACCAAGAGGCTTTGTGCTGCAAGAGTCTGAAAATGGACCATGTTATGCATGTTGTTATTGACACTGTGAATTTAATCAGAGCCAGAGGACTTAACCATAGGCAATTCGACGCTTTTTTAGTGGAAGACGACATTCATCATGGCCTTCTCTATCACACCGATGTGCATTGGTTGAGCCAAGGCGCAGTGCTCAAACAGTTCTACAAATTACACACAGAGATAGCCGAGTTCATGCAGGGGAAAGGGAAGCCTGTGGTGGAATTGGACGACCTAGATTGAACCAGAGATCTTGCCTTTTTAGTGGACATTACGGAACACTTAAATGTGTTGAATGTTACTATGCAGGGCCGCAACAAACTCGTCACTGAGTATTATGATAGTGTTCGTGCTTTTCAAAGTAAACTCGGTTATGGAAGACGCAGCTCTCCAAGCGCAATGCAGCCCACTTCCCCTGTCTAAAATCTCAGCCTGTCAATCATCAGAGTATGGACAAGTACACAAACTTGCTTTCCGGACTCAGGCATGAGTTTAACAATCGATTCGCGGTTTTTACTGAACTGGAAAAGGAGTTCACCATTCACCATTGACGCTTCCGAGGTCCCAGAGGTGATCCAAATGGAACTGATAAAACTTCAGTGTTGGCACCTTTGAAGGATAACTACGCATCTCTTGCAATCAAATCATTCTATCAATCCTTGCCACCACAGTACCCAATGCTCACGGCCTTTGCAGGTAAAATACTTTGTATGTTTAGGACAACATATTTATGTGAGCAGGCCTTTTCCGTTATGAATATGAATAAGTCGAAAGTGCGCAATCGCCTGACTCACGGACATCTGAATGATGTCATGAAAATAGCCACTGCCCAGAAACTGTCGCCCGATATGGACAAGCTGGTGAAACTTGAAAGTTGTCTGGCTTAGACAAGTAGCTGAAGTGTTTTCATGTGCAGGCCTTCGATAAATATAATAAAAGCAATTGACAGTTTACGTTTGTATTATTTACAGGAAATGTGCTTTTCTAATTTATAAATGTAGGCTACTTGCGTGGATAGAAAAGTTAAGTTTTTAGAGGGTAACTGTCTCCTGCTTTAGGCTATGTAATTGTAGGCCTCATTGTGAGAATGTTTTGGTGCCAATACAATTTCTTATTGATGTGTAGGTCTTCATGAATAGTTTCAAATAGCCTACCTATCCATGTGTTGAGTCAGTGTTTGGCCAAAAGTGTAGACCAGCCCCCTGAGGTCTCACTTGAAAAAAATATGTCCCCCTGTCCAATTTTACCCTGGCATCCCTGGCTTACATGAAGCTCAAAAAAAGGTGTTTGAGCTCAAGTTATTGCGAAAAATATTGGTGCACGCTCGCATTAACTATTAATGTCCCCACCAAATCTGATATCAAACTTGCGTCCCTAAACTGTACGTGTAATGAGTAGAGGCCTGTGCCCCAGTAGAGTTTTGTCTACCAACGCACCTATAGTTTAGCGAGGTCCTACTGTAATGCTGTTTTCCAAAATCGGACAATAACCACGAAGTTGGCAGCCAGATGTGCTATGATGCAGTTATAGATGACTTTACTTCTAGAAAGACAAGTAAGCAGAGGTTCTGAGGTCCAGGCAACCCATGGTTATGACTGAAGCCTAGGCCATTGTCCTGGCTATGAAAAGCCATATCGAGTTTTGATCTCTTGTTGAACCTTTATTGCACTTTTGTATTTGAACTTTGTCAAAGAAAATTCTTGCTGGACTGTGTAGATTTGAATATAGTCAAAGATGGCGGTTTCAATACAATTTATTTAGACTATACAATTACATATGATTAAACAAAGCTTTGCTGATCAGTCTCAACGAAGGAGGTACCATCCACACAGATCGTTCGTAAAGTGATAGCGAACTATCACACATGCACTGCCTTATATAAACATTAGATCAAATGGCATTCTATAAGGTCAATTAATCAATGTAGCAAACTCTGTGATTGGCTAACTCAACTTAGTGACAGCTTGAAACAATACATCTCCAGTGTGTCCCAAAGTTCTTTGATGTCACAGCTCTCTCCAGAGCAGTAGATAATAAAGCCACAGGGGTTGACCAGTCAAATGGTCAACTGTCCTTTGTGTGACCATCTTCAAACAATACTTTTAATTAGCACAAACAATGAAACAGGACACAGTCCTTCTAGCCAAAGTTCAGAGCAACTGTCTCATTGACCCCTTACAGTAACCAGAGGACAGAAGGCCATATAAGATGCTTCACCCATCCCCCAGGGCAAGCTGCCCACAGAGCCATCAGCACCTCACATTCCTTTGAACTCAACTTAATTATCTTCCCTTCCTGTCTCTTACCAATGAACATAGAAGATTATAGATTTCATACACATACATCTATGCATATGACCAAAATTTCCACAACAACTTAATAATTTTACTTAGTCTGTTGTTCTTTGCACTTGGTTAAATCTGCTGTTTTAATTGGTTACATCTGCTCTAAAGGCTTTTGCACTCTCATTTTAAATCTAAATCAGTTTTAATATATAAAAAAATAATAATAATTGTGTTCCCTCAAATAATGTTTTTTTTTCTTTCATCTAGTGCTGATATATTATTTTCATTGGCAATGTGGGCAGGGGGTAAATTTGCACCCCCTACTGTTGGGATAAAAATATTTAAAAAGTATTTTTCAAATCAATGTCAGAAAACATTTTAAAATATAGCTGCAAACAGCGAAGCGGGTTCCTCCGCAAAATTGCAAAATATTATAAAAATGCACATTGTAGAAGATCAAGAGTTGGACAACAGGAGCAAAATTACTTAATGTTTAACCAACAACAACAGGCTGAATGGAGATTTAAACTCAAGAGCATGAGGTTGCAAGTCAGCCTCTCTGCTATACATCAACTGTTGAGAGTTTATGAATACCCATATTGTCTTGTACTTTTCCCCAAAAAATGCGACAACGGGATGTAAAATATAGGTTGTTTGGGGTGCTAGGGGTGGGCGATATGGCCAAAATCTCCTATCACGGTATGAGTAATTTTATATCACGGTTACGGTATATCACGGTATAGTAATTGATATAGTAAATATAGTCAATTTAATCAAGAAATTGTACTATATAACCATACCGTACTTCATCATCACACTTGATTTTTTATTACAAACAAAAACAACTGCTTCACATGAGACAACACTTGAGTTAAAAACAAGACTCAAAGTTACTAGTACGAGCCTTCCGATTGGCTGATGCGCAGTCATGCCATCCGCGTGGTGACCTAGTACTCACAGCGCAATACGGATCAGTAATGCCCTCAGACAAATGGGGGGGGGGTAAAAATAATTCCTTCTTTAATAATTTGTTTCACAGAACTTTATTTTATTAAATATTCATCCAAAATTATTCACACCTTCACAAAATCAACCACAAACAAAGAATTTCTGCATACGCAAGTAGAAACGCTAGTTCTAAATAACTATTTAACTGGTCGGGTCAATGACGCCGGGTAAGTAGCTAGCTCCTGAGACTTCTCACCAAAAGAACGAAGGGGAACCTTCGACATGTTAAGACATGTTCGTAGGTACCTGGCCAAAAAGTAGCCTGAACTTTCCTAGATCTTAAGCTAATGCTGAATACTCGCTGATATAGCTGTCTGTCTTACTAGAACGGCGAATGTATGCATCGTTGCTAACGTGTGCTGACGTTGTGACTATGTATGTGAGAAAGACGCGTAAGTGACAGAGAGACGGAGGGAGAGCAGGGAAAGGAAATGCAGCTGAAAGAATTCGCTGCATGTTTAACCTAAATAGTGTTAAAAAAAAAAGTTTACGAAGCGCAATATGTGGCGGCCGGTGTTGATTCTGTGGCGCATTGCCACAAATAAGTCTGTGTGGGAAACACTGAAAAGTATACCGCGGTTGAAACGGTATAGCCAAATCTCTCCCGGTAGACACATTACTACCGTTGCACGGTATATACCGTCATACCGCCCAGCCCAATGGGGTGCCATAACTTGTCAAGGAAGGGAATTTTAAATTATGCCTAGCATCAGTGGGGATGTGTCCTGGCTTAGGTTACTGAAATGAATTTGCACAACAGGCAAGGGATTCACCTGAACAATCAATTTACTTAATTAGAGGTAACTCTAATGGTTATCTCTACCATGCGTAGACTACAAGTAGCTAGCTACTGTGGTGAACCTGGCTTGTTTTGCAGTGGTTTACTCAGTCACACTAAACAGATGATCGGAGTGTTGTGATGGGCTTAAATAAACACTTATTGCTATGTTTTACAACCGGAGGATTGATCAGAAGACTAGAAACCGTTACACAAGAAAACTACTAGAAAAAATTAAATACAAATATAGCTGCAAGCAGCGATGCGGGTTCCTCCTCAAAATGGCAAAATATTATAAAAATGTACAATGTAGAAGCAAAACGATTTCATGTTTGGCCAACAACAATAGGCTGAATGGGGATTTGATCTCATGAGCGTACAAGTCAGTCTCTCTATCCTCTCTGCTATACACCAACTGTTGGGAACCATGAGTGATGTCTGAGAAGTCTTGTGCAGTTGTCCCACGTTGGCAACAAATCAAACTAAACCTACTATATTCAACCGTGTTGGTTAAAGAGTAGGCCTACTAACTAGTTCATTCACTGTGTTAATGAAATGCACTCCACGGCTACAAGCTAGCTAAAGCTATACACGAGTCATTAACTTAATCATGCCCGGGTAACGAAACAATTGAGACCCATTCCCTTTCGACTACAATACCTCTGCTGTTAAGACAGTTTAAGAAAGTCTGAATCACGGATATAACTCTATGACATAAGTTACAATCAGGGGGTAAATTGGTGTTTGATATATCGGGGGGCTCTGTGGTTTCTGGGTTTTGATGGCACATGTGTATGCAAAGCCTACTAAACAGGTATCCTACTCAGTTTAATGACTAACGCAGACTACCTAACTCACTACTCTTCGAATACATTTGTATAGTACTACTATATGCCTCTTTCAATTATATCTTTAACATATGAAACGTTGAGATTGTATCATCTTGCGGAAAAAACATGAAAAACTGAACCTAACAACAGCTAGGCTAGGCTAGCTCATAACATTCAGTTCTCGTTTGGCCAAACAACGGTTAGGGTCTACTGAAATTATTACCAAACTTAACTTTACGCTAGTAGCCTAACAAACTCATTCACTGTTGACTATATACAGTGCCCTCCAAAAGTATTGGAACAGTGAGGCGAATTCCTTTATTTTTGCTGTAGACTGAAAACATTTGGGCTTGACATCAAATAATGAACGTGAGACCAGAGATCAACGTTTCAGCTTTTATTTCCAGGTATTTACATCAGGATCTGATGCACAACTAAGAAAATATCACATTTTGTTTGAATCCACCCATTTGTCATGTGAGCAAAAGTATTGGAACAGATATACTTAAAACATATTTAAGTGAATAAGACTTAATATTTAGTTGCAAATCCTTTGCTTTCAATAACTGCAGCAAGTCTGTGACCCATTGACGTCACCAAACTTTTGCATTCTTCCTTTTTGATGCTTTCCCAGGCTTTCACTGCAGCCTCTTTCAGTTGTTGTTTGTTTTGTGGGGTTCCTCCCTTCAGTCTCCTCTTAAGCAGGTAAAATGCATGCTCTATAGGGTTTAAGTCTGGAGATTGACTTGGCCAGTCTAATACCTTCCATTTCTTGCCCCTGATGAACTCCTTTGTTGTTTTGGCAGTGTGTTTTGGGTCGTTATCTTGCTGCATGATGAAGGCTCTGCCAATCAGTTTGGTTGCATCTTTCCTTAAATTGGCAGACAAAATGTTTCTGTAGACTTCCGAGTTCATTTTGCTGCTGCCATCATGTGTTACATCCTCAATGAAGATTAATGAGCCCGTCCTAGAAGAAGCCATGCAAGCCCAAGCCATGACATTACCTCCACCGTGTTTCACAGATGAGCTTGTGTGTTTGGGATCATGAGCAGTTCCTTTCTTTCTCCAAACTTTAGCCTTTCCATCACTTTGGTAAAAGTTAATCTTTGTCTCATCAGTCCATAAAACTTTGTCCCAGAATTTTTGAGGTTCATCTCTGTACTTTTTGGCAAATTCCAGCCTGGCCTTCCTATTCTTCTTGCTAATGAGTGGTTTGCATCTTCTGGTGTAGCCCTTGTACTTTTGTTCATGAAGTCTTCTGCGAACAGTAGATAGTGATACCTTCACTCCTGCCATCTGGAGGTTGTTGCTGATCTCACTAACAGTTGTTTTAGGGTCTTTCTTTACAGCTCTCACAATGTTTCTGTCATCAACTGCTGATGTTTTCCTTGGTCTACCTGTTCGACGTCTGTTACTTAGTACACCAGTAGTTTTCTTCTTCTTCAGGACATTCCAAATGGTTGTACTGGCTATGGCCAATGTTTCTGCAATGGCTCTGATTGATTTTCCATCTTCTCTAAGACTCACAATTGCTTGTTTTTCACCCAAAGACAGCGCTCTGGTTTTCATGTTGTTTTCACCTCTGAATACAGTCTGCATAGACAAAACCTATCTTACCCAATCTGAACCTGAGTGTAGACATTCAGTGGTATTTATTGATTGAATAATGTATGTAATAGGACACACCTGGGCAACAAAACACACCTGTCAGTCATATGTTCCAATACTTTTGCTCACGTGACAAATGGGTGGGTTCGAACAAAAAGGTGATATTTTCTAATTTGTGCATCAGATCCTGATGTAAATACCTGGAAATAAAAGCTGAAACGTTGATCTCTGGTTTCACATTCATCGTTTGATGTCAAGCCCAAATGTTTTCAGTCTACAGCAAAAATAAAGGAATTGGCCTCACTGTTCCAATACTTTTGGAGGGCACTGTATATAATATATTTAAGTTGTATGCATAATTTGTGATGACTTACTTTGATAGAAGCAACTTTAGTAGTTGCTTCTATTAGATGCTTGTTTGCCTTCGTACCTACTGGCAGAAAATAACCGGAAATGACCAGGTTTCACACCTGTTTTTAGGTCACTTAATAATTTAATCATAAACATTCTTTATTATGTCTATGGATTTAATGGCCAGACATAGTAAAACAACAAAACTTTATTATTCATCAAATGCATACATTACATTTTTCTTTGGCATGTGGCAGCACAGTAAGAAAAAAGGCAGTAAACACATAACTGACAGCACACAAGCCTATAATACCAACAGTAGACTACATAGTAAATGGCAAACCAAAAGTGTAGACAAGCAACAAGTGAAACCAACGATCAAATGTGTTGACTTTCTATAGAGCAAGCAAATCATGACTTTTATAGTGGTTAATTACGAAAGGCAATTCACCTTTATATTAACTATAAAATAAACAATTAAACTAAACATTTAAGTAAATTGCATACCTTTGAAAAGACTGACTTATTGTATGTTCTAAACAAGAAATGTTAATCTTTCCATCAATCAAGCTGTTGTAGTGAATATATATAATTTAGTGACTTTCTAGAAAGTTTCTGAGAAAACTGTAGCCTTGTGTTTTGATACTTTGTGCTAATAATATGAACAAGACACTGATGTCTGATTGGTAGTCAGATGGCTGAGCGGTGAGGGAGTTGGGCTAGTAATCAGTAGGTTGCTGGATTGATTCCCCGCCCCGCCAATATGACGTTGTGTCCTTGGGCAAGGCACTTTACCCTACTTGCCTTGGGGGGAATGTCCCTGTACTTACTGTAAGTCACTCTGGACAAGGGCGTCTGCTAAATGACTAAATGTAAATGTGTGCGGGTGGCTACAGCTGTATCTCCACTATTATAATGCTCTAATGCCTATACACAAAAGCCTGTCTCTGGAGAATGTTTCATCAGATGCCGAAAGACTACTCAATGTACGCTGTGTGTGTCAGGTCCTTTCTGCAAAAAACTATATTTAATAAATACTTACTACATTCTAGCAGCTTTGGGTGTATTCATTCTCAAATGTCCACCGCAATGTCAATACCCCTGAGCCATAGCAACTACCATGTAAAAGGAAAACTTGCCAGTTAAATGAAAAAAGAGCCAGATTTAGCTATTGTGTAGGAATCCCCTCAAAATGAAACATTACCGTTACTATTTTGTCTATACAACTAGTCATACTGTGGAGTACATGGACACCTGTTTAACTAAATAAATAATCAGTATCACAAAGATTTGAGGCAATGTGGACATTTACATAAATACACCCCTTTCAGCCATTTTGTATTGTACTGTCTGTCTCTGGAGGGCTGGCAGGCAGTGGCAAGCAGAGCCTACAGGCAGGCAGAGCAGGCCAGCTGGATGAAGCCATCCTGGGGTCAGGGCTGAAGAGAAGCTGTCTAGCTAGAGAGGGGTAGTCCAGCAAGGGGTCTGTGTTGCTCACAGCATCCTCTGTTGCATCCTGATAGATAGATCTTTGTCATTGTCACAGGTACAACGAAATTAAAGTGCTTCCAGTCAGTGCAACATTCCTTGGCCTAAAAATCAATAAAAGGATAAAATTACTAAAGTACTAAAATTACTAAAATAAACAACAATAACTAATAAATCTGAATAAATATACCTGAGACAGTACCATAAACAACACACCCATGTCATTCATCCACAGTCATCACATAAAACATAACATGACATTGTGCACATTATTTTTTGGCAGCATTGACAGTGGTTATTGCAGTTGGATAAAAACTGTGTTTGAGTCTGTTTGTCCTTACCTTGATTGATCTGTACCGTCTGCCTGACGGCAACATTTCAAAAAGGATGTGAAGTGTCTTATGATGTTCTGGGCTCTTTTGAGACAGCCCGTCTCAGGCCGACTAAAATATTGTGTAGGTCGAAACGATCTAGGTCTTCTGGCGACGATGAAGCGGGATCTTCACAGAAACCCCCTGATTTTCCACAAGTTTATTCCGACATCATCCAGCGTCGAAAATGCCGTGCTGATGTCCCGGTAATCAATGCATACGGCATTGGAAGGGCGCGGCGACTTGTGAGCCAGCGTTACGGGGTTGATAGGCACGGTTGGCATCTCATACGCCCGTTGGTAGTTCTTCTTTGCCCATGATGCTTGGTGAATGCACGCCAATGACCGATTTGACGGCGAATAAAGGGTTGGATATGCAAATTAGGAAGCTTGTGTCCCATTTTTTGAAAGGGGCATAGGCGGGAGAAATGCTACTGTACATTTGACCCCTCCCACCTGTCCCTCGCTAAAACATGGCCGCCTAACTGATCTCTATTAGCCATTAGCTTTCAGTAGCCTATATCCTCTATATAGCCTATCTAGCCTATATATTCATGCAACCAACGTATACATCATAACCACATGTTAAAACCACTTTATGGGTGAATACCTGATAATCGGAATAGCAATATATCCCAAATTTGCAACAACCTGTTCAAATAAATAAATACACGTTTCATTTTTACCACAGTAACTTTTTTTTACTAGTATCGATCACGTCACGTCAGACTCATCGGTTCAGATGATTTCGTGCTCACCCAGAGGAAAACAGACTAAACTATTTGGCATTAAAAACCTTTATTTCATAAAGTGTAAAGTATTGGTTCAACTCGAGGCAAGCGTCGATCCTGTCTTGCCGACTGGATTCCTCTGTCTGCGTGTATGAGTCCTGACCGTTGGTACAGTCCCGCACCAGACTTGCAGTTGTGAATACACACTAACCAGTAGCAGACAGCCCACAACCCACCGTTCTGCTCGACTATTTGGGTGACCCTCACGTGTAATACTCATTTTACTGGGACATCCACAGTTACCCCACAACTTTCCACTAATGTGAGCGCGAGTGAATGAGCATTAGGGGACTGATTACTCTGCGCATCAGTGCAGGTTTATATTGGGGGATTGACCACATGAGTATATTTGCACATTTTATGGGTATTTGGTTGGCTCTGAAAAGAACCTTTGGTTTGCTTGCTTGAAGACCAAACTAAACAACGCGTCTCAGGCCGACAAGAACGTTATCTAAGAACAGGTCGTTCCCCAAGTGGTTGAGGTGAACTCTGTCCCTCTGATAACAGTCCATCGTATGCCTGAGGTTAGTGTTTGAGATGCCAACCGTGCCCATGAACCCTGCAACGCCGGCGTTCACAAGTCGCCGCGCCCTTTCAATGCCGTATGCATTGATTCCCGGGACACGAGTACGGTATTCTCGACGCTGGATGATGTCGGAATAAACTATGGTCGTAATGGGGAAAATCAGGTGGATCTTGTGAAGGTCCCGCCTCATGGTCGCCAGAAGCGAGCATCCGGACAGAAGCCCCAACTCGTTCCCGCCGAGGTGTATGACGATAACCGCTGGATCTAGATAAGGCGTTGTGCACAGCAGAGGCACAAGCTCCTCCCATCGCATCCCTCTCTGGCCCATCCACCGGACCCGGCAATGCAACCCGAGGCTGCTCGCAAATTGCTGTTGCCGTGTGGCGTGAAGATGGCGCTGCAGCCAGTAAACATGGCAACTCCCGACGATCCAGACAGTTGACTCTTCTCGATGCATGATGCTTGATGAATGTACGCCAATGATCGATTTGACGGCAAATAAAGGGTTGGATATGCAAATTAGGAAGCTTGTGTCCCATTCATTGAAAGGGGCATAGGCGGGAAAAATGCTACTGCACATTCGACCCCTCCCACCTGTCACTTGCTAAAACATGGCCGCCTACCTGATCTCTATTAGCCATTAGCTTTCAGTAGCCTATTCATGCAACCAACGTATACATCATAACCACATGTTAAAACCACTTTATGGGTGAATATTTGAAAATCGGAAAAGTAATATATCCCAAATTTGCACCAACCTGTTCAAATAAATGAATACACGTTTTATTTTTACCACAGTAACTTTTTTTTATTAGTATTGATCACGTCACGTCAGATGACACATCAGCTCAGATGATTTTGCGCCTTATGATTCGCGCTCTATGATTCAAACTCATATATGATTTGCGCACACCCAGCACAGTCATACACACATTCAGACACTCAATTCAGAAGCAATGGCGAGAAAGCAATTATCCGAGCAAGACATCAGAGACCTGTTTTTTCAATCGGATGATGAAGGGGATTTTGCCGAGGAAGTCAATGGCAGTAGTAGCGACAGTGAGGATGGAGATCTTCCTGTCAATCTTGTGGCTATTGCTAACCCTGAGCCTGAGGGCGATGGAGGCAGGGATGAACTGGAGGCGGTTAGCTCTACCGGCTGGAGAGCTGCTAGCAACTTCAGTCCCCCTGGACCTGCTGTTTTTTTTGATAGCAGTCATTCTTGTGTCCAAACCCCACCTGCATCTGTTTCTGAGGCAAGTTGCTTCAAACTTTTTTTAACAGAGGACCTGGTTAGGGATATCGTCGAGGAAACTAATAGATATGCCTCTCAGCTGCAGGAGCAGAGCGCGCCAGGAGTGGGTAAGCTGGCTAAGTGGCTACCCACAAACATAGATGAGATGTACTCATTTCTCATGGCAATGCTACTCATGGGTGTTGTGAAGAAGTCCTCTCTGAGAGAGTACTGGAGCACAGACCCCATGCTTGCCACTCCTTTTTTTGCTTCCCTGTTCTCACAGGACCGCTTCCTCCTCCTTCTCCGCTGTCTTCATTTCCAAGACAACGAAATGGCAGATGCAAGTGACCCTCTAAACAAGATCAGGAACATTTTCCATGGTATTACCTCTGCCTTTGGTCGGGTCTTTGTTCCTTTCAAGGATCTCTGTATAGACAAGTCCTTGATGCTGTGGAAGGGTAGGCTGCGCTTCCGTCAATTCATACCGGCAAAAAGGCACAGGTTTGGAGTCAAGTTCTTTGTGTTGTGTGATGTACGTACTGGCTATGTTCAGGACATGCTCATATACACAGGATCCACAACAGACATCCAGCATCATGATCTGCTTGGGATCTCAGGGTCTGTGGTCATGACTTTGCTTGCTCCACACCTGAGGAAAGGCCATGTACTGTACGTGGACAACTGGTACAGCAGTCCAACCCTCTTTCAACATCTCCTGTCTCTTGGAACAGGTGCCTGTGGGACTGTGCGGTCCAACAGGAAGGGGATGCCACCTTTCACCTGTAAAATGAGAAAGGGAGATGTTGAGTTCAAGGAGAATGGACAACAGCTGGCAGTGAAGTGGCATGACAAGAGGGATGTGCATGTCATCTCCACTGTGCATGCATCTGGAATGGCTGCCACTGGAAAAGTGGACCGTGTCACCGGAGAGGGAATTGTAAAGCCATGCTGTGTCCTGGATTACAATAGGAAGATGGGAGCCGTGGATAAGGGTGATATGCTCAATAGCTACGTACCCTGTGCACGAAAGACCACCAAGTGGTACAAGAAGGTATTTTTTCATCTTCTTGACAATGCAGTCCTCAATGGCTTCATTGTCCATCGCCAACTGTCAGGTGAGAGAATTCAACAATACATTTCAATTCATTATATTTATCAGACTCCTGCTTTCACATTTAGCATTAAATTATATAAAACAATGACAACTGTATTAGAATGACACATGTCACAAAGTTTTTCACAATAACATGTAGTCTTACTCAAACCTCCCCCCCCCCCCCCTCCTTCTCTTTCATGCAGGGAAGACCATACCTTACCAGGAGTACAGGATGAACCTGATACGGCAGGTCCTTGAAGTGCACCACACAGCTCGGCGTCCCTCAGCTGGTGGCCGTCCTGCTGCAGACAATCCTCTCCGACTGACAGGCAGGCACTTCCCCTCTGAGATTCCTCAGACCGACGTTCAAGGAAACAAGACCCGGCGGCAGTGCAAAGTCTGCAAATCAAGCACACGTCGGTCAAAGCAGAGGCAGCTCACAAAATACGTGTGCGCCTTGCAACACCCCCCTGTGTTCTGCTCCGTGTTTTGAGGAGTACCACACTCTAAAACATTATTGATTTTACTTGATCGCTGAGTGGGATTTAAAAGCCAACGGTTCATACAGCAAGTTTTCAGCTGTCACTATTTTACATGGCCGCTGAGCGGGATTTAAAAGCCAGCGGTTCATACAGCAAGTTTTCAGCTGTATCACTATCTTCCTTGGCCTTTTTTTTTTTTACACAAAAAAATCCCCCTTGTCTATTGTTGTCGTTCCTGTCCCCCCCCTAAAAAAAAGCAAAAAACAAAAAAAATAAATGTTATTTCTGTGTAGACATTGTTCAGTATGTCTTTTGTTGTTGCTGTTGTCGTTCCTGTCAGAAAATGACAAATGAAATAGGCTTGTTTTGAAAGATACCATATACTGGCTATCTTCAGCAGACTCTTGTCTACAAAAAGCAGCCCTCCCTGACGTTTTAGGACTAGAATTTAGTGAATTACGATATCGTTTACACACTGCCAGTGAGTGAGCGAGCCGAGTCTGTCACTGAGGCTTTGTCAAAACAAATGTATCCCCGGGACGCAGTCTCACTCCACTTGCAAGTTTTCCACAAATCACAAAAATAATCAGAGCATCTGACTAAAAGCACAGTTCCTACATCTCCTAAAGGCTTCCCGCCTCGAGGTTTGGTAACAAACACATTTTTGGTGTCGACCGAACTGTGAAATGGTGAACTTATGAACATGACGCGACCAAAACATGGCTGCCGCCTAAGCCTATGTGGTCTCCCTGGCGCATAGTCTTGTTACAAAGACTTTCGACCCAAATCAAAATTCTGAGCCGACAGGTCTGTGGGGAATCGCTTGTTCTCCTAAAAGCTGCACTCCTCTACCTTTTTGAGGAATTCGCCGAGATGCTACATGATTCACTAATAACACAGAGAGAAAAGCTAGCTACTTTTCGAGTTCGGTTTTCCGTCACTTCAAACTCACGATCTAAAGGTCTCAAAGTGCTCAAACCTTCACCATAATTCAAGAGTAGTGTACTTTCACGAACCCAATCATTGATTCTAGCTTAAAATGTGTGAAAATAGGACTTACCGAATGTGGCTGCCTCCAGCACGGCTATAAGTCAATTCCAGTTGAAAACAACAATGGCCGCCGAAAAAGAATTTATATTCGTAACGGCGAGCTGCGATTGGAAGCGAAATGAGGGTGAGGGTGGGGCTTGGTCAGCACACCATTTCCAGAAAGGATGTGTGTGCGCAGTGTTTCCCACAGATTAGAAATCTAGTTGTGGCGGGGAGGGGGCTGGGGGGTCCGACCAGGGGGGGGGGGTCGTAATAATTCCTTCGTTAATAATTCGTTACACAGTTAATTTGTTAATAATTTGTTAAATTAAATATGAATCCAAAATGATTCACAGCTTCACAAAATTAACAACAACTAACATATCATTTCTGTATTATGCATGTAGCAACGCTAGTGCTAAACAGCTATTTAACTGGTCGGCTCCATGACACCGGGTAAGTAGCTAGCTCCTGAGACTTCTCACCAAAAGAACGAAGGGGAACCTTCGAGTAAGGTACCTAGCGAAAAGTAGCCTCAACTTTCCTCGACTTTTATCTACGGCACTAATGCTGAAGGCTCGCTGATATAGCTGTCGGTCTTACTAGAACGGCGTATGTATGCATTGTTGCTAACGTGTGTTGACTTTGTGACTGTGCATAAGTGAGAAAGACGCATGAGTGAGAGAGACGGAGGGAGAGCAGGGGAAAGGAGATGCATCTGAACAAATACGCTGCGTGTTTTAACCTAAATAGCGATAAAAAAAATGTTTTACGAAGCGCAATATGTGGCGGCCGGTGTTGATTGTGTGGCGCACCGCCACAAATTAGTCTATGTGTGGGAAACACTGGTGTGCGTCTCGCCAAGCTCGCGCGTGTCAGTAGGTTGACCACCTGTTCCTCTTTGCGCTGTATAGCACAGCATTTTCAATATGTGACCTGCGGAACAAGGGGTGAAAATGCTGTGCGACAACGCAAAGCGGGACAGGTGGTCACCCTAGTGTCAAGGGGCAGGATGAGTCTGTGAGAATTTGGAGCGCGCGCACTGTGGAGCAATTCAATTGAATTCAATCATATATTGACATACCAAGGTGAAATTGTTTATGGTACTAGAGATTGATGTCGTCTTGAACTTTATTAGGTTTGAAAAACAATCAGTCAAAATTATATTTGATTTATTAACAAAAATAAAAATTGAGGCAATTTGGACATTTACATAAATACACTTCTTTCAGCCATTTTGTATTGCATTTCTTATTCCATGTCATCCTATGTAAAGACATGTATTCTACATGTTCTACAATTTCAAGTCGCTTGGGTCTATGGTTTATGAGTAGAAGGGTTTTGAAGGTTGTACCAAATTTGGACAGTACAGCATAATCTATCATGGCGGACCTTATGGGTTATTGGGGCTTTTTTGTTCCCCATGAGAAATAAAGGCATATGAACCAATTTTCAGGCATTTTGGAGTAATGGGGCGCTGGGGAAATCACGTAGACTTTGCACGTGTTTTATTGCGCCACCTATGGGCGCACATGGGCCACTAGCCGTCTGGGAGTAATGAGTGACCTGTTGTATCATTGGGCCAAATTGGAAAAAATCGGGTCCAGGACTTTTTGAGCTATTGGGCCATTTAGCGGAGAAATATAATAATAATAATAATAACAAAAACAATAGGTTTCCTCCTACCGGAGGAACCCTAATAAGAATACTAACAAAAACAATAGGTTTCCTCCTACCCGAGGAACCCTAAATAGCTATGCCTCTGACCGGTTTTGGATCTACAACCCTTCACTTAACTGCACAACGTCTCAGCCTATTAAACCATTCACAAACCTGGACTTTTATGTTCAGTAACTGGATACTAAAATAAGACATTTCTCCTAAGGCAAGCATTGTCAGATTTGGTCCAAGCTCATAGCTCTTGAGTCTTTGCTACAAACCAACAGAACGCTACCCTCAGAACGTTGGTTCGGTGTGTTGCAGTTCTTTCTGGGGGATATTGGTGTTGGTACATATGCAGTGATAAAACTACAAATCCTGTGATAAATGCAATACCTGCCCACAAAATATGTCAGTGTCTCAGAGTTAAAGTTCGGAAAATGGGAAAGTGTACCTTCAACGAGACATGGCTATATCACAGCGATTTCCGCTGTTGGTTACAAGCGGTACCCAGCTCCAGGTACGAAGCTCGCTGCAAACCTTTCCCCAAAAATATTCAATTAGGGACTCTTGGTGTGAAAGCGCTGGAGTCACACGCCAGAGCGGAGAAACACAAGCTACACACTCAATTTTCTGTCTCTCTATTTAAGGGAAAGTTTGTTTTAGCCTATTTTCATTTTGGGGGTAAGGTTTTGGGTATTTGGCACGTTGTGTGTGGAAGGTTACTAATGTGATTGCTTTATCTGTAAATTAAATTCATGGTTTTTCAATTACTGAATTCTGAGAAATAAGGATTTTTTCAGAAGTATTTTTTTTTTTTTTTTTGGTAATGCATGTCATATAGGTCTTAAATGGTCTTTGGTCTTAAAATGTCTTAAAAAGGTCTTAAATTAGACTTACTGAAAGCAGCAGAAACCCTGATAAATACACCCCTATTAGCCATGCTGTATTTGATTAAATTTTCCCATGTAACGTTTTTAAATACATCAATTCTACTTATCTGTACGAAACTTAAAGTCAATCGGACCTTTGGTTCAAAAGAAGAGGAATTTTGAAGGTTTTCCCAAATTATCAGGTCCTTGATGCTTTTTTGTTCCTCATGAAAAATGAAGGTTGAACTCTAGGGCTTAATTGTGCCATATCGTCCCACCATTGTGGGCATGATTCATGCTTCGTGCACATCCTTTGAGTGGTTCAGAAACCTCTAGGGCCCCATACAGTATTTTTGTTTAGGGCCCCAAAAATCCAGGGCCGGCCCTGGCTACCTATTTTTGTGACAACACTAGGCTGGATGAAGGACGGCTACCCCCTAGAGAAGGAGTTACACCAAGGCTTACAGATGCTAAATTATTGACAAGACGAAGGAAACATTGATCAAGCTTAGGGAACAGGTGGCAGCTGACAGCGGGTAGGTCTTTCCAAATATTGACAATCAGAAAATGACAACATACTGTATCTGCTGTTACAGTTAAGAAACTGATCGGTGATCCCGAAGTAAGGCTGGAGACAGACTCCACCCATCCACTCTCCTAGAGAAGGGGGCTTATCTCTGTCCCACCCCTCCCGGACCCTTTCTCTTCTACGAACAAGAACCAAATGAATACATCACAGTCTGAATGTCCCCTCCCAAAAAAATCACCAATGTGCAATTCTATAACACATATTCCTTTATAAATTCAGAGTCAGATGGCTGAACGGTTAGGGAATCGGGGAAAAAAGAAAGTAAAGGAAAAAGCTGAAAGCCAAGATGCTTAGCACAAAATCGCCCAGGCTCCATGAGCAGGTCCAGAAAGCATACAAGGAAAAGGATAGAGGAGTGTGAGGAGTGACAAGAGGGCCTTTGTTGAGGACTTGGCAGAGAAAGCTGAACGTGCAGCGGCGCAGGGCGAGTTGAGTACAATTTATAAGATCACAAAGCAACTCACAGGCAAGTACGCCAGCCGGCCCCTGTCAAAGACAAGCAAGGCAACATCCTCACCACTGAGAGTGACCAGATCGCGAGATGGGTTGAGCATTTCCGTGAGGTACTCAACTGCCCAGAGCCAGACGACCCTGCCAACCCTCCACCAGCAGAAACTGTCCTTGACATCAATACCAGCCCCCCAAGTAAGGAAGAGGTCAACTCGCCATCAAAGCCTTGAAGAATCTCTTCCTGATTGCCATAGACTGGGTCATGCGGAATACAATTGACGGACCCAGGGGTATCCAGTGGACTTTGTTCTCCCAATTCGAAGACCTAGGTTTTGCCGATGATCTTGCTGTCCTTGCACCAAAACACATTCACCTGCAGGAGAAAACTGACAGACTGAACAAATTTGCCCAACAGGTAGGGCTGAACATAAATGCACCCAAAACCCAAGTGATGTGCATCAATGCCACCCCAGATACACCAATCAGAGTGAACGGGCGGGAACTCTTGAATATGCTGAGGAATTTACATACTTGGGAAGCCTCGTCAGCAAAGACAACTCTGCACAAAAATGTATTAAAGCAAGACTCGGAAAGGCACAGGGTGCTTTTGCTAGGCTACACTCCATCTGGAAGTCTAAGCAATACAGCTTAAGAACAAAGGTCCGACTCTACAACAGTGACGTAAAATCTGTGTTGTTGTACGGCTCGGAGTGCTGGAGAGTAGCATCTTACGACATGAAAAAAGTCGAAGCCTTCCATAATGGATGCCTCAGGAAACTCTGTCGAATCTTCGGGCCTGAGAAAATAACCAATGCACATCTATACAAGAAGACTAAGTGCAACAGTGTGGTGCTAGAGATCAAACGCCGCCGACTGAAATGGCTCGGGCACGTTCTCAGGATGGACCAGGACCGCATCCCCAAGATCGCCCTACAATGGACTCCACCTGGGAAAAGGAAGCGAGGCCGGCCCAAGAACACCTGGCGGCGAACGGTGATAGCGGAGCTGAAGGAGATTAACCTAACCTGGGGCGAGGCACAGCATGCGGCACAAGACAGGTCCAGATGGAGGCAGATCGTCGAAGCCCTATGTCCCACTAGGGATGAAGCGGATTAGTAGAAGAGAGCCGTCGGAGTAGTATAAATTCAACCAATCCGTCCGACTCCGTGTGTGCGTCTGTCCGTAACAGAGTCGGATGGGGCAAAAATCGGCCTTGAGGCTTTGCTTGAGTTGTTGCAGAAGAGTCCTGCAGAAGAAACCGAGTTGTTGCAGCTCAGCTGCGATCACACTGACGCTATGGATCTGTGACCTTATCATTCTAGATAAGCATTTCGTCAGAATATCCTGTCCTCAGTAGGGCCAGTAGTTCTATGCTCATTCCTTTCACTACCACGTACATGTGCGAATTGGGATTTTCTGTGCTCACAAAAATGAAGACAAAGCACAGAAACCGACTGAATGCCGCGCCTGACATGCGTGTTGCGCTCTCCTCCTGCACCACGGACTGAAACTTACTACTAAAACGCAGACAGGCCCACCTATCCCATTAGCAATGTTGAAATAGTACAACATGTTTTGTATAATTTGTAATCTTTTTGTAATTATTACATATTTTGTTCCAATATTTCTGGTTCAATTGAATGTTGAAAATAAGAAGAAATGGGCTATATATATATTTTTTTGTAGCCTACATTTAATGTCCAATTAGGCACTTATTGGATACCTTCTTTAAATATTGCTGGTTCAATTGTTCAGCGAGAAGTGATCACTCACTGAGATAAGATGGCTCATTAACAATGGCAGTAGGCCTACAAGTTCTGAAATAACGATAAAATAATGAAATATCCTCATTATTGTTCAATAATGGTCAAATCCACCTTAATTTTGTGATTTACAAATAATTTCTATTGGCTTGGGTTGCGAAGGCTTGTGACTTTTAAAATATGGGTCCCCAGAAAAGAGTTTGGGAAACACTGGGTTAGGGTGCCCAGGTTGAACCATTTAGGAAGGAAGTTGTGCCTTTGTCACTAGAGACAACAGAGGAGAAGATGGTAACAGGTAAGGGATGAGAAATACAACCACCATATAGATTTATAAAGCCTGTAGTTTATAAAGCACAGTTTAACACATACCCACCCAGTTGGTCCTGTGCACTGTATAATTGTTAACTTTAGCTGAGAGTGATTTGGCAATTATTGCTCACTATACTTTGTAGGGGGAGTCATGATGATTAAGTGGATTGAGAAGGCTATATTTCAGCCGGGCTGCACTCCCCTCACCGCCTTGATTATATACCTGTTGGCGTTTGATGTCTTGATGCAGAGCGGGAGGCTTCATTACAAGACAGATGCTGACTTGGTATTCAGCTCACAGTCTGGATGGCCAGGACAGATGGGATGCAGGGAGGAAGAGAGGTATGTAGGGATGGAGGGGAGAGTAAGGGGGGACAAAGAGAAAGAGGAATGAATTATGGGAGAGAGGCAGTGAGAGAGGAGGAGAGAGAAAGGGATTATGGGAGCGAGGGACCAAGAAGGGAAAGAGGGAGGGACTGTGACAGAGAGGGAGGATACACAGGACAGTAGAAGGGGAAAAGGGCTGAAGGAAAGGAAGAAGATGGAAGGAAATTGGAAAGATAGACAGGGATAAAAAAAGAGGGAGGAGGGGAGAGAGTGGGGAGTAAAAAAGTGAGGAAGGAAGGGGAAGCCCTTGAGGGAGTGCTGACCTGCTTCCCCTACCCGTCAGCAGCACCAACACCAGGCGCATCACAGTCCAGAACCTTCCGCCGCTCTGGCAGAGACCCACCTGCCCTCCGGCCTCCACAACATCAGGGCATCCACCCCCGCCAACTCACTACATCATCACCAGCACTTCGCCTTCATGATGTCCGGACCAACACACACCCCAGCTCAAGCCTGTGTATGTGTGCGTGCGTAGACGTGTTTGTGTCTGAATTGGTGTGTGTTGGTGTGTGGGCGTGGGGGGGGGAGTAGGATGAGGATGTTGTCAACAAGTAACATGCTCTGTGTATGTAAGGGTGGGTAATAATGGTAAGAATTTATTGCAGTCTTAACGACTTGATCTGATCTAGTTGTTATTTAGCTGCTCAATATGTGCAGTCTGGTTTTTGAGAAGAAAAAATAAAAACAAACACCCAGCTTATTATATTTCCTTAGCTTGGCAACTAGGGAACCCAAATCAAATGGTTGTTTGGTGTTAAGCCAACATGACGGACTAAGACAGACAGTGTGCAGATGGAAACCTAGGACAATAAGGCATTAAATATAAATGATAACGGTCTGGAGTCAGTGTTGGAATTAATCAAAACAGCCATGCTTCCTGGTAAATCCAGAGTACCACTTCCAGCTAGAAAAGTTGAACTAGCTTTTGTAAAGCAATGCTTCCAGTGACACAGTAAGACCAGGTTGAGGAGAACCCAGCAGCCCCTGCGGGGAACCCTGACGCAGGATATTAGAACCGGAATAAATCATGCGACGTTGCTGTATCATCTGTGTCCTAATCAATCTCCAGCGATCAATAGAGCCGTCTCTCCAGCCGTGAGAGTCGAGGATGAGCCGGGCAACCAGACACCTGAGCAGCTCATTAGCATCCAGAGAATGATTATCATCCAGAGAGGGGGGGGGGAGCAAGGGATAGAGAATGGGTGGGGGGCAATAAGGGGGTAGGGAGGAAGATGGGATAGAAGATTGGACAGGCTGGGGGCTTGGGGCAGGGACGGCGGCTGGGGGTAAGGAGGGGGACTGGAGGCCGAGGGCAGGATGGGGGTCTGGGGACATAGAGGGTCAGCCAAAAATAGGATTCTGACACCAGTATTGAAAAAACCAGAGATACATTTCACACAATTTTGCTAGTTCCTTTCATCAAACATCTGTTGTGTACAAACCATGTGATGTAGTTGTGTGCTGTTTCTGTTTATTACTTTCAAAGAACAATACACCACTCTTTTTCAAACAGTCGGTTCTTAGAAAACCGAATCCAGCCAGAGAGCATGCTGTTTGGCTATCTGACATGACATTTTGTTTTGAGAGACAAAGGGAGATATAGAAGGTGATAACCAGCTACGAAAGTATTAAGTGCACGGCTCTTTGAATAAGGGTTGTGGTAATTGGTTGATTATTTCATGGTGTGTCTGTCGGTGGAGTGTGTCTTTAGACAGCAAGCTATTGAGCCAGCGAGGCCTCCTGTCTCCACAGTGGATCCCGTTAGAAGCGCTTCTACCCATTAAACAATATTTAAATGAAAAGAAAAGCTGTGATTTACAACATACATCAGAGTAAACAAGAAAGATGTATTCTATGTCTGTGGAAATATCAAAACATTTGATGAAAGTGTCCTGGCTAGGTAGATGTCCAGCACAAAGTTTTAATGTAACATAACTACAAAAGTCCCAATAATCACATAACTACATTTAGGGAGCAAATAGCTACCCAACTTACACAACAACAACAAAATCCACCCCTGCAAAATTGGATTTCATATGAGCAATGAAAAAAAGGGGCTTGAAATATTACAGAAATATTTTTGAATGTGAATTCATAGTATGCCTTTTGTCGTATTGTGACATTAATTAGATCAGTGGAACACGTAATGATGTGTGACCTGTCCCTGGCTCCTGCCTTCACCCACAAACTGGGGACATTTATCTGTCACTGGACAATTATCTCCCAGGTACTCCCCACTGTGTCCGATAATAATACTTAATTACCAAAGAGCAGGAAACACAGGAGGAGTCCCTCCCCCTTCACTCTCACTTCCTCTCTACCTCTCTCTCCCCTCGTCACTCTCTCTCCTGTTTGGACTGCAGCTCTCAGGCAGGATGTGCAGGGGAGTCAATCATGTCCTCTCTCCTCCCCCACTCAGCGGCACAGTGGGGGCCTGGAGGCTGAGGCAGGTTAGACTAGTTGTAATCAGGCCAGTCATCGGCGTGAAGCTTTCAGGGGACATCGGGGTCAGGTTGTCAGTAGAGAGTGGAGAATGAGGCCCATCTGCCTCCCTAGCCTCTAAACCACTCTCAAGTACAGTAGCATAGCAAAGAGCAGAAGGGGGGTGGGACGGGCTAGCCAGAAGCTGCCAATATGTTCACTACGTTCATACTCTCTCTGAGACAAAACTGTGAAGTCTGAGCTCAAGTAGACATTCAGCACATGCACAACTAGAGGGTTGAGAAAAGAACACCAGAAAAGAAACATGCTAATCCCTTACAATTACATACAACATCATGTATTGTAGGACGTTTATGATGTACATGACGTCGACTGAAGAGGCAAGTGAACACTGCTGAGGGGGAATTGTTATGTTGATTAGTCACCATGACTACCACAAGGAAGAAACAGCTAAACTACCCGCCACAGAGGAAATGAACTCTGCTGGTGGCCAGAGAGAAAAACACATAAGGCATGTTGTTTTTGGGATCTTTTATTTATTTGGCTTCTATCATTTCAACTTATAGAACATAATATCTCCCCCACTCCAACTCTGATCACACATTTACAGGAACAATAGACACAGTGCTAGCTGCAGCTGTGTGTCCCCATGTTGCAGTCAGAGAGATAACATCTCCCCAGAACAACATCTGCAGACAACAGCAGACGTACAGGCAATAAAGGAAGAGGGCCCTCACAGGAATAGACTGGAACATACAGTTCACTGTGGCAATATTCATCTAAGGCCTTTCTAAAGGTCATTCAGTTCACACCTCGGTCCATGGGGTGCCGTTGGTCCTAAGCAATGTGTCATCGACCATGCAACTGAAATGACATTTGTCATCTCCTGCTTTGTTTAATCTCTCTATTTTCTCTGTAAATTCAAGTCTGTACATCAAGATCTGGAATAAAACACATTTTAACTATCTATTCCCAGTTTTTCCCCTTCTGCCTGGACCCTGTCACATTCCTAGGTAAGAAGAGAGAAATGCTGATGGTCTTTGCTCATGATCAATCCATGTGAAATGTCAGACACCAAGGAGCCAGTGCAGAACAATGGCATAGACGCGCACTAAATGACTTGAATCACTCGTCAATTACCCCGAGATTTTGAAGGACGCACAAAAGCTGGTCTAATTACATTTAATCTTCCACTAGATGTAAAACAGGAGGTTAACATAATATCACTTAACCATCTTCACGGTTCAATGCTACCAAATGACTGGGCTAATGAAAGCCAGACTGCTTCACTAACACCCCCTGACTGGTCATTTTTTGTGCGACGAGGCTCTCTGGAAAAATCCAATTTTCCGTGAGCTTGGTTTCTTTTTTTAATGTCTGTTCACTTGTCATGTCACACGTTGAGATTATTTTTGCCATTCCGGCTGCTACCTTCTAACAGGTACAATAGTTGGATAAGGTAACCCCATTCTGCATGAGCTCCCCTTTAGTGCCAGGGACTTGAGGGAAGATAACTAATTGAACTGAATGACTAAATTGTAAGACTTATACTTACACAACCATAATTTCTCAAGTGAACAAAAAACATCAAACTTGACATTTAAGTCTCTGAAATTGCAAACCCTTCTCTAAACCCCCCAAAAATGTCAATAATAATTTATATTCAGACCTTACAAGTACAGATACACTCAATACGAAAGCATTCCATAATGGGTACACAAGCTACCTGTAGCATGGGGTATTTATTATGAGATCTTAGACAGGACTCTAACTCTGGTATAATATGTACACCACACAAGTCTCATTCCCCTGCCAAAAAATCAATAGATATGTACCAGCTTTGGAAATTACAGGAAACACTGGTGACAGCAGATTCAGCTGCTGTTATGTCTTTTACTAATGGCCATATCAAAGTAATGGATTATACGGGAGTTTTCTGGGGCTGTAGGGTGTAATGGAGGACAGGTAATGGGAGTTTGGGCAGTGTGACAGACAAACAGCACCATTCTCTTCCAGATTACATCAGACACAACACTGTCAAATAATGTCAGACTATACGTACACCCCTGCAACACACTGCAGACATACAGCAGAAAACTAATTAGCACATAATATGGAACACATTGAGGTACAGATGACCAATATGAAAGGAGATTTGTCACGTGACAGTGACAAGTAATGTTGTAAAATACAGAGACATACAGTATATGAAGGGGGGGGGGATTATGGTTTTATGTCTTGAGACACTCCAGAGCTGGTGCTGTCAGTGCAGCTTGTTATATTCAGACAATTACCCTGACAATGTTTACAAAGACCTTAGCTGAGAAAGGATATTCAGAGAAACAGGGGCACCGCAGGGCATCCAACACAGATGTTGAAGAAAGCACACAGATATACCATTTTAAAGTTATGCCAGGATGCTTGTGAATACGTGACTTGCCTTAAAGTGATGACACTGACAGCAACCTAGCAGGACACGTCTCAAGAGGGCAACTATTTACTAGAATATAAAACATTTTCTTTCTTTTTTTGCAATAAATTCAGAGCATTATGAAAGCTGTCTATGCCAACAAACTGACAGTTTAATACACATACAACTACTTGGGGCAACAACAAAAAAATATTCTACTAAAGCATCCTATTACAGTAACAGTGGAGTCATGGATCAAATGTAGAAAATATTGTTGAACCAGATCAGTACAGTAATACCCTGCTACCCTGTACTGCCTATTCTATTTAGAAACAAACAATCACCCTGAAGTGACCTCTCTAAAACATGTTTTACTGATCAAAACAAATCTAAACTTCCCCTGATTAACTGCAACACTGTCTAAAGGGGGACTCCACTTTATTTAAGTCTTATACCCGCATCTAATTCTTAGGCCTTATGTTTCATACGTTCTTATCTCTGCTAAGTGACCAGCCTGGCTGACCTATGTGGTTTCCCGCTCTACAGGGAATCCTGTTTCAGCAAGGCAAACATAAGAGGGGCTGAAGGAGGGGTTGTAGGTTAACTTTAGGTTTAGATTAGCTGCAGGAGTTGAGGTTTCTGGGACTGAACTGTCACTGATCACTAAAATACACTGGAGTGGATATTCTCCTAGCACTCAATCTTTTTCAAGAGAGTACTTGGCGTGTGAAACAAATTATTCCACAAAAACTGTATTGAATGTTGTTTATTTTGGTGAGTTGTATTGCTTATGTCTTTACTGTCTGGGCACACTTAATTGTGTGTTTTTGGAGATAACAAGTCTGGGTCTTTTTATGGATCAAAGTAGTGAATAGTGAAATAACATTGTCTACCTACTTAATGGAACAGCCAGACTTTGTAGCTCAAGTGCAGTATTGTAAGTTAAAGAAAAATGATTAAAAAAAGCAGTGTGAAATAGTTAAATGTCAACATGCTGTTTACTCCTCAACCAGACTTTTCATTTGAATAACACAAACTCGGTTATCTTCCAGATAGCTGCAGAATCCGGTTTCGACATCCTTATTAACAGGGACTGAGGTCTTGTCTGTTCTGACTGCTGCTGTTAACTTGTGTTTACTCGGTTGCCTTATCCTTCCTTCATCATTTGTTGTGCCATACTATCGACAGAAAATGAATGATTAATATGTTCTCTAGCCTTACCTTCGGCATTAAGCTCTCCCATAATTCAACCAACATTGCTTACAGCCAATCGGGCATGAGGAAGGAATACTAATCATTCTCAGAGGGCCTAATGGCTTTGAAGTGGGCTCAGAGCTCAAAAAAAGGGAAAAGTCCCTGTACTGACTTGTTTTCACGAGACCTAAATGGACACAAACAGGCCAACAGACAACCCAAATGCAGTGTTTTATCCTCTGGAAAACAAGATAAAGTACCATGTGTCATCCTGACAAATTCTACCAGTTGGACTGTGTCATAGGGAATCTTTTATTGTTCATCTCTGTCACTCAGAGGTCAAAAAAAGGTGGAGTGATTTGTAGTTCCTATAAAAGAATACCAATAATGCTACATAAGAATGAAGCAAACAAGACTTCGAAATCCATTATCTCATGATCCACTATTGATGTATAATTAGACCCATATTCTACATAGCAATGTTATATGAAAAAATAAAACACATGGTAGATACAACTTTTAAGAGGAGCAGTATAGTGTTCCTTGACCACTATCGTAATCACAGCTGCAGCGCAGCTCATGTCCTGACCCAGGGACCTCCAGCTGACCTGCCTTGGTGTCAAATAGAACTGACTCTAATGCTCATGATGAATGGGGTGGCTGATTTGACCCCATATTATCCACAGGACTCCAATCAGGTCCAAACAGACCAGAGAAAGACCCTGTTACCAGATGCCAAGATACGCAATCCAGCTGAAAGCTACCAACCCTATGCCACCCATAAGGGATTCTTTCTCCAGCTCCACTATGAGTTATAGATGCTATTTCTTCTTGTTCCTCACCAAAAGGAAGACTGGGCTAGAAAATGGGTGGGAAACGAGCAGAATAAGAATGTGCCAGGCCTCTATGTGACAAGCTGTCTCCTTTTACAGATTACACATTACTGATGCAAACATCAGCCACAAAACAGCTTTGCATAGAGTCCCTTGAATACTATAGTGCTTCCCAACTTCCATGCCTTTATTTCTACCCCCCAAATTACACCCCCCACCCCACCGAGAAAATGTACAATGTCAAAATGACGTTGCAGATATCTCAAAATGAGTTTTACTTTGAGAAATTATGTTGCAGATATCTGTAATTACTACAGAAAAGCATAGTCAATTTGAGCTAATATATGTTGTGGCGTCACGAGAGGACGTGTGGTGGAGGGGCGGTACGTGGCTCCCGGGGAGTGGCTACCTGGGTCCAAGATGGCTGCAGAGAGGACTACACCTCCCAGAAGGCACCACGCCACCAGGTGCACCTGCCTCAGTCCCCAGATTGAGGCGGGAGCTCAGGTGGGGGAGGGAGAGAGAACAAAAGGCGGGACCCACCCACCAAAAGAAGAAGAGTGTACCTGGCGCAAAGAGTGGTCAACGCCTGAATAACTTTTTTTTGTTGGTAAATGAACCGGATTCCTTGTCTTGTCCGGTTTGTAAGCACTGCCCTACACCCCGCACAGTGGTCTAGCCTCTCATGATACCACAATGTTAAAACTGCTTGCCATAGATATAATGGCGAAGGTAGTTTAGGCATGGCACTCGGGCAGCGCACGTCATATCACCCATTGCTGTGTCTTAGCCCATAGGCTTTAAAAAAAAAATATGCATAGTGACATCATTATATCAGTACAGCAGTACATTAAAGCATACACTGTGAATCAACAATGACAACAGAACAATTAAAATAATAAACACCGAACAAAGAGGAAATAATTAGTTATCCTTTAAAACCTGTTCTGGATCCTTGGCTCGCCGGCGAGCCAGAAACGCTGCGCCCCCCTCCCTCAGAGAGAACACCCTCAGTTCCCCAAAATATTTTTTGCTACAGCTACACAAATTATACATCATGGGAAAGCTACGATTCTTGTGCTTCCATTAAAATAAACCAATTCAAGCTCAACTCGCAACAGTAAGTACAGTCAACGTATTTGTCCGGTAACATTTCCTTCAACAATGCCAGAGAAAAAAGTTTTACTTACCTACCATTACTTCGGAATGTTCCAGGTATGCACACAACCCATCAAAACGTCTTCTGCGTAATTCCCAAAGGTCCAAAGTATGTAACCATGTCGAGTAATTGTCCAAACAGTGAATTATATCCACACATAGCCACGATCTTGTTGCTTCATTCTTCCTTTGCCAATTATTTTATTTTCAGTCTTCCACAAACAATCGCTCATCGGACATGATGTGGGTCGAGTAGCAGAAACCCGTGGATAATCTTAAAATGGCCGCTACACTCAGAGCTTTTGATCGACACCCTGTATGAACCAATAGGAGCTTCCATGCCCCGGTGACAGCCCTCTAAAGCCAACCAGGTCTGTGCGTCCCGCCCCCCCCTGCCCCCTCTACACAATTTTTTCTAACTGGCTTCGACTGGCTCTGAAATGAGCTAGTTATCCTTGTAGTTTAGCGCTAGCTGTAAATGGAGATACCTCATATGCCAGGTTTTGTGGAGCCTTCAAAATAAAAGTCGATTGCGCAGTATGTCAGTGTTCTTTGTGTGCCAATCCTGGGAATCAGATAACGCACTCCAATGTGTTCATGCTTCAGTTTTTGTGTTTCAGTAATACTAATGAGGGATTTAGCTGTAATATATGATAGTTCTAAGTACCACCTTTCATTAGAGATAACAATTATACCTTTTTATCCTAAGAATTTGACCTTGGTGAGAAGGGTCATTCTGGAGTCTCTAAAAGGCCCTTTTAGAAAACGCCTGGATGTACTCTTATAAAAACATGTGTCAAATATAAATATGTTGTGGTATTATGTTTGACTTTTGATCTGAATTGGGTAAGGCTTCAACCTGTGGTCCAATTCTGCCTTCCAGCTAATACCTACCACCTATAGGCCTCTTCAGGCCTGTGTTTTCAAAACAAAATCTAGTCGGAAATAGAAACTTTAACTTTCCTTGTGTTCAAGCTTCTATTTCTCAACACCAGTAGGACTGACAGGGGTCCTGACAACAAGGAACATAACTTCAGAGTGTTAGCTTTCAAAAGAGTCCATTTACATGCATCTACTCCAAATAGTTCAAGAACAGCAGTCAATTTACTTTGGGTATGCTGTTTAGGCGTTTTTAGGCACATTTAACAGGTTTCAGAAGAAGTAACCGCATGTCCATTTCTAGCTTAAAAACATGGAAGGATGGCCGTCCTTGTAGCCATTTTTGTTTGTGGAGGAAAAATGTGTCTAGCAGAGTAAAAAGGTTTACAACAAATTCCAAAGGGCAGTTCACAGGGTTCTCATAATAATAGAAAATCCTTTGGTATAAGGGAATATGATAATTTAAAAAGATAATTATTCAAGTCATTAATAAACGTTTTTGTCTTCTCACACTCAAAAAGAGATGCAACATTGTTTCATCTGTGTTGTCACAAAAGGAAACAACAGAGCTTTGTCAGTATATTTTGCTATATTGACATTCACTGGATATATTTCGTGTGGAATTTTGAAGTGAACCTCCTTTACCTTATTTGTGGCACAGTATTTACTCAGTAACAGCCAAACTTTTTGCGAGTTAAAGGGGTCATTGACAGTTTTTTTTGGTTATTTCACATTGTTCCTTAAGGTCTCCGAATAGGGTATGTAACGTTGGTTGGGCTGAAAATGGCCCGAGTGCTGTTCTATGACCCCCATTGCTAACTGCGAAATTGTCCCGGGAAAAAACACTAGGTTTTCTCCTTTTATGGTATGCTCATGAATATATAGATGAGCTGCGCGCTGAATGGTTGGTTTACAACGAGTGAAGCTGCGGAGCAAAGACATAACACGGCCAACAGCACTCACTGAAACATCGAAAGTGGAGACTTGACATAAAAACGTACAAATAAGTTAGTTGTTTCCACTTGTTGTCGAAGCAAACAGGATCGCCTTAGGTGGGTAACGTAAGCACTACAGCTTCGCAAACAAACTATCGTAATTCAACTCATCTTCAGTTAGCTCCAGCTATCTTGCTGAAAAATAGATCTGGAAAAAACATGCATCTTGAATTGTAGATTTACATGACAACACGGGTTATTTATTTGAATGAAACACAGTCAGGAACATGAAATAACGTTAGCCCTATTGCCAATAAACTAAGTCATCACACATTCTACCGATGCTAGATACAGGCAGGATACGTTAGCATTGCTAATAACTGTTAGCGACCACATCATACTACAGCTTGCAGCTGTGATGAACATAAGGTCGGAACAGCACCTCTTTTCAGCAACAGCTTCATAGCAAATCCTGCTTTACATTGTCCCAGGTTTTCAAAACTTTCCTCTGTGAAATGGTTTGAGCAAATGTGTAATTGAGGGTCAAACTGCACAGGGATCTCCTCATAGACAAACAACACAGCCCGTCGAGTGTTTGTTTCCTTGGGAATACTCTGAAAAGTGTCAGCATTCCTTGTACAGGCTGGAACACTGCATTTACGACCGTAGTACATTTTCAATATCCTTGAAAACGTTTTTCTATGTAATTCCGTGGAAGTACACAGAGCAGCGCACAGCAGATTTTGGCGCGTGACAAAGGTACAGACCAGGGGCCTCGTATAAAGGCTTGCGCAGCTTTCATACCAGAAGATGGCGTACGGCCAAAACTCGAAAAGTACCTACGCACAGAAATATTCAGATGTATAAAACAGGTCGTACGCCAGGTCCTGCGCACCTTTCCTTTATAAATCACAATCAACGTGAGATTGACCGCACGTGAACGAGCCACTGACCCCTCCTTGCCTCCTCCCACAAGTTAATATGCAGATGGACTATAAATGCGCTCCTGAGGTCATTTCATTGTCTGAATTACCGTATTTATTCGAATAAACGCCGCCCTCGAAGAAACGCAGCACCAAAAATGAACGTTAAACGCTGCAGCGTTTATTTGAAGAAATACGGTGACTGTGAGATCGAGGTTCTGACAACAGAGGTGGAGGCGAGAAAATGTGTCCTGTTTGGCGGCCTATCGTCAGGTATTTGTGACAAAAGACAGCACTTTGAGATTTAGCTAAATGTAAAGTGCATTACAAATAAAATTAACATTATTATTATAGGGCCATCAATGCTGTGGGTTCAGAGAACCGGACCATGGCAGAAATTAAGAAGAAATGGTCTGATATAAAACTTTAAATGAAGAAACGAGTGGTGGCGCATCGTAACAGCATGATTTTGTCGTTCGTTTGACAGCCTCAAGTTTAACAGAAGTTATTAAGTGGTGGCGCCGTGGTATAAACAGAAGGCTACATGGCATTTCCCGTTTTGGGTTTTGGCATATTTATATGATCATCCACATTAATGATCAAACGTTTATTTTTATGTTTTTTGAATAGTTAACGTCATAAAGGTACAAGTGGAAACATTATTTTGTAATGTTTGGTGAGTCTCGGCACTTTTAATTCAGAATTCGCCATGTTACAGAGCCAGACAAGACTTTGCGGACGGTCCGCACATTCTCACGTCTGCTCAAAAGTTTCCGTGACGGCCCGCACATTCTCACGTCAAGTAAATCTTTATACATCACAAAGTGTGCGTGAAAACCATCGTACGCAAGCTTTTTGTGCGTACGCAACGTTTATACATGAGGCCCCAGAGCCAAAAAAGGTGGAGCTTTTTCAAAACCTACCGTTTTACAGCTACATTTTGAAATTGTGAGATTTGCATAGGAAAGATGTGTCAATGGACTTTGGGGTTCACTGACTGTCCATTTTTACCCACTGAACTGTCGTTATTCAACTGTGACAAGGTAAATTCGGTTCTGCAATCAATGACCCCTTTAATGAATAAAGAGAGAGAGGGATATACAAAGTGAGAAAGACTGTCTGCCTTGGATAAAATACTTCTACCAAACATAGATCATTCTCTTTGCAACCAAGAGTTAAACATATTTTCTGTTTGGGCTATTTTCGCTGTATAGTTTAACTGCTGTCTATCTGTAAACATTTTTTTAATGTGAATTCAAAGGTATTCAACAGTATGTTTTACAGCAATATTCTTCATGACGCTGTCATCACACTCATGCAAAGGTAGGATCTCACACTTGGAAATGTTCACCGTAAGACCTGAGGCACTTGAGAACTGCTCAACCAAAGTTAAAGCGTAAGACTGCTGATCTTTGTCTTGCATAAACAGAATGGTGTCATCTGTCAAAAATATGTATACCTTTAATTTCAAGATCATGAACTAGACTTAATGCCAGTAATTCTGTGACCAGGAGAAATAAGAAGGGAAAAACGGCCTTATTCCATGTTTTATCTCAAATCTATTAGTCGTATTTTGGTTAATTATCACAGAACTGTTGATATCCTTATAAAGCATTTCAATAATATTGATAAAATAATCACCAAAACCAAATAATTTGAGTTTTCAAAATAAATGCATGTTAAATAGTGTTAAAGGCATTTGAGAAGTCTAGAAAAAGAAGAGCCTGTGATTGTATTGCATCAGCATAGTCTACCAGATCAAGTACGAGTCTTATATTGTTTATTATATGAAAATGTTTCATTAAGCCAGACTGTGTTTCTGATACATCACCTAGGCCAGTTTTAAGTCTGTTTGCATAGACTAAGGCTAATATTTTATAATCAATCGTTAACAATGAAATTGGATGCCAGTTGTCAATACACTGTGCATCGGTTTAGGGATGAGTGAAATCATTCCAGTTACTGGGATTAAACTGGGAAGAGTACAGACCTTTGTAAAAATCTGCAACACATTCTGAAATTAACACAGGGTGATTAGATTTGGTACCATTTATATTAAGAGAAGTCAGGATTTTTCTTTGGCATCCCCCTTCTCCAGTGCAAAAAATAACTAGAGTTCTTATTGCCCACTTCTAACCAATTGGCCCTAGATTTTATAAAGGCCCCTTTAGCTAAATCCAAGTACAACTCGTCAAGTTGCAAGATGATGTTTTTAATTTCTACCTTTTCTTCATCAGAAATAATCTCCGTAGCCAACACATTTTATTATTTTAAGTAACTTTGGCCGAATCCCAATACTCCCCCTTACCCCTTCCCCCTTCCCCTTGGCCCTCGAAAGTAAGGGGTAAGGGCTACATAGCCCTAGGAAATGGGACGCCACTTGGTTACAGGTACGTCATCTAGCACGTATCGATATCTCCAAAGCAAGTAGCGCTATGCACTGATATTAACCGAAATTCGCTGCTAATGGAGTTTACTTAGAACTGTAGACATGCTAGTCAAAGAAATGCGGGACTGTTGTGCAATTCAGAACATTAACGTACCAAACTAGCGATTTTTAGAAACGTTTCAATTAGGAAAATGGTTGCAAATGTATATGTTCATGACTGTATATAACACAAAACAAGACATGTCATAATTTTTGTATCAATTAATTAAGCCGATAATATAACATTTATCGGACTCTCTGGATGATTTGGTCGCCATTGTTGCCGGTCGCGCAGTTTTCACATAGCCCTAGGTTTCAAGTAAGCTCCCGATCTTACTTGGTTTTAAGGGGTGTATACCCCTTAATCTTAGCCCTTCCCCTAGCTCCAAAAGAGTTTTGGGACACCACTAGCTCTCACGGGAACGCACAAAACTAAGGGGAAGGGGTAAGGGGAAGGGGTAACGGGGAGTATTGGGATTCGGCCTAAGTCTCCAATTGATTTTCTAGTGGCATAAATAATTGTACACCTCTTAATGGCAATATGTCTTGTTTTGTATTTAAAGAATTTGAAGTCCCATTTTTGTTTACATCCCTCACTGAAGTCAGAGAATAATTCAGTTATCAAATCTTTAACACTATTATTAAAGTTTTCAACTTTTAGTAAGTTAGTATTCATCTTCCAATAATGTCGTAATAGTGGAGTGTCCTTCTGGCTTCCCATTTTAATTGTTATCAACTTATAATCAGATAGTAGTGCGAATGAATGTAAGACTTCCTTAACAAAATGTATAGCGGATTGGGAGATCAAAAAAAGATCAATTCTTGATTTAAGTGTTGAGTTTTTGTTTGACCTGGTGAAGTCCATTAGATCAGGGTAAAAATCACGTATCAACCAGAGAAAGGGCAGACCACAAGGACAAAATCAAAATAGAGCTGCAAGCAGCGATGCGGGTTCCTCCGCAAAATGGCAAAATATTATAAACATGTACACTGTAGAACATCGAGAGTTGGACAACAGGAGAGCAAAACTAGTTCATGTTTGGCCAACAACAGGCTGAATGGGGATTTGAACTCATATTGAACATAAGGTTACAAATCAGTCTCTCTATCCTCTCTGCTACACAACAAATGTTGAGATTGTATGAATAGAAAGTGCAGAGTATTAGTTGTGTTCAGCTTTGGGACAAAGGTTAAGAAGGTCAAGGTGAAATTGCATGAAATTGTGCATGGTATTTCAGAATGATGTCATCCTGTTTAACTAAACAGATAATCAAAATTATGACAGGCCAAAATATTATGACTGTGTCAAGACACCATCCCAGCCCATTGAGCTATTCTCAGTGTTGACTATTGTCATGTTCAGTTACTGTATAAAAAGTAATCTGTTTCTCCTGTGGTAAGCGTTGTTAGATTCAGCCAAAGTTGAAACTGCTTGTATATTTCCTATAAAAGCGGGACAACGGGATGACTGGGTTGCTACTGTAAAGAATAACTTACTCATAGTTTTTTTTAAAAGGTTGTTTCGAGTACCTTAACTTGTCATGTAAGTGAATTTCAAATCATGGCAAGCATCAGTGGGGATGTGTCCTTGCTTAGCTTACTGAAATGAATTTGTGCAACAGCCAAGGGATCCACCTGGGGGGTATTCCAGGTAGCGGGTTTAACAAACTCTGAGATTAACCCTGAACTCTGAGTTGAGTTACTCTAACGTGGGAAACTCCAAAAATTTGATTCCAGAAAAGCTGATATGAATTTGTTAACTCAACTCGGAGTTTAGCGCGTGCATGAATACTACCAAAAGCCAACACCTATGGCGTTCCGATACTAGGATTCACCATGGCAACCGACAACAAAAAAACTTTGTCATACTTCACCACACTCTAGATGTAAGTTTTATTTTGTGTTCATGGTCAATCTGAGCACATATTCCGTAAAAAAAGCAGCACGGCTGTAGCAGCGTAGCCTATAGCTACAATTGGCGTGGGAGACAATTGCTGCCGAGTCAATGCATTACTATTTGAATGCTATAGCCAGTCGATACATTGAACATTTAACCCCACTGTCCGTTAATATTACAGGAGAAAAAGTGGTGGACTTAATAAAATAGCATGTTCAATGTTATATTACATATAAAAACATACTACGAACAGGTAATGCATATTTTGCTTATAGGCTACACTTGTGATTGTAGCCTCGACGTCACCATGGTTTTAATCATATTCGACATGATACAAAGTTTAAATATCAATTGGTGCCTATTTCAACTTGTAGTAGCAGTTTCCCTCAACAGAATGCTTTTTATCAAAGTATGATGATGATGATTAAGATGACGAAGAGACATAAATGACTGCTGCCGCAGAAATGGATGCAGAGAATTATGTATGGTAGCTACTGGTAGTTCTCTCTCCATGTAGCATACTTTTATTTACAGGCTTTTTTTGTAATTGTCAGTTACAATGACATTATGAGAATAATGAATATAAAAACGATTTGCACATTCTGACAACAGGGCATGCTGTATACAGTGAGATGTTCATTTAATGGCAGGTGAATTTTGCATGTGGAACAGTGAAATGTAGCTAATATAATCTCATGTATACCCAGTTACAAGTAAATTAGTTGTACAAACTGCACCTCGTGATGAAAGTGCCAAAAACTGACCAAGAGATGGTGTAGGCCTACTTAGGCTAGGAGAATAAAGGCTAATCTCGAAAAGGATTTACTGGGACACCAATTACGAGAGGATGCATGGTCACAGGTGATGTTAATTGTAGGAACAATAACCTATATGAATATTAATTGTTGAATTTTCTGAATTTTTATTTTGAACAAGAGATGGTGTACTTAGGGCAGAAGAATAAAGGCTGATCTTGTAAGGCTATCAACCTGCCCCCACCTCTCATATGGTAAAATATGGAGTTGATGTAGTCTCAACTTGATGGCTCTCACATCTCATTGTGTAACTTGCTGTAGCATTGCTAGTCATGTTGATAAGGGTTAAGATTCTGGTGTTATTGTAGTTGTTTATAAGGAATTGTGAAGCATTGTCCTGTGGATTATTGATCTCCTGAGACGTTCTCCTCAGCTCTAGCTTGTCCTACTCCTTCTTCCTCACTCTTGCTTTCTATCTCTGGTTTACAATATTCATGGTAGAGTAGGCATAAGAGTTAACCTTCAATGATATCATTAATTTGCAATATGTAAAAAATGATTTAACCTTAATTTGACCATTCTTTCCCAAAAATCTAAATAGTCAAATAACTGTAATTCCATTGGTATTGGCATTATTTGGTTAATGTTAATAGACTGTTCAGTTTCCCATCTTCCTTCAAACCATAGGGGAATTAGTTTAGTTTGTTTGGCCAATATTGACCCCCTACAATGTTGAAATAGATTTTCTGAAACACCAGTTTCAGGATGGTAGGCTACATAATGTAAATTGTAGGAATCATATGAATCATGTAAAATGTAGGAATAGCTGATAGAAATAGGCTAGGCTACTAATTTTCTTTTTTATTTGTAGGCAATGAAGAAGACCAAATACAATTTCAATTATTTGTATTTATTTCAGTGCCCAAAGCATTTGATCAATTCTGAGTGCATGTCCACGGCATGTAACAGAAGCGACGAAGGCCCAAGGGCTGAGAATGTTGCTAAAATAAATTACAGATTGTGACGGGAAATGGTAACGTTAACTCATGTAGGTATTGATCAGGGAATTAAAGCATCAAATCGCAATCTTAAAATCGTCTCCCAGCGTATAACTAAGCAAATTTAATTTTGTTCGAGATCGCTCGGCTGAACCAGGAAATGATATGCCATGTCTGCCAAAGCTATCGGGCTCATAAAGTGGGAGGGGATCGGTAGAAACGCAGAGTTTGGCATGGAAAAACTAGCCTGACGTTGTCATACTCATAATTCTAGTCAGAATATGAGTCTGAGAACTCTCTGTTGGGCTTTGACTACAGGGCGTGTTTCAAACGAGCCTGGAAAACAAATGCCTCTTCGCTCAATTGGATAGATCTACAACCAATCAGAGCAACAGAGTATGTGACGTATGTTAAGCACCGCATAGTTGTTGTCAACAGAACTAAACTACAAGCAGACTTGAAGTATGCTTGAAGAATGAATACAAACGATTTTTGCCGGTGTTGTAAAATTAATTTAAGGGTAGGGAGAGTACTTGTTCACACGGTCAACCTTTTTGAGCGAAACAATAAAGGGAAATGCATATACAAAGTTCTCCGTTTAGGATTACAACTCCATCGGGGCCAGCTGATAAATTAAACTTTTACCGAATCCCGTAGGAAGGACGGCAAAAACATATTTTCCATCGACAAATGCCTTGATTGCGTCTCTCTGTTCCTCTTTCAAAATTAATGCGCTGTCGATGTCTTCTAAAACAGACTCGATGGCAGAATCACAACATCCCAGATCTCCAGCGGTAGCCATGTTTGTTCAAAACGAATTCAACTTAAGCGCTCTTTTGTGACGTGGGTGATTACGTTACTGTTGATCATCTGTCCATCATCGTATAAAGCCCGCCCTGGCAATTTCATTGGTTCGCCCAGATTCTGGTTTTCTGTAGTTGGTCCCCAATACGAGACCCTCCAGACCCAATTTCCCGAACAAATTTCTTTTGGGCGGGGAGATGTTGGGCTGGCAGCCAGGCTATGGAAAACCTGCTAGCGAGCAGGTTAGTTTCACAGAGTATGTTACCATGGAAACTTACCAAAAGGTTTTGTTACCTCTCTTTCTGGAACGTGGAACTCGGAGTATGCCTCTTTTCAGGGTTAAACAACTCAAAGTTTTCACTAAACGCGCTACCTGGAATACCCCCCTGAACAATCAATTTACTTCATTAGAGATGACCATTAAAAATATCTCTACCATGCGTAAACTACAAGTAGATAGCTTCTGTGGTGTTCCTGGCTTGTTTTCCAGTGGTTTACACAGTCTCGCTAAACAGATGATCAAAGTGTTGTGATGGGCTCAAATAAACACGCATTGCTATGTTTTACCACGGGAGGATTGATCGGAAAACTAGAAACTGTCAATTGAGCCATTCCCAGACATAGATTACGCAAAGTTCAGTAACTGGATAATACAATGAGCTGTTTCTCCAATTGCGAGCATTGTCAGATTTGGTCCAAGTTCAAACAGCTGTAATTCAGTCATATTTTGACATATCAAGGTAAAACTTTGCATGGTACTTCAGGGGCGTGTCACCTTAAAGCCTATTAGGTTTGAACCATCCTTCAAAAATACATTTGATTTATTGACACAAAGATATTGAGGCAATGTGGACATTTACATAAATACAACCCTTTCAGCCATTTTGTATTGCATTTCTTATTCCATTTCACCCTATATAAAGACACATCTGCCCACACACAGCTTCCATCCATGCTGTTTCCCTCTCTCCCAGCACAGGTCATGCCAAGGCAGAAATGCTGCAGCGGCCACACAAGGTTTAGGGGTCGTCCAAAAACATGCCTCCCACAATTGACATATTTTCCCCAAGATGGCTGAAAAACAGCAGATTTGTAACTCTTCTTGAGTTGATCTCTTTCCAGAATCTCAGTCAATGCACAATTAACAATAGTCAGGTGGGCAATCAGGCTAGGGCAGAGCTCATGTTCAGCTCCTTGCGAGATCAACAGCAGGCGACTCTCCTATTAAAATGCACAATCAGGGTGACCAACAAGATTATATCAACTTATAAACAATAACATTACAAAACATCTAACTAAACAAACACAACAACTGAAATCCCTCGTACGGCTGTTGTAACCGCACTATTTTTCACAAGTCTTTGCCTATTTGACATACCACACTGCATGCCTGGTACCGAAGGGGCGCTGACGCTGATTATCTAGCTGTGCTCCAACTGTGATTTGAGTATTAGCTTTGGTCAGCTTTGGGACAAAGGTTAAGAAACGGTTGATATTAAGGTGAAATTGCACATGGTATATCAGAATGATGTCATCCTGTTTAACTAAACACATAATCAAAATTATGACAGGCCAAAAGACTGCGGCTGGTTTTGAACCTGTGACCTTGCTCCTTGCAGTGCACTGTCTTAGCCTACTGAGCTATTCTCTGTGTTGAGAACCATTGTGGTCAGTTACTGGATAGAAAAGTTTAGCTGAAGTTTAAACAGTTGTAATTCAGTGATCTTTTGAGATATCAAGGCAGGGGCAGGCAGGCAGGGCAGGCCAGCTGGATGAAGCTGTCCAGGTAGAGAGGGGTAGTCCAGCAAAGGGTCTGTGTTGCTTCAGTATCCTCTGTTGCATCCTCTGTTACACTCAGCATCCTCTCTTGTGGCTCTCAGCATGGTCTGTTGCACTCTGTTGAGCAGGCCTCTGCATGACCTGTAAAAGTGAAGAAAGGGTCCATGTCAGTGGTGAGAAATTAAGCTTTTTCCATCTACACTTGTGAAATGCAGTGGCAATACTTGAACCCAAATGTGTTGGAAACCCATGCAAAGTCACTCAAAACACAGGCTCTAACAAAAGTATTTAGCTCTAAACTGGTCAATATATACACATCTGA
Organism: Hypomesus transpacificus; assembly: GCF_021917145.1. Classification (NCBI taxonomy): domain Eukaryota; kingdom Metazoa; phylum Chordata; class Actinopteri; order Osmeriformes; family Osmeridae; genus Hypomesus; species Hypomesus transpacificus. The sequence goes on from NC_061082.1 coordinate 9,003,451, forward strand.
CTAAAGACCAGCTCGACCTTTGCCTGTAAATGTCACTGAATGGGCGAGCAATCCCGCTAGGCAAACGAATCCCAGGACACACCACAGCAGAGACAGGAGTAAAAAATAAATAATAAACAAATACACTTTTATTTTAAATTCATAAAACTACCCCTGGAACAGGTCTAATGAAGGGTACAGGCCAATTTTGGGCACCCGGTAGAGCTAGGGTATTTAAACTAGGGTGAAACCCCACACGGCAAGGGGGTATACAGCAAACAGCACACTGCAACGGTTCACCGGTCAATCCCGCACACAAATTCAAAGGAATTATATAGCCACACAGCAACACAGGTAGCAGCCCACACGTCAATGCTCACACGTGCACACAGGGATCCCCAAGCTTCTAACCTGCACCTCCCATAGAGCACAGCCCCAACACTACCCCCTGTGCAGGCCAGCAGACGAACATACAGAAAAAAATAGGAAAAAGTCAATTTGGTCGGGGTCCGAAAAATATATACACACAAAACTGTCCAGCCTAGACACTGGAATAGTCAGGCTGCACCACCCGTCCTCGAGTGGCCAAGCTGTTCCTTTGCGGTGGTTTCCCCCGCTAGGGTGACGTCACTCCTCTGAGTCTCTCCGAGAAGTCCAGGCGGTAGAATCCGTACTGCTTGGAACCTACCAATGGAAAAAACAAACGGTGAATCCTCAAGGGTCCACAACCACCGCCATCCGTTTACGCAGCAATGGATGTTGGAGTCACTGTCCCTCTATAGTATTTGATAGCGCAGAATAATCTCGCTCGTTCGATGTGTCCGCTCCCCTTCTCTCGGGCTCGAACGTAGTAGACAGCGTAGACCCCGTAACAGCAGCAGCCTGTGGATGGCCCAGTATTGTGGAGGAAAGCGACTGTGGATCCCCAACCCGTCGCCTTGGCTGGTCGTATAATCTTGTGTACGGGCCCTCTCCATCTCTCCGCTGTCAGTCTTCTTATATTCAGTTCAATTGGGGCTCCACCAATCTGGGTTGGCCACTCAATCCCGCTGAAAGTCAGCAGCCGTGTCCGATTAATTGGTCCTCGCACGGCAATAGCGGAGTGTCTGTTAACAAGTGGAGAAAAGAGCAGAGCAGCGGAAAGCACGGACCCGTGCTGGCATTGTAAAGTTTGCTCCACAATATAACCATTCCCATCCCCATCACAGATTATCCATAGGCATAGGCCACCCCTTAAAAACTAGACAGAACCCACACGACATAAACAGTGATTCTGACTGTCAAAGACCATTAAATGGGCTGACCGAGTGAAACTAGCCTGTCTAACGTAGGTCGCTTTATCAGGCAAATGATGAATGAAATAGGCTGGTTTTGAAAGATCCTATATACTGGCTATCTTCAGCAGGCTCTTGTCTACAAAAAGCAGCCCTCCCTGACATTTTAGGAGTACAATTGAGTGAACTAAAATATTGTTTACAAACTGCCAGTGAGCGAGCTGAGGTTAAGTCAAAACAATGTACCCCCGGGACCCAGTCTCAATCCACTGGCAAGTTTTCCACAAATCACAAAAATAATCAGAGCATCTGGCTAAAAGCACAATTCCCACATCTCCTAAAGGCTGCCCTCCTAGAGGTTTGGTAACAAACACATTTTTGGTGTCGACCGAACTGTAAAATGGTGAACTTCTGAACGTGACGCGACCAAAACATGGCTGCCGCCTAAGCCTATGCGGTGTCCCTGGCGCATAGTCTTATTATAAAGACTTTCACAACCCAAATCAAAATTCTTAGCCGACAGGTCTTTGGGGAATCGCTTGTTCTCCTAAAAGCTGCTCTACCTTTTTGATGAATTCGCCGAGATGCTACATGATTCAAGTTCAAGTCTTTTATTTGTCAGGTACACAGAACAACACAAGGTTAGACTGGGCACTGAAATTACAAAAGACAAGACAAAGGTAAGCACCTGGCATAACATAACATATAAGTACACGGAACACAATTTACATCAATGCTGAGCTTAAATAAGTGAAACTTCCTAAATATACAGATAGCAATAAATATCGACTATACTAACCCTAATACTAAAACTTCCTAAATTACAGATAACAATAAGTAGTACACTATACTAACCCTAAATGCACAAAAAACCTGTTTCAACCCTATAACCTATTCTAACCTAAGTGGAGTACAGTGCAATAGTGCAAATTTGCAAATCAGTGACTATGTCAATGACCATACAGGAGCCTGTTGGCGAGGTTTAGTGAGGTACAGTAGTGCAAAGTTACTGATAGAGCAACCAGTAGCTGAAAGTGACAGTGTATAAGTGACTAGTGTGCAGTAAAAATGTCCATATCAGTGTCCATTGAGAAGCCTGATGACCCTTGGGTAGAAACTGTTGTCCAGTCTGCGTGTGCGCGACCGGATGCTGCGGTAACGCCTGCCAGAAGGCAACGGGGTAAAGAGACTGAAGGATGGGTGGGAACAGTCTCTTAGAATCCTGCCGGCTTTCCTTAGGCAACGTATGTGGTAGGTGTCCTGTAGGGCTGGGAGCTTTCTGCCGATGATGAACTCAACAGAACGGACCACACTTCGTAGGGCCTTGCGGTCCCAGTCTGTGCAGCTCCCATACCACACTGTAATACAACCAGTCAGAATGCTCTCTATAGTGCATCTGTAAAAGTTAGTGAGGATGACTGAGTCCATACCAAACTTCTTCAGTCTCCTCAGGAAGAAGAGACGCTTACGGGCCGCTTTGACCACCTTGTCCGTGTAAACAGACCAGGTGAGGTCATTGCTGATGTTCACCCCGAGGAACTTGAAGCAGCTGACCTTCTCCACTTCCGATCCATTGATGAGTAGGGGTGCATGCTCCTCCTTCTGCCGTCTCCTATAGTCCACAATCATCTCCTTGGTCTTGCTGATGTTAAGAGAGAGGTTATTGTCCTGACACCATGATGTCAGGGTGTCAACCTCCTCTCTGTAGGCTGACTCGTCACTGTCAGAGATGAGGCCCACGATGGTTGTGTCGTCAGCAAACTTAACAAGGAGGTTGGAGCTGTGCGCTCAAAGCACTTCATGATGACAGAGGTCAGTGCTATTGGGCGATAGTCATTCAGACATGTGTTCTTGGGCACAGGGATAATGGTGGTCCTCTTGAAGCAGGTGGGGAGTACAGACAGGTTAAGGGAGAGGTTAAAGATGTCGCTGAAGACCCCTGCCAGCTGGTCAGCGCAACCCCCGAGGGCCGTACCTGATATGCCGTCTGGGCCAGGTGCCTTGCGAGGGTTGATCTTCTTAAAGCACAGCCTCACCTCAGCTACAGTTAGTGTAGGCACACCACTGGCTTGGCCTTCAGGAAGCTCCACTGGGGGGGTCACTGTCCCTCTCAAAGCAAGCGTAGACGGAGTTCAGCTCGTCTGGCAGTAGGACAGAGGACTGGGTCTCATTGTAGCCTCTCCCTTTGTAGTCTGTAATGGCTTTAAGTCCACTCCACATGCGCCTGGGGTCAAAGCCATGGTAGCTGGACTCCACCTTGGTCCTGTAAGCCCTTTTGGCGGCTTTGATGGCCTTCAGAAGGTCGTATCTGGCCTTCCTGTACTCATCAGGGTCCCCAGAGTTAAAGGCGACAGTGCGGGCTCTCAGCTTGACCCGGACCGCGGCATCAACCCAGGGCTTCTGATTTGGGAAAGACCGGACAACCTTCTTGGGGACAACGTCATCAATGCAGTGCTGGATGTAGCTGTAGACAATGTCTGAGTATTCGTTAATGTCCCCATCAGCTGCCTCCCTGAACATTAGCCAGTCAGTGGTGTCAAAGCAGTCCTGGAGGGTCGTCCCACACTCGTCACTCCATAGGTGAACTGACCTCTCAACCGGGCTGACCTGTTTAAGCTTTTGTTCATATGCGGGGAGGAGAAGAATGGAGGTGTGATCAGCCTTCTCAAACTCACGATCTAAAGGTCTCAAAGTGCTCAAACCTTCACCTTAATTCAAGAGTAGTGTACTTTCACGAACCCAATCATTGATTCTAGCTTAAAATGTGTAAAAATAGGACTTACCGAACGTGACTGCCTCCAACACGGCTATCAGGCGATTCCAGTTGAAAACAACAATCGCCGCTGAAAAATAATTTATATTCATAACGGCGAGCTGCGATTGGAAGCGAAATGAAACAGGACCTAAAGACCAAGGGTGGGGGCTTGGTCAGCACACCATTTCCAGAAAGAATGTGTGCGCGTCTCGCCAAGCTCGCGTGTGTCAAGTAGGTTGACCACCTGTCCCTCTTTGCGCTGTAACGCACAGCATATTCAATATGCGGGGACAAGGGGTGAAAATGCTGTGCAACACAACGCAAAGTAGGACAGGTCCCTAGCGTCAAGGAGCAGGATGAGCCTGTGAGAATTTGGAGCGCGCGCTGTGGAGCAATTCAATTGAATTCAATCATATATAGACATACCAAGGTGAAATTGTTTATGGTACTTCAGAGTGATGTCGTCTTGAACCCTATTAGGTTTGAAAAACCATGAGTCAAAATTTGATTAGATTTATTGACACAAAGATATTGAGGCAATGTGGACATTTACATAAATACACACTTCAGCTATTTTGTATAGCATTTCTTATTCCATGTCACCCTATGTAAAGACATGTATTCTACACATCTGTAACACATTTCAAGTCGATTGGATCTATGGTTCATAAGGAGAAGGGTTCTGAAGGTTGGACCAAATTTGGACAGTACAGCTAAATCTATCATGGCGGACCTTATGGGTTCTTGAGGCTTTTTTGTTCCCCATGAGAATAAGGCATGTCTACCAATTTTCAGGCATTTTGGAGTAATGGGGCGCTGGGGAAATCACGTAGACTTTGGGCGTGTTTTATAGCGCCACCTATGGGCGTACATGGGCCACTAGCCGCCTGGGAGTAATGAGTGACCTGTTGAATCATTGGGCCAAATTGGAAAAAATCAGGTCCAGGACTTTTTGAGCTATTGAGCCATTTAACGGAGAAGAAAACAAATAATAATAGGAATACTAACAAAAACAATAGGATCCCTCCTACCGGAGGAACCCTAATAATAATAATAAGAATACTAACAAAAACAATAGGGCTGTGTCTACTACCTCGCACTTTACGAAGTACACTGCAAGCTGCAAAACAGTGCACTTACATATTCAGTGCACTCTGTCGCTGATAAGTGCTGTCTGAAATGGAACACTGACGTTAAACACTTGGCGGAAATGACAGACGCAAACCTGCTCGTGACACCCGCGAAACCTGCCAAAATGTCAGCCTTATGTCAGCCAATGTCAGCCAATGCCTTATACATCCGGCGCGCCTACGCGATGGCTGCGTCGACAAGAGCTCCGCAAAAACCCAGCTTTTTGTTAGTCTTTTTAGTGTTCGTTACTTGTTTTGTCAATGTTATATTGTCGTTTATTCAGTACGACCGGCAGACACTTCTGGACATTAAGTTGTCACTTGGCAAGGATCATTTTACGAACTTTAATTCCACTTCTCGGAGTGCGAGCTCGGACTGCAGCTGGCCCTTTGCTGTTTCGCCGTTCTGTTTACCCGCTAGACGGAGAAAGAAGAAACGTGGCCGGCGTGCTGGAGTCCTTGTTCGAACTCGGAAACGATGCTTCAAACCTGCTCTTCCAACCATCTTACTAGCTAACGTTCAGTCCATCGACAACAAAATGGATGAACTTAACGCTCGTGTCAAATTCCAACGGGACATCAGGAACTGCTGTGTACTGGCGTTCGTTGAGACCTGGCTGTCTCCGGAGATCTCCGACGCAGCGGTTACCCCGTCGGGATTCACCATATACCGCCAGGACAGAACAGCTGACTCAGGGAAGTGCAGGGGCGGAGGGGTCTGTGTTATGGTTAACTCTCTCTGGGCTACGGATGTAGCGGTATTAGCATCTCACTGCTCTCCGGTCCTTGAGCTGCTAACTGTAAAAATCAGACCCTTCTATCTACCTCGGGAATTCACTGCGGTCGTCATGAGTGCAGTCTACATCCCCCCCCAGGTAGACAAGGCCGCTGCTTTGGATGAACTGTATGGGATTATCAATGGTCTGGAAAATGTGCACCCAGAGGCAGCCTTCATTGTTGTTGGTGATTTCAACAGAGCTAACATGAAGAAAGTCCTGCCCAAATACTATCAGCACATTGACTTCTTCACACGTGGAGACCAGATCCTTGACCATTGTTATACAACATTCAAGGGCAGTTACAAACCCCTCCCCCGCCCTGCCTTTGGGAAGGCTGATCACACCTCCATTCTTCTTCTCCCCGCATATGAACAAAAGCTCAAACAGGTCAGACCGGTTGAGAGGTCAGTTCACCTATGGAGTGACGAGTGTGTGGCGACCCTCCAGGACTGCTTTGACACCACTGACTGGCTGATGTTCAGGGACGCAGCAGATGGGGACATTAACGAATACTCAGACACTGTCTCCAGCTACATCCAGCACTGCATTGATGACGTTGTCCCCAAGAAGGTTGTCCGGTCTTTCCCAAATCAGAAGCCCTGGGTTGATGCCGCGGTCCGGGCCAAGCTGAGAGCCCGTACTGTCGCCTTTAATTCTGGGGACCCTGATGAGTACAGGAAGGCCAGATACGACCTTCTGAAGGCCATCAAAGCAGCGAAAAGGGCCTACAGGACCAAGGTGGAGTCCAGCTACCATGGCTCTGACCCCAGGCGCATGTGGAGTGGACTTAAAGCCATTACAGAATACAAAGGGAGAGGCTACAATGAGACCCAGTCTTCTGTCCTACTGCCAGACGAGCTGAACTCCTTCTACGCTCGCTTTGAGAGGGACAGTGAACCCCCTGCAGTGGAGCTACCTGAAGGCCAAGCCAGTGGTGTGCCTACACTAACTGTAGCTGAGGTGAGGCTATGCTTTAAGAAGATCAACCCTCGCAAGGCACCTGGCCCAGACGGCATATCAGGTAGGGCCCTTAGGGGCTGCGCTGACCAGCTGGCAGGGGTCTTCAGTGACATCTTCAACCTCTCCCTTAACCTGTCTGTACTCCCCACCTGCTTCAAGAGGACCACCATGTGCCCAAGAACACCAAGGTCACATGTCTGAATGACTATCGCCCAATAGCACTGACCTCTATCATCATGAAGTGCTTCGAGCGGCTAGTCAAATCATTCATCTGCTCCTCGCTGCCCCCCACACTGGACCCTATGCAGTTTGCATACCGGTCCAATAGGTCTACAGACGATGCCATCGCTCTGACCATGCACACCGCTCTCTCCCACCTGGACAAGGGGAATACATATGTGAGGATGCTGTTCATTGACTACAGCTCTGCATTCAACACCATCATCCCTTCCAGACTGGTCTCCAAGCTTGTGGACCTGGGACTAAGCACCTCCCTCTGCAAGTGGATCTTCCACTTCCTGACGGGGAGGCCACAGGTGGTGAGAATCGGTGACCGCACTTCATCTGTACTGATCACCAACACAGGCACCCCCCAGGGCTGTGTGCTCAGCCCTCTCCTGTTCTCCTTGTTCACCCACGACTGTGCGGCTACGCACAGCTCCAACCTCCTCGTTAAGTTTGCTGACGACACAACCATCGTGGGCCTCATCTCTGACAGTGACGAGTCAGCCTACAGAGAGGAGGTTGACACCCTGACATCATGGTGTCAGGACAACAACCTCTCTCTTAACATCAGCAAGACCAAGGAGATGATTGTGGACTTTAGGAGGCGGCAGGAGGAGGAGCATGCACCCCTATTCATCAATGGATCGGAAGTGGAGAAGGTCAGCTGCTTCAAGTTCCTCGGGGTGAACATCAGCAATGACCTCACCTGGTCTGTTCACACGGACAAGGTGGTCAAAACGGCCCGTAAGCGCCTCTTCTTCCTGAGGAGACTGAAGAAGTTTGGTATGGACTCAGTCATCCTTACTAACTTTTACAGATGCACTATAGAAAGCATTCTGACTGGTTGTATCACAGTGTGGTATGGGAGCTGCACAGACCGGGACCGCAAGGCCCTACGAAGTGTGGTCCGTTCTGCTGAGTTCATCATCGGCAGGAAGCTCCCAGCCCTACAGGACACCTACCACATACGTTGCCTAAGGAAAGCCGGCAGGATTCTAAGAGACTGTTCCCACCCATCCTTCAGTCTCTTTACCCCGTTGCCTTCTGGCAGGCGTTACCGCAGCATCCGGTCGCGCACACGCAGACTGGACAACAGTTTCTACCCAAGGGTCATCAGGCTTCTCAATGGACACTGATATGGACATTTTTACTGCACACTAGTCACTTATACACTGTCACTTTCAGCTACTGGTTGCTCTTTCAGTAACATTGCACTACTGTACCTCGCCACCAGGCTCCTGTTTGGTCATTGACAAAGTCACTGATCTGTAAATTTGCACTACTGCACTGTACTCCATTTAGGTTAGATTAGTTTATAGGGTTGTAACAGGTTTTTTTTTTTTTTTTTTTTGTGTATTAGGGTTAGTATAGCGTACTATTTATTGTTATCTGTAATTTAGGAAGTTTTAGTGTTAGGGTTAGTATAGTCGTTTATTTATTGCTATCTGTATATTTAGGAAGTTCACTTATCTAAGCTCAGCATAGATGTAAATTTGTTCTGTGTACTTATATGTTATGTTATGCCAAGTGCTTGCGTTGTCTTGTCTTAAGAATTTCAGTGCCCAGTCTAACCTTGTGTTGCTCTGTGCACCTGACAAATAAAAGACTTGAACTTGAACTTGAACTAGACTAGCTATCTTACAAAATATAACAATAGCTAGTTCCCCCCTTTAAAATTGGCATGTATTTTGCTAGTATGCATTCACCTAGGTGGATTTACCTAGGCGAGTGCATACTAGCTAAATACATTTCAAAATAAATTTCGATTGCCATTGAACTTTCCTACTCTCACGGTTTCGCCGTGTGACACACGCATTTCACCCATTTCTCACGCTCTCACGCCACACCTTGTATATCTCACGCTGAAAAGGCAACGCCAAACAAGTAGCCAAATTAACGTTGTAAACATTAACGAACGACGCGCAGGTTAACCGAGTGAAGCAACATTTACGCGCAAACAGCCGTGCATGGCCGCGGGAACTAGGGGTGCTCGAGGGTGCTGCAGCACCCCCTGACAGCACGAGAATTTAAAGTGATATGACTTAAAAGCCACCACCGTGGCACAGCTCAGTAGCGGACTGGCATTCGGGAGCACCGGGAAAAGAATAACTATGGAAAACCAGGGTAAGAAACGTAGGGTGGGGCTGAAAAATTAAGAGACAAAGAAATCACCTTCACTAGACAAGGTTTTACCAATTGAAAAACGGCTATTTATTTTACATGAAGCTCAACTACTATGTTGCGCTCAAATAAAGGCCAAAAAATGTTTGTGCTCGCTTTAAGGATTTAACTCCCTAATTCGCATCCCATTGAACACAGACTTTGCTTGCATTAGCAGGGCAGCTGTGGTGGCGTATACGGGGGCCAGTTCTGGTGGGCCGGTCTGGATCAAAGTCCAGGGCCAATTTTTACTCCCAGTTCCTCCCTGCTGCCCCGCAACATTAAGCCCCCGCCAGCACCCCCCTGATAAAATATGTTCCCGTGGCTATGCAGCCGTGTAAACTCGCCTTTGGGGGGAGTGAAGCTCGCAAAAGCTCGCCCGGGGGGGGGCTACCAAATCTCACACCAAGGTTTTTGGAAAAGTTGGCAGCCCTGTAGTTATAGATTAAGAGTTGTGGTTTCAAGTGTACAGATGGCTTGCTGCTCTGTGAAATCATTTATGTTGTTAAATTAATATTCTGATCCGTCTACTATGTACTCATATGAATCTTCCCTAGGAGCACTGTTGATATATTTTGGAGCTGGGTCTCAACCAACGCCTCCTGCCCCAAGTGCTACAGTTGATGATACAGCAGGTCCGTTTTCAACAATACTATTTATATTGTAGGTATTTAATTTAATATCAGTTTTGTAAGAAATAACAAAATACTGTTTATCTTTAAGTTATTTGGAGTTGAATGTTTTGCACTTTTGCACATTGCTAGTTTAAACCATAAGCTATTAAAGAGGTTAACATGTGTACAATAGATGCATTGTCTGGTTTATTTAGCTACTTTTCAGTACACCAAATTAAGTACACCACTTAGTACTGTATGACTTTGAATACTTAAACTTCAAATCATCACCTGACCAATCTTGTGGGTTTGCTTCTGTTAAAATAAAAAACTGTATGAGGGTAAAATCAATGTTATGATGTAAGCAACACAACTAATAACATTGATAATTAGTGCATTAGATAAATAGTGTGCGAATAATCAAGCATTAAAAATAATCAATAATATTTGCGTCACAGGGGGGCCCCTAAATCAATAGACCAATTATCACCCTACGTCACACAACTGTCAAGCAGGCTCAACTGCGCATGTGGGTTGCAAAAGACGAACTTCTCCCCATTCTATTACTCTTGGAGTGTCGTTCAGGTCATCATATATCTCTGGCCACTGGATTACAGGGCTTGATATTAACTTTTTGAGGCTCTTGGCCTTTGGACAAATACATTTACGTTCACTTGTCTATGCACAAAAGTCACTTGACCCCGATACCCTTAAATAGCCTGTCCAAGTGATTGGGCAAAACTAGCCTGGCTAACGGAGGTCGCTTTCTCAGGCAAATGACGAATGAAACAGACAGGTTAAAGAAATCCGAGATTCTGGCTATCTTCACCAGACTCGTATCTACATTAGGCAGTCCTCCCTGACGTTTCTGGTGTAGAATGGAGTGAAATACAACATTGTGCACACTGCCAGTGAGCGAGTCTGACTGAGGCTAACGTCAAAACAGTGTAACTGGGATGTAGTCTCACTCAGATTGCCAGTTTAAACAAATCAGAAAAATAATCGGACCAGCTGAGTAAAAGCAGAATTCCAATATCTCTTGAAAGCTGCCCTGCTCGACTTTTTAAATGTAGAATTGACTGTTAAAGTGTAAAATTATGAACTTTGTGACATGACGTGAAGACATGGTTGCCGCTCGACCATGCGGTCTGTATCGGGCGACATTCTCACTCAAATTTCAAGACTTTCGTGACCCAAATCAAAATTCTGATGCGACAGATCATTGGGTAATCGCTTTCTCTCCTAAAGGCATGTCCTCCTCGACGCTTTTGGTCTTTTTAAATCTAACTATTTGTATTATCCGTGTGGTCCTTTTGCCATTTAAAATGCTATCCTTTCCCGGTTTTCTGCAGCCACAGTGCGCGCGCATCCCGATTGTTTACAAACAAATAATTGGTCTATTCTGCTTAAGGCCCCATAAAGGCTTGGGCCGGCCCTGCAGCAGGGGTTGCTATACTTTTACACAAATTCAAAGGTGAAGTGTTGGAAACAGTGAAATCCTCTGAAGGAAGAGGGGTGATGATTGTCATAAGACAAGACAATGGCATTTTTATTGTATGTAATGTTTATGGTTATAATTCACATTTGGACAACAAAACTTTATTTGTCCAGATATCGACTAATGCCAAATTACTTATTGACAAATATATTGACTCTTATGTTATCTTTGAGGGTGACTTTAACGATTCTAATGTTGATAGATTCCCCCCCCTTGCAAATTATTAGGGTTCCTCCGGTAGGAGGGAACCTAAGCTGTGTCTACTACCGCGCACTTGTGCATTTCGAGCACTGACTTTCAGTGCTTAGGGGCGCTTCACTCCCAAAACCAGCAGAATTCAGTGCACTGAAAGAACCCGGATGGCGCACTGCAAACGGTCCAAAAAACCAGTGTACAACGATGGACACTACTCGCCGTAAACGGGCGCCATCTTGGCTACGTAGCGGAAGAGGAGGAGCCCCTTCGGCAGCTTTTTCCACTTGGGGTGGAGAAGCATGTTCATTTCAAGTTCAAGTTCAAGTTCAAGTCTTTTATTTGTCAGGTGCACAGAGCAACACAAGGTTAGACTGGGCACTGAAATTCTTAAGACAAGACAACGCAAGCACTTGGCATAACATAACATATAAGTACACAGAACAAATTTACATCTATGCTGAGCTTAGATAAGTGAACTTCCTAAATATACAGATAGCAATAAATAAACGACTATACTAACCCTAACACTAAAACTTCCTAAATTACAGATAACAATAAATAGTACGCTATACTAACCCTAATACACAAAAAAAAAAAAAAAAAAAACCTGTTACAACCCTATAAACTAATCTAACCTAAATGGAGTACAGTGCAGTAGTGCAAATTTACAGATCAGTGACTTTGTCAATGACCAAACAGGAGCCTGGTGGCGAGGTACAGTAGTGCAATGTTACTGAAAGAGCAACCAGTAGCTGAAAGTGACAGTGTATAAGTGACTAGTGTGCAGTAAAAATGTCCATATCAGTGTCCATTGAGAAGCCTGATGACCCTTGGGTAGAAACTGTTGTCCAGTCTGCGTGTGCGCGACCGGATGCTGCGGTAACGCCTGCCAGAAGGCAACGGGGTAAAGAGACTGAAGGATGGGTGGGAACAGTCTCTTAGAATCCTGCCGGCTTTCCTTAGGCAACGTATGTGGTAGGTGTCCTGTAGGGCTGGGAGCTTCCTGCCGATGATGAACTCAGCAGAACGGACCACACTTCGTAGGGCCTTGCGGTCCCGGTCTGTGCAGCTCCCATACCACACTGTGATACAACCAGTCAGAATGCTTTCTATAGTGCATCTGTAAAAGTTAGTAAGGATGACTGAGTCCATACCAAACTTCTTCAGTCTCCTCAGGAAGAAGAGGCGCTTACGGGCCGTTTTGACCACCTTGTCCGTGTGAACAGACCAGGTGAGGTCATTGCTGATGTTCACCCCGAGGAACTTGAAGCAGCTGACCTTCTCCACTTCCGATCCATTGATGAATAGGGGTGCATGCTCCTCCTCCTGCCGCCTCCTAAAGTCCACAATCATCTCCTTGGTCTTGCTGATGTTAAGAGAGAGGTTGTTGTCCTGACACCATGATGTCAGGGTGTCAACCTCCTCTCTGTAGGCTGACTCGTCACTGTCAGAGATGAGGCCCACGATGGTTGTGTCGTCAGCAAACTTAACGAGGAGGTTGGAGCTGTGCGTAGCCGCACAGTCGTGGGTGAACAAGGAGAACAGGAGAGGGCTGAGCACACAGCCCTGGGGGGTGCCTGTGTTGGTGATCAGTACAGATGAAGTGCGGTCACCGATTCTCACCACCTGTGGCCTCCCCGTCAGGAAGTGGAAGATCCACTTGCAGAGGGAGGTGCTTAGTCCCAGGTCCACAAGCTTGGAGACCAGTCTGGAAGGGATGATGGTGTTGAATGCAGAGCTGTAGTCAATGAACAGCATCCTCACATATGTATTCCCCTTGTCCAGGTGGGAGAGAGCGGTGTGCATGGTCAGAGCGATGGCATCGTCTGTAGACCTATTGGACCGGTATGCAAACTGCATAGGGTCCAGTGTGGGGGGCAGCGAGGAGCAGATGAATGATTTGACTAGCCGCTCGAAGCACTTCATGATGATAGAGGTCAGTGCTATTGGGCGATAGTCATTCAGACATGTGACCTTGGTGTTCTTGGGCACATGGTGGTCCTCTTGAAGCAGGTGGGGAGTACAGACAGGTTAAGGGAGAGGTTGAAGATGTCACTGAAGACCCCTGCCAGCTGGTCAGCGCAGCCCCTAAGGGCCCTACCTGATATGCCGTCTGGGCCAGGTGCCTTGCGAGGGTTGATCTTCTTAAAGCATAGCCTCACCTCAGCTACAGTTAGTGTAGGCACACCACTGGCTTGGCCTTCAGGTAGCTCCACTGCAGGGGGTTCACTGTCCCTCTCAAAGCGAGCGTAGAAGGAGTTCAGCTCGTCTGGCAGTAGGACAGAAGACTGGGTCTCATTGTAGCCTCTCCCTTTGTATTCTGTAATGGCTTTAAGTCCACTCCACATGCGCCTGGGGTCAGAGCCATGGTAGCTGGACTCCACCTTGGTCCTGTAGGCCCTTTTCGCTGCTTTGATGGCCTTCAGAAGGTCGTATCTGGCCTTCCTGTACTCATCAGGGTCCCCAGAATTAAAGGCGACAGTACGGGCTCTCAGCTTGGCCCGGACCGCGGCATCAACCCAGGGCTTCTGATTTGGGAAAGACCGGACAACCTTCTTGGGGACAACGTCATCAATGCAGTGCTGGATGTAGCTGGAGACAGTGTCTGAGTATTCGTTAATGTCCCCATCTGCTGCGTCCCTGAACATCAGCCAGTCAGTGGTGTCAAAGCAGTCCTGGAGGGTCGCCACACACTCGTCACTCCATAGGTGAACTGACCTCTCAACCGGTCTGACCTGTTTGAGCTTTTGTTCATATGCGGGGAGAAGAAGAATGGAGGTGTGATCAGCCTTCCCAAAGGCAGGGCGGGGGAGGGGTTTGTAACTGCCCTTGAATGTTGTATAACAATGGTCAAGGATCTGGTCTCCACGTGTGAAGAAGTCAATGTGCTGATAGTATTTGGGCAGGACTTTCTTCATGTTAGCTCTGTTGAAATCACCAACAACAATGAAGGCTGCCTCTGGGTGCACATTTTCCAGACCATTGATAATCCCATACAGTTCATCCAAAGCAGCGGCCTTGTCTACCTGGGGGGGGATGTAGACTGCACTCATGACGACCGCAGTGAATTCCCGAGGTAGATAGAAGGGTCTGATTTTTACAGTTAGCAGCTCAAGGACCGGAGAGCAGTGAGATGCTAATACCGCTACATCCGTAGCCCAGAGAGAGTTAACCATAACACAGACCCCTCCGCCCCTGCACTTCCCTGAGTCAGCTGTTCTGTCCTGGCGGTATATGGTGAATCCCGACGGGGTAACCGCTGCGTCGGAGATCTCCGGAGACAGCCAGGTCTCAACGAACGCCAGTACACAGCAGTTCCTGATGTCCCGTTGGAATTTGACACGAGCGTTAAGTTCATCCATTTTGTTGTCGATGGACTGAACGTTAGCTAGTAAGATGGTTGGAAGAGCAGGTTTGAAGCATCGTTTCCGAGTTCGAACAAGGACTCCAGCACGCCGGCCACGTTTCTTCTTTCTCCGTCTAGCGGGTAAACAGAACGGCGAAACAGCAAAGGGCCAGCTGCAGTCCGAGCTCGCACTCCGAGAAGTGGAATTAAAGTTCGTAAAATGATCCTTGCCAAGTGACAACTTAATGTCCAGAAGTGTCTGCCGGTCGTACTGAATAAACGACAATATAACATTGACAAAACAAGTAACGAACACTAAAAAGACTAACAAAAAGCTGGGTTTTTGCGGAGCTCTTGTCGACGCAGCCATCGCGTAGGCGCGCCGGAAGTTCCGGAAGTTCAGTCTAAGTGTTACACTAAAATGTTAGCTCTAGCTATTGTGAAGGCTTGTTTGATGCATCTATCTCTAGACAGTAAATGTTTATGGTTAAAAACTGTAATTAATCATTCAAACATACCTTGATCTTGCTGTTTTTTCTCTTCCTCTGTTTTCTTTTCTCTGCACCAGAGGAATATGTCCTTTTTTGTGCCATTGTGTCAGATTGCGATTGCCGACTGATCTTTTCTGTTCTCAAACAATATACAACGTCATGTTGCTGTATGAGTGCTGACAAAGGCAGGCCCCCAAGATAATATCTTAAACCAGTAGTAGTAGGCTATTATCTTCCTTGCCAGACGGTCAACATAATATTGAGTTTATTGCAAATTTGTATAATTACCATTAACATAATATAATTTTAAAATTAAGCTGTAATTCAGGGAGTCAGATGGCTGAGCGGTGAGGGAGTCGGGCTAGCAATCAGAAGGTTGCCGGATCGATTCCCCGCCGCGCCACATGATGTTGTGTCCTTGGGCAAGGCACTTTACCCCACTTGCCTCGGGGGAATGTCTCTGTACTTACTGTAAGTCGCTCTGGATAAGAGCGTCTGCCAAATGACTAAATGTAATGTATGTAATGTAATGTAATTTAATGTGCTCTTGGGGGCCCCCTGGTGGCCATGGGGGCCCCAAGCAGCCGCTTAGTTCGCTTATGCCTTGGGCCGGCCCTGCCCTGCTGAGTTATTACTTCCAAGACTATAATGTATAGTTTTCCCCCATTGTGATCTCCAAAATTTGACATCCAATTCAGTCGAGTGAGTTTCTTGGAGCATTACAATGTCTGCCTCGCTTCTTTTACAAAATAAAAATAAAGCTTTCGTCTTCACAGTATCTCACATTCCTCTTACATTTAAAGACAAAGACTTGAAAACATAATCCATAACAGTAAAAGATAACACTTTGACAACGTACAAACTCACCTTCAATGAAGAGGTGGATAACAACTATACTTTTCCATAACACAGTGTGAGGATGTTCAGTTTCATTAAACTGAAAAAACAAATAATTAGATTCAAGTAAAGACAGAATTCCAATATACCGTTGCAACATTAAATAACTGCATCAAAGGACAGGAATGCCTGGTATAAAATGATGTGTTTCTTTTAAATTTCCCTTACAGTCAGTGGATATGATATAAAAAAGGGTTAACAAAATGAATTTGTAAGAAGAAGTTGTAAAGAGAAAAAAAAAATCTTGTAAAAGATAACACAGGGATTAATATACAGCACTTGTTTTTTTTCCTTATCCGAAATCTGAGAAGCTGTATTTCTTCCCGTCAATAAGGGCATATGAGCTCTTAAAAGACGCTTTCTTCACCTCCTCTCGTGCCTTCTTAACTAATGGCTGGAGCCTTTCCCTCGCTGCTGTCCTCAGGAGGCAGAGGCTCCGTGATGGTCAGATGTTTAGTTTGAAGATACTTGGACTTCCTGGTGGCATGCAAAACCGCATCCCGAACTCGCCGCACTGCGAAGAGGATGATGATAGATCTGTTCTTCCTTTCTTGTTTAGATCCAAGACGATGAACAATGTCAACTCCTGCATGTAGACTGTCACAGACATCAGGTGCAACCTGTTGTAGAATGTCTATGACTCTCGTTCTCACCTTCTCCCCATCAGTTTCTTCCAAAACATGTTTCAAAAACCATTTCTTGCCATAGCGGCAGGATTCATTCAAGGATGTCTTTAGAGTGCTATTTTCCATTTTCAAATCTTGAATCTCGCTCTGCATTTGGTGCAGTTCCTTCATGTTTTCACTCACATCAACCACAAGTTGTTTCACCCTAACAGACAGACTTCCGATTTCTCTGGAGGTAGCCTGAGTTGCAGGGGCGTGCACAAGAATTTTGAAGGGCAGTTGTTCTGGCCTGAAAAAATAGTCTACTAATGATAATAATTCATGTAGTGCATTACTTTCGTCATTTATTCTTCTTGTTAAAACAACATTTTATAAACTAACCATCAGCAGACATGTAGCTTAGTTTTTCTACCCAAAAATGTGCATGTGATAACGGTCTGGTTGTCTGGTAGGCAAGCTAGCCATCTGATTATTCAGGCTAAACGTGGCAAACTGAGCATGGATTTATGAAGATTTTAATTGATTTCATAAAAATTGATGATGATTGTTTATTTGTAATACATTTCTACAACTTAAACTCACCTTTTCTGACAACGTCAAAGCAGTTTTTTATCGACACAGAATAAAACAACCGTGACCGTCTCTTAAGTGCAAGAACATGCAGGCACAGGTGGCGATCGCGTGCAGTACAGCAGAGTAAACAGAGTAGGGGGCATACCCCCCTCCCCCTTGAGACTTCCACTCTCGTTGCCCATAGGGTTATCAATTTCATAAAGTATCCTGAATAAGGATACTTTATGAAATGTTTCGGGTGGCGATTTTTAAAATCTAGGTCTACATGAAATTCTGCAGCTGTTTAAATTCACTATTATTTATCCATTTTCTCGGAGGGGCACTTTGACTCGAGGAGGGCAAACGGGCAGTTGCCCGGGCAACCTTAGCCTTAGCCATAGCCTGTGCACGTCCCTGCTGAGTTGTCTTCTCAATTGTGGAGATATTTTGGAAGGTTGCATCGTGCTTGACAGAGAGTTCACAGATAGCAGCCAAAACGTCCAAAATACTTTCACTATTACTAGCCATATGCTTTCCTGTTCCATCACGTTTAGTTTTCTTACTCAAGAGTTTTTTAGGATGTTTGGGTGACGATGGACTTAAACCAAGCCAAAATGTAGCGTCTTCTCCACCTGAGTCCACAGGAGAATGCACAACACTGGGGCTAATACTAGCTGCCAGTGCCACATCTTGGGGATCCTGCTGCAGCGTATTGTTCTGCTTTCCTTTCACTTTTCTCTTCAATATTCTGCCCATACACACAACTCAGTGTCTTTCATTAAATAAACATACTCAAAATTATGGTTAAACTACTTCACTTGAAGTTTCTCGACAAGCTCAGGTTTACATGTCTATCTGCGACGACGCCATCTTGCCTCCCCATAGCCCATAGGCTTAGCTCGATAGGCAGCGCTATAAAGTCGCACACATGCATGTGCAACAGGCGTGGCCACCCTCTGTACAGGTATTTGGGCCGATGTTTGCCTCTCACTGGGGTCGAACACGCCACCTCTGACTTGCCAAGTGCGACCACTACCAGCTACGCCAACAAAAGCTAGCTCTTCGTTGACATGGGTGCCTGTTATATATACTTGAGGGGTGAGTTTCACCGATCGCATCCTCGATTACCTTAGTGTTCTGCGCTGCTGCCATTGCTGGTCGCTTCCCATTCTATCTATTGTGTTGGCCTATCTGTCGTTTGCGTTTCGTCCGTCTCTTCAGACCCGGACGGCGTGTGCGTTCTTGGGGATCTGGAAGAAGGTTTCATTGATTATACCTGCTGTGGTGACTTGATCTTGATCCACATGTGGGTCACGGGCGATAAGAATTGGGTCGGCAAATGTTTTCATAATTATTTTGTCATAGTACCAGCACTTCTACATTTTACTCCTAAGCGTACCAGCACCTTTGCTTGTGTACCGCTACTTCTTTATTTTATTTATTAGTTTATTTGACAGGGACAATGCAGTTAAACATAGCTACAGAGCAAAGTTTGCAGCTGATGTGATGTACATAGAGATTATAGCAAAAGCTAATTTTCAACTCCCTTCCTTGCATGTAGCTGGCCAGGTACTCCTGAAGAAAGCGTCAGTGTCAGAGAAATTGGTAATGACTCTATCAATACGTGACTTAGGCTACCTCAGATCTTGACAAATCACTTAAAGGCAAGCAGCCGGCCCACCCTATCAGAAGTTTGCTTTTCCACGGACTCTAGTTCGAAAAAGCTGTCTAATGCCTGCGTAGGTGCGTAACAGATTTTTCACTGCTGTTAACCTACAAACTAAAACAGTGTGTTGAGTTTCGGAGTTTGTGAGTCGTTAAGTTAAACTGGCTTCAGAAAGATACTAAAAGAACGCGTGTGCCAGAGCCAGACACGTCAACAGAGGTCCAAGCCCAACCAGAAACATTGGGTACAAATCATGACATTCAAACTTGTTTAAAGAAATACATACATGTGCATGGCCGCTAGGGTGCATCAAAAAACACAGTTCTTGAATTTTTATATGGCTGGGTGCTAAAAGTGTTCCAATATATGTAGAAACAACACATGCAAAATATTTTTCCAGTACATGATGATTTAGGGGTGCCACCGCACATCTGTTTTTGTTGGATAAAGTGGTTAACATTGCTCAATGGTCGCCATGGAGATCTGAGGTAAACAATACTACAGCTCAAGAAAACTGAGCTGATTGTTCTGTGCTAGGTGTGTATTATTACATATTACTATGATATCTGTAGTTGTCTTTTATTTATCATTAGTCATTTAAGTCATATTTATAGGTATTTAGTGATCATTACATCTAGCTAACTTTAGCTAAGATATTAAGCTTAACATCAACAGTATTCTAGTGTGGACAATGTCATATTCAGAGTATAGATGTCGCATGTTTATTGAGAGTAGCATTGTAGTTTTTACAGTAAATTAACATTTTAAATACAAGTATATTTGCAAGCACATCTAGTTACTCTGGTAGTGATGTAACGGTAAGATATGATGAAGTTAGACTATGTACAGCAAAAATGTGAGGCCTATGCAAGAATGGTTTATCATAATTGAGTGATATTAAGAATGGTAAGATTTGATTTTAAACACTATCCTTGGGATTGTATCCTTTTCATTCTCAGGCACTGCACATCACAACCCACCCCGGGGGTCCAGCTCTCCTAAGATGCTGCCCTCACCAACTAGTCTCTGCCAGACAAGCAGTCGCAGCCTGGTCTTTGGTCTGGGCCCCAGCATCACCAGTGAGGATGGCATCATCACCGGGGCCAAACTGCCAACTGGTCGTCAGATATTACGCTGCATGCTTGCCAAGAAACCTGGTGCAAAAGGAGCATTGTCGCAGTTCGAGGCAGCCAAGGTTGTCTTGAAGCAGGTGTACAGAGTGTCTGAAACTGCTTGATGTCCCGGCGTATAAGAAGCAGACCAATGAGGCATGTGGAGTGATCATTGCCTGGTTGACATGCAAGTTGCTGCAGAACTGGTGCTGCACTGACCAGGTTGTCAACATGGCATTTGACACCACTGCGTCAAACACCGGCCATCTCACAGCAGCCTGCATTACCATACAGCTCTCACTGGGCCGACCACTACTTTGGTGTGGGTGCCAGCACCACATTGGTGAGGTCCTCCTGAACCAGGTTTTCACAGACCTGAAAGTGGAGTCATCACCCTGCCAGAGGTTACTTTGTTCACACGTCTGAGAGGGAAATGGAACCTGTTACCACAATAATCCAGCAGCCAATGGTCCCGATACATTCCTGGCAACACTGAGCAACCACACCTGGGCAATTTACGTGCTGAAGTCACTGACCACAAGTGAGGTGACTACCATGAGTTTGTGCAGCTGTGTCTTGTGTTTCTGGATGCCGATGGTGAAGAGTAGACTGCAGTGACCTTCCAACGACCGGGAGCGCTCCACAAAGCAAAATGGATGACCAAGCTGCTCTATACTCAAGCTGGCTTTGGTGGATTAGCACATCGCGTTGCTTCCCCAGGGCACAATCACCACACGGCAGCAGGTGCCGAAGATTCGGGCATTTGCCATTTTCATTACACACATCTATGCTAAGTGGTGGTTGACCTGCGAGAAAGTTGTAGATGCTGCCTGGAATGACCTGACACTCTACCACCACCTGCAGGCATGCAAGGCTGTAGATGAGGGCATTGCAGCATCAGCGATCAAGGCGCTGGAGAGGCATCGCTGGTACCTGACAGGTGAGATGCTACCCCTGGCTCTCTTCAGCAGCAAGGTGCCCAATGATGAAAAGCGTGCACTTGCCAGAGCGATCTTGGAGCACAAGCCCGCTGATCTCCCCGTGCACATCCCTGAGCAGCGCTTTGGCACTGGCTTTGGTAAGCCAAAGTTCCCCACCCTCTTGCCAACCCCCAGCTTGGCTGACCTTGCCAATAAGGATTGCTGGTTTGGGATGCACCAGCTGCACATTGATCCAGATTTTATGTCTCTCGATGTGAGGAATGGGCGACCAATGCTGCATTCAAAAAAGTGAGGTCAATGTACGTGCAATGAACATGGTCAATGACTGTGCCGAGCATGGCGTCAAGCTCACATCCGACTTCGTCGCAGTGGCAAGGAAGGAGCAGCACCTGCAGAATGTGCTGCAGGCGGTTGAACATGACCGCAACCAACAGCCAAACCTTCGCCGCTGCAAACGCAAGCTAATCCCTGAATAGGACGGTTACTCTTGGGTGGGGAGACATATCTGGGGGGAGACGCACTGGCTAGGTTCAGAGTTCAGGTTCCGTTTCCTCTCTCTTTCTCCCCGGTAATGTTGCTCAGTGGAGCAGACTCTGGCACAGACTGAGCAATTAAGTTTGAAGTTTAGTTAGTGTCAACTAAGTCGGAGTAGCATATTTCGACCTTAACTGTCTGTCACCAGAATGTAACCGCAACTAAATCTTGTGACGTTGCCAGTCCGTAACCGTGACCTCCTAGCAACGTAATTTTGTGACGTCAGTCCATAACCGCGACGTCCTGGCAGCTTCATTTTGTGAAGTTGCCAGTCCGTAACTTCTACGTTAACTAAGTAACCTATATTTCTCAATTCTACTGCTTATGTTGGGGCGGTTCATATGCAGACCTCATTTGCCCAAAATGTTACTTGTTCTTGTATAATAGGCTACATGGTAGCCGACTTTAGGAGGAATATTTTTGTGTGATGTGTAGCCTAACTCAAGCTAATCATAAACTAGACAGAATTTCCATATAACGTTCAGTCATTTTATTTCAAACAAAGTCCCAAACTGTGAATTAAAATCTTCTGCCAGTCCCCACTACAGGTCCTGTCTGTTGCCCCTGACAAAAAAGCACAAAATAAGCTAAGTGTCTTCTCAAAACGTATTCATTTAGCAAACTCTTTTATCCAAAGCGACTTCCAAGAGAGAGCATTACAAAAGTGCGTAGGTCTGAGATCACAACGAAATTGCCTCCAAAACATTGCGGGTAGCCGAAACATGAAGCATACATTGTGAAAAGCAAATAAGTGCCAATGGGAAGAAACATAAGAGCATGTAGTTAAACAAGTTACAATTACACAACATGAACCTCAAAAGTGCAAGAGTGTACCTGTAGGAAAGCAGTCAACAATAATATAATTCGCAGCGAGTACAAGAAGTTAAATCAGTTAACTAACCAACAAGAGCAACAAGTCCCTCAATAAGAATCATTGTGTTCCTGGAGGAAATAAACGAAACTAACATCAGATCCAGCAAATCATTCTTAAGTACCGTTCTCTGGGAACAAGTGCTTTAGCCTTTTCTTGAAGGTGGGGAAACAGTGTCTCTGATGGAGGTGGGGAGGTGATTCCACCATTGGGGGGCCAGACAGGAGAAGAGCTTGGGAGCAGGCGCTCTTGAAAGGTGGGACCACCAGACGGTTGTCGGAATAAGACCGTAGGTGGCGCTGTAAGGCTGGAGGAGAGACTTGTAATCGGGTGCAGTCCCGTTCATCGCTCGAACATTGTATATATCAGAGCTGCCAACTCTCACGGTTTCGCCGTGTGACACACGCATTCACGCTCTCACGCCACACCTTGTATATTTCACGCTGAAAAGGCAACGCCAAAAAAGTAGCCAAGCTAACGTTGTAAACATTAACGGACGATGCGCAGGTTAACCGAGTGAAGCAACATTGACGCGCAAACAGCCGTGCATGGCCGCGGGAACTAGGGGTGCTGAGGGTGCTGCAGCACCCCCTGACAGCACGAGAATTTAAAATGATCCGACTTAAAAATCCACCACCGTGGCACAGCTCCACAGTAGCGGACTGGCAATCGGGAGCACCGGGAGAAGAAGAACTATGGAAAACCAGGGTAAGAAACGTAGGGTGGGGCTGAAAAATTAAGAGACAAAGAAATCCCCTTCACTAGACAAGGTTTTACCACTTGAAAAATGGCTGTTTATTTTACATGAAGCTCAACTATTTTGCGCTCAAATAAAGGCCAAATGTTTTCGGCTTGCGCGCTATGCACGCTCGCTTTAAGGATTGAACTCCCTAACTCGCATCACATTGAACACAGACTATGCTTGCATTAGCAGGGCAGCTGTGGTGGCGTATATGGGGGCCAGTTCTGTTGGGCCGGTCTGGATCAAAGTCCAGGGCCAATTTTTACTCCCAGTTCCTCCCTGCCGCCCCGCAACATTAAGCCCCCGCCAACACCCCCCTGATAAAATATGTTCCCGCGGCTATGCAGCCGTG
Source organism: Hypomesus transpacificus (assembly GCF_021917145.1). Taxonomy (NCBI): domain Eukaryota; kingdom Metazoa; phylum Chordata; class Actinopteri; order Osmeriformes; family Osmeridae; genus Hypomesus; species Hypomesus transpacificus. The sequence continues at coordinate 9,027,150 of NC_061082.1, forward strand.
TAAACTCGCCTTTGGGGGGAGTGAAGCTCGCAAAAGCTCGCCCGGGGGGGCTACCAAATCTCATGCCAAGGTTTTTGGAAAAGTTGGCAGCCCTGTATATATTATTATGCAATTGTTGTAGTTGCTTTAACAGGCCGATTCTGATGTATTCCTCAAATATAACAATAAGGTTTGCTAAGGACACAAATTTGCATTGTGTGCATAGCCTACAGCTTTGGTGTGCTATACAAAGAATGTTTGCTTAATCATGTTACACATCACCAATTGATTGCTTTTGTACATGTTTATAGTAAAGAATGAAAGACTAAATTAAATTCCAAATTCAGTGAAGTATTTTATTTATTAAGGCTACGTTTCTGCATATGAGAAAATTGATGACCAATGCTGGAGCTGAGTTGCCCGTGAATTAATATTGACATTTTTCAATTGAAATTCATGTGGGCCTAGACCAGTGTTTCACAAACCTTTATTCTGGGGACCCATATTTTAAAAGTCACAAGCCTTCGCGACCCAAGCCAATAGACATCATTCGTAAATCACAAAATTAAGGTGGATTTGTAGCCTGGCTGCCAGCCCAACTTATCCCCGCCCACAAAAAAATTTGGTCGGGAAGTTGGATCTGGAGGGGCTCGATTGCGGAAAAACTATATCCGAACAGGAGCTGTTCGGACCAATTAAATTGTTAGGGCGGGCTTTATACGATGATGGACAAATGTTCAACAGTAACATAATCAACAACGTCACCAAAGAGCGCTTGGGTTGAATTTGTTTTCAACAAACAACATATTACGTTGCTCTGATTGGTTGTAGGTCTATCCAATTGAGAGAAGAGGCATTTGTTTTACAAGGTCGGTTGACACACGCCCCATAGTCACAGCCCAACGGAGAGTTTTCAGACTCATATTCTGACTAGAATTATGAGTATGACAACGTCAGGCTAGTGGATTTGACCATTATTGAACAATAATGAGGATATTCTATTGTTATTTTATTGTTATTTCAGAACTTGTAGGCCTACTGCCATTGTTAATAAGCCATCTCAGACTGAGGGTTCACTTCTCGCTGAACAATTGAACCAGAAATATTTAAAGAAATTATCCAATAAGTGCTTAATTGGACATTAAATATAGGCTATTAACAAAAACATATAGCCTATAGCCCATTTCTTATTTTCAACATTCAATTGAACCAGAAATATTTGAACAAATATGTAATAATTACAAAAAGATTACAAATTATACAAAACATGTTGTACCATTTTAACATTACTAATGGGGTAGGTAGGCCTGTCTGCGTTTTTGTAACGCGTTCTAGTCCGGGGTGCAGGATATGCAACACGCATATCAGGCGCAGCATTCAGTCTATTTTTGAGCTTTGTCTTAATTTTTGTGAGCACAGAAAATCCCAATTCGCACATGTACGTGGTAGTGAAAGGAATAAGCATAGAAATACTGGCCCTACTGAGGACAGGATATTCTGACGAAATGCTTATCCAGAATGACGATAAGGTCATAGGGTCAGTGCAATCGCAGCTGAGCTGCAACAGTTTGGTTTCTTCTGCAGGACTAAGCGTCAACTCAAGCAAAGTATCAGAACTCTAAAATTCGAAGGGATTTTGCATCCTACTTTTATCATTCAGAATGGCATACCTCTCTGTTGGAAAATAGCGATCAAAGTTCTCAATAAGCGCAACGACATGAGTTTGAATAAGCGCAGATGGCTGCTGGTCTTTCAAATAGGGGAAGCTCATTTTCGGCCTAAATCATATATATTTTACATTCATTTTCTAGTTCACCCCTACGACACTTAGCCTGGCTGCCAGCCCAACTTCTCCCCGCCCCCAAAAAAATTTGGTCGGGAAGTTGGGTCTGGAGGGTCTCGTATTGTAGCCTGACGTTGTCACACTCATAATTCTAGTCAGAATATGAGTCTGAGAACTCTCCGTTGGGCTTTGACTACGAGGCGTGTTTCAAATGAGCCTGGAAAACAAATGCCTCTTTGCTCAATTGGATAGATCTACAACCAATCAGAGCAACAGAGTTTAAACAGAAATTAAACTTTTACCTATTCCCGTAGGAAGGACGGCAAAAACATATTTTTCATCGACAAATACCTTGATTGCGTCTCTCTGTTCCTCTTTCAAAATTAATGCGCTGTCGATGTCTTCTAAAACAGACTCGATGGCAGAATCATAACATCCCAGATCTCCAGCGGTAGCCATGTTTGTTCAAAACGAATTCAACTTAAGCGCTGTTTTGTGTCGTGGGTGATTACGTTACTGTTGATCATCTGTCCATCATCGTATAAAGCCCGCCCTGGCAATTTAATTGGTTCGCCCAGATTCTGGTTTTCTGTAGTTGGTCCCCAATACGAGACCCTCCAGACCCAACTTCCCGACCAAATTTTTTGGGGGGCGGGGAGAAGTTGGGCTGGCAGCCAGGCTACTCGTATTGGGGACCAACTACAGAAAACCAGAATCTGGGCGAACCAATGAAATTGCCAGGGCGGGCTTTATACGATGATGGACAGATGATCAACAGTAACGTAATCACCCACGTCACAAAAGAGCGCTTAAGTTGAATTCGTTTTGAACAAACATGGCTACCGCTGGAGATCTGGGATGTTATGATACTGCCATCGAGTCTGTTTTAGAAGACATCGACAGCGCATTAATTTTGAAAGAGAAACAGAGAGACGCAATCAAGGCATTTGTCGATGGAAAATATGTTTTTGCAGTCCTTCCTACGGGATTCGGTAAAAGTTTAATTTATCAGCTGGCCCCGATGGAGTTGTAATCCTAAACGGAGAACTTCGTATATGCATTGCCCATTATTGTTTCGCTCAAAAAGGTTGACCGTGTGAGCAAGTACTCTCCCTACCCTTAAATTAATTTTACAACACCGGCAAAAATCGTTTGTATTCATTCTTCAAGCATACTTCAAGTCTGCTTGTAGTTTAGTTCTGTTGACAACAACTATGCGGTGCTTAACATACGTCACATACTCTGTTGCTCTGATTGGTTGTAGATCTATCCAATTGAGCGAAGAGGCATTTGTTTTCCAGGCTCGTTTGAAACACGCCCTGTAGTCAAAGCCCAACGGAGAGTTCTCAGACTCATATTCTGACTAGAATTATGAGTATGACAACGTCAGGCTATACAACACTAGCCTAACCTACTGTTTATTTACATGTATTCATTTAGCAGACGCTTTTATCCAAAGGGACTTCCAAGAGAGAGATTTACAAAGTGCATAGGTCACTGAAAATGGCCGGGTTTCCCAGATTCGTTAAGAAGCTCATAACGCTAAGAGCGTCTTAAAAACATTCTAAGTGCGCTCTAGAACGCTCTTATAACGTTTTTTAAGAAGATCTTAGCGTTAAGAGCTTCTTAACGAATCTGGGAAACCCGGCCAATAACAACAAGATAGCCCCAAAGCATTGCGGGTAGCCAAAACATGAAGCACACATTGTGAACAACTGAAATAAGTGCCAAAGGGAAGAACCATAAGAGCATGTAGTTAAACAAGTTACAATTAAACAACATGAAAACAATATGAATGAATGAAGGAACGATCAACAAAACAATATTAAACTCGAAGAAAATGTGGGAATTAGGTTAAACTGAATCAAGGCATGTGGTGTAGCTATAATTCTTTGAAATGTATGACGAAAATTTGCAAGCAATTTCGCCAAGCCAATACCAAGAAAGGTTGCAGCAGTTTGTCTTTCGACTACACTTACAGAATCCGCAATGGGACTGAACTTGAATAGCTTCGGTGACTTTTTATTGTACAAAATTTGTGTCAATCAAAAGGAGATGCAGTCTTTCGACAGACCCTCCAATCATCACGCGGAAGCCCAGCGTCCAGGACAGCCCACTCCTCCATTCACCCCCATAGACGCTGAGCGTCCATGGGCGGGACATAATCGCAAGTTTCGAAGCACTGAAAAAAACTGTTCAAAACTGCCCCATTGAAGTCCATGGAAGCTGAGCTTCAACATGGAAATGTACTGTGGCACTACGGGAATGAATGAGAAGGAAATTAGTCAGTCGACCTGTTAATATATGTAGCTGATTCTGAATGAACTCGTCTTCGATATGAACGTGTTCAAACGCATTTAAAATGTTAACACAATAGTAAATATTTGATCATTAATTTGTTTAAGAAATCGCCAGTGGCAGAGATGCAGATCGTGACAAGGCAACCCCCAAAAGATTTCTTGCGACCCACCTGAGGGTCGGACCCAGTCTTTGGGAAACACTGGCCTAGACTACATTACAAAAGTGTCAGAACTCCATCTCTGGATAAACCACTTGAACTCGAGATCCGTTGTGGTCCTACGACCAAATAGCGACGTAACGGCAATGTAACCCATGGTACCAAAAATGACGTATCCAGCCGACCAAGGTACGACATCACGGCACCGTTGTCCATGGGACCAAAAATAATGTATCCAGCCGACCAAGGTACGACGTTGTGGCAGCGTTGTCCAAGGGACCAAAAATAATGTATCCAGCCGACCAAGGTGCGACGTTGCACCAACGTTGTCCACGGCACCAACTGGTAACATTCACTTTATAACGTTGCTACGACGTCGCCACACTTACTGGCAACGTTGCTGCAACGTCATGTGTTGTCCTATTTTCTGTGCTTTTGAAAATCAGGTTTCGAAGATACAAATCTATATTCCGCGTTCATATTCAGTTTTACACTTGCCAATTTTTTTTTAGCCTAATTTACCTTCATACTAATTTACCTTCATAATAACTTGTCCCGCTATATGGAGCTACAATTAATGGACGAGATGCGGCATGTGGCGGTACGTTTTCTGCCGTTTTCTGTCTTGATTTACAGAGTTATATGCCATCTACCAGCCAATAAGAAACAGTTTGTTGACAAAACCCCAAACTATTATTTTCAAATAATTCAGCTTTTTGATATCTATTCAACTTTTTTTAATATCACTGATTATGTTTCATGACTTCTTCAAACCGTTTCTGAGATTTACATGCGTGTGTACGAGAAAGCCTACAGTGCAGACTGAATCGCTTAGAGTGGAGGGGAGCTTCAGATGTCATTGAAAACATATTTCTAGTTTGCCAGCATTGCCACAATTTTCGCTCTTCATGCTTCATTTTTGGATCAATAGATAGCTAATTTTGTGCTGGTCGTAGACAGTTGTGTGTGGAATCCAAAACACTTACACATTTGTTCAGAGCCCCACGAAAGCGAGACAAAGTCCAACTCTCGCCCTATAGAGTCCAATGCAAATCTGGTGACAAATTCGTCAGAAAAGGCAAAAACAACCAGATTTAGAAACTGCCAGTAGAATCGTATTTCTGACCGCACAGACATATAAAGGACATCTCTGGTTTCGGCAGAGTCTTGGGTCTCTGAAAATATCTTTATTTTTTGGATTGGACGTATAGTATTGCGTTTAGGTTAACTTGTTTGAGATGTGAATTCTAGCTAAATTTCTGGTATTCTCTGCCCTCAGCAGCCATAGCTGCACCATCACCGTGGCAACCACACAAACACGCGCCAGTCTCTTACACAGGTGATGGGTATCAGCTGATTAGTGGAGACACAAGACAAGCTATTCAGTCAACTCGTCTCATTAAAAGACTAAGAGCACCACAACACAACTACTACCACTACCGATACTGCTATATCTTATGCCACTACTACAACTACTAATTCTGCAGATGCTGCTAATATCTCTTTTACTAACTGCTATGCTAATAGTACTGGTTTGTTCTACTACGCCACTGAGTGCGTTCACTTGACCATGAGAAACGCCATAGCAATTGTCGGTTTATGCCAATAATACGATTACTCCGTTTACATGTGTAATTAGTTATGCTCAATTACTCAAACACGTCTACATGATTCTTTTTATTAATCGTTGTACGCTCCACGGACATAACTTGCACCATAATCTTTCTGCATCAAAGTGTCGCCGTGTCTTCCTGTATCGGCCCTACTGCTGTATGTTTCATTCAATCAACACATTGAATCCTACTAAGAAAGCCGAGTAAACGCACTCAATGATAGGCTACATCTGCTACTGATATTACTATCCCAACTAATTTCAGATGTTAAAACTATAATATTCTACTTCTTCTACTTCTTCTTCTGTTTAACAGTTCAGCTTTCAGCTTCTTCTGCATTGTAGGCTATTTAAGCTCTTAACTTTGTTGATGCAGTTCAGCTTCCATACTGCCTCTTGAAATTCAACTATTTCTTCGATAACGTTCAACGTTCAAACGTATTCTCGCCCATTGTATTTAAGCACTTAGCTTTGTTAGATGATGCAGTTCAACTTCCACACTCCCTCTTTTGTGTGAATCATACATTTTTTAAATTTCAGCTTGCGGGTATTTTCTAATTTCTATATTTTCAGCCATTTAAAAAAATAATCAGATTTCAGCATTCCAACGCATTTTCAGCTGGAAATGCATGTTCTAGTTGTGACAAATGCTCAGCATTCTCACTATTGTTTTTCAACTTCTGAGTTCTTCCGCCTTTTTTTGGCCTTTAACTAGTCCTGCATACTTTCACCGATTCCTACAATTTTTGTATCAAAACGTTCAGCTCCTTCAGGAGATGATGGCTATGACTTTTAGTATTTCTCACTTTTATACTTTTTAAAGAATTAAGGTTTTCGTGCAAATTATTCTCCCATTAAAAGTAATGGTAAATCCTTCCAAATCATGAAAAAGCTTCCTCCTCTTTCAAACTTAACTACTTCAGCATACTTTCAGCTAGAGACACCATTCAACCTTTAAAATGTTCACAAGACATTCAGCTATTCCCAAATTCAGCTTTTTTCAAATATTCAGCCAATTTTGAATCGTGACAGTTTGAAATACACTAACAATTTAGCTCCTTCTTGATTTTTATGATTGAGCAGCCAGCAGAGTGGCACACCTGCTCTTTTTCTGATATTCAACTAAATTGTCAAACAAATTCCTCTGACGTTCATATAGTTTAACTTACAGAAACAAGTTATACCTTAAAATGTAGGAAAACAGCCAATGTAACTACTAAAGAGCTCATATTTACAGATTTTCAGCTTTGAGCCTTTAAGCGAGAGCAGCCTTTCAAATTCTCTCACTAACTTCAATGGAGAGGTGGGTAAAATTTGTCAGAGAATTTCGAAAGTAGACATGTTTTTAAACTGCTGGTAGAGTCAAATTTCTGACCGCATAGACATATAAATGACATGTCTGGTTTCGGGAGAGTCTTGGGTCTCGGAAAATATCCTCATTTTTTGGATTGGACGTATAGTTTTGCGTCTAGGTTAACTTGTTTCAGTTTGGATTCCAGCTAAATTTGTGATTTTCTCTGCCCAGCTCGTTAGCGATCACAGCTGTGCACCGTGGCAACCAAACAGACACGCACCATGAAAGTGGAATTGGGTGACATTTTGGAAACTGCAAAAAGAGTTGTATTTCTGACCGCACAGACACTTAAATGACATGTCTGGTTTCGGCAGAGTCTTGGGTCTTGGAAAATATCCTTATTTTTTGGATTGGACGTACAGTTTTGCGTCTAGGTTAACTTGTTTGAGGTGTGGATTCTAGCTACATTTCTCATCATTGAGCTAGCGTGATGGCTCTCCATAACTAATAACGGTTCGACTTTTTTTCCAGAATCGACCAAATTGGCCACACAAGGTATGTACATTTAGCTTAAAGTGTACATAATCTAGCTAGATCGTTTTTATTTTAGCAAGTTTTAGACAAATCTGCAAAATCGAGGCTGAACTGTCTTAGTTGACCGTCACGAACAGCTAAACCAGTGCTAGGGTAACGCTAAGTGTTTGCTGCAGCTGGCGTTAATCCTACGAACAAACGCTTCGTAACTGGAAAGCTTTTACTTTTAATTGACGATATTGAACACAGATGTAAAGTAACTTGTCTTTACTCTAAATATCTTCTCCGTTTTCAATTTGCAGTTGTACATCTAGCTTATGCAGGAAATCTTCAACTGCATCCTCTCTAGCTTCACACCTTCGGTTATTATTCAAGCCTACGGTGTTAATACATACCACTTTGACACACTTGCAAGAAATGATCCGCTGGCTAGATGTAGCATGATCTTGCTATTTACGTATAAAGAACTCACCAGGGACAACGACAACATTGGCAACCCTGCACTATGAATTATTTTGATGTCATCTTGATGTCATTAAGTGTCTGAACAGGACATTAGAAATGTTGCCAGTCTGTTGCCAATGACCAAAGGTTGCTACGTTTTTCCAGCCAGTTCATTCCAGTGTTGTCCTCTTACCTTCAAATTAGTTCATCCCAGACTTAAGCAACTGGTTTTCTGCTAAGTTTTCAAATTTTCCTGCAGCTCATTTTTCTGAAATGTTCCCCTTTTTTTCTTCTTTTCTTCTGTTTTCTGCCTTCATCTTGCTCCAGGTCCTTTCAAAAATACCTTTCACAGCAGTATCTTCCAACTGCCAGTACTTTTGCATTTTTTTCTCTTTTCTGTACTTTTCTGCCTTCATCTTGCTGCAGGTCCTTTCTAACATACATTTCAGGCCTTTTAAAACTCCAGCAAATAATGTTTTGCTAAATGTTCAAATTTGTATGCATTGTTTCTCTTCTTTCTGATTTTTTTCACTTTTTGTTTTGCATTTTTCTTCTCTTTTCTGTAGTTTTATGCCTTCGTCCAGCTCCAGCCCCTATTTAAAATATCTTTTGGGCGCTTTGAAGCTTCAGCTTATAACTTCCGACAACATTTTCACAATTTTCAGCTTTTTTAGCATGGTCAGCTATCCCCATTCAGGTTTTCAGCATTCTCACTGCTGTTTTGCAGGAACAGCCTTTTCTAGTTATTGTTTATTTTCCCACCCTAACTCGTCCTTCAGTTAGCACAAGTACCTATAGTAGTGGTTTAGCTAGGCTAGCTACCTAAAATGACAAGACAGCTGCAGAAACGCCACAAGCAAAGGCCAGAGTAGTTAGCTAGTTTCCAGGCTATGATCAGAATCAGAAGGGATTTTATTCGCCATGAATGTTTGCACAAACAAGGAATTTACTTTGGCAGGGAGGTGCATACATTAAACATATAGAAATATTGAAACTTAAATATGTGGGCTAACTATACAAAAGGAGCAAAGTTTAGCTAATATTAAGGGGGGTCTAGCTAATACTAAAGGAAATAAAATATATGTAGCCATAATTTACAATTTAACCTAAAAATACAGATTGTGCAAGAGAACGATACAATAGTGCAAATTGCTTTGTGCAGGGTGTCATTGTGCAGATTGTGATTTAAAGTCAGTGTGAGTCCTTGGCCTTGTTAAAGTGGCCAACAGCGGATGGGAAGAAACTGTTCTTGTGGCGTGAGGTTTTGGTTTTGATGGACCGCAGCCTTCTGCCGGAGGGGAGTAGCTGGAACAGGGAGTGTCCAGGGTAGGAGGGGTCGCCCACAATCTTCCTCGCTCGCCTCAGGGACCTCGAGGTGTGCAGATCCTCGAGGGAAGGCAGATTGCAGCCGATCACCTTCTCAGCAGTGCGGATGATACGCTGCAGTCTGCTATTGTCCTTGGCAGTGGCAGTGGCGTACCAGATGGTGATAGAAGAAGTGAGGATGGACTCAATGATGGCTGTGTAAAAGTGCACAGCCATTGGCCGGGTTACCCAGAACGCTCTTAGAACGTTCTTAAGAAGATCTTAGCGTTAAGAGTTTCCTGACGAATCTGGGTAACCCGGCCATTGTCTTTGGCAGGTTGAATTTATTCAGCTGCCGTAGGACACCCTCTGTTGTGGTTTTTTGGTGAGGGAGCTGATGTTCAGTTCCCACTTGAGGTCCTGGGAGAGGATGGTGCCCAGGAAGCGGAAGGACTCCGCTGACTGTGGAGTCCTGTGGACTGTGGATATCAACACCCTGTAATTTTGTACGCCCTTCGACTGGTTTGCTCCAACAATTCCCACACAGCATTAAGCAGCTTACACGCTGCCCCGACAAACGCCAACATTCTACAACAAACGCCAACAGGCGGGTCAGTGTGGGCCAGCAGTTGGTGTTTGTTGGTCTTTGTCGGGTACTGTCGGGAGAATTCAACATGTTCAGTCGGATCGGGTGAAGTTGCTGAATGTCTGACCAATGTAGAGGGATTTCCAACGAACTCCAACATTCTGACAGCTCGTTACCTTGACAACTAGGCTCAACAATGGCTGGTTTCTGGACCCAAGAACGCGAGAATGTACTCCCGGAGTGATGGGATGAGAGAACCCAACTGTACGACGTTAGGAGTCAGGCATAGGCTACTCCAACCGAGACAGCAAAAGTGCAGAGAAACGTTGCGACTAGCTAGCTAACTAGTTCTACTATGTTAATCTGTTAACAAGATAACCTATTTACATGTAGTCATCGCTTTTATCCAAAACGACGTACAAGGGAGAGATCACTTATCTAGACTAACTAGTTGCTAACACGGTAGAGTAGCCTAGACTATGGTCATTGCTCCCCGATAGTAGCTACAAGTATCAGTGTATTGCAGTGGCAGCGTGAGACATGTATTTCTGGGGAGCTCTGCGTTTTAGTAAGGGTGCTATGAAATGATCGAGGGTGATAGCCTATGTCACGTGGTTCTCTACTACATCACCTCCCCACCATATGCATCATCTGTTTTCATGTTTGCTCTCTGAAGCGTCTTTGGGGTCCATGAAAGCGCTTAACAAACCGATTGTGTTATTATTGTCATTATCTAGGCTACTTTCAACGGACGCGCACTGTCTGCGACGGTCACTGACAGAATTCATACAGCATGTTAGAGTCCGCAGGTGACCACTAGACTACCATGTCAGACAGAGTTAAATGAATCATGGAATAGCAGATAGAATTAACTAAAACAGTCAAAGAGTCTGAAATGCAGGATCAATCTGGCAGCTGGGACGCCAGATTACACCCATTAAATGACGGTTTTTTCATCAACATTAATTAACCGTAAAATAATTGTAATTTTCCAGTACCAAATGTACGAGATATATCTGTAATATCACATTACAGGCTGTTCTTTGCCGGTAAATATGACTTTTATTAATAAAACTTCTCTGTAAAAAAAAACTTATTTTCAATAAATACAAACAATGACTAAAGCCTAGTTAATTTATAATGATTTAATATGTTCATTCGAAGCAACTTGTGTGCAAAACACACAGCATTTAAAGGAGACATGAAATGCTGTTTTTGGATGCTTTTATATAGGCCTTAGTGGTCCCCTAATACTGTATCTGAAGTCTCTTTCCCGAAATTCAGCCATGGTGCAGAATTATAGCCACTACGAGTAGTCCCACAATGAGCTTTCCTCAGAACGCGCTGTTTTGGTGTCTGTAGCTTTAAATGCTAATGAGGAGGAGAGGGGCGGCAACATGCGCTAATGTTTACAACGGATGTATCGCAAAGGCTCTTAGCCCACGTTGCTGTAAGATGCCTCGAATTTAGCCATTCTCATCTGATCACCCTGGTTTGCAGAGGTGCACACTCATAGTCATTTCAATGAAGAAAAAGGCGGATATAGCGCGCCATAACACCAACAGCAGAACGGTTATCTAAATAACAAAGAAGTGTACAACACTGGTGTTACAGCGTTTGTATTCACACACACACTTGATGCCATCTACCTTTACATTAGCGACAGTAACTCAGCTGTTAGCTGCAGAGCTAATGTTACAGCCACATTCTAAGGGTAGCAAGCTAGGTAACCATATACAGTAAAGCAACAAAATGATATAGCGTTAGTTAACTTACTTGTCCAAGGTTTGTAGCTTGACCAAGGAGAGTTAGTAATGATCCAGAATTTTTTTTCCAGCAAGGCCAGTTTTGTATTGGCTCAAGTTGAGGAAACAGTAGAGGCTGAAATGTTTGGCTCAGACATACACAACTTTGTGAAGTTGTGTCGGCGCAATTCCAGCGAAAATCAAATTAAGATACTGGTTGTGCAGAAGCTTGGATGAAGGAACAAAAAAAATACTTTTGTTTTGATTTGTACATCCAAGCACTGAGCAACTGTTATGCTTCATTTGTTTGCTCGCCATTATGTCTCTCCAGAAAAAAAACTATATCGCACTCGCCCTTGCACGGTTGTAGCTCAGTTTCTCATGGGCGGGCCAGATGATCTGGGCGGGCAAAGCAGAGAGAGGGGAGGTAACCTTCCACCTATCTACGTCACTAGGAGGAGATTTTCAAACAGAGCATTTGAGCCTGTATATTGTCAAAGGCGGAGAAAAACACGCAGGGCTTGGTTTACACTTATCGAAAATTCTAGCCACTGGGGGACCAAAGGCAGGCTAGGGGAACTCATTAATGTTAAATAACCTCATACTATGAAGTTTTCATGTCATGTCTACTTTAAAGTTGTGATCTGCATCCAATTGCTGCAGACAATGCCAACGCTTCAGATTACCCCTGTAGCACCGGCTAACTGTACCAATTGAAAGTATTACACCCCATTGCATAGTACTACATAAAACGGGTTAGATTGCGATCTAACTGGACAACGTTCACACTCAGGGTGAACACTTAATCTATCCACACTACAGACCATCACATTACACATATAAAACCAGAATGAACACAACAACAAAACTCCAAACAATGCTTATGTAACTAAGTTAAAACCTTTAACTCTGTAGCTTTTCAGCTTGCCGCGGGGCATTCTGGGTAAAAGGAGCGTTGCCGCTACACAACTATCTAATCAACTTTCCTTCGTCCTACTCTGGCGTCTTTACATTTATTAATTTGATCAAAAGCGACTTCCAAGACAGAGCTTTACTATAAGTGGGGGGCTATATTGTGCTCCGAGATCCTAGCCTTGCTAGGGTGGTCCAGGGGCATGCCCCCCCGAAATTTCCTCTCCCATCAGAGAGGAAACTCTCATATTTAGATCTATTTTACTAGAGAATAATTCATTTTTCAATGAATGAGGAATGTGTTTTATGTTGGTGTATGTCGGTTCATTTCTTGTTATTTAGATAGAACCATGGACAAAAGGGGAACCTATTTTTCTTTCCGCTTTTAAATTGTTGATTGTTGCTGGCAGGATGGGTTTGCCGGTGCATTACATCAAAAGAGACACACAAGGTGCTGTGCTGGTGGCATGTACGAGGTAGTTTATAAGCAAATAAGCCGACGCATATAAGAAGTTAAAGAAGTCAAACATGTTTTATTTTTAAGAATAAGCTGTCCAAGTTTATTCCTCTTGAGTAAGAGAGGCCACTGAGGTATGTGTTTGTCGCCTTAATTGCTTTTCCGTATGTGAATAATTGTAATTAGTCAATTAAGTGTACTTTTCGTATGTGTTTAATGTGCAGTTTATTATTCGTTTAGCATGTACAATTCATTTATTCTGTGTAAAACACTGTTGAAAAAGTGATTGAAGTTTATGTTTTTACTTTCTTAGATCTGACGGCATTGTTGGGGAATTAACGCTACAATAAATATCAGTTGAAACCGATAAACAACTTAGCCTTTCATTTAACTCGAGAGGAGTAACACTGTGTAAATGATAGTGTGTCTGACCACGCTCCTCATGTCAAACATTACAGGAATAATACACAATGCAACTGTTTTAAATAAAGTGAAAAGGGCTTTATTCTGTATAATTCTGTTGTGAAACACAACAATGTAGGCCAAGTGTCTAATAATAGATAATTGTGAATGAAATCTGACAACACAAAACCCTGAGACAATAAACCTATGAACTTGATGAAATGATGAACACACTAAGGCATAATAGAAAACAATTTTAGAAGTTAAATATATAAGAATTTAAATGTTATGTAAACTGACTCATAGCCATATGGCAGCCACCTGTGTCTTAACTTTTGTACTGAAATGTTGCCCTTCTCTCTTTGACAGATGCAAATTCTGTAGTTAAAGTTGGGGATGTTTTTGATGAGTTTCTTCTCCATAGAGAGCATGGCCAATGCATTGAGACGATCCTGTGACATTGTGTTCCTGAAGAAGGTCTTTATTCTCTTTAGTGTTGAGAAGCACCTCTCTGATTCAGCTGTAGTCAAGGGAGTTGTGATGGGGATCTTCAGCAGAGTCACAGTCTTCAAGAAGGTGTCCTGCAGGTTGTTCCCCATGAAGAGCTGGTACAGAGCCACAGCACCACCACAGTTCTTGAACTCATTAGTGCTGTAGATGAGTAACAGTTCTGTTTTCAGCTTGCTCTTGTTCAGCAGTGGGTAAGCCTCCATGGTGGTGTTCAGTGCTGCCTCAGGGAAATGTTTGTTGTACTGCTGGAATTTGTCTCCCTGCAGCAGTGTAGCACTGATCAGGTGTTTGGTGAATGCAAACCGCTGTTTTGCATGGTCCAAGATGGTGTCACAAACCTCTGTAGCTAACCTCTGAAGTTCCCCTGGTCCCAGTGTGTGGCGTTTCTTGGCCAGCTGCTGCTCAGATACACTCAGGGTAGGGATAGAATTTCTGATTGTTTCTACGTTGTCTGTGAACTGCTGCATGATTCCCTGGACAAAGACTGAGTCTATGGTCCACTTCTGAAGCTGACTGTAGAGAATGTCCACATGAGGTATGATGGAATGGAAGAGTTTCAGGAAGAAGCTAAAACTATCATCCTCCAGTAGCCTCACAAACCCTCCAGCTTCTCGCATAGTGGTAGGATCAAACTCGCCAGAGTCCCTGATAGCTTCAAAACACTTGAGGAGATAATATTTGTGCTCAAACACAGTGTTCACAATACGGCTGTGGAAGTTCCATCTTACTGAGCTTGCTCTCGGGAGTCTGTGTGCCACCACTCTATCAAGCGCGCTGGTTTTCTTGGGAGATCTTGAAAAAAAGGTGGAAAATCCAGCCAGGTCAGAGAAGAACTGACTAACTCCAGAAATGTGAGAAGTTTCCCAAACCTGCTGAATGATAAGGTTGAGTTGGTGAGCATAGCAGTGGACATAGTGTGCATTTACATACACATCTTGCACCTTCTTCTGCACACCACCTTAGGCTCCTCTCATCACACTTGCACCATCATAAGCCTGAGCAATAAGCTTGCTCTTCTGGTCATTAGGGAGAATGGAGCTCAACCTATCCAGAAGGGCTGTGGCACCAATTGACACTGAGCGGAAATGTCCGTAGTTTCATCAGCCTGGATGGAGAGAAAGTCAGCACACCTGATTTCTTCTCTCAAAACTGACAACATTCTGTCAAGGAGTTCATTCTGTACGGTCTTCGATGTTCCCTTAAACACAGTAGCAGTCTGCAGATGCTCTTGCAGAACTACATCTAGTGATGGAACTAAATCTACCAATCCTCTAAAAACACCAGGATTTTCTGAGCTTTCACTCTCATCATGGCCACGCAGGACTATTTCAAAGGCACCACAGAACTTTACACAGTCTATTATTTTAGACAAGACGTGCCTGTTTTTGTCAACCTCCTCATTGTGCTTACGGATCCCTATTCTGTAGCCTTCATCAAGTTGAGCAGATATGTTTATTTTCCCAAACATGGCTAGTCTCATTGCATTTTTCATGTGGACCCTTGTTTGCGCATGTTTTTTACTTTTTTCTGAAATGTGTTTCAGATCCCTCAATCCTGTCTGGATCCATCCTGTCTTTTGAAAAAGGAGGCAGGGAAAACAAGATAAAGCATTTATTTCTCCACGACCAGTTAGCCAACTCGTCTCGCTATTGCAGGTCCTTGAAAACGACCTACTGTATTGTTTTCCTCTGTCATTCGACTGTAGCTGAATTAATATATCAGGCCGATCAGGTCCAAGCTCCCTTCACTTTGAGCTTCTCTTGAAAATGTCTTTTTTCAAAGCGTATTTTTTTGAGACTTGACTGAATTTTTTAGCGACTTGACTGAATTGCAAGTTTCCATCATAACGTTAGCTAGCTAGCTTTAACATTAAGAGCTCAATCGGTAGCTACAAGTTCAGTCAAATAACTTATATTGACTATTGAATATAGTGCTTCTATACTCTTTGGTTCAGTTCTGAGAGAACCCCATGACAACGTAAATAAACAACTTTGATGTGATTGGATGTGACAGACATAACGGCCCTATCAGAATGTATTTGAAAAGCCCTCTAGTAAATAAGCAGTTTGAGGCGCAGGTGTTCTGCGCCCCGGCGAGGTCCTATCTCTTGCATTGAGAGAAGCGAGCTACGCATGTACAACTTATAGCGACAGTCAATGGGGCTCCGGCTGGGCGCAAGTAACTATGGAAATACGTAGCCGATCAGCTAACTTTAGACAACGTAGATTTTTTTCTTCCACATTTTATTGCAGATTCAACATTCTATTAGCTATATAATATTGACTTTAGCTAATCATTAGACATGTTTTCTTTCATTTTAAGTCTTATTCATTAAGTTTCAGCTTTCAGGTCGGAATGTGATGCAGCAGTGGTGGGGCGGTGCCCTCTATGAGCCGGCCGCTGCTGCTGGGATTGCATGACGTCAACTACCCGAGCTCAGTTCACAATTCAAGGTTCCTATGTCTAAACCAAAAATTATGTTAAGTTATTTGTCCGTGGGATGAAAGTAAATATCAGCAAAATAACTGTTAAAATAGCTAGTTTTGATAAAATTAAGTTATGTGTCTTAACAGATTTTTTGGGGGAGAATTGTATTAATATTCGTAAAAAAACTGACATTTTAGTGTATTTTTAAGTAACAACATTTGGCTGTAATTTTTATGTAAAATTATACATTTACAGTTTGCCATTGTCTTTCTATCTGTAGTTCCTGTAATTCAGAAATACAGAACAAAAAACACGTATAATTTACAGAAAAAGTGCAGTCATTTTATTATTTTTTTTACAGTACAGGAGTAAAACCGAACACAACTGGCTTCTCTAGGCAGGGCTGTAGACTGCGACCAAATGGTTACATTTTGCTGTTGTTACCGACAATGATCGTTTCCAGTAAACTTGTTAGTTTTCCAGAACATTCCAGCTTAGGCTATATACTTTTTTGGGTGGCAGGTGGTACTAGAATCATGATTGCAGCAAAGATAGTGCCAGTGACAACGTTGTTAAAATCAGCTTGTTTCAAAGGGGGTTCCATATTAATGAAATGCAATATGAGTAAATGTTAAAAAATATCACTAGAAGCAAAACATTTGAGAAGTATATAGGTTAGGACAATTTTTACGCAGGATTGCCATATTTCTTCGTTCTTATGCAACCGTTTCAACTATGTGAGGCTGTCAGAAAGCCTATCACCATTACCTCTTGCACGAAGGGAAATAAGAGAACCCTGTTTCATTTTACACTTCACTCTTAGTATTTTTTTATATATTAGTGTAAATGAGCAGCTACAAATTTATCATTTTCATCTATGCAATCTTCATAAATAGGCTAATAGTAGACCTATGCATAATTATTTAAAATGTACAGAAACATTAGTTGTAAAATGTAAGTAATAAAAACAGACCCATCTGCAAAGGACGCAAGCACACCTCACAATTTCCTAGAAATTGTACCCTCTTCATATTTATTTTTGGTGGTAGCCTTTTCAATTACGCTATGATTTCTCTTTAGTCTTTTAACTGAGAATTCTGGAACTGGATTTATTGCCCGCTGTTTCTCCGCTATTCTTGTACCTCTAGCTCAGTTGTTTAGAATACCTCTGCCTAGCCTGATTGAAAACTACAGTTACGCGCATTGAGTGCAGGGGCAGAGTGCGCTCAGGTAAGTAGGTAGACAGACAGGTAGCCCGTCCAATCATTAGTTAGGGTACAGCCTAATGATTGGTTGTGTTATTACAGTCTTGCAACATCCACAGATGTCAGATTGATTTCATAATACCATCATGTTGCTATGTGAAGTTCATTTAAGCAAATAAGACAAAAAGTGCTCCTCAAACACATCCTTTAAGGCTGAGATCACATATTTCTGAAAACGGAAAGCTCCTTGTCGTATTTCTATCTGAGTCATACAAGTGGTTAGGAGAACAGACGGGAGGACTTCCTAAAGCACACAAAAAGAGCACTAATAATAAGACTGACTTTCACACTGATGTTTTTAGGGGGAGAACATGCAATTTGCAAGTCAAGGTCTCAACGCCAGATAAGCAAGCGCTGCATTTTAATCCCTTCTCTGCTGACTCCAGCATCTAGTTAAATGACTGCCTTTTCACCTCTCCTTTTTGTAGTGGAGATTTCTGTTACGTTCCTGCTTTCGTTTCCTCATCCCCTAGACTTCAGATCCATCTATTGTATAAGGAACATTGTGGCAGAGTTAAGCTCCTTCTCCGGATCGCCTTCCCAGCCTAGCTGCAGCAGCATATTCCTGTACATGGCCTTCACAGATCCTTATTTCTGCTAAAACCAGATTATAGAAACTTCATTTTTATTTTTATGTTTCTCTCCTTCCAACCCCTTGGTTTGTACAAAAACTACTCTTGGTCAGTTATGGTTAAATCTCAAAAACCAATTAACTTTTTTTCCGCTAGTGAGCTTTGAACATCAACTTTCCCCTACACTTGGTGCTTAAGGTTTCCAAGGCAACACGCATGGAGTTGCTCCTGCCGCTTGCCAACTTGGTCGATTCAAACTCCAGCTCTTCATCCAGGTTAATTACATATTAAAGATAAAAGAGACCAAGCAGCAATGGTCAAAAAACAGCATGAGAAGTGGGCGGATTTCTATAATGAAGCTCATTATTCTTCTGCCCATGTGTCTCCAAACCAATATGAGTGGGGTACGTTTTATAAATTGGCATTCACCCAACGTTTGACTCTACTAGCTAACAGGCAATATCTTAAATCAAAGCCCCTTCAACACTACGTCAGAGGGATCACATGATGTGTCTACGTGTGACAGCTTCTTTGCTCCTTCCTTGGGTTGTGTCACGGAGATATCTTTCAGCCAGAGGGTAGAGCATCAATTGGAGCTGGTTTATGCAAAGTGGATGATCTGAGTGACAGAAGAAAGCTCTCCCATCAGGCCCATGATCTGCATCGTATGGGGAGTCCATGTCATGAAACTAGCATCCATCCCAAAGACTAGGTAAACAGTAAGACTGTTAGGTTCTTACTAGATTTATCAGGTCTGATAATGTGCATGTTAGTGTTGGTGTATGTGTCAGTGCAAACTTAACTCCTTTGTTAATCCTTATGTGTGTGTGTGTTCACGAGTGTGTAAAATAGCAAGAGTGGGTGTAACTGAGAGTTGATATGGGGACGTTTAGATGACAATCCCTGACGCCCCCCCGATGCCAAACCCTCCTTTAAGAAAGATGTGATACATCAGAGTGCAATTATTATGCAAGCACCAAAACCTAGTTTTTTTTTTTTTTTACTTCTAAGTGTAGCGCTGGAGACCAGGCCGTATTGAGCTTTCTGCCAGATGGCATTACTGTGTTCCGCTTCTGCGGGCATGTTGAAGATTATAGTGAGAAGCTGTGGACCCTGGCGATTGGCATACTCATCTTCCTCTCTGCAATGGGTTTGACACAGAGCACCCCCCTCCCTTGGTACATCTGCACAGAGGTGTGCTTATGTAAAGAGCACTGCTAAGGTTGGTCCATCTGCTGCATGTACCGTCACCATCCCTCTGAAAAGGGTTGGAAGTAAATGTTCAACAGTGGAATTAGAATATCTGACAAAAATAACTACTGTGTGTGTACAAAAACACCAAAAAGACAATCGGATGGGGGTGGGGGACCGTAATGAGACCAAACACAGCATCCTATAATTCCTGTGGTTATGCTGTCACTCACAACATGGCTGGCTCCAGTATACTGGAAGCTATAACAATGCAGGGGAGGAAAGGTGGGAAAAAGTTCTGTCTGTGGTGAATGAATGATCGCTGTGGGGCTCGGTGGATCTCTAATGTCATCCCACAGAATACATGGGAACACTTTCAGCAACACTTACAGCACATCATTTAGTAAAGGGGGAATGAGAAAGCAATTAACATTTAAAAGAGGAGCCCAGCTCATTGGTACTGAGGACTGAGCCATGCCTCCTGTGTGCTTGGCCACTCCACGGATATTTAACAAGGTCCTGACTGAAACAGATCACCGAAAGCAGGGAGACGGCATTTCATGTTGACAAGTGAAGCAACAGCCCATCCATATTCTAAAACACAGTATTTTAGCTTATTAGTCGCATCATGGATGTTTGTCCTGTTAAATGAATTTTTTGGGGGGTAGTTGGGATATCAGAATATCTAGCAGAATACCTAGCAGAATATCACATATACAGTGCCCTCCAAAAGTATTGGAACAGTGAGGCCAATTCCTTTATTTTTGCTGTAGACTGAAAACATTTGGGCTTGACATCAAACGATGAATGTGAAACCAGAGATCAACGTTTCAGCTTTTATTTCCAGGTATTTACATCAGGATCTGATGCACAAATTAGAAAATATCACCTTTTTGTTCGAACCCACCCATTTGTCACGTGAGCAAAAGTATTGGAACATGTGACTGACAGGTGTGTTTTGTTGCCCAGGTGTGTCCTATTACATACATTATTCAATCAATAAATACCACTGAATGTCTACACTCAGGTTCAGATTGGGTAAGATAGGTTTTGTCTATGCAGACTGTATTCAGAGGTGAAAACAACATGAAAACCAGAGCGCTGTCTTTGGGTGAAAAACAAGCAATTGTGAGTCTTAGAGAAGATGGAAAATCAATCAGAGCCATTGCAGAAACATTGGCCATAGCCAGTACAACCATTTGGAATGTCCTGAAGAAGAAGAAAACTACTGGTGTACTAAGTAACAGACGTCGAACAGGTAGACCAAGGAAAACATCAGCAGTTGATGACAGAAACATTGTGAGAGCTGTAAAGAAAGACCCTAAAACAACTGTTAGTGAGATCAGCAACAACCTCCAGATGGCAGGAGTGAAGGTATCACTATCTACTGTTCGCAGAAGACTTCATGAACAAAAGTACAAGGGCTACACCAGAAGATGCAAACCACTCATTAGCAAGAAGAATAGGAAGGCCAGGCTGGAATTTGCCAAAAAGTACAGAGATGAACCTCAAAAATTCTGGGACAAAGTTTTATGGACTGATGAGACAAAAATTAACTTTTACCAAAGTGATGGAAAGGCTAAAGTTTGGAGAAAGAAAGGAACTGCTCATGATCCCAAACACACAAGCTCATCTGTGAAACACGGTGGAGGTAATGTCATGGCTTGGGCTTGCATGGCTTCTTCTGGGACGGGCTCATTAATCTTCATTGAGGATGTAACACATGATGGCAGCAGCAAAATGAACTCGGAAGTCTACAGAAACATTTTGTCTGCCAATTTAAGGAAAGATGCAACCAAACTGATTGGCAGAGCCTTCATCATGCAGCAAGATAACGACCCAAAACACACTGCCAAAACAACAAAGGAGTTCATCAGGGGCAAGAAATGGAAGGTATTAGACTGGCCAAGTCAATCTCCAGACTTAAACCCTATAGAGCATGCATTTTACCTGCTTAAGAGGAGACTGAAGGGAGGAACCCCACAAAACAAACAACAACTGAAAGAGGCTGCAGTGAAAGCCTGGGAAAGCATCAAAAAGGAAGAATGCAAAAGTTTGGTGACGTCAATGGGTCACAGACTTGCTGCAGTTATTGAAAGCAAAGGATTTGCAACTAAATATTAAGTCTTATTCACTTAAATATGTTTTAAGTATATCTGTTCCAATACTTTTGATCACATGACAAATGGGTGGATTCAAACAAAATGTGATATTTTCTTAGTTGTGCATCAGATCCTGATGTAAATACCTGGAAATAAAAGCTGAAACGTTGATCTCTGGTCTCACGTTCATTATTTGATGTCAAGCCCAAATGTTTTCAGTCTACAGCAAAAATAAAGGAATTCGCCTCACTGTTCCAATAATTTTGGAGGGCACTGTATATCAGTACAAATGTGTATATTACTGGAAGATAATGACATGGTTTACCCGTGGACTTGGTGAGAGGGACCTGTGTGCCGCTGTTTACACAGGTTGACTATTACTGGGACAAAATGGACTTTGACACCCTTAAGGATCACCGGTCCAGGAAGAATGTGTCACGACCTGTGAGGACAGAGCAAACACGAGAGGTAAAGAACAAATTTTCAAAACATCACATCAAATCCATGCCTCACGAAACAGTCCTCTACCACCGCATGCCACATTCTATATCAAATAATATAACTTTAAATCAACATAATATGACATACATATAAACTACACTCCATCATTGTAGCACTGGTGAAAGCTGTCGGACACAGTGAACTGAAGCAATTATAGTGACTGGACTATGCCAGTGGACAGATCCCAGTCACTTTTGAGGAAGTTTCTCCAGAGAACGACTACCTAGCCTCTGTCTCGCTGTTGTCCGTCCAGCTACTGGAGAAGGTCACTCCCTTGGCCCTGACTACACAATCAATCAACCTCATGCAAAGATGTAGGGAGGGAGGAGCCCTGTCCCTGTCAGGACAAATTACTGCAGAGCGCTTCCCACGACAGACTGTGAACCCGTCATAAACATGCTTCTCCTATCGGACTGCTTCTACATACAGCACCGGAGGAGAGTTCTAATTTAATTTCTGAAAACAACGTTAGCAGAAAATTGCTTCTTTTGAGGATATAAGTGAAGAAAGTGTAAAAGGTCCAAATGTTTGTCGCAGTTGTGCGATCAAGTATGCATCCTACATCCTTACAACCTTTTCAAGTTATGTATAAACTGACTTATTTTTCATGCACAGTTATATATGTATAAAAATGAAAATAAAAACATGTTACACCTATGTATTCACAAGCGAGTGGAAAAAGCCTCCCTGACAGCTCTTAGCATGTAAAGTTGGGTCCCAGATGGCCAGGAGTAGAGGTGCCTGCAGTACTGTAGGTAAGGATGTGATGGAAAAACCTCCATCGGGAAAACAAGCCAGGGGCTGGATGTTGCCATGGAGGTAATGCACGAGACAGGGGAACAAAGGAACATTTACAGAGTGAGAGTGGGTGCTTTTAGTGCTATTTCTGTCCTGGATGGATCCAGGTGAGTGATGAGAGGCTGTTGCTTGTCTGTTTTACTCAGCCTCTGGCGCTTAAATGCTCACCCCCCATCTCCCCCCATTCGCTCTACCAAACAGAGAATTGTCAGATGAATTCCTTTGTCAGAAACCAGACAGTTTGCTATGAAACTTTTACAGAACATTCTGTCATAGAATAATGGCTTTAAAACAGATCCCTGTGTTTCAGAGGGTATCAATAGAATGTTGATGCTCTGCAGTATTTTAACGTCAGGGTTCTGTTTCTGAAGGTACTCCAGTGTCAATACTATATTGTGATGGATGAGATGCTGATGTCCAAATAACAGTCTCATATGTGATACTGATTCAACCATGTTTTTCGTTATCTCTATAGTAATGACAGGAATCTCTGTCTGTCTGTTTGCCTCTTTGTTTGTGTATTTGGGGGCCAAGCAGCGAAGCTGCGTAGCCACCTTAAGTGTTTCTACCTTTTCTTATTATTGGGTGTGCTTGCCTCTAAAATTAATCGTAGATGGATTCTACGATCTACTTAGGCTTACGATGGTTTCGGGAAACGCAGCCCAGGTTAGTGCTGACTGCTGGCATAACATTGAATCAGCTGCTTTCAAAGAGGTTTCTCATGGATGAAATGCTGGCTAGCTAATAAAACGACAATATGAAGTGGATACTTTCAGTATAGATGAGTGAATTTTGTTACATAAAAAGCGTCAAAACAGTTTGCACATTGTAAATGTGCACGGACAACACCAAATCAACGACAACATTATAATCACAAGCTGCATCACGGATATGGGCACTATTCCTACCACTTGGTCGGTTTCTTGAAGCATGGATATAGCGATACACAAACAATAACAATGTTTGTACGAATTTCATCTCCATGGGCAGTTGTCGTGTCTTTATATATGCAAATGCACTACAGAAAATACTAGACTATTTTACAGCATTGCATAGCACAAAGGAAAAAATACAAACATGAATGAAAACACCCCTTAGGCAGAACTGTACATACAAGCGCTTTATGGTGAATTAAGCCTACAATTATGACAACTAGCTCAACCATTGTGCATGTAATGACTTCTATTATGAACTGAATGTCTAGACGTTTGTGGTAAGCCAATTTAACAGAGAACCAATACATTTTGGTCAACATAACCTAATAAAATGATTGTAGGAAACAGGAGACAAATGGTACATTATAATTATCATGAATGTACCACAGCATTGTTTAAAATTAAGAGAACTTGCTTTTATGATGTGCATAAGTGACTAGAATAGATGTTGCGGAGGTTGAATAAGTACTTTAGAGATTACAGAGAATTGAAATTGTGATCTGAGAAATATAGGTACCAACTGAGAAGAACTTTCATCAGCGGCACTGCACTATCCATCATTCCAGAAATCTGTGTGTCACCAACATCATTGCAGGCACTGTAGCCTATTTATAATTCCAGGGATCTGTGTGTGCCACCAGTTTTATCATGGGCACTATCTATAGTTCAAGTAATCTGTATTTGTGTGTTTCACTGACATCTTAATCACCGACTTTATCATGGGCACTGTGCACTAGTTATACTAATGAAAAACAAAAGGTTTACCTTTAATAACAACATGAAGATACAACTAACTGGGTAAGGAACAACATTGCAGGAAACGGCATGAATAAATGGTAGAATTACCGCAAACAGTATTAAGTTGTCAGCAATAAGTGAAGCTTAAACACTTTTCTTAGTTTTACATTTGCATTTACATTACATTTATTCATTTAGCAGACGCTTTTATCCAAAGCGACTTACAATAAAGAGCTTTACAAAAGTGCATAGCTCAATGATCATAAACAACGAGATTATGGCTGCCCCCAAACATTGCGGATAGCCAAAACATGAAGCATACATTGTGAAAACCAAATAAGTGCCAATGGGTAGAACCAGAAGAGCATGTAGTTAAACAAATTACAAGTAAACAACATGACCCTCGAAAGTGCAAGAGTGTACTTGGAAGAAAGCAAGCAAGACAAATATAATTCACAAGCAGTTAAATCAGTTACAACTAACCAACAAGTGCCTCAATAAGTGTAATTGTGTTCCTGGAGGAAATAAACTAACATCTGATCCAACAAATCTTTCTTAAATACTGTTGTACTCCCAGAACAAGTGCATCTTTAGCCTTTTTTGAAGGTGGAGAGACAGTCAGTATGTCTGATGGAGGTGGGGAGATGATTCCACCATTGGGGGGCCAGACAAGAGAAGAGCTTGGGTTGGGAGCGGGCGCTCTTGAGAGGTGAGACCACCAGACGGTTGTCAGAAGAAGAACGTAGGTGGCGGGTGGGGGTGTAAGGCTGGACGAGAGACTGGATGTAGTCAGGTGCAGTCCCATTCATCGCTCGGAAGGTCAGTACCAGGGGAGTCAGCTGGCTGAGCGGTTAGGGAATCGGGCTAGTAATCTGAAGGTTGCCAGTTCGATTCCCGTGCCAAATAACATTGTGTCCTTGGGCAAGGCACTTCACCTTACTTGCCTCAGGGGAATGTCCCTGTACTTACTGTAAGTCGCTCTGGATAAGAGCGTCTGCTAAATTACTAAATGTAAATGTCTTGAATCTGATGCATGCCTTGATGGGTAGCCAGTGGAGGGAGATGAGGCGCGGGGTACATGGGAGCGTCTGGATCTCCTGATCTTCTGGATGTTGTAGAGCAGGGGTGGACAATTAATTTTCCCGAAAGACCACATGAGAAATTGTGACCACTGTGGCAGGCCGAACCAATAGGCTGAAATTAATTCAGATCAATATTTATTTTATGACTTTATAAAAAACTCTATTAGATGCTCTTATCCACAGCGACTTACAGTAAGTACAGGGATCAGGGAGAAGGGGCGGGGGAAGGGGGTTAAGAAAGGTGGAGAAGGTAGAGAAAAGTTTGTGAGGGTTTGGAATGCTTGGCTGGACCTGTTGTTAGTTTCCTCCAGGATCACAATGACTCTTATTGAGTGACTTGTTGCTCTTGTAGGTTAGTTATAACAAAGTTAAGTCTTGTACTCGCTGTGAAATATTTTACTATTAATTGTACTTCTACAGGTACAGTCCTGCACTTTTTTGTGGTTCATGTTGTTTTAATTTGTAACTTGTATAACTGCATGATCTTATGGGTCTTCCCTTTTGGCACTTGTTTAGTTTTTTCACAATGTATGCTTCATGTTTTGGCTGCTTGCAATGTTTGGGACTACCTCGTTGTTATGATCAGCGACCTATGCTCTTTTGTAAAGCTCTCTCTTGGAAGTTGCTTTGGATAAAAGCGTCTGCTAAATGCATAAATGTAAATGTTTGAGGCAGAGTTAATTTTGTTCAGGAAGTAGTGGGTTTAGTAACAGTTGTGTGAGCAGAAAAGGATTTAAGGACGGTGTGATACTTATCAAGGTCCAGTCCGTCTTTAGACTTAGGGTTATATGCCATATCCTCTCAACTGCCCGAAAGGTGGATGGTTCTTCTCGAAGAACATCCGTGAGCCACGGGCAGGAGGGAGAAGATCGTGCATGCCTGGTTGACAGGGGACAGAGAGTGTCAAGTGACGCAGTTAATGTGGATTTCAGGGTGTTGGTGGCAGTGTCGGTGGGGTGAGTCGTGAACTCGTTAATGGGAGGGAGGGAGGGAGGATGTTACAATGGAGGAGAAATGGGAGCGGGATAGGGAGCGGAGATGGAGACGGAAAGTTACGAGGGGTGGGGAGGCAGGAGAAGTTGGAGGGAGAGAGACAGAGAACTGGATAAAGAAGTGATCAGAAATGTGTAGTGGGGTTGCAGAGGTTAAGTCAATGATACAGTTACGTGGCAGGATGAGGTCGAGCTGTTTTCCTGCCTTGTGGGTCGCCGGTGTGTTCAGCAGCGTCAGGTCGAAGAAAGTCAGGAGGGACATGAAGTCGACGGCCTGTGTTCCTTCGAGGTGGATATTGAAGTCCCCAAGGATCATCCGCTGGGTTCCAGACATTTCCTTCTGGATGTCTGTGTAGTTTGATATACAGGAGCAAGGGCGTAACCACGCATTCTTTGGGGGGGTTTGTCCCCCCCCCCAATATTGAGAAAATACCTATCTGTCCCCCCCAATATACAGCAGAAAATACACGTTCTCCTTTTATGAACCCTGTCAATGGATCGGTCTCTTGATATGTGTTATTTATTTTCTATTTATTTCCGTTTGTTAAGAAAAACATAAGTGTGTAAATCCCCCCTCCTAATTGTACACTTGTGTGATTTCATTTGAATCCACCTTGCGTTGTTCTGCGTTGTCATGGTTACCTAACACTTTTTCGTCAGTCAGTTGAGAGCAAAGAAAGTAATGTTAGTTAACTGGTTTGAGACAAGGTAAGTAATGGAGGATTCTACACTGTTTTTTTCAGACAGTAATTAACTTGATACCGAGCTAAATGTGTAATCAAATAAAACGAGTAGCCTCATAAAAGCATGAGTTGCTGTATTTCTGATAAAATTACATTTGGTAACAATGCAGGCACTGTCTCTGAGAAAATTACACTATTCCTTTAGATGTGAATTGAAATGGTCAATGTAGTCCTCGAAACTCTGTTCTTTAAGTGCGAATTTTCATATACAAATATAAAATTGTAGGCAATGCACTTAACAACCAAAACATTATGGGGAAGGGTATTCATTTGGCCCCTCCTTGAGTCACCACCTTACCGCGGTGGAGGGGTTTGCGTGTCCTAGTGATCCTGGAAGCTATTTTGTCAGGGGCTTTATGCCCCTGGTAGGGTCACCCAAGGCAAACAGGTTCCAGGTGAAAGACCAGACAAAGTGTGGCTCAAAAAACCTACCATGAAGAAAAACAACAATGGTTCTCAGTTGCCCCTGCCCGGAAGCGGGTCACCGGGGCCCCCCCTGGAGCCAGGCCCGGGGGTGGGGCTCGATGGCGAGGGCCTTTTCCCATGGGGCCCGGTCGGGCACAGCCCGAAGAGACAACGTGGGACCCTCTTCCAGTGGGCTCACCATCCGCAGGAGGAGTCATGGGGGTCGGGTGCAGTGTGAGACGGGCGGCGGCCGAAGGCGGGGGCCTTGGCGGTCCGATCCTCGGCTGCAGAAGCTAGCTTTAGGGACGTGGAACGTCACCTCGCTGGCGGGAAAGGAGCCTGAGCTGGTGCGCGAGGTAGAGAGATTCCGGCTAGATATAGTCGGCCTCGCCTCGACGCACAGCATAGGCTCCGGAATCAGTCTCCTTGAGAGGGGCTGGACTCTCTTTCACTCTGGAGTTGCCATTGGTGAGAGGCATCGAGCTGGGGTGGGAATACTTGTTTCCCCTCGGTTTGGCGCCTGTACATTGGGGTTCACCCCGGTGGACGAGAGGGTAGCCTCCCTCCGCCTTCGGGTGGGGGGATGGGTCCTCACTGTTGTTTGTGCTTATGCACGGCAGCTCAGAGTACCCACCCTTTTTGGAGTCTCTGGGGGGGGTGCTGGAAAGCGCTCCTCCCGGGGATTCCCTCGTCCTCCTGGGGGACTTCAATGCTCATGTGGGCAATGACAGTGAGACCTGGAGGGCCGTGATTGGGAGGAATGGCCCCTCCGATCTGAACCCGATTGGTGTTTTGTTGTTGGACTTCTGTGCTAGACACGGCTTGTCCATAACGAACACCATGTTCAGGCATAAGGGTGTCCATATGTACACCTGGCACCAGGACACCCGAGGTCTCAGTTCGATGATCGACTTTGTAGTCGTGTCGTCGGACTTGGGGCCGCATGTCTTGGACACCCGGGTGAGGAGAGGGGCGGAGCTGTCAACTGATCACCACCTGGTGGCTTTGATGGTGGGGGAGGACGCCGGTCAGGCCTGGCAGGCCCAAACATAATGTGAGGGTCTGCTGGGAACGGCTGGCAGAACCCTCTGTTAGAAGGAGCTTCAACTCCCACCTCCGGGAGAGCTTTGATCATGTCTCGGGGGGGGCCGGGGACATTGAGTCCGAATGGGCCATGTTCCGGGCCTACATTATTGAAGCGGCTGACCGGAGCTGCGGTCGCAAGGCGGTCGGTGCATGTCGCGGCGGTAACCCTCGGACCCGGTGGTGGACTCCGGAGGTGAGGGATGCCTTCAAGCTGAAGAAGGAGGCCTATTGGACTTTATTGGCTGGTAGGACTCCAGAGGCAGCTGATGTGTACCGGCAGGCCAAGCGGAACGCGGCTTTGGCGGTCGCGGAGGCAAAAACCCGGGTATGGGAGGAGTTCGGCGAGGCCATGGAGAATGACTTCCGAACGGCTTCAAAAAGGTTCTGGACCACCAGCCGGCGACTCAGGAGGGGGAAGCAGTGCTCTGTCAACACTGTATACGGTGGGGATGGTGCGTTGCTGACCTCGACGGGGGACGTCCTGGATCGGTGGAAGGAATACTTCGAAGACCTCCTTAATTCCACCAACACGCTTTCCGACGTGGAGGCAGAGTCTGGGGACATCGGGGGGGGGCCTTCTATTTCTGGGGCTGAGGTCGCCGAGGTGGTTGAAAAGCTCCGCGGTGGCAGGGCCCCTGGGGTGGATGAGGTCTGCCCGGAGTTCCTTAAGGCTCTGGATGTTGTAGGGCTGTCTTGGTTGACACGACTCTGCAACATCGCGTGGACATCGGGGACAGTGCCTCTGGACTGGTGGTTCCCCTCTTTAAAAAGGGGGGCCGGAGGGTGTGCTCCAACTTTAGGGGGATCACACTCCTCAGCCTCCCTGGGAAAGTCTATTCAGGGTTCCTGGAGAGGAGGGTCCGTCGGATTGTCGAACCTCGGATTCAGGAGGAGCAATGTGGTTTTCGTCCTGGCCGTGGAACAGTGGACCAGCTCTATACCCTCCGCGGAGTCCTGGAGGGTACATGGGAGTTCGCCCAACAACAACCATGTTTTGTGGATTTGGATAAGGCGTTCGACCGTGTCCCTCGGGGGCTCATGTGGGGAGTGCTCCGAGAGTACGGGGTACCAGATTCCCTGATTGGGGCTGTCCGGTCCCTGTACGAGTTTGGTCCGCATTGCCGGTAGTAAGTCGAACTTGTTTCCGGTGAGGGTTGGACTCCGCCAGGGCTGCCCTATGTCACCGATTCTGTTCATTACCTATATGGACAGAATTTCTAAGCGCAGCCAGGGTGTTGAGGGGGTCCGGTTTGGTGACCTCAGGATCGGGTCGCTGCTTTTTGCAGATGATGTGGTCCTGTTGGCTTCATCGGGCCGTGACCTTCAGCTCTCACTGGAGCGGTTCGCAACCGAATGTGAAGCGGCTGGGATGCGAATCAGCACCTCCAAATCTGAGGCCATGGTAATCGACCGGAAAAGGATGGAGTGCCATCTCCAGGTCGGGGAAGAGATATTGACCCAAGCGGAGGAGTTCAAGTATCTCGGGGTCTTGTTCACGAGTGAGGGAAGAACGGAGCGCGAGGTCGACAGGCGGATCGGTGCGGCGTCTGCAGTGATGCGGGCTCTGCATCGGTCCGTCGTGGTGAAGAAGGAGCTGAGTCGAAAGGCGAAGCTCTCTATTTACCAGTCGATCTACGTTCCTACCCTCACCTATGGTCACGAACTATGGGTAGTGACCGAAAGAACGAGATCGCGAATACAAGCGGCCGAAATGAGCTTTCTCCGCAGGGTGTCCGGGCTCTCCCTTAGAGATAGGGTGAGAAGCTCGGTCATCCGGGAGGGGCTCAGAGTAGAACCGCTGCTCATCCGCGTGGAGAGGAGCCAGCTGAGGTGGCTCGGGCATCTGATTAGGATGCCTCCTGGACGCCTCCCTGGTGAGGTGTTCCGGGCACGTCCCACTGGGAAGAGGCCCCGGGGAAGACCCAGGACACGCTGGAGGGACTATGTCTCTCGGCTGGCCTGGGAACGCCTCGGGGTCCCTCAGGAAGAGCTGGTGGAAGTGGCCGGGGAGAGGGAAGCCTGGGCCTCCTTGCTTAGGTCGCTGCCCCCGCGACCCGACCCCCGGACAAGCGGCAGATGACGACGACGACGACGGTATTCATTTGGACCCCCCCAATGTCTAAACCATGGTTATGCCCTTGTACTGGATGCATGCCTACTATCTAGGTAACCTTTGCTACATAGCTGACAGGTAATCATTTCTAATTGGGAGGGGGCCAGAGGACTATTTTGTTCCGTTTAGTCTCCTCCATGTTCCTCACATGATGGGTGGACAGTAAGATATTAAGGGATATTATAAGCTGGCCAGAAAATGGATATTTCTATAGTGGTGGTAATATAATGGGTCTGATGGTTTTTCCATTGGCGCTGTGCAAAATCTTTTCCACACTATAAAGATTCCATCTGTAAGTGCAAACAATGCCAAGATGGGCCAGCGTCAAGTTTATTTGTTTCACGTTTGTTCGCTATTCCCAGTGCGTAATAGTTTGCAGAGAAGTGTCATTGACTAAAACAGACAAACATTTAAGCTGAGAGGTGCCCTGACTGTGAAATAATCTCAGAAACAGGCAGTATTGATTACTTGTCCTGGGTACACAAGCAGAGGAACAGGAGCAGAGTACCATCTTTATCTCTGCTTTCTATCGCCATGTGACTGATAGGCGTTCAGAGAATCCCGGGGGTTAACCATTTTTTTCCAGCACATACATGGATGGCTTTAGACCAGCACCATTGTGCCCCTCACACTGCCTGCCAGACTTAAAGCCCATACTTACAGTTTGTAACAAATGGGCCAATGCTATCTGGCTCTACAATACAGCTACTTCAAGAAAAAGCAATTCAGAGGGACGTTCGGTATTTACAAATGTCAACTGAAGTAAAAGCTCAGAGTTCCAGGTTGTGAAACATTTGTAATTAAAGGTCAGCATTGGTGATAAAACAATTGTATTCTAGGATTCTTTCATTGCTGCTTTTGTTTTTTTGTTTTTATTACCAACATTGGACTTGAAGAAAAGGGATAGCACTAATATGAAAAGAAGAATAGAGGGACTGTTTCATGTTTTAGGAACACCTCTGTAAGAGATAGGCTGGTGGCTCTGACTGGACTGTAAATCAATTTGGGGAAGATGATAGATTTGCTGTGGACTCGGGAGTTCTGACAGAAACCTCAAGGAAATGTCAGAAAGCCAAAATGAACACTTGAGAGGTTGTCCTGGGGGAAACCTCAATCTGCAGATTTTTTACTTTTTATACACACTATATATTGTTGGTTTACTGTGTTTATTTAATGATCTTCTGTGACAAAAAGAACAACATATTTCTGGGGAGCTTTTTATGCTGTCTAGGAACTAAATAGGATTTGGATGGATTTGGAGTGCCTGCAACCTAATGTAATTTTAGTTTGTGTACTGTAAGGATATGACACCTCAGAATACAGACTAAGCATACTCTAAGGACCCTCGGACTATCCTGATAAAAATCAATGCAACAATAATTTAACCAGGGAGAGCAGGGCCTCGTAAGTGCCTGGATCCTCTCAACATGTGAAATCTTGTCTGGTGCCCATGAAGCCCTCCCCAGGACATCTTAGAGGCTGTCAGACGCTTCCAGGGAACCCTTGAGGGAGGAATTTGCAAAAGGGGACCATCAGGAGAATAAGGAAAATGAATGACCTGGAGAGCATCGAATGAGACACCTGTTTCCACTTGAACAACATGCTGACAGGTAGAGAGAGTTGGCCACCTCAGTAGAAAAAAGGCCTTTTCAATTGTCCACATTATGACAGAGACAAGACGGACAGACTGGGAGAGGAAACTTCAGTTGTTGTGTTTCCAAACGGCTAAATGAACACTAATAAATGAGTCCACATGTTGCACAAGTCAGACAGTTTAATTGCTCAGAACGCACTTCGTGCCAAAAAATCAATGTAACCTTGGTCACCGTTTACAGCTCAAAATAAACATTAACATTTTGTATAAAACACCTTCAAGACAAATGGACTCACTATATGATAAATTAGATATTGTTTTAGGTGCCCCTCGGTGATCATTATATATTATATCCTAGGTGGCTGCCTAGCAGTTGATAAAACAGGAAAACATTGTCTCAGCTAATAAAGATACTCCTCTGTTCCCCTGGTCTGAATATTGTGTTACGAAGGATAACCCATGGAACAGTCTATCTACTGTGTTTTTTTCTCCACCACTATTGAAACACTATGTAAAATACCTTCATTGATTCACTTCTCTGGGGCTATAATATGAAATTACTCTATTTAAAAGCACTAACTAAAAAAACTGGGGTTGATTGATCATATGACTATTTTATCATGTGGCCTGAGATCAATTTCTTTACTGGATCACTATGTGGACCACATAAATTACCCCATGACAATTAAACACATGAAACACATTTTGCTTGCGTCATTAGAACACATTATCAATATGATTATTAAAAACAGATAAAATCTCATTAAAGAAGAGCAAGGTGGTCAGAACAAAGAATAAATAATTACCTTCAAATTATTATGTAATATCTTTGTTTTCAACACAACCCTAGGTTCATTTCTAAAGATTGTTATCAGTTAGAACAAACATACTGTATCAGTTTTTTTGACTGAAAGAAAACAGCTCCGATGGGGTTTGCCAACAGAGACAGTTCTTCAAAAAAACAGCATTAAATCTCGAGGTTATGCACTTCTCACAACAATGCCGCGGTTTGTTATTACTTGGAGCCAAAGGACTCTGATTAATCATAATATTCATGAGGCTCCGACGACAGAGGAGAAGTGACCTTGACTTTTTCCCTCAACGAGCTTATGCACGCCCTGGAGTCAGAGAATATCAAAGGGGACACACTCCTGGAGATCTGGGCCAGAGACATGAGCCCCATCCGTCACATGGCCGTAGGCTGAACCAACACTTAGAGAGGCTGCACTGCACTCACAGAGACGGGAAAAAAAGCCAGGCATTTCTTGGGCTTCTTAACTCAAGGTAGGGGAGAGCGGGGGCGAAAGTACAATTTTGCAGAAAAACGTAATTTTAAAAGAGAATGGTTTAGACATAGATATATTTTAGCTTGGGTCTATAACTTATAAGTGTGGTCTATCAATACCAGATGGTATTTTGTACAAATGTCGAACAACTTCAGTATAATTTCATTTCGAACACAAGTTGCACATTGTTACTTTCGACCCCATCAGTTGGGACGAAAGTAACACAGGGGTAGTTCAAAAGTAACACAACGATACAAGCTAGATTTTTTGTGTTACTCTGGTTTTTATTACATATACCTGACTATGACCTTGTTAATATGTAACTGCAAAAATATTTTGTCCATTAGTTTTGCAAAAAAACTATGAATTTTACATTTCAGTTGCATCAAATATTTATTATCATTTTTTACTGAATCAGACCTCTGTCTGTCTTTCTGACCCTCACTCTTGGCATATTCTGTTGATATAATATGACATAAACATGTTTTAATAAATGCTTTCCACAAACAGAAATTCACCACATAGGCTACTATTGCATTAGCGGCGGGACAAAAGTAACAAGTGTTATTTTCGTCCCGACAGGAACTCCTGACATTTAAACCAGATTTACTTTTATACTGAAAAACTCTGACAAGGCAACCTTCAGAATGTGTTAGAGCACTAAATAACCTGTAGATTGATCTGTGACTGTGACACATGAAACGGGGAACACAACTTCTAATTAGCAAAAAAGGACCGCCTCAGTAATTTACTTTGCGCACTGGAAAAGTGCTTTCCGCACCTAACAGCGGCAAACGATGACAAAATCACGTGAAATTTGGCAGTTCCATCAATGGTTGCATGCTGAAGGTGCTGTCATAACTTGGAAAGCAAATGAAGTCAGGGCTCTGAGAAAATCGCTTTGTTACTTTCGTCCGGTGTTACTTTCGCCCCCGCTCTCCCCTATTATTCTAACTGAGTAAAGCTGTGTTGCTTTAGACTGAAAAACTGTGATGGGGGAAAGTTCGGGCCAACTTCTATGATATGTAAATTTTGATTTGATGAAACGAAAAACTTTAAGAAGCTGGTAAATAGGCCCTATTGTAAAATAAACTTGGCTGGTTACCCAGATTGACCTGGGGTGCGTTTCCCGATAACGATGGATCGTAGCTGTTACGAGGATTCTCTACGATGAAAATAACGATCCATCGTTATTTCTTACGTGCGTTTCCTGAACATGCTCGTAAGGAGAACCATCGTACGTATCTCTTAAGTTGCACTTAACAAGACGCTGTCCATTGTACTGAAATGTGATTCTTCTGACGCAACTTGAAGACTTTAAAATTAAAACGTTAACCAAAATATTTGACGAATTACGGTACACAAAAAAATATTTTCTGTAGCTACAGAAAACTTTACATTTATTATAGGCTACTTATTTGAGTACTTTTCAATGTGATGCTACATGAAGGTAAAGACAATAAGGTGAACGTGCAAACTATGCTGCATCTGAGTTTTACACCGGTGTTAGGACCTTGCAATCAGCGACACAGGGTGCTAAATACCAATAGGAGGTCTTGGAAATTAAGTGGGCTCGTCTCCAAATTGAGGTGAGGAAGTTCACAAGGCCCTCCATTTCTGTGCCTATTCTTCTGCCCAATCAACAAGGTAGTGTCACATTTAGGTTACCTTATAGCCTAAAGCATACCATGTTTATTTAAATTAAGTAAAGGCTGAATTGTGTATTGTATCATATATTCAGTGTTGCCTGTCCAATCCTTACATGTTTACCTTATAGATCCATGTGAGGAGCAGGAGCAGGGAGAACATACTCCCATAAAACAACTATTTCTCAAATTACTTGTGCCTTGGTTTTTAACTCTTCTTGGTAATCCACTTTCCATAGGCATATATATATGAGTCCTATATTTACTACTTGATTGAACTACAAGGTAAAAAAGATGCATATGAATGGTATCACACATGGCATGTCCCGGCTAGCATCCTAAACAATTCAATGTACAAATACAAGCATCTCAATCCAACATATTTACTGTCTTATTTTCTAGTGCTGACTATATCTACAATCTTGCATAGGCCAACAGCTTCCCAAGACCATGTTTGCAATCTCATAATTATCACATATTGGCCACAAATGACATTGTGACAAATGACAAACACATAAGTAATGAATACTCCATGTCTTCAACATTAAATCATTGTTTCTGACATGAATAATCAACTCTACTTTAATTGATGGTTGATCAATTATACTCATTATGAGTGTAAGATATGTCAGATGACATCATGATATCATGATGCTCCTGAACCACATAGAAGCAGACCTGCAGAGGCTAACAAGGAGGTCCTTTGCACTGACCCCTGTAACCCAACTACTGGCAGTGTCAAGGTTCTATGCCATTGGCAGTTTTCTGGAGGTTATTGGAGATGGACATGGGCTCGCCAAGGCCTCAGTGTCAAGATCTGTGCAGGCTGTCACAACTGCATTACTTTGCCACATCCCAGACCACATCCAATTCCCCATATCAGAGGGGACAAGTCTGCAGTGCAGGACTTAGGCTATCTTCAATGGCTTTTATGATTTTCGTACAAGTTTTCACTCCCTCCCAGCCCCTTCACCCTGTGTGACTTCCTAGTCAACCCTGTGGAGTCTTTCCATTTCCTGGGCGCCACCATCTCCTAACATCAGGCTCGGCTCTGCCACCAGCCTCTTCATCCACCGGGCTTGGCGTGCTACCAGCCCTATAATTCTAATAAACATCTTCAATGTTCAATTGTTGTTGTGTTATTGTACTCGTAAAAGCGTTACGTGAATGCATTTCTAGTTTCTATTGCACATTACAACAGCCATATTTCAATGTTATAGTATTTTGAATAAGACTGACATTTGTTTTTTAAATACCTTCATTGCATGCGCCAAACCCACTAAATCAAATTATTTTGTGTAACCTAAATTTACTTGAGGATAAACCGGATTCTGATATTTTTTCGGCAGTTAAACTTGTATGGTTCACTAAGAAATATCCCAGTTCCAGCGTAACTGGCGTAAAAAGAGGACCAAAAAAATCTTATTTTCCATCGGAAGTAACTTTCAGTTTAATGTAGTTTTCATGGTCGGCCTACGCGTGTCTCCACTCTCTGTGCTACGATGCACTTAGCGATCTACGACTGGTCTGGAGCTCTCGTTGATCTACGACGATTTTCAAGTGCCTCTTTAGCTACGATGGTTTCGGGAAACGGCCCGTACAACTAAGATCCATCGTACGATGGACTCTACGATCAATTTAGGCTTACGATGCTTTCGGGAAACGCACCCCTGGGGGGTATTCCAGGTACCGGGTTTAACAAACTCTGAGATTAACCCTGAACTCTGAGTTGAGTTACTCTAACATGGGAAACTCTGAAAATTCGGTTCCAGAAAAGCTGATATGAATTTGTTAACTCAACTCGGAGTACGGCAACTCTGAGTTTAGCGCGTGCATGAATACTACCAAAAGCCAACATCTATGGAGCTCCGATACTAGGATTCATCGTGGCAACCGACGACAAAAAACGTTGTCATACTTCACCACACTTTAGATAAAAGTTGTATTTCGTGTTCATGGTCAATCTGAGCACATACCGGAAAAAAGCAACACGGCTGTATAGCCTTTAGCTACAATTGGTGTGGGAGACAATTGCTGCCGAGTCAATGCATTTAGGCTATTTGAATGCAATAGCCAGTTCGTACATTGAACATTTAACCCCACTGTCCGTTAATATTAAAGTAGAAAAAGTGATGGACTTAATAAAATAGCATGTTAAATGTTATATTACATATAAAAACACATTACGAACAGGTAATGCATATTTTGCTTATAGGCTACGCTTGTGATTGTAGCCTCAACGTCACCATGGTTTTAATCATATTCGACATGATACAAAGTTTAAATATCAATTGGTGGCTATTTCAACTTTTAGTAGCAGTTTCCCTCAACACAATGTTTTTATCAAAGGATGATGATAATGATTAAGATGACGAAGAGACATTAATGACTGCTGCCGCAGAAATGGATGCAGAGAATTAATATGGTAGCTACTGGTAGTTCTCTCTCCATGTAGCCTACTTTTATTTACTGGCTTTTTTTGTAATTGACAGTTACACTGACATTATGAGAATATTGAATATAAAAACGATTTGCACATTCTGACAACAGGGCATGCTGTATACAGTGAGATGTTCATTTAATGGCAGGTGAATTTTGCATATGGAACAGTGAAATGTAGCTAATGTAATCTCATGTTACAAGTAAATTAGTTGTACAAACTGCACCTCGTGAAGAAAGAGCCAAAAACTGACCAACAGATGGTGTAAGCCTACTTAGGGTAGAAGAATAAAGGCTAATCTCGAAAAAAGATTTACTTGAACACCAGTTACGAGAGGATGCATGGTCACAGGTGATGTTAATTGTAGGAACAATAACCTATATGAATATTAATAGTTGAATTTTCTGAATTTCTATTTTGACCAAGAGATGGTGTACTTAAGGCAGAAGAATAAAGGCTGATCTTGTAAGGCTATCAACCTGCCCCCACCTCTTATATGGTAAAATATGGAGTTACTGAAAGGAGTCTCAACTTGATGGCTCTCACATCTCATTGTGTAACTTACTGTAGTATTGCTAGTCATGTTCATAAGTAAGGGTCAATATTCTGGTGTGATTGTAGTTGTTCTTAAGGAATTGTGAAGCATTGTTCTGTGGATTATTGATCAAGACGTTCTCCTCAGCTCTAGCTTGTCCTACTCCTTCTTCCTCACTCTTGCTTTCTATCTCTGGTTTACAATAATCATGGTAGAGTAGGCATAAGAGTTAACCTTCATTGATATCATTCATTTGCAATATGATAAAATGTATTTAACCTTAATTTAACCATTCTTGCTCTGATTTAATCCAAAAATCTAAATAGTCAAATAACTGTAATTCCATTGGTATTGGCATACACTGTTCAGTTGCCCATATTCCTTCAAACCATAGGGGGATTTGTTTCGGTTGTTTGGCCAATATTGACCCCCTACAATGTTGAAATAGATTTGCGGAAGACCAGTTTCAGGATGGTAGGCCTACATAATGTAATTGTAGAAATCATATGAATCATGTAAATTGTAGGAACAATAGCCGATAGAAATAGGCTGGGCTACTCATTGTTATTTCTATTTGTAGGCAATGAAGAAGACCAAATACAATTTCAATTATTTGTATTTATTTCAGTGCCCAAAAGCATTTGGTCAAGTCTGAGTGCATGTCCACGGCATGTAACACTAGCGACAAAGGCCCAAGGGCTGAGAATGTTGCTAAAATAAATTACAGATTGTGACAGGAAACGGTAACATTAACTTAGGTATTCATCAGGGAATAAAGCATATCAAATCGCAATCTTAAAATCGTCTCTCAGTGTATAACTAAGCAAATTAAATTTTGTTCGAGATCGCTCGGCTGAACCAGGAAATGATATGCCGTGTCTGCCAAAGCTATCGGGCTCATAAAGTGGGAGGGGATCGGTAGAAATGCAGAGTTTGGCATGGAAAACCTGCTAGCGAGCAGGGCTGCGTTTCCCGATAACAATGCTTGCCATTGCTCGCCTTCCCACAGTTCACCACGCTCGGGGGCGTTTCAAACAGATTAATGTAGAATGTAGTTCTCTAAAGTCACTGTTGTAGTTGTCATGGCCAAGTGTGCATACTTGGGTTTACGTAGTTGCAACATCGATCAAAATACAACTTGTATACAAAATTCTAAACTGTTTAATAGCCATACACGTTGAAAAAAACATGTGTAAAAAACGTTTTACTATATTCCTCAGTCTCTGTTAATCTGTCGATACGATAGGGAGTTCCAGCCGGGCTAGCTAGCTAGTTACCACAGAACGAAGTTACGTGATGTGACTAAACTGAATTTAAAAGTACAAGCACCCACAACTTCGGCAAACCTTGCACCATGCATATTTTTTTTGTATTAACATCTCTGTACGAATACAGCTATGTATCTTACAGGACTGGGTAAGTGGCCACACAAACGATTAGTTTCTCCTCCACCTTGAAACTTAGAAATGTTTGCCATGGTAGCTACCTTACGAGAAACAAGAAAACACTCCGATTGGCCATCGCTAGCGAAAATCGCTCCTCATTTGCATAATGTTGAGAACATCTTAACTCTGTCGCGTTGCTACCCACGCAAGCGATTCGCCTGGCTTCATAGAAAGGGAATGTAAAATATGTTGTCGCTCGCATCGCGTCGCTGCAGTGGACACGCACTGTAAGACTTTAAAAATTAAAACGTTAACCAAAATATTTGACGAATTACGGTACACAAAAAATATTTTCTGTCGCTACAGAAAACGTTACATTTATTATAGGCTACTTATTTGAGTACTTTTCAATGTACATTGTATGATGCTACATGAAGGTAAAGACAATAAGGTGAACGTGCAAACTATGCTGCATCTGAGTTTTACACTGGTGTTAGGATCTTGCAATCAGCGACACAGGATGCTAAATACCAATAGGAGGTCTTGGAAATTAAGTGGGCTCGTCTCCAAATTGAGGTGAGGAAGTTCACAAGGCCCTCCATTTCTGTGCCTATTCTTCTGCCCAATCAACAAGGTAGTGTCAAATTTAGGTTACCTTATAGCCTTAAGCATACAATGTTTATTTAAATTAAGTAAAGGCTGAATTGTGTATTGTATCATATATTCAGTGTTAGCTGTCCGATCCTTACATGTCTTTTCACCTTATAGATCCATGTGAGGAACAGGAGCAGGGAGAACAAACTCCCATAAAACAACTATTTCTCAAATTACTTGTGCCTTGGTTTTTAACTCTTCTTGGTAATCCAATTTCCATAGGCATATATATATGAGTCCTATATTTACTACTTGATTGAACTACAAGGTTAAAAACTATGCATATAAATGGTCTCACACATGACATGTCCCAGCTAGCAGTCTAAACAATTCAATGTACAAATACAAGCGTCTCAATCCAACATATTTACTGTCTTATTTTCTAGTGACTATATCTACAATCTTGCATAGGCCAACAGCTTCCCAAGACCATGTTTGCAATCTCATAATTCTCACATATTGGCCACAAATGACGTTGTGACAAATGACAAAAACATAAGTAATCAATACCCCATGTCTTCAACGTGGAATCATTGTTTCTGACATGAATAATCAACTGTACTTTAATTGATGGTTGATCAATTATACATTATGAGTGTAAGATATGTCAGATGACATCATGATATCATGATGCTCCTGAACCACATAAAAGCAGACCTGCAGAGGCTAACAAGGAGGTCCTTTGCACTGACCCCTGCAACCAAACTACTGGAAGTGTTAAGGTTCTATGCCACTGGCAGTTTTCTGGATGTTATTGGAGATGGACATGGGCTCTCAAGGCCTCAGTTTCAAGATCTGTGCAGGCTGTCACAACTGCATTACTTTGCCACATCCCAGACCACACCCAATTCCCCACAAGCAGAGGGAACAAGTCTGCGGTGCAGGACTTATACTACCTTCAATGCTTTTATGATTTTTGTATTTGTAGTAGTTTTCACTCCCTCCTCGCCCCTTCACCCCGTGTGACTTCCCAGTCAACCCTGTGGAGTCTTTCCATTTCCTGGGCGCCACCATCTCCTAACATCAGGCTCGGCTCTGCCACCAGCCTCTTCATCCACCGGGCTTGGCGTTACTAGTTACTATTCCACATTACAACAGCCATATTTCAATTTTATAGTATTTTGAATAAGACTGACATCGTTTTTTAAATACCTTCATTGCATGCGCCAAACCCAACAAATCAAATTATTTTGTGTGACCTAAATTTACTTGACAATAAACCGGATTCAGATATTTTTTCGGCACTTAAACTTGTATGGCTTAACAAATATCCCAGTTCCATCATCTGTTGTACAAATAGAACCAAAATAATCTTATTTTCCATCGGAAGTAACTTTCAGCATGAGTTTAATGTAGTTTTCATGGTCGCCCTACGTGGGTAAGTTACCATGGAAACTTACCAAAAGGTTTCGTTACCTCTCTTTCTGGAACGTGGAACTCGGAGTATGCCTCTTTTCGGGGTTAAACAACTCGCTACCTGGAATACCCCCCAGGGGTCTCATTTATAAAGCGTACAAACTTGACGGGAGAATGTGCGGTCCTCCACGCGGTCCTTCCGTAGGCCTACACACATTTTGGAAACAGCTGGAATTGGCGACGCAGATGACCGTACTGTAGTCAGACTACAGAAAGTTAATGTGGGAAGAACTTTACTCATACCCACTACGGCAGGGGCAACTCTAGGTTCCAACTTTTGGGGGGGGCTAAGCCCCTAGATAAATTTGTGAAAATATCTTTTTAAAAAGTGTCCTCTAGTGGGTTTTAGGAAGAGATATTAAATAATTTAGATTTAAAATGTAAAAAAAAGGGGGGTTTTATAAAACAAATGTGGCGGGGGCTAATGAAACTCCAAACCCCTCCAAAATAGGGCTAGATGCGCCATGCACTACAGGATGTAGGAGGGGGAGATGCCCGAGCCGACTGCATGGAATACAGGATAACATCACATATCCTACCTTTAGATAACTGCAGAACACATTGTATAACTAAATATATTTATTTAATACAGTGCATATATCATCATATGTCAAAAACTGGAAATACAGTCGTTAAGCTCCCGCGCAATCGCTACACTCTACTTCCTCGTTATCAGTCCAGACTTCAATAGACAACTGTTCATAACAAAACACTTTTGTTTTCAAAATGTATCTCGACAGTTTTATTTTTGGTGATCAACAGCCACTAAAATATGTGGGTTTCGGGCCTCCGCCAATAGGCTAACAGTGTCTGAGAAGTTGTCATGCACCATGATTCACCCTAAAGAACAATCGCATGTCAGGGTCA
The DNA here is from genome assembly GCF_021917145.1 of Hypomesus transpacificus. Lineage (NCBI taxonomy): Eukaryota > Metazoa > Chordata > Actinopteri > Osmeriformes > Osmeridae > Hypomesus > Hypomesus transpacificus. The sequence continues at coordinate 9,069,944 of NC_061082.1, forward strand.
TTAATATACTGGATTAGCATTCATGAGGGGCTTTGCATTGACCATTTATTGTTCCGGGAGTACAACGGCACTTAAGAATGCTTGGCTGGACTTGTTAGTTAGTTTCCTCCAGGATCACAATGACTCTTATTGAGTGACTTGTTGCTCTTTTAGGTTAGATATAATTAAGTTAAGTCTTGTAATATGAAATATTTTACTGTTGATTGTTCTTCTACAGGTACAGTCCTGCACTTTTGTGGTTCATGTTGTTTAATTTGTAACTTGTATAACTGCATGCTCTTATGGGTCTTCCCTTTGGCACTTGTTTAGCTTTTCACAATGTATGCTTCATGTTTTGGCTACTTGCAATGTTTGGGACTATCCCGTTGTTATGATCAGTGACCTATGCTCTTTTGTAAAGCTCTCTCTTGGAAGTCGCTTTGGATAAAAGCGTCTGCTAAATGAATAAATGTAAATGTAAATTTATGGTTAAAAATGGGTGTGTTGAGGGTGGGGTAAAATGCAGATTCACGTACGCACACTTGTGGGTTGTCTGTGATTTATAAAGGGAACATTGCTTACAGGTGTGCGTACGCACGGTTTTATAAATCTGATTTCTTTTGGCGTACACCATTTTAGGCTTTTGGGCGTACGTACCCTTTTAATAAGAATCCTACGCACAGTTTTATAAATGAGACCCCTGGGCCGTCATGCTACCAAATAATTTTCTTGGTTTATCGAGGCTTTAAAGTTTAGCTGTTTTGGATCAAGAAATGTAAACCCATTTTACAACTAAGTAGCAATATCATCTGAAAGGTTGTTTTCCAAGTAGCCACAATGCTTGGCAGGATTATCAGAAAGTTGTCTGGGTCATATTCCGAATATAGCCTACTGGACAACAGTTGACATAATCGATTGGAAAAATACTTTGCTTGTGCATCATCACTACCTCTTCTCAGGGGTTCAATATGGCCTACAATTTAACAGGTGACTGATGAAGATCAAACATCCAAAGCCATAAACTAGGCCTGCGATGTGTCAAACTGACTGACACATGAAGTAGGCTACTAAGAGAGAGCGTCCTTTCACAAGAAGTGTTAATTAATTTCCCAACTTGGCCCTTTCCTGCTCCGCTATAGGCTTTGTGGTGTCATGCACTGGGCATGTTATTAAGAGGGACCGTTCCTCATTCAAGCCAAGCCATTTATTTTGCGGTGTCTCCAATTCCTGTCAATTTATAGTACTCCAAGGACGGCATCTGATGTCCAGACAGACTACATCAGCCTTTCCCCTGCTCTCCTTTCTGCAACGCCAGCACTGCCTGTCAGGGACGTTTAACACTGCATTTACATTATTTATGAGGGTACGTTTGAAACGTTTTTTGTTGATTATTTTAAACATTTCCACAAAGGACCGTAGCAGTCGCCAGTCGGCAACTAACACACCCTGCAAATACCCGAGTAGGTCTATCGGTGTCTGAACCGATTGTACTGCTTCCATTATAGCTGATTGATCATGTTTACCTCACCTATGCAGCGGCTTACGTTGAGTTTAAATGTGGTTTAAACCAATTTCCGACACTTAAAGCACAATGGTTTCCTTGGTAACTTTTTTCCCCATCCAATCATAGGGCATATTGCCTTTGGCTTTCTGCCACTTCCCAGCCCATAAATGGCAGATTAAGTTAAAGGACTTGGGTAGATGCGTTCTAAATACCTCCAGGCCTCCCTAAAACAAGCTGAATAAGGCAAGAACCAAATTACCTTTGTTTGCGCATGGTAATATAACTCACAGTCTTCTTCTGTGCCCAAGAACATAAATCAAGACTCAAAATAGAGGTTCCTCATTTGATAAAATATAAAGTTGTACTTTTTTTTTTCTTTTTGGGGGGTGAAAGGAAGTGTGGTATTCTGTTACTGTGTCACAATGTTATTGACCATCCCCAGGTGGGATTCTTTTTACCATTCCCGTAGTTGCAGTGACAGCCACAGTGGATTGGATACTGCCAGGATTTCAATATCATTCCAACGTCCTTCACCTTCCATGTTGGGCCAGGCAGTGCTTGTAAAAAGGATATTACTGTAAAATTCAATAAAATGCACCCTCTTGGGCATTATTGCTTACTTAACATAAACAAAAAGCTCTAATATTTAATTATCACTATTTACTCAACTTTTTAGACTAGAAGACACAGAAATATCAGAACAGGACAGACTAATATGTTATATTTAGGGCTGTGAAAAATAACGCGTTATGATTAAATTACAGGATTAATTCGTTATTTTTGTTTAACGCATTTAACGTAATATAACCACAATTCCACCCAATCTGCAACTTCTGGATGAGAAGTTCATGTTCCAAAATAACTAAGATGCAACATCCAATAAAACCAAGAAAACAAATGCAATGCAACAATGCAAAACCGTTGGTCGGCGAGGGGAGTTCAAGTAGAATTCGCCAAACCACCCTCACTGAACAGCGTAGGGCCCTCACTAAGTCTGCCTGTGACAAGGTGACAATCACAGTTGCCAAATGTATTGCAAAAAGCTGTAGACCGATTGATATTGTTGAGGACGAGGGGTTCACCAAAGTTTTGCGAGTGGCAACGGGTGACTCGAGCATCAAGGTACCGCAAAATCAAAGACGCACACTAATGACAAAAATTCTGAAAATCGGTAATATGTAATTAATCATGATTAATCCACAGAAACCTGTGATTAATTAGATTTTTTTTTATTATCATTTCATAGCCCTAGTTATAGTTAATATGTTTTTAACTAATCTGAATCACCTCAAAGGATAACAGCACTCTGTACATTAAAGTGTTAAAGTACTATTCTCACTACATTGTCAACCACCTTTCACTCCAGTCACCAGTGAGGATTCTCCACAGCAGAGTGCTAAAACACTGCATCAAATTATGTTCTATCACATGATTTGATATATGGTGTTTCTTTGAAAGGACTGCAACATAGAGAAATATCACTATTTTTATGTTGCTCTTCAAGCTTTGCCAGCAAACCTTTTTCTATTTCAGCATGACATTTACCATTGAAAGGTCACATCCTTGGCTTAAGTTAGGTTCAGGTGAGACTGCAGCAAACAGTAAAGAAAGACACACTTAAACCTTTCCTGAACCCTCCCTTGTTACCCACTACTTTGTGATATAAAAGTGATGGTGGAGATGTTATTAGGAGTTCCTCCGGTAGGAGGGAACCTATTGTTATTGTTGGTATTCTTATTATTAGGGTTCCTCCAGTAGGAGGGAACCTATTGTTATTGTTGGTATCTTATTACGGTTCCTCCGGTAGGAGGGAACCTATTGTTATTGTTGGTATTCTTATTATTATTTTTCTTCTCCTTGCGCCCCAATATCTCAAAGTCCCCAGTCATAAATGTTCTAATTTGGCACATTGATACTACATCCAAGTGGGTACCCCCACACCAACTATGGGCCACATCGGACCATAGGGGGCGCCACAGGCCACGCCCAAAAGTCCAATTTTCAAAGTGATGGCATTTCCACCCCATTGCTCCAATTCTTCTGAAACTTGGTGTGCATGCCTCATTTTTCATGAGGGCCAAAAAATCGCCATTGGAGAAACAGCTTCTTTTTTTTTTATCCAGTTACTGAACTTTACGTAGTATTTTTCTGGGAATAGCTCAATTGCCTGAGATGTTGTGCTGGTAAGCAAAGGGTTATAGGTTCAAAGCCAGTCAGCCAGTTTTTACATTTTTATTCTGACAAAACGGTTTCTAGTCTTCCGATCAATCCTCCGGTTGTAAAACATAGCAATGCGTGTTTATTTGAGCCCATCACAACACTCCAATCATCTGTTTAGCGAGACTGTGTAAACCACTGCAAAACAAGCCAGGTTCACCACAGTAGCTAGCTACTTGTAGTCTACGCATGGTAGAGATAACGCTAATGGTTATCTCTAATGAAGTAAATTGATTGTTCAGATAGATCCCTTGTCTGTTGCACAAATTCATTTCAGGAACCCAAGACAGGACAAATCGCCACTGATGCTAGGCATGATTTGAAATTCCCTTACATGACAAGTATTGGCACCCCAAGCAACCTTTTTAAACCACCACGAGAAAACTATTCTTTACAGCAGCAACCCAGTCATCGGGTTTAGGGTTAGTCCCGTTTTTATGTCCCATATATAAATAGGACTAAATAACAGCTGTTTGAACTTTAACCAAATCTGACAATGGGTGCCTTTGGAGAAATGTCTTATTTTCTGATTCAAAAACTGAATAATCGAATGTCTAAGGCCGTGTTCACACTTTACTTATTTTTTTAGAAAAAAGCGCAGCCTTCAGCGCCTTTTTACATGCAACCCTATGGGAAAAGGAAAAAGGCAGACGCCTTTTTTTTTAAGCGGCCGCCTTGTAAAAACGTCTAAAAAAACGCTGAGCCCGACGCCTTTTTGAGTTCAATTTTCTAAACTTTTCAGAAAAGCGCTGAGTGACGTCAAGCGCCTTTTTGAAAGCTGACCAATCAGGACGTGGAGAGTAGGTACGAGTGTACCTTTCCTAATAACCTACCTTATTTACCAGGCTATGGCTAGGGCTATGGCCATGGCTTCTCAAACGCCAAAGCTAAAGCAAGTAATTGCATTTTATTGGCCATAGTAGTTAGCTGTTGATAAGTAACCAACGGAAAATAACGGATAATAATGTATCTCTAGACTATATGGTTCCCGTTCAGGTTACAAAATTCTTGTCAGAAAGGCGCTTGACGTCACCCAGCGCTTTTCTGGAAAGGCGCTCAAAAGGCGCTCAAAAAAGGCGCTAAAGGCAGCGCTTTCTTCTGGAAAAGAAAGTCAAGTGTGAAAGCAGCCTACGTCTGTAAATGGCTAAGTAAAATGAGGCGCAGTACTAATGCGAAAAGGGTGGTGGGTTCGAATCCCGTCAGTGGTACAAAGATTAATTTTTTATTCTGACAGAAATTACAGTTTCAAGTCTTCTGGTTAATCCCAGTGTAACTATCTTTTACGTCAATTTTACAACATTTTGCAATTTTGAAGGAGGAATCCGCCATTGCTGCTTGCAGCTATGTTGTTACACTTGTAACTGATTAACTGTAATAACAACCTTTAACTACACATCAACATACCGTATTTCTTCGGTTAAACGCTGCGCTCGAATAAACGCCGCCCCAAAAATTAACATAGTGTAATAAACGCCGCCCCAAAAATTAACATAGTGTAATAAACGCCGCCCTCGATTAAACGCCGCACCCAAAAAATCTGAAAACGGTTATTTAATTGGTTAACTTAAAACGCAGTCATTATTACACAAGTAAATAACACGAGTATTATAATTCCCTCGACACTGGCTTTCTTGCTACAGGTTTGAAGCTTCTTCTCCAAATCCACCGTGAAAACTAAACCCACAGTATAACGAGAAAATAAAGCATTAGCATAATATGAACGTACAATGACATGCGCAGCATGTAGGCCTAAATAACCTTCACCAAAGTAAAATACAGACACAAAACAACATACCCCGTTGGCTGCATGCTGCACACCAGGGAATAGAGGTTTCCTTAGATCCTTAGCTAACATCCGATCAACAACCGTAAACTTTTATCGGAGCATTGAATTGTCAGTGCTTTGCTTGCTGTGGACTCTCACTCACAAGCGTTCCAAAAGGCCTTCAAAATAAAGGCACTGTACTCTTACCAAATAAAGTCACTTAATAATACTGAATGCAAGTATTCTAAATTAGGACATTGGTTGAAAACAAATGATACATGATGTCATTGCGACAATTACATGTAGCCTACAATATTGCGAGGTGGCTGACTTCACCACTGGGGAATTCGCCTTTCATCACCCCCAAGTTCGCGTGCTAGTTCTGTTGCTGCTGGTGAGTGCTTTCTGCACAGCTTTCTGTTTGAAAGCTGGAAGTGTAAGAATGTTTCGGCATGCTGCTTCAGATTTCCACACAATGTAGACACACGCACGGCTTCAATTTTATACTAGGCTTTGTGTTTGACCTCCTTGTCTATTCTTTGTTTGTCTATGGCCGCACTGCAGCCTCAATTCTCGAAATCTCTCTTACTAATTAAACGCCGCCCTCGAATAAACGGCGCCTTCGAACAAACGCCGCACCAAAAATTATCATTGTGTAATAAACGCTGCAGCGTTTAATCGAAGAAATACGGTAATTACCTTGCATACAACTATACATTCAAAAATTCATAATCGATCCGAATGGGTAAACAAAGTTTTGTAAAGTGGTGCCAGTGTTACTGTGTAAGAGACATTAATTCATAGAGAGGAGCTGCAGGAAAAGCTGTGTCTCAATGCCGCACAGCGACATATCCTCCTCCACAAAATGGGGGGGGACATCAACACTTCTTTCAAAACATTCCAATGAAACCAGACTACGATCTGTGGTCATCTCCTTGGCAAAACAAGATTAGTAAAGCAAATCCACAGCACAATACGGACAAGGTAGATTACATTCACAAATGGCAGCGTGAGAAGGCTCTCATCCAAAGCGTTTGAAATAATGTCTTCTCTCTTATGTCTGCTCTTGCACAGGAATATTCAGCGGCTCCTTCAGAAGCCATGACAGAATGACTTATTCCCACTTTGTAGCATAGATTGGAGTTTTAATGTATTTAACAAATTGCATCCCATTGTGAATTTGATGCAGGTGGTGTGTATGTGCGTTTGCTCATGTGTGTGTGTCTGTGTCTGGGCTTTAAACTGTTTGATAATAATAAGATTAGATAATGATCTCAGAGGGGCATCTTTTATTTAACCTGCCTGAGACAAAGATAAAAACAATCCCACCTACCAACTACCATGACTAAAGGTATTTAGAGCAGTATTTATTAAGAAACAAAACCCAGCAAATTGTATGGGTCACTGTCAGTGTCCTTGCCCCATTAATTCCTCAGTCTACCTGGTACCACCTAGAGATGAAACATCCGACCATGCTGTATATGGCCTTATTAGTAGATGACACCATCACAGTCACAAAAGCTTGAGAGACCAGATCAACAGAGACCGTTGAAGGTAAATGGAGAGGGTGACTAAAGGAGAAAAGGATGAAGAGAAAGAAAGAGCGATTGAGAGAAAGATGGAGAGAAACAGAGAGAAAGAAAAAGATGGGGAGAGAGGAAGATTAAACCAGTTCCACACTAAGGAAACATGTTGAAATATATTAACCATACACTGAGAATCTGGAGAGGAGATTAGGTGTTAGATTAACAGAGCCACACAGTAGCTTCCATACATAATAGCCTGTGTCACCATGAATCACACAGCTAACATGCACAGAATACAAGATTCATCTTTTTTTGAGAGGAAGAGTTCTTTTGTTTAGTTTGAAAGAAAACGAGATTGTGATGAGATACAAGTAGAGTTGATTTACAATATCAGATAACAGAGTGTGCAGTAAACTAACCTGATGAAGATTAAGATCAAATGCGTCAAATTACAAGCCTGCCTTCTCTAACTCTCTGCATTTGTTCTGAAATTGGGACATGTGACGCCTTTTCTTCCCCTCGTTGTGAACCAGCTGTGAGGAGAACAAATGTATAAAACTGGTGTTACTATGACCTTACTTGTAGAAAATATGTGCATGAAATAAGAACATGACACAGCATGTACAATTAATTAATTTTCAGTTTTAACACGTACTATCAATTTAGGAAGACATTCTGAGAAGACAGGAAAAATTTGGTAAAAAAAGGATCCCTGTAGTAGACAGTGGAGTCCCTTATTAATCAAGTAAATGACTGCGTATGAGTTGCCCTTTAAAATCCAAGCCAGTCTCCAGGGAAGTGTAGGCTGTTAATATTTAATACATACGCGTGTCGCATCACAAATCAATCTGTCCTGCCAATTAGCTCAAATTAATTTAACCGGTGGTCAAGAACCGCTCCTGTTTGTGAATTGCTGATATCAGTGCAAGATTTATTTTGAGTGGTCTGTGTTGAAGAGGGGGAGGTTTTTTGCCACTGGAAAATGTTTTACTATATGTGCTTCTGTAAAGATGTTTCTGTTAACCCTCAGTTTAACGCAGAGGAAAAACGAGAATATAAATATTTTTTACATTGGGTCGTCATGGAGACCATAGAGCATGAAGAGGGGGGGGGGATGTTTTCACCGTCTGTGCAACGGGCCGGCGCGGGTGTGAAACAGATATTTCTAGCCAGGATCGAGGCAGCAGTATTCCATGAATATACTAGGTGTTCATGGAAAGCAATAAGGTGTCATGATGACTGAGATCCCCCAGCTGTCACTTTATTGGGCAGCCACCTTTAATAAACCCTGACAATGACCTGCGCCCGCAGCCCAGGGGTCAACACCCAACATGGCTGCCCTTCACCTCTGCCGCCTCCAAAATATGTAAATACTACCATACAGCTCACACTCTGATCGAGGGGGTGCAAGGGGGATGTGAGAGGGAGGTCAAACAGAAGTCACAGAGTTGCCACTAAACCTGTGATGTTTAAAGCATGTGATCACTCCCATTCAACTGAGGAGGCAACAGCCTGTGCTACTGTGTGGCTCAAGACGATCAGGGGAAAAAAAGCGGCCCGGGAGTTGTACTGTCAGACCGGCCTCTCAGTAAACGGCACGCGGCCCACTCAATACATGGCACGTTGTCCACTCTATGCATTGCACGTATCGACCATTCATTGGCCTACTTGGAAAAATACCCATACACTTAACATTATTTTGGATGATTACAAAGAAATGACATCATATGTTTAATTTCTTACGTTGAAATTCTGAAGTCCGTAAGAACACATTTCAGAAGACACTTCAGAACATTTTAGAAAAATAGGCACCATGAGTGTGAATACTGGTCGTGAGGAGGAATATAAATCTCAGTCAGTGATTGGAGCCTACAAAATGTCTTAGAGCAATGTATACATTATCAAGCTGTGTAATATGGAATAGTATGAGATGCCGGAAATGGGCCAGTATTTTGGACCGTCCCAACCCCGTCGGCCCACCGGGGATTCCCCCGGTATCCCTGATGGCCAGTCCGCCCCTGAAGACAATACATAGTCGGTGACATTTGTAGATTTTTCATCAATAACTGATTACAATGTTAATATACTTTTGGTGACACAAGAGAAAGCTGACCATTTACTGTAAGACCTCTACACCATTTCCATCACAGTCTGGATGTGTTGAATTGAGGCTGGCACAGAGAGAGGCAGACAGTGCGACAGTATCAGTCCGAACTATCGCTGCATGAAACTGTTTTCACGCAAGCTCAGGCAACAAAAATGGAAGTAACATTGGAGTTACGTAACAACATGTCATCCTGAATTCCCACTCCAAGAATGCTTGTGTCTATCTGCATCCAAACCCACACTAGGGCAGGGCAGGGCACCAGGCGCTGCTGGGGCGAGATGGTTTTAGCCTCAGGTGCTGCAGACAAGGGTGGGGGAACAGGAGGAGGAGGAGGAAGGGGTTTTGTTGTGGTGCAGCTAGTCTTGTCTTGCTTGTCTGAGAAATTAACCTTTGTGCAGCACCTTTGCACCGTTACAACTCCTCCACTGTCACAGGAAGGCAGGAGAGACAGACAGACACATAGACAGACAAGCAGGCTGACCGACAAGTAGGCAAGCAGGCTGACAGACGAGCAGGCAGACAGACAGGCAGGCAGGCAAAAAACAGGTCACCATGGGTCACCATTTTCCTTGTCTCATCTCCAGGTTAGACTTAAAGCCATGATTACAGCTAGCATTAGCCAGCACACTACTCAAACCAAGCTGTAGCTTGAGGAATACACGCCTAATTGAATTTACCTATTTGTATGAAAGTATTAGAACACCGATATACAGGCAGCAGAATATCAAGTAATTTGTAAACCTGTAAATCTAGTAAACCATTTCCTTATCATAGTATGACCTTGTTTCCAATGGGCTACTTTGTATATGGGACAGTACACCTTGGCACCTCAGCTAAACACAAAGTAATTTGTTGAATACTGTAGTTCACTATTTAGGGTTGATTTGAGACACAGAATATGAATATCAGAGTTGTTAAATGTTTCTTTTTTTAGGTGCTGAGGGACAAGGGGGACACATTGGAATGATAAGCTGTTCTGTATCTCAGTGCTCCACAGCCTTCAGGCCTAATAGAGCTGATGGAAGGCATCAACACTGGCATGGTTGAGGGGCAGCTGCCGTGTTCCACGTTCCAGGCTGGGTTCAAGAACGTTCAACAGATCACCTGCTGTTCCGCTGTTCCGATGGCATCCTGTGTTACAGCTAGGAAGTTTACAATAAATAAAGAGCCCTTCTGGGCCCAGTCTGAAGAACACCAGCTTGACAACATGAGATTGGAATGAGAAGAGACTACAGAGAGAGGGGAAGGGGGGTTGGAGGAGATAATCGACTAATGCAGAGGGAGATGGAAAGGAGAGAGGGAAAGAGGGCAGAGCCAGAAAGATAAATTATGGCGCAGTAATGTTCTTTCATGATTTAAGAACCCCCCACACACACCTTTTGATTTGGATAATCATTTCATTTAATTAATGAAATTACTGGATGCTTCCTAATGAGCTAAATCGGATGCAGGAGTTCTCATCCTGCTTTCTGATGCAGACATGCAGTTATTTAAGCACATTATACAATATTGAATGAATGAATTAATTGTATGTATTCATCACGATGTTGGCAGTGTAGATGTGTTCTGCAATACCAGCCACACAGGAAGATACCTCCAAACTCATCAGTACCCCAGTCTTCAGGGCGCCCTCCTGTTTTTGCATATCAAATGCAATCATGGGTAATTTGCACCTACTTTAATATGAGTGGCAGAGGACAGGTGAGGGCAGGCCGGTAAGGGGAAGAGGGACGACCGGCTTCTTCACATAGACAGGGAGTCAACCCTGTGAGTAGGATTGTCATTAGATCCCCCAGCTGAGTCCCAGAGCTCTGTTGTGATGACACACTGGAGACATGTTTTGGAAGATGGGGGGGCTGCACTGTACAAACAGTCAAAAAGCCCTCTCATGCATCCCTATCCATGGACATTCACAGGATGCATTTAGGTATAAGTTGTTTTTTCAGTTAATAGATGTATGTGCATACTTCAGCATGAATCAGCCCTATACATCACTGAGCACAGCAGGACTGGTGGTAGAGACGAGAGCAGGGAATTGTGGGTAGAAGCTCTCTGCTCTGGAACATTGTAATTGCTGGTCGGTGGTTACTAGGCAGCATTTCTATACGGCTGACACCCTTTATAGAAGTAAAGCCCTGAAAAAGAAGTGCAATAATAACAGCTACATGCCAATATCAAATGTATATCTTACGGAAAAGCAGACATGTATGTCAAAGCTTGTGGATACATGGGACCAAAATTAGGAAATAACTGTAGCAAGACCATGAAGAAGACAAGTAGAGGACAAACTTCCATTTCTGGTATAGCTACTCCAATATTCCGACGTTGTACTACAGATAATTTCATACCTTGAGTAGCCTACATGTCTCTATCCAGGAGACGACTACAGCTATCTTATCCTGCTGCTTGTTACTCAACAAAAATACCTTTTTATGACTAAAACATGCTTACTGGGACATGTCGTGTTTGGCTGGAATGCAGATGCTCTGTGCACACGGCGAAGAACGGCGTCTGCAAAATACCAGGCACTCCACATCAGTACAATCTGCAAGGTTCCACAACTTAACCTGGAACAGCTAGTGATGTAAAGGTGACTGACTATGACTGCAGAGCAGAAGTCTTAAAACCACGTAATGGCAAAATGAACAGTTGAAAAAACACAATTACATACTGATGCAGAAAAAAGTAACATTGTAAGGAATTGCTGTTGAAATCAAAAAGCAATTGGCAGTGAACAAAAAAAAGTAATGGCTCAAGCAATTTAAGCTCTTACTGTGGCAAAAATGAAGACATAATTTTTTGCATGTTGGTTTAGTTATGTTAGACAACATAATTAATCACTGCAGTCTGGCAGCCAGAGAGAGCAAAAACAGGTTCAACATGGTGACAGAACCTGATTCTGTCCACTGGATTTTTAAGACATACTATGAAGGATGCAATTGATCATTGCCACCAATGTCAGGCCTTGTGACAAGTGGATTGTGTTGCCTTCTATAGTATGACATGTGCTATATAAATAAAGTTAAATTTTATTTGTGATATCATGTTTTTCATGGCCAGTTGAAATAATTCCAGCCTCCCAACAACACTACAGTACATTTACCTCTGCACCATGCAGAAATACCTGAATGGAAACTTTTTTTATCAAGTTTTTTATCTCTCTTTTCATGAAGAAAAGCAAGACGAAAGAGAGTGAGGAAAAGAGAGATAGAGAAGAACAGATATAGGTAGAGACAGAGAGAGGGAGCGGAAAGGGGAGAGGAAGAGAAAGCAAAAGTGAAGGAGACAGAGTAAGGGAGAGCGGGAAAGAGAGAAAGCAATACATTCACCCATTAGAGTACTACAACAACATAACTAACAATTGGCCCTGCTGGTTCTCTCTGCACCTTGAGACACAGAGACTTTCAAGGTCTGGAAATGCGGTGAAGGCCATGACCACACATTATCTTATTACTGAGAGAAGCCAGCCAGCATCGTAGCTAGAAGAACCACTTCAGCAACGCCACGGTTCACGTAAGTCTGGAAGGCCAGGATCTCCGCCTCCATTCTTTGTCTCAGTCATATAAAAATAACAGGTTCTCAGTGTGGTAAATAGTGTCTGCGATGTAATACATCTCATACATCGATTACTGGAGGGTAAAGCCCAGTGCTTTAACAATAATTGATTTCTCTCCTCACAATGTTTCTGGAAGCATTGATTTTTGACACATCAGCAGCTGCAACCGAACCAATTGGTTTGGGTGGACTCATTCAAAATGTTATGAAGACAAAGCAAATGGGAAAAACATTGCTTTTGGGAAAGGTGTGTAATTTTGTAGCTTAAACCGGTCATACAGAGCTTCCAACCATGCAGGCACAGTGCTGCTCTGTGAATGGTGAGTGTTGACACATCAGCTGTGGTGATTAAAGCAGCTGGGGAAACATTTATTAGAATCACAAAAGGACAATAATCCTACAATGACACGTTGGCAAACAATTAGAGGTGGAGTGGTTGGAACCAGCATGTGTTGTTTAAAATACAGTTAGTTATGTAATTCCATCCCTTATTTTGTCTCTCCCAAATTAAGCTGCATTTAAATGACTGCAAAAACCTACTGAATGCGTAGTATGTTAAATATATATTGGTGGTTGTTATGCTGGGTCTTGTCTGAAGTGCAGCTATACGGTTTTGCACATAAGATAAAGACGTATTGAAGCTTTGGGATGAGAGGTGTGTGTACGAGTTTACCACATATTAGATCCATAGGTTGTTTTAAAGGTTAGAAACTTGGACAACATGGAATAAAATATTTCAGATTTTCACTCCAACTGAAATCAAATTAAGCAACTGCCTTCAACAGGCAGTTAAATCCAAATTAACCTTTTACTCCCCAAAGCTCTGTGCTGCTGTTCTGAGCCCTGTCGTGATGAGTGAAGAAGCGTCTGTCAATAGTAAGTTCTTGACCTGTAGAAACGCTCCAGATTTCCAAGAAGCCACAGCTGGGGCCAGGCAACCAGCTGGCTTTGGGGTCGCCGAGGTCCTGATGTGCAGAATGACCACCAGGGGCAGCAACACATCACATTCACAGTGGAATAATTGGCTATGCCTTTTACTCCAAACCTTTTGTCAGATCAAATTATACGTTCAATTCTAAATTCTACAATCGTCACTGTTTACATTTTTGATATGCGTGAAACCTGATTGGTGGAACAGTGGAGGCACATGTTAATTTATCTTACCACAGCCACGGGCGGTTTTAGGCACGGGGAGACCGGGCAGCTACCCGGGGCGGCATTTTTTCATGTCACGTGGGGGGGGCGCACAAGCATTAAAAAAAATAATCTCTGCGCAGTTTTCTCTTATTTATCACTTCAGTTTGTGGGGAATTGGCATATTGGCGGCCCCTTCACGCTGCTGCAGGCACCCCTTCTTCCTGAGACGGTGCCGACGGGGTAGGGGTCAAGTGATAAACTCGCCCTGAGCGCACAACGTGCTATGACCGCCACTGACCACAGCAGAAAGAAAGCTATGGATGATGGCTTTCAAAAGCTAAAGACAATAGGATTAAAATGTTCACTAGGAATGTCCACATGGTTTACAATAAGCACATCACACAGGGACAAATGTGCCTTTCCCCAGATGGCCTAAAAGTGTGTGTGAAGAAATGAAAATAAAAGGGGCGAGAGAGGGTGTGTAAGTGTATACAAGTTATTGCGTGCATGTTACAGATTAGACCGAGAAGAGGAAGGGTGGCGTTTCAGTGTGTCACATCTCCGTCCAGTTGGTGGGTAAGGTTGCCAAGTGAACATAAAGCTGACACCAGGGGGAGGGAAGGCAGTACTGATTGGGAAGGGCAGCAATAAAAACAGGGACATGCAAGCCTTATTACTCCCACAAGGCTTACTGCACACATCGAAGCCAGCTTGAGGAACCTTTAACCATGAAAATAAACTTCCATTTATTGTACATAATCCAAAATACAGTTGCATGAAAAAAAATCTATTTTTAGGTAAAGAAATGCATGATGAAAGAAATACTGTTATGTAAAACCTGCTTCTCCTTGTATGGACACAAAACAGGTTAAACTGTCTGCTTTTCTTACATTTACATTTATGCATTTAGCCGACGCTTGTATCCAAAGCGACTTCCAAGAGAGAGCTTTACAAAAGAGCATAGGTCACTGATCATAACAACGAGGTAGTCCCAAACATTGCAAGCAGCCAAAACCTGAAGCATACATTGTGAAAAACTAAACAACTGTCAAAGGGAAGACCCATAAGAGCATGCAGTTAAACAAGTTACAAATTAAAACAACATGAACCTCAAAAAGTGCAAGACTGTACCTGTAGAAGAACAATTAACAGTAAAATATTTCACAGCGAGTACAAGAGTTAACTTCGTTATAACTAACCTACAAGAGCAACAAGTCCCTCAATAAGAGTCATTGTGATCCTGGAGGAAACTAACATCAGGTCCAGCCAAGCATTCCTAAGTGCCGTTGTACTCCTGGAACAAGTGCATCTAGAGCCTTTTCTTGAAGGTGGGGAGACAGTCAGTGTCCCTGATGGAGGTGGGGAGCTGTTTCCACCATTGGGGGGCCAGGCAGGAGAAGAGCTTGAGTTGGGGTCGGGCGGTCTTGAGCGGTGGGACCACCAGGCGGTTGTCTGAAGCAGAACGTAGGTGACGGCTGGGGGTGTAAGGCTGCAGGAGAGACTTGATGTAGTCGAGTGCAGTCCCGTTCACTGCTCGGAAGGTCAGTACCAGGGTCTTGAATCTGTGATGGGTAGCCAGTGGAGGGAGGTGAGGAGCGGAGTAACATGGGATCGATTGTAGACCAGGCGGGCCGCTGCGTTCTGAATTCTCTGAAGAGGGCGGGTTGCACATGCTGGGAGTCTAGCTGGTCTCCAGCTTCACACCAGGTTCACAAAAGTATTCCCTCATTGCAGAGAAGAAAGTTTATCTCTGTTGGAAGTCATGGCAAAATTAGGCTTCACCCCTATTCAACTGCAGCCCTAAGAAGATTATTTCAAACGAAAGGTTCAAAGTCGAAAGGCTAGTTTGGGGAAATCGAAATCTGTAAAGGTTTGGTATGGCCAGACCTGCTCACAATTAAACACACATACTTGTTGCAAAAAAAAGATTTTGCAGAAAATCAAACACAAATTTGTTTTCTGTGTTGACCATCAACTGTGCCAAATTTGAAAATCCATGCTCAATTCTGCTGGCTATTTGAAGATAATTGTGTATTTAGTCCTTAATGTCCCTGGAGAATTTATATCTTGGCTGAGTCAACACATCACTTAAAACACTGGCAGAAGAGAATAAGAGAGAATTCTGGCATGAAACTTACAGTACACAGACACAAGTCCAAGAGTCCCTATTTCATTCAATTACAGTACATCATTTCAGATTGCAGCATTATGAACTGATGCACATGCTCAAATCCCCCCACATGTGGCAGTTACCAAGTTGTATTTCATTAAGCCACACTGTACACGTCTGCCCGCCATCTGAATCTGGCACTGTCCTGTTAGAAAGGGGCTGTTGGGAATTGGAGTGTGTTGTTTTCAGTTTTCGCTACAGTGGAGAATATGGTAAAAGGAACACCAGAGATACACACACAGCTTCCAGCAGTCAAACAGTCCTCAGTGAGCAAAGCAAGCCACTAATTGCTCCGTAGCCGAAGGATAACTTGTATTGAGTCAACAAACCCCAATCAAAGACAAAGCAACAAGCAGTCCATTTGGAACCGTAATTATGGCGCAGAGTGAAGTTCAACAAAAGAGAAGTGGATGGCAGAAGTGATGGTTTGAGCACAACTAACAACAGCAGAAAGGAGGAAATAACTCAATTGCTGTCATTGAACAGTCGTCATTCCATAGTGTTGCTTGTTTTGTTCGTCAAACTTCACGTACTTGCTCAATATTAATTCCTGTTTACGAGAGAACGTTGGACAAAAAAGGTCCTTTTCGTTCCTGAAAGCACAACCATTAACCAAAATTGAACCAAAGTGCTCAACAAAATGTTTATTTAGCCAACACTGGATTTTTCCCTCTCTTGATGGAGTCTAACCTACAACCACCTGCAGAGATAATACTAAAGACTGAGGGTCTGATTGGACTAGATTATACACAGCGGAGCTCCAGTCTGACAGGGTTGCGTCCTCCTGCCCAACTCTGGTCTCTAAGGTAGCATTCTGCTGGTCCTTAATGATTCCATCTAAGAGCTTCTCCTTCAGATCATTGATAAATACTCTGTCATCTAGAGCTCAGGCAAAATGTCTTTCACCATGTCCGTGTTGATGCTATCCAGTAGTTATTTCAGTAAAATGTAAGGAGACTGGAGTGGGATGGAGTGTTTTGTGCTGAGGATGTCGATGGAAACATCTTTCTCTTCCAAAGATGTAAAGTTCTAACACTGGACAACAAACTGATAAGTGTGATGTTAGAACATGCAAAGAGGATTGATGGAAAGTTTGCAGTCCTATCTCTAGGAAACCAGCACTGGTGAGAACTTTCCACATGTACTCTGACACCCTCCTTAAACCACAGAAGAGATTATTTGCAGATGGAGAGGGCATAAATAGCTACGAAAACAATGAAGGCCACCCTGGCTTGCCCAAAAATGGAGAGAACTTATACCAAACAGAAGAAAAAACAGGGATGATGGATATTCCTAACACGTTTCTAACACTTATTTCTAACATGAGTCTTAATAAGTATGGAATTGTTCACCCTCTGGTTGTTGGATTGTCCACGGCCGCACAGAAAAAATAAAATAAATTTGTTTGGACAGTTTCCAGGAAAAGGGGAGTTGTGAAACTAGACTTACAATAGATACTGATCCAGCATTGCACAAGATCAAAAGAAAGGCTGATTTATTTGGCTGTAGTGTCTTCAATGGTTCCAGAGTTAAACTAATGAAACCAATCCAGTTATAAAATATAGCTGCAAGCAGCAATGAAGGGGCCAAGCAGGATTCAATATGGAAATTCAGTAGCTAAAGAAACAAAGCAAAACTTTTCATAAACATTCGCTTTTTTTAAATTGCATTATACTTTTCGGCAACGTGGTGGCGCTACCTTTTGATTACCTTCACGGCGTTGCGCAAAAAACGTATAACAAGTTTTTCAACGATGCGTTTGGTAAATGTCATTTTGAGACTAAATGCGCTGGCTAGATGTAGCAGCGTTATATCTACAAAGCACAATGAATCAGATTTTTCTTGAGTATAAATGCCCTGAGAATGAAACATTATCGTTACCATTATGATTATACAGCTAGACAGCTACTGTGGCATACCTGGCTTCGCTAAACAGATAATCCAGTATCACGACATGTTTGACCACTGTGGATGGATTCGATCCTAGGACCTTACATTTCAAAGGAGCCCGTCTTATCCCAGTGAGCTATTTTCGCTGATGGGAAATGCTGTGTTCGGTTACTTTATTAAAAAAAAGGAAGCCCTTTCTCCCGTGGCGAGCTTTGTCAGATTTGACCCAAGTATAAACGGCTGTAATTCAGTCATATTTTGACATATCACGGTTATTGTGGTAGGAAGATGATTAGATTACATGCTCGTGATGACATTTCCAAAGTTTCGTCTCCATACAGTAAACCGTCCCAGAGTCAAGGCCTCACGTCCGCTTTGGCGTGCTCTTTGTCAAAATCGTCTGCGCGTTATTCGTGAACGGTTTGACTTATTGATACATTTCTAACGTTTTTTCGTCGGGATGGTCTGAAGATGATCTTTTACGATTTTCATGAAAATCGGAGCAACAGCCTAGGTGGAGTTTGAAAATGTTGCCCTTCTTAAAATACAAATGACGGAAAAACCTTTGGGACGACAATGACGTCAAAAGGTCCAGTCGAATCGTCTGCATCTACGGAATCCAATGAAACCTCACTTAAGAAAAACGGTCTGATGGTTCAAATGTTATGGGCGTAAACACACCTCCAACCTTGACGCCTTGGTGGCGCTATAGTGCTTCAGGGATCGACATGAAACTTGGTGACGATAATCAGGAGACCGTTCCAAATCAGTGTGCCAAATTTCAAAACTTCGCACCAATCGCTATGCATAATAAAAATAAATATAGCTGCAAGCAGCGATGCGGGTTCCTCCGCAAAATAGCAAAATATTATACAAATGTACAATGTAGAAGGTCAAGAGTTGGACAACAAGAGAGCAAAACGACTTCATGTTTGGCCAACAACAATAGGCTGAATGGGGATTTGAACTCATGAGCATAAGGTTACATGCCAGTGTCTCTATCCTCTTTGCTACACACCAACTGTTGAGATTGTATGAATAGAAATGGCAGAGTATTACCTTTGGTCAGCTTTGGGACAAAGGTTAAGAAACGGTTGACATTTCAATGTCAAATTGCATGAAATTTGACATGGTACTACTTCAGAATGATGTCATCTCGAAGCCAATAAGGTTTGAAAAACCATCAGTCAAAATGATGACTGATGGTTTGATGACTGAATGAAATACAACCCTTTCAGCCATTTTGTATTGCATTTCTTATTCAATTTCACCCTATGTAAAGACACATCCGCCTACACAACTTTCATCCATCCTGTTTCCCTCTCTCCCATGACAGGTCATGCCAAGGCAGAAATGCTGCATGAGCAACATGAGGTTTAGGGGTAGTCCAAAAACATGCCTCCCTCAATTGACACATTTTTCCCAAGATGGCTGAACAATGGCAGATATTTTAACTCTTCTTGAGTTGATCTCTTTCCAGAATCTCAGTCAATGCACAATTAACAATAGTCATGTGGGCAACCGGGCTACGGCACAGCTCATGCTCAGCTCGTTGTGAGAATAGCCTATGGCATTACAGCAGCCGACTCTCTGGTCCTATTAAAATACACAAGATGCACAATCAGGGTGACCAACAAGATTATATTAACTGATAAACAATAATATTACAAACATCTAACTGAACAAACACAACAACTGAAATCCCTTGCACGGCTGTTGTAACCGCACACTTTTCCACAAGTCTTTGCCTATTTGACATACCGCACTGAATGATGGGTACCCAAGGGGTACCCACGCTGATTATCTAGCTGTGCTCCAACTGTGATTTGAGTATTAGCTTTGGTCAGCTTTGGGACAAATGTTAAGAAACAGTTGACATTTCAAGGTGAAATTGAACATGGTATATCAAAAGGATGTCATCCTGTTTAACTAAACAGATAATCAAAATTATGACTGGCCAAAAGACTGCAGCTGGATTTGAAACTGTGACCTTGCTCCTTGCAGTACACTGTCTTAGCCTACTGAGCTATTCTCAGTGTTGAAAACCTTTGTGGTCAGTTACTGTATAGAAAGTAATCTATTTGTTCTGTTGCAAGCTTAATAAGATTGGGCTGAAGTTTAAACAGCTGTAATTCTGTGATCTTCTGAGATATCAAGGCAGGGGCACGCAGGCAGGGCAGGCCAGCTGGATGTAGCTGTCTTGGGGGCCAGGGGTGAAGAGAAGCTGTCCAGGTAGAGAGGGGTAGTCTAGCAAGGGGTCTGTGTTGCCCTCAGCATTCTCTATTGCATCCTCTGTTGCACTCAGCATCCTCTCTTGTTGCTCTCATTATGCTCTGTTGCACTCTGTTGAGCAGGCCTCTGCATGACCTGTAAAAGTGAAAAAATGGTCCATGTCAGTGGTGAAAAATAAAGTTTTTCCCATCTACACTTGACACAGACTTCAATTTTGACTGTGAATTGCAGTGGCAATACTTGAACTTGAATCCAAATGTGTTGGAAACCCATGCAAAGTCACTCAAAACACAGGCTCTAGCAAGAGTATTTAGCTCTAAACTAGCCAATGAACACACCAACACATTTGTCACACATCTGACAAAAAACCAGCTCGACCTTTGCCTGTAAACAGTGATTCTGAGTGTCAGAGACCTTTAAATAGGCTGACCGAGTGAAACTAGCCTGGCTAACGTAGGTCGCTTTCTCAGGAAAATGACGAATGAAATAGGCTTGTTTTAAAAGATCCTACATACTGGCTATCTTCAGCAGGCTCTTGTCTACAAAAAGCAGCCCTTCCTGACGTTTTAGGAGTTGAACTGAGTGAAAGACAATATTGTTAATACACTGCCAGTGAGCGAGCCGAGTCTGTCTCTGAGGCTAAGTCAAAACAATGTACCGCCGGGACGCAGTCTCACTCCACTTGCAAGTTTTCAACAAATCACAAAAATAATCGGAGCATCTGGCTAAAAGCACAATTCCCACATCTCCCAACGGCTGCCCTCCTCGACATTTTTGGTGTCGACCGAACTGTAAAATGGTGAAGTTATGAACATGACGCAACCAAAACATGGATGCCGCCTAAGCCTATGCGGTCTCCCTGGCAGATAGGCTTATTACAAAGCCTTTCACGAGCCAAATCAAAACTCTGAGCCGACAGGTCTGTGGGGTATCTCTTGATCTCCTAAAAGCTGCCCTCTTCTACCTTTTCGATGACTTCAAAGAGAGAGCTTTACAAAGTGCATAGGTCACTGATAATAACAACAAGATAGCCCCAAAGCATTGCGGGTAGCCAAAACAAGAAGCACACATTGTGAACAACCAAAAAATAAGTGCCAAAGGTAAGTGCAAGTGTACCTGTAGAAAAACAAGCAACAGTAAAATAAAAATAAGATTAACTAAAATAGAATACAACAGTTTAAATCAGCTACCACTAACCAACAAGAGCAACAAGTCTCTAAGCAATAGTCATTGTGATCCTTGAAGAAACTAGCATTGGGTTCAGCAAACCATTCCTAAGTACCGTTTTACTCCCTGAACAAGTGCGTCTTGTGCCTTCTCTTGAAGGTGGAGAGACAGTCTGTGTCTCTGATGGAGGTGGGGAGTTGATTCCACCACTGGGGGGCCAGGCAGGAGAAGAGCTTGTGTTGGGACCTGGCAGTCTTGAGTGGTGGGACCACCAGGCGGTTGTCTGAAGAAGACCGTAGGTGACGGCTCGGGGTGTAAGGCTGCAGGAGAGACTTGATGTAGTCGAGTGCAGTCCTGTTCACTGCTCGGAAGGTCAGTACCAGGGTCTTGAATCTCATGCGGGCCGTGATGGGTAGCCAGTGGAGGGAGATGAGGAGCGGGGTAACGTGGGAGCGTCTGGGTAGATTGTAGACCAGGCGGGCCGCTGCGTTCTGAATCCTCTGAAGAGGGCGAGTTGCGCATACTGGGAACCGGGCGAGCAGCGAGTTGCAGTAGTCCAACTTGGAGAGGACAAGTGCTTGGACAAGCAGCTGGGTGGAGTGCTCAGACAGGTATCTCCTGATCTTCCGAATGGTGTAGAGGGTGAATCTACACGACCGGGAGACCGCAGCAATGTGGGCCGTGAGGGAGAGCTTGTCATCCATGGTTCCTGGCAGAGGATGAGGGGGTCACTGTCGCAGATCCCAGGGTGATTGAGAGGTCGTGGGAGATGGAGGGTTTGGCTGGGATGGTGAGAAGTTCTGTTTTGGCAAAGTTCAGCTGGAGGTGGTGCTCGGTCATCCAGGCGGAGATGTCTGCGAGGCAGGCCTCAATCCTAGCTGAGATTCCCGGATCGGTCGGGGGGAGCGACAGGTACAGCTGGGTGTCGTCGGTGTAGCAGTGGTAGGAGAAGCCATGGGAGGTGATGATTGGTCCAAGTGAGGTGGTGTACAGGGAGAAGAGGAGGGGTCCAAGGACGGATTCCTGTGGGTGGAGAGCTGGTGGGGGTCTGACAGTTTGCCTCCCCAGGAGACCTGGTAGGATGTTTCCGAGAGGTAGGATGAGATCCACTGGAGTGCAGTGCCAGTGATGCCCATCTCAGAAAGTCTGTAGAGCAGGATCTGGTGGTTAACCGTGTCAAACGCTGCAGAAAAGTCCAGCAGAATGATGACGGATGACCTCAAAGCCGCTCTGGCAGACTGGAGGGCAGTGGTGACTGAAAGGAGGGCAGTCTCTGTGGAGTGGCCGGTCTTGAAGCCCGAAGCCCGATATTAATTCAAGCATACGAGGTACAAAGCTGAAAAGTCATGGCCCCCATGGCATGAAACTGCTGAATTTTTTGATTGTTGAACGGTTTTAATAGCTGAAGATTTGAAGGCGCTGAAAGGTGCCACGGAAGAAATTGAAGAATAATAAGTTTATTAAAGATTCAAAGAACAATACTTGGAATGCTGAAACAGCATTCTCACAATAATATTAATAACTAGAGAGGGTACAATTTCTGGGGAAATTGTAGGGTGTGCTTGCTTGCTTCAGTTGCAGCAGACATAAACGTTGCCATGTGTAACCTTTTATTATATTATTCGAAATCTCTGCAAATCAATTGCTAGATTATGACTTGCCACTACACATTCACTGTATGGATAGCGAGTGGCTGCCAGCCAGCATTTCAGCGTTGAATGTCAATCGTGTGCCAGGTGAGCTAGCTAGACTATGCAGCTAGCACAGAAGAAAGTTACGTAATGTGAAGAAACTGAATTAACGTACAAAATACAACACACCAGGGACGCCGACAACCTCAGCAACCCTGCACCAGGCATCATTTTTTTTGTTTATGTCTCTGTAATCGAACATAGACGTATCATACAATACTGGGTATGAAGACACACATACGATGAGTTGCTCTTCCATCTTGAAATTGTTAAACCTAGAAATGTTTACCATGACCAACAGTTGCTACGTTACAAAAAACCAACCTGATTGGCCATCGCTGGCGTTTTTACGCTCCTCATTTACATAAGGTTGAGAAAAATCCAACTTTTGCCGCCCCGCTCGCCTTCCCACAATACCCTATGCGAGCGTCGACGCCCCGCTCGCCTTCCCACAATGCCCTACGCGGGCGTCAACGCCTGGTTACATTGAAAATGAATTGGAAGACAACGCCCCGCTCTGCCCGCCCCGCTGCAGTGTGAACGCACCGTTACAACGTTGTCACTGGCAGTATTTCAGATGGAATTGCGATTCAAATAGTACCGTCTGCTAACTGAAAAAAAAGTCCCCCAAAAAGTAAATAAGTTCAATATTAATTTAGGGGGACATGGCTAATTCAAAAGCAGTTTGCTATAGGCAAGCTAGCTGCCGTTGGTATCCACACCCCACTGATTATTTGAAAGCGCAGGAAATTAGAACGTTTCTTTTGTAAGGGATAATTAAGCAATAAGCCTCGAGAGGCCGTGGTTTGTGCTGATTTTAGAACAGGTAAGGGGAGTTGTTAGGCACGACGCGATGCGGACTTTTCGCCAGTTTTGTTTCGCCATGAAGGGGCTTATTTCCCCGATAATGACCGGCGTTCTATACATTATCCCGCTTATTACACGGCTCAAGCACCCCAAAAAAATATATATATACAAAAATATATTATTCTTTATTATCATTTGATGCTGGTAGTTCATGAGAAAGGGACATCCTTAGTTTTTTCATTCATTCAATATTTTGAATAATAATACATAAATCTATTAATTGTTATCAAGTGAAATTAGGGATTTATGTTAGCAAGGGGGTTTAGCACTTTTGCAAGGCACTGTATTCATGTCACATTCTAATTGGGGGCTGAGCACACCTAGAGGTCTGATCCTAGAATCACCCCTGCTCACAGGCTCTCACGCTGAGAAGGCAGCCAACCAAGTAGTCCTGCTAACAATGTAAACAGTAATGGACAAGGTGCAGGCCCACGGAGTGAAGCAACATAGACACACGAACACCTGTGAAAGCTTGTCTTGGGGCTATTTGTCTTATTTCAGATACAGTATAAGTTTAAATAGCTTGCAAATACTGAGGATAGCCTACCGAAGTAGAGTTAGCCAATGTCGTGGCGATGCTAGCTAACGTTAGCTGTATAACATTTCACTGGGTCTTACAGCGTTGCTTGATTTACTGAATGTATTATGAAATATTATGTTCTACTAGCCATTTGCCTACTTGAGCAAGTCACAGTTTTTTAAAGCCCTGATAGTGTAACTGAGATGACCCAGTAAATAATTCCTCTTTCAAGTAATAAGCCCCCGTTCAAGTGTTTAGCATTAAATTAGCTGCACGGTCTGTAGAGATCTTGGGACGAAGCCACTTATTTTGTGTTTTGCTAATGCAGAATAAGGTCAAATGAAATCGGTAAAATAGACGTAATAATTGGAACATAACGTGAAGTAACATAGCATGTTATTTTGTTTGAGTTTTAACTTGTCCAGTGGGACAAGTAAAGTTCTCTTCCACTTGCCCTACAAAATTAGCCTGACGTTGTCATACTCATAATTCTAGTCAGAATGAGTCTGAGAACTCTCCGTTGGGCTTTGACTACGGGGCCTGTTTCAAACGAGCCTGGAAAACAAATGCCTCTTCGCTCAATTGGATAGATCTACAACCAATCAGAGCAACAGAGTATGTGACGTATGTCAAGCGCCTCATAGTTTGGTTCTGTTGACAACAACTGAGAGGCAGCTAAATCTTTACTGACTAAACTGCAAGCAGACTTGAAGTATGCTTGAAGAATGAATACAAACGATTTTTGCCTGTGTTGTAAAATTAATTTAAGGGTAGGGGGAGTACTTGTTCACACGGTCAACCTTTTTGAGCGAAACAATAAAGGGCAATACATATACGAACAAGTTCTCCGTTTAGGATTACAACTCCACAAAAGAAAAGGAGAAACCACAATGGCCACTGGGTTTCATTGTGTCCCATCTTCTTCGCGACCATCGGGGCCAGCTGATAAATTAAACGTTTTCCGAATCCCGTAGGAAGGACGGCAAAAACATATTTTCCATCGACAAATGCCTTGATTGCGTCTCTCTGTTCCTCTTTCAAAATTAATGCGCTGTCGAGGTCTTCTAAAACATACTCGATGGCAGAATCATAACATCCCAGATCTCCAGCTGTAGCCATGTTTGTTCAAAACGAATTCAAGTTAAGTGCTCTTTTGTGTCGTGGGTGATTACGTTACTGTTGATCATCTGTCCATCAAATTTTTGTGTGGCGGGGAGAAGTTGGGCTGGCAGCCAGGCTACTACAAAATATCCACTTGTCCCGGACAAGCGCACAAGCCTTAATGTCGAGCCCTGCTTTGAACATTCTTTAGGCTTCAAATCAGCTGATGTCGCTAAGCAACAGAGTACGCTGGGGTTGAAAAGTTACCAGACTACTTGCGGAGTGCTACGAAAGACGTGAATCCGAGGCAAAAAGGCCACTTCCCTTGACAGTGGTCAAATATGCACAGCAACGGTCTAATATGAGAAAATTGTTCACCGCAGAACGTTGGGAAGCCCCATTCAAGTGAATGGAGCATTCTACAGCATTAAGAACAGCCGTGTAATAAGACATAGAGCTAATAAAGTTTAGCCATAGCTGTGGCATTGAAGACAGTACTGTAACCTACAACTACACACCATAGATATGCTACACACTGCCATGCAGTGGGCAAGCCGAGTCTGTGACTCAGAGGCTAACGTCAAAACAAGACGCAGTCTCACTCAAATTCCAAGTTTTACACAAATAAAAAAAATATGCTGACCCGCTGGCTGTCTTCACAATCGCCATATCTTGAAAACACTGCTCTCCATTTGGATGTAGAATTGACCCTGGTACGAAATTAAGAAAATACTCATCAGACGCAGATCGACAACACTGTTGTCGACGAGTGTGCAGTCATTGACAACACTGTTGTTGCTGCCGCAATCGTCAATGGAGGCTGACGGGGCCCTCACGTAGCAAACAAATCTACGTTTTTACAGCAACCTACATTAAATTCTCACCACCTGGCTGTCTTCACAATAGTCATATCGTCATAAAATGTCCCTCTTTCTATAAAATTACCAACGAAAATACTACTAATATGCTTTCTAGCATGGCTGCCGCCTAAAAGACTGGGCGGTCTCACGGGCGACCCGCACTCGCTCAAATTACAAAGACTTTCACGACCTAACTCAGAAATCCGAGATGGCAGTTCCACTCCAAATCGCTTTCTCAACAAAGGCAAATGGTTCGCTTTCTCAACAAAGCTAAATGGTTGGGATTTATTTGGGGTGGTATTTTTCACTCGTAATCCAAGCTCCACTTTGCGTGCTAGAACGTCTCTTATCACGTTGTATCCATGCGTCGTTGCTCACGTGTGTTGACGTGGTGACGTAGCTAGCACAGATTACCCTTTGTCGACTAAAGGCACTTTGTTGCCACAAAAACGTTGTAACCTCCTAAACTGTGCAACGGAACTTAATTCCAAATGAAAGCAACTCAATCTAGACCAAGACAAACATTTTGACACAGCCGTTGTCTATGTAGTCCAAATATTGACTAAGCCTTATTGGAGCAAAAAAAATATAATATATATATATATATATGTGAGATAACAATGGTTGTGCCCTTGCCGAAGGCAAACACACCCAATAATATATATGTGAGATAACAATGGTTTGTGCTCGCCGAAGGCAAGCACACCCCAAATATATATGTGAGATAACAATGGTTTGTGCTCGCCGAAGGCAAGCACACCCCAATTATTTGTCTTTATTTCAGTGCCAAAAAGCATTTGGTCAGTTCTGAGTGTAATATTAGCGATAAAGGCCCAAGGGGCATAGAATGTTCCTAAAATAAATTACAGATTGTGATGGGAAACGGTAACATTAACTTAGGCATTCATCAGGGAATTAAAGCACATCAAATCGCAGTCTTAAAATCGTCTCCCAGCGTATAACTAAGCAAATTGAATTTTGTTCGAGATCGCTCGGCTGAACCAGGAAAGGATATCCCATGTCCTCTAACAGTGCGTTCACACTAGTGATGGGAAGTTCGGTTCTTTTTGCTGATTCGGTTCTTTGAATCTCGTTCAGTAAAATGAACGAATCTTTTTTCGAGTCATTTGTTCATTTCAGGGGGGGGGGAGGGGGGGGGGGGGGGGGGGGGGGGGGGTTGGGGGCTATACGTCCACTGCAAAGGACGTATAGCCCCTATACGTCCACTGTAGGTTAGTGCATGACATGTGCACCAGCAAATACTATTTCAAAATAAATTCCTGCATTAAAATAATGTATCATGAGGTTGTATGATTTGGTCATGTATTATCACACTAGCATTTAATTATCACGTCAAACAATTACACTGCACTAAACTGTAAGTGTAAATGTAAAGTGAAAATAACAAAACCAGTCAGTATGATGACTTGAGCGAATATCATTCATTCACGTCTTACTAAAACAGCGGCCACGCGAAAGGGAATAAGGAAACTGTTTCCTCTACTAAAAAATACAATGCGGGTCACGTGAAAAATGATCCAAAGACTCGTAGAAAGACCGAGTCGGGAAAGGAACGAATCGTTCGTTTCCTCTAGCTACAGAGCCTATGCAGGTCACGTGAAAAATGATCCAAAGACTCGTAGAAAGACCGAGTCGGGAAAGGAACGAATCGTTCGTTTCCTCTAGCTACAGAGCCTATGCAGGTCACGTGAAAAATGATCCAAAGACTCGTAGAAAGACCGAGTCGGGAAATGAACGAATCACTCGTTGAGAGGACTCGTTACTCCCGAGTCCTTATAAGGATTCGTTCAAAATGAACGAATCGTTCACGAACGACACATCACTAGTTCACACTGCAGCGACGCGATGCGAGCGACAACATGTTTTCCATTCATTTTCTATGGAGCCAGGCGAATCGCTTGCGTGGTGCATTGTGGGTAGCGACGCGATAGAGTTGAGAATTTCTCAACTTTATGCAAATGAGGAGCGATTTTCGCTAGCGATGTCCAATTGGAGTGTTTTCTTGTTTCTCGTAACGTAACAACCATGGCAAACATTTCTAGCTTTCTAGGTTTCAAGGTGGAGGAGAAACTAATCGTTTGTGTGGCTGCTTACCCAGTCCTGTAAGATACATAGCTGTATTTGTGCAGAGATAATAATTTTTAAAAAACAATGCATGGCGCAAGGTTTGCCGAAGTTGTGGGTGCTTGTACTTTCAAATTCAGTTTAGTCACACTACGTAACTTCGTTCTGTGGTAACTAGCTAGCTAGCCCGGCTGGAACTCCCTATCGTATCGACAGATTAGCAGAGACTGAGGAATATAGTAAAACGTTTTTCACACATGTCAACGTGTATGTCTATTAAACAGTTTTGAATGTTTTATACAAGTTGTATTTGATCGATGTTGCAACTACGTAAACCCAAGTCTGCACACTTGGCCATGACAACTACAATAGTGACTTTAGAGAACTACATTCTATATGTATCTGTTTGAAACGCCCCTGAGCGTGGTGAACTGTGGGAAGGCAAGTTCAGTCAAGACAATCACGTATTAGATTTGAGCATTGTTACATGACATGGACATGTAGATTTGACTTTGGCGGAGTGGATGATCTAAGGGAAGCACTCCCTGCCTCCTCGATGCAACACATACATACATGACATATGAGGCAGGGAGCAATAGAGATATAATCCCCCTGTTGGATAGATACACAGACAGCATGGGGGAGAAGGGGACGGTGGAGGGTGGCAGCAGCACTGATCATACAACGACCGGGGTGAGTGTGCATATCCGCGCGTCTTTTAAAGACGCCTTATCGGACGTGGCCCAATGGATATGCGCTGCTACATGGGTGTGGTAGTGGGTGGAGTAAGGAAGGTGGAGTAAGACGCCTTACGTCCCCGATAACGCGCGCTGCCCGATTGCCCTGCCAGAACTAGCTGCGCTTATTTCAGTCAAGACAATCACGTATTAGATTTGAGCATTTATTGTTACATGACATGGACATGTAGATTTGACTTTGGCGGAGTGGATGATCTAAGGGAAGCACTCCCTGCCTCCTCGATGCAACACATACATACATGACATATGAGGCAGGGAGCAATAGAGATATAATCCCCCAACACACGCCACCACTCCGCCATGCCGACTATGTGTAGAGCGGAGCGCCACTGCTCCTGAGCCACAGGAGGACCCCCTGACATCCCACTACGTACATACTAGTGGCGAAAACAACGTTTTCTGGATGCGGGGGTCATGCTAGCATTAATCGATGACTAAGACTATGTGTGCATATCCATCGCGTTACATACCATCTGATGTGCGGTTTACCGAGCCGTCCCACGCGCACATCCCGTCCAGACCCAGTGCTGGACGGAAGGTGAACCCGTGACAAGCCAAATACACCGACCATCTCCCCGGTACCCTTCTCATCCGACATCGGGCAGATAGCTACTTCCAGAGAGCTGCCCCTCTTTGCGCCCGTCAGCGAACCCATCAGGATGTACACAAAGGCAGCATGTACGCCGGAACACGAAGATATGCTTATCTAGTGAGAATGACTAGTGTCAGCAGAGCACCCGCTGTTCCCTGGCCGGTATCCAGGGTGTCTCCGCAGATATCTTGACTTGGACGCTGGATTCTGATCGATTGCTACCGAATCAGAGCACGTCTGCGGATCACCAGTGCTGAGCCAAGATCTACGGAGACGTTCTACAATGTTTGTGATCCGGTAACCTCTCATCCATACAGGGCAGAGTTACAGCTGTCTCTAGAGACCCATTCCTCTAGCGCCCGTCGGCAACCCCAAAGATGTACGCGAGGCGCATGTAGTGCCATCAATATCCCTATGTGAGAATGAATAAACAAATGTGTCGGCAGAGCACCCGCCATTCCCTGGAGTCCAGGGTATCTCTAGAGATATCTCGATTCAGACACTATGGATTCTGATTGGTAGCTACCAGATCAGAGCACGTCTGCGGATCACCACGCCCGAACCGAGATCTAAAGAGATATTCTACTGCTATGGGTTAACAAGCCGACCCAGCCACCATCTGTACTGCCATCCATTTATTAATGCAGAAATTACACTTGACCACATGGCCGCAAGCTCCGTTCATACAAAACTCATAGACCTCTGGGCTCCGAGGATGTCCAAGGCATTGGGGCGTACATAGCGCTCGTATGCCGATGAAGACCAACGCCCCATCATTTTCAGAGTGGCTGTAGGCACTTTGGATGAAGCCCAGGTGGCTGCCCCGATCCGGAAGCAGTGTGCTGTGTACAGCTCCGGGGCCAGCCCACAGCGAACACACAGTACGCGGAGTCGTTGCGCAGGATCTCGTCATGGCCTTGCCTTCGTCGGTGACGAACAAGGGCTCGGATGGCGTCGCCCGTGGGCGACATAGCAGATACCGGGACATGGAGGAGAGTGGACAAAAAACACAATTAGTCCGAGCAATCACGATTGGGGTACCTCTACATGCAACATCTGTCTTAGAATGTTTTAGAACAACTGTAAACATGTCGCTTGCCACAGAAACATCAGATAAGGTTAGGTCATGACATGGATCGAAAGTGGCACATCTAGAGGTGAATTCCCCACACCGCAGAAACCCATA
Source organism: Hypomesus transpacificus (assembly GCF_021917145.1). Classification (NCBI taxonomy): domain Eukaryota; kingdom Metazoa; phylum Chordata; class Actinopteri; order Osmeriformes; family Osmeridae; genus Hypomesus; species Hypomesus transpacificus. The sequence goes on from NC_061082.1 coordinate 9,100,853, forward strand.
GAAGGCCGTGAAAAATACTGACTCAAGAAGCGTGTCGACGTAGGGCCCGAAGCACCCTTGTCTCAAATTGGACACCAGCGTGTGCAAGAGGGGTAAGGTGATTGGTAAGCGTTTATCTTTGGTCTCCGGACGCTGCTTCCTCAGCCCGTTCATCAGCAGGCGGATACTTGGGTTGCCGAGCAGGCTGCATGCTGAGGGCTCCGAACAACGTACATTAAATTGAATGCCCGACACCAGTGCTTTAATGGAGGAGGGATGCAGCTTCTGTGATTCGAAGCAATGAACTATGAAGGCACACAAAACAGACATGTTCACAGGCCTAGGGCTCACGCCGAATGCGGCACAGAAACCAGAGAATCGAATCCATGCCCTGTCGTAGGATTTTAATGTGGATGGGGCGATACCCTTCCTCATGTATTCACCAGCCGATACAACATACATGTGAAGCGCACCCGGCCCTAATCTAGCACCGTCAGGGGGAATGGCGGACACGCCAACCCGTCCGGTAACGCGTGAGGGCGCAGCATTCGGAACTCCTGAAAATTGAAACGAGACAGAGCGTCAGCGCTTCTGTTCTCCAGGCCTGGAATGAATGTGGCTCGCAATATGAAATTACCAAGCACGCTTGTCCACGTTAGCCGTCTGACTAAGCGATTAATGAAAGGCACCGAAGACCTCCCTTTGTTGATGATGTACACTGTAGCTTCGTTGTCACAAAACACGGTTACTTTCTTCCTACACCATAAATGCCCCCACAACAGACAAGCAATCACAATTGGATACAATTCGTGTAGAGCCGTGGAGTAATTCTCCGGAGCCAGAGAGACTATCTCCGCGGGCCATGCTCCGGAGAACCACTCGTTACCGTGAAACCCCCCGAACCCAACCGAGGGAGCTGCGTCGGTGTAAAAATCGAGAGCGACGGACGATTCCACGGAATCGTGATAGAAAAAACTGATACCGTTCCAATGCTCGCACAGCACGCTCCAAAAACGCAAATCCGATCGGCACCCGTCGTCCAACACCACGCAGTCTTGGAGATGAGGCACGCTTTTAGCCAAGTCCAACAGACGGGACACGAACGCGCGGCCCTGGGGTATGATGCGCATTGCAAAATTCAGATGGCCCAGCAACGAAAGCAGTTCACGTTTAGCCATCCAAGCAGCGCCCGAAGCGGCCTTCAGGACGCTTCGAACGCGCTCCAGTTTTTCCGCGGGTAACGACGCCTGCATGGAACCGCTATCTAGGTTGATACCGAGGAATTCCAAGGAGGTAAACGGGCCTACGGTTTTCTCCGCGGACAGCGGAACACCCATGTCTCCAAACGTGTCCCTCAACACCGAGATACAGCGGGCGGGTGGAGACGACGGAAAATCCACCACCAAAAAATCGTCCAGAAGGTGCAAAACGAACGGCAACCTGTGGACATTCACCAGGATCCAGCACAGCGCCTCCGACAGTGAGTCAAAAATACGTGGGCTGCTGCGGCAGCCGAACGCCAACCTGACAGAGAAGTACAGCTTGCTGCCCCACCTAACGCCGAATAAATGCCACTGAGAGGGGTGAAGAGGCATGACCTTAAACGCGTCGGTGATGTCGGCTTTCCCTAGCCACGCGCCCCTGCCAGCGGTTTTTATCATGCTAATGGCATTATCGACGCTTGCGTAGTACAGCGAAAACGGCTCCCGGGGAATCAAACTGTTAATGCTGGGCACGACGCCATCGTGAGGGGCAGACAGGTCAATGATGAGGCGTTTCTTGCCAGAATACTTGCGCGTTGCGACGCCTATGGGGCTTACTCGGTACGGGGCAAAAGGGGGCGCGAGGAAAGGTCCGATCATAAACCCTTTAGCCACTTCCTTCTCGAGGAGCTTTTCGACGACCGCCGGCTCTTTGATCGCCGTTTGTAAATTGGGGCACTCATGACTCACGTCAGGCAGATAACAAAGACCAGCAAGAAACCCGTGCACCAAACCATCGAGTAAATATGACACAAAACAGCGATTGGGATGACTCCCCAACGCGGCAGAAAGTCTCGATACGTTGACTGGGGTTGACGGATGTTTAATCATTTCCCCTTCGGAGCAGGGCGGGCCCGACAAGGGCACACAGATCGGGGATGAGCATCCCCGCAACTTCCTCCGACCGGCTTGACCGCCCGAGGTGGATGCACCGCAGGCCGACCCCTCTGCTTTGATCGGCGGTGCAAATGCAGTCCTCGGGCGAAGATTCACTGTGTGGGCCAACGAACCGCACACGGAACAACACATCGACACATGCCCGGTGAACACCCTGCTGACCAGATCGAGGTCGAGCACCGACCAATCCACACGGACGTTGAACTTTGTGATGTATAATGCCGCCTTGGCAGAAAAGCATTTGTGGTACTCATAGAAGAGAGTGCCGCCATAGCGCATTGCTAAATCCGAAATCAATGCCAGGTAGTTATCGAACTCCACGCGGCGCTCAGGGTAAACCTCGCAGAGCGTGTCGCGGTATACGCCGAAAGCCACGTAGAACTCGGGCAGAGTCAGGTTTTTGGACATCCTGGGATCACACCCCTTGAGGAGCACGGACACTTCCCCGCACTCGACTACCCGCCTGTCCACCGGATCCGCAGAGCATAGCAGTATCTTAAACAGATTGACGTCGGTACCTGCTAGAATTTGGCTCCTCAGATGGGCGGAAATGCCGGCCGCGGGAGACAGGAACGGCGCCCCAGAAGCGGCCGCTGGTAGGGCGGAAGCCAGAGTCCACCTAGGATTTGCTGCGAAGTCCAAGGCCGCAGGAGTGCTTCCGGACCCAGGAAACTGCGGAGCCAACGCCGTCGCCGACCTGCCCTCCAACGCAACGACACAAGCTCCCATGTCAGCCAGAGAAACTTTGATGTCCAACAGGGCCGCCAGCACCGGGTCCGAACTAGAGGTGGACGCCACCGGGGCCGGGCTCCTCCCCCGGACTCGAGCCCTTTTCCCGGATGCCGGTTGGGAAGAGGTGCCCCGTTTCCCCTTGCCTTTCCCTGCCGGAGCACTTGGGGGAGCGGGAGGAGCGATACTGCCGCACTCCATGAAAAAATCGAACAGTTCCTCGTGATTACATCCCCTGGGAGGAGACACACCCCGGTCGTACAGGGAGTCGAGGATACGATGGACTGGCCAATCGGTGATGGTAGCCGATCTCTGGGCCAGAGGCGAGCTGCGTCGAACTTGGCCATTCCCGTTGTCGCCGAGGTCCACGGAGGGTGCACCTCCGGGTGATCGATCGGAACCTCCACCGAACACCCCCAACAAACGGGTCGGCTCCGAATCAGAGAAGTCGCCCATGGCAAAACCGAAAAATAAGACAGCCAAGAGAAGCGAGACCAGAAACAGCATGGGCAGCAGCACTGATCATACAACGACCGGGGTGAGTGTGTGCATATCCGCGCGTCTTTTAAAGACGCCTTATCGGACGTGGCCCAATGGATATGCGCTGCTACATGGGTGTGGTAGTGGGTGGAGTAAGGAAGGTGGAGTAAGACGCCTTACGTCCCCGATAACGCGCGCTGCCCGATTGCCCTGCCAGAACTAGCTGCGCTTATCGATGGCAAGCGATTCCCGTCACTGCAGTGTGAACGCACTGTAACGCTAGCAAGCTCAGAAAGTGGGAGGGGATAGGTGGAAACGCAGAGTATGGCATGGAAAACCTGCTAGCGAGCAAGTTAGTTTCACCGAGTAAGTTACCATGGAAACTTAACAAAAGGTTTCGTTACCTCTGTTTCCGCAACGGAAACCTTGGAGTTACAGTAGACTCTTTTCAGGGTTAAACAACTCAAAGTTTTCACAAAACTCGCTACCTGGTATACCCCCCAGCTTCGCTGCTGCTTGGCTCCTAACAATAACACAAGGACATTTAAAGAGAAATATTCTTTACTCAGTATGTTAACTGAGTATGTTCACTTGTACGGTAAACTACAAAACCATACTGAGTAGTAAACTGTAAATAAGTTTACTTATTAAGGAAATAAGGAAATCAATCACTTGCCAAAACCATGTTACTTTGCTTTGTGCCAAATACAGCTAATCTGTCTCCCACTGATTTCCTTCAATTGGTTGAGTTTCAGTTTCTGGCAAATAGATTAATTCCTAATTTGAAATCTGGCCCAGGTGCCTCACAGCTACAAATAAACAATGGTTATCCAATCATTCACTCACACTCCTTATATCCTCATTAGGAATATTTACTTTGGCTATCCTTATTTTCAATTTCACGCCATTTTAACTTGAAGTTAATTAAAACAAGAACGTTCATTTGCACGGTTCAGCCTTCATCCCTCAACACTCTTCCTCCCTTGACTTCCTTCCCTACCTCCCTCCCTCCCCCCACCCCTTCCTGTCACCTGCACCATAATAAGAGCAAGAGTTGGTTTAACAAATTACAAGACATTGCTGAGAAAACAAGTCTGAGATCTAAGCAAAAGGCAAGAATATGAGGTCTCAGAGTGAAGCAACAAAGAAAAACTCTCCAGCACAGACACAGCCACAGATACAAGCTCTGCTAATCTGGGGGCACAGAAAATGTTTTTCCTTCTTCTCCGTAAACAAAGTTTGGATCAGGAGGCCATGCGTGACACTATCAACGTGCCTAGGACGCACGGTTTCAGCCTTGCTTTAATGTCTGATTCATTCCCCACTGTTTGTGATCCCTGGCGTGAGAGTCAGTAAAGCTTTGGTTAAGGCAGCATGGTCGTGTGAGATAATACAGCATGACTCAACAACCTAAACCATTTGAATTAATTATCAAAGGACTGTGAAATGAATAGTCTGTGTGTGTGTGTGTGTGTGTGGGGGGGGGCGACCAAAACAGAGTGAGAAAGATAGTGGGCTATTCTATAGGCTTGTCTGGCCAGCACTATCCTCTAACCAACAGCCATAGCAGGAAATCACCTAAAAGATGAATACGCTTGAAGAAACAAGGAAGAAGTTAACAGCTTGCGGTAACCAGGAATTCGAGGGGCCACCTTACAGACCGAAGCAGAACTGAACAGCCTTCAGTAGGACATGAAAACCAACTCAACTAAGTAGTCCATCTCTTGAAGACTGCAGTAGTAGTTACCTCTGCTCCTCTGGTACGCTGAGGTGACTACAAGCCCCTGCTGGGGTGTGTACGGGCAGGTAGAGCACCAGCGTGGTCTGTCAGTGTCTTCATTAGAAGGCAGATCCCCCACCCCCCACTGACACCCCAGGGACAGGTCTTGTTCACAGTGTGTGGGGCGAGGGGTACATCTTGTGTTCCACCTCACTGGCTTCACAGGCCCTGGCCTCTGATTGATGTTTTTATAAGGAAGACCTTGCACCTCCATCCCCGCAGGGCCGCGCCCGCACTTCCTGCCATCAATCACACGTCATTTCCATCGCAGCGCTCCCTGCCTGACAGGAATACTGTAAAGGTGATCTATGTGTGTGTGTGTGTGTGTTAAGTAATTATTAAGTGTCTGGCTGCACTAATAAATCATTCACACCCACCCAACTCTCCTATGCCCCCACCCTCTCTCTCCCTCTCCATCTCTATCTCCCCATTCCTCCTCTTTCTCTGTTTTTAATCTTCGCTGTTTTCAGACAGAAGAACGAAGCAGAGACTCTGGGGGTCTGGTTCTCTCTATACCCCACATGGAGGGAGGAGGGATGGAGAAATAAGGGGCGGAGGGATAAAAGGGTGGAGGGAAGGAGGCGTGAAGGAGCAGGGGGAGGAAGGATAGAGGTGTGCAGAGGTGGAGGGAAGAAAGGGTGGAGGGAAGAAGGGGTGGAGGGGTGGAGAGGCAGGGGGAGGAGGGTTGGAGGGACGTAAATGTGGAGGGATATAGGGAAGGAGGTGTGGAGGGAAGGAGGAAAGAAGCTGACTGGGAGGCCTTGGGCTGCCATCGTTGGCGTTAATGAGAAGCCTACCATCAATCAGAGGAGGAACGGGAGGACTGTGAAGAAGGCTGTGATTACAGACGGGCAGCGCTGACAGACAGCTCCTCCACTCCCCCACACTTGAGCAGTGTAAACATGTGTCAAGGTGACTATGGGTCAGAGGTCGAGGGTTGGACCGTTATCGGAATCGGATGCTGGTGCCGACCTGGCTGTCAGACCAATGGCTGGACAGCAGAATGGATGGAGATGTATGAGAAAGAATACAGAGACTGAACATTTGGAGAGAAGGAGGGGAGTTTTGTATTCGCAGCCCATATATAAAACATCTGGAGCTCCCAGAGATGGAATGACTTGAATAACCAATGCAGGAGTGTAATTACTCCCTGGCAACATGTCAACAACTATTCACATGTACATCCACTGCAATCAGCGTAAATATATACATGAGCAGTGTCTTTACAATAACCCAACTGCATGCAGCTAATAAGTCGAGTATGACAGAGCACCATTTTGTAGTTTGTAATTGGTATGTGAAGTCATCGGTAACATTTTACAATAAGGGTGCATTAATGAGCATTCATTAATGCTGTCACTAATGCATGAATCATCATCAGTTAATATATAACTCAGAAAGTACTTAATTATGCACTGATCATGAACACATAATTTGTCACATATGATTTACTATTAAGTAAAACCGGAATCATGTATCAATTCCTATTGATATTAATGGGGTGATTGACTGGGTTTTTGGGGTATTTCACACTGTTGCTTAAGGTCTCCGAATAGGGTATGTAACATTGGTTGGGCTGAAAATGGCCCGGGTGCTGTTCAATGCCCCCTGGTGATTCCTGTGAAATTGTCCCGGGAAAAAACGCAAGATTTTCTCCTTTTATGGTATGCTCATGAATATATAGATGAGCTGTGCGCTGATTGGTTGGTTTTCAATGAGTGAAGCTGCGGAGCAAGAACCTAACACGGTGCTGTGCCGAAATCCCACTCCCTGACAGAATTCCACTCCCCTATGAGTGAACGCACGCAATGCCTTCCTAGCATAGGCTATTGCTATGTGTAGGTTGGCGAACTGAGGGGATTTTTACAAGTAAACTGTTAAACCTTGATTCCCTCGTCTTAAGCTTTGAGAAAACTGTCCTTAAAATAAGTTATTGATGTTTCATTGCAATATAGGTGATGTTGCGCTCCACTTGAGAGCCTATACGATTTGTATGTGCAACATGTAAATCTGAATGATTGTTTCACGAAAATAGACGTGATGTTGAGCTGCACTTGACAAACTATGTTGATGTTGTGCTACACTGTTCTATCATCGGAATGAGTTAATATATAAATGATGTTGTAGTAGGCAGTGCGCACGTTCACTTGTAGGGGAGTGGAATTCTGTCAGGGAGTGAGATTTCGGTACAACAGCTGCCAACAGCACTCACTGAAATATGAAGGTGGAGACTTGAAATAAAAACATGCAAATAAATTGATTGTGTCTACACAACACTATTTTCAACAGACTGACTAGATTTGAAATGATAACGTTAGTTGTTTCCACTTCTGTTCTTGAAGCAAACGGGATTGACTTCGGTGGATAACGTTACAGTTTAGCAACCAAACTATATATCGTGATTCAACTCAGCTAGATATCTCAGGCAAATTTAAATGTAAAATAACCTGACAAAGATGTGGACAAACATGCATCGTGAATTGTAGATTTACATGACAACACAGGTTATTTATTTGAATGAAACAGTCAGGAACATGAAATAACACGTTAGCCCCATTGCCAATAAACTAGGCTAAATCATCACACACTCTACCTACACTCTTGCGTTAGCAAGCTAAAGTAATTTACATGCCTACATTCTAGGTGTTTTCTCTAGCTAGGTGTTTTTTCTTGCATTCCTTGCAAATCAGCTAGTCTAGCTAACATTGACTAGACGGGCATGGCTGGTATTTGTCAATACCGTAGCGTAGAAGATTCCTATGCAGTTTGACCCTCAATTACACATTTGCTCGAACCATTTCATCAAGGACGGTTTTGAAAACCTGGGACAAAAAAAAAAAGAAAAGAGGTGCGTTCAGACCTTATGTTCATCACAACCGCAATCTGTTATGTGATTTTGTCGGTAACAGTTATTAACAATGCTAACGTATCCTGTATCTAGCACCTGCCTGTCTCCAGTTCTTTCAAATAAATCTAGACCGGCGTTAGCAATAGGCTAACTGTTAGTGACAAAATCATACTTCCAGCTTGCGTTTGTGATGAGCATCCGGTTGGAACAGCACCTCTTTTCAGCAACAGCGGCTTAGCAAATCCTTCTTTAAATTGTCCAAGGTTTTCATTCAAAACTGTCTTTGGTGAAATGATCACGTGGTTCATGTAGCTCGCTGTAGTTCCAAAAAACCCGACTGCTGTCAACCATTTAGAATGGTTTTCAATGAAGCTGGGCAACGGAAGTCGCTTTCTCAGGCAAATGACAAATGAAACAGGCTCGGTTAAAGCAATCCTATATTCTGATACGAGTCTTCAGCTGACTCGTATCTACAAAAGGCAGTCCTCCCTGACAAGGCCGTAATCATAATACATATTGGGGTGGACACATCCCCCCAATATTCAAATATGGTCAAAATGTCCCTCCCAATATATTGATATAAAAATATAAATGTGCTACACTACGACAGGCAACCACCCACGCTGTCCGAAATTATCATAAAAATAAATCCCCCCCCAATGTTGACTCCATTGCTACGGCCTTGCTCCCTGACGTGTTTAGTGTAGAATGGAGTGAAATACAACATTGTGAACACTCACTGCCAGTGAAACACAGAAAAAAAGCTAGAGCTTTTTCGTCACGTGGTTCCGGTAGCTCGCTGTAGTTAAAAAAAAAAAACACTGCTGTCAACCTGGTTTTTCGGCGGGACAGACAGCAGCACCATCTTGATTCACGGATATTTCCCAAACACAATGTTAATTGGTTACTGGTGTGTTGTATCATGTCTGATACTTTATTAACATTTATGTATTACATTAACTTATAATACATAACGCAATATTGTGAAGCAGAGCTAGAATGGCTATGCTAGCTACCATACTGTACCAACTGTACATAACAAACAGTAGCCTAATGACTACATTGTTCCACTTAACGTTTAACCTTCAAGTAAATGGGACTTGTTAAAAAAAAAAATCATCAGCCCACTTACAATTTACCATATTAACAACACTTATATTTGTAGTACTTGATGCAAGTTGAATCTAACCATTATCACCAGCAACTGTTCAATAGAAAAAAAATTAACAGAATATACAAGACAGCATTCAATAAAACATGTTATTGTACAATATGTCCAGTGCTCTTCCACTCCTTCTGTTTGTAGTGATCAGGTGATCTAAATGTCTGCTGTTCACAAACCTCAGACCGCAGTAGTAGATGCATCTAGTTGAGCTAACTAGCTAGTGAGTGGACATGAAATTCCTGCCGAGCGTTGCTGGACGATAGGGGACCCAAGGCTTAATCTGCAATTCATTGTTGCTAGCTCTAATCAGATGTACTATAGGCTAATAAGAGCAGACTCTGTATAATTTGTATGCCAACGAACATCTACAGCTGGCTATATGAAATACTACTAATAACAATTGATATGTGGTGGTTGAAATATGAAAAAATGCAGGATTTTCATAAATTTACCAGTTAACTTGCTTCGGACCCCTTAATCTACCATTCATTGTTGCTAGCTCTATTAACTAGGCTAATAAGAGAAGACTAACTTTGTATGCCAACGAACACCAATAACTAGAACTACTTTGACAGACTATAAACCAACGGACTTCTGGTTATGATACACGTGCTCTCTAGCTAGCTACAGTAAAAGTGTTGCTTAGCTGTACGTTAGATACTAGACTTAGTCTAGCTCTAACTGCATTTAGAATCTAACAAGCTATAATCTTACAATACATTTTATCTAAAGCTGGCTATATGAAATACTAATAATAACAATTGATATGTGGTGGTTGAAATATGAAAAAAATCATGATTTTCATCAATTTACCAGCTAACTTGCTTCCGAGACACTGAAAATGAATGGGGTTCAACGGTGGAAAATACAATGTTTGGAACTATAGGTTGCATGAGACACGCTTTACTTCCGCATTCCTTGATAACAATTGGAGTCTATGGAAGTGTCCCAACTCTCTTTTTCTATGGCTCTGGGAAAGATGTGTCAATGGACTTTGAGGTTCACTGTATGTCCATTTTACCCACCGAATTGTCGTTATTCAACTATGACAAGGTAAAATCTGTTTTGCAATCAATGACTCCTTTAAGATATCAGAGCCCATACTTATTTACTTTTACTTGAGTAAAAATGTATAGTCAGTACTTTCCGTTACTTACAGTTTCAACCAGGGACGTGCACAGGCTATGGCTAAGGTTGCACGGGCAACTGCCCGTTTGCTCTCCTCGAGTCAAAGTGCCCCTCCGAGAAAAATAAATAAATAATAGTGAATTTAAACAGCTGCAGAATTTCATGTAGACCTAGGTTTTAAAAATCGCCACCCGCAACATTTCATAAAGTAGCCTTAATCACATCCAATCGATAAGCCTTATGGGCTACGAGAGTGGAAGCCACAAGGGGGAGGGGGTATGCCCCTTACTCTGTTTACTCTGCGGTACTGCACGCGACCGGCACCTGAGCCTGTATTTTCTTGCACTTAAGAGACGGTCACGGTTGTTTTATTCTGTGTCGATAAAAAAATGCTTTGACGTTGTCAGAAAAGGTGAGTTTTAAGTTGTAGAATGTATAACAAACGAACAATCTTCATAAATCCAGGCTCAGTTTGCCAAGTTTAGCCTAAATAATCAGCGGCTAGTTTACCTACCAGACAACCAGCCCGTTATCACATGCAAATTTTTTGGTAGGAAAACTAAGCTATATGTCTGCTGATGGTTAGCTTATAACATTTTGTTTTAACAAGAAGAATAACTGATGGAAGTAATGCATTACATTAATTATTATCATTAGCTGGCAGGCTATTTTTTTTCTTTTTTCAGGTCAGAGCAACTGCCCTTCAAAAGTCCTGTGCACGTCCCTGGTTTCAACACTCTGCAACCTCCATTACTTTTTCATAACCTACCTCCTTTTCATGTTATACTCTTTGTTAGTAAATACAGGCGCAGCAAATGGCCTGTATTGCTAGCTCCCATCTCCAGCCTGTTACGGTCTGGCTGTCTGAACACGTCTTTACTGCAGACCCTGAGGCTACTTTATCAAGATCCACTGAAGCAACGTCATGACTGGACACACAGCAATGGAGGCATTTCTAAGTCAAACAAGTATCTACATTACTTTTCTTGTTCAATAAGTTAGGGTAATACAATATAATTGTGTGTTCAAATATGTAGTATTGGCCATACAGCAGCATTTGGTTTCCTTTGTCCACATCTCGGGAGAGCACTGGTAATTAAGTCATCAGCCTTCTCCCGCAGTTGGAAATAAAGAAAGATAAACATCTATGGTAGAGTCAGGTCTGAGGTTAGTAATATGACAAGTGGAGTGGAAGACAAACATTGTTTTGTTCATACTGTAAATTACATCACAAGGGTGATGGTGAAAATTGAACCTCCACAGAAGCAACTAAATTAAGGATGCAGAGTATTTTTTCTACCAACAATCTACAGTATGTGTAAAAATAGAGATGACAGCTCTACACAACAAAGAAAGTTTGATGTGTACGCATGACATGAATAATCCCTGTTTTGAACTGTTCATGAAAGTTATCGATGAACACAGTTTCACAAAATGAATGAGAGAATACGTGTGACCACAAGAATCAACAAGTATGAAACAGTTCCATAGTTCATTCCAATAAATAAACTGAACATCCGTCCTAAACGAAACATACACCAGGAGCACGTATTGACACATAGCGTGCTGATATTTATGTCTGAAATACACCACACAGTTCTAAAGGAAGCATCGATTCCACATTAGTTTATGTTTCCAGAATCCACCAGGAGTCTGTCAATCCATCTGCTGCAGAGCTTGTTGGGCCCTCAGCCCCCTAAAGAGAATGAAGCAGATTCACATCCAGTTTCAGGCTCTCATCAGATGTCTGTCTTGTTCTGAATGTACGGGCTCTTCAGAGGACGCAAGTGCGCAAGCACAGGATCTAATGAATCCCCCACAGATAAATAAACAGACAGACCTACAGACAGAAAGACAGACAGACCAAGAGACAGACAGCCAATAACTTTGAGAGGCCACAGCACAAATAAGACAACTCAGTTTAAACACTGCAGTCCTCTTTCACCTGAAGAGACCCTGGAGGGCAGGGAGAGGGACAGGGGGCGGGCACAGGGAAATAAATCCACTTCAGTAGAGATGAGATGAAGGATGCCAGTGTCACAGGTAACAGAATGAACTAGATGGTGAGGGCTCTCTTTCTCTCTCTCTCCTCTCCTCGCCTCTACATCTGTCATTTTCCTTCCTTTTGTCCATAGATTACGGTTTTTCTCAATTGCTACAACACAAAAGCCCATTGGCCAAACGAAGTTCTCAGTTGCCTGAACTCATGTAGCTCTTGTGCCTGTCTGTTGTCAATACCTTAAAGGGGCGATTGATTGCAAAACCGATTTGACCTTGTCATAGTTGAATAACGACAGTTCGGTGGGTAAAATGAACATATAGTGAATATCAAAGTCCATTGAAACCTCTTTCCTATGCAAATCTCAAAATGAAAAAAAATGGCTGTAAAACGCTAGCTTTTCATCAAAGCCACCGGAGTGACGTAGGACGGGGCCCGCCCTTTTTGGCTCCGGTCTGTATCTTTGTCACGCCCCAAAATTTACATCCAGACCAGCCCACTCACTGGTGTTCCTGCCCAGTCCCAGGTAGCGTAGATCTCCGATGCTAGTTTAGCTGTGCGCTGCTCAGTAGGCTACTTCTAAGCAATAACAAGGATATTGAAAATGGACCACGGTTGTAAATGCTGTGTTCCAGGCTGTACAGGGAAGGTTAACACTTATAGTCTTCCCAAGGACCCAAACATTCGACAGGCATGGCTGCTGTTTGTCTATGAGAAGATCTCGGCGAAGTTCGACACGCAATTATACATTTGCTCTGAACATTTCACCCAAGACAGTTTTGTCAACCTTGGACAATTTCAAGCAGGATTTGGTAAGAAGCTGAACCTGAAAAGATGTGCTGTTCCGACCGTACGCTCATCGCAACTGCAAGCTGTAAGTAGGCTACAGTATGATTTTGTTGCTAACAGTTATTAGCAACGTCTCCTGTATCTAGCACAGGTACACTGCTAAACACATCAACATACTTTACTTAGCAAATGACTCTAGCTAGATAAGCTGTAGTCGGCATTAGAAGGGAAGCTTCCAAAAAAATAGCTAAAAAACTAATAGTAGTCTGGCCTATTGCTAACACCTGTCTAGATGATGTATTTGAAAGAACTGGAGAAAGGCAGGTGCTAGATACAGGATAAGTTAGCATTGCTAATAACTGTTACCGACAAAATCATACTACAGCTTGCGGTTGTGATGAACGTAAGGTCGGAATGCACCTCTTTTCAGCAACAGCTTCATAGCAAATCCTGTTTAACATTGTCCCAGGTTTTTAAAACCGTCCTTGGTGGTTCGTGCAAACTTCTTGCGGGTCAAACTGCACAGGGATCTTCTTTGTTACGATATGAACAAACATCAGCCATTAACGCTGATTTGCAAGGAATGCAAGAACAGCTAGATAGCGAAAAACACCTACTGTACTACCAGGCATGTAAACTAGTTTAGCTTGCTAACGTAAGAGCATAGGTATGCATAGGAGCATAGGATGTCTCTTATGGTTTCTTCCCTTTAGCACTATTTTTTGGTTGTTCACAATATGTACTTCTTGTTTTTGACTACCCGCAATGCTGTGGGGCTATCTTGTTGTTATTATCAGTGACCTATGCACTTTGTAAAGCTCTCTCTTGGAAGTCGCTTTGGATAAAAGCGTCTGCTAAATGAATAAATGTAAATGTAGGTAGAATGTGTGATGATTTAGCCTAGTTCAGGGGTTTTCAAAGTGTAAGACGGTGAGCCCCCCTTGAGAAAACATCAAGTCACTGGGGCCTCCCCCATTTTAACGGGGTCATAGAATGATTTTTGGGGGGGTATTTCACACTGTTCCTTAAGGTCTCCGAATAGGGTATGCAACATTGGTTGGGCTGAAAATGTCCCGGGTGCTGTTCTATGCGCCCTAATGCACCCTGTGAAATAGCCCTGGAATAAAACGAGAGAGGGGTTTCTTCTTTCTATGGTATGCTCATGAATATATAGATGAGCTACGCGCTGATTGGTTGGTTTACAACGAGTGAAGCAGCAGAGCAAAACGCAACATGGCCAACATTACTCACTGAAACATCGAAGGTGGCGACTTGAAATAAAAATGTACAAATAAATATATTGGTCTGCACAACACTGTTTTCAACAGATTGACTAGACATCATTTGAAATGATAACGTTAGTTGTTTCCACTTCTGTTGTCGAGAAAACGGGATCAACATAGGCAGTGCCGCCACTCCCGCCACGCGCATTGCGCGTAGGGCACCAAGTGCTGAGGGGGCATCAAAAATAGCCTAATGAAAAATCATCATAGTCATAATAATTATAATGCAGATATTATTTTAGTATAGAAATAGTATGCTCTTTATAGGCATGCATATATCACAAAACAGCCAGACCAAGAGATATATTTAATTGCTCAAGAAAGTAACGCTGGGGCCCGCTGCAAATAGGTAGCTAACTCTAGGAAAAATGAAACTCACATTTGAAAGCGGTGCCCAAAAGCAGCCCCCCAAAAAATCTGAATTAAATGCCAAACTTACAAAACATACTTGTCTTTTTCGACCAGCCGGTGAAGGAGGGTGCATAGAAGAGAGGTATTGTACTGTTTGCTATAGCTATTACTGTACCACGTAGTGTAAGGGGCCCCATTATCGTCCACAACCGTTTCTTCCGTTAATTTCTTAAAGAAGATATGCAGCAGCAACGAAAGAAAGTAACTTATCGATATGTACACATCTTATATTGCTGCACACCAAATTACAGCTTCTTACTTTGAGATTTGAGTATCTAAATACGCTCTCAAACCGTATGTAGTATCTGCCTTGCGCAGCGTCAAACTGACTACAAAAAAGAGAAAGTAGAAAAAGTGCTTAATTAGCCTATAAAATATATTACATAACTGACATTATTAGCAAACATGCTAACGTATGCGACATAGTAGTATCGTGCAGTTGCAGCGATTGCGTTTGACTATTTACAGTAAACATACAAAAAACATAATCAAAGTTACAATAACTCATTGTATTTCAGTTATATACATATTATGATCGTGTAAAACATACAGTCATTGCTTTCTACATGTTTCACACGACAGATCGAAAATACATTAAACTTCACAGCTATTTGACAGTTGCTATGTGAACGATGCCTGGTTTGTGTACGTTCCAAACTTCCTTTGCTTTCCCGATCTCTATGGGCGTCAAAGTAAAAGTCCCATTCACCGTTTACGCTTAAATCATATTCTGTGAAAGAGGATAAGGGAGAGCCAGGCGTGCGCCAAGCGTACATGTATTGAATACATTTCCCTCACAAGACAAGCTTGAGTTTTGATATTGTGCATTTATTATAAGGCTCTCAGAATGTTCCAAAAAGTTCAGTTGATCGCGTCTGGGTCCTGTTGGTATTTGTATTACATTATCCCTTACATATGTGGGGGGAGGGGGGGGGGGCTCTCAGACTTATTCTGCGGGGGGACCTCATGTGTTTCCGTTACGGGCCTGGACCTAGTCAAGGTTTTTATGTGAGGTGAAATCAAAACTTCACATTAATGTGAGCTATATATATATATATTAAAATTATAACAAGGATATTGAAAATGGACCACGGTCGTAAATGCTGTGTTCCAGGCTGTACAGGCAAGGCTAACACTCAGAGGCTTCCCAAGGAGCCAAACATTCGACAGGCATGGCTGCTGTTGTCTATGACAAGATCCCGGCGAAGTTCGACACTCAATCATTCATTTGCTCTGAACATTTCACCAAAGACAGATTTGACAACCTCGGACAATTTCAAGCAGGATTTGCTTGGAAGCTGAACCTGGAAAGAGGTGCTGTTCCGACCGTATGCTCATTCCAACCGCAAGCTATAAGGACAGTATGATGTTGTGCAAACAGTTATTAGCAATGCTAAGGTGTCCTGTATATAGCATACCAGGTAGAATGCTAAATACGTTTCTACACACATCAAATGAGAGTCAGATGGCTGAGCGGTTAGAGAGTCGGGCTAGTAAACTGAAGGTTGCCAGTTTGATTCCCGGCCGCGACAAATGACGTTGTGCCCTTGGGCAAGGCACTTCACCCTACTTGCCTCGGGGGAATGTCCCTGTACTCACTGTAAGTCGTTCTGGATAAGAGCGTCTGCTAAATGACTAAATGTAAATGACTCTAGCTAGACTAGCTGTAGTTGGCATTAGAAGGAAAAAATTGCCAGAAAACGAACAGCAGTCTGGTTTATTGCTAACGCCTGTCTAGATAATGTATTTGAAAGAACTGGAGAAAGGCAGGTGCTAGATACAGGATCCGTTAGCATTGCTAGTAACTTACTAGTAGTTACTAGTAACACCTAGACTGTAGGCATGTAAACAAGAGCATAGGTAGAATGTGTGATAATTTAGCCTAGTTTATTGGCAATGGGGCTAACGTTGTTTCATGTTCCTGACTGTGTTTCATTCAAATAAATAACCTGCGTTATGTAAATCTACAATTCACGATGCATGTTTGTCCAGATCTTTGTCACGTTATTTTTTAGCAAGATATCTAGAGCTGGCTAACTGAAGCCGAGTAGAATCACGATATGGTTTGGTTGCTAAGCTGTAGCCTAACATTCTACCCGCCTAAATCAATCCAGTTTGCTTCAACAACAGAAGTAGAAACAACTAACGTTATCATTTCAAATGATATGTAGTCAATCTGTTGAAAACAGTGTTGTGTAGACGCAATCGATTTATTTGCACGTTTTTATTTCAAGTCTACACCTTCGGTGTTTCAGTGAGTGCTGCTGTTAACCGTGTTGCGATTTTGTTCCCCAGCTTCACTCGTTGAAAACCAACCAAACAGCGCGCAGCTCATCTAAATATTAATGAACATAACATAAAAGGTGAAAAGCTAGTGTTTTTTCCCGGGAACATTTCAGAGGATCTATCAGGTGGCATTGAACAGCACCCGGGCCATTTATAACTCAACCAATGTTACATACCCTATTCAGAGACCTTAAGGAACAGTGTGAAATACCCCCCAAAAACAGTAAATCGCCCCTTTAAACCATTTCACATGGTAAAAAACAATTTGCAGATCTCACTTACAATTTTCAGCAAAACTCTAACACATTCTTATTTTTAAAACACATTCTGCACTCTAATGCTCATGTCATCCATACTGGTAAACACAAATGGCAACAATCAAATACAAATAGAGAAAACATGTCATTGACTAAACATAACCACTCAAAATTGATTTCATTTGTTTCAAATAATGTGACACAACCAATATAAGCCAGTTCAGAGAGCAAACAGGTTGTTGAAGGTGGGAAAATATTGCATGTGATGTCGACAAAGTGCTCTGGCCTAACCCAGCCCAAAGACAAGAAGAAGCACATTGATCACATGTTTACTCCTTTGATTTTTGTCTCTTTTACTGTAGTATTGTATACTGTAGTACAGTGCATCGTAGGCTGTATACTGTACAATGAACAAATTGTATGGCCCTGAACATTGTGCTTTCCATTTGTTACAGTAACAGTACTGACTGCCAATAGATTTTGACTGGTTGCAGGTTCATATCAACAAAGAACAAGAGTGAGTTGTGAGAGTGAGATGCAGGGTACAGTACTGTATAGGGGTACCAGGAGGAGAAAGAGCAAAAAAATTGCAAAGATCAAAGCAGAGTAGTAATTTCTGATCAATTTTGAGCTACTATGATAGAACATGTCTTTGTTCATCAAAAGACAATGACGGATACAAATGAAATTTGTTTTGAGCTTACGTAAAAATGTACTTCTACCTGAGAATTATATGTTTTGAACAATGTGTTTTCTATTTATTACATTTATGCATTTAGCAGACGCTTTTATCCAAAGCGACTTCCAAGAGAGAGCTTTACAAAAGAGTCACTGGTAGGTCACTGATCATAACAACGAGGTAGTCCCAAACATTGCAAGCAGCCAAAACATGAAGCATACATCGTGAAAAAAACTAAACAAGTGCTAAAGGGAAGACCCATAAGTGCATGCAGTTATACAAGTTACAAATAACAGTTTTTTTTTATTGCGTTGACCTGTTTAAAGAAACTGGGATTCACTCGGTTTTCATAATCACTGTCTCAGCAGAGCAGAGGACACCTCTTGCAAATGTGTTAACACTTTCTCATTGGATTGACACAATTTCCCCACCCTTTTGCAAAACAGTTAACACGGATGTCATTCAAGCAGTCCAAACTCCATTGTTTTAGCTATGGGGAACCAAACAGAAACCTGTTTGAAACAGAAACAGAAAGCTGTTCCTAACTTTTGGAAACTATCCACATCAGTATGAAAGCACTGAAGCACCTGTTTGACACTACTTCACAAAAATCTTCATTTAGCAATCAGTATGCAGGCCTTAAAAGGTGCAACGATTGTGTTGTTCTTTGCCAACATGGATGGAAGAGGTCTAAGGCAGGTGAGAGTGAGAGGAAGAGGTAGAAGGGTCCGAGGAAGAGGAGTCCGAGTGCGAGGCGGAAGTATAGTTGGAAGGGCTCAGGTTTCTGATGACATTTGGGCAACTGTTATTGATCACATTATCAATCATGGCCTTTCCCATAGAGAGGCTGGACAAAGAGTCCAACCTGTTCTGAACAGAAGCACTGTTGCATCCAATGTCAGAATTTTTTGACAGGAAAACAGGTAATGTTGCTGGACAATATATACAGAAATATCTTCAGTGATATACTTTATGTAATTGTTCCATCATTCCCATTACATGTATTCTTTATAGAATCCAAAGGCTGCCATTCTCTGGTGGTAGAGGAAGAATGTTCAGTGTTGAGCAGTAGGCAGCCATTGTGAACATGGTTGTAGCAAACAACCATAAGGCTGCGTGAAATCAGGACAGCAGTGATTGAAGATCAGGGCATGTTTAGGAACATCAACAACGTGAGTGTGTCCACCATTGACCGCATCCTAAGAAAGAATGGCTATAAAGCAGCTCAAAGGAACTCTGACGTTGTGAAGGAGGCCAGATGCCAATATGTGGAGGTAAGGAAACATTACTACAGTATACAGTAATGTCATGTCATGCAGTTAGAGTCAACTTGAGTCACTTTTCATTGTAATAATTGTCTTTTTTTACTTAGAGAAAAATGGAGCTTGAAGCTGAGGGGGCACATGTCTTTATTTATGTTGATGAATCCAGCTTCAATCTTTGCAAAGTGAGGCGACGTGGAAGGAACCTCATTGGGCACAGGGCCACTATAGCAGTTCCAGGACAGAGGGGCGCCAACATAACCATGTGTGCTGCCATCTCCAATGGGCAATATTCCCACTATTGGCCCATACAACACCGAGCGCCTCATAACATTCCTGGATGCATGACAGGCTGATCCCACCTGAGGAGAGAGGGCTGTTGAGGCCTGGCATGCCACTCTTCATCATCATCTGGGACAATGTGGCGTTCCACCACTCTCGCCTTGTCAATGAGTGGTTTGCAGAACACCCTTCGATGATGATGCAGTTTCTTCCAGCATATACCCAATTTGTTTATCCCAAAGAGGAGTTCTTCAATGCTTGGAGGTGGAAGGTTTATGATCACCGTCCCTATGAGCAGATGCCCTTGCTGAATGCAATGACTGCTGCTGCCCAAGAAATAGGTGCAGAAAAATTTCAAGGTTGGATAAGGCATGCAAGAAGACTTTTCCCCACCTTCAAGACAGAAGAGACTGAGTATCATTAGTGGCTATTTCTTATATATTCTACAGTAATACATATTTATACTTTACTCTAATAGATTTTATTTAGGTTTATTTTGTGTAATATTTACAGTATTTCAGTTTTCAGCCACAGTTTGAAAATAAGAATCAATGGAATCAATAAAATCTGCATCAAAACATTTCTGATTCTGGATCCAATTCTATGCAAGAAGGCAAATTTGACAACAAATGGCACTGGCATGAAAGCTACATACAGTAATGGGCTACAATGACAACCAATGGTGCACTGATTCGCACTGAGTGGTGTATTTGATATTTTCTTGTTCACTGTGTAATGGTTGATTGGAAGAGCTCATACACTTGTTTGCAAGTTGTGGTGTTTGAAGGCAAATTTGCTTTTGTTGCATATTTAAAATCTTTTGGCACGGTTAGAGCCCTTTGCAAACAAAATGTGACATTTTGACCATGAGTGCCACTGTTTCGGCCTGTGTGTTAACTGTTTTGAAAATGTGGAGTTAGAGTTGACTGCTGCATCAAAGCAATCAAGAAAAACTGTAAAACAAAATGAACCCCAAAAAGTGCAAGACTGTACCTGTAGAAGAACAATCAACAGTAAAATATTTCACAGCGAGTACAAGAGTTCAAGAGTTAACTTTGTTATAACTAACCTACAAGAGCAACAAGTCTCTCAATAAGAGTCATTGTGATCATGGAGGAAACTAACATCAGGTCCAATCAAGCATTCCTAAGTGCCGTTGTACTCCCGGAACAAGTGTGTCTTGAGCCTTTTCTTGAAGGTGGGGAGACAGTCAGTGTCCCTGATGGAGGTGGGGAGCTGGTTCATTGGGGGGCCAGGCAGGAGAAGAGCTTGTGTTGGGACCGGGCGGTCTTGAGCGGTGGGACCACCAGGCGGTTGTCTGAAGAAGACCGTAGGTGACGGGTGGGGGTGTAAGGCTGCTTCTTGGTGTATTGTTTACAGACTGCTTGATAGTGTATATAATTTTGATCACTTTGTTTATGATTGGAGAGCAGTGTTTGATTTTGAGCACAGGTAAATCTGTTTTGAGGCGAAAGTTTCATTTTGCAAGGGGATTCAGAGGTTTTGTAAATAGTGCTTGAAGATTAGGTTTTGTGTATACCGTTTTGAGAAAGTGGGTGACTGTTTCAAGAAATGTGTTTTAGCAATTGTGAAAAACTGTAACAGAATACTGCAAAACATTTGTTTTACTTTTTGTAACTCTTCCCCCCCCCTCTCGCTTCTCCTCCACTCTACTTTCATATAACTAGTCGCTGAGTTGCTCTGAGCCCACTCTAAACCTTTTACAATAATATTTGAAAGCGCGGGGTCAGCAGCCAGTTGGGCCTTGTGGCGGAAGGAGGATGAGGTCCAGACAGGTGTCTTTAGTCACGCCGCAGGCTCTGATACCTGCGCCCAAGGCTGGCGCCGTCTTGGCCCAGCACGCCGTGCTCACACCAGCTCCAGCTCAACCAGGCCTGTTTGATGAAGCGCAAGCACATGGACCTCGGCTAATCTCATCGCACAGCAGGTGTCCAGGTCAGAGGGGTTGGGGGGGTGGCAGGATCAGAATCAGTAGGCTCAGGCATGGAGGCTTGCTCACCACAGCCCCCCTGCCGGGGAACACACATGTACACATTTCACACAGCACCTCCTGTACCCATTCTCTCCCTCCCTCCTTTACTCTCTCTCTCTTGCCCTGAAAGTTTCATCCAGCCATTCCTCTTTATTTACTGACCACCCCCCAAACCCCCCCCCCCCCCCCCCCCCCCCCGCCCCCCCACTTGGCATTAACCACCTAGATCAGGGGTCGGCAAGTAACTTGGGCCACGGGCCAGTATTTTTCCTCGCCACTAGACGGCGGGCCAGAGTCTGGGTTACTGCCTATTTAGACGCTGCGATAGGTGCCCTTGCGATACGTGCACTCGCAACAACTAGGCCTATATGGAGAATGGGTATGTCTACTACAAATAGCTAACGATAATAAACCATGTGCATGAGCCCATTGGTGGTCTGTTAACGAACTGTATCAACATGGTCGTCACTGTCATCCCAACGTGGTGGGTCGTCATCGTTGGTGCACATAAATACTGTCATCAAGTGAGAATAGGATTACTAGGACCTAGTCAAGGTTTTAATGTGAGGTGAAATCGGAACTTCACATTAATGCGAGCAAAAATTTAATTTTTTACCTGGCTTTTTCAGTTCCTCCTGGGATCTTATCCCTTCCATTTTATTTTTTTCGCTTCAGCTTAATCTAGCTAACTCCCTCCACAACAATAAATTATGGTTTGTGTTTGAGAAACATGCGCGACAACTGAACTGCACTTTTTAATGCACGGTCTGATCATGCGCTTAATTAGATTAAAACATAATGTAGCCTATTAGCTTACTTTTCAGTCACACAGTAACTTAACAAACTTAAGGCATATCCTGTTATTCGGTGTGTGAAAAAAACAAAGAGAAAGCAGGCGATCTTCTGGCCCAATTTATAAGCGGGCAAAGCGGCCCACCGTGAATTCTCCCTATTCTCCCGATGGCCATTCCGGGCCTGAAACTATAAATTAATAAGCAATGTCGTGGGGGGTGCTATCGGGGTGCTTTGGTCTTTCTTGGGGGTGCTGAAGCACCTGCTAGCCCCTTCCTAGCGCTGCCATAGAGAGCGCTGCCCATGATTACTAACCATAACTGTGCTTTCACCTCAGGCGATCTGTCAGCCGTGAGGTGTAGCGATCATATGGTAGCGATGACATGGCGAAAAAATACTTCAGAAAAGTCAATAAGTGTATTCGACTTCATGCAGCGACGGCAGCGCCGACAGCCGGCTGCCTTGAAGCTGAGAATGCCATTGGTTACTTCAAGTCAACCGGGCTGCAGGTGACGCCGGCGCTGCATGAAGTCGACAACATCTAATGACACCATACCCAGTTTCCGGTTTCAAAATAAAAGTCGACGGGGAAAAAAACGTTATAAAAAATATATCATTGGAAATATTTTGACGGGCCAAATAAAATCGCTGGCGGGCCACAATTGGCCCGCGGGCCGCCTGTTGCCGACCCCTGACCTAGATACATAGAGTTCTTGAAGCTGTCCTGTCTTGTAATGCAGAATGTTCTGTCTGGCTCTGCCTCCTCCCCCTTATCCTGGCTGACCTCCGGGGCTGTCAGGCTCACAGCAGGTTGGGGCTGGACGACTCAGACTTGCAGATGTGTTTGGGTGAGACCTTGTCCACCCTCCTGTCTTCATGGCGGCAGTAATGATGACGGCTGCGGCGGAGGGTGCTGTATGCAGGGGTGATATTCTGTGCAGATAAGAGAGAGATATAGTTGCAGGAGTCACTCAGTGATTAGTGTTTATCACTAGAATTACAGGGACGAAGCCTTAAAGCTATTATTGAGGCTTGCTGGTTGGGGTGTGTGTGTGTAGGTGCGTGTGTGCGTGCATGTGTGTTTGCACCTGCTGAGCTTGGATTCTATGACTAGGCATCTGATGTCTGACCTGAGAGTGATGGGTTATTCTAGACATGTATATTTCCCCTCTCTCCTGTTGGGTGTGTGGACTTCATTAGAGCAGCAGTGTTGGCACCACACCCCAACATGAACCAATCCAGACTGCCCAAGGCCTGCCCCATCTGTGCATCTCCCTTACGGCCCAGCCCTGAACAGGCGGCTCCCTCACATTGTGAAATATTCAACATGTTGAAATTGTTTAAAAGCAGTTTGGTGGCATCCTTTTTATTTCACCACCTTTAAAAGTAAATTGCTCTAATTACCGCATAACATTAATTATTAACGTCTTAGGTGAATACGGGGTGCGGAAAAAGAATCAACATCGCAGCATTAAAACTGCAAGGTCTCCCTTTACAGAAGTGTGTTGTTCACTCATGTGGGGTGTGGAGAGAGAGAGCTCAGGAAAGTAATGGGTTTAGATGTGAAGCCACGAGCACTCCATTACTTCAGCAGCACACTAAACTCTTAAATATCAACAAAGGCACATCCATGGGCCTTCCTTATGAGGGTCTTCTTGCAGTCCACACACATAAGGGAGGAGGGGAACCATAGAAATAAAACCCCATTCTTCAGAAATGTAATGTTTGAGTTGCTGTATAAAAATCTTCTGGCCCTGCAAACATACAGTAATATAAATGTTATAAATGTTGAGGGTTGCCCAATGATTATTGTTAAAATGACAGTTCAGTAGGTTTAATTAAAAAAAAAGGAAAACAATTTAGCATGGCTATAAATGAAACCGACTGCAAGACACACAATAAGTAACGCTAATGTCATTAAGCCTTCTCTTTGTTAGTGTGCCTAGTGGAGTAGTTATTGCACCTAACCATAAAACAGGTAATGTGATAATGGATTATTAAATCCAAAATTCACCAGGGCTCTGAAAATTAATTTCAAGCAAAACACAGACATTCCTGTAACATTTAGATATACCAGTACCAATAATAGCATGCCAAACACAGTCTCTTTGCTCGTTAAAATACAAATGGAGAAGTCTGAGACAAAAGTTTTTTGTAAACACACTTTCAGATGGAACTTTATAAGCGCAGCTAGTTCAGGCAGGGCAATCGGGCAGCGCGCGTCATTCATGTAAGGGGGACTCCACCTTCCTTTCCTCCCCCCACAAATGAAGCTTAGTTCAGTCAGGCAAGACCGATCCCTTCATCCAAGTTCAAGTCTTTTATCCACTTCTCACTCCCCCCAATAAGAACGCTCTACTTTCCTCTGTTCCTATGTCGGGCTGTCATCTGGGTTCAGTTCGATTAGCGTTCCCGTCTATCAATTAACACTGTCACATGATCCCGTGCCATTAAATATGATTCTCTTCCTGTGTAGTTTGTCCATGCTATCACGTGTGCAATGTTGCCGTGTTCGTGCTGGATGTCGGATTAGAAGCTGGACCTGTTGCGGAGGCCTTCCTTGTTTCGGTTCCACCGCCCCGGTTGCTCGGTGTGGCTCGCTGCTCGTTGGGGCTCCGTTGGGTCTGCAGTCAAGTCGGGGCTGCACGCTCTGGTTGTCTCGGCGCCCAGGTTGGGGTGCGGCTACACTCCCTGGTCTCCGCTGGCGGCTCCCTCGCCGGTGGGCCTTGGCCTCTTATGGGTCTGGCATGTCTCCTCGATTGAGGTCTCACGTATTGCGGGGCGGGTATGGTTTTCTAATTCTGTTGTTCCTTGTTCCTTTCCCTGAGTGCAATGCTAGGGTTTCCACCGGAGGTTTATTCTGCGCCGTCCTGAAATCAGCTGACCCGAGGTTGGCTAAGGACTCGATGGGTGAATCGTTGTTCCGTCGGTAGCCTACACTGTTCAGCTTGGTCGTGAGCTCTGTACTTTCCGACGGATGAAGGAATTCAATGGGTAAGCCTAATTTACACTGGTCGGGGATCCCGTTTACAGCAAGGTAAGATGTATATGTACACCAGGGTTTCCAGCGGAGCTGCGTTGCACATTTCTCAGTCGAACTTGGTTACAGGGTTTGTCCTGGTCGGCCAATAAATAAAATCTGCCCAGTGGGTTCTCGAACCCAGCCATGAATGCCTGACTCAAGCTTTCTGTGCACACGGAGAAGATGCGCATTGTCAGTGGCTGCTTTCATAGTTGGGGTGAAATTGACTGGAGGATATTATTCTGTTTCTGCTGTTTCATCAGTAGGCTACAATTGTTTGACCATGCTGCATCCTGTCGACTGAGACCAAATTGTCGCATTTGGCATTGTTGCTACCATGATCGCTTCCAGCAAACTTTGCGACTTAGCTACATACATGTCACGCTTGATTACGTTTTTGGGGGGCACAATTTCAGTTAGCAGATGGTACTGTTGAATTGCAATTCCATCTGAAATAATGCCTGTGACACCATTGTTTGAATGGCTTCAAAGGGGGTTCTTATTAAATGAATGAATACCAGTAGTTCAAGTCTTTTGTTTGTCAGGGACTCAGAACAACACAAGGTCCGACTGGGCACTGAAATTCTTAAGACAAGACAACGCAAGCACCTGGCATAACATATAAGTACACAGAACATAATTTACATCTTTGCTGAGCTTAAATAAGTGAAACTACGTAAATATACAGATAGCAATAAATAATCAACTATACTAACCCTAATACTAAAACTTCCTAAATTACAGATACAAATAAATAATACACTATACTAACCCTAAATGCACATAAAACCTATTTCAACCCTATAACCTATTCTAACCTAAGTGGAGTACAGTACAATAGTGCAAAATTGCAGATCATTGACTTTGTCAATGACCATACAGGAGCCTGGTGGCGAGGTACAGTGAGGTACAGTAGTGCAATCAGTAGCTGAAAGTGACAGTGTATAAGTGAATAGTGTGCAGTAAATCAGTGTCCATTCAGAAGCCTGATGGCCCTTGGGTAGAAACTGTTGTCCAGTCTGCGTGTGCGCGACCGGATGCTGCGGTGACGCCTGCCAGAAGGCAACGGGGTAAAGAGACTGAAGGATGGGTGGGAACAGTCTCTTAGAATCCTGCCGGCTTTCCTTAGGCAACGTGTGTGGTAGGTGTCCTGTAGGGCTGGGAGCTTTCTGCCGATGATGAACTCAGCAGAACGGACCACACTTCGTAGGGCCTTGCAGCTCCCATACCACACTGTAATACAACCAGTCAGAATGCTCTCTATAGTGCATCTGTAAAAGTTAGTGAGGATGACTGAGTCCATACCAAACTTCTTCAGGCCCCGTTTACACAGAAGAAAAACACATATTTTTATATGGTTTGGCCTTTCATTTACACGAAAACTGAGGTTTTATCACGAAAAACGATCATTTCTAAAAACTCTGGCCAAAGTGGAGATTTCTGAAAACTCAGTTTTTGTGTTTGCGTGTGCACTAGCTTAAACTGAGTTTTAGGTTCTCAAAGCTCACAGTTTGGGACTAAAAAGGCATCACGTCATGAGAGCATCCTGTTTATAGTAACACGTGCGTTTGACTTCATGCAGCGCCGGAGTCGCCTGCAGCCTGGCTGACTTGAAGCAGCCAATGGCTTTCTCAGCTTTAACGCAGCCGGCTGTCGGCACCGCCGGTGGTGCATGAAGTCTAGCATAATGGGGTCATTTATTTGTGAATTGCATTACATTTCTGAATCACTAAATACATTTGTGCATCGCATTTGTGAATCATTCAAACAAATGAACCTCGCGCCTGAAAGGTAAAGGAAGTCGGTCGTGTTATTCGTAGTTCACATTACACTGCCGCCTACAGGTTTGGCATAGTTATGATGGCGCTCGGGGGCGTATATGCAGGTTCATGTAAACAGAAACATTTTTTAAAACGTACTTGTGTGTACAACGTTATTTTAGAAAACGTAGGGGCAGAAATATTCGTTTCTGTAAATACCCGGCTATGTGTAAACGTGGCCTCAGTCTCCTCAGGAAGAAGAGACGCTTACGGGCCACTTTGACCACCTTGTCCGTGTGAACAGACCAGGTGAGGTCATTGCTGATGTTCACCCCGAGGAACTTGAAGCAGCTGACCTTCTCCACTTCCGATCCATTGATGAGTAGGGGTGCATGCTCCTCCTCCTGCCGTCTCCTATAGTCCACAATCATCTCCTTGGTCTTGCAGATGTTAAGAGAGAGGTTCTCTGTAGGCTGACTCGTCACTGTCAGAGATGAGGCCCACGATGGTTGTCGTCAGCAAACTTAACGAGGAGGTTGGAGCTGTGCGTTGCCGCACAGTCGTGAGAAAACAAGGAGAACAGGAGAGGGCTGAGCACACAGCCCAGGGGGATGCCTGTGTTGGTGATCAGTATGGATGAGGTGCGGTCACCGATTCTCACCGCCTGTGGCCTCCCCGTCAGGAAGTGGAAGATCCACTTGCAGAGGGAGGTGCTTAGTCCCAGGTCCACAAGCTTGGAGACCAGTCTGAAGGGGATGATGGTGTTGAATGCTGAGCTGTAGTCAATGAACAGCATCCTCACATACGTATTCCCCTTGTCCAGGTGGGAGAGAGTGGTGTGCATAGTCAGAGCGATGGCATCGTCTGTAGACCTGTTGGACCGGTATGCAAACTGCGAAAGGTCCAGGGTGGGGGGCAGCGAGGAGCAGATGAATGATTTGACTAGCCGCTCGAAGCACTTCATGATGACAGGTCAGTGCTATCGGGCGATAGTTGTTCAAACATTTGACCTTGGTGTTCTTGGGCACAGGGATAATGGTGGTCCTCTTGAAGCAGGTGGGGAGTACAGACAGGTTAAGGGAGAGGTTGAAGATGTCACTGAAGACCCCTGCCAGCTGGTCAGCGCAGCCCCTGAGGGCCCTACCTGAAATGCCGTCTGGGCCAGGTGCCTTGCGAGGGTTGATATTTTTAAAGCACAGCCTCACCTCGGCTACAGTTAGTGTAGGCACACCACTGGCTTGGCCTTCAGGTAGCTCCACTGCAGGGGAGTCACTGTCCCTCTCAAAGCGAGCGTAGAAGGAATTCAGCTCGTCTGGCAGTAGGACAGAGGACTGGGTCTCATTGTAGCCTCTCCCTTTGTAATCAGTAATGGCTTCACTGCAGACAGTCCACTCCACATGCGCCTGGGGTCAGAGCCATGTTAGCTGGATTCCACCTTGGTCCTGTAAGCCCTTTTCGCTGCTTTGATGGCCTTCAGAAGGTCTTATCTGGCCTTCCTGTACTCATCAGGGTCCCCAGAGTTAAAGGCGACAGTGCAGGCTCTCAGCTTGGCCCGGACCGCGGCATCAACCCAGGGCTTCTGATTTGGGAAAGACCGGACAACCTTCTTGGGGACAACATCATCAATGCAGTGTTGGATGTAGCTGGAAACAGTGTCTGTGTATTCGTTAATGTCCCCATCTGCTGCCTCCTTGAACATCAGCCAGTCAGTGGTGTCAGAGCAGTCCTGGAGGGTCGCCACACTCGTCACTCCATAGGTGAACTGACCTCTCAACCGGTCTGACCCGGTCTTCATATGCAGGGAGGAGAAGAATGATGTGATCAGCCTTCCCAAAAGCAGGGCGGGGGAGGGGTTTGTAACTAACCTTGAATAATGTATAACAATGGTCAAGGATCTGGTCTCCACATGTAAAGAAGTCAACGTGCTGATCGTACTTGGGCAGGACTTTCTTCATGTTGGCTCTGTTGAAATCACCAACAACAATGAAGGCTGCCTCTGGGTGCACATTTTCCAGACCATTGATAATTTCATACAGTTCATCCAAAGCAGCGGCCTTGTCTGCCTGGGGGGGATGTAGACTGCACTCATGACGACCGCAGTGAATTCCCGAGGCATATAGAAGGGTCTGATTTTTACAGTTAGCAGCTCAAGGACCGGAGACCAGTGAGATGCTAGTACCGCTACATCCAGTCCGGTTTGACCAATATCTTCGTTTGATCCTATTTAACTGAGGCAGATGGTATCGCTTATCACATTCCCTTTAGCAGAGGAAATGAGAAGTCAACCGTTTCATCTATACTTCACTTTTTGTATTTTGAATTGTTAATGAGCAGCAACAACAGTTACGCTTTTAAATCCATGCAATCTTCCTAATAAGTAGGAATTTCATAGTAAAATATCAGTAAAATAATTAGTTCATGAACAGACCCATTTGCAACCAATGCAAGCAACCACACCTTACAATTTCTCCAGACTTTGTATCCCTCTCTAGGTGAAATGTAAAATCTTCCCTACAGTGGGGAGTGCTAATGCACTCCTGCACTAAATCACTATGGACAGTCGTGTAGGTTGTGACTCTTACTGCTCGCTATCCCACAAAACGTGGGATACCCCATCTATGCTGCTTCCTCTCTCCAGTAGCTTCATGCAGCGGCCGCTCAGGTAGAAGTAGCCCGATCCGCCTCCCGTGTCAATATATTTTCACTGCGCCACCGTTTCAAGTGGCATTTGGCTAGGTATGGTAGGTAACCGCGGATAAGGCCTCCCTGCTTGCTGGTCTGCGTGGATGCCAATTCGCTTGTCATGCTAGTGGGGAGGTTGCAGGCCTTGTCGTGTTGGTTGGGGCGGCGGCTCCTCTCTGCCCGATTGTACAGTGTTTCCGTGGATCGCGGGTCTCTGAAACGGTGCGTGTAGGCAGTGGCCCGGAGTCGCTCCACGCAATTGCTCCAGTATGATGCACCTTCAGGGTTTTGGGTGGGTTTTTAGACTAGAGACAACTAGACTACTGATTTAACTTCTCGTACTCCCTGTAATTTATGTTATCGTTGCTTGCTTTCCTACAGGTACACTCTCGCACTTTGAGGTTCATTTTGTTGAATTGTAACTTGTTGAACTACATGCTTTAAGGTTCTTCCCTTTGGCACTTATTTGCTTTTTACAATGTATGCTTCATGTTTTGTGTCCCCGCATGTTTAAGGCTTTCGTTTTTCAGATCATTGACCTATGCACTTTCGTAAAACTCTCTTGGAAGTCGCTTTGGATAAAAGCATCTGCTAATGAACAAATGTAAATGTACATCTGACACTACAACTAGGGGCGCTTGCACTGTCGTCATTTTCCACACAGGGGTCCTTTATGTCCTTACTGGGCTATTTTAGATTGGGCTTCCTGGATCCCATCTCATGACCCCTGAGAACTCCGGGTCAATCTTCAGCCAACATTTATAACAGGTCGTTGCTAGGTGTAACAGGTCGGTATTCAGGCCCTCTTTGGAATAGGCCCTGCTACTTTTGCCGTTGCAGGTTGTCGTGTGCGGCCCGACACAGTTGGGCGTTGTCGTTGTCAGCGTACATGTCATACATTTCGTCCCGATGCTGCTGCCGTCATCGATGCCAAAGATCGCTACGGCCTTGATGGCTCTCGGTGAGCATTTGCAAATAACTGGTGGTGGTGGCAACGTTTGCGTCTTGCGTAAACGCCTTCCTCTGTCTGCAGGCATCGATGCCCTCTCCGTTGCTGGCGGATCCCAGGCCTTCCACAGTAGGCCATAACATCATTCAGAAGGCATCGGTCCTCCAGCATTTCAGGTTATCTCATGAATACACGAGGGCCTCGGTCATCTTTAGCTCTATAAATGACTAAATGTAAATGGATAACGCATGCTACACATCATACATAGGGGCGTTGGTCCCATAGCCTTTACTGGCTATTGCACATTCAGGGCTATGCAGCCCCGGCCTTGACTGGCTAAAGCATACATACCCATTAGGCACATGACTTCACGAGGGCGTCGGTCCTCCGGCCAACAAAGCCTTATATGCGCACGAGGGCCTCTGTCCTCCAGCCGGCACAGGCTGCTCACACACTCAAAGGCGTGGGCCCGCTAGCCTACATAGGGTCATCTGTACACGGGGACATCGGTCCTCTAGCCGGCACAAGGTGTTCACATAGACTCAAGCCGACTAAAGCCGGCAAAGGCTATCACCTGCATACTCGAGGGGCGTCGGGCCTCAGCCGGCTCAGGCAAACACCAACAGCATGAGGGGGTCGGGCTTCTAGCCAACATAGCTCATCATGCACTAGGGCAGGGGTCTTCAACGTTTTTCAGGCCAAGGTCCCCCAAACTGATGGCGAGATGGAGTAG
The DNA here is from genome assembly GCF_021917145.1 of Hypomesus transpacificus. NCBI lineage: Eukaryota > Metazoa > Chordata > Actinopteri > Osmeriformes > Osmeridae > Hypomesus > Hypomesus transpacificus. Next base: position 9,132,300 of record NC_061082.1, read on the forward strand.
GGACCGCCTACTATATAAATTGCATGTAATTATGTTTATTATACCTATTGCCTAACAAGGCCTATTGCCATGTTTAAACACAGCTACCTGTTATTGTGCATTCAATAAGGTATTCAAATAAGACACAGGTATTTGTTTATTTTTGAGCTTGGCGCTTTTAGACATGTGCATAGACGCGATCTGATTGGCTAGCAGTGCATAAACATTTTTGCTCACCAGCCACTGTGGCTAGTGATTTTCCAAAGTTACTAACCACTGAGCAATTTCATTAGCTTTTGTTAGGAAATTAAGTTTGATTTGATAAAGATGACAAGGGTTTGCTACAATTGACTTGAACAACTAGTTTTACAATCCTTTCAAATGTAAATGACCATTGTAAACACCTAAATCAGAACTACAGTACATAAAATGTAGGCTATAGCTAGCTATGTAGGCTACAGTCACAGTTACAATCTTCAGCTTTTAATTCTATTCCACTTAGTATTGCTAGTTTATGTACCCTTAGTATAGTTGGACCACATTTAAATTTAAGATTCCTATGTGTTTATTGTATGCACCTTCCTGCCAAAGCAAATTCCTTGTCTGTGCAAACTTTCATGGCGAATACATATCTTTCAGATTCTTTCTGAGCTCTTATAAGTGACAAAGACGTAAAGAGTAGCTCATTGCATATAACTAGCGAACCTATGGAGTTAGATTAGTTTCATAATTCAAACAAACAAACGCAACACGATTCAAACAAATTTAACACGATCCAAACAAACGTAACACGATTCATACAAACATAACACGATTCAAACAAACAAACGTAACACGATTCAAACAAACGTAACACGATTCACAAATGTATTTCGTGATTCACAATTGTAACGCGATTCACAAATAAATGACCCCATTACATTCGTTTGCAACCTGACAAACACAAGTTACAAATCCCTGCATTCGTTTGTGTGAATCCTTGCATTCGTTCGTGTGGATTTTTGGAACTTTCCTGACGCGCTTTGATCCACAAATGCATTTTTTCTAAAAGATATCCTCAGCAGCCTATCAGATCGTCTCTTCCAATTTTAGCCAATCACATTAACGTGTCTATGTGGACTTCAACAACCTGCCATAATGACGGACATCGTCTCCTTCAGATCATGAGCAATGTCGTCTGGTAGCATGTAGGTGAAATATTGCTTGTTAATCTTATTAAACCGATGATCATACCTGATTAAATATTGTTGAGAATGGCAGGATTCATGTTTATTGTGTCATATGTCATTTTCCGTGTTTCCTAGGCTAACGCAGAGCCCGTCTACCCATATTAGACATTCTCCGGTGATTGGCTAAAATTGGAAGAGACGATCTGATAGGCTGCTGAGGATATCTTTTAGAAAAAATGCATTTGTGGATCAAAGCGCGTCAGGAAAGTTCCAAAAATCCACACGAACGAATGCAAAGATTTGTAACTTGTGTTTGTCAGGTTGCAAACGAATGTAATAGGGTCATTTATTTGTGAATCGCGTTACAATTGTGAATCACGAAATACATTTGTGAATCGTGTTACGTTTGTTTGAATCGTGTTACGTTTGTTTGTTTGAATCGTGTTATGTTTGTATGAATCGTGTTACGTTTGTTTGAATCGTGTTGCGTTTGTTTGAATTATGAAACTAATCTAACTCCATACGAACCAGCCGTCTTCGTCCGTTTCTTTGCAATGCTTTTGACATGGCCAACGGTTGTGTGCCGCCACATCCCTGCCTTGCACTGATCAGGGTCCTCAGGTTTTAAAGCGTGTTCGCGCGTCTGTTACTTAGTAATGAACCTACGGAGGCTGAGACTGTTTAACACCGGGGGAAACGATAAGTGTTGGTTGAAATGCGTGTCTGTCTCACGGTCAATGCGTGAGGCTTGAGAAACCTGTTCAATGAGTTTATTATTTTAAATGTGTTTTGAGAAGACTACAATCAAAAATAGAAATACAACAATTTAAAAAATAAATATAAAAATGGTCTCATCAACCAAACATTTCGCGACCCCCCTGCAGTACCTCTGCGGACCACCTGGGGGTCGCGGACCCCCTGTTGAAGACCTCTGCACTAGGGCATTGGCCTCTGGCCAGCAGGCTACAGCCTACAATCACTTGCATTCCTGTCCCCCGGCGTCGTTGGTATGGGAAACAGTTCTACGGATCTGTCCGTGCCTTGCCATCTCCTGCACGATCCGGCCCAGGTACATATGCTTTTAGGTCATTCTGTTATACTCTCGTACTTATCGGGGTCGCACCGATCGGTGCTGAGCACCGATGTTGGTCGTTCTCCGTGTTATATTTGTGTGCTTATTCCTCAGCGTGTCATGGTTCCATCCTGTAGGTGAGTATGTCTTATGCTCTTTAACTTCCTACCCTTTTACTTTTGGGGATTCTTCTTCGGACGTCGGGCAGGCGCCCGTAGATCTATAATTCCCCTTGGGGTCTAAGCTCCAAACACTGTAGTACATTTATCATTCTGTAATAAACATCCTTCACTCATCCCGGGTTTCTCCTGATTGAACTACACCCATGTTAGCAGCGCATACCCATTGGGCCACGTCCGATAAGGCGTCTTTAAAGATGCGTGGATACGCACGCACTCACCCCGGTTGTTGTATGATCAGTGTGCTGCCGCCTTCCACCATCCCCTTCTCCCCCATGCTGTCTGGATGTGGGGATTATATCTCTATTGCTCCCTGCCACATATGTCATGTATGTATGTGTTGTATCGAGGAGGCGGGGAGTGCTTCCCTTAGATCATCCACTCCGCCAAAGTCAAACTTACATGTCCATGTCATGTAACAATAAATGCTCCAATCTAAAGGCCCCGTCACACCATAACGTTCTGGTCAACGTTCTATGACGTTAGAGGAAACGTTGGTAATCGTCCATGGTTGGTGGTATAGCGCCAGAAGAGCGTTGTGTGGATACTGGTGACGCTGGTAATCGTCGATGATTGGCGGAGAACGCTGGTCCAAAAAAAGTTTTGAACATGCACAAAAGTGAAAATGAATGATTAGAACGTTCGGAGAACGTTGACCAGAACATTATGGTGTGACAGGGCCTTTATACGTGATTGTATTGACGTTTAGAGTTTTTTCCCCCCAAAGCCTCAGTAAAGTCACTAGTGCCACCTATAGATACAGCGCATACAATAAGTGAGCAGGTATCTGATTTTGGGGCCATACATTTCTAACACAGATTACACTCCCTATTACCGGACGTCCGATGCACTTAAAAACTGAGTAGCTATGACGGTGTAAGAAGTATCGACAAACAAAATCTGAAATAAATTCAACTGGGAGACAGTCTAGGCATTAATTGGTGTCACACTGGCAAAAGATTAAAGAAATAAGTTAACAGTGATAAGAAATGTTAAATAAATTCACAAGGCTCCTTGTAAGGATAACAACCATTAAATAGTTACAAAACTTTATCCAGAGGTTGGAACATTTAGGTCAACAACACTAACGAAGTAACTGACTGCCGAGACATCAAACCCAAAAGGAAATATAGCTGCAAGCAGCAAAGCAGGATCCTCCGTAAAATATTATAAACATGTACACTGTAGAAGATCGAGAGTTGGACAACAAGAGAGCAAAACTACTTCATGTTTGGCCAACAACAATAGGCTGAATGGGGATTTGAACTCATGAGCATAAGGTTACAATTCAGTCTCTATCCTCTCTGCTACACACCAACTGTTGAGATTGTATGAATAGAAAGGGTAGAGTATTAGCTTTGGTCAGCTTTGCGACAAAGGTTAGGAATTTCAAGGTGAAATTGCATGAATTTGTGCAGGGTATTTCAGAATTATGTCGTCCTGTTTGACTAAACAGATAATAAAAATTATGACGGGCCAAAATATAATGGCTTGATTCCAACCTAATACTTTATACTTTACAGGTCACCATCCTAGCCCATTGAGCTATTATCAGTGTTGACTAGTGTCATGTTCAGTAACTGTATAAAAAAGTAAGCTGTTTCTCCTGTGGTAAGCGTTGTTAGATTCAGCCAACGTTGAAAGTGCTCTAATTCATTCATATTTTGACATAGCAAGGTGAAATTGTTTGTGGTACTTCAGAATGATGTCATCCCATTGAACTAAACAGATAATCAAAATTATGAAAGGCCATGAGATTATGGCTGGATTCCAACCTATGACCTTATACTTTAGAGGTCACCATCCAAGCCCATTGAGCTATTCTCAGTGTTGAATATTGTCATGTTCAGTTACTGTATTAAAAGTAAGTTGTTTCTCCTGTGGTGAGCGTTGTTAGATTCAGCCAACGTTGAAACTGATCCAATTCAATCATATTTTGACATACCAAGGTGAAATTGTTTGTGGGACTTCAGAATGATGTCATCCTATTGAACTAAACAGATAATCAAAATGATGACAGGCCTAAAGATAATGGCTGGATTCCAACCTACGACCTTATACTTTACAGTTCACCATCCCAGCCCATTGAGCTATTCTCAGTGTTGAATATTGTCATGTTCAGTTACTGTATTAAAAAGTAAGCTGTTTCTCTTGTGGTAAGTGTTGTTAGATTCAGCCAAAGTTGAAACTGCTTATACATTTCCTATAAAAATGGGACAACAGGATGACTGGGTTGCTGCTGTAAAGAATAACTTACTTATAGTTTTTATAAAAGGTTGTTTGGAGTGCCATAACTTGTCATTGAAGGGAATTTCAAATCATGCCTAGCATCAGTGGGGATGTGTCCTGGCTTAGGTTACTGAAATGAATTTGTGCAACAGACAAGGGATCCACCTGAACAATCAATTTACTTCATTAGAGGTAACCATTAGCGTTATCTCTACCATGCGTAGACTACAAGTACTTTTAGTCATTTTAGCAGGAGCTCTTATCCAGAGCGACTTACAGTAAGTACAGGGATATTCTCCCCGAGGCAAGTAGGATGAAGTGCCTTGCCCAAGGACACAACGTCATTTGGCACGGGCGGGAATCAAACCAACAACCTTCTGATTAACAGCCCGACTCCCTAACGGCTCAGCCATCTGACCTCCAGTAGCTAGCTACTGTGGTGAACCTGGCTTGTTTTGCAGTGGTTTACACAGTCTCGCTAAACAGACGATTGGAGTGTTGTGATGGGCTCAAATAAACACGCATTGCTATGTTTTACAACCGGAGGTTTTATCTGAAGACTAGAAACCGTTTTGTCAGAATAAAAAATAAAAAACTATAACTCTGATTGGTTTTGAACCTACAACCCTTTGCTTACCAGCACAACATCTCAGCCAATTGAGCCATTCCCAGGCATGTAATACACAAAGTTCAATAAAGATAATCAAAAAAGCTGTTTCTCCAATGGCAAGCATTGTCAGATTTGGTCCAATTTCAAACAGCTGCAATTCAGTCATATTTTGACATATCAAGGTGAAACTTTGCATGGTACTTCAAACGCATGTCACCTTAAAGCCTATTAGGTTTGAACCATCCTTCAAAAATACATTTGATTTAGAGACACAAACATATTGAGGCAATGTGGACATTTACATAAATACACCCATTTCAGCCATTTTGTACTTGAATCAATTGACTTAAGTAACATTTTCAAACACGTCAATGATACATATATGCACCAAATATCGAGTCAATTAGACCTTTGGTTCAAGAGAAGAGGAATTTTGAATGTTTTCCCAAATTATCACTGTACAGGAAAATCCATCATGGCGGACCTTATGGGTCTTTGAGGCTTTTTTGTTCCTCATGAAAAATGAGGCATGCACAGCAAGTTTCAGAAGAATTGGAGCAATGTGGTGGAAATGCCATCACTTTGAAAATCGGACTTTTGGGCGTGGCCTGTGGCGCCCCCTATGGTCCGATGTGGCCCATATTTGGTGTGGGGGTACTCACTTGGATGTAGTATCAATGTGCCAAATTAGAAAATTTATGACAAGGGACTTTTTGAGATATAGGGGCGCAAGGAGAAGAAAAATAATAATAAATATAGCTGCAAGCAGCGATGCGGGTTCCTCCGCAAAACGGCATAATATCATAAACATGTACACTGCAGAAGATCGAGGCTTGGACAACAAGAGAGCAAAACAACTTCATGTTTGGCCAAAAACAATTCCAGACTCTCAGTCAATGCACAACAAACTAAAGTCATGTGAGCATCTGGGCTAGTGCAGCGTTCATATTCAGCTCCTTGCAAGAAAAGCCTGTGAGGTTTAGCAGCCGACTCTCTGGTCCGATTAAACTACACAACCTGCACAATCAGGGTGACCAACAAGATTATATTAACTAACCAACAATAACATTACAAACATCTAACTGAACGAACACAACAACTGAAATCCCTCGCAAGGCTGTTGTAACCAAACTATTTTCCACAAGTCTTTGCGTTATTGGACATGCCGCACTGCATGCTGGGTACCCAAGGGTGCTGACGCTGATTATCTAGCAGTGCTCCGACTGCGTGATATGAGTATTGGTTTTTTGTCAGCTTTTGGACAAAGGTTAAGAAACGGTTGACATTTCAAGGTGAAATTGCATGAAATTGTGCATGGTATTTCAGAATGATGTCATCCTATTGAACTAAACAGATAATCAAAATGATGACAGGCCAAAAGATAATGGCTGGATTCCAACCTACTACCTTATACTTTACAGGTCACCATCCCAGCCCAATGAGCTATTCTCAGTGTTGAATAGTGTCATGTTCAGTAACTGTATTAAAAAGTAAGCTGTTTCTCCTATGGTAAGCGTTGTTAGATTCAGCCAAAATTGAAACTGCTTGTACATTTCCTATGAAAATGGGACAACGGGATGACTGGGTTGCTGCTGTAAAGAATAACTTACTTATAGTTTTAAAAAAAGGTTGTTTCGAGTGCCATAACTTGTCATGGAAGGGAATTTCAAACCATGTCTAGCATCAGTGGGGATGTGTCCTGGCTTAGGTTACTGAAATGAATTTGTGCAACAGACAAGGGGAAGAAAAATAATAATAATAATAAGAATACCAACAATAACAATAGGTTCCCTCCTACCGGAGGAACCTAATAATAATAAGAATACCAACAATAACAATAGGTTCCCTCCTACCGGAGGAACCTAATAAGACTACCAACAATAACAATAGGTTCCCTCCTACCGGAGGAACCTAATAATAATACCAACAATAACAATAGGTTCCCTCCTACCGGAGGAACCTAATAAGAATACCAACAATAACAATAGGTTCCCTCCTACCGGAGGAACCTAATAATAATAAGAATACCAACAATAACAATAGGTTCCCTCCTACCAGAGGAACCTAAAAAGAATACCAACAATAACAATAGGTTCCCTCCTACCGGAGGAACCTAATTAATTTGACTGTCAAAAGTTATCCAATTCAGTACCCTGAACTAATGTGGTACACTCTTCAGAACAGACCAGCAATATCCTTAGATCTTTCCCGTAGTTTCCAGTGTGGAGCAGAAAGCTGCAGAGTCACTGTGTGGGACTTCTGCTCATTTTGGAGAATAACTAGTCCATTTGGGCCAGTGTTGCTAGAACCATATTAGCAGCTTCTTCCTACACAGCTGATGTGAGACAGCCTGTGTCTAGCTGCAGACTGCCTCTTCCTGAGCCTGGCTGAGAGCGGCTGGTCCTCAGGGAGGTCCTGACACCGTAGATCTCTCAGCATTAAGCCTGTCAGCCTATCTCTATGATCACACACAGCCTCACAAACACACAACCCACACACCTACACGAAACCTCAAAAACACATATACATAAGCCCACAAACACATACCACACACATAACCCCACAAGTACACAGCAAACATCACAAACACGCACTACACAACACACACAACAATCACACACAGACGGTGTCAGATCACCTCGCTCTGCAAACAAGCGCAGGAAGACATCATCATGGTAAAACACAGCTCATTAAACGCTATTAGCCAGTCATTTCAGCTAATTGAATACCCTCTACTCCTCTGGTTAGCAGACAGCTTTAGGGTCACAGTGAAAAGAAAAAAAAAAAGGAAATTAAGCTAGGGCCCTCACCCTAATGGTGCTTGTGGGGCAGACACCGATATAATGTGCCTTTCCTAGCTGTGATCACAAACCAGGACTAGAATTAAATTGTTTACAAAAACAACTCAAATGGTGCTGGAGGGTCTGTAGTTAAAACGTTTTAGAAAAAATTAATCTTCGTTTTGACTCATATAGTCCTCACTGAAATCCCCTCAACAAGAATATCAAATCATTAACTTGTAAAGGTGAAGAGACACGCTTTTTGAGGGTTAATTGTTGGAAATGAATTCCCCTATGGTTTAATGGAAGATGGGAAACTGAACAGTGTATTAACATTAACCAAATAATGCCAATACAAATATAATTAGTAATTTAACTGTATGGGTTAAGTCAGAGCAAGAAAGGTCAAAGTAAGGTTAAATAAAATATACATTTAATAACATTGGAAATGAAGGAAATCAATTACAAGGCAAACATGTTACAAAATGAAGGTTGACTTTGACCTACTTTACCATGATTATTGTAAACCAGAGAGCGAAAGCAAGAAGTGAGGAAGGAAAAGGACACGCCAGAGCTGAGGAGAAGGTCTCAGGAGATCAAGAATCCACAGAACAATACTTCACAATTCCCTATTTACACAAGAACAACCAATCACACCACATCTTGACCCTTACTTATCAACATATGACTAGCAATGCTACAGTAAGTTACACAAAGAGGTGTGAGACCCATCAAGTAGAGACCCCATCCAGCAACTCGAGAGCATATGATACCCCTTTTCCACCAACGCATTTTGGGAGCCGGTTCGGAGCCGGTGCCTAATCGCGAACCAGTTCTTCCTCTTTCGACAGACTGGGAACCGGAAAAGTGGTTCGTACGTGGTTCGTACGTGGTTCGCAACGAGCACCACTTCGGAGCTGGTCTAGTTTACGAACCAACAAAGAACCGCTTGGGGCGGGGTTACCGTGACCAACAAAACGCTTTTGCAATTGCAAATTTTTTACAATTCATATTTCAGCTAAACGGTACTCGTAAATCAGATTCTGAATGAAAATGTATCGAGAAGTGGGCAGTGTAGTTGCTGAAAATGTGCTTATTTTATTGATGAAACTGCTAATTTGGGTCACGAAAGTCTTGAAATTTGAGTGAGAATGTTGTCCGGTACAGACCGCATATTCGAGTGGCAACCATGTCTTCGTCATGTCACTAAGTTTATAATTTAACAGTTCATAATTTTACAGTTTTACAGTCAATTTTACATTTTAAAAGTCGAGAAGGACAGCTTTCAAGAGATATGGGAATTCTGCTTTTAGCCAGCTGGTCCGATTGTTTTTCTGATTTGTTCAAACTGGCCATGAGTGAGACTGCGTCCCCGTTACACTGTTTTGACGTTAGCCTCAGTCAGACTTGCTGATTTTATACCAGAAACGTCAGGGAGGACTGACTAATGTAGATACGAGCCTGATGAAGATAGCCAGCATCTCGGATTTCTTTAACCAAGCCTGTTTAATTCGTCATTTGCCTGAGAAAGCGACCTCCGTTAGCCAGGCTAGTTTTGGCTGATCACTTGGTCAGGCTATTTAAGGGTATCGGGAATTTTGTGCATAGACAAGTGAAACGTAAATGTATTTGTCTAAAGGCCAAGAGCCTCAAAGTTAATATCAAGCCCTGCAATCCAGTGGCCAGAGATATATGATGACCTGATCGACACTCCAAGTGTAATAGACCGGGGAGAAGTTCGTCTTTTAAAACCTAAATAAGCAGTTGAGACTGCTTGACAGTTGTGTGACTTAGGGTGATATTTGGTCTATACAAATGGCGAGTTGAACAAACACGTCGGATGCGCCGTGTTTGGATGCCGATGTAGGTTCGCAAAACCATGAGCAACAACAGCAACGAAACGTCCGCCATTGTTGATGTTGTGTTTGGCGCTACCGCGCTAGCGTTGCTGGGAAATATGAGACGTATACAGTGACGTAATGACGTGGCTCTGTGGTGGCTCTCGCCCGTGGAAAAGCAAACCGGTTCTTAGTAAGCTCCGTTCTTGAACCAGCTCCGAACCAGCTCCGAACTAGCTCCCGGTTCACTTTGGTGGAAAGGGGGTATGAGAGGTGGGGTCAGGGGGACACCCAGCCTACACACTATAGCAAGCAATAATTATTTACATTTATTATGACTAAAGTAATTGTGATGACGCACTTAATGTTCAGCCAAATATATCTTCAAACGAGCATACTGACCTTAGTGGAAAGCATTAGAGATAAAGTATATCCAGTGTACAGGAGAAACGAGAATATTGGACTTTGCTTCTGGTGAAGGGGGGAAAAAAGTAATTACACATCAGACGATGACAGAAAGCTGTTTTGATTCTGCAAAATTGCCCGTTGATAGCTTACGCGTAGGCAGCAGGAACACATAGATAATATAGGTGTTCTGGGAGGATGAACACTGTGGAGCACTGTACCGTTAGGTGGTCCTGTCCCTTAAAACAGGAAGCTGCCCAAACTCAGAGAACAGTTTTACATATGTTGTAGACAGTCGGTAAAGATAAACTGTAAACACTGAAACTTTTAGGAATGAGTGTTGTGCATAACGGTAGAAGTATGGGGTTTGTAGAAGGTGATAAGATATTTAGGTTATTATGATCTAAGGGCAATGCACACCCCACAGCCTCTGCAGCATCTAGCTCTGGGTCCAGAGACTCTTTCATAATGACCACTGCACTTCAGCCAGGCATCAGAGACTGTCCGATGGGATGCATTTTTCAGTAGACCTGACATACTGGTTGAAATGACGCCATTCACATGCCGGTTTGAAAAGCTGCTGTCTGGTGCACGCTTTCTTTCAGACGCCTTCATAAATCAGGGTGAGTTTGTGTGGCGTCAGACTAAATGGAGACAAAACAGAAGATTAATACGGCTCAAGGTTCTGATAAAGGTCAATTTGGTAAAAGTATGCATCCGTTTGAAGCAATTACCACCAGCGATCTGGCTGTACCTGCAGCATTAGGGTTGCCATGGATACGTGCCGTGCTAGACACGGGAACGCTCCCCCTGCATGACAACATTGTAAATGTATTCATTACGCTCTTTACCAGTGGGCAAAAGCAAACACGCAATACATCTGTCCCACAAAACTGAAAGACACTGCCAGTAGGCTGGAGAGATGATGGACCTCCATCTTATTCATTATCTGCGAAATCCCCCTGGAATTCTTAAGCTCACATGGGTGTGGGAGTCATATTAGCTGTGGATCTCTACAGCTATCCCAAGAACGAATCATTATTGTTTACGATGTGTTGAAAGTACGCCTACCTAGCTATAAAAATATGGTTAATATAGGCATTTATAAAAGGTTTATATTTTCTTCATTTTGGGATCATTAGATTGTAGTTTGGCCCTTCACAAGGCCAAATATGAATGCCCACAATTGTGATACTGTATATTGCACAAATATGGAGCGTTTCAGGAGTACCTTTTCTTTGTGCTGATGCCTTGAATTGTACTGGTGTGACAGTGCCTAAAAGACTTAAATAAAAATGTACTATTCCGTTTTTAGAGTTAATTATACAAAGGCAAAGGAGCCCACCATCACCTGCACATCCAGATGTCCATCCTAACAAGTAGAAAAAAAGGTTTAGTGGCGTCCTCGTGTGTGAATGAGTGATTCAGCGTTTACCATATGTCAATTAGGCTTGCTTGATGAGCACAGCATGACCACCAAAGAAGATTAATCTGGGGACCAATTACTCTTCTACAGGCCAGAAGGTTAGAGAGAGAGAAGAAGAAGAAGACAAGCATTTGCAGAAGCATTTTTGGGCTACATACGGAAATTTTAATGAACACATTTCTGCACACATAGTCCACCTTAAGGAGGTAAAGTAACACTGCAGGCTAAGAGCAGGAGTCTTGTTCACCTGCCTCAGGAAGCTTTACTAACTGACAAACACATAGACTGAATCTATAATTGGAAGCAAAACACCTTTCATTTTCATTTAACTCCTATAAAGATCCTGTAAAGTGAAATTGAAAATGAGTTTTAAGTTCATCACACCACAGAAGAATGTGTTGTTAACTACCCATCCAAATTCGAATGAAAAAAAAAACAGACAAGTATGTTGAATTAGGCTTTGAAATCGTGAGAAAATCAGCAGTCTTCTCTGCTTGAGACTGGGGGGGGGGGGGGCGTGTCACCTGAAGGAGCTGAATCTCTGCCCCCTCGAATGTATTGAATTTAGCAACAACAGCAACACTAGCTAAATTAATTGCAGATATCAGAACAGACCTACCTGCAGTCTCTGAGTGTTTTATGTACGAATTACTTTATCTTTGCATCGTACCAGCTGAGTTACAGAATGCAACAGTCTGTGATCTGACGTAGATAGGTCGCTGTGGCGTAGATCGGTCGGGTTTTAGCTCCGCCTATACAAAACCTGAGCTGAAAACGGAAGAGAAACTGTTCGACGGTCTAACTCCACATTTCAGTCACGTATATAATGTACTGAGAAGCAAATCATGGAATTTGCTTTACAGGATCTTTAAGATTTTATACCTACCATGTTGAAGTTAAAATGTTATGTTCAATGAATTATTCTGTAGCCTATGTACTGCATCTAGACACAAATCTTGGTTGGCAGCGAAAGGGATTTAATGTTTTTTGTTGGTCGTTGCATTTATTTTCTGAACATTTTAGAGGATTTTCTTGTTTTCAACATAAAGAAACATTTCTAGTAAAAATAAGTTAGTTGGAATGATATGACTTATTTAATGTTATGTTTTTTTAAATTAGATCATCAAAAGCTCTTCATGATGTTTGTGACTAATTAAACTGAATCAAGCGTTTAGTCACCTCTGCAACCGTTACCCTCTTAAGAGAATTATTGGTGGTTAAAGTTTACACATTTTTCATAATCGAAGACCCTGTTTTCATTAACATGATTCACCAGTGCTGCAATACAACAGATTTTACTACCTCAATATGACAATAAGATTGATATGATATAAAACCTCATCTTTCTAAAGATTTCTCGACACAGTGACAACACCTCCTGAGTTTTAATTAAAGAGCTAAGGATGAAGTCTTCACAATGCATTGCCTTGTCAGAAGCCACTTAGGAGGCAGACAGAGATCTGTGAGGTTATTTACACCGAGGTGGAAGTTAATCTGCGGTAATACTCTTAGATCTCTAATCAAATAGAGAGAGATTGTAAATATCACTCCAGAGTAATCTACCTTTTCTTGTGCACTGAAGAGTCAGGTGAGGGTGAAGGTGCAGACCAACACCTGTCCATCTTAACAGAAACCATGATAAGAACATCCACAACATCTACACCATGTTGTTATGTATTTTATTGTGGTTGGAGACATGTTCACTGTTATTCCTGTTCAATGGCGCTGTGACAGTGCATCTATTTCTGACTGTGTAGGCACCTTATTAATAACAATATGACTGTGGATTCACCAGAGACATCTTAACCATTGACTGATGTATCTGTTGAAAATATTTTGGCATTGATATACTATGTATAGAACCGAGCATGTGACACTTATTTCTGCAACTTCCATCCAAAGCATACGTATGATCTCCAGTTGGACAGGTGGTGTGAACTGCTTTAGAAATACCAGTAAGAAATGGACTTCAAAGAGAATATATTTCAAGCTTTGATGTCTAGTTAAAGGCTATCGGGAAAAAAGGTAAAAACATACACTGAGTTTATTCAAAAAGGTAGCTATCTAGTCCTATGCTTGTTATTCTGCTCTCAGAAAAGAACAATGGAAGTGATTATAGTTTCCATCTTCAACCACAACTTTCTGAAAACAGAGAATTGGTCATGGGAACATTTTAGGGCTCATCGACTGAGAGACTATTGTATGCATATTTATTGGATTGCTAGGGTCTGACATATAGCTCTAGAAGGCCTTAGGAGACTCTGCTGAAGGGATTAAGTTCAAAGTCAGGCAGGACAATTATTCACAGACTCAAAGTCTTGGGCTGGGCAGGGGGTATTCTGAGAGCGGCAAGCTTTCACCATGTCCAACAGGCAGGGAGAGGAGCAGCCGTACAGATTCTTCAGGTCACGTGGTTTGCATTGCCTGCCTCCTTCAAGGGTTGTGTTCACCAGGTCTTGGAGGTTATACACCTTGTCTGTGGGGTTATACACACAAACTGTCAGTTCATATACTCTATCTTCAGGATCAGACAAGGTCCAGATTCTCCGCTTATTCTCTAGATTGCATGCAGTCTGCTCCGATGCTTGATTCGGATTGTTGTTGCAGAAGGTTACTGCAGGTAAGGGTCTAACCTTTGATGACCTCTCTTTAAGCCTGTCATCGTGGTGGAACTGGTTGTCATGTTGATGCAATAATAGAGGAAGAAGCAGAAAGAGCTAGAGAAGGCCATGGTGCACAAGCAACATCTGAAAACAGAAGAACTGCACTTGACTATGTGCACCAGACCACAAAGGGAGGTCTTGTCAGCAAGCCCCTGCAGATAATTACACATTTGGCTCTTTTGGATTTTCAATGCAATAATGTTTTAATTGGTCAATTTCACTCCACTCAAGTAGTGAACTTGTCATTCCACTGCTCATCAACCATAAGAATTGCTGTGATTGAACTGGGTTTTGTACTGTACATTTTAGACATTGAAGAGGCTGGATAACAATGTTCCAACCAACAACTGAATATAAGAAAACTACAAATGGGACATATTTGAGTGAAATCCATTACCCAAACACAAATTGTATCACAACAGGAAAAGGAGTTCAAAATCTCCACTAATTATTAACGAGCAAATGCAGCTCAAACGTAAAGATGTTCTTGTTTCGTGCTGAGAGCTGCTCTTACAGAGGCGTTTTTTTTTGCACAACAAGAGTTGTGAAGAAGACTCAGCGCTCAATTAACAAGATAAGAAGAGCATTCATGGTTAATATTAGGCGTGCATTTCTGTAAAACCTCTTCTTGATAGCAAATGATAGCCATCCTTGAGAAAATACAATCTTATAGTTTGTTGCTTTCCAATTATGCTAAGTACCACTTTAAAAAAATTCAATGACAAACTGGAAACGAATGACCACATGAATCACAAGATGGCCATTTTTGATGGATTATGAACAGATATACACTGTCACTTTCAGCTACTGGTTGCTCTTTCAGTAACATTGCACTACTGTACCTCACTGTACCTTGCCACCAGGCTCCTGTTTGGTCATTGACATAGTCACTGATCTGCAAATTTGCACTATTGCACTGTACTCCACTTAGGTTAGATTAGGTTATAGGGTTGAAACAGGTTTTTTGTGCATTAGGGTTAGTATAGCGTACGATTTATTGTTATCTGTAATTTAGGAAGTTTTAGTGTTAGGGTTAGTATAGTCGTTTATTTATTGCTATCTGTATATTTAGGAAGTTCACTTATCTAAGCTCAGCATAGATGTAAATTTGTTCCGTGTACTTATATGTTATGTTATGCCAGGTGCTTGCGTTGTCTTGTCTTAAGAATTTCAGTGCCCAGGCTAACCTTGTGTTGTTCTGTGCACCTGACAAATAAAAAACTTGAACTTGAACTATCTCAATGTTTTTATCTTCAGTGCACCAGGAGGTCAGTAATGCACAAACCATTGGGCTCGCACCCAACCAAGCTCTCCTCTAACACTATGAGTATATATCACTGGAGGGAGTGGGCTAAGACGAGCCAAAACCCTGCATGTCTTCTCAGTCATCCACACCAACACTCTTCCAACCAGCCTCTACATCTGATGTGAGGAGAGCCAAAGTCAGTGGATCCGGTCTACTTTTTCTCCGCCCAGATCTGATAGCCATCACACACTCAGGAAGTACACATTCAGTGCCACTTGCATTCTGCAAAGAAGATGAAGGTGTCCTTGGCTCTACAGCTTGTGTCATTCCTGTCATGTCAAAAAAGATTATACCTTAACAGCCAGGTTTGCACGTACATATAATGTTTTATGTACAAAAATAAATCATATAGTTTATGAGTAACCAAAATATCATAGAAGTATACATGTATTTTCCAATCATAAACCACCAAATGTATCAAAGCAAAAATGTAATCTACTTTTGTAATCCAAACAAAAACAACACAACTGTTCACAACACCCTCTCTTCCTAAAAAAGAAATGGAAACAGAAGTGATCCAACGTTGGCTTCATTTTTCTCCTGTGTGTGTCCAGGTAACCAAGCTCTCTGCCTCGTGCCAAGTAAGTCTACAACTGCCATGGGTACAGTGGCCAGGAAAAGTCTAACAGAAGCAACACTTTAATGGAAACCGTGCTCAAGCCTTGGTAGCCTATATACAGCGACTGATCGTAATATCTGAGGGAGGAAGATTGATGTTTGAGTATGTGTAGCAGACAGCATAGTCCATTTTGATAATACAGGGAGTTGGGAACACCAACAAGATTTGACTGTTGGACCCTGGTCATCGTTCTGGTCAGCTCAGAGTCCTGAATAAATTATGCTTTTATTTTATTTTCTAGGAAGTTCTAGGAAGTTCTTAGTCTCTGTTGCTGTAGATTCTGTAGAAGTCTGTGGATTTAACAGTGTTAATAAATACTGGACACTAGGGCTGGGCGATATTGTTTTTAAATCGATTTATCAAAGTAATGACTTCCCTAAATAAAGATATCGTAACATTAATTATTTTCAATAATATCGATAATGTTGACAGAGAATAATTAGGAACAGCAGTCCATTTAATTTCTATGATGCAGCAGGAAGTTGTGGAGAAATGGTAGCCTACGTACGCTCACTAAAATATACTGACTGAGCACCTGAAGTGGAGTAGCTAATGTTAACCGCGTAAAATGAGTCTTATTGATGAAAACAGTGGCAGCAATAGCTATGACGAGGGAGCAACTTCAAATGAAGATATTATTGATAAAAAGGGTTTGTCTTCTTCAGTTATTTGGAAGTGGTTTGGCTTTTTGAAATCCGACAAAGAGCAGAGCAATGTTCGGTGCAAATTGTGTAGTAAACAAATCTTGTAATACGACAAACCTTTTGACCACCTGAAGCTAAATCACTCGTTGGAACATGCAGAAAGTGTGAGTTTGCGCAGAGGTATTGATAAAAAGCAAGTTTTTAAAAAGCTTAAAGGTCACATGATATGCTGTTGTTGGATGCTTTTATATAGGCCTTAGTGGTTCCCTATTACTGTATCTGAAGTATCTTTCCCGGAATTCAGCCTTGGTGCATAATTACAGCCACTACGAGCAGTCCCTCAATGAGCTTTCCTCAAAACTCGCTGTTTATGTGTCTGTAGCTTTAAATGCTAATGAGGAGTTGGACGGATTGGTTGAATTTATACTACTCCGACGGCTCTGCGTGCTGAAAGCAATTCACTGCCAGAACAGTAGATAGCACTGCGATGCTAGGTAGGTTATCGAAAAGTCAGCACATTTTCAGCAAGTACACTGCCCATTTCTCGTTACATTTTAATTCAGATGCTGATTTACATGTACTGTTTAGCTGAAATATGAATTGTAAAAACTTACAACAATGGCGGTCAAAAGATTCTGTTCTCTTGTTGGTCACGGCAACCCCGCCCCAAGCAGTTCTTAATACGGACCAATCACAGCCAAGGGGTATCCGTAAAATGACGGACGGAGGGACGGACAGTCAGGAAAATCAGGAGGTTCCTTGACGGAGAGGGCATTCCCTGTGTGCGTTGGCCTTAATGTTTACAACGGATGTATCACAATGGTTCGTAGCCCCCATTGCTGTAAGATGCCTCGAATTTAGCCATTCTCATCTGATCACCCTGGTGTGCAGAGGTGCACACAGTCATTTCAATGAGGAGAAAGGCGGATATCGCGAGCCATAACACCAACAGCAGAACGGTTATCCAAATAACAAAGAAGTGTTCAACACTCGCGTTACAGCGTTTGTATTCACCCACACACTTGCCATCTACCTTTACATTAGCGACAGTAACTCAGCTGGCTCGTAGCCCCGTTGCTGTAAGATGCTTCGAATTTGCCCATTCTCATCTGATCACCCTGGTTTGCAGAGGTGCACACTCATAATAATTTCAATGAGGGGAAAGGCGGATATCACGCGTGCCATAACACCAACAGCATAACGGTTATCCAAATAACAAAGAAGTGTACAACACTGGCGTTCACACACACACACTTGATGCCATCTATCTTTACATTAGCAACAGTAACTCAGCTGTTAGCTATAGAACTAATGTTACAGCCACATTTTAAGGGTAGCAAGCTAGGTAACCATATACAGTAAAGCAACAAAATGATATAGCGTTAGTTAACTTACTTGTCCAAGGTTTGTAGCTTGACCAAGGAGATTTAGTAATGATCCAGAATTTCATTTCAGCAAGGCAAGCTTTGTGTTGGCTCAAGCCAAAATAAAATTAAGATATTGATTCTGCAGAGGCTTGGATGAAGGAACTAAAAAAATACTTTTGTTTTGATTTGTACATCCAAACACTGAGCAACTGTAATGCTTCGTTTGTTTGCTAGCCATGATGTCTCTTCAGGAAAAAACGATATCGCACTTGCCTTTGCACGATCGTAGCTCACTTTTTCATGGGCGGGCCATATTATCTGGGTGGTCAAAGCAGAGAGAAGGGCGGTAGCCTGGCTTGTGAAGTCGCAAGGAGCAGATTTTCAAACAGAGCGTTTAAGCCTTCATTTTCTCAAAGGCGAAGAAGAACACCCAGGGCTTGGTTTACACCTATCGAAAATTCTAGCCACTGGGGGACCAAAGGCAGGCTAGGGGAACTCATATTGATGTTAAATAACCTCCTAAAGTGAAGTTTTCATGTCATGTGACCTTTAAGTTACTTGACCCCAGGTACGTGCTCCCTGGCCGCAAACATTTCCCTCACACCACGCTGCCTAAACCTTATGCCGAGTGTAGGGAAAAAGTTGAGGAAGAGACTTATTTTGCTACTATGGATCTGTGGTCTATAATTGTCTTAACCTATCGTTATAGAATGGAAATATAAATATCTATCGTGATTTTTTTTTACCCATATCGCCCAGCCCTACTGGACACTGAGGGGTAGGGACAAGTAGCCTGACGTTTTCATAATCATAATTCTAGTCAGAATATGAGTCTGATAACTCTCCGTTGGGCTGTGAGTATGGGGCGTGTTTCAACCAAACTCGTAAAACAAATGCCTTTTCGCTCAATTGGATAGACCTACAACCAATCAGAGCAACATAATATGTTATTTGTCGAAAACAAATTCAACCCAAGCGCTATTTGGTGACGTGGTTGATGACGTTACTGTTGATCATCTGTCAATCATCGTATAAAGCCTGCCCTGACAATTTCATTTGTCTGAAGCTGTTCGGACATAGTTTTTCCACAACCGAGCTTCCCCATCCCCAACTTCCTGACCAAATTGTTTTGTGGGCAGGGCTAAGTTGAGCTGGCAGCCAGGCCAAGGGACAACCTTAGTGGTGCCTGAACCTCTTCCTCAAGACAAAGTACATTTGTCAATTATACAAAAATATTTACACAAGTCCAAGTGTTTCAGTATAAAATAGCTGTCATGGAAGATAGGAAACAGCTATCCTCATGGCATCTTAACGGAAAATAATATAGTATATTTATAGAGTGATGCTCTGTTTGATATTTGTATATATTTTGTGCTGGGGAGACAACCCTAGATTCGTAGAAGGGTGGCGCTGTTTGAATAATGGACCAGGATATACTATATTTGGTTATATGTTTTAATTAAATTAAATTAAAAAGAAAAGCCCTGGAAAGAAATGCAGACTCGGTGGTAGAAGGAGAGACGGTGAGGAGGCTGAAGACTGCCAGACATAAACTCACTTCAGAAAAGGCGACCATGAAAAACAGGGCACTGCTGGAAATAACTTTTAGTATGTAGGGCTACACGGTCTAACTTGGTCAACATAAGGTATTTTATCTAGAAACGCATCAGTCAAAGCTGGAGGGTTTGACTGGTCTACAGGGTGCTAGGGTGATCCATGGGGCAGCGCTTAGAAAGCTCCTGTGAAAACTAATGAAGAGTACAAACTTGGCCTACTATATTGGAATACATTAAATTTATAAAATATTGTTGTTGTTGTTGGGTAAACTTCGCCTGGTTGTTTAAAATTGCTACATTCCCGCTGACACAAAAATCACAGACTGTTGTATGTTCATTTAAAAAACCAAAAACGATTTCTTAATTGGAGTCAATTTGAGTTTCCTCTCGTAGTCAGAAATTACACAATGCTCGCTAAGGCAGAAACATCAGGCTTTTCTTTTGACTCGTTATCATCAGAGATGAGACTAAAAACTATTTGTGTAATTAGCTTCCCTAAATTATGAGACCCGGCTAATTCATATTTCCATGTGTGTCAAGGTCAATAAATGATGAGTTATTTTTCTCCCGCAAAGATATTCCCACCAGAATTAAACTGATTGCAGTAGCCTATGTGTGCACAAGGAAAAATACACGTTTTTAGAAATTACGTTTATTTAGGCTAATGATTCCAAAATACTTTATATAAAGACTATAGTCAGTGTGCGAAGTCCGGGGGGGCTCGACCCCCCTGAGCCATGAGCCCCTCTGAAATACTCTAAAGCAAAATTTGAAGGGGGTCCAAAAAAAAATCGAAATAAATATAGTCACTAGAATGTTTTTAAGCTCACCAGTATTCAGAAATCAAAACATTTATTCACCATTTTTTTGGCCAAGCGGAGCCAGCCAGTCCTGTGCATTTAGCCATGTGCGCCTGTAGCCGGTGTGTGGTGAAACTCACTCCTCAAGTATGTAAGAGACCACCCGCGTCAACAAATTGCTAGCTTTTCGTTGGCGTAGTTGGTAGTGGTGGCGCTTGGGAAGTCAGAGGTGGTGAGTTTGACTCCCCGTGGGAGCGGATGGATGCCCGTATACCTCTGACGGAACTTGCAAGACCACGTCTCTTACACTGGTGCCGTGACCCAGATCACTAGGTTAGCATCAGCTAGCTGGCCGGAGTGAGTTTGAGGGGTGAATGTAGCCGGTGTGTGGTGAAACTCACTCCTCAAGTATGTAAAAGGCCACCCGCGTCAACAAATTGCTAGCTTTTCGTTGGTGTAGTTGGTAGTGGAGGCGCTTGGGAAGTCAGAGGTGGTGAGTTCGACTCCCCGTGGGAGCGGACGGATGCCCGTATACCTCTGACGGAACTTACAAGACCACGGCTGTGTCTACTACCGCGCACTTGTGCACTTCGAGCACCGACTTTCAGTGCTTAGGGCGCTTCACTCACAAAGACAGAATAATTCAGTGCACTGAAAGTACCAGGATGGCGCACTGCAAACGGTCCAAAAAAACAGTGTACAACGATAGACACTGCTCGCCCTAAACGAGCGCCATTTTGGCTACGTAGCGGAAAAGGAGGATCCCTTTCGGCAGCTTTTTCCACTTAAGTGGAGAAGCTCGTTAATTTTGGCAGGTTTTGCGGGTGTGACCAGCAGATTTGCGTCCGTCACTTCCACCAAGTGTTTAACGTAGCAGTGTTCCATTTGAGACAGCACTTATCAGCGACAGAGTGCACTGAAAATGTAAGTGCAGTTTTGCAGGGCACTGTATTGCAGTGTACTTTATAAAGTGCGCGGTAGTAGACACAGTCCATGTCTGTTACACGCCGAACAGAAACGTTGAGAAGTCAATGGCTAGCAAGCGAAAGCTAACCTCATTCACACACTTTGGGTTCACATCCAAAAAGGTGGCACTTAGAGATGAAGAGGCACCGAATGACAATGCTGTTGCAGCTAGCACAGTGGGCCCACTCACTACCAGAACAGAGAATCATCTCCCACCCAGTGATTCCCCAGAAGAACAACGTGTAGTTGAGGCCGAGTGCTCCGAAGATGCAGCACCGTGAAGTACCGTTAGATGCTACTGCTGCTAGCACAAGTGACTTGCAGGCTGGTTGGTCAACGAAGCAGGTGGGCTCATGGAAAGACCGTAACTGTTTCTGATAGGCTATACCTGGCATTTATTCAGTTAATTGCTCTTGTAAGTGCGCCAGATTGGTGACAATCATTGTCATGTCTGCATTGTAATGCCCAACTTTGCTTCCTTGTCAGGGCCGACGTTTGCTATAGACCAATTATCACCCTACGTCACACAACTGTCAAGCAGGCTCAACTGCGCATGTCAGTTGCAAAAGACGAACTTCTCCCCGCTCTATTACACTTGGGGTGTCGATCAGGTCATCATATATCTCTGGCCACTGGATTGCAGGGCTTGATACCAAGTGATCAGCCAAAACTAGCCTGGCTAACGGAGGTCGCTTTCTCAGGCAAATGACGAATGAAACAGGCTATAGACCAAATAATTGGTCTATAGGCGAACTATAGGACAGTCCTGAACAACCCCTTCCCATCCAGGAGGCCTCCCCCCCTCTACTGTGACGACTCTCTCCATTCAGGAAGTTAAGACTTTTCAAGAGGCAGAACCCCCGCAAAGCAGCTGGTCCGGACTCTGTCTCTCCTGCCACCCTCAAGCACTGCGCTGACCAGCTGTCTCCTGTGTTTACAAACATCTTTAACACCTCCCTGGAGACATGTCATGTGCCAGCCTGTCTAAAGTCCTCCACCATCATCCCTGTACCCAAAAAGCCAAGGCCAACAGGACTTAATGACTACAGACCGTCGCCCTGGCTGCTGTGGTAAGGAAGTCTTTTGAGCACCTTGTGCTGGCACACCTCAAATCCATCACAGACCCCTTCCTGGACCCACTGCAGTTTGCCTACAGAGCCAACAGGTCGGTGGATGATGCCGTTAACATGGCCCTCCAGTTAGATAAATCCACATCAGCATCTGAAAGAACTGAGTAGACTGGGAGACTGAAGTATATCTATGTGGAGTAAATATTTAGTATTCTCTCTTTATTTTGAAAGCTTTTTTGTTGTTTATAGAACTATGTTATAACATGAGGCTTTACAGTTTTTTTACCTTCTCAGCCAAGGTAACAATAAACACAGCCCTCTGAATAACAACTCTGAACGAAATGACTTAAGGGCATTCAGCCACTTTTAAATCCACCATTATTTGTGAATTATATGAGGGGTGAAATCCCGAACCTCAAGCTGGCAGGACAGTAAGTCATTTAGCCAACGCTAGTGGCCCTGAAAGCTCTTTGTAGTTCTTTGTATTTGGCGTCAAGCCACCTATCTAAACTTTAATGTTTTGCTTGGTTTATTCCATGCTCCTGTAAACATAAACATTTGTCTTATAACAAGCATACAAAATAAGAGACAAAATACACAGTGATACAGAAAGCCTAAACTACTGTATAAGCAGTGTCAACATGTTTTTTTTTGGAAATGTACCCACCATGCCTTGGGAGACACTGTTTACAAATACATAAGCTTGTCTTGCTCCTTTTGATATTCTATCATTAGGCAGAAAAAAGTACAAACATGTACAACAGTACATGAACCAACTAATGACTTCAGGGCCTTTGAAGAGTTTGCCATGCATGGAGACAACTCTTGTGTTATTAATATACAAATTCCCACTTAATCTTCATTTAGGATACAACAATGAGCCCAATAAAAAGACTACAATGTTAATTAATATCAAACAGACTCCCATCCTTGTACATTTGGTGTAGGAAAACTCTAAAACAGTCCAACTCTAAATTAAAATATTTCCCCACTGTGTTTATTCGCCCTGAAATCCATTTGGGACATGTATTCACAATCATTCATTCTTTTTTTTCTCAAAAAAAAGAGAGGAAGATGTCTGCTCTCGAGAGAAACATCTTAGACGAACAGGTGCAAAATTGATAAATTAAACTCTAACATCTCCTATGGGGACTGATGGGTGCTGCTCAACCTTGAAAATAGTTTGACAGCCTTGCTAAGTGAGTAGTGGCTATGGGATAGGAAGTTAGCATGGCAAAGCTGGAGAGTGACATTTCAGAAAATAATAAAATGCTTTGCCGAGTTGTGTTAGAAGTCTTCATGTTAGAAGATGTTTGACCTGAGAAGTGCTGCAAACGGTGATATTTTTTAAACAAATCAAATCCTATTTTTATAGTCTTGTAGACAAGCATTGTCACAGAGGGCTTCACATATGCCCATATAACTGCATCTAAACCAACCTGAAACCCTAAGAGGAAAATCTCCATGGAAAATTCAGAGAAAAAAATTGAAGAAACCCTGAGAAAAGCAATCCAGGGAGGGATCCCCTCCTTCAGAGACAGTTGGTGACACAAGCTCCCACCATAGGCTGAATACAATTATGCTGTAAGAGTGAATAAAATCTAAGTGTGTGAAAGGAGAGTGAATCGGAGATGCAGAGTTCAGAATCAGCAGAACATTTGCAGAGCTCTGCATAGGCATTTGTCAGTTTGTTTTAACATCACATTGCATCTTAAAACACCGACTATTTCTGAGGGGGCTTGAGATTGGCATTTGTGACTTGTGCTTCTGGTTGTGTAAAGAAATTACAATACAGCAGAAAGGAAGCTTCAGGTCCTGCACCAAGACAAGATTCTTCCACACACTTAAATCAGCAGAGAACACACTCCTATGTTACCTATTGCAGATTCCTTTAGTTCAAAACAACAATGGCAATTTAAAGGTCATTTTGTGACATTTGTCCATGATCATGGTTCACTTGCTGGAACTATCCATTTGGGGAAACTACTTTAAATGGGATGAACATGAGACAAGAATTCTATTTAAAGTCAACATTTTAGCCTTAGTCAACCTACTCATTTGTGTATAGGTCCCCCCCATTCCTCTCTATAGTAGTAGGGTCTTCACCAAGTTTCACAAGCATTCTTTTTTTATTTATAAACAGCATTTTGTAATCCCACCCACCCTACCCCTGCTTGTCAACAAAGCATCAACCATCTTTTAGTCTAATAACTTATGGTCAAATCAGTCTTTGGCCAAACATCATGCTATAACTGCATCCCAAACACTTAACATTGGCTGTTTATCAATCCGAAGAACGCTGAGAATGCAAGTACATTCTTTTGAAGAACGTTCTGGCAAGCCTCCTTGCGAGAATGGTCTTGCAAGGACGCAGGGACGGAGAATGAATTGAGATGGTTAGGGTTTTCCTGGACTCGCAACATTATGATAACACTGACTAACTACAAAAACTAGATAACAAAGCTAAAAAATGGTCCGTCTACTTGTAATTTTACGTTTTCTGTAGCCCTTGCTAACTTACAGTACCTGTTAACTAGTGTCTGCACTGCACTGAGATGCTTCTAGCTAGGTTATCGACAAGTCGGAGCAAATTTACAAATTAGCCGTTTCATCAATAAAATAAGAACATTTTCAGCGACTGAACTGCCTATTTCTCGTCACATTTTAATTCAGATGCTGATTTACACGAACCGTTTAGCTGAAATATGAAAAGTAAAAAATTACAGTTGTGAGGTTTGTCCCCCTCGCTTGACATCTTGCAATGACTTCTGGGAAATCAGAAGCGTTCTCGCTGGTCAAGTCACCATCCGATGCATCCTCGATAAAAGGGGCGGATCAGAAACATTTCCGGGTATTTTTGGCGTTCTTGGTGACTTGTGTTCTTTGTGAGGTTTGTCCCCCTCGCTTGACATCTTGCAATGACTTCTGGGAAATCAGAAGCGTTCTCGCTGGTCAAGTCACCATCCGATGCATCCTCGATAAAAGGGGCGGATCAGGAACATTTCCGGGTATTTTTGGCGTTCTTGGTGACTTGTGTTCTTTGGTTTGGAACCGTACTTGGGCAATAAAAGATGACGTCAAACGAGTTCGCAAGAACGGAAAAAAACGTGGATTGATAAACAGCCATTGTGTCAAAATATATTACCTTGTAATGTATCTTGTATTTCTGTGCCAAACAGTCTGCTAACACAAAGCGGATATGTTGTCCCAGGTTAAAAAAAAAGAAGCTAAGTATACTATAGGGCTGTCCCCACTCAGTCGACTAGTCGAGTCGAGCTGCCATATGGCAATGTGAGATCTGATTCTCGCTTGTGTCATCATTACTGAATTAACGAAATGTTCTACAGAAATTGTAGATTATATTATTTAAGACAGATAAAGCAACTCTAAAAATATATAATTTAAAAGAAAAGGTGTCACTGTTTTCCCTTTCCTTAATCTGCACTTTGTTTTGTTTTGGTATATTGCACATATGGCACGAGCACAATTGGCTGCAGAACTACAAACTCTGCCATAGCCTACTTTGTCTGTGTTATTAGTCAAAATGGCAAAGACATCTGTGGTATGGCAGCATTTCATTAAAGTACATTTACATTTACAAAGTACCAGGTGACTCGAAAAATGTTGAATGCAAACTCTGCCAACAACAGTTTATTTTTCATACTTTCATACTTTATTAATTATGTTGCGGTGAAGCGATGAATAACCTGAAAAGCTCTGAGTCTTATCAGTAACTAGGTAGGCTACCCCCACAGCAATAAAGTTGGACGTGTTTTAATAAAGGAGGTGGGACACAATCGTGTCTACCTTAAAGCAGACATAGAGCCTAGTCAGAGCCTCAAAGTCCTACATCACCGGTCCTGGGTTTTAGTTTAATCGTCAGGTGAAATACAAACGGCTGGGTTCTCCTGTGTTGTTGGACCAGGGCACTACTAACCCACAAAAATTCCTATATGAACACTTGCATACCACCTTTACTTTCAGAACTGTGACTAAATCTGTGGAGGTCTTTCGTAGCCCAAACACAAAGTAGGATGCGGATTTCCTCCGTCGGTTTTTTGTCCACAAAATGAAATGAGCAGCATACACATACGATAGTGATTTGGGTGGTCTCTTCAAGGCTAGGTTTTTCAGCTACATTCTTTTGTAGTCCTGATCTGTTGGCAGGCGATGGAAACTGTACCGTTTGTCACAAGACCAATCCCTTTCTGTTGTGGGTGTGTGTTCAAGACACAGATTTATCTAAGTCTGGTTGTTAGTAAAGCCGCGAACAGCACAACAGGTAGCTTAGCAGAGCTCCGCAATGACTTTTATAACAATAATAATAACAATATAAATGACAACATATGTTCAAAAACAAACCAGTTTTAGTTAAATTACAGTTTAAATTACTTTAGAAAGAATCACTGTTGACAGCTGGCTGGGACTAACGTATAGCAAACCGCAACTTCCGCTACTCACCGGAAGTTGCACCTATAATCATTTCTTCAGTAGACCCCCTGAGAATAAGGTGTATACCTAAAATAGATTTGTTTTTTACCTGGGCCCCCAGAGCTGGCGCTTCGCCTAAACTGGAATACAAATTGCAGGTCCAATGCAACTGATACCATAGCGCACCCAACAATGAGCGAATCTATACTTACAATGGATTAACCTACTAGCGATAACGCATATACAGTGGACAGCTTGGATACTTATATAATTAGACAACATTCCCAATCAGGGTGAACACTCAAATTATTTAAGCTATAGACCATAGCATTACACATATCAAAACAAAACAAACACAACAATAAAACTCCAAACAATGCTTATTTAACTAAGCTAATGCCCTTAACTTAGTAGCTTTTCAGTTTGCCGTAGGGCATTCTGGGTACCAAGAGCAGGACGAATATATGTGATCTTACAGCATCGCTGGGAACTGTTGGAGCTGAGCGTGAGAGCGGCCTTTGGGGCCCTTTCTCGCTGTGCAGTTGTCACAGCGGCGGCAAAAGTCCTCAACATCCCTCTTGTGCTGCCCCCAGTAAAAGCCCTGACGGAGGCGGCAGAGTTTTTTAGTGACTCCAAAGTGTCCAGTCCCCACCCCTCCATGAGTACTCTGGAGCACAGCCTCCCGCAACGCTTTTGGGACCACCACCTGCCACCTCTCCTCCCCTGTAGCTGACTCTTTCCATGCCCGCTGGAGCACGCCATCCGCCAGCCGCAGTGTCTCAAACTTTGACCACAACCCTTTGGTTGCAAGTGAGAGCGCTGTTACCTCCTCCCATGGTGGCCTCACCTGTGCCTCTACCCACTGTAGCACTGGCTGTAGGTCTGCATCCTGTCCCTGCTGTTCCCCCATGCAGCCACGCCGACAGTCTGCAGCTCACAGCTGACAGGCCCGCTCACCCGACACTCTTTGGCAGAGACCCCCTCCTCTGCACACAGCTCCCTCTCCCGTTCCTCTCTCCGCTCACAGTGGCGGCAACCGTCGGCAGTACAGGGCCGGCGGGAAATGGCGTTGGCGTTGGAGTGGCGTGCCCCTGCCATGTGCACCACTGTGAAGTCATACGGCTGAAGCTCTTCCAACCAGCGAGCCACCTGACCCTCTGGCTCTCTGAAAGACATGAGCCACTGGAGAGCAGAGTGATCAGTCCTAACAGTAAAGGAAAGGCAACCCAGGTAGTACTTGTCTGACAGAAGCCACAACAGCCAAGAGCTCCCTCCGGGTGACACAGTAGCGGTGCTCGTGTTTGTCAAAGGTTTTACTGAAGTACGCCACCACTCTCTCCCCCTCTGGCCCCATCTGGGCCAGCACCCCACCCATGCCCACATTGCTCGCGTCTGTGTCCAGGATAAAGGGCAAGGTGAGGTCAGGGGGGGCGAGCACGGGGGCCCCGCTCAGTGCCTGTTTGAGGGCATTGAAAGCCTTGTCACACTCCATTGTCCAAGTGAAGGCCTTGTCTTTCGGAAGCAGGATGTTCAGGGGAGCAGCGATGCTTGAGAAGCCCCTTATAAACCTCCTGTAGTAAGAGGCCAGGCCCAAGAAGCTCTTCAGCTGTTGCTGGTTGGTAAGTATGGGCCCGTCAGGATGTCATCCAGGTAAACTAGACACTGCAGTCGGGGAATGCCATCCAGCACCCTGTCCTTCAAACACTGCCAGTGTCCTCTGTGGGTGGAGAACACAGTTTTAGCTCTGGCCTCTGGGGAAAGAGGCACCTGCCAGTAGCCACTGCGGAGGTGGGAACAAGCTTCTGCGCAAGACCGGACGAGTTGGTCTGGAAAGATGGCGCGGTGCATTAGGAGCTCTCGCTTGCCTCACTGTGCCACTGAGCACTTTTCATAGAAATGAATGGGGATGCCATCTTGGAAGACAGAAGTAGTTGTCTCTAGTTATGTTAACTCTATGCGTGCACGCTTGCAACTAGCTGTACACGTCATTCTTTGCGACAACCAGTCGCGAGCATAGATTTATATGGTCTCCAGCTTGTGAGCTAAGGCATTGCAGTGGCAGAGTGGGGTACAAGTCCATCCGATAAGAATTAGAGACATGATGCAAACTTTACGGAAATGTATGCTGTCACTGTATAGTGTTCCTTTCACATGGTTTTTAGAACTAGGCTATAGGGCTGAATACAGGGCTATTCTAGATGAAACTCATCACATACAGTGCCCTCCAAAAGTATTGGAACAGTGAGGCCAATTCCTTTATTTTTGCTGTAGACTGAAAACATTTGGGCTTGACATCAAACGATGAATGTGAAACCAGAGATCAACGTTTCAGCTTTTATTTCCAGGTATTTACATCAGGATCTGATGCACAAATTAGAAAATATCACCTTTTTGTTCGAACCCACCCATTTGTCACGTGAGCAAAAGTATTGGAACATATGACTGACAGGTGTGTTTTGTTGCCCAGGTGTGTCCTATTACATACATTATTCAATCAATAAATACCACTGAATGTCTACACTCAGGTTCAGATTGGGTAAGATAGGTTTTGTCTATGCAGACTGTATTCAGAGGTGAAAACAACATGAAAACCGGAGCGCTGTCTTTGGGTGAAAAACAAGCAATTGTGAGTCTTAGAGAAGATGGAAAATCAATCAGAGCCATTGCAGAAACATTGGCCATAGCCAGTACAACCATTTGGAATGTCCTGAAGAAGAAGAAAACTACTGGTGTACTAAGTAACAGACGTCGAACAGGTAGACCAAGGAAAACATCAGCAGTTGATGACAGAAACATTGTGAGAGCTGTAAAGAAAGACCCTAAAACAACTGTTAGTGAGATCAGCAACAACCTCCAGATGGCAGGAGTGAAGGTATCACTATCTACTGTTCGCAGAAGACTTCATGAACAAAAGTACAAGGGCTACACCAGAAGATGCAAACCACTCATTAGCAAGAAGAATAGGAAGGCCAGGCTGGAATTTGCCAAAAAGTACAGAGATGAACCTCAAAAATTCTGGGACAAAGTTTTATGGACTGATGAGACAAAGATTAACTTTTACCAAAGTGATGGAAAGGCTAAAGTTTGGAGAAAGAAAGGAACTGCTCATGATCCCAAACACACAAGCTCATCTGTGAAACACGGTGGAGGTAATGTCATGGCTTGGGCTTGCATGGCTTCTTCTAGGACGGGCTCATTAATCTTCATTGAGGATGTAACACATGATGGCAGCAGCAAAATGAACTCGGAAGTCTACAGAAACATTTTGTCTGCCAATTTAAGGAAAGATGCAACCAAACTGATTGGCAGAGCCTTCATCATGCAGCAAGATAACGACCCAAAACACACTGCCAAAACAACAAAGGAGTTCATCAGGGGCAAGAAATGGAAGGTATTAGACTGGCCAAGTCAATCTCCAGACTTAAACCCTATAGAGCATGCATTTTACCTGCTTAAGAGGAGACTGAAGGGAGGAACCCCACAAAACAAACAACAACTGAAAGAGGCTGCAGTGAAAGCCTGGGAAAGCATCAAAAAGGAAGAATGCAAAAGTTTGGTGACGTCAATGGGTCACAGACTTGCTGCAGTTATTGAAAGCAAAGGATTTGCAACTAAATATTAAGTCTTATTCACTTAAATATGTTTTAAGTATATCTGTTCCAATACTTTTGCTCACATGACAAATGGGTGGATTCAAACAAAATGTGATATTTTCTTAGTTGTGCATCAGATCCTGATGTAAATACCTGGAAATAAAAGCTGAAACGTTGATCTCTGGTCTCACGTTCATTATTTGATGTCAAGCCCAAATGTTTTCAGTCTACAGCAAAAATAAAGGAATTCGCCTCACTGTTCCAATACTTTTGGAGGGCACTGTATGTCGCTTTTTTTCTTCTTGATATGAGTATGATTTCCAACGCATTGTATCGGATGAAATAAACTGTTAACATGAACAGTTCCGTCGTTGTTCTCGCCAGGCAAAGAAAGCTTAATAGTTATTTTGGTAACCGAAATCTTCCATAATGCAGACTTACCATAGCTTACTGTCAACTTTATATTAAACGAAATGCCACGAAATTCACACTGCCTTCAATTTAACATCAATGTAGAAATGTGGCCTGTGTTTTATATGTTCATCCTACAAAACCAAACGCCTATTAATGGATATAACGACAGGTAATACAAGACTTGGTAATAATGTAATCAAAAAAAACTTGAACTGTGTCACAGAGCCATATTTACATTTAGTCATTTAGCAGATGCTCTTATCCAGAGCGACTTACAGTAAGTACAGGGACATTCCCCCCGAAGCAAGTAGGGTGAAGTGCCTTGCCCAAGGACACAACGTCAATAGGCATGGCGGGGAATCGATCCGGCAACCTTCTGATTACTAGCCCGACTCCCTCACCGCTCAGCCATCTGAATCCCTATATAGGCTCCAAGACGTTTCCATCAGATGTAAGTGGGGGTGAAACATAGTCACTGAGGACCTTCATTGTCCCACAAAAGCAGTCTGGCTTGATTACACGATCAAATAAAGAATAATGGGTGTGTTTCACCAAAGTTTCTGAAGGCAAGCCTAATATTATTTAAATATGTATCATTTGCTATTGTGGTTAACTCTCTGGAGTCTGGAGCTATTTTGGCAGTTTTTGAGTACCTTTGATTTGGCCTTGATATACTACATTAAGAAATGTTTATCATACCAATGTTTGGTATCTTTTTTTTCAGCACAATCTCGCCTACATGACCTGTGAAATTAGGTTTTTCACTTTGGCATACTTTTCAACATACTGGAACCAAACACACTGTCACACCCTGATCCGTTTCACCTGTTGGTTTGTCTCCACCCCTCACCAGGTGTTCCCTATTGTCGTCTGTATTTAACCTGTGTTCTCTGTTCTGTCTGTTACCAGATCGTCTTGTGCTTCGCAGTTGTTTCCAGCTTGTGTCTAGTCAATGTATTCTCGGTTTTGATCGCTACCTGTTTTTGTTTCCTGACCACGGACCTGCCTGACCCCAGTGTACCTCTGCCATTCGGCCCCGATACGACCTCCGACCGCCCAACGAGCCTGCCTGCCCCAGCGTACCTCTACATCGATACATTGTTGCTGACCCTTGCTTGCCCTGGACTACGAGTTTGCTTTGTGAATAAACCTCTATTGCAAACTACCCCGCTTTCCTGTCCGCATTTGGGTCTACCATCCTGCCTTGTGACAGAACGATCTGGCCATGACGGACCCAGCGGAGCTCGATCGCCTACAGCAAGCAGTAGCCCACCAAGGGGTGCTGTCGGTCGTCACAAAGAGGGTCTACGGGCCTTGATGGAGGAGCTCCAGGCACAGAGAGAGCACCAGAGGCAGGCTACCGAGAGTCTCGCTCACCACCTGGAGAGACTCACCCACTCGCTGTCCGGCCCGAGCCAGCCTCTCTCCCCTCAATCACCCCCCATACAAAACCAACGGGAGCCCCACTTACCTCCACCTGAACGGTTCTCAGGTGACTCCCGGTCCTGTCATTCTTTCTTGCTCCAGTGTTCCTTTATCTTTGACCTCCAGCCATCGTCATTTCTCACTGAACAGTCTAGAGTGGCGTATCTCATAACCCTGATGTCTGGGAGAGCTCTGGACTGGGCTACCGCTGTCAAAGAACAGGACTCGCCCGTGAGTACTAGCCTGGAGGCGTTTACAACTGAGCTAAAAAAGGTGTTTGACGTTCCACAATCCGACAGAGGCAGCACGTCACCTGTTGCTGCTGAAACAAGGGTCCAGCAGTGTCGCCGATTATGCTATTAAGTTCCGAACCCTCGCTGCAGACAGTTCATGGAACCACAAGTCATTGTTTGATGCTTTCCTCTTTGGTTTATCCGAGTCCATCAAGGACGAGCTAGCTGCTCGAGATACACCCCCGGACCTGGATTCACTCATCGCAGTTGCTACATGGATTAGCAGCAGGCTACGAGAACGCAACATGGAAAGGAGATCACATCGCCCCGCTCCGGCGCTGCCGACGCTTCGCGGAAGCACAGACCGAATACCCCGGGAGTTCTCGTCCTCTGCCGAGTCATTCCGAGGCCCACCGAGAGTGGCTGGTCCAGATCCATCGGAGCCCATGCAATTAGGAAGGGGCCATTTGACACTCGAGGAACGGTAAAGGAGAGTCGCGAGCCGCGCCTGTCTCTACTGTGGCGAGGCGGGACATTACATAGCCAGCTGTCCGTTAAAAGACCGGGCTCATCCATAAGGACGGGAATACAGGTGAGCCAAATACAGATTCCCTTTCTACTATTTGTTTGCCTTTTCATGCTGCTCTCTTGTGGGGATCACATTCACTGGGTGTAAATGTTCTGATTGACTCTGGGGCAGATGAGTATTTCATGGATCTGGATCTTCTCAAACAACTGGGAATACCCACTCACCCATTGAAGCCACGGCCTTGGACGGTCGTTCTGTTGGTCGCATAGGTCACGTGACTGTCCCTGTCTCCCTGGTCATATCTGGAAATCACCGTGAGGAAATACAGTTTCTACCCCTGAAGTCGCCACGGTTTCCGTCGGTGCTAGGCCTTTCCTGGCTTGTCAAACACAACCCCCACATTGACTGGTCCTCGGGTTCCATTGCCAGTTGGAGCCCCTTTTGTCTGGCTAATTGTTTGAAGTCTATTCAGGACCTGTGGGGCAGAGTCCCGGTTCCCCCTTGTAGCGTTGACGTGTCATCGGTGCCAACACAGTACAAGGACTTAAAGGAGGTGTTCAACAAGGCACGTGCTACTTCCCTTCCACCCCATCAACCTTATGACTGCACCATCAAGCTTCATCCTGGCACAACGCCCCCCCGTGGGTGCCTTTATTCCCTGTCTGGTCCCGAGACGGTTGTTGGAGAATCGATTGTTCACCAAGGCAGAGAAGTGCAAGTTTCATCGTTCGACTGTGTCATTTCTGGGCTACGTTGTGGCTGCCGGGTGCATCCGGATGGATCCCAGCAAGGTTGAGGCCGTCATGGAGTGGCCCCAACCCACCTCTTGAGTAGAGCTCCAACGGTTCCTGGGGTTTTCCAACTTTTATTGGAGGTTCATTCGAGGGTACAGCACGCTGGCGGCCCCGCTCACCGCGCTTACTTCTACGAAGGTACCCTTTGCTTGGGATCCGGCGGCGGCCCAGGCCTTTGTTGACCTCAAACGGCACTTCACCACCGCTCCCATTCTGATCCGGCCCGTCAGTTCATCGTGGAAGTGGATGCCTCCAACAGTGGTGTGGGGGCAGTGCTGTCTCAGAGATCGGACATCGACCAGAAACTACATCCCTGTGCATTCCTTTCCCGTCGGCTAAGCCCTGCAGAAAAGAATTATGACGTTGGAAACAGGGAGCTGTTGGCGGTGAAGACGGCGCTGGAGGAGTGGCGACATTGGTTACAGGGGTCTGAGGTCCCGTTCCTGGTGTGGACAGATCACAAGAACTTGGAATATCTGCGTTCGGCCAAACGCCTCAATTCCCGGCAGGCCAGATGGGCCTTGCTCTTTACCCGTTTCAACTTCACCCTGTCCTACCGCCCAGGCTCGAAGAACACCAAACCAGACACATGCATAAAGTGACAGAATATGACAAATCTTATAAAACCGATAGTGATGAAGATGACCTTTCATGCTTGGAACTGCACAACATCACAGAAGTAGATAGGACAATTATATGGATAACAACAGAAGTGTCCGGAGTAAAGTTGAAAATGGAGCTGGACACAGGTTCAGCTTTGTCTGTAATCTCTGAAGCTGACTACAAAAGACTGTTTTCCAAGCTTCAGCTAGAAAAGACCCCAGTGATGTTAAAAACATACACTGGTGAGAGAGTGTCTCCTAAACGAAAACCTAAAGTTGATGTGACTTATGGTGACAAAACACACAAGTTGGAGCTCTGTTTTGAAAAATGGAGGACCAGCTCTTTTTGGGCGAGAGTGGTTAAGAAAAATCCAGCTTGATTGGCATGCCATTAAAGCCCTCAACTTATCTCCAAGCCTCGAGAGCCACAACTCTAGCTTAAAGCAAAGACTGTCTCAGCTCTTAGAAGAGCATGCAAAAGTGTTTGAGAAAGGCATTGGCAAGCTAAAACACATTAGAGCAAAGATTGACTTGGATGACAATGCGACACCAAGATTTCACAAGGCACGTCCAGTGCCATATGCACTGCGTGCGAAAGTTGATGCAAAACTTCTGAGCCTGGAGGAATCTAAATTCTCTCCAAGGTTGACTGGAGCGACTGGGCTACACCTATTGTCCCAGTGATTAAAAAGGGGAAAAGTGGAGGTGTTCGCATTTGTGGCGATTTCAAGGTGACCATTAATCCGGTGCTGCATACTGTACAGTATCCTCTACCACAAATCAAAGACACCTTCTCATCTCTAGCTGGAGGGGAGAAGTTTTTGAAAATTGACCTGTCTCAGGCCTACCTTCAGATGGAAGTGGAGGAATCAAGTAGAAAGTTGCTAACCATCAACACGCATAAGGGACTGTACCAGTATAATAGGCTTGTATTTGGCGTTGCATTAGCTCCAGCTATCTGGCAAAGAGCAATGGAGCAAGTGCTTCAGGATATACCAAGAACACAGTGTTATCTCGATGACATCTTGATCACAGGAAAGAATGATGAAGATCATCTCCAGAACCTCAGCATAGTGCTCAAAAGACTAAGTCTTTGCCTAAGGGCAAAGAGAGAAAAATGCGAGTTTTTCAAGATGGGATATCATATTGTGGTCACATCATTGACAGACTTGGCTTACATAAATCACAAGACAAAGTGGAAGCGGTGCTAAAAGCCCCCAGACCAGAAAATTTGTCACAGCTAAGATCATATCTGGGCCTTGTCAACTATTATCACAAGTTTCTGCCAAACCTCGCTTCAGTAGTACATCCACTGAACACACTGCTACAGCTTGGAACTAAATGGGAGTGGTCAGAAAAATTTGAAAAAGCTTTCAAGGAAACAAAAAAACTAATAACCTCAGATGAGCTACTTACCCATTATGATCCATCACGGCCCATATGCCTGGCCTGCGACGCGTCCCCTTATGGGATTGGTGCCGTCCTGTCACACACCATGGCTGATGGGTCTGAGCGTCCAATTGCATACGCGTCAAGGTCTCTGACGAGTGCTGAGCGCAATTATGCGCAGATCGACAGGGAGGCCCTTAGCTTAGTGTGGGGCATAAAAAAGTTTCACCACTACCTTTTCGGCCAAAGGTTCACGCTAGTGACAGACCACCAGCCTCTGGTATCCATCTTCAACCCTAGGAAAGGAATTCCAGTGATGTCAGCCACCCGACTGCAGCGATGGGCGCTGTTCCTGGGAGCTCATTCATATTATATCGAGTTCAAGGGTACGAAGCAACACTGTAATGCTGATGGCTTGTCACGCCTCCTGCTGTTGACAACTGAGGAGGAAAAGCCTACATCGGGAGATCCAGCAAAAGTGTATGACATCACAGTACAAGGTTGGCCAGCACATGGAAATGCCATGTTTCCTGAATTTTCAGTGAGACGTGACCAGCTCTCTGTTTGCCAGCGAACTCTGATGTGTGGATCACGTGTAGTAGTACCCCCCAAACTTCGCAGTAGAGTTTTGGAAAATCTACACGAAGGTCACCTTGGCACTGTCAAAATGAAAAGTCTGGCTCGCAGTTACGTATGGTGGCCGGGAATCGATAGACAGATTGAGGATATCACCAAGACCTGTGCAGGATGCCACACTGTTCAGAATGCGCCCCCACCGGCACCCTTACACCTGTGGGAGTGGCCGTCGGCACCCTGGCAGAGACTGCATATTGATTTTGCCGGGCCATTCATGAACTCCATGTTCTTAATAGCTGTGGACGCCCACTCAAAATGGCCAGAGGTGGTGCAAATGAAATCCACAACCTCAGAAAGGACTATTTCTGTACTTAGGACCATCTTTTCCAGAAATGGCCTACCTGAGCAAATTGTGAGCGATAATGGTCCACAGTTTA
This sequence comes from Hypomesus transpacificus, assembly GCF_021917145.1. Lineage (NCBI taxonomy): Eukaryota > Metazoa > Chordata > Actinopteri > Osmeriformes > Osmeridae > Hypomesus > Hypomesus transpacificus. The sequence goes on from NC_061082.1 coordinate 9,169,401, forward strand.
CTTCAGACGAGTTTACACTTCACTACATGAAGATGATTGGTGTGGAGCATGTCAAGTCAGCTCCACACCACCCTGCAACAAATGGATTGGCAGAACGGTTTGTTCAAACCTGTAAGAAATCAATCAAAGCCATGGGAAAGGAAAACGTCGCCCTTCAACATGAAGTGGACAACTTTCTTTTTGTGTATCGGAACTCTGTCCATTCAACAACAAATGAAACTCCAGCAATGTTGTTTCTGAACAGGCCTTTGAGATCTCGCATTGACCTCCTAAAACCCAACTTGCGAAGGGAAGTGCAGAACAAACAATTCAACGCAATGTCGAGCAAGGCAACAAGGAGCTTTGACATTGGACAGCAAGTTCTGGCATGGGACTATCGAGAAAACAAGTGGACTCCGGGATGGATTGTGACAAGAAATGGTCCACTGATGTACGAGGTGGATGTTGGAGAGCAGACATGGAGACGTCATGTCGATCAGTTACTGAACGTGCAGCCAAACGGTACCTCTGAGCTGCCTGCATCCAACCAACAAGACCCAACACCAGACTCGCCATCAAACACACAGCTCATTACTGTTCAGGACACACCAAAGACTATGACACCTGCAAAGGACAGTGTGTCTCCAGAGAAGACACGACAGGATCCAGGGCGTTACCCAGAAAGAACCAGGGCACCACCTAAAAGACTGGAGTTGTAATGACTTGTCTTATTTACAGGTGGATGTAACAAAGTTATGGACTGTTCCTAAAAAAAAAAAAAAAAAAAAAAAAATGTTCTACTGCAACCACTGTACAAATTCAAACACGATCTGTGAAGCAGAATGTTTTGTTGTATTTTTGCACATTTAATTGTGAAGTAACCCCTGTGTATTGTTTTCATATTAGTTATTCGCCATGCACATGGATACATTGAGGGCAGAACCTAAAGTAAACCAAGTGATGTTTTCACGTGTGAACTTGACCTCCGAGTGAGCCTGATTATTTTATTAATAAGTAGTCGCATAAACACGACAGAGGGGATGTTTGAGCTGTTTTTTTTTAAGTCAGCCCGGACAGCTGAAAATATACTGCGCTAATCAATTTCAGTAAGCAGTGAAGTTGCCGTGCGTGAAAGGGCGAGGCCTATTCCAACGTAAAACGCTGTTATATATCGTTTTAATCAAATAAAGTTGGATTATTTTAATGTTGAGCTGCCCTGTTCATTAAGATGAAAGTGCACGTAATAAAATAATATACCATCGATGCAAACCAACAGGAATCCTTGCTTGTTCTGCTCTATTATGTTTATGTTTTATGTGGGTAGGGCCCCATATTAGTTATTGAAACAGGCCCCCAGATGCTTAAGGCCGCCCCTGCATACATTTACAGGAAACTAGTAATGAAAACAATATTTAAACTACTATTAGTTATCAACTGGGGAGGTTTCATGTCGATATGTTATCCCTATTGACTGGGGTGTCTCCCCTTAACCCTTTTGTCCTTGAGTTTCTTTGACCCATTTTCTAATCATTTCCATATCAGAAATCGTTTCTTTCAACCAAAACATTTCAAACCAAAAAGAACAATGTGTCTCTTTTCAAGTTAAATAAAATATCACTTCACTACTTTCATTGAATGTTTATGTTTCATTCACTTTTATAGCATTTTTCAAAAATAATAAATAGGACATTAAAAGAGAGAAGTGGTGAAAACCCTCACAAAAGATTAAAAAGGCACAACAAAAAAGCCACAGAAAGGTAGAAAAAGACCAAAACGTAGAAAAAAGTTTAACAAATACATCCTCATGTGTTCTCCCTTCCCTAGGAACACAGAAAAATATGTCAGCGTAACTAAGTTTCGTGTCATTCATTCAGTCATGTACTATGTCTTCTCATATTCCAGTTTTTCTATCTCCAGCCTGGTTTTTTTTAATTAAAAGCCTCTTATAATCGAGCTCCAGGGTTCTTTTTTACAGGGCCCTCACATTGTCTGCTCCAACCTGAAACAAATAAAGAACATTGTCCCTCTGCAAGGCACACTTGGAGAAAGTTGAAGGTGTCCATTTGACTACTGTGTTTCAAGGTTAATTGTTTATACCTTGTGTCTTTGTCTTGGCCTTGAAGTTGAGGCCCTAGGCTCAGGAGGAGGAAGAAGTTCCTCATCCTGCTGAGTTTAACACCATTGCAATTTAATCAATTGAGTCATATTTGAAATGTGCACTTTAAGGACCACCATTAGTAAGTCATTACAGACACTTAAATCACAGCCACACGTTCACACACTCTCACCATCTGTGTTACAAGTGGTAAATAAAACCCAAAAGTGTACCCCCAAAATGCTCTCTGAGCAGGCAGACACAGTTTCCTGATCATCTAGCACCTCCACTTGAGAAAGTACATTGTATATTTGATCAATATTGAGCAACCACATATGGTATACTGGCGTATGACTATTAGTTTCACTGTTACCTCTGTATGGCACAGTGGGACGACAGTGGGTGGTGGCAGCAACACCACTGTATTTCCTGTCACTGCAGAGAACAGTAATCATTTCACTCCTACAATATTCATAAATAATTATTGAAGAACATGGTCACATAGATTACTTGAAACATACATATGCCTGTGTAACGGGTGTGAACCTGTGAAACTCACTCCTCAGGTATGTAATGGGCTACCCGCGTCAACAAATAGCTAGCTTTTCTTTGACGTAGCTGGTAGTGGTCGCGCTTGGCAAGTCAGAGGTCGTGCATTCGAGCCCAGCGAGTGGCGAACGACGCCTTGTAGTGACGGAGCGTGGCCACGTCCGTTGCATACCGTCACACCTGGGCTTCCAACCTGCTGCACCAGCGTCTGAAGAAATGCCCCTTCCACTCCTTCCATCATGGGGTGACCCTGATAGCTGGAGAGCTCATGTTGCAGGGTGTACATTGGTTCTCTGTAGTCCCAGAAAACCTTTAAGGCCACTCCAGACATCACACATCTATCCACTGACATATTTTCCACCTTTTCTTTAGGCTATTTTAGCTTCCTTAATTTGCTTACTTAATTTGATCAAATTACTGGATCTTGACATCTAAGAAATATGCAAATTTATTCAAATTGTATGTGATTTTAATTTCTTTAATTATCCAATATTTATTATTCAAACATGTTTTCAAATATTATACCTTTCTATATTATTAGAACATATTTTCAAATATTATACCTTTCTATATAATTTTGACATCCAACATCATCACGAGTTTTCCTTGTGCCTCGCAAAGCATTAAAATATCTTGTTGCGATCTAGTGATACTGCCTTTCAATTCGCTAGGTGGCGCTGTCAGGGTCCTAGAACTGCGGCCCTGAAACTGCGGCCCTGAAACTGCAGCTCTCTGGCTCTCCGGGGCCCTCCGGGGTCTCCGGCTCTGCAGGTTCATACTATTGAGTTTTGTTGGGTCACAGGAAAAATAATAGGTTTTACCTAGGGGCTTACCCCCCCCCCCCAAAAAAGTGGATACCTAGATTCGCCCCTGCTCCGACGGCTCTGCGTGCTGAAAGCAATTCACCGCCAGAACAGTAGATGGCGTTGCACTGCGATGCAGCAGGTTATCGAAAAGTCTGAGCAAATTTACAAATGAGCTGTTTCATCAATAAAATAAGCACATTTTCAGCAACTACACTGACCCATTTCTTGTCACATTTTAATTCAGATGCTGATTTACATGTACTGTTTAGCTGAAATATGAATTGTAAAAACTTACAACAATGGCGGTCAAAGGATTCTGTTCTCTTGTTGGTCACGGCAACCCCGCCCATTACGCAAGCGGTTCTTAATACGGACCAATCACAGCCAAGGGGTATCCGTAAAATGACAGACTGACGGACAGATAGTTAGGAAAATCAGGAGGTGCACGTAGAGCTCTCCGAAGGGTTCGGAGACGGCACGGAGAGGGAGTTCCTTGACGGAGAGGGCGTTCCCTGTGTGCGTGTCCGTAAAAACGCAGAAGTATAAATTGGGCTTTAGAGAGTTGATAACTGCCGTCGTAGTACCGCTTATCGTGATTGCGATTGTTAGGCTTTGCGTAGCCGGGTAACTGAAAGTAATCCAGAGCATGTTGATCTTGATTCGAGGTACAGGCCCCTGGACAAACATGCATCTTGAATTGTAGATTTACATGACAACACGGCTTAATTATTTGAATGAAACAGTCAGGAACATGAAATAACATAGCCCCATTGGCAATAAACTAAATAATCACACATTCTACCAATGCTAAATATAGGCAGGATACGTTAGCATTGCTAATAACTGTTAGCGACAACATCATACTACAGCTTGCGGCTGAGATAATAAGGTCGGAACAGCACCTCTTTTCAGCAACAGCTTCTTAGCAAATCCTGCTTTACATTGTCCTGGGTTTTCAAAACTGTCCTCGGTGAAATGGTTCGAGCAAATGTGTAATATGTAACTGTAACTGCACAAGGATCTTCTAATTTTGTAGCGCCCCCTAGTGTACAGCTGACTACGCCACCCCTTGAGCTAAACTTGTCTGTGCTAATGCCAGAGCAAGGGGAACTCTGTGAACTAATAATCTGTTCAGACACAGGTTCTTAGAAAAGTATAAAAATACCATCTTTATTAATACATGGTATAGAGGTGTCGGTTTGGTTGGTCAACAGGTAAAATAAATAAACAAGTCAATACAGGGGGGGGGGGGGGGGGGGGGGGGAGGAATCGCCAAGCTAATGGCAGAGTAGCCTCAGAAGCCAATGAGAACACCAATAGAAGGGTTAGAGTCCCAATATCCCACGTGATCACTGTCTATAGACTCACTGCAACTTAATGTCACTCTGAGAAACTTGATTTAAGGGCATTAGAATTCACACTTTACAGCAACTTTATGTCTAAATTACTCTGAGTGCAAGAAGGGAAACTAGAAAAGTTGCCTTCCAAAAGGATCCTATATGCTACCCTGGCTACACCACCACTGAGGCTGGCGACATGAGAGGGAAGGGGGCGGACAAAACTAAGGAATAAAGAAAATAAAGAAAACCACTCTAGCCTGTGATGTACATTACATGCACTCTCACAATAATACCTACGATCAACAGGCTGGAGGAAAAGAAAACAAACCAAAAACTAGTCAGGCTTTGAGCAGCACCACAATCATACGTGTAGAGAACAGCAACCAACAATGCCGGCTGCAGTTTAAAAAAAGTCTAAAAACAGACAATTAATACTTGTCAGTCACATTTCATAGTCAATACAATTTCGGATCTGGATTCAGTCAGCACACATAACAGAATAAATATGCCATAGCACCAATGCGCCCGTATCTACGCACATTCATCAGTGCACCAAAGAGAAAATGAGCTACACGACTGCGGGCAGAGCATAACTCAAGACGTACCTGCAGCTCACGTCAGTTTGCGAGGAACACTACATTTGTAGCAGGTACCCCACGCCAGCCATAATACCCAGTGGGTGCTTGTCTATGGAAAGTTACGCAGACACTGGTACGCCACGGTTCGGTCAGCGTCTGCTCCTCCACACACACTATGGAAACAAACATTTTAGTATGGTAATCCGCAGTGAAATCGAGAAGAAAAATGCTTCGACATACCTTCGTAGTTCAAGACAGCACCCAGATCATAGCTTCACACCAGTGTCAGCAGCAGAGTGACAACATACTGGTGTAAGGACCTCAGGTGTCTATTTATATACGCCTACCTCTACGGCAATTAAGTGGCCCACTAGACGCCCACTCCAGCCCCAATTAGTGACGTCATTGGCACTGGAAAAGAGCGCACAGAGTAGAGAGAGAGAGAGACTAAAAGAACCCAGTCCTAGCCTGGTGCACAGGCTACATCATAGACAAACATCACAGCCCGTCGAGTGTTTGGTTCCTTGGGAAGACATGTAAAAGTGTCAGCATTCCCTGTACAGGCTGGAAAACTGCATTTACGACGGTAGTACATTTGCAATATCCTTGAAAAACGTTCTTCTTTGTAATTCCGTGGAAGTACACAGAGCTGCATGCAGCAAATTTTGGGGCATGACAAAGGTACAAACAAGAGCCAAAAAAGGTGGCTTTTCACTGGGTCTTGCAGCTGTTTGATTTGTATCTGTTTGATTTACTGAAGTTATTATGAAAAGTTATGTTCATTTGTCTACTTTAGCAAGTCACTGTATTTCCAAGCCCTGGTAAAAAATACAGTACTGTGATCTTGTTCAGCCACAGTTCTTTTTATCACCAGCCACATGTTGGCCATGTGTGTTCTTGACTATGACACCAATATGAATGAATCACAAGGACTAACAGCAGCAGGCAGAAAGAGGAGGTCAACACTGTAGAATCACTGGGAGGGAAACCACCAAAGCCATAATTGCATATGATGTGAATCTAAACAGTGAGCAAAGCCAGTGGTGTACATCCCTTAGCTAAACCACCTTGACTCTCAGTGGCACCTCATTACATTTCAAGCACATCTCTTCACTAACGATACAGAAGGCTTATACTGGGGGTCAAATTATATAAACATTTAGAATTTGAACTCTATTTTTGCCAAGTAATCAGGTCATGTAAGGTCCTCAGCTTCATAGAACTAATTGTATATGCAATAAGATAAAGAAGGAGAAATATGCATGTGCTGGTGAGCTAGTGATTAACACAACCTGGGAAGAGGCCAAACAAACCTTTAAGATCTCAAAGAAATAAACACCCAGAAAGGAAGCAGTCAGCAGCTGGGGATATATGCTAATTGTTGCAATGCGGAAGAATCCAGGGGCTCTGACATTGCACTGCTGTTTGGAGGTTGATAGGATGGAGGTTTTTAGTTTTTGATACAAAATCTCTAACAACTTATCCCTTCTTTACCCAAAACATTACCCCAAAACCATTAAAGCCCTCATGTAATATGAAGCGTGTACATATACACAGTGCTTCCTCATGGCATCTGACCTCAGTCTTAGTTGTAGGCCTACAGTATATGCACACCAGTTTGGATTGACATTTGTTTAATTATGCATGAGTTTGACACGTAATTTTGCAAATGTTAATTTGAATTCCATTGTATTTATGTTGCAGTTCAGGCAAACTTAATTCCGGCCTTATCAGTGCATTAGCTTATTGTGTTTCCATGGGACAAATAAACATCGACATACAAAATCTTGCTGAATGTCAAATGCTTTCATTTCTACAAAACTAATCAACAGAAGTGGAACTCACACCAAAATCATATGCACTTAAATATGGTTTGCATTAAGAGGTGATACCAGAATCAGGCAAAAAAGGCAAAAAGCATTTTTTTACCACCGACATTAGCGTCCGTTAAAAGTGCTAATACGAGGACAATCATTTGCAATGTCAATCCCCCCCAAATGATGCCTTTTATAACTAAACGTTTACTGTAAATTAATGTGCCAAATCAATTAAATGTCTTATCGCCTGCTGATTATTTGAGGGTTTAATAAACAATGCATATAGCAATGTGCTTGCGAGAATAACAGATTGTGTATTCTACACAACTCGCACTACTGGAATACCATTTTTATCAACATGGCATGGTGAGTGTTTAATTTATTTCTTAAAATCATTGTGGAATTATATGCACGTGGGAGGAGGGCGGGGGTGGAGGGGGTGCGAGCTGCACAAGGAAAGAATAAAAGTGTGTATAAGAGAGATGACAGAGAGAGAGGAGTGGAAGATAGAGAGGTGAGTAAAAGAGCAAAATGAATCAGAAATTGCTTTATACAAAAGGATTCATTAAAAATACCTTTGGTCCATTTTCATTCAAATAGGAGCTCTGTTATAGGATTGGTTGATGGTGACAGTGGAGGTGGTGGTGAGGAGAGAGCTCACCTGAAATACTCCACATTATCATCCACCTGGATGTATATTTGCATCTGAGGCAGTACAATTTATCTACCCTTTCTTAACAAAAACAAAACATGTTTTGCTGGGTGCATTCAGTCCAAAATCGATTAACAGCACTTCAGTAGTCTGTCTCTGATAAGAGTAGCACAGTGATAGTGAGGCAAAGGCAAAACCATCTATGATTTCACCGTGTTTGAGCAGTAAACTGACACAACACCAAGACACGTCTCAGGAGAGGAAATGGTAAGCTGCTTTTGAATACCAACCACTGCCTCCCACAATTGAAAGCATATCAATGCAAAAAGCATCCTGAAAGCATATAGTATCACAATAAAAAGAACAAAATATCATAGCACAACATTAAAAAGCACAAATTATGACAAGTAACTATTTAAAAATACAGAAAATAATCATTAGCATTAGCATGTTCTTTAGGGTCATACGATCAATGCGTCATTGGTTGACTTTAGAAATGTGTGATTTCATGAACAAATCAAAAAAATACATATTTTATTAAATAAAGCCTTTGATATGACCAGACTGCTTATTTACTATTGCGTTGTATTGAGTAAACCAGACACAACAAAGCTTAGCTCAAATACAGTCTTCCTAACCAGAGGCCACACACATATCCGAGACAGCACCTGGCTGCCCTTGAATGAATGGGCACAGTGCCATCTAGTGGAACAAAACCACATCCAACGCACATTGTTAATTAACAATTAAGAGAAGTGCTGGCTAGCCAAAAGGTTGTAAAATCCCTGAATGTGGTTTAACAGTCTAAACAATAAAATACATAAGTCTGCTTTTATGAAGAGATTTCCAGAGAGGCAGTTTCCAGTAAAATGGTTTGTCTTACAAACTTCTTCTCTCAGTACCCACTTGAACACAGGGCTCCAAGTCTCACGTATTCGCCGTGAGACCGACGCATTTAAGCCATTTCTCACGCATCACCTTGTATTTCTCACGCTGAGAAATTATTTCTCACGCTGAGAAGTAAGGGATAACTAAACCCGCTACAATTAATGGACAAGGCGCAGGTATACCTGATAATACGGAGGTAAGTTTTCTGCTGAGTTGAGAGCTGTCTGTCAATCAGAACAAACTGTTTGAACAAACTGTATGAACAGTGAAGAGGATTAGAAGTAGAGACTGGTAAGGCATGTTGAATCTTTAATTTATTGCACATCAACATTACTTTATAGCTGTTTCAGTCAGTATTCCAAAATAGTCAAGCTGCTTCCGGTTCTAACATTGTACGCGGAAACACTGATTCGGAGGAGGGGGAGCTGGGATTTGTTGAGGGAACATTACTATAGTTTGGCAACACATCAATAGGCTACAACACTTAATACCAAGCCTGTCTGACAGCGGCTGCCAGCAAAGCAGAAACATACATCACCTTGGACAAGAGGTTTCGGCAATACGCACAGAATGCGCAAGTGAGACCCCAATGGAAAGATTCGAATAATCACCCTGCCATCCCCTATAAATATGTGACAGGCTGATATTAGGCTATGAAATTAATAGCATTCCATCAACATCACCCACCATTGGCTTTCTTCGGAATGATTGTGCCCAGGTCTTATAAATATTGCAGCAGGATACATTTGGACCATCTACCCTTTTGCATTTAAATCCCAGCCCTAGCATTATCCGAGCTAAATTTGGCACGCAGCTAGCAAGAAACTGCCATGCATGTTACGTTGCTGAAATCTTAATTCCAACATTATGGCATTCTTCTTATGTGCCATGGGCAATTTGAGCACGGCAACCGATCTGCATAAACGCAAACAAAGTAACATACACCATAATACACATCTTCCGCATGGTATTGAAATCTTGATTCGGTGGCAGGGTGCAGGGTTTAACTATGCTAATCTGATACATTCTTCCTAAAACTTTCTAATTTCACTTCACCTGTGTAGCCTCGGTCGACCACGTGTTCGAGTACAGATTATTAAGTAGTCTAATTGACTAGGGCTTGGAACGCTGCAGGCCGCTGATATAGGCCTAGGTCACGTTCGCAGTTCAACCGTTTGAAAATGAATGAATGTAAATAAATTAATCGATATGGAAGGTTACAATCGTAACGGGAACGTTACGTCCCTCCATAGACGGTAATGGAAGAGGGGTTGATCAGGGAAATACTCTCCCTCTGCCTCAACAGGATAGCAGCAGAAGGAAACGCACTTAATACTGAAGTCGGTACGTTTGATTTTTTTGTTTTTTTCCGGTTTAAGATGAAACTCCAATGTCGTTGTTGGAGGTTTAGGGAGAGACTTGTAGGCTACAGGGCAAAAACGTTACGAAAATGTTATGCCTTGTTTGCTGGCAGGCATCCTAGAGAATACCTTGATGGTGTTTGGGTCTTATGCAGTATAATCATTTTAGACATTCATGTCAGAAATACTGTCCAATGAGATACAATCCAACTCCTCAAATAATCATTGCAGCACTAGAGGATGTAACATACTGACATCCATTTTTACTTGGGGACTGATAATGACTTCCATCGAGCACAAGCCTGTTTGTCTTCAGGACCACATAGGGCAACTCCTGACTTGCTTGCTTCTCACTGTCCTCCCTCCACTCGTCCTAGAATTCATTGAGGTGGTGAAGAACTTCGAGGCCACAAGGAAGAAATGGCTCCACGTTGAGCTGGAGCTGAAGAAGAACAAGGAGCTTTTGGTGAAGTCAGACGTGGCTCAGGCTGCTCTGGAGGTCAAGCTTAAGCACGCTCGTAACCAGGTGGACGTGGAGATCAAGAAGCGCCTCAAGGCAGAGGCAGACTTCCAGTACCTGGTACAGCAGACTGGCTGACTTCAAGTGCCTGGTACATTAGGCTAGCAGATGATCAAGAAGGTTCAGAACAATAGCATTGTATACTGGCAGATAATAGCCTTGTATTCTGGTAGAGAACAGTAGGCTTGCACACTGGCAGATAGACCTGTTGAACTGTACATGGGTAGATGGACCAGTAGGTTCCTCACCTGGGAGTTGTTTAAAATATACCCAAAAAAATCCTTGTATTTCCTATAGACTTCCAATGTGTTTGAATAATTAAATAAGGAGATGCAGTTTGGATATTGGTTAACATGAGGACACTTGGTATGCTTTGCAGCTTGTGTGTTGTGATTAGGGACTAGCACATCCATGTCTTCCTGTGGCTCCACAGCAGAGGCAAATGCAGCTGATGTGTGATATTCTGGTCCATGACAGCAAGTCCAGCGCATGCCTGAATGATGAGCAGAGATCAATGCTGGCCAACTTCAATCCCAGGGCAGCCAATGTCACAATGCACAAGAGTAAACGGTAAGACTTAAAGTATATATGGGAAAGGAAAATACACTGTAAACTCCTCAAAAAAAGTAGGGAAACGTTATTTAGGTTGATTTCCCCCCCCCCCCCCCCGCTTCAATAATACCAATTGGTATTGTATTTTATATCGTTGGAAAGCCTAATTAGTCACCTATACAACGAGGTACAACTTATAAAAATTGTGCATTCGTGGAATGAGCAACACAGCTAAGCGTGTGGGTAGCGGCCCCCCAAAATGATCCAAAATCCCCTGCAATATTTTTCTGTTGGTATTAACTCTCGTTTTGAGTTGCTTGGTGGATTGGATGATGGCACTCTCCCACAGTAAAACAACACATATTGGCCATTTTTACACTTAATTAATTTTACACTGTCAGAGACCTCAGTAGTGTGTGGAAGATCCATATGCAGCCACAACAGCTTGGCACCTCCTCCTCATGCTGGTCACCAGCCTGGTCACACTGCTGTGGGATGGCATCCCATATTCCTCAACCAGGATTTGCAAGTCAGCCAACATGTTTGCGTTGGTCACTCTGGCAAGCCCAAGCATTGTTTCCACTTGAAGCTCAAAACGCAAGTGAATACCAACAGAAGAATATTGCAGGGGATTTTGGCAAAAAAAATTTGGGCCGCTACCCACACGGTTAGCTGTGTTGCTCATTGCACGAATGCACGATCCTTACAAGTTGTACCTCGTTGTAAAGGTGACTAATCAGGCTTTCCAACGATATAAAATACAATACCAATTTGTATTATTGAAGGTGAGGAATAACCGACCGAAATAACGTTTCCAAACCTTTTTTGAGGAGTATATATATTATACAGTACTGTTTATATAAAGATGGATGGATACAGTACTGTATAGAGACTAAACCTGACCCTATACTCTCTCACACCATAATCTGTAATTATTTAGTTGTCATATAAGCCTTGGTTGATTGAAGTGTAAAGATTGTTTTGTTTCCGGATAGATTATCTGTCATTGATGAGTCCTCGTTCCTGTCACACTCTGATATTAGCTATGACAGAACAGATGATGACATGGTAAGATAATTATATCAAGGTCGACAGCACCAAAAAGATCTGTATTGGTGGGAACCGGCTGTGGTATGGATGTTGGCTATTAAATGATATTGCATTCATGTTGGTCCTTTGATTTATCAACGGGAATAGGACCTGGACACAACTGTGGTCAAACCACTGAAGTCTAGGGCCAGGGAAAAAAGGGTGAGTAATATCCACAATTCAGACAGGAAAACAAAATTACTAAAGGTTTTTGTTTTTATGAGGAATTAATTTAGTTTACATTTGTGTTCCAGCTATGTGGTTCTTCCTTTTTCTCTATTTTTATATTTTCTTCCTATAATTCCCAGCGTTCCTCAATGGGACCCATTGCCCTCGCTCCTGGAGGAAAGCGAGTACGAGTGGGAGGCCAGTCAGGAGATCTTCTGGGAGGAAGACCCATAGAGAAGGTGGCTAGAGGTTAAGCAGAGCTTAGCCTACCCTTGACCTGTCTTGAATAGACACGTATCTACATAGCTGATGTCTTTTTGACCTGCTGGCCCAGTAGCTAGGGAGAGAGAAACTACTTTTTGGTATGCTGGGCAACTTGTTTTTGTGTATATAGTAAAAATAAGATTCCACTTTTAAATGGCGGATTTAATTTCTGACCTGTTATGAAGTATTTGATAAAGACATTTTCCAACCACCACACAACATTTGATAAACATACAGTATGTAGATAACTTGAGGCTGCAGCAGTCTTTTCAACTGGTGCCTATGAAATGGCAATCACAGATAACACCATATTCACCTAGTTTCGGTTCCAGCCATATGGAACGAATGGACTAAATTGTTGAAGTTGAAAATAATGGGATATTTGAAGGTCCACCATTGTTTCCAACATTGCCCCCCTTTATGTTTTCTCTTGAAATCTTCTGCTAAGATGGTTTTGGCTCTCCTGTGAAATAGTTGCCAAGTATTATGGAAGTTATTTGAACCAGCTGGAGTGGAACTAAGAGGCCTTTTCACTTGGGGGATGGTTACATGGGCTCAGCTTTTCTCTCTTAAACCCTTCAGAGGATGTACTCAAAGGCACAGAAAAATGAATTGCCTCTGGGTTACAATAATATATCCGTTTTATCAACAGGCCTTTGTTTGAGGAGGACGCTACCAGCCACTTAATTTAAAAGATTTGAAAGGATTTAAAAGAGACCTCTTAGCTTGCCTATTGTTGTCATGCATCCATGACTTCTCAAAGCAAATATTTTACACAGTTGTAATGACCATAATTTGTTCAATATAGTCAGCGTGTTAGTATCTTAAGTCCGTCCCTTAATTTGGGCATGATGTCACTTCCTATGAGATGGTTCATCCATCAGTCCCCAGGCTGTCTACTGGGTCTCATGCTCTGTCTCCAGATCTGCACACCTGCTCTGTCTGGTGGAAACAGTACTGGAGCACAGCCATGCTGCCATCCTCCGAGACTTCCTGTCATTGGATCACAGCCATGCCGTCGTCCTCTGAGACTGACTGTCCTCTCCACAGAAGACATGACTCAGAGTGTAACAAAGGCCAAACTCAGACTCCAGTTATCTGTCTTCAAACTCCAGAAGCGGGAATTAAATAACCAAAACAAGATTACTTGACATGAATCCCTCTTATGCATCTACTGTTACTGTTTTTTTTCTCCAAGGAAATGGAGACTACAATTGTAAAGGCGTCTGTCACCACACCGGAGAGCGGCGGTCAGATTCACATGGTGATAGACATCACCCAGGAGACCCCAGAAAAGCCTCCAAGGACATTCCAACAGGAACACATCTTGCCCTCCATCTGTGGTGAGATACCCCTGAGGGTATCTCACCACAGATGAGGGTACCACCTTGCAACACAATAATACTTTAGCTCACCCAGGGTGTGCCGGTTACAGAACAAGTGGAACACTTGACGCTTACAAATGCAACACTGAATCATCCATTTTAATGGGCCTCTCCCTACTGCTAATTGCTTGTGCTGATTGTATTTTATTAAAATATGTTTATTTATTTATTTTTAAACCTTGCCCAGACCAAACGTCTGTATGGGTTCCTAATGATGAAACCATGACAGAGACTGACACTGTTATGGAGCTAGAGGAGCAGGGGGAGACCCCCACTACCATGGAGCCCAGCCTCACCCCGGTGTTCACTCCCACAGTTGAAAAACCCCTCAGGCACATCTTCCTCTCAAAAACAGTAAGGACCAACGGCTTAGTAGATCAACACCCACTTCATACTGATTGAAAACACTGTTGGAACAGACTGGAAGGGTGATGTAATGTGCTTCCATCTTTTATAAGGGTTCTAGCAGGCTGGTTGCATTATGTAACGTGCTTGTTTGTGTGTTGAGGTGATCAGACCAGAGACCTGTGTGCCATGCGGGAAGAGGATCCGGTTTGGGAAGATGGCATTGAAGTGCAAGGACTGTCGGGTAGTCACCCACCCAGAGTGCAAATTTAAGTGTCATGATTGCTGCTCTCCTTCCAGATTTATAGGTCCTCCTGAAGTGAAGGTAAATTCAGCTGTTTGCCTCAAATACTGCTGTTAATGTGGGGAGGAGAAAAAAAAGACAGAACATTTCATTGAAATTAAGTAGTGCAGCAGAACTGAATTTCGAAGTGACTTCTCACTTTTTATGTTCCTCTTCAGGATGCATTGGAAAGTTTTGCCCCAGCTACCCAACCCAGAATACCCCTCTTAATAATTCAGTGTGTGAATGAAATTGAGAAGAGAGGATTGGAGGAGGTATGTCCTACTTCTGTACATGAATAGAATGGTCTATGTTTATCCATAACATCAGAGGTTATCCCAAGCCTTTCCCCTCTGGTATCTCAGAGAGGTGTGTACCGAGTTCCTGGAGGGGAGCGCTTGGTGAGGGAGCTGAGGGAGAAGTACATTCATGGAAAAGAACCCCTAATGCTTGCAAAAGTGGACGAGATCCACGTTGTTTGTGGACTACTCAAGGACTTTCTGAGGAAGCTCAAGGAGCCTCTCATCACCTTCAGGCTCCATAAATCTTTCATGGATGCAGCAGGTATGTTGTCTCACTCAAATGGACATCATGTGCATTGCAAATGCCAGGAGAAACAAGGAGCATATATATATTACAGCTGAGCTGACCAATCAAATAAATGCAAGTAGGACTTTTCTCCCGTGAAGGAGTTCTCTGCTGAAAATGTTACATTCCATGTAGTATTCACAACCTTTTTCAATTATGAAGCTCATCAGGCTGCTTGGCATGATGGGCTTCTAACAAGCTTCCACCAATCATTAAATGCTTCCCTTTACCTGCGGACATCAATGGCCCTAGGCATGGAAATAAATGTAATTAACCATCGTCCCTAAACCAATGAGGTTATTTCCTCACTGTAATATTTTACAACTCCCTGATGACTTCAGAGACAATCAACACCCAATATTTTTCCCGGCACTCCGTTGTCTCCTTTCAGTACATTAATTTCAATCTCGACCGTGATCTTGGGCGGAGGGTGAGTGAAAGTACATTAAGGGACAAGTGGGATGGGTTGGCGTGCCTGGAATGATCATATTCATTCTACCTCTGTGGCACAGAAAACCAGCTTTACTGTCAGGGAGATGTCGACGGTGTCTTCCAACCTAATTCTGAAGTAATTCTAGCTAGAGTTGACTTGTATTGTATATATGTGTTCCAGAGATCCCTGATGAGGACAACAGTGCAGCTACCATGTGCCAGACCATAGGGGACCTACCAAAGTCCAACAAAGAGACACTGGCTTTCCTCATGCTGCATCTGCAGAAGTAAAACCAATAGTAGTTACCCCTTCACATAAAACATGCTTATAAAGTGTAACCCCAATACACTTTAAATACATGTATTTTCTCCTAGGCAATTTCTTAAGAAAATGTCATTCATTGTATTTCTCCACCTCTTCTATAGAGTCATGCAAAGTCCACTTTGCCAGATGGACCAGAACAATTTGGCCCGGGTGTTTGGACCTACTATAGTAGGGCATGGAACCTCCGAACCATCTCCATTGACCATCATGAGAGACACAAACATCCAACCCAAGGTAGCCCACCTCTGGACCCTGTTGTGCTACAGGCCTGAAACAGAAATACCACCAAGAAAAGGAGAATAAATTAAAATAAGATCAGCATTTCCTGAGGGTTTCAGGTGATCACCTGCATGCTGTCCTTGCCTGCCGAGTACTGGAAGAGCCTGCTCATGAACGAGAGAGACCATGTCATATCCTCTGTCATTGATGCCAACATCAATACTGACTGCCACAGCACAGACCGAGGTAAACAAGCCAGCCACCCACTCTTTATTGTAGCTGTGCCAAACTATACCCAGGTTTACCGTTTTCAAGTTGTAATGTTTGTGTGTTGTACGGCCCAGATGTTTTATCACTACTTTGTCCCTTGTTCTATTATAGATCGTCTGTTTAAACCGTTGACCTCCCCTGAGATGAGTAAATACCAGAAGACCCCTACCAGTGGCTCTTTAAAGGGCAAGATCAAAACCCTGGGCCATGCCTTCAACAACACGTAAGACCACGCTTCACACCATCCTCTTTCAAATGATTAGGTTTCTTAAACTCATTCAGCAGTAGGTAGCTCCATACATTAATACATGGACCATGGTTTCCAGTGTACATGTACAGTACTTGCCGCAAATGGCAAAGTAATTTGAAACAACATTTTCTAAAAAAACAGGTTGCTCTTTTCCCCACAGAAACAAGGCAAAGACTGACTCAGGCAAAAAGAAATTCTTCACGTCACCATGTTGATGGCATTGTTGTGTTCCTCATATATTTTGGTTGTTGTTCAAGTGATTGCCTAGTATAGCGATCGTTTCATATTGATGTAAATATTGTTAATTTCTTGTATTTGTGCATTTCTTGTTGTGCAAAATGTTTGTAGGTCTACATATGTGTAAGTATGCTGTTCAATAGGAAATATAATTGAGTCTAGGGACAGGGAAGTGAATGTCAGCGATGCACTCAGTAGAACCCACTGTTCCTGATGTGTCTCCCTTTTCTCTCTGAAGTACAGTGTGATGAAGGGTTGGTGACGGGGTGGAATTGTAGACACTCGAGAAAAGCACTCACAATTATGTAAAATAAATTGCATTCATGGAATGAAACAGCTGAAGTCTGATCTTTGAATACATTGATGAGGTAGCATGATCTGCACCCTGAAATGTGAAATCCAAAGTTTACATGGATGTCGCAACTTAACCATCCTGGTCATCTCGTCATTTCAATGTAAGGATAAAACGTGCTTTGGGGATTCCTCTTCACCAGATTTTTTCCCTTTATATCTGAATTAAAGGCAGGTTAGGTAATGTTGAGAAGCACTGTCATATGCTGAAATAAACTTACTAATACCTGACAAAGGCTTTTTTCATAATGACCAACATATTTCAAAACATGCTCAACCATGAGTACGTGAATGACTAAGCACTTGTTGACCAACGGCTCCAGCGCCACAATGCTAAATCACACAATGGTCTGTCCCCAAACACCCTGCAGGTTGATTGCTACTAAACAAACAGGAAAGAAGAAAATTACAGGTTTAAAAGTACACTTTACCATTTTAAGTTCATTTTTAATCACTGTAAAAGGCAAAATAATTACACCCACAATTAAGAACAGTTGGTTGCCAATTTTTTTTAAATGTGCAATCAAGTCTCACATTGATGGCAATTCTTTCTCCAAATAATTGTGCTACCATGGACTAAAATGTTCCTAGAAATTGATTTTGACCATTTCACTTACAAGGGCAATAATTCAATACACAACATATACACGGGCATTTGCAGTAATTCAACAAATCAATGAATCAAATAGAAAATTGTTGATTGGCATTTCAAAATAAACCAACAGACATGATTAAATGCAACACTGTCACCCAGAAGCTTTGTGGATGACAAGTCAGCACAAACAATATATAAAATCTCTTACTAAATAACTACATCCACATCTAATATCCATTCTTTTTGACATCTTATATACAGTAACTCAAAAGGCAGTGGCCACGTTGTCCATCTTTTATAAATATGACGCTCAAACCGCTGACAGAAGCTGAACTAGAGTATAATCTGGTTCTTAAAGCTCCGGTTGAGGTCTTTGTGCGGAAGGACGATGGAGTTCAGTATTATCACCTCCGACGGAATAGTCACATTACAACCTAGAAACAACATACAGGGAAGACATTGAGATGGACAGACTTCTAGAATGTTTTGTGTCTTGGAAAGGTTTCTGTACAAACCACAGAGAAGTCAACTTAAATTATTTAATCTTTTTCAATCTAGGACATTAAGAGAGATGGTTAACAAACCTAAAATAGTGATTGACGGGGTGAGTTTGCCATCCCTGAATAGCGTCTCGCTGTCGATCTTGGCGTGGGGGTCGTTAGGGTTCGGGTCACTGGGGGTTCCTTCAACACGTGCCCATTTACCGATGGTGCTGTCCCATCCCACAATGCAGTTCAGAACACAACTGTGATCCTTTAAAAAGAAAAAACTAGAAACTTAGAAACTCAAATAATAAAAACATAACACTTTCTTGACAGAATGACAGACTAGGAGAGAAGTGGATCCCATTTTAAATCCGGTGTGGTACAAGGCTTGGTGGTCTAATAAAACCACAACTATGAGTCTGGGAGGGGATCTTCCTTTACCTGCAGAGTAGCCCCAT
Organism: Hypomesus transpacificus; assembly: GCF_021917145.1. NCBI lineage: Eukaryota > Metazoa > Chordata > Actinopteri > Osmeriformes > Osmeridae > Hypomesus > Hypomesus transpacificus. Next base: position 9,188,282 of record NC_061082.1, read on the forward strand.
GAAGGATGGTTGACTCCCTGACTCGCACCCCTGCTCCGATGGTCACCCCTGTGCCTATGGAGACATTGGGACCCAACTGGAGGGAAAATAGAAATAGTAAACATCAAACAAACCATTCAAGTCACTGTGTGCCCCCCAGTGAGGGTCTGATATCAGGGTTGTGTTGTGTTCATATTTATGTTTCCTGTAACTTTGTAACTTTCAGACGGAGATGGTGTGTGGTGAATTAGAATGGTGATAATTTCTTACCACAGCAGTTGGGTCAATATTGGCTGTTGGATGGATGTAAACATTTCCTGGGACACAAACACAAAAATCAGATGTGTGAATTTAGTTACAAAAAACAAAGATAAAATCATCAAACCGCAATCCTAACAAATGTTATCCTAACAAACATGCGTACCACTTATTCTGGGTCCTCCCTTCTCATTGGAAGCCAGTCTCTCAGGATGGGTCGTGTGGTACTGGTTGAGGTACAAGCGACTGGCATAAATTGCAGATCTGTGGCAAACAATATATATGAATACAGTTGACAAAGACAACTTTCATGTTCAAATTCTTTTGTTTTTCTGTTTCCGACATGACAACAACAAATTAATAGTGGATAACTGTCTGCTTACCCTGCAGACTTGATCTGGCTCCAGAAGCTGGGGGTTTTGTAGACATAGAGTTTGCCCTGGCCGGCCAGGGCCGTGAAGATGTCCTGCTCCAAGCGGATCACCTCAGCACGATGCCAGCCATTGCCGTTGGTGCTATTGGTCTGCTCGTCTCTGAATGATACACGCTCTGATAAACATCACCCACACTGACCAGAGCCACTAGTAGGATGCAGGATTATACTCCAGCCCAGCACTACCACTGCTGCTAATCATACTCAACATAATTGTCTCTGAAATGTCATGTACTGGTGGCTGGATTAGAAGAAAAGCTGGCGGAGCTACAATCTTTCCTACTCCTTTAGTAAAGTGCTTCCCAAGGGATAGGTTTGTGAGTGGTCCAAGATGGAGAGAAGTGTTAAAAAATGAACAAGCACCTCATTAAAAAGAAATGTGCTCACAGGAAAAGTTAGATGGAAGAGGCAGCCAAGACAGTGTGGTTGGAGGGCAAAGACAAGAGAGACGAATATGGAACTCCTAATGTCTGGTCCAAATGCACGTAAACTTTTGTGATTGTATAAAATTACCTATAACACTTCCTATTATCCAACAATACAAATGCATTGGGGCTTCAGTCATTATGAAACAGCAAGTCTGCAACACAGTAACACACCCATGAAACACTAACTAACAACACTTAAATATGTTTGTGACAAATGTACATCATCAACTCTACATAACAACCAACCCTGTCAAGGTTGACCCCCCCTTAGAAGACACTCGTTGTGGAGGCTAACCAGGACAAGACTACTCTACAACCATACTCTCCTCTTTATACTACCAACTTACCCCTCGTATGGATATCTGGTGATGGGAGAGGAAGGGGGGAGAGCAGGAAACAGAAATGATGCCAGGGAGTTGAGAAAAGGGGGAAAGACAACAAAAAAGAAAGGGGAAATGATTGTATTGCCATGCAAGCCCAGTCCCAGATCCTAGGGGAAACCTTCCCACTCACAACAGCAGGTCCTGCTGGTTCTTCTGGAACACCGCTCCAATGTGCTGGAAGATGTCTGGAGTAAACAAGTAGATTCCACAGTTGATGATGTCACTCACAAAGGTGCTAGGCTTCTCCACGTAATGCAAAACCTGAATGGAGAGGTGGAGATAGACTGGGTATTCAGCTGGGCAAGGTGGTAGTGAGGTGACAGAATAACTAAAATAGTTCAAAATTACCTCATTAGTGTCCTGATTTTCTACTATGCAGCCATAGTTCATAGACTGCTTTCTGTTTGCCTACAATGTAAATAATACAATTCAAATATAATAAAGTACATTTCAGATACAGTTCATCATTCATTCCTCCATTGCAGGTCTGAGGGGACCTGGTTGTCAATTTACAGTTTTTACAATAGTATTAGTTTTTACAATAATGTAAGATATTTCTCAATCATGTAGGATATTTCTCAACTGTTGTGTCATTCACATTACCAATTATGTTCACGTTAAAAATAAACCAGTTAATGAAACATAAAAATGGAAACAATAAAACTGTATTGTAATGACCATGTATTGTAACACCATCAATTGTTTCACTGCTCTATATTTCGAAGGACGGGGCCTTACAGTTGTTGCCAAGATGACAAAGCTGCTGGGGTCTCCATGTTCCTTTTGGAAGGTGAGCATCTCTGGCAGGGGGAACTCTGCGCAGACATCTGCGTTCATTATGAAGAAGGCCTCAGGACCTCCAGACAGGATCTGGTCTCTAAAGTGATATATGCCTCCCCCTGTGCCCAAGGCTGCATACTCCTGCAAATACCTGCACAGATCCAATGCAATCAATACTGCTACTGTACTTTCTACTGATCTTATTATACTCCTGTGGTTAGTATGTTGTGTTGTCAGTTACCTGATTGAGATTTTGAATTCCTGCTGTGCATAAGTCAGGAATCTGGTAAGTTCTTCATTGGGCTGGTAAAAGCCAATGAGCAAAATTTCCTTCATATTGGAGACCTAGAAAATGAATTAAACATCAATGTCCTGTTCTTTGGATAATGCATTAATGATTTATTTGTCACAAAACGGTAGGAAAATGAATAACCAACTCTACCCGTCAGTTATTATTATGAAAAGTTTAAGAAAACAATAGTTCTCCTGAGTACCTGGTACACACCTGTGCACATGCTTCAATGTGATGTTGTAGCATAGGCACACCAGCAACTGGAAAAAGTGGTTTGGGTACCTCAAAAGACAGTGGACGAAAACGTGTACCTGCACATGACAGTGGTGTATTAAATACTTGTTACAAGATAAGAAATCATGCAAGATGTTTCGAGAGCAAGGCCATTTCATAAGTGCTAAGTCATTTCATAAGTGCCGTTACGTGGTTATGCGTTAGCTACTGCACGATGAGACAACGTGTATTTGGATAACTTGCAGCAAAATAGTTATATTTTAGCTTCCACGTTGTTCTGCTTTTCTTGAAAATCGAATTCGAGCTGTACAATTAGGTGTACGGGTGTGTTGCATGCCACGTCATTCACTACAACTAGTAGTTCCACTGTGTCCGTACTAGTACCGTTTACAGAAACGCAGAGCTAGCTACTAATCATAGCACGCTGGCTGACAACTCGTAGTTATGCGTATTGTTTGTCTTATAGTATTCTCACCTTTCTGAGGGCCTCCGATTAAGATCACAGTTTTTAACATTCTGACAATATGTTGGTCAACTTTATCGCATTTGACAGCTGATCGCACGAAACATCGCACTCTTTTCCGTCTTCCGGGCTCTCTGGATATGACGTACAAGTTGTCAATAGGTGCGTTCGACATGGACTGCAGCTGCATGAAACGACCGGCGAGAGTAGCCGCTTGCTGTCGGGGAGGAGTTGAAAACGGCTCTGTGAAGTCGGGACATTCCAGCTTCTCGTGGTTTGCTGCGTTGACGTCAGTCATGGCCGAACAGGCGCTGTTTACTTACTTTACTTTATTTATAATTTAACGTAGTCTTTCCGTTAGTGAAGAGGCGGACTAAAACCCTTTAACACATGTTTTTATTCGACTAGAAAGGGTAGGGGAGAGCGGGGGCGAAAGTAACACGGGACAAAAGTATCAAAGCGATTTTCTCAGAGCCCTGACTTCATTTGCTTTCCAAGTTATGACAGCACCTTCAGCATGCAACCATTGATGGAACCAGAGATTGGCTGTTTATCAATCCACGTTTTTTTCCGTTCTTGTGTTCTTGCGAACTCGTTTGACGTCATCTTTTATTGCCCAAGTACGGTTCCAATCCAAAGAACCAAGAAGAAGTCACCAAGAACGCCAAAAATACCCGGAAATGTTCCTGATCCGCCCCTTTTATCAAGGATGCATCGGATGGTGACTTGACCAGCGAGAACGCTTCTGATTTCCCAGAAGTCATTGCCAGATGTCAAGCGAGTCAGACAAACCTCACAACTGCAATTTTTTACTTTTCATATTTCAGCTAAATGGTAGCCTACGTGTAAATCAGCATCTGAATTAAAATGTGATGAGAAATAGGCAGTTCAGTCGCTGAAAATGTTCTTATTTTATTGATGAAATGGCTAATTTGCTCCGACTTGTCGATAACCTAGCTAGTAGCATCTCAGGCCCCGTTTACACGTATACATTTTCATGCGGTTTGACCTTTCATTTAAACGAAAACGGAGGTTTTATCACGGAAAACGATCATTTCTAAAAACTCCGGCCAAAGTGGAGATTTCTGAAAACTCTGTTTATGTGTTTGCGTGTGCACTAGCTTAAACAGAGTTTAGGGTTCTCAAAGCTCACAGTATGGGACTAAAAAAGCATCACGTCATGAGAGCGTCCTGTTTATAGTAACACGTGCGTTCGACTTCATGCAGCGCCGGCGTCGCCTGCAGCCCGGCTGACTTGAAGCAGCCAATGGCTTTCTCAGCTTCAACGCAGCCGGCTGTCGGCACCGCTGGTGGTGCATGAAGTCGAACACAACTAGTATAAGGGTAATTTATTTGTGAATTGTGTTACATTTCTGAATCACGAAATACATTTGTGCATCGCATTTGTGAATCATTCAAACAAATGAACCTCGCGCCTGAAAGGTAAAGGAAGTCGTCGTGTTATTCGTAGTTGTTGATTTTGAAAATTGTGATTGGTTTGCATGGCTTTATCCTTCACATTACACTGCTGCCTACAGGTTTGGCAAAGTTATGATGGCGCTCAGGGGCGTATATGCGGGTTCATGTAAACAGAAACATTTTTTAAAACGTACTTGTGTGTACAACGTTATTTTAGAGGGGCAGAAATATTCGTTTCTGTAAATACCCAGCTATGTGTAAACGTGGCCTCAGTGCAGTGCAGACACTAACAGGTACTGTAAGTTAGCAAGGGCTACATAAAACGTAAAATTACAGGTAGACGGACAATTTTTTTGCTTTGTTATCTAGTTTTTGTAGTTACTCAGTGTTATCAAAATGCTGCGAGTCCAGGAAAACCCTAACCATCTCAATTCATTCTCCTTGCAAGACCATTCTCGCAAGGAGGCTTGCCAGAACGTTCTTCAAAAGAATGTACTTGCATTCTCAGCGTTCTTCGGATTGATAAACAGCCAGAGTTAATATAACTAGAGTAAGCTACTTTTGTCTTCTAAGATGGCCTCCCCATTAATTTCTATGAAAAGTGCTCAGTGGCGCAGTGACGCAAGCGAGAGCGCGAGACTGGGCGCGGCCATATTTCCACTCTCGTGTCTTCCGGTCTTGCTTTAAAAAGTGGCTCTTTTTTTCCCTAGCTCCGAGACCTTGTGCACGCTTGCAACTAGCTGTACACGTCATACTTTGCGACAACCAGTCGCGAGCATAGATTGATATGGTTACGAGCCTATGATACGAGCGTGTGAGCTAAGGCATTGCAGTGGCAGAATGGGGTACAAGTCCGATAATAATCAGACACATGATGCAAACTTAACGGAAATGTATTCTGTCACTGTATAGTATTCCTTTCACTTCTTTTTTAGAAATAGGCTATAGGGCTAAATATAGGGCTATTCTTGATGGAACTCATCACATAGGTTGCTTTTTTTCTTCGTGATATGAGTATGATTTCCAACGCATTGTATCAGATGAAATAAACTGTTAACATGAACAGCTCCGTCTTTGTTCTCGCCAGGCAAAGAAAGCTTAATAGTTATTTTGGTAACCGAAATCTTCCATAATGCAGACTTACCATAGCTTACTTTCATCTTTATATTCAAACGAAATGCCACGAAATTCACACTGCCTTTAATTTAACATCAGTGTAGAAATATGGCCTGTGTTTTATATGTTCATCATGTATTGGATTTAACGTGATCTAACAAGACTTGGTAATAATGTAATAAATAAAAACTTGAGAACTGTGTCTTAAATATACTTAATGGAACATTTGCCTTTGAAAGGGGAATACTCGCAAAACCATATAGGCTACAAGACGTTTCCATCAGATGTAAGTGGGGGTGAAACATATAGAGTCCCTGAGGACCTTCATTGTCCCACGAAAGCAGTCTGGCTTGATGACACGATCAAAAAAAGAATAATGGGTGTGTTTAACAAAAGCTTCTGAAGGCAAGACTAATATTATTTAAATATAGGCTTATATAATTTCCTATTGTGGTTACCGGTTAAAGTATTAATCTTCGTCTTTGCTCCAGATAGACGTCAACAATCTATGCTCGCGCTTAACATATTATATTTGCCATCATGTCATGAACGTTTTTACGAAAAATTAAATCTGTTTTAAAATAACGGGAATAAACGATATTAACAACATTTCATGTATGTGTGACAACCATTTTCTTAACTTGCTACAACTTAGCAGGAAACTCAGGCCAGTTCTCCCTGTGCTCATTCAATATAAGTCTATGGCTCATTCAGCTCCATGTAAATCGGCTATCGGCCAATGTGAACTTTTGTGCTCGTGCCCTGTTAGTATCCGCAAGCACATTTGCAGGCAACTTTTATTGACATAAGCAAATAAATGGGGTGCTAGTTTACCCATTTCGGATTGGTCTCAAACTTAGCAAAAATCGGGATAAATTATTCTATGAAAAAGCTAGTAGTATGAGCCAGGTTCGAGAATGGAACAAAAATTATTGGGGGAGATAGTTTTGTAAATGTTGACTGGAGTTAATAGAATAAAAACGACCGGAAGAGTCGGAAACCTAACCATAATGCAATACCACCTACATCCACCGGGGCCGTTGCTTCAAGCCGATGGGCGAGGGGTGGGGGCTTGCGCTCAGAATGCTTTTTCGTTCATTTTGCATTTCTGGAAATGCATTTGAATTTGAATTGTGGTCACGATTTTGCAGCCACATTCATAAAATGTAAATGCATTTCTGGAAATGAATTTGAATTGTGGTCACGATATTGCAGCCACGTTCTTGAAAATGAAAATGCATTTCTGGAAATGCATTTGAATTTGAATTGTGGTCACAATTTTGCAGCCACGTTCTTAAAATGAAAATGCATTTCTGGAAATGCATTTGCATTTGAGTAACGATTTGCTTCCATACGTCCCAACAGGAACTCCTGACATTTAAACCAGATTTACTTTTGTACTGAAAAACTCTGTCAAGGCAATCGTCAGAATGTGTTACAGCACTAAATACCCTGTAGATTGCTCTGTGACTGTGACACATGAAACGGGAAACACAACTTGTAATTAGCAAAAAAGGACCGCCTCAGTAATTTACTTTGCGCACTCGAAAAGTGCTTTCCGAACCTAACCGCGGCAAACGATGACGACATCGCGTCAATTTGGCAGTTCCATCAGAGCCTGTTTATGGAGAGCCTGCCCACTGCCTATTATGCCCCATTGTACCGAATTTTGTTGCAGTTCCACCAGAGTTCCACTGGGAGTGATCGCGGTCGAGTGCAAAATGAATGGGAGTCTATGGAGCTAAACGGCTACATTTGTCTCTTTCGCCTGATTGTCGTTGATACATCTCAGATTTGATTATAGTTTTTGCATGTTCAACATGGATTACAGGTCAAAGGTTGAATGAACGAGTACTTATGTCCTTTTGATTTCTTACAGGGTAAGTCGTGTGTATTTTTTTTGCCTCCCCTTTCGATTTCAGAATTCAAAATACTAAACAAAAAATTTTATCCTGAGAAAAGTGGATTTTGAGGGGTATAGCTCCATAGACCTCCATTCAATCTGCACTCGACCGTTAGCACCCTCATATGGAACTTGAGTGGAACTGCAACTAGTTCAGAACCCGGAAGTTTCCCGAGAGTGGGAGTTCTCTCTTTATTAAACATTCTCTGGTTGTGAGGTTTGTCCGCCTCATTTGACATCTTGCAATGACTTCTGGGAAATCAGAAGCGTTTTCGCTGGTCAAGTCACCATCCGATGCATCCTCGATAAAAGGGGCGGATCAGGAACATTTCTGGGTATTTTTGGCGTTCTTGGTGACTTGTGTTCTTTGGATCGGAACCGTACTTGGGCAATAAAAGATGACGTCAAACGAGTTCGCAAGAACACAAGAACGGAAAAAAACGTGGATTGATAAACAGCCTCTATGTCTGAGCGGCGCAGCAGAGTGACGTCATTAGCCGCTCTTCTTCAGCTCCCTGCTGACCGAGCTACCCATTTTGTTCGGTAGGGGGCGGTGTGCACATCTGCATTGCATTACATTGCAAATGTGCCCGGGAAATTGATTGAATTGCCGGGTCTTTAGAGGACGCATCACAGACTTGATGACTTGCAACAGACTTGATGACTTGCAACTTGATGTCAAACAATGACTAAAACAGTGGCAGAGCTACAATTAATGTGTAAATCTGTATGCAGTATGCAGCCAAGCTCTCTATAACTTGTTCTACTCGGTCACGGGTATCAGACTCAGATATATTATTAGATTCTACCTGCTCAGCTAATTCTAACAGTGTTTGCACAATTTGAGGGAGCGCCATGATCTGTGTCCTCTAAAGCAGCGGTCCCCAACCTTTTTAGCGCCACAAACCGCTTTCATGTAAGACATATTTTCACGGACCGGCAGGGACGGACTGGGAGGAAAGATAGGCCCTGGACAGCTGCGCTGCTAATGCATGCACATTCTGGGTTTGATGTGATCCTAGTTAGACTTCCACAGCTTATGCAAGCGAGAAAAATAGTTTAGCTGATTTGAGCGTTTTTTGTGTGTGTTTGTTTTATGTAAAATAAACAGCCATTTTTTCAATTGACAAAACCATGTCTAGTGAATGTGATGTATTTTTGTCTCTTAATTTTTCAGCCCCATCTTTAAGTTACTAGCTAGCTTTCGATGTGTCAGTCCCACTGTTGTGAGTGACTATAAACTACGACAGTGACACGAAGTGCGTTCCTTATAACCAGTTTAGGCCTATTCCATAATTTTGTTTGATTGCTGTCACGGCAGAAAATCCTGCTTGATGTTGGAAATTGAAGTAGGGCTTTCAGTGCTTTAGTGGCAATCTCAGGATAGCCTTCATCCAAAACACTGATAGAGTTGTTGTCTCAACAGGCTTCATTGAGTGGAAACTATCACTTGTCATGTGTCAAAAGGAAGAGACGCGCATGATACCGCTCAATAGAGGGTTTTCACCAACGCGTCATCAGACCGGAAGTCGCCATCTTTGAGGCACTCCGCATCACAACAAAGCACTGGCACTGAAGTATATCCCGAACGTCGTCAAGGAAAATTGTGAATTATTGCTGTGTTTCAGGTTGTACAAATAGGACAGATCGTGAAAAACATTTGGTATATTATCGACTTCCAAAAGTTATTAAAAACCAGGGAAAGGAATGCCAGAGATTGTCAGAGGAAAGGAGGCGCTTGTGGTTGGCAAAGCTCAACCAAGATCTACGAGGGATAAACCTGGACAACGTACAGATTTGTTCGGCACATTTCTTGTCAGGTATTGTGAAATGTTTATTTCAGCGGCTCAAAACGAATTTTCTATTGTAATGATAATATTTTTAATAGTAAATAGTAAAAACAATTACTGCTTTTATTGTTTTTACTGTTCGCTTATTTTACTGTAAAGCTGACGTTGACATAATAGAATTAATATCAAACTACTGCATGTGTATGGGTTCGGTGAGAAAACCAGGTAGTTAACAATAACGAGATATCCAACTGAAGGCAGAATCACCGGTTCGTCACGGATCCAAGTAGAGGGAGCTAACTGGTAGGGATCTGCACCGCCAATAAATCCTAATTTCTCAAAATATCGACCCTTTTCTTGTGGTCCAAGTCCTTCCCTATATGCCTTTGGATCTTGGACGCGTTTTGATGACCATTTCGATCGTTTAGACATGGCTACAGTTGTACCAAAGACTATAGAATATAGGCTACGTCAAATAATGCAGCCACATTCTGAAAATGCAAATGCATTTCTGAAAATGCATTTGCATTTTGCTAACAATTTGCTTCCATTGGGACGAAAGTAACACTTGTTACTTTTGTCCCGCTGTTAATGCAATAGGATGTCATGAATTTCTGTTTGTGGAAAGCATTTATTAAAACGTGTTTATGTCATATTATATCAACAGAATATGCCAAGAGTGAGGGTCAGAAAGACAGACAGAGGTCTGATTCAGTAAAAAATGATAAAAAAATATTTGATGCAACTGAAATGTAAAATTCATAGTTTTTTTGCAAAACTTATGGACAAAATATGTTTGAAGTTACATATTAACAAGGTCATAGTCAGGTATATTTAATAAAAACCAGAGTAACACAAAAAGCTAGCTTGTAGTACTTTTGTACTTTTGACCCACTCCTGTGTTACTTTCGTCCCAACTGATGGGGTCGAAAGTAACAATGTGCAACTTGTGTTCAAAAAAAAATTATACTTAAGTTGTTCGACATTTGTACAAAATACCACCTGGTATTGATAGACCACACTTATAAGTTATGGACCCAAGTAAAAATATATCTATGTCTAAAACATTCTCTTTTAAAATTACGTTTTTCTGAAAAATGTTTCGGTTGCAGGTGGGTCCGTTTTCCCTTCTAGTCATATTTTCAAGCATTTAGTCTGCTCTTATACCATGGTCTGGGTGAATACTCGATTCTGATTGGCTGCAGGGGTGTCCATTATCGGGCGATAACGGACACCTACTGCGGCATTGCAGCAAAACTGTCTTCTCACTGTTCAAAATTATTCAGCTGGCAATATAGTATTTGAGCCTGTACAAAGTGTCTGAAATAAGTAACCATAACAACAGTGACGGAGTCAAAGCCTCCATTTACAACTTTGAAAGACTTTAACAAGAAGCTAACTTGTAATTTACAACCATGAGTGACTTCAATATTTATTTTAACCTATTTGAAAATGTCATCTTTCTGAATGTACTGTGTCAGTGTCACGTAACCGCTCATCTCACATCCCATTTGCTATTCACCTCGCTAGTCAATCTACTTCAGACAGGCTGCGGCCAACTCTACACATGGCCGATTATTTTCTTCTTAAAAATCTTGATTTTATTTGGGGACAATGACATGGCTCAATAGCTGGCTAGTCTTGTTGTTAAACATACTGTCAAATTATAATCACTGTTTGGAGAAAATGTCAACTTTGATGCGATCATCTCACATCCATTTGCTATTCAACTCGCTCCACAGGCTGCGGCCATACTGTAGCCTAGTACTAGTAGGCTATCTGGCCAAAATTGTTTGTGAAAATCTTGATATACATTTTGGGACAGTGACATGGCTGGTTAGCTAGCTAATCTTCTTGTCAAACATACTTTAAAATTATATTTACTGTTTGTCAACCGTACACAATGTTACTACCTTTGAATCTTGCTAGCATTAACGTTAGCTTTCGGGCTAATAGCTCAGCCAAGGGAAAGCCGGTGTTGGTTCTATGAATTGAGCGAACTATAAAATATCAGAGTTGGCATACGTAAAAAAACGTTAGATTTCTTTTGCAAAACGCCTGAAAACATGAATAATGTTTGTAAAAAAAATTGTTGGCAAGTGACCATGGTATAAGCGGGATAATGCCCTTCGAGGTGGAACCGTCCTCTGCTGCGCGTCGGACGGTTCACGCCTCCGCATCGTCCATTATCAGGTGATATTGGACACCTCATTGGGCATTATCCCTTACATATTGCATAATTCAATAAAGGTCACATGACATGAAAACTTCACTTTAGGAGGTTAGCCTGCCTTTGGTCCCCCAGTGGCTAGAATTTTCGATAGGTGTTAACGAAGCCCTGACTGTTCTTCGCTGCCTTTGAGAAAATGAAAGCTCAAACGCTTTGTTTGAAAATCTGCTCCTTGTGACGTCACAAGGAGCCTCTGCACAACCAGTATCTTAATTTTTTTTCCGCTGGATATACACCGACACAACCTCTCAAAGTTTTGCATGTCTGCGCCAAACATTTCAGCCACCACTGTTTCCTTAACTCGAGCCAATACAAAGTTGGCCTTGCTGACCATCTGAAATTGTCTGGATAAGTACGCCTTGGTCCAGCTGCTAACCTGGGACAAGTAAGTCAACTAACGCTATATCATTTTGTTGCTGACTATATGGTTACCTAGCTTGCTAACCTTAGAATCTGGCTGTAACATTAGCTCTGCAGCTATCAGCTGAGGTACGGTCGCTAATGTATAGGTAGATAGCATCAAATGCCATGCTTCACTGCGGTTCATTACAAACTGTAAGGCTCTGACTCACCACTCACCATACTCTCGGGTAGGATGGCCTGCTTAGGCCACCCGTAGGTTCTCTCATTGGTACACCCTTATTTATAAGGCAATCCTTGGTCTGCTCCCTAACTACCTGTGTGTTTGCATCAACCAGAGAAGTGTTGGACAATATTCTTTGCGATCTCTGGACTTTTTTATGCTCACTGTTCCAAATCCCAGAACGGAAATGGGAAAAAGGGCTTTTGGGTACTCTGCCCCCTCATCATGGAATATGTTGCAGAATGTTTTAAAGCTCAGGGAACTAATATCACTGACTACTTTTAAATCTCGAATGAAAGAAATAGAGGCAGGTTCCCAAAAATGTAAATGTTTCTTAAATCTCCTCCCCTGACCTTCCCTGCTGGGCTTCAATCGTATTGTCTAGTCCTGTGTCTTGTGTCTTATACTGAGAGACTCTCTCCGCACCGCTCTCCGAACTAAAAATCATGGATTTGATCAGCTGGTCTCTTAATGCAATTGACACCATCTTGGGTTCGGGGGAAACCTGACTGTCCCGACGGATGTTCGCAGCTGGCTACTCGATGGACGCGTCGGGTGTCCAGGGGCGCTTTCCGTGGAGGACAATGAAGACATCTACTTATTTGGATCCACGATTACAGGCTTTTGCTGATTGGATTAGGCGCTGCCCTGGCATATCGAAAAATTAAGGAAATGGCTACAGCTGTAAAAAAGCCCCCTAAGGCTGGCCGACATGATTGGACCGACGGAGACCGGTGGAAAAAGGAGTAGACGTGCAAATTGGAATGCGGCTACTCGACCAAACAACCCCAATCTTATCTGCTTTCGGCACCCTAACCAGCACAGGCCTTGGCCAAGGCCGTTGCTGGAACAACAACTCCCCTGAAGAGCGCTGCAGCGAGACTTCTCTTGCATTCCCTACCCCCCTTCCAACAGACACCTGAGGATTGTTGTCTCTGTCCGGGACCTGATTTAGGCTGTCTCCATGGCAATACAATCTGCGAACTGAGAAGTGTCTAATTGTGGCCTAGGCGATGGTGACAACCCAGGCCTACTCATACACTAGCTTTCACTTTTGGATTGCGTCTCTGTCTTGGGTCATGACCAAGGGTCATCTCCATGGCAATACTATCTGCAAACTGAGAATCTGACTGATTGTGGCCTAGGCGAAGGCGCCAACCCAGGCACACTCATACATACCCCTTCCCCCATCCAACGCCCTCGCCTGCTTGTTCCCCCGCTTGTTCCCCCGGTGTGGCTGGCGGGTCTGTGACCAGCGCCTAGTATGGCTGCAGGTCCAGATGCTGCTTGTCCATACCCCTCCCGCCCTCCCTGTTGCAAGTCATGTGGTTCTGTAATGTTATACAATTTATGTGCTTAATGCTGAGGTGTTTTTTGCCTGTTCCCACACTGTACTCCTTTAGGAGCATAGTCTGGGGGTTGCCTTTTTTTTCCTCTCTCTCCTCATGTTAGGCTGAACATTTCTTCTTGTCCTGTCTACCCCCTTGTCATGTTTGTGTATTAGAAACTGCAAGTGGCAGCTCGGATCTAAGACGGATTCGAGAGACCGCAGATAGAATGCGGCTAGTTCGATCAACATTTGTATTATTGTTTTTGTTGATTTTATGTAAAGCACTTTGAGCTGCAATTCTTGTATGAAAAGTGCTATATAAATAAAGTCTTACTTACTTACTTACTTAAATTAACTCTACGTCACTGTTTCTTAGCTCTTAGCTTTTAGTTTCTTTTAACTTGTCTTGTTTTGTGTTGTTCTGTGTTTTCTGTCTGTAACTCTGTGTTTTTTATGCTGCTGCCTGTCTTGGCCAGGGGGCTGTTGCACAAAAGTAGAATAAAGAAATCCAGGATAACTGAAAAAGCGCAGCTTGACTTAGTGTGATCCGCTCATCACGGCTTATTCGGTTGCATGTTTGCCAAGCCAGGATGAGAAGGTGTCAATCCAGGTGTACATAGTTGGGATAAGTGCACCTTGACGGATTTCTTAAATAGACCACGGTATCGATCACAAATTCACTGATGCAGAAATGGAAAAGACGCGTGCAGCATATTTTTCTCCCGCTGAGCAGCAATTATGAAGAAGTGAAGCATATAACATGCAAAAAGGGTAACACGGCAGCCGTCATTAAACAGCGAGAACAAGCCTGGCAGACAATTGCTGACCGACTGAATGCGTAAGGATTTTAAAATTTCTACTTTGAACGTTGTACACTGTTATTGTGTTACACATAATTGCTTTTAATATGTTTGTTTTATGTGTTGGTTGTATTGCTGAAGGCCTAGCTGTGTTTATCTGCTAAATATGCTGGTTTTACTGTAAAGTGTCTTTGAGTAGTCTACGCACTAGGCTATATAAATAAGTTATTATTATTTAGACTAGTGTCCCTCAAAAGTCAGCAGAGGGAATTAATGTTCCTTGGGAATTTATATTATGTACAACCATATGCACAAATCTCTATAAACTGTGTCTAATTCTAAATATCTTTCTACATTTAATGTTCATACAGAACAAACATGACTGGACAAAAGCGATCTTGGCAACAAGTCAAAATAAAATACAAAAACATTTTGCAGTCTGGTAAGCGCCTCAACAGTTTGCACATTTTATGTAGAAATTAGATGCCTGCTCACATATTTTATCTAAACTGATTTTAGCAGTGAAGAAGAAGAATCATTTGTCTGGCACTGGGGGAGGGTCACCAGCTCCAGGCTTCACCCCAGCAGTGGAATTGGCCCTTGTGTTGAATAAAGGAAGGCCTGTGATGGAAGGGATTCAGGGTGGGACAGCTACTGACTGTGTTCCACCTACAGAAACTGCCCTCCTCATACATGGTACATTTTCCAGTACTGCATATCAAACACAATCATCCATTTATACGGGTATATGTGGACTGTCTGACCTTGTTTTGCCTTTCAGTGTCCGGCGACACAGTTACTCTCCTGCCACCAGACGAAGATCCAGTGAGTATTATTCGTTAAAAGCACAAAGCTTGGCACATTGTGTCAATACAAATTATATTCAATGTGGCAGGGAGAAGGAACTTCTGCAGTATGGGAAGGGGCTTCTGCAGATGATGACGAGGAGACTGTGTCACTGGATTCCAGAAGGCCTGAGGTATCATGTCAATTGTATGGAAATGCATATTTAGCCCATAATGGGTGAGAAGTCAGTTTATTCTTTGATTTGGAAGGGCAATTTGTATAAAGCAGGAAGACATCACATGAGAATACAACACAAACCACACAACAATTAACACAGTAAAAGTATTTTATATAGCATTCATATTTGTAACAGGATCCAGACAGAGTACAGCCTGACAGCCAACCTGGCATCATAGTAAGTATGGGCTCTAAAGTAAATCTAAATGATACATAATTCCTGCTGTGCTAATCAATGGGTGGTTTACAGAATTCACAAACTGTCAGATGTCTGTACAGTCAACATCTCAAAAAACAAATTGAGCTGGCAGATACACAGGTTGCCCTCAATAAAAGGAGTCTCCAGGATCTGGACCTTGGTATTGAAATAAAGAAAAAGAAACTGAGGAAACTGGATCTGGAGATAAAGAAACTAGAAAAATAAGTAAATGACTTCAATCCATACTTCAAGCATATCTGTAAAACAATGTATTAATTATGTTTTTCTCCCCAGCTCTCCTAAGGACAAGACAATAAAATCTGTCATCTAAAATAATTGATGTATTGGTCTCTGACTAGCCTGCCATTTATGTCATCTGGGAATATAGCTGCATTGTCCCACTCAATCTCTGGTGCCAGTGCAGGACCCCTTTCCTTCCTCAGATAGGCAACATTGTGTAGGACAGTGCAGGCTACAGTGATGTCACATGCCCTGTCTGGGGTGACCCTCAGGTGGTGGAGACACTGAAAACGGGATTTGAGAAGGCCAAATGCCATTTCAATTCGGGACCTTGTTCTTGCATGGGCAAGATTGTATCCTTGTTGTGCTGCTGTCTGAGGGTCTGCTAGGGGAGTGAGAAGGTACGTCTCACAGGCGTAACCTTGTTTCCAGAAGAACGCCAGAGAATTCACCTGAGAATACAAAATGTAATCATTACAACTACACAAACACAATTGCGTCAAATGGTTTACTTATCACCGAAATGTGTGTGGCCTACCTTGTGATAGTCGCTGGGAAATGGTACTCGACCTAAAAACTCGGGAGTCATGGACAGACCCAGGCCACTTTGCCTCCACATTAGTGAAGATGCAGGCAGCATCACAGATCATCTGAAAAGTGATGTTGCCTGTTAACTACACATTTAATGCACAAAATACATTTTGGCTATAGTTGACAGTAGAGCTAATTAAATAATTTTTACCTGAACATTGATACTGTGGAAGGATTTTCTGTTCACATAATCTCCCTCATGGGCCCCTGAGGGGCGTTTAATGCGAACGTGTGTGCAGTCAAAAGCACCAATGACATTAGGGAAACCTGTAACACAAAATAGTCTGAGTATCTGGTGACTGTTCTAAAGTAACTATTTTTTTTAATCTATAATTCATTTTACCTGCAATCTTGTGGAAATCCTCTTTGATGTAGCACTTTCTTCTGTGGCCAGGGAAGGTGATGAAGATGTGTGCCAAGGACTTCAGTGCCAAACACACACTTCTGACCGTTCGGCAAATAGTACCTTTATTTACCGTCTCGGCATCTCCCACGGCATATAAAAACATGCCACTTGCAAAAAAGCGCAGTGCCACACAGACCATCTGTGGGATGGTAAGAGCATGGCTTCGCCCTGTGCGGTGTTGAATTTTGGGACCCAGCAGCCTGCACAAATAACGGATCCCATCTCCAGAAAACCTATATCTCTCATGCAGGTACTCGTCAGAGAAAGCTAAAGGGTCAGATCTGTCTCGAAACACCCTCTCACGTCTGAAAGCACATCTCAGTATCAGTGCTTCGTCGTCCAACACGTCGTTAAGAAATGGGCATGCCATGGTGCAAGAAGAAACACAGGTGAATAGGACTTTATATAGCCCATCGCCCTCATCACTGACTTTATTGAAATCACCGTTGCAACTTCGTCAACCATTTATAACCATCTAAACAACTGCAATAGTAGGGTTTAAAATCTAACTCGTGACAGCAATAGTGACAAGAAGGCCTAATGCATGTTAATAAAAATAGATCCAAACACAGAAGACAACGGAATTACTGTTAAAAACGTTTATTAGGGGACCACTAAGGCCTATATAAAAGCATCAAAAAACAGCATTTCATGTGACCTTTAAGAACACCCTTTAAAAAAGCGAACCGCCTTTGAAACAAGTGAACCCCCTTTGGAACAAGCTACTGTAGCAACGTTATCACTGGAAGTATTTCAGATGGAATTGCGATTCAAACAGTACCGTCTGTTAACTGAAAATATGCCCCCCAAAAGTAAATGCATTTGACATTAATTTAGGGGGACATGGCTAATTCAAAAGAAGTTTGCTAGAGGCAAGCTGGCTGCTGTTGCTAGCAACACTTTACCGATTGTTTGAAAGTGTTATGTCCCCGGCCTAATCCGGGCCGGGATTTCTGTTTTCTGGATTTCTGTGCCGGCTCCAGGTTTCATGCCATACTCCATTCCTCCTGTGTAATTGACACACCTGCAACCCATCCCCTCATCAGCACCACAGTATTTCAACCCCGGTTTTCCTGTCACTCATCGCCAGTTCAACGCTTCGTCCAGAAGGTAGTGTCGGCTCCCAGTACATGGTACTATATCTAGTCCGTCCTAAAACCTTGTTTCCTCTCTGCCTGCTACAGACCACATCCTCCGGTTCATCAGCCTGCCTGCCACACCTGCCTGCCCCACCGGATCTCCTTCGCTCTCCTTCACCTCAATTCAATAAACCAGTCAACTTGACCTTCAGTGGAGTCGTGCATTTGGGTCCACACCCCAGTAGCCAGTTGGTCCAACATAACAGTTTGAACTGGCCATGAGCGACCCAGCCGACTCGGACGTCGATCCTGTTCGCAGGGCAATCGGCCACCAAGGTGCAGTACTGGCATGTCATGAGGAAACCATGCAGAACCTCTCCCGCACCCTCGCTGAAGTCCTGGCTGCCCTGGGGTCCTTACAGCCTCCCCAGGGCCCTCCTGCTCCTCCGGCAGAGTCCCCGCCTGTCGCTGCTCCTTACCACCGAGAACCCCATGTCACAGCCCCAGAGCGCTTCACCAGTGAGCCAGGACGCTGTCGTCCATTCCTGCTTCAGTGCTCCCTGGTATTCGAACAGCAACCGTCATCCTATCCCACAGACAGGGCAAGGATAGCCTATGTGATCGGTGCTCTGTCTGGAAGGGCGCTTTCCTGGGCCACCGCGGTCTGGACCACCGGGGGCTCGCTGAGCTCCTCATATGGGTCCTTCACTGGAGAGCTGCTGAAAGTGTTTGATCACCCTGAAGGGGGGCCGGATCCTGGGAAGCGCCTCACGTCACTCCGTCAGGGTCTCCGTGGTGTGGCCGATTACACCATAGAGTTCCGGACACTTTCGGCTGAGAGCGGCTGGAACAATGCCGCGCTGCGGGCTGTTTTCCACCAGGGACTGACTGAGACCATGAAGGATGAGTTGGCTTCCCGGGACGAACCAACTGACCTGGAACAGCTCATCTCTTTGTCTATTCGGTTGGACAACCGGCTCCGTGAGCGCCGCCGTGAAAGGGTTCCTCGCTCCCAGCCACGTCCCTTGTCCCCCCTTCGACGCCCACAGTCACCCCCACCTCGAACACCGGCATCCCCTGGTACCCATCTGAACAGCGAGCCTGAGCCCATGCAGCTCGGCCGTGCAAGGTTGACTCCTGAGGAGCGGGCACGCAGAAGAGCCGAGGGTGCCTGTCTGTACTGCGGTCAACCTGGACACCTGGTGGCCACCTGCCCTACTCGCCCGGGAAACGAACGGGCCCGCCAGTAGTAGGGGAGGTACTGACGGGTCGAGCCTGCCCATTCCCTCCGCGTTCAACCCTTGGCGTCACACTCACATGGCGCACAGTCTCTACGTTGGTCCAAGCCCTCATCGACTCGGGAGCTGACGGCAACTTCATTGACCGGGAGATGGCCAGGCAACTGGGTTTGGACTGTGAACCCGTCAGTCCACCTGTGGTAGTCAGAGGGCTAAGCGGCCAAAGGATTGCCCACATTGAGCAACAGACGGCACCTCTCAAGCTCCTTGCTGGCAACCACCATGAAACGATCCGACTCCATGTCATCGACTGCCCACTGTCACCTCTGGTGCTGGGATACCCCTGGTTGCAGCTCCACAATCCCCACATCAACTGGGTTACCGGGGAGATTACTTCCTGGGGTAGTCACTGCTTCCAGCGCTGTCTCGGGTCGGCTGCCACCCCGGACTCTGCCGATTCCCCCACCTCTGTGGCTCCTCCAGACATGTCCACAGTACCACAGGAGTACCACGACCTTGCGCCAGTATTCAGTAAACAAGATGCCCTGTCCCTGCCACCCCACCGCCCATATGACCTTGCCATCGATCTGCTCCCAGGCGCGCCCCTCCCTAGCGGGCGTCTTTATAACCTCTCCCGTCCTGAAACTGAGGCCATGGAATCTTACGTTCGGGATTCGCTGGCAGCAGGCCTCATCCGTCCGTCCTCTTCCCCACTGGGGGCGGGATTTTTCTTTGTAGGGAAGAAGGATGGAGGGCTGCGACCCTGCATGGACTACCGGGGCTTGAACGCCATCACCACCCGGAATACATACCCCCTGCCACTCCTCAGCTCTGCATTCGTTCCCCTCCGTGATGCCTCCATCTTCACCAAGTTGGACCTGCGAAACGCCTACCATTTGGTGCGCGTCCGGGAGGGGGATGAGTGGAAGACAGCCTTCAACACTCCGCTGGGCCACATCGAATACCTTGTGGTCCCCTTCGGACTCTCCAATGCACCTGCAGTGTTCCAGGCCCTGGTAAATGACGTCCTCCGTGATATGCTCAACCGGTTTGTCTTTGTCTACCTCGACGACATCCTCATTTTCTCCCGGTCCCTCAATGAACATACTCAACATGTCCGTCAAGTCCTTGAGCGCCTCCTCCAGAACCGGTTATTCGTCAAACAAGAGAAATGTGAGTTCCATGCATCCTCCATATCCTTCCTGGGCCATGTAATTTCCAAGGGGCGGATGGAGATGGATACAGCCAAGGTGATGGCCGTAACAGAATGGCCTTCGCCGAGCAACCTGAAGCAGCTCCAACGCTTCCTGGGGTTCGCCAATTTCTATAGCCGCTTCATCAGGAACTACAGCCAGGTCGCTGCTCCACTCGCAGCCCTCACGTCCACATCCACACCCTTCAGGTGGACCCCGGAGGCAGAGGCCGCCTTCCAGGAGCTCAAGCGACGATTCGTTTCCACCCCAATCCTCACCCAGCCTGATCCCACGCTACAATTCGTGGTTGAGGTTGATGCCTCAGACACTGGAGTGGGAGCCATCCTGTCACAACGATTCCCCCCAGACCAGAAGCTGCACCCCTGTGCTTACTTCTCCCGCAAGCTCACATCCGCCGAGAAGAACTACGATGTCGGGAACAAGGAGCTGCTGGCGATGAAGCTGGCGTTGGAGGAGTGGCGCCACTGGCTGGAGGGTTCTGACCAGCCCTTTGTAGTTTGGACAGACCACAAGAACCTCTCCTACCTTCAGTCAGCAAAACGCCTCAACCCTCGCCAAGCTCGGTGGGCCCTGTTTTTTGGCAGATTCAATTTCCACCTCACCTACCGTCCGGGGTCCCGCAACACTAAACCGGATGCCCTCTCCCGCTTGCATGCTCCAGACGAAAGGGACTCCCCTCCTGAGCCCATCTCGCCTCCCACCTGCCTTTTTGCCACTGTGTCATGGGAGATTGAGTCATTGGTCACCCAGGCACAGCAGCAACAGCCAGACCCAGGTACGGGACCCCAAAACCGTCTGTTTGTTCCCGACTCCGTTCGCACTCAAGTGCTCCAGTGGGCCCACTCCACCCGCCTCACCTGCCATCCAGGCATTACCCGCACCCTGGCCTTCCTCCGACAGCACTTCTGGTGGCCCACAATGACGTCTGACACCCGTTCATTTGTCTCAGCGTGCACCACTTGTGCACGGAACAAGACCTCCTCTCATCCACAAGCTGGACTCCTGCGCCCGCTGCCGGTACCAAGCCGCCCTTGGTCCCACATTGCCCTTGATTTTGTCACCGGCCTTCCTCCATCCAATGGCATGACCACTGTTCTCACCATAGTTGACAGGTTTTCCAAGGCCGCTCACTTTGCTGCCCTACCCAAGCTGCCGTCGTCCAGAGAGACCTCTGATCTCCTGGTCAGTCACGTTTTCCGCCTCCATGGAATCCCTCTGGACATCGTGTCTGACCGAGGCCCCCAGTTTACGTCCCAGGTGTGGAGGGCCTTTTGCAAGGCTGTTGGTGCAACGGTCAGCCTATCTTCGGGGTTCCATCCCCAGACCAATGGCCAAACGGAGCGCGTAAACCAGGAGATGGAAGCAGCACTCCGCAGCGTTGCCTCTGCTAGGCCATCCACCTGGAGCACCTACCTGCCATGGGTGGAATATGCCCATAACACCCTGGTCAACGCCTCTTCGGGGATGTCCCCCTTCATGTGCTCTTTGGGCTACCAACCACCCCTGTTCCCTGCACAGGAGAACGAGGCCGCTGTGCCCTCGGTGCAGGACCATATGCGCCGATGCCATCGAGTTTGGAGTTCGGCCCGGTCTGCGCTCCTGCGCGCTTCTGCCTCATCCAAGCGCCTGGCCGATCGTCGCCGTTCCCCTGCTCCGACATACACCCCTGGACAAAAGGTTTGGCTTCAGGCCAAGAACCTGCCCCTCAAAGTGGACTCCCGTAAGCTTGCACCCCGATACGTGGGTCCTTTTGAGGTGGAGTCTGTCATCAACCCCTGCGCTATCCGGCTGAAGCTCCCCTCCTCTCTCCGGGTCCACCCGGTGTTCCATGTCTCCCATCTTAAACCTGTGTCCTCCAGTCCTCTGCCCTCCCGACCCTGCCCCTCCACCCCCCCGAATGGTGGACGGTCATCCCGTCTACACTGTGCGTCGGCTGCTGGATGTGCGCCGCCGCGGCCGGGGTTTTCAATACCTGGTGGACTGGAAGGGCTACGATCCTGAGGAACGCTGCTGGGTTCCTCGTTCCCGGATCCTGGACCCTGCCCTGATCCGGGACTTTCGCCGTGCCCGTCCCGGAGCTGCTGGAGGGGCGCCGGGCGCCAGGGGGCGCCCGTTGGGGGGGGGTACTGTTATGTCCCCGGCCTAATCCGGGCCGGGATTTCTGTTTTCTGGATTTCTAAAACCGTCCTAAAACTTTGTTTTCTCTCTGCCTGCTACAGACCACATCCTCCGGTTCATCAGCCTGCCTGCCACACCTGCCTGCCCCACCGGATCTCCTTCGCTCTCCTTCACCTCAATTCAATAAACCAGTCAACTTGACCTTCAGTGGAGTCGTGCATTTGGGTCCACACCCCAGTAGCCAGTTGGTCCAACATAACAGAAAGCGCTGGAAATGAGAACGTTTCTTTTGACATAATAAAGTTTAGCCATAGCTGTGGCATTGAAGGCAGTACAGCATACTACCAGAGAATGTCTAATAAAGGGAGAACTCCCACTCTCGGGAAACTTCCGGGTTCTGAACTGGTTGCAGTTCCATATGAGGGCGCTAACGGTCGAGTGCAGAATGAATGGAGGTCTATGGAGCTATACCCCTCAAAATCCAAAAAGTTTGCTGGAAGTGATAATTGTCAGTAACAATGCCAAATTTGGTCTCAGGCTCGAGCCATGCGTGGAGAAGCTGACCCTGATAAATAGTGCAATGAGCAAGCTAGCCTACAGTAGCTGCTGTTGCTAGCAAAACTACACTGAGCAGCACTTGTGCTAGCTGCCGCATCATTGGATACCAGTGGAGCGAAAAATTACGTTTCCTTCAGTAGTTTCAGTTTGGCAACTACTTGTTTAACCTTGTCTTTTGTCTTTATCTTTTGTGCTCCACTCGGGGAGTTGCGTTACATTTAGCAAATTGTTTTTTGCATTCACTTCACTCTTCTACTGTCTCTGAAATGACGTGCTTTGCTGCGCAGTTGCTGCAATCGATGGAATAGTCCACAGTAGAATGGGGTGGGAGGGGAAGCCTGTGTTGACACAAATAGAATAAACGCTCTGGTACTTTGTTGATACTTTTGGGGAAGGTTTTGACTTTAATTGATTTGTATTATTATTATAGTTATTATTGATCATATGGTATTTTTATATATTTATATTTAGTCATTTAGCAGACGCTCTTATCCAGAGAGACTTACAGTAAGTACAGGGACATTCCCCCGAGGCAAGTAGGGTGAAGTGCCTTGCCCAAGGACATAACGTCATTTTTGCACGGCGGGGAATCGATCCGGCAACCTTCTGATTACTAGCCCGACTCCCTCACCGCTCAGCCATCTGACTCCCAAAATCCCACTCCCTGACAGAATTCCACTCCCCTATGTGTGAACACACGCAATGCCTTTTATGGAGTCTTTCAAGGGGCCCCCTGGCAGCTGGGGGTTGCCTACTTTGCCTAATGGGTAAATCTGCCCCTGGTATCCATGCGTCGTTGCTAACGTGTGTTGACGTGGTGACGTAGGTAGCACAGAGTACCCTTCGTCGACTAAAGGCACTTTCCGTCACAAAAACGTTGTAACCTCCTAAACTGTGCAACAGAACGTAAATCCCAATACAAGCAACTCAATCGAGACCTAGACAAACATTTTGACACAGCCATTGTCTATGTAGTCCAAATATTGACTGAGCCTTAGGCGGGCAAAAAAATAACAAATAATAATAATATATATGTGAGATAACAATGGTTGTGCCCTTGCCAAAGGCAAAGCACACTAAAGAATTTATAATACATTACAGTACAATTCTAGAACTATAATCATTAGCTGTATCACGGGCATGGCACTATCTATAATTCCAGAACTATAATCATTAGCTGTATCACGGGCACTGTGCACTATATAGCAACGGGAACAATGCTCGTAAGACTTTATAAAGGATGCATGTATTAAAGTTAGGTATTGTGCTTATTAAATGTATGTCTTATGAACTTAGAACTGTGCTCTGGCCTAAAACATTGTGTCTCACACAGGGTGGGGGAAACAGGCTGTATTTTGTGTTGTTATCTCTCCATTTCAGGAGCAACCTTGAAACCGGGCTGAGAGAGCACCCGAGCAGATGGGAGGCGTAGGGAAGAACAAACTCCCTGATACACGAGAGGACAAGCACAACCCTTTTTGATATTACTGTTTCAATTGCACTGTATAATATATGCTGGGGCAGGGACAGATAGCCAGTTGGACTTCGTGAACCAACCCAAACTCTGTTGTGGGTAGGGAAGCGTAGACAGCCCCAGAGCTCTGTACTTGTTGATTTCCAACTGCTGCATTAAAGCTGATATTATCGGACCTCTATGACTCCAGACCACTCTTTCTAGAACACAGACTTGTGTCATTGAATACCATCATTACATATTGGATTAGACACAAAGATTTTGAATCCTTCAACTGGTGACCCCGACGCTGAAAAGAGGGAGTCCGGAGGGTTCCGGCCCGACCGACAGATCGGGAGAGACCCATACACCGGTACGAGGAGGCAGACGTAATCGTCAGAGGTGCCTCAACATAAAAAAAGGTAAGCAGACACCTGTTAATTCAAAGTACTGCAATTCGGAACTGAGATCCAAATTTAGACGATTACAATGTTTCATCGTACCTAGTCAAACCAACAGTGGTGGGAAATCAACAAATGTATGTTACTAAGGGTTGAGAGGCCTTGAGGTGAAATTCCTCAAAAAGGGTTAGAGTCCCACTGTATGTTACTAAGGGTTGAGAGTCCTTGAGGTGAAATTCCTCAAAAAGGGTTAGAGTCCCACTGTATGTTACTAAGGGTTGAGAGGCCTTGAAGTGAAATTCCTCAAAAAGAGTTAGAGTCCCACCGTTTTATGTGTCTTGAGGGTTCGAATCTGTGTACTGTTTTGTGTGCCAAAGGTGTTAGTCCATTGAGCCCTGTCAAGGAGGGGTTAAAGTCCTCTGATCAAGTCATATTTGAGTGGAGTCAGATTGTGTTGAATAAAAATAGAGAGGAGTGTGGTGTATTCTTCCTTTTATTTTCTTTATCCTCACCGGTACAAGTGAATTCTAGTCCCTGAACGAGTTATACTTGTGTGGAGTCAAATTGAGCTGAACAATATTTTAAACAGATCTGCCGTTCTTAAAGAATCCACTAGATGTCCTCCTAGGACCATAATTGCTTTCGGTGCAAAGTCTAACGCGTATTTCAATTGTGAATCATTTATTTAGGTCAATCTCGTTTGTTTTCGGTTTCTTTGAACAAAGGTATACAGCAATCCGAGGAAATGTCAGATACACCTCAAACCCTTTGTTTCCAATATGACATCGCGGTCTCTAAAATAATAAGTGGCACAGAGAAAGAAAAACGTAAAAAAGTACGTGCTAAGTATGACGAGTTCTGGAAACAGCATTTGAAACAAAATAACTGTGATGAAGGGGACCGTATGTGTTTAAAACAGATAATGATTGAAAGTGAGTCAGCGGCCATAAAAGTAAAGAAAGCACTCGGAGAGTGACCGTCTAGCAAAAAAAAAAAAAGGAAAATGGAAAAAAGAATGTGATGAATGGGAGAATAGCAGGCGACTGTGTCACAATTTGGGTGTAGCCATTTCTTCCGTAAATTATAACTACAAGGAGAAACAATGTCACGAAACCGCGAAGGAAGACGAGGTTAAAACAGTTCCCATAGAATTGCCACCGGCTCCGTACGTCCCTAAACTGTACCCTCCACTTCCTAAAAAAGCCACCGCCCCACCTCCGTACTGGCATCAAATGCCTGTGTATAGAGTCAACAACGGTCAGTTAGATATGGAAGAAGTGGCAGATGCTGGAACCGAAAGTTGGGGGGCACAAAGTGTACGTTCCAACTCACCACTCCCTAGCCGTAGGACAGTGTCTCAAGACCGTGCTGGCCCCTCGCATCACAGCCCCGCGGAGGATGACTTCTGTAAACGCGCTCGCAGAAACCACTATCTCGACTGTTCGTTTTCAAATTTAGCTGAATTAGCTGAAACCAGTGCCCGTAAACGTAATGAGAAAATACAAATTAGGGAGCAACTAACTGCCATGGAAAAAACTTATTCAGAGAGAAAGGCGCGAGACAGGTTTTTCGAGAGTTCGGGGATGGGAGGAGAGAACCAGGCAAGAGAGGGGGATGTGAACACGAAACCGATTACTTACGGCGCTACAATGACAGGCTCGGTCATCTTAGCTCACCTAAAACCCATACCCGCCGAGCACACCCCCGGCGACATGACGAGGCAGATGAGGTCGGGGGCACAATATTCTGGGAGGCAATTTCCCCTAATGGCAACACCAGGCGGAGGCATGCTTTACAAACCATGGGCGTTTCAGGACACATCAAACATAGCTGAGGCAATGTCTCCAACAGAGGAAGGGGGGCGGAAGTGGATGCGCAAACTAGCCCAATTGACTCAGGGGATGACGCTCGTGGTGGGAGATTGGAGACAGCTCATGGGCAGACAGACTACGGGGTGGGATTTGGAACAGATCGAATGTAGCTGATATAACTAACACCCCAGACCAAACCCCATTTAGTCAGGTGTCAGTCTGTGTGGGGGATGCTATTGATCTAAAATGGCCCCAACCGGTCACCGCACTGCACACCATCTCATTCAAATTTAACCCAGATATCAGTCCGTTTAAATTCCTGTCCGACTGCAAGGAAGAGTGGACCCAATCCACTGGCGTACATCCAGATAGGGACCCAACGCACACACAGGTCTATCGAGCGGCGGTTCTGACAGGTTGCCCAGACAAGGTTAAAGCGCGTATGATTGAAAACCCAGACATGGCAGGAGCTTGTCCAGTCGCGTGGGAAAACCACCTGGTACATCACCTAAAACTATCTAAAGATATGGTGGACAAAAATGAGGGGGCGAGTAAGGACATAGAGGTCCAGCTCCTTAAATTCCAACTAGAGGAGGCACGTAAAACGGCGGGCCAGGCATCAAAAAACAAACGCTCCGACGGTAAACAGATGGTGCAACAGCATCCGGCAGTAGCAACGGGCCCTCCCATGCTCCCGGCAGATAATTTATATCCTTTGGGGCACCCACAGACATATACATCAGCGGTAGGTGCTATGTCTCAGCCCCACCCAAGTTACCAGCAGGGGCCCACGGGGCCCCCTACAGGACAGTGGCAGTACAGGGGTCGGGGGGGAGCAGGGGGAGGGGAAGGACCAGAGAAGTTCATGGGATGCTATCGCTGCAGACAGATAGGCCACTGGAGGCGTTTTTGTCCAAACGGTGGTCAGGTACAGTTTTTAAATGGGGGGTCAGGCTTCTCCCGGATACGGGCGAGGGCAGCAACGTCTTCATCAAGCACCTTTTGCCGGAGCCGCTCCACAGAGAGGGTCCAGGGGCGGAAGAGGGGGTCCACCACAGGGTCAGTACCCGGTCATGTTTCCTGATGACCACTGGATTCCGGGTGAGAGCTATCCCGATGCATGAGGGGGCCCGAAGAGCCCTAGCGAGCAGGGGTTGGCAGGGTCCCCTGCTCTCCATGACTGTGGGTGGAGACTCTCTGTCATTTTTAGTGGACACTGGCGCACGATATTCCACATTGTCCAAGCCAGTGCCCAGGAACTTGGTCTCAACCGCGACAGTGGAACTTTGTGGTTTTTCTGGGACTCCTCAACGCCTGCCTCTCACTAAGCCACTACCAGTCAAGGTGGCTAATCAATCATTGTTGCGCTCTTTTGTCCAGTCACCGGCTTGTCCAGTCAATCTCCTGGGTCGAGATATCCTGACTTTGGCGGGGTTTCGATACTCTGTTCCCCGGATGGGGTCAGACTGACATTTCCGAATGGACACACAGTCAATTGCTCCGTTGATGGGTTGATGTCGGCCTCTCAGATGTTACTTACCTCCCACTGCGAGGAAACGCCCGCCGACATCTATTGGGGTGCTCTGTCCGCAGAGACGGTTGAACACGGTGGCCTACTGTCCACTTACTGGGAGTGGTGCCCTTGGATTGATTTGATTGATGCTTATCATACACTAAATGACCCCTGGCACGTCACTCTGTTCTATGATAGGGTCGGGGATGAGACATACAAACAAGCATTTTACGAATCCATATTAGACACCACCGCAGCAGTCACATTTCAACATATCTATGTAGGCAACAAGGGAGTGGCAGCGGATGTCACTCTACCACCGGACATGGCCGCATGGTACAAAATGTCAGACGAATCAGTTCCACATCTCTCATTAGCATTGCAAGCTAACCATCAGGCTAAAGAATTAGGACCAATGGTTAAATACGGCGCGTCACTTCCGGACTGGCAGGATACACAAATTCCGGCAGTACAGTGGTCTAAAACCGGTAGTATGTACAGAATCGCCATTGCGGCCTCAGATGATATTATCATGCAACACCGCCAGCTGTCTCGCTCACAAGGTAGGGGAAAAACAGATCACGAAGACACCGCCGCCATGTTAGCTACCTTGCCAATGGCCCTGTGGTCCACGGGGGCAACAGATGTTGGTCACTGTCACTCTGTAACACCTATTACATTCACGTTTGACTGCCCCTTTCCATACTATATTGACCATAGCCAATACCGACACAAACCAGAGGCCGAGGCCGGCGTGGCTGACACAATAGCTGGTCTGTTGAGAGTAGGGGTTTTGGTTCCATCAACCTCTCGGTGGAATACACCCATTCTCCCCGTCCCCAAACCAGGCACCGACAAATACAGGATGGCTCATGACCTACGACGCATCAATCGAATTGTTACCACTCCAACAGTCTCTGTTCCAAACCCCTACACCTTTATGGCTGCAGTAGGCCCTCAACATCAGTGGTTTTCATGTATTGATTTGGCCAATGCGTTCTTCTGTCTCCCCCTGGCAGAGCATCTTCGCCACATTTTTGCATTTACATTTCAAGGCCGTAAATACGAGTACACTGTTCTCCCTCAGGGTTTCGTTTTATCGCCGGGCGTGTTCAATCAGGAGCTACGCAAACTTTTGCAGGATGTGCCACTACCGCACGGGGTGGTTTTACTTCAGTATGTGGACGATTTATTATTGGCGGCCACCACGCCCCGCAGCTGTCTGGACGCCACTGTTCTGCGTCGTTTGTTCAATTGCGGGTTCAAAGTCTCAAAGTCCAAACTCCAGTGCTGCCGTCGCTCCGTCACTTTCTTGGGACGTGTTATATCGGGGGAAGGATCAGGAGTGTCCGCTGCGCATTGTTCGGCGATTCTTCAGCATGACAAGCCTCGCACGGTCAAGGACATGCTGTCGTTTTTGGGGTTGACAGGTTTTAGTCGACAGTATGTCCCCGGGTACGTTGACAGCACAGCCCCCTTACGCACCATCATTAACGCACAAGGCATGCGCATCCTAAACAACGTCCTGGCATGGGACATTCCGGCCAAGGAAGATTTTATCAAATTGAAACAGGATCTCGCTCGCGCAGCTGAACTGGCGCTCCCGGACTACACGTTGCCTTTTTATTTGGATGTTTCTGAAACCACCCTATCGGCGAATGGGGTATTGTTTCAGAAGAAAGAGGGTGGCAGGAGAGTACTGCTATACCTCAGTGTAATGTTCGACAACACAGAGAAACGACAGCCATTATGCACAAAACATGCGGCAGGAGTGGCAAAACTACTTCAAAAATCGGCTCACATAGTTATGGGCCACCCAATCACAGTACTGACGTCACACGGAGTTATGGCCTACATCAATTCAAACATGTTCACATTAACAACAAACCGGCGCATCAGGATCGACAATGTATTAGGGGCACCAAATGTAACATACACACATGAAGGGATCAATATGGCAGAGGGAATGACAGGGGGAGAAGGTGACAGTCATGTATGTGAACACAGGGTGCAAAAAGAGGTCAAGGTCCGACCGGAACTAGGTGCAACACCATTGGCAGAGCAGAAGAGGTACTGTTCACAGATGGGTGTTGTTACAGACATCCGGAGGAAGGGTTAAAAGCTGCATGGGCAGTAGTCAGACAGACAAGAGAAGGTTTTGAAGAAGTCGAATCAGGACGAGTGGTAGGAAAGGAGTCAGCACAGCTGGCTGAACTAACAGCCATGATTAACGCTCTCGAAGGAGCTGAGGTCAAAACTGTAAATATTTTCTCTGGCTCAGCATATGTAGTGGGCGCACTCCATGTGGAACTGAGTCAGTGGCTGCGGGCAGGGTTCTTGACAACCACGGGTATACCAATTAAACATGAAAAACAAATGAGACAATTGGCTAAAGCTGTCCTAGAACCAGCTCAAGTCGCAGTAATGAAATGTAGAGGACACGATGGGTCTCAAACAAAGGTGGCCCTGGGGAATGAAGCAGCAGACGCAGCGACCAAGAAAGCTGCTGGTTATCTCCCAATGTATATAATGGTTTCACAGGAGATGAAACCGGATTTGATGACACAGGTAATCGAGGCTCAAGAGGCAGCCTCTCCACAGGAAAAAGAGGTGTGGAGACAAAGAGGAGCACAAAAAGCCCCCTGTCCGGTGACAGGGCGGTGGAAGGTCAGACCCTTCTATGGAGGGGCCCGGACGGGCGCCCAGCTCTGCCGGCAGGTATGCGACAGGGTGTATTTAAACAGAGTCATGGGTTAGAACACGCAGGATATAAAGAGATGATGGTGCGTCTTACACATTGGTGGCACCCTCATCTACCAGCCATGGTGGCTAACTATGTGGCTGAATGTCGGGTGTGTCAGGAGTATAATGTAAGACCAACTCTGTAACCACATCAAGGAATGTTTCCACTACCAAAAACCCCAGGTCAGGAAATAGTTATTGAATACACCGACATGATAAACACTGTACGTGGTCATCGCTACCTTCTCGTAGCGGTGGATGGGTACACAGGATGGCCTGAGGCTGTCCCCACAAAAGATGAGGACGCAAAATCCGTATGTAAATTTTTGACCAACGCTTATATTCCGTTCCATGGGTTCCCTAAACGAATCAGATCAGACAATGGGTCACACTTCAAAAACAAACATCTTCAATTGGTAAAACGAAGTCTGGGGTTGGTGCACGCGTTTGGGACAGTGTATCACCCCCAGTCACAGGGAAAGGTTGAATGCTTGAATCGAAATCTGAAATGCAAGTTGGCCAAAATCTGTGCAACAACTAACATGAATTGGGTAGATGCTCTCCCTATTGCCCTAACAGCCATTAGGAGTTCAGTGAACACCTCTACAGGATTCACCCCATATGAACTTCTGACGGGGCGACAGTTTCCGGGACCGGGGGCTGGGCTGGACCTACTGGAGGCGAAGGGTGAGTTGGCGCATCAACCATACTATGATCAGCTGTCTGCTCTGGTATCATCCTTCTCTAAACAGGTACAGGAGAAACGGGGGACAGCACAGGATCCAGTCAAGGCCTTCACTGCTGACTGGGTGTGGGTGAAAGCCATTAAGAGGATGGTACCACTGGAGCATGTGTTCTGCTGCTCCAGAACCCAGTCGTACGTTGCAGGAGTTGTTGGAGAAGGGCCAGGAGGGCCAGTGAACCTTTTGCTATTGCTACGATTGTGAGAGTCCGGAAAAGAGGGTTACGACTCGGTTAAGAGTGTTACTGCTTGACCATACTAGAATTGTACTGGACTAAGAAGGTTTTCGCTATTTTACTTAAGAGTGTGTTATATCTATATCAACATGAAGTGTGTTACAGGTTTAGCCTTGCTGGGACTGCTCTGCTTTGTCATAGGCTTTCAAGTATATTATTATTTGTATTTACCACAGAGACAGACGAGACAGAACAATCCACCGGAGGTTTGCATAACTGCCTACCAGGGCATCGAATTGAATTACACCAGGGGGAGTGCCACCACGTTCACCTTTGACCTCTGTCACGTCATCAAGTGTGACGGTCAGAGTGGCTTGTGGAGGGTGTATGACCTTTACCTATGCTCACAACCTTATGTCCATTCCAGTTGTGCCCAGGGGCGACTCATCTATGAGCAGTGGTGCCCGGCATGGGCTTTTGTGGTAAAGTATACGGGTCCCCACTGGACCCCGAATGCGGACAAATATTGGGAAAATGTCACATTCAGTCGTTTGGTGGGAGGGGGCACGACGGAGTCCAACCCAGTGCAGTTAACTCTTAAACATCTGGACACCTGTCTGGAGAGGCCTCAGGCAGATCACCAACTTCAAGCCCAGAGCCCCCCACTCCACTAACGACTCTCGTCTGGCCAACGACCTAAACGAGTTCTACTGTCGTTTTGAAAGACAATTGGACAGTCCTGAACAACCCCTTTCCACCCGGGAGGCCTCCCCCCTCCCCCCCTCTACAGTGACGACCCTCTCCATTCAGCAGAGAGAAGTTAACAGACTTTTCAGGAGACAGAACCCCCGCAAAGCAGCTGGGACGGACTCTGTCTCTCCAGCCACCCTCAAAAACTGCGCTGACCAGCTATCTCCGGTGTTTACCTACATCTTCAACACCTCCCTGGAGACATGCCATGTGCCAGCCTGTCTCAAGTCCTCCATCATCATCCCTGTGCCCAAAAAGCCCAGGCCAACTGGACATAACGACTACAGACCCGTCGCCCTGACCTCTGTGGTAATGAAGTCTTTTGAGCGCCTGGTGCTGGCACACCTTAAATCCATAACAGACCCTCTACTGGACCCCCTGCAGTTTGCCTACAGAGCCAACAGGTCTGTGGACGATGCAGTTAATATGGCCCTCCACTTCACTCTACAGCACCTGGACTCCCCAGCATCCTACGCCAGGATCCTGTTTGTGGACTTCAGCTCTGCCTTTAATACCATCATCCCCGCTCTGCTTCAAGACAAGCTCTCCCAGCTGAACGTGCCTGATTCCACCTGCAGGTGGATCACAGACTTCCTGTCTGACAGGAAGCAGTGCGTTAAGCTGGGAACACAAGTCTCTGATTCCCGGTCCATCAGCACTGGATCTCCCCAGGGCTGCGTCCTTTCTCCTCTGCTCTTCTCCCTGTACACCAACAGCTGCACCTCCAGTCACCAGTCCGTGAAACTCCTGAAGTTTGCGGACGACACCACCCTCATTGGGCTCATCTCTGGTGGAGACGAGTCTGATTATAGGTGGGAAACAGACAACCTGGTGACCTGGTGCAGCCAGAACAACCTAGAGCTCAATGCTCTCAAGACAGTGGAGATGGTTGTGGACTTCAGGAAGAACACCGCCCCACTCACCCCCATCACCCTGTGTGACTCCCCAGTCAACACTGTGGAGTCCTTCCGCTTCCTGGGCACCATCCTCTCCCAGGACCTCAAGTGGGAACTGAACATTAGCTCCCTCACCAAGAAAGCACAACAGAGGATGTACTTCCTAAGGCAGCTGAAGAAATTCAACCTGCCAAAGACAATGATGGTGCACTTCTACACAGCCATCATTGAGTCCATCCTCACCTCCTCCATCACCACCTGGTACGCTGCTGCCACTGCCAAGGACAAGGGCAGGCTGCAGCGTATCATCCGCACTGCAGAGAAGGTGATTGGCTGCAATCTGCCTTCCCTCGAGGACCTGCACACCTCGAGGTCCCTGAGACGAGCGAGGAAGATTGTGGTGGACTCCTCCCACCCTGGTCACTCCCTGTTTCAGTCACTCCCCTCCGGCAGAAGGCTGCGGTCCATCAGGACCAAAACCTCACGCCACACAAACAGTTTCTTCCCTTCCGCTGTTGGCCTCCTCAACAAGGCCAAGAGCCCACACTGACTGAATGTCTTAAAACTTTATATTTGCACTACATTCAATTCCTGTTATATTGTATTTTAGATTGTATTTTATACTGTAAATTGGCAACTTATATTTTATTTTATTGTATATTTTATTCTAATTGTATTCCACTTAGTATTGCTAGTACTCCACTTAGTATTGCTAGTTTATGTATCCTTAGTATAGTTAGACCTCATTTAAATTTAAGATTCCTATATGTTTATTGTATGCACCTCCCTGCCAAAGCAAATTCCTTGTCTGTGTAAACATTCATGGCGAATAAACCCATTTCTGATTCTGATCTCCCTAAAAGGCTCCTACGGTTTAAGGGGCACGAACAAGGGGAAGGACACCGTGTACTTGATCTTAGGGGTAGAACAATCTGGGGGGGGGACCATGGGCATGATTAAAATTAATATCTTTGATCCCGTTACACAAACGGACAACTCCACTACTAAACCATTTTTAATACATCAGATGACTGGCATCCACTCCGTCGACTACTCCCAACTTGACGTTATCATGTTGGCTACCGGAGGAGTGGGGCAGAACCTGTGGCTGGGGTAGCTGACGGCAACGGCAAAGGAAAACCACATGGCCAACTGTGTGGCTTGTTCAGTGGGGCGTCCCACCTTATACAGTGAACCGGCACCCCTCTTTCCACAAACGGACAAACCAGGGTTTAGATGCATGATAGAACTACTGTCTGGGATAGAATCTCGCAATTGTAGTCAGCTCAGTAAGATCTTCCCACCCATATCTAATTACACCCGTCCTCCACCATTTCAGCCGGGGCCTCACCTAATGATTTGTTTCTCCCGTAGCAGTTCCGCTAGTGCCACTCGGGCAGTGGGGACGATCCCTACAGACAGGTGTAACAAAACTTATACCATGAACATCAGTAATTACACCCTTTCCTGGGCACGCGCAGATTTATATTGGTCCTGTGGGGGAGGTTCTCTTCTTCCTAGGTCATAAACAAATGAATAAAGTGTCCACTAGGCAGCGCAGGAGCACCAATTTCGATTTAACCCAGGGTGGCCTTACCTACATAGACTCTATTGGAATCCCCCGGGGGGTTCCCGACGAATTTAAATTGGCTGACCAAATCGCCGCAGGTTTCGAAAACATACCTCTGCTGAGTGCTCTGTTCCCCATCACCCTAAACAAAAATGTAGACCGTATTAATTATGTCAACTACAACGTCTTGCGACTGGCTAATCTGAGTAGGGAGGACGGTAGAAGGACTGGCAGAGCAACTCTCTGCCACCTCACTTATGGCCGTTCAAGACCGTTTGGCGCTAGACATGCTATTGGCTGAGAAAGGGGGGGTCTGCGCGATGTTCGGGGAAGCTTGTTGTACATTTATTCCCAATAATACTGCCCCGGATGGATCAGTGACTAAGGCCATGGAAGGCTTGCGTACATTATCCAAAGAAATGCACGACAATTCAGGGATTGACAATCCCCTGAATGATTGGCTGAATAACACTTTTGGCCGCTGGAAAACCATGATTGTCTCTGTCTTTCTCTCCATATTTGGTATGTTGTGCATGTTTGCTCTGTGTGGGTGTTGCTGTATCCCATGTATCAGGTCCCTGTGCAACCGGATCATTGTCTCGGCTGTGGAGAACCCAACGAAGGGGTTCCAAATGCCGTTGCTGGGGGTGGCTGACCAGGACGAGGAGGCGGTGGTTGGTTCGGGCTATGTTGATCAAAAGATCAAAAGAGGGATTCAAGAATTTATAATACATTACAGTACAATTCTAGAACCATAATCATTAGCTGTATCACGGGCATGGCACTATCTATAATTCCAGAACTATAATCATTAGCTGTATCACGGGCACTGTGCACTATATAGCAACGGGAACAATGCTCGTAAGACTTTATAAAGGATGCATGTATTAAAGTTAGGTATTGTGCTTATTAAATGTATGTTTTATGAACTTAGAACTGTGCTCTGGCCTAAAACATTGTGTCTCACACAGGGTGGGGGAAACAGGCTGTATTTTGTGTTCTTATCTCTCCATTTCAGGAGCAACCTTGAAACCGGGCTGAGAGAGCACCCGAGCAGGTGGGAGGCGTAGAAAAGAACAAACTCCCTGATACACGAGAGGACAAGCACAACCCTTTTTGATATTACTGTTTCAATTGCACTGTATAATATATGCTGGGGCAGGGACAGATAGCCAGTTGGACTTCGTGAACCAACCCAAACTCTGTTGCGGGTAGGGAAGCGTAGACAGCCCCAGAGCTCTGTACTTGTTGATTTCCAACTGCTGCATTAAAGCTGATATTATCGGACCTCTGCGACTCCAGACCACTCTTTCTAGAACACAGACTTGTGTCATTGAATACCATCATTACATATTGGATTAGACACAAAGATTTTGAATCCTTCAACACCCAATAAGAAAAGATAGAAACACTTAAGTGACTTCTCGGCTTGGCCACCAAATATATATGTGAGATAACAATGGTTGTGCTCCTGACAAAGGCAAAGCACACCCAATTAAACAGTTTGGTCCGGATTTGAGCGTTGGCGAAACTGAAGGTGTCAGAATATTTACAAAACACGCGTCAAAGTTGTGTGTGAGAGTCTGGCCAATCATGAAATAGCTGTGTCGTCATAAGAACCCATGCAGTTGCTCTTGAGAAAATGCGCTCGGCTACACAGCCGGTGTTGTGCCAAAATCCCACTCCCTGACAGAATTCCACTCCCCTATGCGTGAACGCACGCAATGCCTTCCTAGCATAGGCTATTGCTATGTGTAGGTTGGCGAACCGAGGCGATTTTTACGAGTAAACTGTTAAACCTTGATTCCCAATCTTAGGCTTTGAGAAAACTGTCAGTAAATATTTTATTCATGTTTCATTGAAATATAAGTGATGTTGCGCTCCACTTGAGAGCCTAAACGATTTGTATGTGCTACATGTAAATCTGAATGATTGTTTCACGAAAATAGACGTGATGTTGAGCTGCACTTGAGAAACAATGTTGATGTTGTGCTACACTGTTATATCATCGGAATGAGGTAATATGTGTATTATGTTGTAGTAGGCAGTGCGCGCGTTCAAGCGTAGGGGAGTGGAATTCTGTCAGGGAGTGATATTTCGGCACAACACCGGCACTGTCGTCACCGTTCATAGAAGATCCTTTGGAGCTTGGTGCGCGGATAGAGAGGGGTGAGCTCAGAAGAGCCAGAACATTTAGAGCAGGGGCAAATCTTTTGGGGGGGGGCTAAGCCCCTAGATTAAATTTATTATTTTTCCATGTGACCCAACAAAACTAGGGGTGTCTGGGGGCGTGTTACCCCAGAAGAAATTTTGGAAAATATCCTTTTAAATAGTGTCCTCTAGTGGGTTTTAGGAAGAGAAATTAACAAATGTAGATTTAAAATATGAGAGAAAAAACCAATGTTAAACTTTTCTTTATTTTTTTTATGTTTTGGGGGGGATAATGAAACTTTTGGGGGGGCTCCAGCCCCCCCCCCCCCCCCCCCCCCCCCCCCCCCCCCCAATACACGGCTAGATGCGCCCATGATTTAGAGACCGAACCCTTTCGCATTCCCATGAGTATCTTTCTGAAATATATAGATTCTTAGCAGAGGGAATTACATATATTGCCAGCTTCTTGAGCCGTATGTTGCCAATGCGACACATTGAACAGTGTTTCCCCTAGGTTTTTTTGTTGTTGCTTAATGTCTAATAGCTAATGTAATATTGCACATATTTTCGTCCTTTTTCCCTTAAAGAAATAAAATGTGCATACTTAAAGACACCTTACAGTATGTTCTAAATGGGATAAATGCTGCCAATTAATAATTGACGTAACAACTTGTTGTAAATGCAGTGGCCTAGCCTATAGATTAGGGTAGGCCACTCGGAAGCATGTACTCTATCTGCTTCATTTGATCTTGATAGGCTAAGCATTCTGTAGCAAATAATAACAATATACCCACTATTTATTCATTAAAACTAGGCTACTTAAGCATTATAATGCACCTAAAATACAAACGTGAGCAAGGGCAGCAATCGCTATCGAATCAACAGACGTGCAATTTCGCTAGCAGGGGAAGAATACAAACAACGAAAATCACCAGTTAACTTAATTAAATTTGCAAGAACTATAGACTAATACAATAACAGGCTTAAATGAACTGACAACATAAGTTATACGACTTACAGTTCTCAAGGGCGCACACGCGCAATCTCAATTCCGCTGTGAAGCGCGTCTGTGCTATTCTCTGACATGCGCTCTAACAATCACGGCTGATAGACGGCCTAAAATTTTGTACAGCTCTAATTCTGATACCGTGGCGGCAGAAATTTAACCGTGGCGGGCCGCCACGGAAAAATCAACATAGGGAAACACTGTGGAAGCTGTGCACTCAGTGCCATAGACTGTATGCATAGCGTTTCGTTATTTCGCTATGGGTACTTTTATAGGGAGTCAGGTGGGGCTAGTAATCTGAAGGTCGCCAGTTCAATTCCCGGCTGAGCCAAATGACGTAGTGTCCTTGGGCAAGGCACTTCACCCTACTTGCCTCGGGGGAATGTCCCTGTACTTACTGTAAGTCGCTCTGGATAAGAGCGTCTGCTAAATGACTGAATGTAAATGTAAATGTAATAGTGTGGGTAATGCGGAAAACCTGAGCAAGAACACGGTCTGCCGCGCAATTTGCAACGGATTTTCTTTAATCAGAGGTGTCCTTACTTAATTAGAAATTTTGGGTATCTATACTTTACTGAAGTAATTATTTTTCAGCCGACTTTCTACTTATACTCCTTCCATTTTAACTCAATTATCTGTACTTTCTACTCCTTACATTAAAAAAATTGCCTCGTTACTCCAATTTCAGTTTGGCTTGTTTTCATTCCGGCTTGTCATCGTTTAAAAACACACAAAACTATCCAGAAGAATTGCGCCATCCGGATAGAGTGAATATGATTGTGGTTGGATGAGAAGTATAAACATATACCATTCTGACACCTTATTGGTTTATACGTGATCCATCACGTGCACATGACACAATCACGTCAAACTCCAGCAAGGAAATAGCAGACGTATGTAGCGTATGAAGATGTCCGTGGCAGAGACTCAACAGAACTCAAGCAAAATGTCCTAACCAAGCACCAGCGAGGAGGTTGGTAGCTAGGAAGATTAGCCAACCCTTTTACAACCCTGGCCGTACCTTGAAGAATTTTTCGACATGTTAGATGCAAAAACAACTCCTTTCGAATGCGCTGCCAGCTTTGCGCACCCAAGTAGGCAACCACGAGCTAATGGCTTTCACAAACTCGCTGTCTAATTTGAATAAAGGCTATTGAAAACATACCTCTGAAGTTTGACTTTTTGCACCATTACAATACTTATAGGCAACTAGTTAGTCATCATATCTTCCGCTACATGAAACACATGTTAATGCTAAGTAGTAGGCTACACATATATGGAACGCCGAGTTAGTCAAAATTAAATAAATAAATAGGTAAATAAATAGATAAATACACACATAAATAAATATGGCTATGAAATAAACTCAAAAAAGATGGCAATGAATATATAAATATAGCATTATATAATTATATAGCTGAATCCATTTACCGACATCAATAAAATAATACATTTATTTATTTCAAAATGATGTTTTTGTAAAGACAACATTTATTTATTTAATGGGACTTTTATTTCCTAATACCACATGTATTTATTTTTTGAGACTTTTACACGCCACATTTATTTCCACATATATTTCCACACCACATTTATTTCCACACCACATTTATTTCTGTGCTGTATTTATTTCCGATCTCACATGCAAACGAAAGGGGCGTGGTTATCTTAAGACCAACGCAGCTGCACACAAGATCGAAGGCAGAGCGGTACACCTAGATTCGGTTGATAATGGAAGATATTAGCCGTGTCAGAGATCGCATGCTGGCAGTGCTTGAAGTGGGCCGGTACTCACCGGTGTTGGACCGAATTCTCACTCCCCCGCAGAATCCCACTCCCCTACGCGTGAACGCGCACTGCCTTCCTAGCGTATTGCTAGTTGTAGTTTGACGAACCGAGGCATTTAATTCATGTTGCATCAAAATCTAAATTATGTTGACCTGCACTTGAGAGCCTATACGATTTGTATGTCGTGCTACTCGTAAAGTCAGAATTATTGTCTCAAGAAAATAGACAAACTTTGGAGCTGCACTTGAAAAACGATGTTGATGTCGATGTATAGCCTACACTGTAGTATTATCGAAATGAGGGTAATATGTGAATTATGTTGTAGTTGCGAATGCAGTTATGTCACTGTCTGGTAAAAGCGAGAATCATTCTGTGTATTCATTTGTACGAATCACTTTTAGTAGAACTATTCACTTCTGATTCTTGATTACGTTGTACTTGCTGTACTTACGAAATGCACTATATGCCAATTAATTGGCATATAATCGTCAGGTAAATGAGAATAGCTACATCATTTTACAAATGTAGGCTATATAAAAAGGCCCCTGCTCACAGGTCCCTTCTAACATAATTCAACTTCTGTTTCCCTCTCAGTAAACTACTAGCCAAACAACTGCTTTGTGTTTACAATCATATCCATTTTATAGTTCCTGCTTCCCACAGCCTAGTTTGTGTCTGCTAACTAACTAAGCCATGTACAGTGCTTGGTTTTAGTACCTGATAAGCCAAGTCTGGACCTTCCCTTTGTGAATGGCTAGTAAAAAACATCTAATAAATGATGACATTTTGATTAGTTCCATCACATTTATTTTTAATAAAAAACTATAATGATATATTTAACTAAAGGTAGAAAAAAAGAAAAGAAAGTGATCTTTAAATGAGAGTTTTAACAAGTTTGAGGCTTGATCATGAAAACAGGTCAGGGATATACGGCAGGCAGCACAGACATATTCCTCTCAGTTGGATTTTAGCACAACACTGATAGAACCTTCTGAGGCAGCTGTCACAGCCAACCTGAGATTTTGGATAAACAGTAAGATTAATTTGTGGAATGATAATGAATGATCAAACATTAGGAATGGCAAAAACTGGCACTGTCACCTATAATAACATTACCGCCTATACAAAGAAATACCAATGCTTCATTATAAATGTGTATTAGTGAAAAAAGTATTGTATTCAATACCATTTGACAAGCTATTACCCAGTTAGTGTTGCCAGCCATATTGTCCACATCCTGGTGTGTGTCTAATTTTATAATCACAAGATATGAGGGGGGGGATGATTTCGGCAGGTATGAAAAACTGTGTTGCCAAAATCCCACTCCCCTTCTAACTTTTACATTTATGCAACTAGTATCAAAAGCTTTTTATTGTACACTCTACAGGGCATGAGGAGCCACCAAAATAATTTTGGGGTGTGTCAAATTTTATAATCCCAAGATATGAGGGGGGGGGGAGGATTTCGGCAGGTATGAAAAACAGTGTTGCCAAAATCCCACTCCCCTTCTAACTTTTACATTTATGCAACTAGTATCAAAAGCTTTTTATTGTACACTCTACAGGGCATGAGGAGCCACCAAAATAATTTTGGGGTGTGTCAAATTTTATAATCCCAAGATATGAGGGGGGGGGAGGATTTCGGCAGGTATGAAAAACAGTGTTGCCAAAATCCCACTCCCCTTCTAACTTTTACATTTATGCAATTAGTATCAAAAGCTTTTTATGGTACAATCTACAGGGCATGAGGAGCCACCAAAATAATTTTGGGGTGTGTCAAATTTTATAATCCCAAAATATGAGGGGGGGGAGGATTTCGGCAGGTATGAAAAACAGTGTTGCCAAAATCCCACTCCCCTTCTAACTTTTATATTTATGCAACTAGTATCAAAAGCTTTTTATGGCACACTTTACAGGGCATGAGGAGCCACCAAAAATTATTTTGGGGTGTGTCAGATATTATACTCCCAAGATATGGAGGGAAGGATTTAGGCAGGTAGGATGTTATCCACCATCATCCCTTTGCCCAAAAAGCCAAGACCAACAGGACATAATGACTACAGACCCGTCGCCCTGACCTCTGTGGTAATGAAGTATTTTGAGCGCCTGGTGCTGGCACACCTCAAATCCATCACAGACCCCCTCCTGGACCCCCTGCAGTTTGCCTACAGTTTGCCTACAGAGCCAACAGGTCTGTGGACGACGCAGTTAACATGGCCCTCTACTTCACCCTACAGCACCTGGACTCCCCAGCATCCTATGCCAGGATCCTGTTTGTGGACTTCAGCTCTGCCTTCAACACCATCATCCCCGCCCTGCTTCAGGACAAGCTCTCCCAGCTGAACGTCAGACTTCCTTAAACTAGGAACGCACGTCTCTGACTCCCGGTCCATCAGCACCAGATCTCCTCAGGGCTGCGTCCTTTCCCCTCTGCTCTTCTCCCTGTACACCAACAGCTGCACTTCCAGTCATCCATCCATCAAACTCGAAGTTGGTGGACGACACCACCCTCATTGGGCTCATCTCTGACAAGTCTGATTACAGCTGGGAAGCTGACAACCTGGTGACCTGGTGCAACCAGAACAACTTAGAGCTCAATGCTCTTAAGACAGTGGAGATGGTTGTGGACTTCAGG
Organism: Hypomesus transpacificus; assembly: GCF_021917145.1. Lineage (NCBI taxonomy): Eukaryota > Metazoa > Chordata > Actinopteri > Osmeriformes > Osmeridae > Hypomesus > Hypomesus transpacificus. The sequence continues at coordinate 9,231,002 of NC_061082.1, forward strand.
AAGAATACAGCCCCATTCACCCCCATCACCCTGTGCGACTCCCCAGTGAACACTGTGGAGTCCTTCCGCTTCCTGGGCACTATCCTCTCCCAGGACCTCAATTGGGAACTGAACATCAGCTCCCTCACCAAGAAAGCACAACAGAGGATGTACTTCCTACAGCAGCAAAATAAATTCAACCTGCCAAAGACAATGATGGTGCACTTCTACACAGCCATCATTGAGTCCATCTTCGCCTCCTCCGTCACCATCTGGTACGCTGCTGCCAAGGACAAGAGCAGACTGCAGCGTATCATCCGCACTACTGAGAAGGTGATTGGCTGCAATCTGCCTACCTTACAAGACCTGCACACCTAGAGGACCCTGGGGCGAGCAAGGAAGATTGTGAACACACTCTGTTTCAGCCACTCCCCTCCAGCAGAAGGCTGCGGTTCATCAGGACCAATACCACACACCACAAAAACAGTTTCTTCCCATTCGCTGTTGGCCTCTTCAACAAGGTTAAGGGCTCACACTGACTTAAATGACTTTAATCGCAATCTGCACAGTGACACTTTGCCACATTGCAATTTGCACTATATTACACTACTTGTATCTTTTGTACTATTTGTATTTTTATATTGTAAATTATGGCTACTTTATATTTCATTCTAAATCCCCTTAGTATTAGCTAGACTTTGAACCTTTTGTATAGTTAGACCACATATTTAAGTTTTAAGGTTCCTATATGTTTAATGTATGCATACACCTACAATGTATGTATGCCAAAGTAAATTCCTTGTCTGTGCAAACTTTCATGGCAATTAAAACCCTTTGTAATTCTGATGAAAAACAGTGTTGCCAAAACCTTAACCCCAGTAAGTTGACAATAAATACTCAATATCTGCATCATTAAATAGTTGATTAGAGTAGCAGTTGGTTTTTAGGATTGTTCAATTGGTGAGGTATCGTGTGAGATAAAGAGAACTCATACACAGTAGCCTACTGCAATGCATACAAGTTGAAAATAATGGGGCATTAAGTTATATTAAACATAGATGAACAAAGCTCTATTTGAACATTTCAGGGATATAGGGGGTGGAAGAAAATACATTTCCTATGTGCTTATGCTGATCACAATATCCATTTCCTTATCACCTGTTCATACAGCCAACTCCAGAATTACTGGCAACACATTGGCAAATATAAGTGACTGATGTGTTCACAAATACACAGTAATATTTAGGAATTTACCAGCAGTAAAATATTATAGCCTATATACATGAGGTGACACAAAGGCAATGTTTATTTAACCCTATTGCAAACCTGTAGGCTGAGCTGAAAATGAGTGCACAAGAGAGTAGGACCCTGGCGTATCCGGAGAGATTCTGTAAAGAGGATTGCTCTCTGATTCCTGACAAACCCTATTTGACTGTAAATCATGTAATATTTGTTTTCTCAATTCACTATCAACACCGTCCTATCCTCAGAGACTTCATCTTAAGTTGTAAGCCTTAAACCCACAACTCAGCTTAATTTTGTAACTCAAAATTTTGCACTACAATGCATTTCACAATGGATTTTAGAAACAGTATAATAACACTAAATGCCCTGAAATATTCAAACAGAGTTGTGTTTATCTATGTTTAATACAACTAAATGCCCCATTATTTTCACCTTGTATGCATTGCAGTAGGCTACTGTGTATGAGTTCTTTATCTCACACGCTACCTCAATCCTAAAAACCAACTGCTACTTGAATCAACTATTTAAGGAGGCAGCAATTCAGTATTTCTTGATTGATGATTTTGGTGGCTCCTCATGCCCTGTAGAGTGTGCCATAAAAAACTTTTGATACTAGTTGCATGAATGTAAAAATTAGAAGGGGAGTAGGATTTTGGCAACACTGTTTTTGTTACCTGCTGAAATCCTCCCCCCCTCATATATTGTGACTGTAAGATCTGACAAATCCCAAAATTATTTTGGTGGCTCCTTATGCCCTGTAGCGTGTGCCATAAAAAGCTGTTGATACTAGTGGCAAAAAATTTTAAGTTAGAAGGGGAGTAAGATTTTGGCAACACTGTTTTTCATATCTACCGAAATTCTCCCCCCCTCACATATTGGGACTGTAAGATCTGACACACACCAAAATCATTTTGGTGGGTCCTTATGCCCTGTAGAGTGTGCCATAAAAAACATTTGATACTAGTTGCATGAATTTAAAAGTTAGAAGGGGAGTAGGATTTTTGCGACACTGTTTTTCATACCTGCTGAAATCCTCCCTCCCCCAAATAAAATCTCAGGTTACCTGTGACAACTGCCTCAAAAGGTTCCATCACTGTTGTGCTAAAATCCAACTGAGAGGAATATGTCTGTGCTGCCTGCTGAATATCCCTGACCTGTTATCATGGTCAAGCCTCAAACTTGTTAAAACTCTTATTTAAATTATCACTATTTCTTTCTTTTTTTCTACCTTTTCTTTAATATTTAATTATAGTTTTTTGTTTGGAACCAATCAAAATGTCATCATTTATTAGATGTTTTTCACTAGCCATTCACTAAGGGAAGGTCCAGGCTTGGCTTATCAGGTACTAAAACCAAGCACTGTAGGATATGATAGGAGTTGAATTCTGGTATGAGGGACCCGTGAGCAGGGGCCTTTTATATACATTTGTAAAATAATGTAGATATACTCATGTAGGCCTAACAGACGATTATATAACATTTGGCATATAGTGCATTTAGTAAGTATCCTATAACAGCAAGTACAACGTAATCAAGAATCAGAAGTGAAAAGCGATTTGTACAAATTAATACAAAGAAGGATGCTCGCTTTAACCAGACAGTGACATAACAGCAGTTGCAACTACAACATCATTCACATATTACCCTCATTCCGATACTAGGACAGTGTAGCACAACATCGACATCAACATCGTTTTTCAAGTGCAGCTCCAAATTACGTCTATTTTCGTGAGACAATCATTCGGATTTGAAGAGTAGAATGACATACAAATCGTATCGGCTCTCAAGTGCATTACAACATAAACTTATATTTAGATGAAACATGAATTAAATATCCTAAATCGCCTCGGTTCGTCAAACTACGTCAAACTACAACTAGCAATACGCTAGGAAGGCAGTGCGTGTTCACGCGTAGGGGAGTGGGATTCTACAGGGGAGTGAGAATTCGGTCCAACACCGGCACCTCTACATTTTACTCTTAAGCGTACCAGCACCTTTTCTTGCGTACTGGCACATTTTCTTGCGTACCGGTACGCAAGAAAGGGTGCCGGGAAAGGTTTTACGGCAATGTTTATTTTATATAAAGTTCAAAAAACTATTTTGCGCTCAAATAAAAGGCAAAAAAGTTGTCTCGCGCGCTACGCGCCCTCGCATTAAGTATCGAACTCCCGAACTAGCATCACTTAAACACAGACTATGCATGCATTAGCAGGGCATGTGGTGGCGTATACGGGGGCCGGTTCTGGTGGGACGGTCTGGATCAAAGTCCAGGGGCTATTTTTACTCCCAGTCCGTCCCTGCCACCCCGCAACATTAAGCCACCCCCCTGATAAAATATGTTCCTGCGGCTATGCATTTATGTTGTTAATAAATAACAAAAAAAAATTGTTGTACCAGCAATATCTCCAAGTTTAGTTTTTCACTGTAGGAATCTCAAATTTCATAATGATTTGCCAATGCAAGAGGGTACTGGCACCTTTTTTTCCCCACTTCAAGAACTCCATGCTGGCCTTATAGATCAAATTGATCAGCATGGCTTGTCAGGATATATTATTTTGGCACACATAGTACATTTTGTAGAGGTACTTGGGCGGATAAGTGCTCTACCGAACATAGATATATTGAAGTCTTAAATAGTTTGAGACTTATCGAGCACTGTTCGTGTGCAAGATGTACAGGTAGTGGGGGGTGATTAGTGCTAGGTAATGTTAGCTAACAGAGCTAGCAACCGTCGCTATGCCTAACAAAGAAGACAATCATCGCTACATCGCTCTGCTATTATGTGGATAGCTAGGTCGATAAGGCATCTAGCTATAACTATCTAGCCTCACCATTATGCCATACTGGTATTATGTGAGGGAATGATAGCATTATACTGCTGATCAATGCTGCTATACCAATCAATATCTAATATGAATATGTAAACACACATGTTTTGTAATGCTAATAACTAAGATACAAATATTGAATGTGATCAATTGATTTAATAAAGTAACAGATAAGAAACATTGAAATGTAACTTTGGTGTGTGGACAAGAATGCAGATGTCAGGCAAACTGACTTGGGAGGCGAGTTTGTGACGCTCAGGGACTGGTGTGAGCACAATGAGCTAGTCAGCTCATGGGAGTAAAAGTGTCAACTTGGGAGATAAGGTGATGCTGGGAACATAACTCTTCTCTGCTTCAGGACGAGTCAGACCGGACAGTTCTTACTATGGATAATATGCCCCCTTCCCCTGGAGACCCTGCCCCCCCCCCCTTCTCACTGGATGCCCCCCTTCTCTTTGGAGCCCATCTGCCCCTTTACATCATCTGACCTAGGAGTGGTCTTACCCTCTCCCCTTCCCCTTGAAGACCCCACCCCGTATATCATCAGGACCTCGAGATGACCTGCTCTCAACTCTGGAGAACTCAAACCCCCCCCCCCCCCTTGGATTGCATCAGACCTGTGGGTTTTGTCCACCCCCCTCCCTGAACAACACCAGACCTGTGGGTCTTCTCTGCCCCCTCCCTCTCCTAACATCACCAGGTCCGTGGACTGCCCACCTTGCGCCAGCATGAACGCCCTGGACATTTAATTGGTTAACAATAGCCACCCCAAGGTCTCCTGACCAATGGCCACTCACCAGACCTCCCTCTCTGGGGAGTACAAGATCTGTCTCCCAAGGGCGGGGAGACAGAACTTGGGAGGGGCAGAACTTTCTCTGATATTCTGTCACGACCACTTTCTCAACGAAGGCCTTCGTTCGTTCTAATCTTGTACTCTGTCTTGGTGGGACGACTGCTGTTGCATCATCGACTGATTCATTGTACTAGACTACGGACATCTTGGTGTGTTGTTTTCATTGTGTATCTTGTCATTGCATCATTACTAATTAAACTACAAATAACTTGGTCCGATGCTTAACCGTGTATCATTTTTCCTCTCAACACCCAGTTTACACTATCCTTAACAATTGGTGACCTTCCGACGTGCCTGGGTGAGAGATCTGGACGAGAGGTCCCTGAGAAGGGGACCCCAGCCGGCAGGAGCGGGACAGCTGTGGTTCACTGACACTCACTTGGATATCCACAAAAATAAGGTACGCAGAGCCTGTTTAAACGAAATCTGCATAGCTTAGGACTTTAGCTTTTAGGAGTGAGTGTCTTTAAACTGCACTGTACTGTGACTCTGGGCTGCACACTTTGAATCAAATTGTCCATAGAGAGATTAACGTTGATGCAAACTCAATGATACATTTGTAATTGTGAAACGAGGTGGGGTCTGGCAGATGTGGCACTGTGACGGGAGCGCCTGGCAGTTTCTGCGTGAAACGAGGCGGGGTCTGGCAGTAGTCACACTGTGACGGGAGCACCTGGCAGTTTCTGATTGTGTCTATTGTGAAACGAGGTGGGGTCTGGCAGATGTGGCACTGTGACGGGAGCGCCTGGCAGTTTCTGCGTGAAACGAGGCGGGGTCTGGCAGTAGTCACACTGTGACGGGAGCACCTGGCAGTTTCTGATTGTGTCTATTGTGAAACGAGGTGGGGTCTGGCAGATGTGGCACTGTGACGGGAGCGCCTGGCAGTTTCTGCGTGAAACGAGGCGGGGTCTGGCAGTAGTCACACTGTGACGGGAGCACCTGGCAGTTTCTGATTGTGTCTATTGTGAAACGAGGTGGGGTCTGGCAGATGTGGCACTGTGACGGGAGCGCCTGGCAGTTTCTGCGTGAAACGAGGCGGGGTCTGGCAGTAGTCACACTGTGACGGGAGCACCTGGCAGTTTCTGATTGTGTCTATTGTGAAACGAGGTGGGGTCTGGCAGATGTGGCACTGTGACGGGAGCGCCTGGCAGTTTCTGCGTGAAACGAGGCGGGGTCTGGCAGTAGTCACACTGTGACGGGAGCACCTGGCAGTTTCTGATTGTGTCTATTGTGAAACGAGGTGGGGTCTGGCAGATGTGGCACTGTGACGGGAGCGCCTGGCAGTTTCTGCGTGAAACGAGGCGGGGTCTGGCAGTAGTCACACTGTGACGGGAGCACCTGGCAGTTTCTGATTGTGTCTATTGTGAAACGAGGTGGGGTCTGGCAGATGTGGCACTGTGACGGGAGCGCCTGGCAGTTTCTGCGTGAAACGAGGCGGGGTCTGGCAGTAGTCACACTGTGACGGGAGCACCTGGCAGTTTCTGATTGTGTCTATTGTGAAACGAGGTGGGGTCTGGCAGATGTGGCACTGTGACGGGAGCGCTTGGCAGTTTCTGCGTGAAACGAGGCGGGGTCTGGCAGTAGTCACACTGTGACGGGAGCACCTGGCTGTTTCTGATAGTCGTAAATAATATGTTTGTGGAGATTTAAGGAGTAGCAAACCTCTTTTTCTTGCTTTCTCTCTCTTTCTCCCTATCTACTGCATTGCTGGAATGGGCTATGCCGAGGTTCGAGCAGGGCACATTTCACAAGCAGACTCTCTCTCTTTCTTGCTCTCTCTCCCTTTCTCTCTATTGCATTGTCGGGATGGGGCCATGCCGAGGTTCGAGCATGGCGCATTTTAGACAGGCTCTCTCTCTCTCCCTTTCTCTCGCTCTCTCTCTCTCTCTCGCTATCTTTTAGCATTGTTGGGTTAATAATGTGTATCTCTCCCCTCGCACCTCTCCCCTCCCCTCTCCTCTCCTCTCACCCCTCCCCTCTCACACACTCTCCCTTCACACACCTCCCCTCCCTTCCCTTCCCCTCTCCTCTCCTCCCCTCTCCTCTCCTCCCCTCTCCTCTCCTTTCTCCTCTCCTCTCCCTTCACACACCTCCCCTCAACTCCCTACCCCTCCAACCCCTACCCTCTCACACACTCTCTCACTCTCGCCCTCTCTCTCTCTCTCGCTCTCCCCACCTCCCCTCTCCTCTCCTCCCCCCTCCTCTCCTCTCTCCCCTCCCCTCCCCCCCTCACACACTCTCTCCCTTCACACACCTCCCCTCAACTCCCAACCCCTCCCCTCCAACCCCTCCCCTCTCACACACCCTCTCGTCTCTCCCTTCACACACCTCACCTCCCCACCACTCCCCTCTCACACACTCTCTCCCTTCACACACCTCCCCACCCCTCTCCTCCCCTCCCCTCTCTTGCACTACACACACTCTCTCTCTCTCTCTCTCTCTCTATGTCTCTCTCTCTCTTTACCTCTCTCTGGTCAAGGAGCTGAGACCTACCGGTGCCAACTAAACTCCTTGTCTCTCTCTCTCTCTCTCTCTCTCTCTCTCTCTCTCTCTCTCTCTCTCTAGTACTGATGTGTATGTATGGATCTTTGAGACTCTACCCACAGCTACGACCAGCAACAGGTTACAATTATTTTGGTGGTTGGCATTGACTGGTGACAGTGGGTTGCAGCTGTTACTAGCCTGGATCCGGCTGGTGGCAGTTGGGTGGTTGGTGAGCTCAGACTGGTGGTGGATTATATTATTGCAGTTGTGTTTTGTCTGTGGCTCTGACTGGTGGTGGATGGCATTATTGCAGTTCTATTTTGTCTGGCTCCGGCTAGTGGTACATGGCATTACTACAGCTGTTATTGTTTGATTCCAACCAGTGGTGGAACAACAAGTATTTATGGTCAGACGTGACCTTGCTATCTGTGTGTGTCTGTTATGTTTGCCTTATGTTGCCTATATGTATCTGTCATGTTTGTTTTATGTCTGTTTCAAACAAGAGAAAATTATGTTTATGTGTCTTTAAGGAGAGGACAAATGGAGTGGCGTCCATCGCACGTTGAATTAAGGCCAGGTTATAAAATATTAGACTGGTGGCAGACCAAATACACAGTCAACCCAGATACTGGGTTTAAAGAAGGCAGCGGTAAAAAAGACCCCACAACCAACAGAAGAGTGGCATTAACTGAGGAAGAATACAAACTTGTGTTTGCAGGATCGCTGCAGTGCATAAACAAGGAGGAAATAAAAGAACAGTATCCAGCACAAGCAGAATATTTCGAGAAGCTGGCATCACAAATTATAGTCGAACCTTCACACTTGCAGCCAATCTAGGGCAGCAGGCACAGTGTTATCTGGAGGAAATTGTGGAATTTGAAGTTCACTCAGAGATCGAGCGTTTCTGTGAGGCTACAAGCGGACAGGACTGGAGCGACGGCTGTCGCTAGGGCCATGTTCTCTTTCCTCACGGCATTATCTTTTGAACCCCTTTACTTTCACTAATCACGTCCTTATTTACACTGGGACATATCTCAATCAGTAATATCCAGTTTGATTGTTATTCAATGTTCTCAAATTTATTTTATTACAATTCTAAAAGCTTGGCTAAAGTTGTATGTATGTGGTGAAGGGGACCTGTGAGTATGTTCAGGTCTGCCGTGGGTACATGGATGTCGAATGTCCACTCTGTGGAGTGACGGTGGGTTTTCCCCTATAACATCATTAGGGTTTTCCCACTGTGTCCAGTGTGTCCACACCACTTGGCCATAACGCTGCATAGTCTCATTATTATCGTTCTAAGCATTGTGTTCCTTAACGGGATATTTTAAATTTTGTGTTAGTTGTCACACCCTTTAAAGGGTGTGAAAGGAGGGATCCTGTCCGAATTAACAGTTTCTTTCTACATGTATTGACTCTTTTAATGTTCTGTTTAACAGATTGACTGATCGTACGATATGGTCGTCACACCCTTTAGAGGGTGTGAAAGGAGGGATCCATGAAACTTTAAAATATCCAGTTTTAATGTTGACACCACATAGTGGTGTCAAAGGAGGGATTGTGAGGGAATGATAGCATTATACTGCTGATCAATGCTGCTATACCAATCAATATCTAATATGAATATGTAAACACACATGTTTTGTAATGCTAATAACTAAGATACAAATATTGAATGTGATCAATTGATTTAATAAAGTAACAGATAAGAAACATTGAAATGTAACTTTGGTGTGTGGACAAGAATGCAGATGTCAGGCAAACTGACTTGGGAGGCGAGTTCGTGACGCTCAGGGACTGGTGTGAGCACAATGAGCTAGTCAGCTCATGGGAGTAAAAGTGTCAACTTGGGAGATAAGGTGATGCTGGGAACATAACTCTTCTCTGCTTCAGGACGAGTCAGACCGGACAGTTCTTACTATGGATAATATGCCCCCTTCCCCTGGAGACCCTGCCCCCCCCCTTCTCACTGGATGCCCCCCTTCTCCTTGGAGCCCATCTGCCCCTTTACATCATCTGACCTAGGAGTGGTCTTACCCTCTCCCCTTCCCCTTGAAGACCCCACCCCGTATATCATCAGGACCTCGAGATGACCTGCTCTCAACTCTGGAGAACTCAAACCCCCCCCCCCCTTGGATTGCATCAGACCTGTGGGTTTTGTCCACCCCCCTCCCTGAACAACACCAGACCTGTGGGTCTTCTCTGCCCCCTCCCTCTCCTAACATCACCAGGTCCGTGGACTGCCCACCTTGCGCCAGCATGAACGCCCTGGACAATTAATTGGTTAACAATAGCCACCCCAAGGTCTCCTGACCAATGGCCACTCACCAGACCTCCCTCTCTGGGGAGTACAAGATCTGTCTCCCAAGGGCGGGGAGACAGAACTTGGGAGGGGCAGAACTTTCTCTGATATTCTGTCACGACCACTTTCTCAACAAAGGCCTTCGTTCGTTCTAATCTTGTACTCTGTCTTGGTGGGACGACTGCTGTTGCATCATCGACTGATTCATTGTACTAGACTACGGACATCTTGGTGTGTTGTTTTCATTGTGTATCTTGTGATTGCATCATTACTAATTAAACTACAAATAACTTGGTCCGATGCTTAACCGTGTATCATTTTTCCTCTCAACACCCAGTTTACACTATCCTTAACAATTACCATTTAGTGAGAAAGACCTGAAGTGAAGCCAGACCATTCCAGACATTACCCCTACCTTTAGATTTACAGTACTGCTTCAAATTGAAGTCAAGTTTCTTAACGCTTTGTTATTATTGGCAAAGTTGCAACTAACCAAGACGTGTCCAGACCAAGACCCATTCAACACGGTACACAATATCCAAACCCATATATTATCATTTATGGAATTATTCAATATGAAATAAAACCACTACACTTGTTTTCATTACCATTCAGTGACAAAATGGCTTTGGCTGTTCAGATCTGTGCCAATACAGCACAAAACTACTAGCTCTACAGTAGCTAGCTGTAGCCAACAGTTGTTGACTTTGAGACCGGTGATATAGCCATCACGGTCCGTGTACCAAAAATGACAAAACGATATTACGGCCCTATTTAGCGTTTGTCAACACGGGTTGCAAAATAGAAAAACCAATGGCCACAAGGTACACGGACCCAACTTGCTTTCACAGGGAAAAGTAGACGATTTCAGAACGACCGAACTTTACCTCAGAACAAAAGCGAAGTTGCTCATTGGAGAAACAGTATGGAGCAAGTGCTTATGAAACTTGTAAAAACTGGTGTCTTCTAGTGATGTGTCGTTCGTGAACGATTCGTTCATTTTGAACGAATCCTTATAAGGACTCGGGAGTAACGAGTCCTCTCAACGAGTGATTCGTTCCTTTCCCGACTCGGTCTTTCTACGAGTCTTTGGATCATTTTTCACGTGACCTGTATAGGCTGTAGCAAGAGGAAACGAACGATTCGTTCCTTTCCCGACTCGGTCTTTCTACGAGTCTTTGGATCATTTTTCACGTGACCTGCATAGGCTCTGTAGCTAGAGGAAACGAATGATTAGTTCCTTCCATGACTCGGTCTTTCTAGTCTTTGGATCCTTTTTTCACGTGACCCGCATTGTATTTTTTTGTAGAGGAAACAGTTTCCTTATTCCCTTTCGCGTGGCCGCTGTTTTAGTAAGACGTGAATGAATGATATTCGCTCAAGTCATCATACTGACTGGTTTTGTTATTTTCACTTTACATTTACACTTACAGTTTAGTGCAGTGTAATTGTTTGACGTGATAATTAAATGCTAGTGTGATAATACATGACCAAATCATACAAACTCATGATACATTATTTTAATGCAGGAATTTATTTTGAAATAGTATTTGCTGGTGCACATGTCATGCACTAACCTACAGTGGACGTATAGGGGCTATACGTCCTTTGCAGTGGACGTATAGCCCCCAACCCCCCCCCCCCCCCCTGAAATGAACAAATGACTCGAAAAAATATTCGTTCATTTTACTGAACGAGATTCGAAGAACCGAATCAGTAAAAAGAACCGAACTTCCCATCACTAGTGTCTTCTCCTTTGCCAAGATCGGCAGTTACTGTTACCAAGTGAGTCGAGACAGACTCGGAGGGCGGCGGAGACCGATGGAAGACGTGGAACAACTGGCAAAGCTATAGCCTATATATTTATGTGTGTGTTATGCGTTCTTTTAAGAGCTTGATGCCATCAACATCCAGCCTGATATAAAATCATGAACTTCAATTGTGTCTCTTAATTATAATACCCACACAGAAAATCCAGGGTGAATCAAGTCACGCTAGCTAGCTACTGTATTGCTAATAGCCAATTTTGGATGGTCAAGCATATTTTTCATTGTCTCCTTATTCCTATCAAAGTCAATGTTCAGCCTATAGGCTATGTTCATTTGCTAAGTGACATTTCATATCGGTTATGGATAGTGAAATATTTGCTTTCTGAGAGATCGGACATAGCCTAGTATTTAATAGCATATAAGGAGTTATCTATCAGAATATATCTGTAGTGCGGCCGGGTGTGATTTGATTCATCGTCCACACATCGTCTGGAAGTCAGTTTCGATCAAATACCAACGATCTCCATACTACATCTTGCCGATGTATCTTCTACACATCGGGCCGACGTCGGCAAGACGTAGCCTATGTGTGGTATCCCAGATGATCTGGGTCTTCCTCAAACTAGCAACTCAGTTCGTTCTACTCGGTTACGGGCATCAGACTCAGATATATTATTAGTTTCTACCAGCTCAGCTAATTCTATCAGTGTCTGCACAATTTGAGGGAGCGCCATGATCTGTGATGCGTCCTCTAAAGACCCGGCAATTCAATCAATTTCCCGGCACATTTGCCATGTAATGCGTATGTGCACACCGCCCCCTATCGAACAAGATGGGTAGCTCGGTCAGCAGGGAGCTGAAGAAGAGCGGCTACTGACGTCACTCTGCTGCGCCGCTCAGAATGCATTTTTGTTTTCGAATTATGGGCAGTTCTTTGCGGGCAGAACATGAAAATGAAAATGCAATGTCCGCTCTGTTTTCTTTTTGATTATGGCATAACATGTGCAGTCTTGAGGAAGAAAATGCAAATGCAAATAGGATGATTGATTACTAATTTTATTTATGAGTCAAATAATGCAGCCACATTCTTAAAATGAAAATGCATTTCTGGAATTGAATTTGAATTGTGGTCACGATTTTGCAGCCACGTTCTGAAAATGAAAATGCATTTCCAGAAATGCATTTTCATTTGAATTTTGGTCACGATTTGCTTCCATACCACTTGACCCACCCAACCAGAGAATGTCTAATATAGGGAGAACTCCCACTCTCGGGAAACTTCCAGGTTCTGAACTGGTTGTAGTTTGTTAAGGAATGTGTAGCTGGGTAGTGGAGAATAATACAAGGTTAAATATCGGACCAGGTTACTTGTAGTTTAATGTAAGTAATGATGCAATCACAAGATACACAATGAAAACAACACACCAGGATGTTCGTAGTCTAATACAATGAATAGTCTCAGAATAGAACAAACAAAGGCCCTTCGTTGAGAAAGTGGTCGTGACAGAGATCAGAGAGAGTTCTGCCCATACCAAGTTCTGCCTCCCTGTCCTCGGGAGACAGATCTTGTATCCCCCAGACAGGGAGTGCCTTTGATGGGTGATTGGTCAGAAGACCATAGGGCGGGGATGTGATAGTCCAATTAAATGTCCAGGGTGTTGGGGTGACACAAGGTGGGCAGTCCAAGGATCTGATGATGTTCGGAGAGGGTGGGGGGCGAAGAAGACCCACAGGTCTACTCAGGGAGGGGGGCAGACAAGACCCACAGGTCTGAGGTAATCCAAGGGAGGGGGGGGGGCTCCAGGGAAGGGAGTAGATCGCCCCAAGGTCCTGATGGCTACAGGGAGATGGGAGCTGCGCCTCCAAGGAAGGGGGGGGAGGGGCCGTGTCTCCAGGAGAAGGGGTGAGGCAGACCAGGTCAGGGGATTTGATGTATGGGAAAAGGTGGTGCAGGGTCTCCAAGGGAATGCAGGTGGGGCAGGGTCGATGATGCATGGGGGAAGGTCTCTAAGGGGAAGGGGGCCTCAGAACAGAATATATCCAAAGGTGGTCAGACCAGCTGGTCTAAGCCGTCCTTAAACGGAGAAGAGTTACAGTCCCAGCATCACCTTATCTCCCAAGTTGACACTTTTACTCCCATGAGCTGAGAGGCCCTATTGTGCTCGCACCAGTTTCTGAGCGTCTCAAGCTTTCCTCCTGTCTGACCTTGGCATGTTTGCACACACCAGAGTTACACAGATTTGTCTCAGCCCGGCCTCACTTGCACAGAAGGCATCCTGTTGCATGATCTCATTAGTTCTTTATTAATTCAATTGATTATAACTGGATACATGTTTTAGTATTAAGCATTACATGACATATGGGTATACATACATATACGAGGTAGTGATTGGAATAACAGCATTGATTAGCAGTATGTTATCATTGCTTCACAAGTTCCACTCCAGTTCCAAATGAGGGCGCTAACGGTCGAGTGCAGAATGAATGGAGGTCTATGGAGCTATACCCCTAAAAATCCACTTTTCTCTGGATAGAATTCTTTGTCTAGTCATTTAAATGTTGAATTCGAAAGGGGAAGCAAAAAGAATACACACTGCTGGGTTTTAGATTTCTTTTAAGTCGCCTTTTGTTCTACAAAGCCTTTTAAAATGTAATTTACGTCATACACATTGTACGGCCAGAGATAACGCATTACGGCAAGCTCTGGTCACTTCCTTTTTTCTCTCAAGGCACCGACAACACAGCTGACAGGTTAGGCTCTCCCTGTCGATACACATGCTAGAAAGAGTTTTGGCTTGCTAATGTTGTTGCTAATGTTCTGCTTCGGTTCTGCTTCGGATGCCATCAAGCGGGATCTCTGGTCGTAGTCAGTTCTTCACTAACCAATCAGCATTCGTTAGCAGAATGCTAACGTGTTATGGGCAACAACGTGTAAGAAAAGTACTCGTTCATTGACATTTTGACCTATAATCCATGTTGAAAATGCAAAAACTACAAGCAAATCTGAGATTTCTCAACGACAATCAGGTGACAGAGACAAATTTAGCTGTTTAGCTCCCTAGACTCCCATTCATTCAGTACTCGACCGCGATCACTCCCAGTGGAACTCTGATGGAACTGCAACAAAATTCGGTACAATGGAGCTTAATAGGGAGTGGGCAGGCTCTCCTTAAAGGGGTGATTGACTGTTCCTTAAGGTCTCCGAATAGGGTATGTAACATTGGTTGGGCTGTGCTGTTGTAGGCCCCCTGATACATCCAATGAAATTTTCCCGGGGGGAGAAAACGCTAGGTTTTCTCCTTTTATGGTATGCTTATGAATATACAGATGAGCAGCGTGCTGATTGGTTGGTTTACAAGTGAAGCTGTAAAGACACAACAGGGCCAACAGCACTCACTGAAACAACGAAGGTGGAGACTTGAAATATTATAATATCTATTGTCTCTACACAATACTGTTTTCAACAGATTGACTAGATTTCATTTGAAATCATTACGTTAGTTGTTCCTACTTCTGTTGTCGAATCAAACAGGATCGCCTTAGGTGCGTAAAGTTAGCACTACAGCTTAGCAAACAAACTATCGTGATTAAATTCAGCTTCAGTTAGCTCTACCTATCTTGCTGAAAAATAGATCTGGACAAACATGCATCTTGAATTGTAGATTTACATGACAACACAGGTTATTTATTTGAATGAAACAGTCAGGAACATGCCATAACGTTATACAACGTTATACTGCAATACCTGTGCAGTTCGACCCTCGACACATTTGTGCGAACTATTTCACCAAGGATGGTTTTGAAAACCTGGGACAATGTGAAGCAGGATTTGCTATGAAGCTGTTGCTGAAAAGAGGTGCGTTCCGACCTTATGTTCATCACAACCGCAAGCTGTAGTATGATTTTGTCGGTAACAGTTATTAGCAATGCTAACAGACCTTTTTTACAGCATTTGAAACAGTTAACCACCAGCTCCTGCTCTCCAGACTTTCTGAGATGGCATCCTACCTGTCGGGAAGATCCTACCAGGTCTCCTGGGGAGGCAAACTGTCAGGGCCTCGCCAGCTGTGTCCCACAGGGCTCCGTCCTTGGACACCTCCTCTTTTCTCTGTACACCACCTCACTTGGACCAATCATCACCTCCCATGGCTTCTGCTACGCTGACGACACGCAGCTGTACCTGTCGTTCCCCCCGAGTGATCCGGGGATCTCAGCTTGGATTGAGGCCTGCCTCACAGACATCTCCGCCTAGATGACCGAGCACCACCTCCAGCTGAACCTCGCCAAAACAGAACTTATCATCCCGGCTAAACCCTCCATCTCCCAAGATCTCTCTTTGGCTCTCGACGAAGGCGGTCGCATTTTTCTCTCCTCCCTTCCCTGACCTTCCCTGCTTGGCTCTGTCTTGTCTGTCTCAAAATACTCTCTCACCATCTCTTTTCGAAACTAGAAGCATGGAATTAATTAGCTGGTCTCTCAATGCAATTGACACCATCTTCTCGAAGAGAAGCTCGGGTTCGGGGGAACCCAACTGTCCTGACGGGACGTTCGCAGCTGGCTACACGATGGACGCGTGGGCGAATTGGCGTGTCGTGTGTCTAGCGGCACTTTCCGTGGAGGACGTTGAAGACATCTTTATATTCGGAACCGTGATTACAGGCTTTCTGCTGTTTGGATTAGGCGGTTTGGTATGTATATCGAAAAGTCAAAGAAACGGCTGTGGCCATCAAAAGCCTCGTTAGGCTGCCCGACCTGATTGAGTTGGTGGGTAGAGCTGCTGGAGCTCTGACTGTGAACTTACAGTGCAATATGGATTACAACAGGGATAGGTTTGCGGCTCTGTAAAGGAGGTCGAGGAGCTGGAGACCTTCCTGAAGGGTGGTCGTGAAAATTGAGTCGTGGCTACTCGTCTAAACAACTACACCAATCTTATCTACTTTCGGCCCCAGTAACCAGCACAGACCTTGGCCAAGGCCCTTGCTGAAAAACAACTCCCCTGGAGAGCGCTGAAGCGGGACTATCTTGCTCTTCCCTACCCCCTCCCCCACCAACAACTGTGGCTTGGTCTCTACCCGGGTCATGACCAAGGATGTCTCCTTGCCAACACAATCTGCATAGGGAGACTCGGACTGATTGTGGCCTAGGTCGAGGGCGCCAACCCAGACCTACTCACACATTAACTTTCACCTACTACAGATACCACCCCCCCCCCACCCCCATCCAACACCTTCGACCGCTTGTTTCCCCTGGGTGGCTGGCGGGTCTGTGTCCAGCGCCTACCATGGCTGCAGGTCCAGATGCTGCTTGTCTGCCCCCCTCACCCCCCCACCCCTTTGCAAGTGTCTTTGTAAATGTTTGTGGGCTTATGTGCTGAGGTTGTTGTCTGTTCCCACACTGTACTCCTCTAGGACCATTGTATGGGGGTTGACTTTTTCTCTCCTCCTCTCTCCTCATGTTATGCTTTGCTGTAACCTTCTAGTTGGCGCCGCTAATGGCTGCCTAGGTAGGCTCTCCTGCCAAAGTAAATTCCGTGTCTGTGCAAACGTTCATGGCAAATAAACATCAATTCAATTCAATCTCTCAATCACCCTGGGATCTGCGACGGTGACCCCTTCATCCTCTGCCAGGAACCTCGGGGAATCTCGGGGACCATGGATGACGAGCTCTCCCTCACGGCCCACATTGCTTCTGTCTCCCGGTCGTGTAAATTCACCCTCTACAACATCCTGAAGATCAGGAAATACCTGTCTGAGCACTCCACCCAGCTGCTAGTCCAAGCACTTGTCCTCTCCAAGTTGAACTACTGCAACTCGCTGCTCGCCGGTCTCACAGTACGTGCAACCCGCCCTCTTCAGAGGATTCAGAATGCAGCGGCCCGCCTGGTCTATAATCTACCCAGACACTCCCACGTTACCCCGCTCCTCATCTCTCTCCACTGGCTACCCATCCCGGCCCGTATCAGATTCAAGACCCTGGTACTGACGTTCCGAGCAGTGAACGGGACTGCACCCGACTACATCAAGTCTCTCCTGCAACCTTACACCCCCACCCGTCACCTACGGTCTTCTTCAGACAACCGCCTGGTGGTCCCACCACTCAAGACTGCCCGGTCCCAACAAAAGCTCTTCTCCTGCCTGGCCCCCCAATGGTGGAACCAGCTCTCCACCTCCATCAGGGACACTGACTGTCTCCCCACCTTCAAGAAAAGGCTCATGACGCACTTGTTCCGGGAGTACAACGGCACTTAGGAATGCTTGGCTGGACCTGATATTAGTTTCCTCCAGGATCACAATGACTCTTATTGAGTGACTTGTTGCTCTTGTAGGTTAGTTATAACGAAGTTAAGTCTTGTATTCGCTGTGAAATATTTTACTGTTGATTGTTCTTCTACAGGTACAGTCCTGCACTTTTTGTGGTTCATGTTGTTTTAATTTGTAACTTGTATAACTGCATGCTCTTATGGGTCTTCTCTTTTGGCACTTGTTTAGTTTTTTCACAATGTATGCTTCATGTTTTGGCTGCTTGCAATGTTTGGGACTACCTCGTTGTTATGATCAGTGACCTGTGCTCTTTTGTAATAAAGTAATTGCTCTTTGCATAAAAGGGTCTACTAAATGCATAAATGTTAATGTAAGATAGGAGGAAGCAAGCAGGCTTATGAACAAGCTAAGCTGAAACATGCAAGGGCAACAGAATTAATAATGATTTCTAGAACTGGTTGTTCCCATCCTTGATTGTGATTGGCTATATCGCGTTCCATGCCGTTGTAAAATCCAGCATAACCTCACAGGTTGTCCTCTGTGTAACATTCTTTAACACTCCATATTACTGCGCATCGAATATTTCAAATGGAAAAAGACGGCAAAGATGTCCATCTGGCTGTTGCGTGGCAACGATTTATGTAGGAACTATACTTTGTAGTAGCGGAAGAATGACGGTTTATTATTAAACTATTTTGTTTCTATTGATGAAACCATATCAAATGTTTGTAGTAACGGTTTTAGAAAAGCAATAAGCCCCGCGAGTCCGTGGTTTACGCTGATTTTGGAACAGGTAAGTGGGTTTTCGGCACTCCGCTTCGCGTCGTGCCTAACAACTCCCCTTACCTGTTCTAAAATCAGCGTAAACCACGGCCTCTTGGGGCTTATTGCTTAAGTTGACCATCTCAGACAATCAACAAACAACAACCCACCTGCCGCCAAAAATAAGTGAAAATAGATTGTACCCAGAGATCCCAGAAGAAATAACCCCAATAGCTCCCCAGAATGAAAAGAAGGTGTATCATGAAGGCACAAAGACACCAACAGCTCCTAAAGCCCCCCCACCTTATTCACCCAACAATCCATTCATCCAAGCCCCAGTGTTCGAGGTCAAGTCAGGAAAACTAGAACTCAACGAAAGACACATGGACATCCCAGACGATCTCTCAGTGGAAGAACTGACAGAAATGGCAGCAAGGTTGGGAGACAGAATCACCAGAACTCAGATAAGCATGATGAAGGAGCGAGAAATGAGAGAAGAAAACGAATCAATGGAACATCGAGACCCAGTTACATTAACAGTCAGACGAGGCCTCGCAACTATGGCCAGACCCAGCCCGACATCCCCCAAAGAACAGGTTATGAACCTGACTTAAACAGCCTGTTCCTAATAGAACAGGCTATGCATTTGACCAGAGTAGCCTGGTCGAAGGGGAATGTGAAGGAATCCCTGAAGGAGAACGGAAAGCGCTGGAAGAAAGACTAGAAAGACACACGCAAAGTCAGAGGAAAAGTCGCCAGGGAAAGACTGATTCTGTGATAATAACAGGAAAAGAAATGGAAGTGGATCAAAGAGGAATCTCAACCCGCACCAGGTCACAGGCCTACAGCAGAGGGCGAACCGACAACAGCGAGTTCCAGGGCCCACTGCTGATAGATGCAGGCGGGGCAGCCCGATACGAACCATGAGCCATAGAGACATGAACAAGCTAGTCACTGTACTTCCCCACTATCGGCCGGAGGAGCCCGTTGGATAAGGGCTTTTGAGAAGCTGACAGCTCAAGACCGCTTGTCCCTGGGAGACATCCGAGCCATCATCTTACGACTGGATGGACAAGTGAAGGTTCAAGCCATCGACCACAAGGCTAGATTTACATTACATTTACATTTATTCATTTAGCAGTCACTTTTATCCAAAGCGACTTCCAAGAGAGAGCTTTACAAAGTGCATAGGTCACTGATAATAACAACAAGATAGTCCCAAAGCATTGCGGGTAGCCAAAAACAAGAAGTACACATTGTGAACAACCAAAAAATAAGTGCTAAAGGGAATAAACCATAAGAGCATGTAATTAAGCAAGTAACAATTACACAACATGAATCTCTAGGTGCAAGTGTAGGAAAGCAATAAAAATAGGATTAACTAAAATAGAATACAACAGTTTAAATCAGCTACCACTAACCAACAAGAGCAACAGTCTAAGCAAGAGTCATTGTGATCCTTGAGGAAACTAGCGTTGGGTTCAGAAAACCATTCCTAAGTACCGTTGTACTCCCGGAACAAGTGCGTCTTGAGCCTTCTCTTGAAGGTGGAGAGACAGTCTGTGTCTCTGATGGAGGTGGGAAGTTGATTCCACCACTGGGGGGCCAGGCAGGAGAAGAGCTTGTGCTGGGACCGGGCGGTCTTGAGCGGTGGGACCACCAGGCGGTTGTCTGAAGAAGAGGTGGTGGGTGGGGGTGTAAGGCTGCAGGAGAGACTTGATGTAGTCGGGTGCAGTCCCGTTCACTGCTCGGAAGGTCAGTACCAGGGTCTTGAATCTGATGCGGGCCGTTATGGGTAGCCAGTGGAGGGAGATGAGGAGCGGGGTAACGTGGGAGCGCCTGGGTAGATTGTAGATCAGGCGTTCTGGTCTACAATGCGTTCTGATTGTTTATGCTGCGTTCTGAATCCTCTGAAGAGGGCGGGTTGCGCATGCTGGGAGACCAGCGAGCAGCGAGTTGCAGTAGTCCAACTTGGAGAGGACAAGTGCTTGGGCAAGCAGCTGGGTGGAGTGCTCAGACAGGTATTTTCTGATCTTCCGGATGTTGTAGAGCAATGTGGGCCGTGAGGGAGAGCTCGTCATCCATGGTAACCCCAAGGTTCCTGGCAGAGGATGAGGGGGTCACCGTTGCAGATCCCAGGGTGATTGAGAGGTCGTGGGAGATGGAGGGTTTGGCCGGGATGATGAGAAGTTCCGTTTTGGCAAGGTTCAGCTGGAGGTGGTGCTCGGTCATCCAGGCGGAGATGTCTGCGAGGTAGGCCTCAATCCTAGCTGAGATCCCCGGATCGGTCGGGGGGAACGACAGGTACAGCTGCGTGTCGTCAGCGTAGCAGTGGTAGGAGAAGCCATGGGAGGTGATGATTGGTCCAAGTGAGGTGGTGTACAGAGAGAAGAGGAGGGGTCCAAGGACGGAGCCCTGTGGGACACCAGTGGAGAGCTGGTGGGGGTCCGACAGTTTGCCTCCCCAGGAGACCTGGTAGGATCCTCCCGACAGGTAGGATGAAATCCACTGGAGTGCAGTGCCAGTGATGCCCATCTCTGAAAGTCTAGAGAGCAGGATCTGGTGGTTAACCGTATCAAACGCCGCAGAAAGGTCCAGCAGAATGATGACGGATGACCTCGAAGCCGCTCTGGCAGACTGGAGGGTAGTGGTGACTGAAAGGAGGGCAGTCTCTTTGTAGTGGCCGGTCTTGAAGCCCGATTGGTTGGGGTCAAGCAGGTTGTTCTGAGAAAGAAAGTTAGACAGTTGGTTAGATACAGCACGTTCAATTGTTTTAGAGAAGAAGGGTAACAGTGATACCGGTCTGTAGTTCTGGAGGACGGCAGGGTTAAGGGAGGGTTTTTTGAGTAGAGGGGTAACTCTGGCCTGTTTGAAGGCAGAGGGGAAGGTGCCAGAGGTAAGAGAGGAGTTTAGAACATGGAGCAGAAAAGTTATGATAGAGGGGGAGATGGTTTGAAAGAGAGGGGAGGGGACAGGATCAAGGGGACAGGAGGTGGGGCGATGAGAGAGAATGAGGTCAGAGAGCTCTGCCTCGGACAGGGGAGAGAAAGAGTTTAGACATTTAGTTGGGTCAGTCATAGAGGGTGAGGGGGTAGGAAAGGTAGGTTTAGGGAACCGACTGCTGAGGAAAAGTCGTCTGCTGTCAGGGTGGAGGGAGGGGATGGGGGAGGTGGGTTAAGAAGGGTGGAGAAGGTAGAGAAAAGTTTGTGGGGGTTTGAAGCTGAGTTAATTTTGTTAAGAAAGTAGAGGGTTTTAGCACCAGTTATGTGAGAAGAGAAGGATTTAAGGAGGGAGTGATACTTATCAAGGTCCAGACCGTCTTTGGACTTGCGCCATCTCCTCTCAGCTGCTCGAAGGGTGGACCGTTCTTCACGAATAACATCCGCAAGCCACGGGCAGGAGGGAGAAGATCGTGCAAGCCTGGTTGACAGGGGACAGAGACAGTCAAGTGATGCAGTTAAAGTGGTTAACAAGGTGTCGGTGGCAGTGTTAGTGGGGTGGGACGAGAACTCGTCAATGGGAGGGAGGGAGGATGTTTTACAATAGAGGAGAAATGGGTGGGGGATAGGGAGCGGAGGTTGCGCCGGAAAGTTACGAGGGGAGGGGAGGTGGGAGGGGTTGGAGGAAGAGAGACAGAGAATGGGATAAAGTAGTGATCAGAAATGTGCAGGGGGGTTACAGATGTTAAGTCAGTGATACAGTTACGTGTCAAGACGAGGTCTAGCTGTTTGCCTGCCTTGTGGGTCGCCGGTGTGCTCAGCAGCGTCAGGTCGAAGGAGGTCAGGAGAGACAAGAAGTCGACAGCCTGCGTTCCTTGAAGGTGGATGTTGAAGTCCCCAAGGACTATCAGGGGGGTGCCATCATCCGGGAGGACGCTGAGGAGCATGCCCAGCTCCTCCACAAAGTCGGCTAGCGGCCCTGGTGGGCGATAAAGAACAATTAAGCATGCTTTGATAGGATCAGTTAGCATCACATAATGGTGTTCAAATGATTTGGCAGTAACAGAGAGTGGTGTGGATGTGTATTTAATATGTGGGGAAAGAAGCAAACCTGTCCCACCACCCCGCCCGGTTGACCGGGGTGAGCGAGTGAAGGAGTGGTTGACGGAGAGAGCAGCTGGAGTTGCAGTGTTCTCTGGGCAGATCCACATCTCTGTCAGCGCAAGGGCATGAAGAGAAGCATGGGATGCAAATGCCGGGATGAAGTCTGCCTTGTTCACAGCAGACTGGCAGTTCCAGAGCCCTAAAGAAAGAGAGAGGGCAGGTGGAGAATATCTGGATAGGTAGTGAAGGTTAGAAGTTGACCGTATATACTTTGTGACATATCTACGTCTACGGGTAGTGTAATGAACAGGAATGCTAAGGAAACACATGCTAGCTATGAATAAATTCTAGGTAGAATATAATCTAATTATGAATATAAATAGGTTGATACTTATCAGAAGAGGTGATCCGCCTCGTCGGCCTTCCTCGGTGGACTCCCGCAGGTAGACTCCTTCCTTTGTCTTTGTTCGACTCCCGCAGGTTTAGACTCCTTCCTTTGTCTTTGTTCGACTGAGTCTTCGTGCGCCGAGGCTGGCAGACGAGGCTGCCTCTGTAATGCTAACCGCCTTCAAGATGCTAATGCAAAGATACAACGCCCCCAATTACTGTCAAACAAAAGAATACCCTGAGTACCCTGAAACCGAAAATGACTCACTGGCTAGCTACTCCTTGACCAGTTTGAACTGGTTATCTAACTGCTGACCCTTCTGCTCTGCCCAAGAGCCTAACTTTTAGCTAAACTCAATAATGTACTACAGCCTTGATCACTTGCAGTCAATGCAGCGCTCTCGAAGTTCTCTTCTTGCCTCTTCTTCATCTCTTAGATGTGAGGGGAGTGACGATAGAGAACTATTCAACAACGTCAGAGGAAGATACTGGGATGCCGTAATGTGTCAGATTTTTTTTCTACGTTTTTAACCAATATCAAAATGTAAAACAGCACGGAAACGGCAGCAAAGTATGATGTAAAGTGTTTATTCGAATCCAACACAAAGGATTGATTCCAACAAACGTGAGTAGACCCAGGAGTCTGACTGCAATTATTCTCCGGACATCTGTTTTTATATTTTTCCTTCATTATTTTTGTAAGTTAAGTTAAGATAAGTTTTGTACTATAATAGGCCAATGGTTGTTTCCCTATGGGCGTGTCCTGCAACAATACAGCAGCAGCATATCCAGATCGTTCTGCAACATAAAGATGAAATGGTTTTGAGTAATCGGGATTGCCAAGGGCGGGGGTGGACTGCATGTCACTTTTAAGGGCCAAAAAGGCCCCCTCCGCCTCTTTGGTCCACTGCAATGTAGCAGCATTACTATTCTGCCCTGCAGCCCTGAAAAGGGCACGCAATGGTGCTGTTTTGAGGGCATAATCACAAATCCATGGTCTACTGTATCCCGCCATTCCCAACAAGGTGAGCATCTGTCTCACTGTCTGAGGCTTTGGAGCGGTGACTATGGCTTCTATCTGTGACAAGGCCACCTGTCTCGTATCTCCACTAAGCCGCCTCCACAGATAATCTACTGTTGTCTGGCAAAACTGTAACTCGTCTCTGCTGACCTTATGACCTCCCTCCGCCAGCTGTTTTAGCACTGTGACGAGTCTCTCTCACACTGCTCCTTTGAACTACTGCATTCTAGAATATCATCCACATATTGGACGACGATGCTGGCAACGTGCAGGTTTTGTAGGTCTTGGGCCAACACCCGATTGAACACTGCAGGGCTGTCTAGGAATCCCTGAGGTAACCAAGTGTAAGTCAATTGTCTGCCTTCAAAAGTGAAAGCAAACAGATACTGAGAATCAGCGTCTAGGGGGACTGAGAAGAAGGCCGAGCACAGATCAATGACAGTGAACCATTTGGTACCTGGGGGAATATTAGAAAGTAATGTATGTGGATCAGGGACAACTGCCTTTGGAACGTTCACAATGGAGTCCATTGCTCGTAAATCATGCACCAATCGATAATTGTTTGAGTGTGGCTTTTTTATTGGAAAGATAGGTGTATTACAGGAGCTCTTAGTTTCTTTCAAAACTCCTGCCTTCACTAGGCCCGTAATGGTGGGTCTAATCCCATCTATGGCGTGTTGTCGGAGTGGATATTGTCTCGCATATGGGAATCTTGCTCCCTGCTTAACGTCAATGTGTATGGGTTCTGCGGACTTTATGTAACCTACGTCTGTCTTGTGTTTTGACCATAACGTTGGGGGCACCTTTCCTAACACATCTTCATGCTCTGAAAGTAAGCATTGTTTGGTCGGTGTTTGCATGTTAAGTATCACTGTTTCTGCTATCCCTACGTTGTAATTTCTTGCTGAAATTCTATAGAAGCGTGTGTCAGGGGATATGTGTATGTTTTTATTATTTGTGGGCCTCCATTCTAATATCTGTAAAGTTGTCTCAACCATTGGTCCTAGCTCTCTAGTTCTATGTCCTTCCTTTGTCATCAGTGTTATGTGGGGGACAGAGTCTTGGACTTGATACCATTCTTGTAATTCTGGTGGCAGTGTTACAGCTGCGGCGGCTCCCTCGGGGCCTACAAAGATATCCTGGCTGATGATACAGTACTGTTTTTTATTGATCATCTCTATCCAACAGTCAGCATAGTCCATGTGGCTTTGATGTTCGTCGTATAGAAGAGTGCAGTGGAGCGGCATGAGTTGCGATTTAGGTTTTCCTATCAGCGTTTGGACCCACAGCTCCCACTCTTCCCATAATTGGGTTAGTGAGGATTTGTGTGGAACCAATTGTAGCCAGTACGCCATCGGTGGCGTCTGACAATGATTGTCTTTTGCTGTCGCATTTGTTAGTAAACTTAGGGCATTCTGTAGCATGTTTTCCGCCATTACTGGCATCATCTGGTTTGCTGTGGGGCTTTCTTGGAATTCTACTCGCAAGCCACTCTGGGTAGACTCAATGTTGGCTTTTAATATACATAGAATGTATCTTCCCAGCAAATTGATTGGAGTGTGTGCTGAGTACAGTAGAGGTGGTTTTTCCTTCGATTTGCATCGTGAGGGGCTCCGTAAGTGGTATATTTGTGTTTTCCCAGAAAAGCCAACGGTTCGGATGGATGAACTTGAAAGGGGGAGGTTGAAGCCATTTTTTCCGATGCATGAATATGTCGCTCCCGTGTCCACCATGAAGGCATGTTCTCGGCCTTGCACTGTTATTGATATGGTGGGTTCTTCTCGTGGTTGTAGTGAGATAACTGGCGACATTGTTTCCCCCTCTGGCTTCTCTGGGCACCTCTATTGCCAGTTTGTGGCTGGCGCCCCATATCCATTTATTGGGCAGTCTCTTTTCAAATGTCCTGGTTGTCCACATCTCCAACACTCCCATCTTGTTGATTGTCATTTGGGTTAGGGTTGGACTGTATTTGTCCGTCCCGTGGCGGGGGTAGGCCTTGTCCTCCTCCTCCACCGGGTTTTCCCCCATGTTTCATGGGTCTACCCTTTCCCTTCCAGTGTTTGTGATAGCCATTTGAGGAACCCACGTGTACATGGATTGGCGGCAGGGCGGTGGCTGGGAAATTGACAGGTGTTGCCTGCACTGGTCCAGGTGGAGCGTGAGGTTGGGGTGGTGGCTGGAACATCACTGGGGCCTGGACTGTCGGGTCTTGGGCCTGTGCTTTTATAACTGGGGCTTGTGTTTTGGCTTTGTCTTTCTTTTGCTTACACAGTTCTCCCAGTTGTAGATGCGTTGACTTGTTGATAAGTTGTTTATTTTGTTCTTCTGCTTCTCGTTTTTCTTTTCTGCAGTTATCAACATGGTGGACTATGTGTTCTGAGAACAATGGCCAGTCCATTTTCATTAGGCCCACCACGCTGTCCAGACACTTCTGTACGTTTTGTGGCATGGCCTTTTTTACCATGAGCATGAACAGTCTCTGTGTGGTGTTGTTTGTGTTCCAGGCACCCCCTGTCTCATCTCTCCATCTACGTTGAAAGGTATGCAGGAATTTAGTTGGACTTTTGTCGTCTTTCAGCGCTTCGCCATCTAGCTTGGAGGGATCCATCTTCTCTGGGTAGTGTTTTCTTAGCTCTGCCCATATTTGGTTGCGGTGGCCTCCAAACCCTACGCCGTCCACTTGATTTCCGGTCACCACTCTTGGCAATCGTGCAGCCTGGAAAACTTCTTCTGTTATCTGTTTTCCGGCAGTGTGCATCAACAGAGCCTTTGTCTCCCAGAGCCAGGGTCACCCCTGCTGTGCTCTCTTCCAATGCTGTTATCCATTTGTTGGCTCCATCGGTGAGTGTAGGCAGCCTTCCTGCCAGGCCTATCAAGTCCATGAATGACCACCGCACATACATAGGATCTTGTCCGGTTCCCTTTACCACTAGGGGGCATTGCGGGAATGGATTGTTTAGGTCCTCTGCTCCTCTTTCTTCTGGGTAGTCGTTTAGGCTAGATCTTCTCCCCAACCTTCCTCCATTTCTCACCCAGTACTGTGTTTGTTCTTCCTGTGGTGCTATCTTTCGTCTGTAGTCTTCCCCACCATCACTGTTTTGTGGAACTATCATGCCTTCCAAACTCAGACGCATCGCCCCTCTGCTGCTTTGATGTTGCCATACCCTGTGGGGGTCTTAGTTTGGTAGGATCTCAGATGTTGGCCTGGGTGCAGACGTTTTATTTCTGTGGTCTCTTAATTTGGTTGTTAGGTTGTGTATTTCTCTCTCCATTTTGTGTATTGATTTTTCCATGTCGTCGCATTTTTGTTTGCTCCATTCTGTTAGTGATTGATCTCTGCTTTTTTGTTTTGGGCGTGCCCCAGGGACTGATCTGAGGATTGCATTGGAGGTGCTGTGTCGGTGTCCTCACCCTCCTTTTGTCTAGCATCTTGATGTTCATGATGTTTTGCTCTTCCCATTCTTTTTCGTTGGATTATTTTATTATTTGTTCCAGGTAGTTCAGTTTGTCAGCCAAATGAGCCACTTCTGCTTTTTCTGCAGTCTTCTTTTGGTACTCCAATCTGTCTAGATGGTCTTGTGACTGTTATCTGTGGCATGTTGAGTTCCCATCTTCTTGTCCCATGCCTGTCTCGGCCAGCTCTGTGTTTCTGAGAGAGAGTGTTTCTGCTCTCCTGCACCCAGCATGGACTTCTGGTGCTTTGTCCAGAGTGAAAGTGAAATCTCCCTGTAGTTGTCCTCTCACTTTCTCTCCTTCGGGGCCTGTGTTCAGGATTGGATATTGTCCCACTCTGAATGGGTTCCTACTGTCCGGATATGGGGGTGGTTCCACTGGCCATGCTGGTGCAGTGGGGCTCTGTCCCTGTAGTTTCTCTGTTCCTGTTTCTCTTGGGTTGGTTATTTTTTCTGTCTCTTTTTTATTACTGTTTTGTGTTTTTTGCTCTGTTCTGGCCATTTGACGTCTGTGTCCTTCTCGTCTAAACCAATTTAATACTTCTCTTTCTATTGTCTTTTTGCCTAATCTCTTGACACTGTGGTCTTCAGATTTGTGGTGTTTTATGTTGACCTCCATTTCCTCACAACACGCCAAATCAAAGGATCCTTCTTTCGGCCAAAGTGGATTGCTTGCATGCCATCTCTTCATTAACTGTGTAATTAACGTTTTATCGTCTGGGTGGCGTCTTAATATTAGCTCCATTGGAACTTCGGCAGCTTTGCCACTGCTGTTCCCTTGAGCATTCCCCATGTTAATTTGTTGTGCTCGTTTGACCAAAGACCTGGGAAACTGATTGGTCGTCGGTTTCCCTGGTTTTCTTAATTTCTACCAAATAGCTTATTAGTTGTCCTAATTAGTTTTCTTAAACTTGGTTGAGGTCCTACATCAGCTTCTCTGATATATTGTTACTTAAAGGTTTGGTTTAATAATCCTCGCTTAACCTACTGGGAACAACGGTAATACTCAGCGATGGATGTGGGGCCGGCCTGTCCCGTACTGCTATGGTCTGCCCTACGGGCACTTTTAATCGGAAGTCACTAGAATAGAGGCTACTGCAGTCTGTTCCAAACTCTGGGCCAGACCTGTAGAATCAAACCAATTATATAATGCTTGTTGCCAAGACACGCCAGGGAAAAAACTTATTTTGGGGCTGTATCAATGATTTGGTGATCTGCCCAGCTTTGAGTATTTCAGCTGAGCATCTTGTCAGTTGTCAATTAATAAATATGTGTGTGTGTGTTTGTTTCCATCAAGTTAAAACAAGTATGAAGTAGAATTTTGTCACTATTATCGAGAATGTCAATTCGTTAGAGTGACACACCGACCACCACTGGATCTTCTCGGGTGCTTGATGTGTTCAATGATAATTTAGCCTGCAAATGCAAGCACAGTTTCTAGCGTCTCTCCTCTCAGCTTGTTATAAAAGGTCCTTGTTCTCTATCTATCTATTGCAGCCCAATAAATCAGCTACAACTTCAGTAAAAACGAGAAAACGAGAGGTAGAGAGCCACAAAGAAGGAAGGTGTGTGTGCGTGTTTTGTGTGGGTGTGTGCGTGTTTGTGTGTAGTGAGTGTGTGTGTGCGTGTGTGTGTGAAAGAGGTGGTGTGAGGGAGGTGTGTTAGTATGTGCGAGAATGTCACACTGTCTCCAAACTGAATCTCTCAGGTCTTTGATCTGTTTGAAATAATCTCAGAAAATCTAAGCTCAGTGAGAAACAACGAGAGGCAGAGAGACACAGACAGTGTGAGTGTGTGTGTGTGAGGATGTGTGTGTGAGTAGCGAGAGTGTGTGTGAACGAATGAGAGTGGGAGAGTGTGTGCGGTGTGGGTGTGTGAATGTGAGTGAGGATGTGTGAGCAGTGAGAGCGTGTGTGTGTGTGTGAATGGGAGTGTACGTTGTGTGTGTGTGTGTGAGGGGTGTTTGTAGATGTGTGGTGTGTGTGTGTGTGTGTGTAGAGAGTGTGTGTGTAGTGAGTTTTGAGTGTTGTGTGTGTGAATGGGAGAGGGAGGTGGTGTGAGGGAGGTGTTTGTGTGGGATGTAAGGAGGAGTAAGGAGATACAGGCTTTCCCCCCTTTTTTTATCCCCTGCTGCCCGTGCAGAAAGCAAGCAGCGCCAGTCCCTACCGGCCACGTCTACCACGGTTAAGTGGAGAGTGGTGTTCCAGGGGAGGTACGCTAGCTTGCCTGCCGCCCAGTCCAGCAACTAAATCGAAATCTGTTGTCTTTCCCTTCTCTACTGTCTTCCTTAACTCTGTCTATCAGAGGGAGGTGAGTGTGTATGGGAGGAGTAGGGAGAAACAATGTGTCTGTGTGGTGTTGTGTGTGTGTGTGTGTGTGTGTGTGGGTGAGAGAGAGAGAAAGAGAGAGAGAGAGGGCGAGAGAGAGGGGGCGAGAGAGAGTGCTACGAGGGTGGGGGCAAAGTGGGAGGTTGACCACTCCAGTTTTGTGGCAGCTGGGCGTAGCTCTGCGCTGAGTGAGTGGGAGAGTTCTAGAGAGAGAGAAAGCTCAGGGGTTTCAGCACCTAGTCAGTTACAATGACACAGACAATCGGACTGCCAACGTTTCTGGTTGTGTTTGACCACAGGTTCTTCTAACTTCCAGCTTCTAGTCCTCTTCAAATATCCGTGATTTCAAATGGTATGATCAGTCACAGACCCCCAAAAAACACATGAAGCATTGAAAATGAGCTCTCCCTCCGGCTCGTTCAAACTAGTTTTTCAAAGCTCTCGCTTTACGACCACCCCACTCTGTTTGCTGGAGGTTGTGCTTGGGATTTACAGGCTGATTTGCTCTTAAATATAATTGTCTCGGGTTTTAAGGGAAAACTATTGCCGGCTACGGGGCGGCTGGTGATTAAAACTTAATATTTTACTGGTCGGGGATGTTATTTAAGCTTTATTCGTTGGAGAAATATGTCAGCTTAATTTTCTCAGTTTTATAGTTAAAGTATTCTCATGTGAAGCAGCCTGGTACTCTTTTGACCAGGGCCGGATTAAGACAATGGGCTTTAGGGGCTGCAGCCCTGGGCCTCGCCACCAGGGGGGCCTCAGGTTGCCAAGTGTTGAGTGAGTCAACGGCACCCGCGCATAACATTAGAAAAATTCAGAGTGAAAACTAAAATAATGTGCGAAAATGTCCGGTCAAGGAAAGCAGAGAGTGTGGCCAAAATCCGCGATGGGACTAAACTCGAATAGCTTCGGCAACTTTTTATAGTACAAAATCGTTGTCAATCAAAAGGAGATGCAGTCTTTCGACACACCCTCCAATCATCAAGCAGAAGCCCAGTGTCCAGGCCAGCCCACTCCTCCATTCACTCCCAGAGACGCTGAGCGTCCAGAGAAGAATAAAATGGAAGGGAAAAAGATGCCAGGAGGAACTGAAAAAGCCAGGTAAAAAAAGAAAGATCTGTCACTTCATAAATCTAGGTTCCTGCAAGGATGTGAACAATATCTTTTCTCAAAGCCCTGAATCTTTCAGATAAACATTTGGTTTGTAATTTTTGGAAAATATAGCTAAGAATATGACTCTAACGTAATGTTCATATTAGGCTAGGCTACATGAAGCAAAAAAAAACAATTTTGCACTGAAATTAATGTAAAGATTTCAACAACAACTGGCAAAGCTATAGCCTATATATTTATGTTCCGTTGTTCTCTTTTCTGTGATGGAGTTCTTTTAAGAGCTTGATGCCATCAACATCCAGCCTGATATAAAATCATGAACTTCAATTGTGTCTCTTAATTATAATACCCACACAGAAAATCCAGGTTGAATCAATATTTTGAATCATATTTTGAATCATATTTTTCATTGTCTCCTTATTCCTATCAAAGTCAATGTTCAGCCTATAGGCTATGTTCATTTGCTAAGTGACATTTCATATCGGTTATGGATAGTGAAATATTTGCTTTCTGAGAGATCGGACATAGCCTAGTATTTAATAGCATATAAGGAGTTATCTATCAGAATATATCTGTAGTGCGGCCGGGTGTGATTTGATGCATCGTCCACACATCGTCTGGAAGTCAGTTTCGATCAAATACCAACGATCTCCATACTACATCTTGCCGATGTATCTTCTACACGTCGGGCCGACGTCGGCAAGACGTAGCCTATGTGTGGTATCCCAGATGATCACTTCCGGCGCGCCTACGCGATGGCTGCGTCGACAAGAGCTCCGCAAAAACCCAGCTTTTTGTTAGTCTTTTTAGTGTTCGTTACTTGTTTTGTCAATGTTATATTGTCGTTTATTCAGTACGACCGGCAGACACTTCTGGACATTAAGTTGTCACTTGGCAAGGATCATTTTACGAACTTTAATTCCACTTCTCGGAGTGCGAGCTCGGACTGCAGCTGGCCCTTTGCTGTTTCGCCGTTCTGTTTACCCGCTAGACGGAGAAAGAAGAAACGTGGCCGGCGTGCTGGAGTCCTTGTTCGAACTCGGAAACGATGCTTCAAACCTGCTCTTCCAACCATCTTACTAGCTAACGTTCAGTCCATCGACAACAAAATGGATGAACTTAACGCTCGTGTCAAATTCCAACGGGACATCAGGAACTGCTGTGTACTGGCGTTCGTTGAGACCTGGCTGTCTCCGGAGATCTCCGACGCAGCGGTTACCCCGTCGGGATTCACCATATACCGCCAGGACAGAACAGCTGACTCAGGGAAGTGCAGGGGCGGAGGGGTCTGTGTTATGGTTAACTCTCTCTGGGCTACGGATGTAGCGGTATTAGCATCTCACTGCTCTCCGGTCCTTGAGCTGCTAACTGTAAAAATCAGACCCTTCTATCTTCCTCGGGAATTCACTGCGGTCGTCATGAGTGCAGTCTACATCCCCCCCCAGGTAGACAAGGCCGCTGCTTTGGATGAACTGTATGGGATTATCAATGGTCTGGAAAATGTGCACCCAGAGGCAGCCTTCATTGTTGTTGGTGATTTCAACAGAGCTAACATGAAGAAAGTCCTGCCCAAATACTATCAGCACATTGACTTCTTCACACGTGGAGACCAGATCCTTGACCATTGTTATACAACATTCAAGGGCAGTTACAAACCCCTCCCCCGCCCTGCCTTTGGGAAGGCTGATCACACCTCCATTCTTCTTCTCCCCGCATATGAACAAAAGCTCAAACAGGTCAGACCGGTTGAGAGGTCAGTTCACCTATGGAGTGACGAGTGTGTGGCGACCCTCCAGGACTGCTTTGACACCACTGACTGGCTGATGTTCAGGGACGCAGCAGATGGGGACATTAACGAATACTCAGACACTGTCTCCAGCTACATCCAGCACTGCATTGATGACGTTGTCCCCAAGAAGGTTGTCCGGTCTTTCCCAAATCAGAAGCCCTGGGTTGATGCCGCGGTCCGGGCCAAGCTGAGAGCCCGTACTGTCGCCTTTAATTCTGGGGACCATGATGAGTACAGGAAGGCCAGATACGACCTTCTGAAGGCCATCAAAGCAGCGAAAAGGGCCTACAGGACCAAGGTGGAGTCCAGCTACCATGGCTCTGACCCCAGGCGCATGTGGAGTGGACTTAAAGCCATTACAGACTACAAAGGGAGAGGCTACAATGAGACCCAGTCTTCTGTCCTACTGCCAGACGAGCTGAACTCCTTCTACGCTCGCTTTGAGAGGGACAGTGAACCCCCTGCAGTGGAGCTACCTGAAGGCCAAGCCAGTGGTGTGCCTACACTAACTGTAGCTGAGGTGAGGCTATGCTTTAAGAAGATCAACCCTCGCAAGGCACCTGGCCCAGACGGCATATCAGGTAGGGCCCTTAGGGGCTGCGCTGACCAGCTGGCAGGGGTCTTCAGTGACATCTTCAACCTCTCCCTTAACCTGTCTGTACTCCCCACCTGCTTCAAGAGGACCACCATCATCCCTGTGCCCAAGAACACCAAGGTCACATGTCTGAATGACTATCGCCCAATAGCACTGACCTCTATCATCATGAAGTGCTTCGAGCGGCTAGTCAAATCATTCATCTGCTCCTCGCTGCCCCCCACACTGGACCCTATGCAGTTTGCATACCGGTCCAATAGGTCTACAGACGATGCCATCGCTCTGACCATGCACACCGCTCTCTCCCACCTGGACAAGGGGAATACATATGTGAGGATGCTGTTCATTGACTACAGCTCTGCATTCAACACCATCATCCCCTCCAGACTGGTCTCCAAGCTTGTGGACCTGGGACTAAGCACCTCCCTCTGCAAGTGGATCTTCCACTTCCTGACGGGGAGGCCACAGGTGGTGAGAATCGGTGACCGCACTTCATCTGTACTGATCACCAACACAGGCACCCCCCAGGGCTGTGTGCTCAGCCCTCTCCTGTTCTCCTTGTTCACCCACGACTGTGCGGCTACGCACAGCTCCAACCTCCTCGTTAAGTTTGCTGACGACACAACCATCGTGGGCCTCATCTCTGACAGTGACGAGTCAGCCTACAGAGAGGAGGTTGACACCCTGACATCATGGTGTCAGGACAACAACCTCTCTCTTAACATCAGCAAGACCAAGGAGATGATTGTGGACTTTAGGAGGCGGCAGGAGGAGGAGCATGCACCCCTATTCATCAATGGATCGGAAGTGGAGAAGGTCAGCTGCTTCAAGTTCCTCGGGGTGAACATCAGCAATGACCTCACCTGGTCTGTTCACACGGACAAGGTGGTCAAAACGGCCCGTAAGCGCCTCTTCTTCCTGAGGAGACTGAAGAAGTTTGGTATGGACTCAGTCATCCTTACTAACTTTTACAGATGCACTATAGAAAGCATTCTGACTGGTTGTATCACAGTGTGGTATGGGAGCTGCACAGACCGGGACCGCAAGGCCCTACGAAGTGTGGTCCGTTCTGCTGAGTTCATCATCGGCAGGAAGCTCCCAGCCCTACAGGACACCTACCACACACGTTGCCTTAGGAAAGCCAGCAGGATTCTAAGAGACTGTTCCCACCCATCCTTCAGTCTCTTTACCCCGTTGCCTTCTGGCAGGCGTTACCGCAGCATCCGGTCGCGCACACGCAGACTGGACAACAGTTTCTACCCAAGGGTCATCAGGCTTCTCAATGGACACTGATATGGACATTTTTACTGCACACTAGTCACTTATACACTGTCACTTTCAGCTACTGGTTGCTCTTTCAGTAACATTGCACTACTGTACCTCGCCACCAGGCTCCTGTTTGGTCATTGACAAAGTCACTGATCTGTAAATTTGCACTACTGCACTGTACTCCATTTAGGTTAGATTAGTTTATAGGGTTGTAACAGGTTTTTTTTTTTTTTTTTTTTTTTTGTATTAGGGTTAGTATAGCGTACTATTTATTGTTATCTGTAATTTAGGAAGTTTTAGTGTTAGGGTTAGTATAGTCGTTTATTTATTGCTATCTGTATATTTAGGAAGTTCACTTATCTAAGCTCAGCATAGATGTAAATTTGTTCTGTGTACTTATATGTTATGTTATGCCAAGTGCTTGCGTTGTCTTGTCTTAAGAATTTCAGTGCCCAGTCTAACCTTGTGTTGCTCTGTGCACCTGACAAATAAAAGACTTGAACTTGAACTTGAACTTGATGATCTGGGTCTTCCTCAAACTAGCAACTCAGTTCGTTCTACTCGGTCACGGGCATCAGACTCAGATATATTATTAGTTTCTACCAGCTCAGCTAATTCTATCAGTGTCTGCACAATTTGAGGGAGCGCCATGATCTGTGATGCGTCCTCTAAAGACCCGGCAATTCAATCAATTTCCCGGCACATTTGCCATGTAATGCGTATGTGCACACCGCCCCCTATCGAACAAGATGGGTAGCTCGGTCAGCAGGGAGCTGAAGAAGAGCGGCTACTGACGTCACTCTGCTGCGCCGCTCAGAATGCATTTTTGTTTTCGAATTATGGGCAGTTCTTTGCGGGCAGAACATGAAAATGAAAATGCAATGTCCGCTCTGTTTTCTTTTTGATTATGGCATAACATGTGCAGTCTTGAGGAAGAAAATGCAAATGCAAATGCAAATAGGATGATTGATTACTAATTTTATTTATGAGTCAAATAATGCAGCCACATTCTTAAAATGAAAATGCATTTCTGGAATTGAATTTGAATTGTGGTCACGATTTTGCAGCCACGTTCTGAAAATGAAAATGCATTTCCAGAAATGCATTTTCATTTGAATTTTGGTCACGATTTGCTTCCATACCACTTGACCCACCCAACCAGAGAATGTCTAATATAGGGAGAACTCCCACTCTCGGGAAACTTCCCGGTTCTGAACTGGTTGTAGTTTGTTAAGGAATGTGTAGCTGGGTAGTGGAGAATAATACAAGGTTAAATATCGGACCAGGTTACTTGTAGTTTAATGTAAGTAATGATGCAATCACAAGATACACAATGAAAACAACACACCAGGATGTTCGTAGTCTAATACAATGAATAGTCTCAGAATAGAACAAACGAAGGCCCTTCGTTGAGAAAGTGGTCGTGACAGAGATCAGAGAGAGTTCTGCCCATACCAAGTTCTGCCTCCCTGTCCTCGGGAGACAGATCTTGTATCCCCCAGACAGGGAGTGCCTTTGATGGGTGATTGGTCAGAAGACCATAGGGCGGGGATGTGATAGTCCAATTAAATGTCCAGGGTGTTGGGGTGACACAAGGTGGGCAGTCCAAGGATCTGATGATGTTCGGAGAGGGTGGGGGGCGAAGAAGACCCACAGGTCTACTCAGGGAGGGGGGCAGACAAGACCCACAGGTCTGAGGTAATCCAAGAGAGGGGGGGGGGGCTCCAGGGAAGGGAGTAGATCGCCCCAAGGTCCTGATGGCGTACAGGGAGATGGGAGCTGCACCTCCAAGGAAGAGGGGAGAGGGGCCGTGTCTCCAGGAGAAGGGGTGAGGCAGACCAGGTCAGGGGATTTGATGTATGGGAAAAGGTGGTGCAGGGTCTCCAAGGGAATGCAGGTGGGGCAGGGTCGATGATGCATGGGGGAAGGTCTCTAAGGGGAAGGGGGCCTCAGAACAGAATATATCCAAAGGTGGTCAGACCAGCTGGTCTAAGCCGTCCTTAAACGGAGAAGAGTTACAGTCCCAGCATCACCTTATCTCCCAAGTTGACACTTTTACTCCCATGAGCTGAGAGGCCCTATTGTGCTCGCACCAGTTTCTGAGCGTCTCAAGCTTTCCTCCTGTCTGACCTTGGCATGTTTGCACACACCAGAGTTACACAGATTTGTCTCAGCCCGGCCTCACTTGCACAGAAGGCATCCTGTTGCATGATCTCATTAGTTCTTTATTAATTCAATTGATTATAACTGGATACATGTTTTAGTATTAAGCATTTCATGACATATGGGTATACATACATATACGAGGTAGTGATTGGTATAACAGCATTGATTAGCAGTATGTTATCATTCTTTCACAAATCCTTCCTTTGACACCACTACGAGTGGACCCCCAGTCATGTGGTCCAGTGTTCCATCCTACATCTCCCCATGACCCACAGTGTTTGGTTACTCCCATGTAGATGCTCAAAGATCTGTAGTACTCGACTGCCCCGAGTGCATGGCAATATCTCGCAGAGGTCTATCTTCAATGTTGCTGTTTGGCCCAGGGTGTATTTCAGGCTGCTTAGACACTTATCTTCAGTGGTTGTTTTGAGACAACCTACTACTATCGCTCCTCCCATTCCTTTTACTATAGCGCAGACGAGCAGTCCCCAAAAGCACAATCCAGACATGTTGATGTGCTGTCATGGTCTATTTCTGATGGATCTTTGGACAGAAGTGTGAAAACCAGTTGGGCTAGAAGGAATATTGTCTGCCGTGGTGAATCTCTCGTTGGCCAGGGTTGGTTGTTGCTCAATGGGCTCCGTTGTCCTAGGTGGGCATCTGAATGTTTCTATCTGGACTACAGCTCTGTCTTGATAAGGTTTCAGGTTTGTCGGTGGGTTTGTCTTCAGGGCAACACAAATCCTTTCTAACTTCCCCTAGAGTGCGGGAGGGGGCCTCCGCAGGTGCACAGTGTGTGAGGTGATGCCAATGATCTCCGTTTTTTCCCCTGACTTTCAATGCGTGGGAGGCACGTTCTGTTACCTGCCACGGACCTGTCCACCGAGCCTCAGTCCACTTTCTTTTGTGTACTTTAACTCTCACCCAGTCTCCAGGTCCTACTGCTGTGTCCTGGTGCTCGGCTGCTTCTTGCTCGGCCTGCCGCACCTGTGTGGACAAAATGTTGGTAAGGTCCGTCAGTGCTTTCATATACTCAGATGAGTATATGACATCTTCCACAAATCTAGCATTGGGCCCCTGCCCCCATCTCTAGGTGGTCCTGGCATTGGTTTCCCTGTCAGCAACTTGTGTGGGGATAGGTGAGTCTTTTCGGATTGGGAACTTCTCATTGACATTAGGGCTAGTGGCAGGGCATCCACCCATGACATCTTAGTGCCATAGCAGATCTTCACAGTCTTCCGTTTACCCTTTCTACTATTCCTTGTGATGCCGGAAGATATACTGCCCCGAAGCTGTGTGTCATTCCCAAATGTTGTTCCACTTTCGCCAGTAAGTGTCTGATTGTCTGTTGTCTGATTGCCGTTGTCTGATCGGATTCTTGCTGGGACGCCATATCTGGGTATGAGTTTGTTCTGTAGCCATTTGATAACGGATTTTGAGTCTTCTTGTTTTGTGGGTATTGCCTCCACCCACTTACATTTACATTTAGCAGACGCTCTTATCCAGAGCGACTTACAGTAAGTACAGGGACATTCCCCCCGAGGCAAGTAGGGTGAAGTGCCTTGCCCAAGGACACAACATCATGTGGCACAGCGGGGAATCGATCCGGCAACCTTCTGATTACTAGCCCGACTCCCTCACCGCTCAACCATCTGACTCCTCAGTACACTTTGTGTACACCATCACCAATATGTATCTAAAACCTTTCACCACATTCTCTGCCCCCATGTCCGTGTAGTCGATGCATATTTCTTTAAATGGGGCATCTGGAACCGGGAATCTCCCCATCCGGCAGGTGAAGGTTTTCTTGTCGTTAAATGCCTGGCATGTGTTGCATCCTCGTACATAGTTCTCAACTAACTCCTTCATGTATGGATGCCACCAGTCTGTCTCAATGGTTTTTATGGTTCGTCTTTTTGCTTTCGTGGGCTGATCCATGCGCTTGCGCTATCAGTATTGTCACTAATTTTGCCGGTGCTACTAGTCGTCCGTCGTGTGCTCTCCACAGTCTGTTCGTACACTCCTGCTTCCTTCTGTATCTCCACTAAGTCTCGTGTGGTCAGTGCTGGTCTGATTAGTTTGGCCAGACACATCCAATTGCTTAGTGTATCCTCCTGCCACTTTGGCTGCTCTGTCAGCCGCATCATTTCCTTGGGCAACATGATTATCGCTTTTTTGGTGTCCTGGACATTTCATAATGGCCACCCTTGTGGG
The DNA here is from genome assembly GCF_021917145.1 of Hypomesus transpacificus. Classification (NCBI taxonomy): domain Eukaryota; kingdom Metazoa; phylum Chordata; class Actinopteri; order Osmeriformes; family Osmeridae; genus Hypomesus; species Hypomesus transpacificus. Next base: position 9,269,863 of record NC_061082.1, read on the forward strand.
CAGCAGTACTGCCTCAAGCAGTCTCTTAAGAGCTGTATAGTGTCTGACGGCGGTTCCATTGGTCATAAGAAATCCTCACCTTTTCCACTGCGGCCCATCTACATGCACTGCTCCATGTGCATAGGCTGAGTCAGTGTAGATGTTTGCTTTCCCTTGGCTTAATTCCAAAGCCCTAGTGAGCCCGTGGATCTCTGCTAACTGCGCCGATGCAGGTTGGGGAATCATTTCTGCTTCCCAGGTGTTGTGTGTTCCATTTGCCAGTTCCTTCCTGTTGAACAACTGCACATGAGGCCACATTTCCAGTTTCCCTTGTAAGCAACATCCGTCACTAAACAGTGTCCAGTCCGGGTCTTTTAGTGGTGTGGTGGTGAGGTCCGGTCTTAACTTCAGATCCTTATGGGACACATATTCACAGTTGTGGGGTATGAGTTCAGTAGGATCCATCTCAGGGGCCATGTTTCCAGTCTCGTAGGCAATGTGTGGTTTTGTCAATGTTCCACATATTTTAGCTTTTCTTATGGCTGAGATGGTGAAAGTCATTGAGGTGAGAAATGACACCACTCCGTGTGTTGTGTTGACTTTTAGCGGGTGGCACATGACAATGTGTGCTGTCTTTTCGATGGCTTTGGCTAAGGCCACCAAGTGTCTGCCGCACCCCGTTTGTCCCATTTCCACGTTACCGAGTTTTGAGCTGTGATACATGAGTACTGTCCTTTCTCCCTCCTTTTTCAGAAACAGAACCACCGTTACAGTACCACTTGTTTCAGAAACATCCAGGTGAAATGGTTTCGTGTAGTCCAGAGGACAAAGACGTTCGGCTTGTCCCAGTGCTTGTTTGGTGCGGATAAATGCTTGCTCAGCCTCTGGCGTCCATACAAGTATTTGTTGGTGTTCCCTGATTCCGGCGGTGTTAAGTATATCCCTCGGGTTGGGTTAGGGACACATAGTCAGGGATGTGGTTTCGGCTGTACCCAGTCAATCCCAGAAATGCCAGCATGTGTTTGACAGTTGTTGGTTTCCCATGGTTCAGAATGGACTCCTTTTGCGAGTTTGTTAGTGTCATGCTGTTGGCTGAGACCAATCCGCCCAGATACGTGACTGTTCTTCTGGCAATCTGTGTTTTTTCCTTTTTTACCTTATATCCTTTTTCCGCCAATATCAGCATTTTCGGGTAACTTCGAGGCACTGCTCAGCCAAGCTTGCCGCGAGTAACAAGTCATCCACATATTGGATTATCACTGCTCCTTCGGGCAGGGTAATATCTGCCAGTGTAGCCGGTGCGTGGTGAAACTCACTCCTCAAATATGTAACAGGCCACCTGCTTCGACGAATTGCTAGCTTTTCATTTGCCTAGTTGGTAGTGGTGGCGCTTGGGAAGTCATAGGTGGTGAGTTCGACTCCCCGTGGGAGCGGACGGATGCCCGTATACCTCTGACGGAACTTGCAAGACCACGTCTGTTACACCAGATCATCTCGCAACACCAGGTTAAATATTCCCGGGGAGTCCTTATATCCTTGTGGCAGGTGATTGTAGGTGTATTGCTGTCCATTGTATGTGAACGCAAAACAGTCCTGGACGTCTTGACGGAGCGGGATGCAAAAGAAGGCGTTTGCCAGATCTATAACTGAGAAGTGGGTTTGTTCTGGGGACAAAATCATGAGTGACACATATGGATCGGGTACGACCAACATTCGAGTTTCTGTTGCATCATTAATTGGGCGGAGATCTTGTACCATCCTCCATCCTTTTCCTCCTGCTTTTGGTACCGGCAGTATTGGTGTGTTCCATTTAGAGTTTGACGGCCGTATCACTCCAGCTGTTAACAATACGGCAATGGTCTCGCCGATCCCTTCGATTTGTTCTTGTTTGAGTTTGTATTGAGGACGCCAGACTGGTGTGTTGTGTGGATTCTTCAGCGTCATCTCAACCTCGCTGTTCACCCTCCCTATGTCATATGGTCCCGTCGTCCACAACTTTTCTGGGACGTCCTTAAGGTAGTAGTCCGTGTTTAGGTGGTTTGTGTGTTCTTGTCCATGGTCCCTGTTTTGTGTGTCAGATATTCTCCACGTCTCCTGCGGTGTTCACGTGTAATTTTGGTGCTGCCGTGGGCATCCACGTCATTGCCAATGCCTTTTTCACCATTGGACAGAGACACCTTGCTTCTCCTCCTGCTGCAACTGATAGGGTGATGTGGGGTACTGATTCACTGGTCAGTGTGAACCATGCCATTTGGTCAGGTGTTAGCTCACAATATGCTGCGACTCCTTCTTTTCCCACATGTCTCTTGATCGTATCTTCTCTGTTTTTCCCTCTCTGTGTGTCTGCCACGCCTCCTGATACACTTCGTCTGGTGCCCGCAGGTAGTTGTACATGCAATGTGGAGGGTCAGGTGGTGGTCCGTATGAATGAACTTTGTTGATCCATGCCTTCCAGTCCATGTAGGTTTTTAGCACTCCTTTCACTTCTTCTGGTGGAGTCAGTCTTGTCCAGTATATTTGTGTCATTTCGGTCATACCTGCTGGTATTTCTGCGTTGGTTCCCATGAATAATATCCTCTGGCCATCAACGATCGTCGTTGATGTTTTCTCTCCTGGCATATACAGTGTTAATCCTTTTGCAGAGCAGGTGAGGGTCACTCCTATTTTTTGTAGCAAGTCTCTCCCCATGAGGTTCATGGGGCATTTGGGGGCATTCAGAAATTAATGTGCCAGTGTTTGTGAGCCGACTTTGGTGATTACTGGCTGGGTGTACCGTTGTTCTTCGCTTTGTCCCGAGTATCCAACTGTCCTGATGGTTTTAGAAGAGAGTGGGGTTGTCTTCTTTAGATTGTTCAGGCATGACACAGCTGCACCTGTGTCTACCATTAGTTCCACTTGTTCCCCATCAATCATGCAGGTGACCATTGGTACTTTACTGGCTTGGACGTCACCTGCAGTCGGATTCTCTGGGTCTACTCATTGTGAACCCTCCCACTGGTCCACGCTCCATGACGTGACTGGCATCTGCGTCGTATGTGGTGGCAGAGGCAGATTGCTTGGTGATTGCTGAGTTTGTTGTTGTGGCTGTTGAGGCTGCAGAACGATTATTTGGCCTCTTCCTCCTCCTTTCTTGTTGTAGCCACCTCTTCCTCGTTTGTTGTTGTTTTGGCCTTGAGGGCAGTCCCTGGCATAATGTCCCATGTCTCCACATGTGAAACATCCTCTTGTTTGGCCTCCTTGTCCGCCTTCTGTTGGGTGGGCATACTGGGGAACATTTTAAGGGAACGCAGGTGGATACTGATATTGGGGTTGAGGGTATTAGGGTTGAGGGTATTGGGTTTGAGGGTATTGGGGCTGAGGATATTGGGGTTGAGGGTACTGGGGCTGAAGTGGCTGAGGATATTGGGGTTGAAGTTGTTGGGGTTGAGGGTACTGGGGCTGAGGATATCGGGGTGGGGGTTGAGGTTGAGGTAATTGTTGGGATTGTGGATGTTGGAGTTGGGGTTCGGGTAGTTGGGGCTGAGGTTGTTGGGGTTCGGGTAGGGGTGGTTGAGGTTGGGGTTGTTGGGGTTGAGGTAGTTGTGGTCGTACTTCCGTACTGCCATTTGTTGAACCGGAGGTTCCTCCACTATCATCTGGGTCTTAGCAGCTTTCTTCTTCTCGTTGGCCAGGTCATGTCTGTCTGACCCCTCACGAGCTGTCTGTTCATTTCACTGTCTTTCTGACATAACTCTTTTTCTGCCTTCTCATGCTTCTTCTGATAATGTATAAGATAGTTTGTCCATTCAGCCATAGGTTTGTATGTCAGACCCACCACGTCCTCGAGTCCGTCCCTGACAGCCTTCAGGAGTGCTCTTACTACTGCAGATTTCCAAAACAACAGTTGGTGGTGATATCGTGGCGTTCTCCAGTTCCTTCCAGCCACACCTCCTCCGCTCTTCTGAGGAATGCATGCATCTTTTCTCCTGGCTCTATTTCCAGGATTTCCAGGGCTGCTAGGCTTTGTTCTTGCGGGTAGACATCTCTTACTGTAGTGGAAAAAACATCATACTGCAGTAATCATGAAGTTGAAATGATTATGGATTATATGATTGAAAATGAACCTCTTAATCACCATTATTACTTTTATTTGCTATATTACTGAAAACCAGATGCAAAGCTGTTGACTGATTAGTATTACCCCTAAAACGTAGAAGATATAAAGGCCAAAATGTGGAAGTCCAGATAGATAGTTTGAGAGCAACAGAGAGAAGTGTGTTTAGGCCTCTCCCATGAAAGACTACAAGGCCCAGATATTGAGAACTACAAGCGCCAGACATCAGGGGACAGATTTATGTCCTTAAACTCTGTATAACCTGTGCAGCTGGGTTGCAAGGCCTCACGTGGGCCCTGGAGGGAGAAAGTTAGGGAAAGTCCAGGCTATGCAAATTCTGTGACAATGGACCAACCGAGTGTGAAATGCGTATTTGACTCTGTGACCACATGTAATGTACCAATGGTAAAATATCAAAAATAATGAAGGAAAAATATAAAAGGAGATGTCCGGAGAAAGATTGCAAAATTTTTCCGGGGTCTACTCACGTTTGTTGGAATCAATCCTTTGTGTTGGATTCGAATAAACACTTTGCATCATACTTTGCTGCCGTTTCCATGCTGTTTTACATTTTGATATTGGTTAAAAACGTAGACTATTTTTTCGACTACAATTGGCGAGCCAGCCAGGAGATTGATGAGACCAGCCTGGATCCGTGGGGGACAAGCAGTTGGACTCCGCTTTGGCCACAAAACTTATAAGGTACAGCAGAACCTTTACATCTGCTAATTCTATGCATTGTCCGAGTGCATGTTCATCCACAGACCAGGTTCCGGTAAGTCTCTCCTTCAAAAGAACCTAATGAAGTTAGAAAGGATTTGTGTTGCCCTGAAGACAAACCCACCGACAAACCTGAAACCTTATCAAGACAGAGCTGTAGTCCAGATAGAAACATTCAGATGCCCACCTAGGACAACGGAGCCCATTGAGCAACAACCAACCCTGGCCAACGAGAGATTCACCACGGCAGACAATATTCCTTCTAGCCCAACTGGTTTTCACACTTCTGTCCAAAGATCCATCAGAAATAGACCATGACAGCACATCAACATGTCTGGATTGTGCTTTTGGGGACTGCTCGTCTGCGCTATAGTAAAAGGAATGGGAGGAGCGATAGTAGTAGGTTGTCTCAAAACAACCACTGAAGATAAGTGTCTAAGCAGCCTGAAATACACCCTGGGCCAAACAGCAACATTGAAGATAGACCTCTGCGAGATATTGCCATGCACTCGGGGCAGTCGAGTACTACAGATCTTTGAACATCTACATGGGAGTAACCAAACACTGTGGGTCATGGGGAGATGTAGGATGGAACACTGGACCACATGACTGGGGGTCCACTCGTAGTGGTGTCAAAGGAAGGATTTGTGAAAGAATGATAACATACTGCTAATCAATGCTGTTATACCAATCACTACCTCGTATATGTATGTATACCCATATGTCATGAAATGCTTAATACTAAAACATGTATCCAGTTATAATCAATTGAATTAATAAAGAACTAATGAGATCATGCAACAGGATGCCTTCTGTGCAAGTGAGGCCGGGCTGAGACAAATCTGTGTAACTCTGGTGTGTGCAAACATGCCAAGGTCAGACAGGAGGAAAGCTTGAGACGCTCAGAAACTGGTGCGAGCACAATAGGGCCTCTCAGCTCATGGGAGTAAAAGTGTCAACTTGGGAGATAAGGTGATGCTGGGACTGTAACTCTTCTCCGTTTAAGGACGGCTTAGACCAGCTGGTCTGACCACCTTTGGATATATTCTGTTCTGAGGCCCCCTTCCCCTTAGAGACCTTCCCCCATGCATCATCGACCCTGCCCCACCTGCATTCCCTTGGAGACCCTGCACCACCTTTTCCCATACATCAAATCCCCTGACCTGGTCTGCCTCACCCCTTCTCCTGGAGACACGGCCCCTCCCCCCTCTTCCTTGGAGGCGCAGCTCCCATCTCCCTGTACGCCATCAGGACCTTGGGGCGATCTACTCCCTTCCCTGGAGCCCCCCCCCCCCTCCCTTGGATTACCTCAGACCTGTGGGTCTTGTCTGCCCCCCTCCCTGAGTAGACCTGTGGGTCTTCTTCGCCCCCCACCCTCTCCGAACATCATCAGATCCTTGGACTGCCCACCTTGTGTCACCCCAACACCCTGGACATTTAATTGGACTATCACATCCCCGCCCTATGGTCTTCTGACCAATCACCCATCAAAGGCACTCCCTGTCTGGGGGATACAAGATCTGTCTCCCGAGGACAGGGAGGCAGAACTTGGTATGGGCAGAACTCTCTCTGATCTCTGTCACGACTACTTTCTCAACGAAGGGCCTTCGTTTGTTCTATTCTGAGACTATTCATTGTATTAGACTACGAACATCCTGGTGTGTTGTTTTCATTGTGTATCTTGTGATTGCATCATTACTTGCATTAAACTACAAGTAACCTGGTCCGATATTTAACCTTGTATTATTCTCCACTACCCAGCTACACATTCCTTAACAATTGGTGACCTTCCGACGTGTCTGGGGGAGAAATCTGGACGAGAGGTCCCTGAGAAGGGGATCCGGCAGCCGGCAGGAGCAAGACAGCGGTGGTTGACTGACACTCACTTGGGCCCATATAAAAAAGGTAAGCAGAGCCTGTTTAAACAAAATCTTCATAGCTTAGGACCCTGTAGCTTTAGGAGTGAGTGTCTGTAAACTGCTGTTAGAACTGTGACTGTGTGCTGCACTGTTTGAACCAAATTGACCATAGAAAACGGATAAATGTGAAATGTTGATGCAAACCCAATGATACATTATAACAAAAGACGGGGTGCAAACCTGGCTGGGCTCTGTCATGGGAGTGTTAGAGAAGACTGGGTTCTCTCTAGCACCGTGCAGAGGCGGGGTGCGACCTGGCAGTCGTTATAGTATTTAAGACGGGGTGCAAACCTAGCTGGTCTCTGTCATGGGAGTGTTAGAGAAGACTGGGTTCTCTCTAGCACCGCGCAGGGGCGGGGTGCGACCTGGCAGTCGTTAAAGTGAACTGGGGTGCAAACCTGGCTGGCGTCTGTCATGGAGTGTTAGAGAAGACTGGGTTCTCTCTAGCACCGTGCAGGGGCGGGGTGCGACCTACAGTTTTCTAATAGTTGTATAATGTGATTCTCTCTCTCGCTCTCTCTCTCTCTCTCGCAATGTTTGATGGTTTGGGTGTGCTATGCCGAAGTTCGAGCGGAGTGCATCCACTCCAACACACACACACACACGTTCTTTGCTCTCCTCTCTCTCTCTCTCTCTCTCTCTCCCTGGCCAAGGAGCTGATACCTCACGGTGCCAACGTACGCACTTGGCCGCGTTCTCTCTCTCGCTCACTTCCTTTTTCCATACTGATGTATCTACAGCATCTCCCCACGGCTACGTTCAGCAACAGGTAATCGCAATTACAATTGTGTCTGTAATTGGCTTTTGACTGGGGCCCGTGGGGTCAGCTGTTTCTGGTCTGGATCCGACCAGTGGCAGTTGGGTATTATTGCAGCCATATCTCGTTTGGCTCCGACTGGTGGTGGATTGTATTATTGCAGCCATATCTCGTTTGGCTCTCACTGGTGGTGGATTGTATTATTGCAGCCATATCTACGGTGGCCCTGAAGTGCAAATCACACCCCCTAATATGAGTACATCCCCCAAATGAAAACACTCCCCCCCAAGTCAACTCCCCCCAAATCGGATGACTTGTTCACCTCCCCCCAATACAAAAACACGCTCCCCCGTATGGAAAACGACATTACATTAACTCAAAAACACATTACATTAACTCTGAACGGGTAGGGGTAGGTACTACACTTTAGCGCTGATTAGATGCAGTAGGCTAACTAACAAGAAATAAGAAATTGATCGAAATTGATTGAAGTACAAAATGCAATAGCCTGACAGAGTTATGTGCACCAGGACATTTACCTGGCCAGGTTATAAAATACTAGCCTGACGATGTCATACTCATAATTCTAGTCAGAATATGAGTCTGAAAATTTTCCGTTGGGCTGTGACTACGGGGCGTGTTTCAACCAAACTCGTAAAACAAATGCCTCTTTGCTCAATTGGATAGACATACAACCAATCAGAGCAACGTAATATGTTGTTTGTTGAAAACAAATTCAACCCAAGGGCTCTTTCGTGACGTTGTTGATTACGTTGCTGTTGATCATCTGTCCATCATCGTATAAAGCCCGCCCTGGCAATTTCATTGGTCCGTCCAGATCCTGGTTTTATGTAGTTGTTCCCAATATGAGACCCTCCAGACCCAACTTCCCGACCACATTTTTTTGTGGGTGGGGAGAAGTTGGTCTGGCAGCCAGGCTAATAAAATACTAGACTGGTGGCAGACAAAATACACAGTTAACCCAGATCCAGGGTTTAAAGAAGGCAGCGGTAAAAAATACCCCAAAACTAACAGAAGAGTGGCATTAACTGAGGAAGAACACAAACTTGTGTTTGCAGGATCGCTACAGTATGGAGTTAGATTGGTTTCATAATTCAAACAAACAAACACAACACGATTCAAACAAACTTAACACGATCCAAACAAACGTAACACGATTCATACAAACATAACACGATTCAAACAAACGTAACACGATTCAAACAAACGTAACACGATTCACAAATGTATTTTGTGATTCTCAAATGTAACGTGATTCACAAATAAATGACCCTATTACATTCGTTTGCAACCTGACAAACACAAGTTACAAATCCCTGCATTCGTTGGTGTGAATCCCTGCATTCGTTCGTGTGGATTTTTGGAACTTTCCTGACGCGCTTAGATTCACGAATGCATTTTTTCTAAAAGATGTCCTCTGCAGCCTATCAGATGTCTCCAATTTTAGCCAATCACCGGAGAATGTCTAATATGGGTGGACGGGCTCTGCGTTAGCCTAGGAAACACGGAAAATGACTAAACATGAATCCAGCCATTCTCAACCATATTCAATCACGTATGATCATCGGTTTAATAAGATTAACAAGCAACATTTCACCTACATGCTACCAGACGACATTGCTTGTGATGTGAAGGAGACGATGTCCGTCATTATGGCAGGTTGTTGAAGACCACATAGACACGTTAATGTGATTGGCTAAAATTGGAAGAGACGATCTGATAGGCCGCAGAGGATATCTTTTAGAAAAAATGCATTTGTGAATCTAAGCGCGTCAGGAAAGTTCCAAAAATACATACGAACGAATGCAGGGATTCACACCAACGAATGCAGGGATTCACACCAACGAATGCAGGGATTTGTAACTTGTGTTTGTCAGGTTGCAAACGAATGTAATAGGGTCATTTAATTGTGAATCGCGTTACATTTGAGAATCACGAAATACATTTGTGAATCGTGTTACGTTTGTTTGAATCGTGTTACGTTTGTTTGTTTGAATCGTGTTACGTTTGTTTGTTTGAATCGTGTTATGTTTGTATGAATCGTGTTAAGTTTGTTTGAATCGTGTTGCATTTGTTTGTTTGAATTATGAAACTAATCTAACTCCATACTACAGTGCTTAAACAAGGAGGAAATAAAAGAACAATATCCGGCACAAGCAGAGTACATTGAAGAGCTGGCATCACAAATTCTAGTCGAACCTTCACACTTGCAGCCAATCTTGGAAAAGCTCCACATGCGCGCAAATTCAAAATACGTAGTTACAATCTTTGAGCCATCAATGTTGGAAAAATATCTGCGACAAAAGTTAGCTAAAGGAGAGAATCCTAGTGAAATCCAGGCACACCCAGAAAAGTGGATAACTAAAATCCGTGTGACATACAAACCTGTCTGGCATATAAAACACTGGCCAGGCAGAAAAGAATCAGCTGAAGAAAAATCAAGCCCACGGAAACGGGTAAAGCACGAGGAGATGAGAGAAGCCTGGGAAGAACTACCGGAGAGGCGAACCAACGATCAGAAAGCATTGCTGGAGAGGCTGAGGCCGATTGAAGGTAACAGGAAGACAATCAACTGGGTCACGGCAGAGTTCATCATTGACCCAAAATACATAATTGACCTGACTGTATCCCTAGACCTCAACAGACCTGACTTGACTATATCCAAAGACCTCAACAGACCTGACTTGACTGTATCCAGAGACCTCAACAGACCTGACCTGACTGTATCCAGAGACCTCAACAGACCTGGGGCCTGTACTACGAATCAAGATTTGGCGTTAGCGAGGTAACTTCAGGTTTAACCCAGGGTTTTCTGTACTACGACGGTGGATCACTTGTTACCGGGGTAGATCGCCATGGTAACACATGCTGAACGGCTAACCTGGTCGGGAGCTGGTTAAGTTGGAGATCAGAGATCAACCGGTATAAAAAAAACCCCCACTAACTAATTCTTGACGATAATGGCTGGTTTCCCAGATTTGTTAAGAAGCTCTTAACGCTAAGAGCGTCTTAAGAACGTTCTAAGGGCGTTCGTTCTAAGGGCACTCTCGAACGCTCTTAGAACGTTCTTAAGAAGATCTTAGCGTTAAGAGCTTCTTAATGAATCTGGGAAACCTGGCCAATGTCGTCACCGTTCATAGAAGATTATGTGGAGCTTGGTGCGCGGATAGTGAGAGCGGTGCGCTCAGAAGAACCAGAACATTGAGAGACTGACAAAACCCTTTCGCATTCCCTCATGAATATCTTTCGGAAAGATATAGGTTCTTAGCAGAGTGAATTATGTATAATGCCAGCTTCTTGAGCCGTATGTTGCCAATGCGACACATTGAAGCTGTGCACTCACAGTCCCACAGACTGTATGCATAGCGTTTCGTTATTTCGCTATGGGTAGGCTACTTTTAAAGTGTGGGTGATGCAGAGAACCTGAGCAAGAACACGGTCTGCCGCGCAATTTGCAAAGGATTTTCTTTAATGGCTGTTACCACCATATTCTGATTAATGGAGTGATGAAAAAGAGATAAAACCTTGGACTCTAATATGTTGACAAAATGAAACAAGGTTTTTCACTCAATGTTCTGATTTCTGTTCTGGAAATGTATGCAAATGATATCATATTTTACAACTTAATCATTTGCTCATTTAAACATACATTCTGCTACAGGAAACTAGTAATGAAAACATTTGACGTACTATTAGTTATCAACTGGGGAGGTTTCATGTTGATATATTATCCCTATTCACTGGGGTGTCTCCCCTTAACCCATTCTGTTGTCCTTGGGTTGCTTTGAGCCATTTTCTGATCATGTCCATATCAGAAATAGTTTTTTTTCAACCAAAACCTTTCAAACCAAAAAGAACAATGGGTATCTGTACAAAGCTCTTCACAAGTGATACATAAATTATCATTTTCACTTCTTTCATTGGATTTTGATGTTTCATTCACTTTTATAGCCATTTTCAAAAATAATAAATAGGACATTGAAAGAGATAAGTTATGAAACCCCCCAGAAAAGATTCAAAAGGCACAACAAGAAAGCCACAAAAAGGTATAAAAAGACCAAATCATAGAAAAAAGTTTAATAAATACATCCTCATGTGTTCTCCCTTACCTTCTAGGAACACAGAAAAATATGTCAGTGTAACTAAGTTTAGTGTCATTCATTCAGTCATGTACTATCTCTTCTCATATTCCAGTTTTTCTGTCTCCAGCCTTGTTTTCCTTTATCATTAAAATCCTCTTTTAATCTAGCTCCAGTTTTTTTTCATACAGGGCCCTCACATTGTCTGCTCCAACCTGAAACAAATAAAGAACATTGTCCCTTTCCAAGGCACACTTGGACAAAGTTGAAGGTGTCCATTTGACTACTGTGTTTCAAGGTTCATTGCTATACCTTGTGTCTTTGTCTTGGCCTTGAAGTGGAGGCCCTAGGCTCAGGGGGAGGAAGAAGTTCCTCTTCCTGCTGAGTTTAACACCATAGCAATTTAATCAATTGAGTCATATTTGAAATGAGCACTTTAAGGACTTGTGTCTTATGTTGAGACCACCACCACAAGTAAGTCATTACAGACACTTCAATCACAACCACACGTTCACACACTCTCACCATCTGTGTTGAAAGTGGTAAATAAAACTCAAAAGTGTACCCCCAAAACAAGCAGGCAGACACAGTTTCCTGATCATCTAGGAACCCCCCCCCCCCCCCTCCCAAGGGACTAATTCAGGCAATTCAGCCTTGTACTTGTTGGCCTTAAAATATGTGCAAGTATTGGCTACTGCTACTTACCGTTTTGAATTATGGTTTTATATTTAATTTGCTCCCACGATCGTTTGCCACTGCAGGGTTGCAACTAAAATAATACAGCAACAAAAGTTTAACGTTGTGGATTGAATGCACACGTGTAGTTATGGTCACATCTTCAATAAGTCATGTAGCTTACGCATTTACAGCGTCTGTTATTTAATGCCAGCTTGGCAGCAGCACTTAGTTTAATTTTGCCTGTATTATATGTGTCTGTATTCCTGATATGCTTGTATTACAATATTTCACGCAGGAGGAGTAGACAAAGTTTTGAAGATTATTGTCTGCTCCTCCTGCGTGAAATATGCGGCTCTTGTTTTGTCCATGTTTGCAATTGGACATACGATGCAAACACCGCCCCTTTATGTGAACGCGCACGTCTCTAGATTGGAAAGATCTGGGTTGAGTTAGAGAGTTCATAACTGCCGTCGTAGTACCGTTTATCGTGACTGCGATTGTTAGGCTTCGCGTAGCCGGGTAACTGAAAGTAATCCAGAGCATGTTGATCTTGATTCGTAGTACAGGCCCCTGGCCTGACTGTATCCAAAGACCTCAACAGATCTGACTTGACTGTATCCAGAGACCTCAGCAAACCTGACTCGACCGTATACATAGACACCAGCAACCCTGAAGACATCGTTGACTTGACTGAATCAAGTGACACATTCCACCCCGCATGTTGCACGAGCATTAAAAAAAACATCTCTGCGCGGTTTTCTCAATCAATCAATCATTTCAGTTTGTGGGGAATTGGCGGCCGTCGGGGTAGGGGGCGGCACATGATTTCTTCCTCCCGGGGGGGGGGGGGGGGGGGGGGGCAAGTGATAAACTCGCCCTGGGCGCACAATGTGCCAGAACCGCCACTAGCAACGGGAACAATGTTCGCACGACTTTATAAAGGATGCATGTATTAAAGTATGTATTGTGCTTATTAAATTGATGAGGTCTTATGAACTTAGAAGTGTCCTCAGGCTTAAACATTGTGTCTCAAACAGGGGGAGAAACAGGCTGTATTTTGTATCGTTATCTCTCGATTTCAGAAGCAACCTTGAAACCGGGCTGAGACAGCACCCAAGCAGGTGGGATGCGTGGGGAAGAACAAACTAAGCAGGTGGGATGCGTGGGGAAGAACAAACTCCCTTATGCACGAGACAACAAGCTCAACCCTTTTTTGATATTTCTGTTTCAATTGCACTGTATAATATATGCTGGGGCAGGGCCAGATAGTCAGTTGGACTTCGTGAACCAGCCCAAACTCTGTTGCGGGTAGGGAAACGTAGACAACCCCAGAGCTCTGTACTTGTTGATTTCCAACTGCTGCATTGAAGCTGATATTATCGGACCTCTGCAACTCCAGACCACTCTTTGTAGAACACATATTTGTGTCATTGAATACCATCATTGGGTGTGCTTTGCCTTCGGCAGGAGCACAACCTTTGTTATCTCACATATATATTTATTGTGAGAATGCTGTTATGCTATTGTTTTTCTGTTTCTCTTTATTATTATTATTCCAACTTCTTAGTTCTTCCGACGTTTTTTGGCCTTTTACTAGTCCTGCATACTTTCACCGATTCCTACAATTTTGGTATCAAAACATTCAGCTCCTTCAGGAGATGATGGCTATGACTTCTGGTATTTCTCACTTTTATACTTTTTAAGGAATTAAGGTTTTTGTGCAAATTATTCTCCCATTAAAAGTAATGGTAAATCCTTTCAAATCATTAAAAAGCTTCCTCCTCTTTCAAACTTAACCAGTTCAGCATACTTTCAGCTAGAGACACCATTCAACCTTTAAAATATTCACAAGACATTCAGCTATTCCCAAATGATTCAGCTCTTTCAAATATATTCAGCCAATTTTGAATTGTGACAGTTTGAAAAACATGAAAAATGTTGCTCCTTGATTTTTATGATATGCTCTTTTTCTGATATTCAACTAAATTGTCAAACAAATTCCTCTGACGTTCATATGGTTTAACTTACAGAAACAAGTTCTACCTTAAAATGTAGGAAAACTTGTCCTCTTTCAGCCAATTTAAATACTAAAGACCTCACATTTATAGATTTTCAGCTTTGAGCCTTGAAGCGAGAGCAGCCTTTCAAATTCTCTCACTAACTTCAATGGAGAGGTGGGCAAAATTCGTCAGAGAATTTCGAAAGTAGACGTGTTTTTAAACTGCCGGTAGAGTCGTATTTCTGACCGCACAGACATATAAAGGACATCTCTGGTTTCGGCAGAGTCTTGGGTCTCGGAAAATATCCAAATTTTTGGGATTGGACGTATAGTTTGGCGTCTAGGTTAACTTGTTTGAGGTGTGGATTCCAGCTACATTTGTGATTCTCTGCCCAGCTCGTTAGCGATCACAGCTGCGCCATCACCGTGGCAACCAAACAGACACGCACCATAAAAGCAGAATTGGGTAAACGTTTTGGAAACTGCCAAAAGAGTTGTATTTCTGACCGCACAGACACCTAAAGGATATCTATGGTTTCGGCAGAGTCTTGGAAAATATCCTTATTTTTTGGATTGGACGTACAGCTTTGCGTTTAGGTTAAATAGTTTGAGATGTGGATGCTAGGTAAATGTTTGTTATTCTCTTATAATCGAGCTAGCGCGATATGGCTCTCCATAAAACGGTTCGACTTTTTCTTCCACTACAGTATCGACCAAATTGGCCAAACAAGGTATGTACATTGAACTTAAAGTGTACATAATTTAGCTAGATCTTTTTTATTTTAGCAAGTTTCATAGAAATCTGCAAAAATCGAGGCTCAAGACAGGCATAGCTGACCGTCACGAACAGCCAAACCAGGGCTGGGGTAAGTGTTTGCTGCAGCTGGCGTTAATCCTACGAACAAACGCTTTGTAACTGGACAGTTTTTACTTTTAATCGACGATATTGAACACAGATGTTAAGTAACTTGTCTTTACTCTAAATATCTTCTCCGTTTTCAATTTGAAGTAACGCTAGTAGATCTAGCTTATGTAGGCAATCTCCCATTGCATCCTCTCTAGCTTTACGCCTTCGGTTATTATTCAAGCCTACGGTGTTAATACATACCACTTTGACACACTTGCAAGAAATGATCCACTGGTTAAATGTAGCATGATCTTATTATTTACGTATAAAAAACTCACTAGGGACAACGACAACATCGGCAACCCTGCACTATGAATTATCATTTTGATGTAATCTTAAATTAAGTGTCTGAACAGGACTGGGTGTGCAGGCACGCATGATTAGTTTCTCCTCCGTCTTGAACCTGAAACCTAGATTGTAGGTTAGAAATGTTGCCAGTCTGTTGCCAATGACCAACGGTTGCTACGTTTTTCCAGCAAGTTCAAGTCATTCCAGTGTTGTCCTTTTACCTTCAAATTCGTTCAACCCAGACTTCAGCAACTGGTTTTCTGCAAAATTTTCACATTTTCCTGCAGCTCATCTTTCTGAAATGTTCCCCTTTTTGTTTTGCATTTTTCTTATTATTTTCTTCTGTTTTCTGCCTTCATCTTGCTCCAGGTCCTTTCAAAAATACAGTATCTTCCAACTGCCAGTACTTTATTTTTTTTGTCTTTTCTGTACTTTTCTGCCTTCATCTTGCTGCAGGTCCTTTCTCACATACATTTCAGGCCTTTTAAAACGCAAATAATATTCAGCTACATTTTCACATTTGTATGCATTGTTTCTCTTCTTTCTCATTTTTTTCACTTTTTGTTTTGCATTTTTCTTCTCTTTTCTGTAGATTTATGCCTTCGTCCAGCTCCAGCCCCTATTTAAAATACCCTTCGGGCACTTTGAAGCTTCAGCTTATAACTTTCTACAAAATGTTCACTATTTTCAGCTTTTTTAGCATGGTCAGCTATCTCCATTCAGGTTTTCAGCATTCTCACTGCTGTTTCGCAGGAACAGCCTTTTCTAGTTTTTATTTCTTTTCCCACCCCTAAAACTTTGTCAATATTTGGACTACATAGACAACGTAGGTGTCAACAGTTTCGTCTTGCTAGCGATTGAGTTGCTTGTATTGGGATTTACGATCCGTTGCACGGTTTAAGTAGTGTTAAGGAAGAATTCGAGTGGCACTGTGTAGATCTGAATAGTCAAGGGATATGGTTTTAATACAATTTATTAGACTATACAATTACATAAACAAAGCTTTGCTGATCAATCACAGCGAAGGAGGTGTCATCTACACAGGTCGTTCGCAGGAGTGATGGTCAGCCAGCACACATGCACTGCCTTATATAAACTTAAGATCAAATGGCATTCTATATGGTCAATCAATCAATGTAGCAAACTCTGTGATTGGCTAACTCAACTTAGTGACAGTTTGAAACAATACATCTCCGGTGTGTCCCAAAGTTCTTTGATGTCACAGCTCTCTCCAGAGCAGTAGATAATAAAGCCACAGGGGTTGACCAGTCAAATGGTCAACTGTCCTTTGTGTGACCATCTTCAAACAATACTTTTAATTAACACAAACAATGAAACAGGACACAGTCCTTCTAGCCAAAGTTCAGAGCAACTGTCTCATTGACCCCTTACAGTAACCAGAGGACAGAAGGCCATATAAAATGCTTCACCCATCCCCCAGGGCAAGCTGCCCACAGAGCCATCAGCACCTCACATTCCTTTGAACTCAACTTAATTATTTTCCCTTCCTGTCTCTTACCAATGAACATAGAAGATTATAGATTTCATACACATACATCTATGCATATGACCAACATTTCCACTACAGTAGAAATTACGTTTTTGTTGGGAAAAGTGAAGCTAACGGTGGCTAACTTGCTAGCCACAGTCACTGATGCCACTACCGTCACCAACGTCACAAAAACTCACCCGACTATCTCTAGCAGAACATTAGTTTAGCACCTCGTTAACTTCTGGGAGATGGCTAGGCTAACTGCTTTACTGCAAGGCAGCTGCAGAAATGCCACAAGAAAAAAGGTCTGGGTGATAACTATTTGCTCATTTCACTGCGTGATATGACACACAATTGTAATGTGTATTGTACAATACAAGCTAATATCATTAAGGAAGTACATCTACTTTCGGAAACAGTAGTCTACAATTTCACTGAAGCATTAGCATCATGACATTAGCCTCTGTTGCCCGGGCAACACATACTACAGCGGTCAAGTTCAAGTTCAAGTCTTTTATTTGTCAGGTGCACAGAGCAACACAAGGTTAGACTGGGCACTGAAATTCTTAAGACAAGACAACGCAAGCACCTGGCATAACATAACATATAAGTACACAGAACAAATTTACATCTATGCTGAGCTTAGATAAGTGAACTTCCTAAATATACAGATAGCAATAAATAAACGACTATACTAACCCTAACACTAAAACTTCCTAAATTACAGATAACAATAAATAGTACGCTATACTAACCCTAATACACAAAAAAAAAAACCTGTTACAACCCTATAACCTAATCTAACCTAAGTGGAGTACAGTGCAGTGGTGCAAATTTGCAGATCAGTGACTATGTCAATGACCAAACAGGAGCCTGGTGGCGAGGTACAGTGAGGTACAGTAGTGCAATGTTACTGAAAGAGCAACCAGTAGCTGAAAGTGACAGTGTATAAGTGACTAGTGTGCAGTAAAATGTCCATATCAGTGTCCATTGAGAAGCCTGATGACCCTTGGGTAGAAACTGTTGTCCAGTCTGCGTGTGCGCGACCGGATGCTGCGGTAACGCCTGCCAGAAGGCAACGGGGTAAAGAGACTGAAGGATGGGTGGGAACAGTCTCTTAGAATCCTGCTGGCTTTCCTTAGGCAACGTGTGTGGTAGGTGTCCTGTAGGGCTGGGAGCTTCCTGCCGATGATGAACTCAGCAGAACGGACCACACTTCGTAGGGCCTTGCGGTCCCGGTCTGTGCAGCTCCCATACCACACTGGGATACAACCAGTCAGAATGCTCTCTATAGTGCATCTGTAAAAGTTAGTAAGGATTACTGAGTCCATACCAAACTTCTTCAGTCTCCCCAGGAAGAAGAGGTGCTTACGGGCCGCTTTGACCACCTTGTCCGTGTGAACAGACCAGGTGAGGTCATTGCTGATGTTCACCCCGAGGAACTTGAAGCAGCTGACCTTCTCCACTTCCGATCCATTGATGAATAGGGGTGCATACTCCTCCTCCTGCCGCCTCCGATAGTCCACAATCATCTCCTTGGTCTTGCTGATGTTAAGAGAGAGGTTGTTGTCCTGACACCATGATGTCAGGGTGTCAACCTCCTCTCTGTAGGCTGACTCGTCACTGTCAGAGATGAGGCCCACGATGGTTGTGTCGTCAGCAAACTTAACGAGGAGGTTGGAGCTGTGCGTTGCCGCACAGTCGTGGGTGAACAAGGAGAACAGGAGAGGGCTGAGCACACAGCCCTGGGGGGTGCCTGTGTTGGTGATCAGTACAGATGAGGTGCGGTCACCGATTCTCACCACCTGTGGCCTCCCCGTCAGGAAGTGGAAGATCCACTTGCAGAGGGAGGTGCTTAGTCCCAGGTCCACAAGCTTGGAGACCAGTCTGGAGGGGATGATGGTGTTGAATGCAGAGCTGTAGTCAATGAACAGCATCCTCACATATGTATTCCCCTTGTCCAGGTGGGAGAGAGCGGTGTGCATAGTCAGAGCGATGGCATCGTCTGTAGACTTATTGGACCGGTATGCAAACTGCATAGGGTCCAGTGTGGGGGGCAGCGAGGAGCAGATGAATGATTTGACTAGCCGCTCGAAGCACTTCATGATGATAGAGGTCAGTGCTATTGGGCGATAGTCGTTCAGACATGTGACCTTGGTGTTCTTGGGCACAGAGATGATGGTGGTCCTCTTGAAGCAGGTAGGGAGTACAGACAGGTTAAGGAAGAGGTTGAAGATGTCACTGAAGACCCCTGCCAGCTGGTCAGCGCAGCCCCTAAGGGCCCTACCTGATATGCCGTCTGGGCCAGGTGCCTTGCGAGGGTTGATCTTCTTAAAGCATAGCCTCACCTCGGCTACAGTTAGTGTAGGCACACCACTGGCTTGGCCTTCAGGTAGCTCCACTGCAGGGGGGTCACTGTCCCTCTCAAAGCGAGCGTAGAAGGAGTTCAGCTCGTCTGGCAGTAGGACAGAGGACTGGGTCTCATTGTAGCCTCTCCCTTTGTAGTCTGTAATGGCTTTAAGTCCACTCCACATGCGCCTGGGGTCAGAGCCATGGTAGCTGGACTCCACCTTGGTCCTGTAAGCCCTTTTCGCTGCTTTGATGGCCTTCAGAAGGTCGTATCTGGCCTTCCTGTACTCATTAGGGTCCCCAGAATTAAAGGCGACAGTACGGGCTCTCAGCTTGGACCGGACTGCGGCATCAACCCAGGGCTTCTGATTTGGGAAAGACCGGACAACCTTCTTGGGGACAACGTCATCAATGCAGTGCTGGATGTAGCTGGAGACAGTGTCTGAGTATTCGTTAATGTCCCCATCTGCTGCGTCCCTGAACATCAGCCAGACAGTGGTGTCAAAGCAGTCCTGGAGGGTTGCCACACACTCGTCACTCCATAGGTGAACTGACCTCTCAACCGGTCTGACCTGTTTGAGCTTTTGTTCATATGCGGGGAGGAGAAGAATGGAGGTGTGATCAGCCTTCCCAAAGGCAGGGCGGGGGAGGGGTTTGTAACTGCCCTTGAATGTTGTATAACAATGGTCAAGGATCTGGTCTCCACATGTGAAGAAGTCAATGTGCTGATCGTACTTGGGCAGGACTTCATGTTGGCTCTGTTGAAATCACCAACAACAATGAAGGCTGCCTCTGGGTGCACATTTTCCAGACCATTAATAATTTCATACAGTTCATCCAAAGCAGCGGCCTTGTCTACCTGGGGGGGGATGTAGACTGCACTCATGACGACCGCAGTGAATTCCCGAGGTAGATAGAAGGGTCTGATTTTTACAGTTAGCAGCTCAAGGACCGGAGAGCAGTGAGATGCTAATACCGCTACATCCGTAGCCCAGAGAGAGTTAACCATAACACAGACCCCTCCGCCCCTGCACTTCCCTGAGTCAGCTGTTCTGTCCTGGCGGTATATGGTGAATCCCAACGGGGTAACCGCTGCGTCGGAGATCTCCGGAGACAGCCAGGTCTCAACGAACGCAGCAGTTCCTGATGTCCCGTTGGAATTTGACACGAGCGTTAAGTTCATCCATTTTGTTGTCGATGGACTGAACGTTAGCTAGTAAGATGGTTGGAAGAGCAGGTTTGAAGCACCGTTTCCGAGTTCGAACAAGGACTCCAGCACGCCGGCCACGTTTCTTCTTTCTCCGTCTTGCGGGTAAACAGAACGGCGAAATAGCAAAGGGCCAGCTGCAGTCCGAGCTCGCACTCCGAAAAGTGGAATTAAAGTTCGTAAAATGATCCTTGCCAAGTGACAACTTAATGTCCAGAAGTGTCTGCCGGTAGTACTGAATAAACGACAATATAACATTGACAAAACAAGTAACGAACACAAAAAAGACAAACAAAAAGCTGGGTTTTTGCGGAGCTCTTGTCGACGCAGCCATCTCGTAGGCGCGCCGGAAGTCAAGAAGGATGCATCTGTTTTCAATCGTTAAAATAAACATTCCTCACAAATACATTTTCGTTGTAGGATTTATTATGACATTAGATTACAAGTAAACGATTTGTGGGTGAAATTATCATTACCTGTGGTTTCAAACCAGTGTAGCTCACTGCATTGCAGTAGCCTAGTCTAGTAGCTAACAAAAACATCTCCACAATTGTTTACAGTACTAGGAAGTCAAACGGCGGCACATGTTCGGCACTACTGTACCCTTACTTAAATAAAAAGTATTTCAATAGGTGAAACTATCTGACTGGTGACTACTAACCTGAAATCCATCGCCACAGCCTAAACTTTGTCAATCTGTTCATGAAAATAATTCATTTCAGCCTAGACCGTACAACGGAAGTAATGTTCAATCGAATTCAACCAACGCAATCGCTACCAAGACAGTGTAGTAGTAGTAGTAGCCTACAATTTACCGGGCCAGCTTCTCCTCTCAGCAGGGCTATATCGCATTTTGCCTTGTTACTGACAATGATCGCTACCACTGACATTTTTATGAATGAGTGATTTTCCCCTAAATAAATGTCAATCTTAGCCTATGGTACTATTTGAATCACAATTCCATCTGAGATAGCTACTGCTGGTAACGTCGTAGTTAAAATAAGCTTCAAATGGGGTTCTTTATTAATGAATGAATAGTAAGCTAAATGCCTGAAAATAGCACGAGAAGGGCAAAACTTACAATGACGTTTAAGTCATAGAGATTAGGTCCATTTTTACACCGGTCTGCCAAATGTATTCGTTTTGATTCAACTATGAGGTTGCTGATCACCATTCCCTCTTGCAGGGGAAGTAACAACTTTGTTGCACAAGCATTCTTTGTTAGCTACAAACTTCTGCTGGGCGTCTAGCATATGGTCTAGCTGGCTAATTGTTACTAAGTAACAACTTTGTTGCAGGACCATTCTTTGTGCATTGCGAGCTAACAGTGTCCGGTAGGCTTCTTCGCTATAAATGATGATGTCGCTATAAATAATGATGTAAACCGAGACCAACAAGCCCTTAAAGAAAATGTTAGGTCAAAGAAATAAAAGAAAAGTTTGAGGTTACTCTGAAAATTATTAATAAAATAGGCTAATGTAATAATTAATACGGCATTTATTCAAAAAGCAGCTAGTTTAGGAAAAAGAGCGCATGCATTCATTTAGGGCTATTTAGTTCCGTAACATACGTTGTGAATTTGTTTAGATTTCGTCGGAATCCATCATGGCAGACATTGAACATAAACTTATCCTGTTTTAACCCTTGTTTAAACTAGTTTAACTAATCCAGGGTTAAAATTAAGATGTGCAACACATCTCTGATTAATTATAAACCAGTTTAAACATAGATTTACTAACCCTAGATTAACTCTAAAACAGGATTAATTTAATCCATGTTGGTGCAACCCAGCCATAGAGTTGGTCCATCTTCGCACTCTGATACCGATCAACCAATGGGTTTAAGGTGACACCGTGACATTGATTGACAGCTTACCTCATTAGCTTAAGGACAAGGAAATACATAAATAAATACAGAAATAAATAAATACAGAAATAAATAAATACAGAAATAATTTTTATATTTATATATTTACATTTGTTTATGTATAAATAAATGTATTTATACATTTATTTATGTATTCATTTATTTTTTATTTTGGTAGGTTTGGTCCTCCATACCCTACTAGAATATTGCCATGGGGCAAAAATGAAATTAAACAGGAAAATGTATCTTGCTTTTTTACTCATTAAAATGTAACCTTAAGTAAAATTATCTCCCAAGTGGTTTGTTAACCGTACGTGTCAGATGTCAAAATGTAACATATGCTAATACAGATCTGTATCACACAAGTAGAGTATGATACTAATAGCCTGATTCAAGCATTTGGGAACAAGCCACAAAATCTGGTCTCCCTAAAGATTACTATTAATAGAACATGAGAGTGGAGATGAACCATTAGGTGTATCAGCTAACATTTCTGTGAGTGAACTTGATGCATTTATAACGGCACTTACTTAGAGCATTGTGGTAAAGAAATGCATCAAATCTTTATTAAAATAAAGCATTGTATTTCACAAACAAATTATATAAATCCACGTATCTGTTATTTAGTTAATTAACTATTACTACTACTGTTTATTGTTCACAATTTTGGTTACAAAAGGCCTTTAATGATGGAGCAAAAAGGAATAAAGAAAATCATGATAGTTAGGTTAGGCTTATCATACTATGCCCCAAAAAGAAATACTGAAATTCTACTTTGTCACTCTATTTCTTATCACATTTAATGCAAATTAAGTAAAAAAACAGTGCATATAGGAAAAACCCAAGTTGTAGCTACAGCATGTGGCATCATTTGGCATTAGTATGCTCCTGTAAAACTATGACTTCAATCTTCAATCTTGAGGTTTGAATCAATCATGTCACACCAACATTTATTTTTCTTCATTTTCATTATTAATCAATATGCTTTTCTGAAAAGCTGAGTATTTTTGGGGAGAAAATACACACGAGTATTTAATAGCAGCTATTTGTTTTCACTACCTGTCCCATCACCAGTTAGTGACTCATGAGTGGATGATTAGGTTTTTCAAATGAGTACATAAAGTGGAGTATCCAAGCACTGAATCACGTTGTAGTACCTTTGTTCAACAAATTAAAAACTATCAATAAAACATCTTTAATTTAAACTTTTGAAATTGTGCTGATTACAGCTGAGTTTACAGTGGAGTACAATACAGTACTGTGCATACCTTAAGTAAATATTCAGTAGTGACTTTGAGCAATTTTTCACATAACTGAAAAAGTCCAAGATATCTTAATTTCCATGAAAGGTCTGTTGAATGAATGGAATGCCAGCAAACAACCTACACACTGCTTTTTAGTGTTGTACCTGCAAGTATGTCATTTTGTTCCCTAAACCTTTCACTTAGGGCTGGGCGATATGGGTAAAAAAATGTCACGATAGATATTTATATTTCCATTTGATAACGATAGGTTAAGACGATAGACCACAGATCCGTAGTAGTAGCAAAATAACTCTCTTCCTCATCTTTTTCCCTACACTCGGCATAAAGTTTAGGCAGCGTGGTGTGAGAGAAATGCTTGCGGCCAGGGAGCACGTACCTGGGGTCAAGTAACTTGCTTTTTATCAATACCTTGGCGCAAACTCACACTTTCTGCATGTTCCAACGAGTGATTTAGCTTCAGGTGGTAAAAAAGGTTTGTCGTATTACAAGACTTGGTAGCCACCTGTTTGTTTACTACACAATTTGCACCGAACATTGCTCTGCTCTTTGTCGGATTTCAAAAAGCTAAACCACTTCCAAATAACTGAAGAAGACGAACCCTTTTTATCAATAATTTCTTCATTTGATGTTGCTCCCTCGCCATGGCTATCGCTGCCACTGTTTTCGTCAATAAGACTCATTTTACGCGGTTAACATTGGCTACTCCTAGGGATGGAGATTTGAACTGATTTCACTATTCGAATAGTATCCGAAATTATTTTTGAATATCCGGATAATCAATTTTTGTCAATGTGGTTCCGTTATGTAATTAGCCTGACGTGACGCAAAGCATAGAGTAAACACATCAACCACCACACATTCTGGCAATAATTGGGACTGTTAAATTATTAGATTAAATAAGGGTTGAATAAAGAAAACAAATGAAAGATCAATTTATTAACATGACGACAAGACAATGAACTTGAAGGAACGCTGCGTCTTCAGACGTAGGCTCTTAATTTGGCGGAAAAGCGATTAGCCTATTATTATGTGAAATAAAAAGTAGGCTACATTGGACTAAATTAAACACATTGGGTAGGCTATCCTCGATAAAAACGAAAGACACACATGGAGAAATATTGCATATTAACTTGGATATTAACTTGGAACCGGAATCCTATAGGATACGGTGCGCCACCACACAATGCAAACATAAGCAGCCGATTACGCTAGCTCTACATGCTACTGGTAAGAAAACAAATAAGCCACAACTGCATTAGCCATACGCATGTTTATTCAGGAAAATTAGCATGTAAACATGCTCAGGGGAGAGGCGAGTACGGAGTCGATTTACGAGCAGGCCGGCGTAGAAAAGACTGTATGAACTGAGGTTGCTGCGAGGTACTGCTTAGCCAGGACACTATGCTTCTTGTAGCGCCAAATGAAATGAAAGGAGACTCGCAGCAGAACGCAGGCGTAGCCTACCTTTTTGATGTTTTCATCATTTCTAACGTCACAACTATTAGAATTCACAACACGACGCAACGGTTTTTCATTATTATTATTATTTTTTATTAAACTACGCTCATAAGTATTCGAAAAAAGTATTCGAATACTAACTTACTTTAGGATATCCGGATATTCGATTAACCACGCCCATCCCTAGCTACTCCACTTGCGGTGCTCAGTCAGTATATTTTAGTGAGCGTACGTAGGCTACCATTTCTCAGCAACTTCCTGCTGCATCACAGAAATTAAATGGACTGCTGTTCCTTATTATTCTCTGTCAACATTATCAATATTATTGAAAATGAATTTATGTTACGATATCTTTATTGAGGGAAGTCATTACTTTGATAAATCGATTTAAAAAAATATCGCCCAGCCCTACTTTCACTCCATTCATAGCTTAAAGTTTCACTTCAGTCCTAAAACCACTCTAATATTGCTAACACTGCCTTATGCAAGGCTCCTACCGCGTTACTACTGAGGTCACTTCTTTCCCTTGTAAACATCTTTGAGTCTGCGTAACTCCCCTAAGACGCGGGCCCTAAACTGGGTCCAGTCCTCATCTTGATATTGCTGGAGACCCAGGGCCTGGTGAAGATCCACTGAGTGGATCCGCAGGAAGGGATTGTACTCCTTCTCCTCTCCTATGGTGGAGGGGCTCTGTATGAAGAGGGATACACACACAGCAAATATGTCACATTATATGTTGATTCTACTGTTGATATCATATTATCTAGGTACATATTCTATATAAATGGCCTTGTGAAGAGTCGATTGATTCGGTCTGAAAGGTTTCTTTCATGTTCATGTCTTCACGTCTTGTATATATTACAATATACTATAATGGTATGTTTCATCATCATAGCTTCGTAGCAATTGATATGCACAATGTTAGCCATGAAACTGTTCACAGAGCTGCATTGCTGTGCATGTAGTTCCACCACTAGTCCAACCTAGTGATGAGAATGCAGAGAAGATGGGGGCAGGGAGAATGAATAAGTAACCTTCCAGTGAGCCTTTAGGGCCTCATTTACTAACATTGCTACCGCAGCTTAATCAGCGCCTTACTCCGCCCTTTAGTGTTAATTAGCTCGCCGTTAAAAGACGGGATAAATCGCCTGCATGTTACTGCCACCATGGATGATTCGAGGAAAAGAAAAAGAAGGTTCAGCGAACAGGAGAGAGAAATATAATAGTTAGTTAAAGCTAACTAGGGCTGTCCCCGACTAAGATTTTCTTTGGTCGACCAAGACTCGACTAAAACGTCAGAAAATCGACTACTCAAACTTTGAAGCGCTTAAAAAAAATAAGTACAAACTATTTCGCAATCTGACTCAATGGCTGCTGGACAAATCAGCTGCTGGTGAAATCAGTTTCATATTCGAGATTCAACAGACATTCATATTCGTACCTCCGTTCAGGCTCCGCGTCATATTTAGGGACCGGGGTAAAAGAGTTGACGGTCCAATTTTTTTTTCAATATCTTTGTCAAAATACACCATACCAACTTCAATTTTTTTCAACATTCTTCTACTACTGACTGACCAATTTGTCCAAGCTTTGGTTTGGTGATAATGTTGATTATTGATTAACCCATAGCCAATAAGTCAATAAAAACACCAATATTTCAGTATTTCCTCAATATCTTTGTCAAAAATGAACATAGAAACATCAGACCTGTTTCACATTCTTTTACTCCTAGCTGACCAAGTTGTCCAAGCTTTGGTTTGGTGATAAAGTTGATTATTGATTAACCTATATTGCCAATAAATCAATAAAAACACATATTACAGTGTTTCCTCAATATCTTTGTCAAAAATGAACATAGTCGGGGACAGCCCTAGAAGTTTCTAAGATTTTCTTTGGTCGACCAAAACTCGACTGAAACGTCTGAAAATCGACTAATCGAACTTTGAAACGCTTAAAAAAAAAAATAAATACTGACATTTTCGAGATCTGACTCAATGGCTGCTGGACATTGCAGAATCAGCCGCTAATAGCCTACTAATATTAAGACTCGTATCACCAGTCCTGTTGGAACCGAATGCGGATGGCATTTATTATCTCTTACAATGTACTACAAATTTTAAATATTGTTTGTTTAACATGCAAATCATCAGAGCGCGCTTATCACTGCCTGAACTTGCAGCATGCGAACTTACGTAGAAGCTGAGTGGGGAACGTGTGATTCTTATAATAGGCATATTTCTTTTTCAACCCAGTGCGTTAGCATGAGTGAAGTAGGGCTAGACCAACTAACGTTTTTCAGGTGGTAGGCTACATCATTTTCGACGTTGAACTATGACAAATAAACCGTTGTTGGCAGAGTTTGCATTCAACGTTTTTCAAGTCACCCGGTACTTTGTAAATGTAAATGTGCTTTAATGAAATGTCGCCATACCACAGATGTCTTTAGTCTGTCTGTAGTTCTGCAGCCAAATGTGCTCGTGCCGTGTGCAAAATACCAAACCAAAACAAAGCGCATATTAACGAGAGGGAAAACAGTAACACCTTTTCTTTTAAATTATATATTTTTAGAGTTGGTTTATTTGTCTTAAATAATATAATCTACAATTTCTGTTGAACATTTCGTTAATTCAGCAATGATGACACAAGCGGGAATCAGATCTCACACTGCCATATGGCAGCTCGACTAAAACAATCTAAGTCGACCAAGAGCATATCGACCAGAAAATCGACTAGTCAACCAAGTGGGGACAGCCCTAGAAACTTCAGACTTGTTTCACATTATTCTAATACTAGCAGACCAACTTGCCCAGCTTTGGTGATAAAATTGATTATTGATTAACCTATATTTCCAATAAATCAAGAAAAACACCAATATTTCAGTGTTTCCTCAATAACTTTGTCAAAAATTAACATAGAAACTTCAGACCTGTTTCACATTATTCTACTACTAGCAGACCAACTTGTCCAAGCTTTTTTTTGTGATGAAGACGATTATTGATTAACCAGGGCCATAGCCAATAAAAACACAAATATTTCAGTATTTTTTGTCAAGTTTGCTGACGACACAACCATCGTGGGCCTCATCTCTGGCAGTGACGAGTCAGCCTTCAGAGAGGAGGTTGACACCCTGACATCATGGTGCCAGGACAGTAACCTCTCTCTCAACATTAGCAAGACCAAGAAGATGATTGTGGACTATCGGAGGCGGCAGGAGGAGGAGCATGCACCCCTGCTCATCAACGGATCTGAAGTGAAGAAGAGCAGCTGCTTCAAGTTCCTCGGGGTGAACATCAGCAACGACCTCACCTGGTCTGTTCACACGGACAAGGTGGTCAAAGCGGCCCGTAAACGCCTCTTCTTCCTGAGGAGACTGAAAAAGTTTGGTATGGACTCTGTCATCCTCACTAACTTTTACAGATGCACTATAGAGAGCATTCTGAGTGGTTGCATTACAGTGTGGTATGGGAGCTGCACAGACAGGGGCCACAAGGCCCTACAAAGTGTGGTCCGTTCCGCTGAATTCTTCATCGGCAGGAAGCTCCCAGCCCTACAGGACACCTACCATACACGTTGCCTCAGGAAAGCTGGCAGGATTCTAAGAGACTGTTACCACCCATCCTTCAGTCTCTTTACCGTTGCCTTTTGGCAGGCGTTACCGCAGCATCCGGTCGCGCACACGCAGACTGGACAACAGTTTCTACCCAAGGGCCATCAGGCTTCTGAATGGACACTGATATGGACATTGATTCACTGCACACTAGTCACTTATACACTGTCACTATCAGTAACATTGCACTACTGTACCTCACTGTACTTCGCCATCAGGCTCCTGTATGGTCATTGACATAGACACTGATCTGCAATTTTGCACTACTGTACTGTACTCCACCTAGGTTAGAATAGGTTATAGCGTTGTAATAGGTAATATTTGCATTTAGGGTTAGTAGAGTGTATTATTTATTGTTATCTGTATATTTAGGAAGTTTTAGTATTAGGGTTAGTATAGTCAATTATTTATTGCTATCTGTATATTTAGGAAGTTTCACTTATTTAAGCTCAGCATAGATGTCAATTATGTTCTCTGTACTTATATGTTATGTTATGCCAGGGTTGTCTTGTCCTAAGAATTTCAGTGCCCAGTCTGACCTTGTGATGTTCTGTGTACTGGACAAATAAAAGACTTGAACTTGAATTTCCATAAAATATAAGTTTGAAGTTTCTATGTTCATTTTTGACAAAGATATTGAGGAAATACTAGAAAATGTGTGTTTTTGTTGATCTATTGGCTATGGGTTAATCAATAATCAACTTCATCACAAAACCAAAGCTTGGACAACTTGGTCAGATAGTAGTAGAAGAATGCGCAACAAGTTTGAAGTTTTTATGTTCATTTTTGACAAAGATATTGATGAAATACTGAAATGTGTTTGTATTGATTTATTGGCTATGGATTAATCAATAATAATCTTTATCACCAAACCAAAGCTTGGACAACGCGGTGTTCTAGTATAAGAAGAATGTGCCACAAGTTTGAAGGTTCTATGTTCTTATTTGACCAAGATATTGATGAAATACTGTAACATTTGTGTTTTTCTTGATTTATTGGCTATGGATTAATCAATAATCAACTTTATCACCAAACCAAAGCTTGGAAAACTTGGTCAGATAGTAGTAGAAGAACGTGAAACAGGTCTGAAGTTTCTGTGGTCATTTTTGACAAAAATATTGAGGAAATGCTGGAACATTTTTGTTTTTCTTCATTTATTGGCTGTGGGTTAATCAATAATCAACTTTATCACCAAACCAAAGCTTAGACAACTTGGTGTGCTAGTATTATAAGAATGTGCAACAAGTTTGTAGGTTTTATGTTCTTTTTGGACCAAGATATTGATGAAATACTGGAAAATCTGTGTTTTTATTGATTTATTGGCTATGTATTAATCAATAATCAACTTTATCACCAAACCAAAGCTTGGACAACTTGGTCAGATCGTAGTAGAAGAATGTGAAACAGGTCTGAAGGTTTTATGTTCATTAATGACAAAGATATTGAGAAAATGCTGAAATCTGTGTTTTTATTGACTTATAGGCTATGGATTAATCAATAATCAACTTAATCACCAAACCAAAGCTTGGACAACTTGGTCAGATAGTAGTAGAAGAATGTGCAACAGGTTTGAAGTTTATATGTTCATTTTTGACAAAGATATTGATGAAATACTGAAATATTGGTGTTTTATTGATTTATTGGCTATGGGTTAATCAATAATCAACTTTATCACCAAATCAAAGGTTGAGGAAATACAAAGATATTGAGGAAATACTTGAAAATGTGTGTTTCTATAGATTTATTGCTATGGCCCTGGTTAATCAATAATCGTCTGTATCACCAAACCAAAGCTTGGACAACTTGTTCAGATAGTAGTAGAGGAATGCGAAAAGGAATGCGAAGTTTAATGTTCCTGTGTTAATTTTTGACAAAGATATTGATGAAATACTGATGCAGTGCGATTCGACGCGATACGATTCAATGAGATGCAAAGGGAATATGATGCAATGGAATTTAATATGGTCGGCTACATTATCATTTATTTCTTTGACAGACTGCAAATCATCAATTAACTAAACAAGTGAAAGTTTTATTTCACATATTAAACAAAGTCTCTGACAATAGATAAAATAACATCAGTCCTGGACCTTGACCTGTTGTATGTGTTCTCTGAATGTAAAAATGGGTAAACTATTACTGGCAGTCACAAGCTGCTGTAAACACTGTCATAACACCACACACTAAATTGCACTCATACGTCCTACTTTAAGGTTTTTTTCAATGACTCAGCTATCTATCGTCTTTGTCGTACACAACAGGGATTTTTGCTTCCTATTCTTGCTAGGGGTACCGGTGAGGCAAGCTAGCCACTGACTGTAGCCATAGCTGAATCCAAGGGGGAGGCAGACATCTCCACACAAATACCATGTAGCCTCTTCAGGTGACTACCTAAATTAGCCGTGCTGCCTGTGTACTTTATAGCATGTAACTCTTCCTCTGCCATGATAACACTCGCCCGAACACGCCTCCAACTCGCGCTAAACTTGGCCGAGAGACTTCACGAGAATCGGACACTGACAGCAGTGGAGAATGAGAGCACGCTTAAGAAACGTTCTAAATATAAATCGTTGGTCACAAATCATTGGTCAAATGTGTATATACTAAAGGTGTTCGCATACACATAATTCTATATAAATATTTAGGATTATACCGATGCAAAGATGTTAGAAACGATGCATCGCGATTTCATCCAACGTTGTATCCGGTGCACACTTTTTTGATTCGGGCCATCGCATCGTGAGCTTTTATGCCGATGCACCGATGCGAATCGGTGAATCTTCCCATCCCTAATGCATATCATCAGAGCCCGCTTATCACTGCCTGAAAACATGCAAACTTACGTAGAAGCTTGGCCAGAGAAGATAATGGCCGGGTTTCCCAGATTTGTTAAGAAGCTCTTAGCGATAACAATTTCATTCGATTTGGATGTGATTTGTATAATAGGCTAATTTTTCAACCCAGCGCGTTAACATGAGGGAAGTAGGGCTAGACCAACTTCCATTTTTCAGGTGGGAGGCTACATCCAATTCGACGTCGAACTATGAAAAATAAACCGTTGGTTGCAGAGTTTGCCTTCAACATTTTTCGAGTTACCCGGTACTTTGTAAATGTACTTTAATGAAATGCTGCCATACCACAGATTTCTTTGCCATTTTGACTAATAACACCGACAAAGTAGGCTATGGCAGAGTTTGTAGTTCTGCAGCCAATTGTGCTCGTGCCGTGTGCAAAATACCAAACCAAAACAAAGTGCAGATTAACGAAAGGGAAAACAGTAACACCTTTTCTTTTAAATTCTATATTTATAGAGTTGGTTTATTTGTCTTAAATAATATAATCTACAATTTTTGTTGAACATTTCATTAGTTCAGCAATGATGACACACTGCCATATGGCCTAAAAAAATCTTAGTCGACCAAGAGCATATCGACCAGAAAATCGACTAGTCGACTAAGTGGGGACAGCCCTACAGCTTACATTAACATGTTGCAAGGAAGAAATACACCTCTCCACCCATCTCTTTGCGGCACACACCCACTTTCCCTTATACCCTCCCAGCAGAGGTAATCTGCGTTTTTACTCAAGTGCGCTGCCTTTGTAAATACGGTTTTATGTCTGAGGCCCTTAATGAGCCAGTATTCTCAGCTGAAGCCAGTCCCTTTGGGCGGGCATGGTAGGAAAGCAATGGCTGTGATGAGGATTGTTCTCACCGTGCATAGCTTCTGACCTCTCTGTTGTTGCACCCACTGATACTTATTTTCCCTGGCAGTGTTCCGAGGCTCTACCTCAGCAGCAAACAGCAGGTTATCTTCTGCATACTCATGGCCTAGGAAATAAGAGGTAACTTCACCCACATACAGTCAAACACACAAACCCTAGAGTTATGACACTGCGTCTCCTTAATACTGAAGCTCAAATCAAGAGTTTCATACCCGGCCAGAGAAGGGTTTCATCGCTTAAGGAGCCGACTGTGTCAAGAGAAGACAGCATTGTTGTAGCACTGCCTTCAAACATCCTCCCTGTAGGCAAAAACATCCTTGGTGAGATTCAAGTAACACAAACAGCTAATGACAACATTGCGGCAGAAGTCAAAGGCAAGAAGTATGATAATTCTTTCATTCTTTAAAACAGTAATCAGTGTCTGTGAATATGATGAACACTGCTAGTTTTTGGCAAACATGACATGTGGAAGTCATGTGTCACACATCCTGTAGTAGCCTGTGCAGACGAACTGGGCACATTGTAAAACCATCACATGACCACAAATTAACAAATATACGTATTTTATGGAAATAGTATGTGCATGTAAAAGTCTTTCCATGTGAACTATAACGCCTCTTCACTATTTAGGTCTACCCAACCTAGACTATACAGAATGTAGACCCTGGCCCTACCACATCCACAAAGGAAGACAAGGTCTCCAGAGAATAGGCTGGAAGGTGCTCTGATGGCCCGTCCATCCAGGAGGTAGATCATGTGACCAACGGTGTGTCCAGGGGTGAAGAGGGCCCTGAAAGTCATGCGCCCAACGGTCACACAGTCCTTGTCTGAGAGGGGGCTGGAAACACACAAAGACTTTTGAGACTTCTCACCAAAAGAACGAAAGGGAATTTTTGATTAAGACATGTTCGTAGGTACTTAGTAAAAAGTAGCCTCAACTTTCCTAGACCTTTAGCTACGGCACTAATGCTGAAGGCTCGCTGATATAGCTGTCTGTCTTACTAGAACGGCGTATGTATGCATTGTTGCTAACGTGTGCTAAAGGTTGTGACTGTGTGTGTATGTGAGACAGACTCGTGAGTGACGGAGACGGAGGGAGAGCAGGGAAGGAAATGCAGCTGAACAAATATGCTGCGTGTTTACTTTTTTTTTTACGAAACGCAATATGTGGCGGCCTGTGTTGATTCTGTGGCGCACCGCCACAAATTAGTCAATGTGTGGGAAACACTGGATTTATACTGGGGCACGTGCCCCAGTAAAAAGGGTCTAACAACGCCCCTGGTGATCAGGTTTTCAAATAATACAGCGTACAACTCAGCTAGTAGCTAATCAGTGCGACTAGAGTGTGTGCATGTGTGTGCGCGTGTGCAGTTTGTGTGTGTGTTGGGGGGGTGGGTGGCACTTAAAGATTAGCCTTGGGGCCCGTGACCACCTTCATGCGCCACTGCCCACACAAAACACAAGTCATGTGTCTTCTGTCCAACAGACAAATATTGGACGTAAAGTGTCTGCACTTTGGGAGTCAAATGGCTAAGCGGTTAGGGAATCGGACTAGTAATCTGGAGGTTGCCAGATTGATTCCCGGCCGTGGCAAATGACGTTGTGTCCTTGGGCAAGGCACTTCACCCTACTTGCCTCAGGGGGAATGTCCCTGTACTTACTGTAAGTCGCTCTGGATAAGAGCGTCTGCTAAATGACTAAATGTAATGTAAATGTAAATATATATTAGACCCACCAGATTAGATCAGATTACATTCTTAATTTTTTGCAGTAGTTAAGGTTTTAGTACAGCATATAATTGTTGTCATGTGTGGCCTGTGGGTTATACAAGTTCTTTTTATATACTAGGAGTGGTTAGGATCTATTTGGTTATCTCAATTCGGATAGGATAAAACAGCATGTTCTTTGGGGGGGTTAATTTAATTCCTATGACAACCCCTGATGTCCACTATCCCTTTTTCACTGTGGTATTTGTGTTTAGTGCATCCTTGTAAATGTATTTTATACCTTTTTTTGGCATTATAGCCATGTTATCTTGTCAACAGGTGGATTATGTTATGTTACCCTACGTACCCCTAGGTTATTATGTGGTGTTGTAACATAATTTGGTTGCAGAGGATAGCCACACAGAGAGATTATTACGTGTTGCTGTGTTTGTATGGATTTGGTAAAGCAAATTGATCCTTCACCTGTATTGCTCCATCATTTTCACCCCTGATGCCAGCCAAGTTAATATCAACAATCCTTCTCTATCAGTGAAGTGTGTCAGAATAGATTAAATCACCAGAGACCTTAATACACCTGCATGACTCCATACCAGAATGCAGAACAAGCCATGCAATTCACCCTCATAACGTATTCCGTGCATGACAACTACCTTTCATGATGCAGGTCATCTTAGGAGCTGTGCACAGAGAACCCAACACACGCCATAGAGATAGGATCTGAATTCACAAAGCTGTGTGGTCTGCCCTTACTGTGTGAGTCCCGGAATGTTATCAGTTGCATTCCCATACACCCGGCAGGAGTTGTGGAGCCTTTTCAGGCCTTTGTTACCCCCACTGTGGTCCCTGGAAAGGATACAGAGATCAGCAAGCACACTATGAATACTGGTTTTCCACACACTAATCTAATACATTACATGATCCATTACGACCACACAACACCATGGATAATCTGTGTACTTGAAAAGAGTGTTTAATGTCTGTGGTCACAACATAATGTTCTCACCAGTGTTTATGCGTGCAGAAGATGGCTTCCAACATAACCCCTTCCTTCTCCAGGAATGCCTAGAAGACTTACAGAGGTTAACTGGTTAACCAATAAGCAACATCAGTGCCATATGGGCCAACTGCCACAACATCCTGCAACAGCAACAGATGGATACAAAACACTAACTAGACACAACTTAATGATAACCTAATAACAATGTTTGGAGAGTGCAATGGGGAGTGTTTTGAGAGGACTGACTGAACTTCTATCTGAGCAGTCATTGTGTATTGCTGGGACAGAGGCCAGAGTGGCACAGGAACCAATCAAAAAGGGTCTTGTGTGGAAGAGGAAGTGCTACTGGCAAGACAGATAAACACGAATTACCGCTTGAGCAGTCACTGATGACTCTTTGGCCTGGTTTACTTTATTAACATGTAATAACCCTGTTTTGTTGCATAAGACTAGATGGGTCATCATTGAGAGTTGTACCTGGAATAGAATAGAGGCCCGCCATTAGGATTAAAATCACCCACCTGAACTGCTTCTGGATCTGCAGGGTCCACTACTACAGCCACACTGGATTCAGTATCTATTATAAGGTAGCTGTAGTTGTCGGAGAGAACTGAGATGGGTATGATTTTAATACCTGTGGGGGAAAGGAGGGTGGACAGTGAGAGGTGAAGTTGACCTGAATTAAATAGCTGCAGCTTTAAAAACACACTTACGGACCATTGAATTCCATTGGCTGTGTCCTAGAATGGCCGGTGGGAAATTGCTCTCGAGCCTTCCTCATTTGCCTTTTGTAGTACATGTAACCCAGTTTGGTTCTGGTGTATAACGTGTATCTATAGCACAGTCAAAATGGCAGGTAATTGTATCACCAAATAATAACTGGTATTACAGTAGTGACAGCAAGTATACTAAGGCTGTTCAGAGAGCATAGTTAGATATGGGTTCGTAGTTAGCTAGCTAGCTACAGTAGCGGCTGACTTGCAGCAGTAAATGGAAGTGCTGACTAGCATGAACGGTATCACAACATAAAACAGCATACTGCTCCACAAATCAACTCACGCAATCCGAAACAAT
Organism: Hypomesus transpacificus; assembly: GCF_021917145.1. Taxonomy (NCBI): domain Eukaryota; kingdom Metazoa; phylum Chordata; class Actinopteri; order Osmeriformes; family Osmeridae; genus Hypomesus; species Hypomesus transpacificus. The sequence continues at coordinate 9,306,068 of NC_061082.1, forward strand.
GGCCTCTCCGTGCGTGCCATTATCTTCTTGAAAAAATTGATCCAAGCAATGCGTCCTATTTGCCTGTACCTAAGAATTAAACTTAACACTGTAAATGATGCAGTTGTAACCAGGAAAACTGACCAGTCAGGGAACGTCATAGCTACGTAGGCGCATCCGTAATAACGCAATTTTCACCACTATCATCATTCTGAAATTAGCTGTGTCTCATCCGTGCCAATTAACATATATTATATTTTTTGTATTTGCTCTACCTGAAATACTTGAGCAATGTATGCAGGCACACCGTTGTATTTCCATGCTTGGATATTTTTCTTTAGGAAAATAGACCACGGATGATATTATGGTCTATAGCGGCTCCTACCGGTTTCTTCTGTTGTAGACAGTATTTTAACACGAGAAATGATGGAATGAGCCTGTCTACGGACTTTTTTGCATAACCTAAACGCAATTTCCTTCTATCTAGCTGACTATTATTGAGATTTTAAGTTCCCAATTAAAAAGTAAATTGGTTCAACTCGGATAAAATAGTAGTAGTAGTTTGACTAGTGCTAAGTTAATTGTATTGAAGTCAAAAAATGTCCCGAGGTAACCTGTCATCTGCTGATAGCGGACACGGGACTAGGATAGCCCTATCCCATTACAGTTGGGAAATGTGGGTGACCAGTCTAGTCATAGATCTGCAGACTGCCACCTTTTGAAGAAAAATAAATAAAAATACGATCGACGAGTCTCACGTTAGGCTCTCATCGCCCAGCAGGCGATATAAATAGGGTAAGTCGGCCCAAAGGCCAACTAATTCACAATATTGTAAGTTTTTGTTGCAACGCTGTCTTTCGTGAAAGCAAATTGTTGGTTGTTTTTACGTCTGTCTACTTAAATGTACATTTAGTGCTAAGACTATATAAACAAGTGAATAGCTTTTTCTAGCCTGCTGACCATTTGAGGCATACTTTAAATAAAGCATTATAATGACAATGTGTAATGACCAGCCTTGGTCCGAAAGCAACAGGCATGCAATGACGTTACAGAATCTATATCGTTTATTCAAGTTAACAAAGGCTACTGTTTGGCCGTAGCCTACGCCAAATCAACTAGCAGACTCGTACTCGTATTAGGACACACAGAACAATCGCGACCAGCTCTCTTGAAACCCAGGCGTAAAAGAGAGCTAAAAACGTTAAACCTGGTCCTAACAATGCCCCATCCCTTCAGCCCAACCCCCCTCCCATGTCCCTCCACCAACCACCAGGATGCCCTGCAACCGAACATTCTGTGCATTCCTGTGATTGGCAGATAGCAGGTTGATCGGCATGTTAGACCCCGCAAACACTGAACAATGGCCACAAAACTCAACAGCCCAACATGTCACACACATATCTGTGCGGGTCGCTACAATATCATAAAAAAAAGACTCATACATGTATTACCACATCACTTCTTACTCACCCAGGTGTCCATCTCCCATATAAAAATGGCAAAAGCTAATTTGCCCCCAACTTATGAAGATTCCCTACGAGGCCCCAGGTACGATAACTACCCACAGCAGTCTGGATATGGACTCCCAGGGTATGGTGGTCCGCTACCCCAACCCCCTGCCTACATCTCCGCCCCTGGCTTGTCCACCCCCCAGTACCCAGGGCATGCTGGCTTATACCCTGGCACGAGGATGACCCCGTGCTACACTGCCTCGGGCCTCCCCAGTATTATACCAACAGCACCACTGGGGATGCCAACCAGCACAGGTCCGGAATAATACAAGACGTTACACTTGTTGCTTTTTTTACATCAAAATCTCAGAGTAGTTTTGTGTAACTCCATAGTGTTATCATCCAGGATCCTGCCTCCATTTTCCTACTTTAATGAATAACCGTATTCCCTCAACTGGATGTATTGTTTTTTCTGCAGGAGACATGGATGAATTTGCATATGATAGAACATGGGAGAGCACAGCGATTCGACATGGATTCATCCGAAAAGTATGACACCTTAAAAGTTGTAGTGACATTTTGATAATGGTTAGCAGGAATATAACGACTGTGGTCTCATTTTTGTGTTTGTGTCAGGTATACATGCTTTTGGCTGCCCAGCTTGCAGTCACTGTCTCAATTGTTGCTGTGTTTACATTTGTGTAAGTTTCACAAAACTTTTTACAATATATTTATTTAAATGTAAATAAACATTTCACACTATTATGCTACAATAGGTTGTTTTTATAGTGTTCATCCTTCAATATTGGTGGCATCTTAACATCTGTCAATAGAGTAACGTTTTTTTTGTTTTTGACAGTGAACCAGTGCGCATGTTTGTCATCAGAAACCCATCAATTTACTGGGCATCACTGTGAGTTATTCAGTGAGGAAGATACAGTCTGTATACATATAATCAATTATGATGACTTGATTAGTTAATATAGGCTACTGTGTGTAGTATGACCATCTTTCATGTTGAGACATCTTCCTCTTTTTGCAGAGGTGTTTATTTTGTTACCTACTTAATTCTTGTCTGCTGCAAAGGCCCAAGGTAAGCTCAGAGCAAAACACATAGTGCTCAAAACAGAGAACCACTGCAAAGCACACAGTTCCCAACATCAGAGAACCACAGCTCAACCAATTAATGTTCTCTTCTCAGGAGACGCTTTCCATGGAATCTACTACTTCTGTTTGTTTTTGTAAGTATTTACTACAAAGCCGGATTTAGGGTTTTCAGTGTCACAACGGTGGTTCACTTCTTACCAGGATAGATCACCATGGTAACTCATGCTGTACACCCAGAGCCATAGAGAAAAGCCATTTCCCTCTATGGCTCTTTGCACACCTAACCTGCTATGGAGCAGGTTTTGTTCGAGATAAAGCACCGCCTACTGACCAACCAAAATCGTCTTGGAAAATTGCTTCATCATTTGTCGAAGATATCTTGGATCTAATTGGATTGAAAACACTATTGTATTCAGAGTCAGATCTACTACTGCCTTAATCAGTGATATTGAGAAGGCCATTAACTTACGCATTCGGCGATTTTCTCCCAACATTCCTTTCTTTTTCTGGAAGCCGGAACAGTGTTGCTTTTTGCTTGAATTATGCTCTTAAACGCATCGTATTTGTTAAATATTTAGTTTGTACTTCTGTGAAGTACGGCGCTCTAGACCAGTCCATGTTTTTAATCGCTCGGGGAAACCTGGTTTAGCGGGATTGTTAGGTTTAGTGAAGCAAGATAACGAGGATATATCCGGGGCGTGCCCAGGTTAGATAGATATATGGATAAATATATACAGGCAGACAGATACACGGATAGACAGAGAGGTTGTTAGTGAATACAATCAGGCTATACAAATATAACATGCAAGTTATTCACAGACACGTAGGCCAAGAGACATGTAGCCTACAATACTAGCTTATGGGAGGTTACATTTGAAAAGTAATCAAATTTTTCCCTTGCAGTAACCTGCTCACAACTATGGTCAAATAGCCAGAAAACATACAGTCATGTTACATTCACTAACTGATGTTTTATCTTTTAGACTCTGGCCATGTCATACATGACTGGATCAATAGCCAGGTTTGTTTTTAATCATCTAACAGTAACTCAATGCGAACTACAAAGAATCAGAAATGTTCTGCAATATTAATTATTTACAATTTCTGTCATAAAACATGCATTATTATGTTATCCTTCTTACAGTTACTATGAGACCAAAGCAGTGTTTCTGGCCCTTGGAATTACTGCAATAGTGTGCTTTGCTGTCACCACCTTCTGCTTCCAAACGAAGGTAGATTCGAAGATGATCCTGTTTTCCTACAAACTCAGTAGTCTGTGAGGCTGAGTGAGAGCTTGTCATTGTAAGCTGTGTAAAATAACTCCTTTGTCTAGTATTACAATGAAGAGCTGGTTTAAATATTCATGGAATTTGGAGTTAGGTCTGATGTGAGTGTCCCTCATGAGACTTGGCTTGTATATACATGTACACACATGATATATACAGTATCAAACCTCAATTTTAAGATGGATTTCCATTGCTTTCAAATGATATTTTGTGTAAACCTTTTATGCATCTGATTGATAGTTATTTTACTGTCCTTGAGAAATGTGTTATCTTTTATTGTGATGTCTTCTAAAAGGTGGATTTCACATCCTGCGGTGGGCTCTTCTGCATTCTCGCAATTGTTGTCATGGTTACGGGGATCATCACAGCCATCATGCTCTCCTTCCAATATGTCAGTATGAACTCACATCCTATAATGATCTCACAATACTCACACACAATCGTAAATGGAAGGAGCATCTTTGCATGTCGGAGGTCTGAGATCTCGTTTATACTTTCACCCGACAGGTACCGTGGCTCCATATGCTCTACGCTGCCATTGGTGCTATAGTTTACACACTGGTGAGTTCACACTCACATCTGGCGGGCTGCTCTGGAAGCCACGGAGACTCATCCATAACCCTAACTTCTGTCAAACTAGCGCCGTGGTATGAGAAGATACTCTTTAGGATTCCTCCGTCAGGAAGACACCTATTGTTATGAGGGTTCCTCTGGTAGGAGAACCCTATTGTTATTGGTGGTATTATAGGTGGCCAAGCCGCGAAGCGGCGAAGCCACACTTAAGTGTTTCTACTTATTAGGATTACTCCGTGAGGAGGAAACCTATTGTTATTGGTCGCCAAGCAGTGAAGCTGCGGAGCAAATCAAGACTAGCGTGTCCAGTAAGTAATGTCACATTAAATAATGTATTTAAACTCAAGCTTATGTGGTGCGTCGCTGTCTTCAATGCCACAACCTAAACTTCTAGGGTGTCTACAGATGTAAACAAGTTAAATTAAGACTTTTTAAGACCCTTTAATACAATTTTCCAATTGAAATTAAAGACCAAATTTACCATGGAAATACAAATAAAATGTGGAAATATACAGTCATCTTCCCAAACACTGATGTCTGTTCAATATGAACAGTATGGTAAAATGACAACAATCGGTTGAGTTTAAGAACATTGACTAAATGTGTGTAATGCGAAAGGATAACACAGAAATGTGATTGCTGTACTAAATTATAGTTTTTATTACACAATGGTGGAGCAGAAACTAGCAATTCCATGAATCCCATGGAAACAAAGACAAATGTGTGAGATGAACTGATGTGGAGCACAAATCATCCAAGAAGCGGTACTTCTCTTGAGTGTTTTTTATTCAGATGACTAATCATTGGATTCAGGTCAAAAGTTCATAACTTGAACTGGTTTCATAACTTAAGACACTACAAGTCAGCAGCTTGGAATGCTGGGACATGGAAATGATTAAAAATTTAGACTTTCATCAAAGCAAAAATGCTGGTTTGTCCTTTTTCATCAATTTCCTCAAAAAAGCAGTCTGCATAGCTACTGTGTCTGTGGGGTGACTGTCTGTCTCTGGAGGGCTGGCAGGCAGGGGCAAGAAGGGCCTGCAGGCAGGCAGTCAGGGCAGGCCAGCTGGATGGAGCTGTCCTGGGGTCAGGGCTGAAAAGAAGCTGTCCAGCTGGAGGGGGGTAGTCCAGCAAGGGATCTGTTTTTCTCTCAGCATCCTCTGTTGAACTCTGTTGAGCAGGCCTCTGCATGACCCTCCAGACCTGTAAAAGTGAAGAAAGGATCCATGTCAGTAGTGAAAAATGAAGCTTTTTAGATCTACACTTGACATAAACTACAGTTTTGGCTGTGAAATGCAGTGGCATTACTTGAACTTGAATCCAAATGTGTTGACCTGATTGAGACCTGGCCATGCAAAGTCACTCCAAACATTTGGCTCGATTACAGGCTCTGGCAAGCGTAATTAGCTCTAAACTGGTCAATATACACATCGGACCAAAGACCAGCTCGACCTTTGCCTGTAAACAGTGTAGCGGGGTTTCCTCGTGTTAAAATAGAAATACTTAATTTATCATAAAGTTCGGGGGACCACCCTAATGTTGGTGTAGGACATTAGGGAATCCTATATTTAACATGCAATAATCAGTCTTATCTTTAGGAATGAATTTGTTCGAAGTGTAGAGCCAATCGTAACATCAGTGAACACGCACGTCAAAATATCTTTACAATGAATTTATTCAAGTAAGGTAAACAGATCTTATGAACAAGTTAAATTATGGGTTTGATGTTGAGTTTCAATAAACAGATGTTGATGTTGGTTTCAATAAACAGAATGAAATGGTCTTACTTATAGAAAGACAGAAATTGTATGGATCAGAAATCATAAACAGAGCTCACGCCAATGCCAAGTCGGGTAGGAAAGAGCGTTAGCCATAGTTACGTTTGATCAGGGGTTGATCAATGAGGCTGAGCGCGGTTTGCGCCAAAGGTCCATTTGAAAGCGCGGCTGCACTGCCGGGTCATGTGTCTGAGTCTGCGGGATCTCAGTCAAGTCGCAATAATGATTGCGTTTTTGGTTCTTCTTTTGAAACATCCAGATAGTGTCGCGGCCACTATAAGTTGAATCTCAGGAGAAGCTGGGCGACGTCCTTTGGAACGCCAATCTTGATGGCGTGCATGCCATGGCTGGTTTCTCTGGAGTCTGAGATTGATGGTCATCTTACAGTTTTATACAGTTCAGAGTTTGAGGGAGGACCTGTCTGGGGTCAGACGTTGATTGGGGGGAAGCTGGGTTGTCAACTCCCCCCTCCTTCCTTCACACCTACCAAAGGTGTGATCTGGTCTCTGGCCGGTTCATAAGATTGTTCAAATATTGTTCTGGACATCTTGGTACTGTTACAAAATATAGTTGAATGATTGTTTTATTATGAGATCTTTGTGTACATACCAAGAATGACGTGGTTATCTTTCAGTAAGAAGGAGTAGTTACTAGAATCAAGATTTCACTGAACACAACATTAAAACAAAGTAACAAACAGGTAGGGCTGCACGATTTATCGAATTTTAATCACGATCATGATTTCGGCTTCCCACGATCAAATTCACGTGATCGAGCGATATTTTAAATGCGTCATTCCGTTTATAGAACGCTCCGTATCAAAGTTATTTTTTGCAAAGCCAATCTAGCGCACCGTAAACCAATAGGTGCGTTCGACATTGGCTGCGGCTGCATGCAACAACCAGCGAGAGTTGCCGCTTGCAATCGGGGAGGAGTTATAAACGGCTCTGTAAAGTCGGGAAATTTGTAATTTTATGTATTGGGCTATGATAAACTCTTTCTCCAATCTGTAGGCTGCAGCCGGCTATGGCGCTGCATGGAGTCGAAAACACCTAATGTCTGATCACGAGATGTTCCCTGCACCACGCAGCTTAGTTTCTAGATGTAGACGGTTACAGAGGACAGAGGCCCCATTCACACTAGCCCGAGTAAATTAAAAATTCGTATTAGTTGGTTGGAACAATAGAGGGAGTCTATGTTAACTAATCCTAACGAAAGTTAGGTTAAATCATTTGCAAACTAAAATCAAATGTAACTAATTAAATCACAATATGCCAATGTTCACAAGTAAGAAATGTAGCAATATCGAAGTTACTGTTGTCAGTTTGAAGTAGAAGAATCAAAGCTCCGTTCGTCGTTGTCAAACGGTTAGAGCAAAGGAATCTTTCGTTAAAGTTCCCGGTGGTCCAGTGACCGGAACTTTGATTCTTCTTCAAACTGACAACAGTAACTTCGATATTGCATTGTTCTCCAGAAACCTATCTCTCTCTCTCTTCCGAATATCAAACCTCGGCTCGCTATCGCTCGGTCGATACGTTCCAGCCTCAGTTTGATATTTCCCGGCATGACCTCACTCTCGGTTAGTAAGTACTGAAGGATTCAAAATCTTTGAGTCTAATCCAATATGTAATGATGGTAATCAATGACACAAATATGTGTTCTAGAAAGAGTGGTCTGGAGTCGCAGAGGTCCGATATTTCAGGTTTAATGCAACAGTTGGAAATCAACAAGTACAGAGCTCTGGGGTTGTCTATGTTTCCCTACCCGCAACAGAGTTTGGGCTGGTTCACGAAGTCCAACTGGCTATCTGTCCCTGCCCCAGCATATATTATACAGTGCAATTGAAACAGAAATATCAAAAAAAGGGTTGAGCTTGTTCTCTCGTGTATCAAGGAGTTTGTTCTTCCCTACGCATCCCACCTGCTCGGGTGCTCCAGCCCGGTTTCAAGGTTGCTTCTGAAATGGAGAGATAACACACAAAATACAGCCTGTTTCCCACACCCTGTGTGAGACACAATGTTTTAAGCCTGAGCACACTTCTAAGTTCATTAGACATACATTTAATAAGCACAATACATAACTTTAATACATGTATCCTTTATAAAGTCTTACGAGCATTGTTCCCGTTGCTATATAGTGCACAGTGCCCGTGATGCATTATATGATTAAGTTGCCACAAATGTTAATAACTGGAATTATAGATAGTGCCATGCCCGTGATACAGCTAATGATTATTAATTACTGGAATTATAGATAGTGCCATGCCCGTGATACAGCTAATGATTATAGTTCTAGAATTGCACTTTAATGTATTACAAATTCTTTAGTAGTTATTATTCAATAAGGTTTCCTCTGTCCCTTAAACAAATCAGAGGTGGTGCCCCCAAGAACTACATACTTTATTATAAATTAAGTGTTGCTAATCTTAACTGTGAAAACCCCGCTACAACAGTGATTCTGACTGTCAGAGACCTTTAAATAGTCTGACCGAGTGAAACTAGCCTGGCTAACGTAGATCGCTTTCTCAGGAAAATGAATTAGGCTTGTTTTGAAAGATCCTATATACTAGGTATCTTCAGCAGACTCTTGTCTGAAAAAAAGCAGCCCTCCCTGACGTTTTAGGACTAGAATTTTGTGAATTACGGTATCGTTTACACACTGCCAGTGAGTGAGCGAGCTTGTCTCTGAGGCTATGTCAAAACAATGTACCCCCGGGACGCAGTATCACTCCACTTGCAAGTTTTCCACAAATCACAAACATAATCGGAACATCTGGCTGCCCTCCTCGACATTTTTGGTGTCGACCGAACTGTGAAATGGTGAACTTATGAACATGATGCAACCAAAACATGGCTGCCGCCTAAGTCGATGCGGTCTCCCTGGCACAAAGTTGTGAGCCGACAGGTCTGTGGGGAATCGCTTGTTCTCCTAGAAGCTGCCCTCCTCTACCTTTTTGATGAATTCGCTGAGATGCTACATGATGCAGTAATTATACAGTGAAAAAGCTAGCTACTTTTCGAGTTAAGTTTTCCGTCACTTCAAACTCATGATCTCAAGGTCTCAAACCTTCACCATAATTCAAGAGTAGTGTACTTTCACGAACCCAGTCAGTGATTCTAGCTTAAAATGTGTAAAAATAGGACTTACCGAATTGGCTGCCTCCAACACGGCTATCAGGCGATTCCAGTTGAAAACAACAATGGCCGCCTAAAAATAATTTATATTCGTAACAGTGAGCTGCAACTGGAAGCGAAATGAAACAGAAGCTAAAGACCAAGGGTGGGGGCTTGGTCAGCACACCATTTCCAGAAATAGTCCATGGGCCCAGGCATATATCAGTACCATCTGAGGAAACCAAACTTTAGGGATACTAAGTTATTGGTAGGGACTATATGATCATTTCAATATGTGATAACCGTTCCAGAAGAGCAGCTTAGTGTATGTATTTGGCATTTTTTAAATTTTACCATTTTGAGATATTGATGTTTTGGGGGGAAATCACACAATGGACTATTGACACATTCCATGAACTTAATATCCTTCAATAACAGCTCAGGATATCCAGAATTGTTATCTGCACACTTACAACGAGCATACTCCCCATCTTGAGGCACATGCTTTAGTTTGATATTCAAATTACTGCTGATTTGCATGCTGTATTTTGTGACATCTTGCAGATTTATTATTATCATTATTTACGGAATGTTGTGTGTCCCATATGAGTGCCGCAGTCCTAATGGATCAGCTACCCATATGTACCTGATTGCAGGGAAACACAAAGGAGAACCTAGCGACGAAATCTAGCGACAAGCGTCAAATCTAGCAACATTCCATTTCTTCCATTCCATTCCATTGCAGCAAAATAACTAATTGTACGTCTGTTGTCATAGCAGCCAAATAACTAATTGTACGTCTGTTGTCATAGCAGCCAATAATGTTAACTCACAGTCAAGCAACGGCGAGTCATTTACTCGCATTTTCTAAAACTGGTTGTTCCCATCCTTGATTGTGATTGGCTATATCGCATTCCATGCCGTTGAAAAATCCAGCATAACCTCACAGGTTCCATATTCCATATTACTGCGCATCGAATATTTCAAATTGAAAAAGACGGCAAAGATGTCCATCTGGCTGTTGCGTGGCAACGATTTATGTAGGAACTATACTTTGTAGTAGCGGAAGAATGACGGTTCATTATTAAACTATTTTGTTTCTAATTGTTATTATTGATGAAACCATATCAAATATTTGTAGTAACTTTTTAGAAAAGCACGTTTTAGAAAAGCAATAAGCCCCGCAAGTCCGTGGTTTACGCTGATTTTAGAACAGGTAAGGGGGTTTTCGGCACTCCGCTTCGCGTCGTGCCTAACAAAAACCACGGCCTCTTGGGGCTTATTGCTTAAGTAGAGGGTTGATTGCAGTGACTGGGTCTGAATGACAATGGAGTCCACTGGGCAAGAAGAACGCACCAGGTTGCCGCGGAAGCGGAAGGATGCTGGCCACACATAATGCTGGGAAGCTAGTGGGACCATCAACCACAACATGTGTGGATGCTGACACTACTGCTGTAGTCCAGGATGCCAGGAGAAAGAACAATGTCTGGCTTCTTGCTCGCAGGTCAGACCCAGGGTCTCAAATAGTCAGCAGCTGGAAAGGATTCAACATCCGGGTCCGAGATCAAGTGCCAGTGATTCAGGACAATATCGGCTACCTGCCCACAATCAATGCTCCTGCCACACAGATGTCCACTGTCAATGAAGTGCTGAACTAGTGACTCAGCATCATGCCGTCACTGCAGCAAGAACGATGTTCAAGAACATCATCCTCAGAATGGGTGCATTCCACACCATATGCAACCTGCTCTCGACTATTGGAAAGAGGTTCCAAGATGCCGGTTTGAGGGACTTGTGTGTCGGGTCAGGCGTGATTGCTGAGGGTTCCACAGCTGAGGTGATGGAAGGCCGCAAGTACAACCGTGGTGTGAGGCTCCACGCTTGTTTACAAAGCATTGATGGGGCTGGCCTGGAAAAGATTCCTCCCATGGCTAGAGGAGAACCACATTGCAGACCTGCGCCACCTGGAAGAAACCCTGACCAGCATCAGCAACTTCTGTGATAACATCTGTCAGATGTCGTTCAAGGAGGTGCTGGAGAATACCTCATGCGTCCGCACAATTGAGCTATTCCAAGTCTACCTCAACTGCCTCAGGGATGGTAATGGCGATCTCTCAGCATTCTGGATGTAGTATGTTGACATGGTGGAGATCATGCGGGGACTCCATCGAGCATCCAGAGAAGGGGACTGGATGTCACACCTAGCATCCATCCAAGAGATGATTCCTTGGTGAATCTCATGGAGAACAGCTTGTCATGTCCCTGGGTTGGACCTGTCCTTTTCGTTCTGTCTTTTGTCGGTCTGTCCCTTTAATTCAATACAGGCTCCTGCATTCCGGTCCACACGCTCCGTGTTAACGACGCACATCTGCGGATCATTTACCAATCACCACCTGTATAACAACCCCGGTTTTCCATCCACTCTTCGCCAGTTCAACGTCGTCATTCTCGTCCATGTCAGTCGGCCGTCGAAATGACCTTAGTCAATTCTTAAAACTTATTCTGTTAATAACCAGTTATTTCCCTGCCTTTTTCTAGACCCGGTTCATACCCCTGCTGCTCCAGGCTCGTCCCGTTGTTCCAGCATTCCCCCCGGATTCTCCGCTACCGCAGCCCTGCCTTTTGTTTTCTCCGACTGGATTTTTTTCTTGTCAAATAAATCTTTAATTTACCTCCTGGGTCTGAATCCTGTATTTGGGTCTACCTGCTAGCCAGCCATCGTGACAGATTGAACTGGCCATGACAGACCCAGCAGACTCAGAGCAGCTCTGCCAAGTCATTTCATACCAGGGTGCCGCCTTGGGCCGACACGACGAGGCACTCCAAACCTTGTCAGACCAGATGGCACAACTCGTCTCCGCTTTCAACGGCCTCCGGACTGAGTTGTCCTCCCCGACCCTGCCGGTACCAGCCCCTGTACCAGAGCCTGTCAGCCCGCCTCCACCTCGACTACAACGGGAACCCCAAGTAGCCCCCCCGGAGAGGTATGCTGGAGAACCACACCGCTCCCGGGACTTTCTCATGCAGTGCTCCCTGGTGTTCGCCCAGCAGCCGTCGTCTTATCCCTCGGATAGATCACGCATTGCCTATGTCATCGGGGTCCTGTTAAGGGAAGGCCTTGTCCTGGGCCACCGCAGTGTGGCGTTCAGGGGGATCGCGGTCTTCCTCTTACGACGCCTTTACCGAGGACCTCATGAAGGTGTTTCATCATCCTGATGGCGGTCCCGATCCTGGGAGGCGGCTCGCCTCTCTCCGTCAGGGTCCCCGCAGTGTGGCTGACTATGCCATCGAGTTCCGTACGCTTGCGGCTGAGAGCGACTGGGACGACGCCGCACTGCGGGCTACGTTCTACCGTGGTCTGACGGACAACATGAAGGACGAGTTGGCTTCCCGGGATGAACCTCAGTCTGGACCAACTCCTCGAGCTTTCCATCAGAATCGATAATCGACTACGACAGAGACTAAGAGAAAGGTCCTTCCGTCCGTTACCCCGACCGTTGTCTCCTGCCATGGGTCCTCAAGTGTCTACCTCCCGAGGTAGATTCTCTCTTGAGTCCGAACCCATGCAAATCGGCCGCACGGGGTTGTCTCCAGAGGAAAGAGAGCGCAGGCGAGTGGAGGGCGCGTGTTTCTACTGTGGTCAATCCAGCCATACCATCGCTAACTGCACCACGCGGTCGGGAAACGACCGTGCCCGTCGGTGAAAGGGGAGATACTGACGGGCCGGGCCGCTGCTCCCTCTGTTCCGTCCTCCACCCTAGAAGCTGTAGTACGGTGCCAAGCAACATCTATACCTCTCCAGGCTCTCATTGACTCAGGCGCTGATGGGAGCTTCATAGACCGGGAGGTCGCCAAACAACTCGGAGTGGAGCTCGAACCTGTGATCCCACCGGTGGTCGTTAGAGGGCTGAGCGGTCGTCGGATTGCATTCATTGAACATCAAACCACTTCACTCAGTGTCCTTCTTGCCGGAAATCATCATGAACATCTTCGCTTGTTTGTCCTGGAGAGTCCCCAGTTCCCTCTTATCCTTGGATACCCATGGCTACAACGACACAACCCCCACATTAACTGGACCTCGGGCGAAGTGACCTCCTGGGATTCCCGCTGCTTTTCCAGTTGCCTGGGCTCTGCTACAACGCTAGACTCCTCCGAGCCCCTTGGTTCCGATCCACCCGACCTGTCCACGGTACCCAAGGACTACCATGACTTGGCCCAGGTTTTTAACAAGAAGAGCGCGCTGTCTCTACCACCACATCATCCTTACGACCTTTCCATAGATCTGCTTCCTGGTGCACCTCTTCCCAGCGGGCGTCTCTATAACCTGTCACGACCGGAGGCCGCTGCCATGGAGGAGTACATTAAGGACTCGGTAGCAGCCGGTATTATCCGACCCTCCTCTTCACCGTTAGGGGCAGGATTCTTCTTTGTGGGCAAGAAGGACGGAGGCCTACGTCCGTGTATAGATTACTGGGGCTTGAACGCCATCTCAACCCGCAACAAGTATCCTTTGCCACTTCTCAGCTCTGCTTTCCTTCCCCTCCACGGAGCCTCTATTTTCACTAAGTTAGACCTGCGCAACGCTTACCATCTGGTGCGCATCCGGGAGGGGGATGAATGGAAGACGACCTTTAACACACCCCTGGGCCATTTTGAGTATTTAGTGGTTCCGTTAGGACTCACCAATGCACCCTCAGGCTTCCAAGCCCTGGTGAAGGACGTCCTCCGAGACATGCTAAACCGCTTCGTCTTCGTCTACCTTGACGACATCCTCATCTTTTCTCACTCCCTTCCGGAACACATCCAACATGTTCGGTTGGTCCTGGAACGCCTGCTTCGGAACCGGTTATTTGTCAAGTTGGAGAAATGCCACTTCCACGCCTCTACTGTCTCGTTCCTGGGTCACGTTATTTCCGAGGGGAGAGTGGAGATGGATCCAGCCAAAGTGGCCGCGGTGAAGGAGTGGCCTGTTCCAGGGACCCTAAAACAACTCCAACGGTTCCTGGGGTTTGCCAACTATTATAGAAGATTTATTCGTGGCTGCTCCGCTCACCACGCTCACCTCCACCGCCTCTCCATTCAAATGGACATCGGAGGCGGACACCGCCTTCAACACTCTCAAGACCCGTTTCATCTCAGCCCCGTTACTCACTCAGCCTGACCTATCCCTACAGTTTGTGGTGGAGGTAGATGCGTCCAACACCGGAGTGGGAGCTGTCCTCTCGCAGAGGTCTACCAAGGACCAGAAGCTCCATCCCTGCGCCTACTTTTCCCGCAAGCTTACCCCTGCTGAACGGAACTATGATGTTGGTAACAAGGAGCTACTGGCAGTCAAGCAGGCGTTGGAGGAATGGCGTCACTGGCTAGAAGGTTCAGAACAACCGTTTGTGGTCTGGACGGACCACAAAAACTTGTCATACATCCAGACAGCTAAACGCCTTAACCCTTTACTGCTTAAGCCAACATTCCAAACATTCCATAAGCTGTTGAAATATGATATTCATATTAATATTCATATTTTATGAATTTTCATATTAAATCATACACCTTAACTGTTTATACCATCTTGAAGAGGAGAACTAGGGGATTTTTATCATGTCAATAAATATATGATCACTTGAGGCAAATCATATTTTATCAAAGTGGTTTCAGGCAGCCATTCTTTACAAAAACTTCTCCATCCACCATACCTCATCAGACAACTGCATTTTTAACCACTTTAATTACAAGATGGAGAAATACTTTGAGCAGGTGGAATATCCACAAGTCTGTGGGCAATGTAGAACAGAAGACAGATTAGAAATACCATATTTTGATTAAAAGTTATGACCATTCTAGTGACTAGTGGAGACATAGGGGAAACCGGAATTATCCTGTCCCAAAAGTAGCTAACGCTATGGCTGGATACTCCTCTCGATAACTAAAAAACGTTTGAGTTTCTTCCACAATCGACCGAATTGGCCAAACAAGGCATCTACATTTAGCTTACAGTATACATAATCTACCTAGTTAATGTTGTTTTTCGAAGTTTTTTTGAAATCTGCTCAAATCGAAGCTAAACAGTGCTACTACCGTCATTGCTGCCTGTCACAAACGGCCAAGCCGGACACGTCATTCTTTCCTGAAAACACTCGCGTCACTCCCACAAACAAATTCTTCGTAAGTAAAAAGTTGAGACTTTTAATTGACAATATTGACAACACATATTAAGGAACTTGTCTTTACTCATAATATCGTCTCCGATTTCAATTCGAAGCTGTAAATCTAACACTGTAGGCAATCTCCCATGGTCTCCGCTCTGGCTCCGCCTCAGAAAACAATGGCTGCCGTTGCAGACGATAGATTTATTTCCACCTCCCACTAACCCCTTAACCAATGATATGTGCTTTGAGCTTAAGTTGTCATGAGTATCTGGCAGTTTTCAGAAATAGAATCGGTGATTGGATGGCAAAGTTAATAAGGCGGGATCTATGGGTCTTTTTCGACCCATATTTGAATGGTCCGGCAGGAAAGGGTCAACTCCCGTCAGGCGCGTTGGGCGCTGTTTTTCGGTAGGTTTCATTTCCACCTGACCTACCGACCAGGCTCCCGGAACACCAAGCCCGACGCTCTTTCTCGGATACACGCTCCTGATGAAGACGACTCGCCACCAGAAACCATTTTGCCCCCAACATGTCTGTTGGCCGCCGTCATCTGGGAGGTGGAGTCCCTCATCACTCGAGCCCAACAACAGCAACCCGACCCCAGACCCGGTCCACAGAGCCTCCGGTTTGTCCCCGACACAGTCCGTACTGAGGTGCTACAATGGGCTCACTCCACCAGACTCACATGCCACCCCCAGACCAACGGCAAGACAGAACGGGTCAACCAGGAGATGGAGGCGGCTCTCCGCAGTGTGTGCTCCTCCAAACCCACGTCCTGGAGCTCTTACCTGCCCTGGGTGGAGTATGCACACAACTCTCTAATCAGCACGTCCTCCGGGTTGTCACCATTTCACTGCTCCCTGGGCTGCCAGCCACCTCTGTTTCCGCACCAAGAGGAGATATCTGTTCCCTCGGTCCAGGTCCATGTCCGCAGCTGCCAGCGAGTGTGGAGGAAAGCACGTTCCGCCCTGCTGCGCACCTCAGCCACCACTAAACGCTGAGCAGACCGAGGACGGGTCCCCGCTCCGGCTTACACCCCCGGACAACGGGTTTGGCTCCTGGCTAAGGATCTTCCCCTCAAGGTGGCCTCGCGCAAACTGGCTCCCCGCTTCGTGGGTCCCTTCGAGGTCGTATCGGTGATCAACCCAGTGGCGGTCCGCCTGAAGCTGCCTGCCTCACTGAAAGTCCACCCGGTGTTCCACACCTCCCTGTTAAAGCCTGTGTCATCCAGCCCGCTGTGCCCTCCCGATCCAGCTCCACCACCTCCCTAGGCTGATTGACGGTCACCCAGTGTACACGGTGAACCGCCTGCTGGACGTGCGCCGCCGTGGACGCGGTTTCCAATACCTTGTGGACTGGGAGGGTTATGGTCCAGAGGAGCGGTGCGGGGTGCCCCGTTCCCGTATATTCGACCCCTCTCTCATCCGGGACTTCCATCGCACCCACCCGGGCTGCTCCGGTTGGGCGCCTGGAGGCACCCGTTAGGGAGGGGGTACTGTCATGTCCCTGGGTTGGACCTGTCCTTTTCGTTCTGTCTTTTGTCGGTCTGTCCCTTTAATTCAATTACAGGCTCCTGCATTCCGGTCCACACGCTCCGTGTTAACGACGCACATCTGCGGATCATTTACCAATCACCACCTGTATAACAACCCCGGTTTTCCATCCACTCTTCGCCAGTTCAACGTCGTCATTATCGTCCTCGTCAGTCGGCCGTCTGAATGACCTTAGTCAATTCTTAAAACGTATTCTGTTAATAACCAGTTATTTCCCTGCCTGTTTCTAGACCCGGTTCATACCCCTGCTGCTCCAGGCTCGTCCCGTTGTTCCAGCATTCCCCCCGGATTCTCCGCTACCGCAGCCCTGCCTTTTGTTTTCTCCGACTGGATTTTTTTCTTGTCAAATAAATTTTTAATTTACCTCCTGGGTCTGAGTCCTGCATTTGGGTCTACCTGCTAGCCAGCCATCGTGACACAGCTGGCTGGATCCACTGAGTCCTGATCATGCACAGTTTGTCAGCTTGTCGACCGCTACTGTTGCCCCTCCTGATTTTGCCAATGACCTCCTAGCGGCTCGTACGGTAGGAGAGGAGGCATACCAGGATTTCAAGAAGAAACGCCTGGAGACAAATCCACCAACTGCACAGTTTCATGACAAGATGACAAGAAGGAACTTGAAAACATTCACCCACATCCGGACGAAACCAACCAGCAGAGCGCAGGCCAAAGAAATTGTTCTCAAGGCTGACAGGAACCTGTTTGGGCACATGATCCTCGTTGCTCAGAGTCGAGATCTGCACATGAGAGATGTCTTGGCGCACCCCCTGGGGCCCTTGCCATGGTCAATTGCTAATGGCGATGGATCTCTGCAGATGACGAACAAAGCAACCCTGGCCAGAAAGCTGGAAAAGAGTGTTTCTCCCGCCGTAGTTATTGCAGAGCCTTCAGCAACTGTCATTGATGGCATGAGCCTGGTACAGAAGATGAAAGGGAATGACAAGACGTTTTCACAGCTGGCTGAAGCGATACTGTCAACGGCTCGTACGGTAGGAGAGGAGGCATACCAGGATTTCAAGAAGAAACGCCTGGAGACAAATCCACCAACTGCACAGTTTCATGACAAGATGACAAGAAGGAACTTGAAAACATTCACCCACATCCGGACGAAACCAACCAGCAGAGCGCAGGCCAAAGAAATTGTTCTCAAGGCTGACAGGAACCTGTTTGGGCACATGATCCTCGTTGCTCAGAGTCGAGATCTGCACATGAGAGATGTCTTGGCGCACCCCCTGGGGCCCTTGCCATGGTCAATTGCTAATGGCGATGGATCTCTGCAGATGACAAACAAAGCAACCCTGGCCAGAAAGCTGGAAAAGAGTGTTTCTCCCGCCGTAGTTATTGCAGAGCCTTCAGCAACTCTCATTGATGGCATGAGCCTGGTACAGAAGATGAAAGGGAATGACAAGACGTTTTCACAGCTGGCTGAAGCGATACTGTCAACGGCTCGTACGGTAGGAGAGGAGGCATACCAGGATTTCAAGAAGAAACGCCTGGAGACAAATCCACCAACTGCACAGTTTCATGACAAGATGACAAGAAGGAACTTGAAAACATTCACCCACATCCGGACGAAACCAACCAGCAGAGCGCAGGCCAAAGAAATTGTTCTCAAGGCTGACAGGAACCTGTTTGGGCACATGATCCTCGTTGCTCAGAGTCGAGATCTGCACATGAGAGATGTCTTGGCGCACCCCCTGGGGCCCTTGCCATGGTCAATTGCTAATGGCGATGGATCTCTGCAGATGACGAACAAAGCAACCCTGGCCAGAAAGCTGGAAAAGAGTGTTTCTCCCGCCGTAGTTATTGCAGAGCCTTCAGCAACTGTCATTGATGGCATGAGCCTGGTACAGAAGATGAAAGGGAATGACAAGACGTTTTCACAGCTGGCTGAAGCGATACTGTCAACGACTCTTCATGATGGAGCTCAGAGTAAACGCATTGATGTTGTCTTCGATGTTTACCGAGAGATGTCAATCAAAGACGCAGAGAGATGCAACAGAGGTGCAAGCACAGCAATACAGTTCAGGAGCATCGCACCGGGCCACAACATTCAGCAGTGGAGGAAACTGCTCTGCAGCTCTTCCAACAAGGCAAATCTAATCAAGTTCCTGGTAGAGGAGTAGAAAGAACCAAAAAGCAGGGAGAAACTGAAGGAAAAGTTGCTTTATGTAACCTGCGAGGACGTCTGCTACAAGCTCACCAAGGACCACTGGGAGGAAGTGGCAGAGCTGAAGTCCACGCAGGAGGAAGCAGACAACCGAATGCTTCTGCATGCACTGGCTGGGTACAAGGCTGTGGTAATCACTGCCGAAGATACAGATGTCCTCGTGCTGTGTCTTGCCTTCAATAAGGAAATCCCATGCCCCGTGTATCAGAAGTGTGGTACACAAACCCGTACACGGTACCTAGACATTGAGAAGCTTGCTAGATCGATTGGAGGCAGTGTCTGTGATGCCCTGGTTGGACTGCACGTGTTCTCCGGTTATGATACAGTCAGTGCCTTTGCAGTCCGGGGTAAGATGGGCGCCTTTAAGCAAATGAAGTCGGATAAGACCTACCAAGAGGCCTTCAGTCAGCTTGGTCATTCATGGGAAGTATCCACCGAGCTCTTTCAGAAGCTGCAAGAGGTCACCTGCCACATGTACGTGCTGTCTACCAACACCACGAAAGTCAATGAACTCAGACATCAACTGTTCTGTGCCACACGGGGAGAGATAGAGTCCAGTCAGCTTCCACCATGTGAAGACTGCCTCTTCATGCACGTCCTCCGTGCAAACTACCAGGCTGCTATTTGGAGGCGCTGTCTTCAATGCCAACCCTATGTTCCAAGTCCCAAAGGTTGTGGATGGACCACTGATGATGACGGGAAGCTGGCCATCGAGTGGATGCAGGGTTCTCCAGCACCAGATGCAGTGTTGCAACTGCTTTCCTGCAAGTGTGAACGGTCGTGCAAACTCCCAGACTGCATGTGCCTTGCCAATAGCCTGAAGTGCACTGACATGTGCAAGTTGCGAACCTGCAGCAACCAGCCCGCTGATGTCGGGGAAGACGTTGTAGACCTGGAGGACTCTGATGCTGAAAACAGTGATGAATACTAGACCTCCTGATAACGACCATTCATTTGAATCAGGTGTGTTGGAGTAGGGAAACATCTAAAACATGCAGGGTAGGGAGGCCCGAGGACCAGGATTGGGAATCCCTGTACTAGACTATGGTATAAATACTACTGCTACTGGTATAAATAAAGCATTTAAGACATGTATTTGTGGTTTGTAGTTCATTCTAGCCCCATGTGGAAACAGCAATTTCATCATTGGTGAATGTTTTCGGATTTGCCTTTTCGCTTTCATTATGCGGAGGGTGGGTACATTCCAGAGATGATAACTACCAATAAGCTGCCAGTCTGCAATAGTTATCACATCAAAATATGATCTACATATATACACCAATTCAAAAATCATAACTAGCTTTGGTTTCCTTAGATGGTACCGACAAGTGTGTGTGCGTCTCGCCGAGAGAATAGCTTATGGAAGTACAGCAGCCGACTCTCTGGTCCTATTAAAGTTAACAACATGCACAAACAGGGTGACCAACAAAATTATATTAACTGATAAACAATAACATTACAAACATCTAACTGAACAAACACAACAACTGAAATCCCTCGCACGGCTGTTGTAACCGCCATGGGCGTCGCCGCAATGTAACTTGGGGGGGGTCATGTCCCCCCCACTTAAGAAAAAAGTAGTTTGGACCCCCCCACTTTTGCGATCAAAATATTAGTGCATGACTGGTCTACTAGTCCAGCGATCTTTCCATTCTTTCACAATCAAATCCGTTCCACTTTATCAGAAGGGAGAATATGGGGAGAATACCCATAGCAATAGAATTCCACTCCACGTTTTCTAGACAAACGGCATCACACACGCAGATTCAACTCCCATACTCTTTAAAAGACGCATCGCGCTTGCAGCTAGCACTTCAGACAAGACTGTTCCACAGACGAGATGGACATAAGGAGGGTTTTTTGAGGAAGAGGAAAGTAAGTCAGAGTTGCCTAAGTTTTCCCTTCAGTGGCCAAAGCACCCTTCTGAGACATTCTCTGACTATAATAGCATTAGTTAGCGTTAAGTCACAAAGATCCTTCTGCAAACATTAGGAATAGCTAGCTAGATAAGCAAGCTTTTTACCTACATCTAGCACTAAGCAATAGCATACTTTATTTACCCATTACAAGTGGAACAGTATTTGTTGATTTCTTAATCTGGGTCTGAAATATGTTGTCCTTTTGGCCGTGTTCAGACCTAGGCGCGTCTATTTTAGGCAGAAACAGATGACAAGGATGTTTTTTCTAGCTACAAAAGAAATTGCTGGTGTTTTCTTTTATTGCCATTACAACCGTGAGCTAATCTGGAGTTAACCAGAAAATGGAGTATATGGCCGATACTTTTTTGGGCTGTGCCATTTAGGGAAACTGATTCAACCACCTAACCCATGTATTTTCTGAAAGCTTACATCCTAAGGATGTGATCTGTGAAATGAATAATGGGAGCATCTGGCTAAAAGCACAATTCCCACATCTCCTAAAGGCTGCCCTCCTCGAGGTTTGGTAACAAACACATTTTTGGTGTCGACCGAACTGTAAAAAGGTGAACTTATGAACATGACGCGACCAAAACATGGCTGCCGCAAGCCTATGCGGTCTCCCTGGCACATAGGCTTATTACAAAGACTTTCAGGACCTTCACGAGCGGTGACGTCCGCGATAGATGTGCTGTAATCAGGGCCAGGTTAAGGTCATCTGGGGCCTGGGGCAGAAGCCTTCCCGAGCCTGCCCCCCCCCCCCCCACGCAAAATATTTTATATATTTTTTTTTATTACTATGATTTTTGACAAAAATATCAGTATGTGATACACTGGCTAGTTCAAATTAAATCAATTTGTATAGCCCTTTTTATACGCAAGCATGTCACAGAGGGGCTTCACATGCGCCCATAGAACTGCCCCTCAACCAACCTAAACCCTCAAGGAGTTTCACGCCTACGACACTAGCCTAGCTTACTGAATTAATTAATGAATGAACGAACAATCTAACAAAACAATATTAATCAAGGAGGAAATGTGGAAATCAGGTTAAACTGAAACAAGGTACATGGTGTATATTTGTATGAAATGTATGATGAAAATTGGTAAGCAATTTCGCAAAGCAAATACCAAGAAATAGGTTGCAGCAGTTTGTCTTTCAACTACAGTTGCAAAAATCTGCGATAGCTGAGCTTGAATAGCTTCGGTGACGTTTTGTAGTACAAAATTACTGTCAATCAAAAGGGGATCTAGGGGGTGCCAAGGGGTGGCAGCTGCCACCCCAATAAAAAATACTGCCACCCCATTTTTTTTTTTTTTATGCATTTAGCAGATGCTTTTATCCAAAGCAACTTCCAAGAGAGAGTTTTACAAAAGTGCATAGGTCTCTGATAAAACAACGAGATAGCCCCAAAAATTGCGGGTAGCCAAAACATGAAGCATACATTGTGAAAAAACAGTCCCAATGGGAAGAACCATAAGAGCATGTAGTGAAACAAGCTACAATTAAACAACATGAACGTCAATCTTCCCATGGAAAAATATTATTTGTACATTACAGAACATTTCAATAAATAATATCAATGTTACTGTATAATTTAAACTACAATGTTCTAGCCTAATCATTTACCATAGGGATTACTGTACCCCCCTACTTTGGGTTTGATTCGCCTCCAGGAGGCCACCCAACAACTTCCTTCTGTCACCCCATTGCCACCCCGAATGAAAATCTCTAGATCCGCCCCTGAGGCCAGCCCACTCCTCCATTCACCTCCAGAGACGCTGAGCGTCCGAGGCGGGACATAATCTCAGCATTCATCAAATGACCGTATAGTAAGGACTGAAAAAATCTGTTCAAAGCAGCCCAATTGAAGTCCATGGAAGCTGCGCTTCAACAGAGAAATGCACTGTGATGGTACGGGAATGTATGAGAAGGAAATTAGTCAGTCAACCTGAACCTGCTAATATATGTAGCTGATTCTGAAAGGATTTGTCTTCGATATGAACGTGTTCTAAAGCATTTAAAATGTTAACACAATAGTAAATATTTGACCATTATTTTGTTTGTATTTTAGGGCAAGCTGAGTTTCCCCTGCAGTCTTAAAGAAATCGCCACTAAACACGCACCCCTAGCCAGCCACAATGTCAAATACATTGGAACATGCAGTCTAGCGTGCACACACACAGCCCAGCGAACACATAGGGTGAGTTCAGGTAATGTGGGACATCAGGTAAAGTGGGACAGTTATGCATTTTGATAATTTACTATGTGCAAAACTGACATCCAATCACCAGAGCTGATCTTGACTCGTAAATACAACACTTCTAGTCACTATGCAGTGGTTTTTATTTGTCTGACATCATCAGAGTAGGCATGATCTGGCTTGACAAGAGGTCTATACAGAAAAAACGCATCGAAGGTTTAGCGGCACATGACATTATATTTCTCAATGATAAGGCTGGCAAAGGAATTTAAATGAAGTGACAATCAGTGCTCGAAGTTGGCCGGTACTCACCGGCACCTATACATTTTACTCTTAAGCGTACCGGCACCTTTTCTTGCGTGCCGGTACGCTAGATTCGAAAAAGTTATCTAGACAGCATCAAGTGATGCCTCAGTAAAACAGATTTTTCACTGCTGCTTTCAAACCTAGAAACTAAACGACTTTCGTTTGTAGGTAAATATGTTAGCCTGGCTTCAGAAAGGCACTAAAAGAACGCGTGTGCCAGAGCCAGACACGTCAACAAATGTCCAAGTCCAAACAGAAACATTGGGTAGGCTACGAATCATGAGCTTCAAACTTGTTTAATTAAATACATACATTTAAGCATGGCTGTGGGAACTAGGGGTGCTGCAGCACCCCCTGACAGCACGATAATTTAAAATGATATGACTTTAAAATCCCCCACCGTGGAATAGCCCCGCAGTAGCGGAATGGCCATCGGGAATACCGGGAGAAGAATAACGATGGAAAACGAGGATAAGAAACGAAAGGGTGGGGCTGAAAAATAAAGAGAAAAAAAGACATCACTTTCACAAGACAAAGTTTTACCAATTGAAAAACAACCATTTTTATTTTACACAAGGCTCAAAAAACTATTTTGCGCTAAGTATCGAACTCCCGAACTAGCATCACATCAAACACAGACTATGCATGCATTAGCAGGCAGCTGTGGTGGCAGTCCGTCCCTGCCGCCCCGCAACATTAAGCCACCCCCATAACAAAATATGTTCCCGAGGCTATGCATTTATGTTCTTAATAAATAGGCAAACAATAAATTGTTGTTGTACCAGAAATCCAGGTTTTGTTTTTCACTGTAGAAATCTCAAATTTCATAATGATTTGCCAATGCAATAGAATACCGGCACCTTTTTTTCTCTACTTCAAGCACTGGTTACAATGAGTACTATTGCAGCATATTGAAGGGGTTTAACCACTGATTGAAACACAAACAAATATGTGTAAAATAATGCTTTGTTAGAAGAAAAAAACTGTCCCACATTACCTGATCATGTCAGGTAATGTGGGACAGCATTTTTCAGGTAAAGTGGGACATCTAGTAATGCTGTGTTTATGCTATAAAAGTAATTTAATTAGACAGTTCTCAAATGTTTAATACCAATGCATCATACTGCACTTAAGTTCCCAACTAAATAACAACTTACACTGTCATCGAACCAGCGCTTTCAGACTTGTAAGCGTGACCGCTAACGCTAGTCCAACAACATGTTAACGCAGCGACACTAGCTAGCTAGCACATAGACTGCAGATCACTAAGGTTTACATCAGTTACACTTTATGCATATTGTATAAGTCAACCCCCACAACTAAATGAATCTAGCCACACCCTTGCACCTAGCATTGTTGTATATAAACTAGAGCTGTCAAATGATTAAAATATTAATCGCGATTAATGTCAGTTAACTCGCGATTAATCGCATTTAATCGCACATTTTTATCTATTCTAAATGTCCCTTGATTTATTTTTCATCCATTCTTTTTTCAAATTTGAATGCTCTTATCAACATGGAAAAGTGGTTCGGATTGCAAATGTTTTTTTTAAATTGAAAACAACATTGCAATCGCCGTGCTTTGACGGGCGGGCGGAGAATTCGCATCAGCTGTGTGCTTGGCCATCAACATGGTATTTTAGACGCCACGACGTGCTGCGATGATAGCTCAGTTCACAACGACAGAACACACTGATCACTTTGGTCTTGTCAATGGAACCATTTGGCAACCTATTAAAAGTAAACTTTCCATTCAGAATCTTATTGGCATCCATTTCGGCATCTGGCGCAGGCAATCAACTCAAAACGTAACGTTAGCCTACTACCAGAGAATGTCTACTATCCGTAAACGGGCTCTGCTACTACTCTTTAGCCGGCTCGCAAGCCCAAACAAGTGTCTGGCGTGCCTGTTGTTTTGTTTCCGGTCCAGCTAGATCCAGTGTGGTATTGTAGTTTTTCTAACGTCAGTGGTTGCAACAGAATGTGAAAAAAACGTCAAAGTTTGCTAGGTCAAAAAGAGCGCTAATCGCGCGATAAAAAAAATTGACGCCGTTAATTTGGGCTTGCGTTAACGCCGTTAATAACGCGTTTAACTGACAGCACTAATATAAACTAATTATTATTATATTAGCAGACTAGGCTGACAGACAATGACTGTCCCACTTTACCAAACAAGCTGTCCCACATTACCTGAAAATGCGAGTGAGTGTGAGAGGGGGTCATGTTATGTTTGAAAGTGTGCAGCTTCTAAAATGTTGTGTATTCCCATTTCATTCCAACATGAAAATGTTCCTAAGCCCTAAAACGATTTACAGACACACCAATGGGGCGAGTTAACAGTTATTTTGTAAGTCTACTTGAGCCTCTATCAAAAAGTGTCCCACATTACCTGAAATCACCCTATAACAACGCGATTGAACAACTTAATTATCAGGCTGTGGCCGCCTACTGAAAAGAACATAGGCTAGATAATCAGTGTGGGACTAGTTTAAGTCCGCTCGTCTACTTTTTTCGAAGGCTAATCAAATCGTTGAATTTGGTGAAGCAGGTCAAACTCGTTTAACATCACCTTCATGCGAAGCCATTGTTGTCTTGAACGCAGACACTTTTGAAAAGGTCGCCGACAGAAATGGCGTCACGGTCAACACTTTTAACCGTCGCTTGAAAGTGTCGCATACCAGGAGATATTTCTACTGGCGCTGATGTCGTCACATAGTGTCGCGCAAGAGTGATTGGCTAGACTGCACGCGTCGTTGACTGCATTGTTTTGAATTTTCAGTGAACGCTCAACAGCTGTTTAAGATGGAAAGAATAAAGGAGAGATTGGCAGAGCAAGTTAGAACATATCCACAACTTTATAATGCCTCTCAAAATTAGCTACAGCCATTTTCTCAGATCGATCACCTAGGCTACAAAGCGTTAACAATGTAACCATGGCTATGAATGTAACGGTAAAATGATTCTGTTTACGTCTCGCGAACCTTGAGCACAGGCGACTGTTAGCCGAAGTATAAATGCAGCAGCCTGAGCGACACTTTTTTTTCGTCGGTGACCATTTCAAAAGTGTCGGTGAATTAAGTATAAATTATGCTTAAGAGAACGTGAACTTCACTACAGGTGGGTAAATGCATCAACAACAACAAAAATATCTCCCGTGCTGGGGCCCCCTAGTGGCCGGGGCAACAGCCCCTCCTGCCCATTGCACAAACGCGGCCCTGGCTGTAATAGGCTAGTATGGAACATTTCTAGAGACGCAGCTGGTGCTTGGATAGGCTGGATCCAGCTTATATGTTTAGTTTCAGTGATGGCTCGTCCCCAAATTATTTATGACTATAATGTATTACTTCGCTCAAATGCAAGTTATTGGTACCATACATAAACAATTGATTGAATACTGTACAGTTTCCAGAGTGACAGTGACAGTAGACACTATATCCGAGTCAACCTACGAAGTTTGGTGTTGATTTCTCAAGGAGTTGCTGAGATATGACCCAACTTCCTGTCTGGTTGCCTTGTTGCCGATATTGATCGCTAGATCGATTTAGGCTGTACAGGACAAACGGTTTTGAAAATCAAAAATCTTTTGATATCTTCTGTGAGGGTTGCTGTAACGATGATGTGTGCCAATTCTGGGAAAGACTTCACAAAAATTGAAGGAGGAGAAGCGAAAAAACTTCTTTTTGTATCCGGTCCTCACCAACAATTTTTTTTTGGCATACATCGACTAGAAAAAAAGATGCATCAGACATAAACGTTGACATGTGTAACCTTTTATTGTATTACTCAATCTCTGCAAATCAATCGCTAGATTATGAATTGCCAATACACATTCACTGTATGGATAGCGAGTGGCTGCCAGCCAGCATTTCAACGTTGAATGTCTATCGTGTGCCAGGTGAGATAGCTAGACTATGCAGCTAGCACAGAAGAAAGTTACATAATGTGACGAAACTGAATTAAAGTACAAAATACACACCAGGGACGCCGACAACCTCAGCAACCTTGCGCCAGGCATCATTTTTTTCTGTCTCTGTAATCGAACATAGACGTATCATACAATACTGGGTATGAAGACACACACATGATGAGTTGCTCTTCCATCTTGAAATGGTCAAACCTAGAAATGTTTACCATGAACAACAGTTGCTACGTTACAAGAAACCAACCCGATTGGCCAACGCTAGCGTTTTCACGCTCCTCATTTACATACAGTTGAGAAAATCCAACTTTTGACGCCCCGCTCGCCTTCCCACAATGCCCTACGTGAGCGTCAACACCTGGTTTCATTGAAAATGAATTGGAAGCCGACGCCCCGCTCTGCCCGCTCCGCTGCAGTGTGAACGCACCGTTAAGGCGACACGTCAATTTAGATTTTCTTAGCTATTTTGCTTCCTCAACATGTCTATTTTCAAACTAGTTGAAAGAAAACGTTTAAAATATATTTTAAAGTGTTTATTTTACTGCACTTTGTCTTGTTGTGCCTGTGGATTTCACCAAAATTCAACAAAAGTTAGCATTCTAACGTAACATACAGTGCCGTGACCGTTTGCTTTACCATGAAATTTGTGGTATCGTTGTAAAGCTCTCTTTCTCCTGCACAATGTTATCCGATCCAAACATAGTCATTTCCTTTGTATCAGCAACCATTCGTGAAAGGTCAAAGGGAGGGTTAGACCTAAATAAGAAATCCGATTGGCTGGAGTTGATTTCTGATAACCTGATTCGTTCAAATGCATCACGTGATGCGTACTGACGCTTCCTGGTTTAGCTGTCAGCGAGACCTTTTGAATCTCAAAATGCAGAAAGAAGCACAAACAAAAACTTCTAAGAAAATAAGACAACAATTGTCACTTCCTAGTCAAAAGGCTCAACAGTTTAATGAAGACGACTGTCAAGCTCGATCTATGCAAAAATTATCGATGGGAAAAGAGTAGATAGCGGTGAAAATGAACAACGCGCCTCACAGCTCAAAGTTCATGTAGCGTGTGGGTGGGATGTCGAAGAGGGCAGCCTTTAGGAGATGTGGGAATTGTGCTTTTAGCTAGATGCTCCGATTATTTTTTTGATTTTTGGAAAACTTGCAAGTGGAGTGAGACTGTCCCTGGGGTACATTGTTTTGACGTTAGCCTCAGAGTCAGACTCGGCTCGCTCACTGGCAGTGTGTAAACAATTTTGTATTTCACTCAATTAAACTCCAAAAACATCAGGGAGGGCTGTTTTCTGTAGACAAGAGCCTGCTGAAGATAGCCAGTGTATAGGATCTTTCAAAGCAAGCCTATTTCATTCGTCATTTGCCTGAGAAAGCGACCTACGTTAGCCAGGCTAGTTTCACTCAGTCAGCCTATTTAAAGGTCTCTCAGTCAGAATCACTGTTTACAGGCAAAGGTCGAGCTGATCTTTTGTCAGATGTGGATCTTGATGGTATTGCATTTCAGATTTGGTATCCCATTAGTAAGTCTGCAGCATGAATTTTTCTATACAGTGACAATTTGTGAAGAATATACATTTTTCAATGGTTCGCCATGTTTGTAGGAATCCGCCATTGCTGCTTGCAGCAATATATATATATTTTTCTTGTTTGTTGTTTTTAGTTTTTAGCCTACAACACCCAGCTTCTGATCGGAAATCGTGAGCTGGCCCTGAGTCCAGAGGAGTACGTGTTCGGGGCACTCTCTCTCTACGTGGACATCGTCCAGATCTTCCTTTTCCTGCTGCAGATCGGCGGTGCTGCCACTGACTGAGCTCACGTCAGGATGGAAGACCCCTTACGACGTGCACTTACTACCTATAACATGTCACAGGTGTATTTAAATTAGCACTTGTGTATTATTTCTGTATTTAACAAATTAAACATTTAGTAGGCTTCAGTGTCCTAATAAATTCAAGTGTGCACTTTATTTTATATCTCAAGCACTTTCGTTCTTCAACATGATCAAACCCACTGATTACTATTTAAGGTATGGTGACAAAGATGTGGCAACCTGATGAACGCTTAGCTAAGCAGTGTGTGTTTGTTTATCTAATGTCACTCTTTATAAATACATTGAAATACGAATATCCTGATCCAGATAATGTCTCACGGCTTGGCACAATGACACAGCAAGCCATATACAATAGCTTGAGTAAAAACAATGAAAAAACTGCTGTTAGGAAGTGCCTTTTATTCACTTGAATCCACATTTTTTTTTTGGAAGCAACTGAGAAACATTTCTTGAGACCACCATCATTGCTGTAGTGTAACCTGTATTGAAGTTGTTTATCCGAGTCGAAAAGTGATACAACATAAAACACAAGTGGATTTAATAGACAGGTTGATTCATTGTTATTTATTTTGATTTGTCAATCTACAGGTGAGCCTGTAGATTATGTCCCCTAACCACTTTCCTCTCCCCTACATAGCCATTACTTCCTGTGTTATTTTCTACATCCAAATCCCCAAACTATCCCATGTTTTTACAGTGGACTGATTCTCTCATCTCTTCTGGTAAATTATAGTGGCACGTCACAGTTAAGGTGGCAGCTCCAATTCCTGGCTCCAATAATTCCCTTGTCCAGCGGAGCTTCCGGAGTGACCTCTCAGGGGGTCAGGCGCTTGGGGTCACGGGGGAACATGGAAGTCTGACGTACGTTGTGCAGCCCAAGGTACAACATGCACACTCTTTCCAAACCTGGGGGCAGCACACATCACATAAGTCAAAGGTTAGATGCGCGCCCAATGTGGTTGCAGAAAACCGGGAAAGGATAGCATTTATAATGGCAAAAGGACCACACGGATAATACAAATAGTTCGATAGTTAAAAAGACCAAAAATCTGAGTGAGACTGTGTCTCACGGCGTTATACTGTTTTGACGTTAGCCTCAGTCAGACTCGGGTCGCTCACTGGCACAATGTTGTATTTCACTACACCAAAAACGTCAGGGAGGACTGCCTTTAGTAGATAAGAGCCTGGTGACGATAGCCAGCATCTCGGATTTCTTTAACCGGGCCTGTTTCATTCGTCATTTGCCTGAGAAAGCGACCTCCGTTAGCGAGGCTAGTTTTGCCCGATCACTTGGTCAGGCTATTTAAAGGTATCGGGGTCAAGTGACTTTTGTGCATGGACAAGTGAAACGTAAATGTACTTGTCCAAAGGACAAGTGCCTCAAAAAGTTAATGTCAAGCCCTGCAATCCAGTGGCCAGAGATATATGATGACCTGATTGACACTCCAAGTGTATTATCCACCTTATTCCTAGCTCCCATTATCAATTTCCTGGATTATGGGTGCGACTTCCGGAGCCGGCGATTGTCATAGTAACGCTCAAACAGTCATTGCGGTAAGCTAATTCTGATGCAAAATTAAACATGTGAGAACACAGCCTGTTACACCTGAAACGGGACAATTTGATCATACCTCTGCCTTCTACTATCAAGGGATTGGAGGCCGACCTGAAAAAGTGGCCTCAAATAACGTACACTAGCATATTTAGCTACTTTATTAACTCTGTTCCTACGGACAGTGAAGCGATGAATAACCTGAAAAGCTCTGACTCTTATCAGTAGCTACCTCCACAGCAATAAAGTTAGTCACGTTTTCATAAAGGAGGTGGGACACAACCTTGTCTACCTTAAAGCAGACAGAGCCTAATCGGCGCCTACAAGTCCCACATAACCGGTCCTGGGTCCTGAGGTCATTTCTTTGTCTGAATGCCGAATGAAATGCCGCCCTCAAATAAATGCAGCACCTAAATAGAACGTTAAACTCCGCTGCGTTTATTCGAAGAAATACGGTGACTGAGATCAAGGTTCTGACAACCGAGTGTGGAGGCCAGAAAATGTGTCCTGTTAGGCGGCCTGTCATCAGGTATTAGAGACAAAAGAAAGTCGGCGGAGTGGAAAACTGTCACTATTTGCGCCCTTTCTTGTTTTTAACCTGAATCACTTTAAATTTAAATGTAGTCATTTAGCAGACGCTCTTATCCAGAGCGACTTACAGTAAGTACAGGCAAGGCAAGTAGGGTGAAGTGCCTAGCCCAAGGACACAACGTCATTTGAAACGGCCGGAAATCAAACTGGCAACCTTCAGATTACTAGCCCGACTCCCGAACCGCTCAGCCACCTGACTCCTACTTTGAGATTTAGCTAAATGTAAAGTGCATTACACATTCAACTAGAGAGGGTACAATTTCTGGGGAAATTGTAGGGTGTGCTTGCTTGCGTTGGTTGCAGGTGGGTCCGTTTTCCCATGTAGTGATATTTTCAAGCATTTAGCCTACTCGTATATAGCCTGACGTTGTCATACTCATAATTCTAGTCAGAATATGAGTCTGAAAACTCTCCGTTGTGCTGTGACTATGGGGCGTGTGTCAACCGAGCTCGTAAAACAAATGCCTCTTCGCTCAATTGGATAGACCTACAACCAATCAGAGCAACGTAATATGTTGTTTGTTGAAAACGAATTCAACCCAAGCGCTTTTTGGTGACGTTGTTGATTACGTTACTGTTGATCATCTGTCCATCATCTTATAAAGCCCGCCCTGACAATTTAATTGGTCCGCCCAGATCCTGGTTTTCTGTAGTTGTCCCCAATACGAGACCCTCCAGACCCAACTTCCCGACCAAGTTT
Source organism: Hypomesus transpacificus (assembly GCF_021917145.1). Classification (NCBI taxonomy): domain Eukaryota; kingdom Metazoa; phylum Chordata; class Actinopteri; order Osmeriformes; family Osmeridae; genus Hypomesus; species Hypomesus transpacificus. Next base: position 9,338,254 of record NC_061082.1, read on the forward strand.
TTTTGTGGGCAGGACGAAGTTGGGCTGGCAGCCAGGCTAACTCATATAGGCTCTGTGCACAATCGTACAGACGAACTTCCGCTGTAGCCAAAATTCGGACTATATTAGGCTATCATGTTTCAAAGAAAAACGATTACTGTATGGATAGAGAGGGGCAGAAATACAAATGATAATACATAAAAACGGACAGTTAGCGTTTCAAATAAAGAAAAACAAGCTTCTACACTACACAAAAATGTACACATCGCTAACTAGCTTAGACGCTAGCCGACCGGAACACCACATTATACTACTTACGCTCATAGTTGTGCAGATAAATGGATAGGTACAGTTTGAATCCCTTGTCCCGCTTGCTTGTTGGAGCAGGGGAAAAAAGCATTTATGATGTGATGGACCTCACTTGACGCTTATTTAAGGCAGGTCTTGGAGACATCTACTAAAGCTGAGCATTTTGGAAACTCAGGTGATGGTCTCCAGTAAACCGGAAACTGATTTCCCAAATTTTGGCTACAGCGGAAGTTCGTCAGTACGATTGTGCACAGCCTATTGCATAATTCATTAAGAACACCCTTTGAAACAAGAAACCCCCTTTGAAACAAGCTACTGTAACAACGTTGTCACTGGCAGTATTTCAGATTGGAATTGCGATTCAAATAGTACCGTCTGCTAAGTAAGGGTGTAATATTTGGTGAGTTTCGGCTCACGGAATTTGCCACGTTACAGAGCCAGACAAGACTTTACGGACGGTCCGCACATTCTCACGTCTGCTCAAAAGTTTCCGTGACGGCTCGCACATTCTCACGTCAAGTAAATCTTTATAGATCACAAAGTGTGCGTGAAAACCAGCGTACGCAAGCTTTTTGTGCGGGTTAGGGTTAACGTTTATACATGAGGCCCCAGGGCACTACTAACCACAACAATTCCTATATGAACACTTGCATCCCACCTTTACTGGCAGTACTGCAACTAAATCTGTGGAGGTCTTTTGTAGCCCAAACACAAAGTAGGATGCGGATTTCCTCCGTCGGCTTTTTGTCCACAAAATGAAATGAGTACACATACGATAGTGTTTTGGGTGGTCTTTTCAAAGCTAGGTTGTTCGGCTACATTCTTTTGTAGTCCTCATCTGTTGGCAGGTGATGGAAACTGTACCGTTTGTCACAAGAACAATCCCTTTTTGTCGTTGAAGCCACAGATTTAGCCAAGTCTGGTTGTTCGTAAAGCCCCGAACAGCGCAAGAGGTAGCCTACCAGAGCTCCGCAATGACATTTTTTTTACAATAATAATAACAATATAAATGACAACATATGTTTAAAAACAAACTTTGTTTCAGTTAAATTACAGTTGAAATTACTTTAGAAAGAATCACTGTTGACGGCTGGCTGGGACTAACGTATAGCAAACCGCAACTTCCGCTACTCACCGGAAGTTGCACCCAAAATAATTTCTACAGTAGACCCCCTGAGAATAAGGTGGATACCCAGGAGAAGTTCATCTTTTGCAACCGACATGCGCAGTTGAGCCTGCTTGACAGTCGTGTGACTTGGGGTGAAAATTGGTCTATTGGTGAGACTACATCTGCTTCAGTACTAATGATGTCATTATGCTGAGACACCACATCAGAGGAATGGGTGTGGTTTCCTACCAATGCCACCTCCTGCGTGCGGGGGAGCGCCGTAGCGGAATGAGTCGATGTACGCCTTAATCTTCTCCAGATCTGCAAGATACAATGAAAAAAACTATTCATGAAAAGTAATTCAAAAAAAGTATCATGGTCTCTCCACAGCAGGTTTGTGTGTGGGTGTGGGAGGAGGTTGTGATTTGTGGGATTTGGTTTGTATTTATAGGTGGGGTTGTCTGCATGTCGGAGATGGATGGATGGAGGGAGTGAGAGTGAGAGAGAGGGGGGGGGGGTGTGCGTGCTGGTATGTGGTTACCAATGCTGTGGTGCGTGGCTCTCTCAGTGAGCAGAGAAGCGTCGTGGATTCTCTGAGCGCCAGATAGGATCTCTTCTCCTCTCATGAACATGTCGTAAGAGTTGGAGTATTTCTAGAAGACGATAAAAAAAAACGGTCATGTCACTGCAGTCAAACACTAGTGGGTATGTCTGAAAGAGTAAGTTTGAGTCAGTGAATGTGTGTGTATGTGTGTGTGTAAGTGAATGTGTGAGTGAGTAGGTGTGAGTGAGTAAATCAGTGTGCATGTTGACTTACACTGTCGCTGGGGTCAGGCATGGTGTAGAAGGGCCTCACAGCCAGGGGGTACTTGTCCAGGACATAGAAGTCAGTGTCATACTAACAGAGAGGAGAGAGAGAGGACAGTCATATCTCTGTATCCCTGATGCTCCCGTTCGCAGCCCTGGACCCGACTGACTAAAACACACACAGGGCTGTAAAACACATAGGAAGGAGGAACGACATGTGGAAGGTCTACCTTCTCCTTAACCAGACGGCCCAACAACTTCTCATTGGGCGTGCTGTGGAGCAATAGACGAACAGAGTCCAGAAGTCAGTCAGAGACCACAACACAGTTATAACATGTTCAAGTGCTTCACTAGCATACCCACCATTGTAAAGAGGAAATTAGTTATTTGTCTTTCCCAAGATAAAAACAAAGGTTGAAATTAATAAATAAAGCAGTGAGTTGAAGAGGCTGACATGAACATAAAGTAGTAAAAATGTAAATGGTTCTGCTCCTCTAGAGGTTGTGTATGGTGGGCGTGTTATGAGGAGGTAAGTGGTGTGTTGTGAGGAGTGTTATGAGGAGGTTAGTGCTGTCTGACCTGAGGTCCTCCTCGTCACCCATCTCCACACCAGCCTCCCTCAGCATGGTTAGCCCCTCCCTGTATTTCAGCCTCAGAGTGGGCTCCAGGAACCTGAAGGGCTCGCTGGGGTATTGCCTGTTCACCGTCTGGATCTCCGTCTGGAAGCTGACACACACGCATAGATGCGCACACACATGACACACACACACACACACACAAAAGGCATTGGATGGGCTGCAAGTAGCTCACTCCCCAGTAGATGTTGCTGGGGAAGCACGGAACACTTTCAGAGAGACATAATACCCAGCGTTCTTCCATCTACAGACTCGTCCATACGATGTATACACGATACAAAACAATGACCCTTTCACCAAAGTAATCTTACTTGTCTCTCAAGCCTTTGAAGATCTGAACCATGGTGTCGGTTATGGACTCAATCACTTCATGGTAGTGGTAGTTGAAGGCCATCTCAATATCCAGACCCACAAACTCCGTCAAGTGACGGTGTGTATTAGAGTCTTCTGCTCTGAACACTGGGAAACACAAAAACCACCATTAAACTCAAAAGAACAACTGGAAAATGTTAGTTACTTTCTTTCTATGACTACTGGATCAGGCCACACAGTGGCGATGTGGAGCTGCTTGATCAGTAAGAAATGATGTAACTTCAACCATAGCCCACATTTTGGTCAATATCTGCAACTCTGTCATGTGAAAACATTCAGTGTTGACATCTGGGTCTGTGAACCAGGCCCAGTTCTACCCCACTTTAGTAGGGGGGGCAATGAGAATTTTTTTTTTTTGCAGTTTAAAGCTTCAATTTGGTAGCCTGGCTCTGCCGTCCTATAGCCTGACGTTGTCATACTCTATGTACTCTAGTCAGAATATGAGTCTGATAACTCTCCGTTGGGCTGTGACTATGGGGCGTGTTTCAACCGAATTCGTAAAACAAATGCCTCTTCGCTCAATTGGATAGACCTACAACCAATCAGAGCAACATAATATGTTGTTTGTTGAAAACGAATTCAACCCAAGCGCTCTTTCGTGACGTTGTTGATTACGTTACTGTTGATCACTTTACTGTTCATCATCTGACCATCATCGTATAAAGCCCGCCCTGACAATTTCATTGGTCCGACCAGCTCTTGGTCCGGACATAGTTTGTCCCCAATACGAGCCCCTCCAGACCCAATTTCCCAACCAAATTTTGTTGTGGGCGGGGCTAAGTTGGGCTGGCAGCCAGGCTAGCCGTCCTATGTATTTCCGCTCAATTTTGATTTTGCTTCTGTACTCGGTCTGGCCGTTCAGTAGGTAAGTCAGATTTTGCAAGTTACTTTTTAACCGGCCAATCAGCGAACAGAGGGAGTGGCTGAGAACGATGACGTTGATGTTGTCCGCTAGTTTGTGTTGTAGTTCCATAATGGCGGCGGAGAAAGATGCGAGCGAAGCCATTCGGTCCGTTGTGGCAACACAGCCGAATATCCCACAGCTAAAGCTGGAGCAAGAACAAGTTTTGCTGAGTTTAGTTGACAGCCATGATGTTGTGGCCCTCCTCCCCACAGGGTTTGGGAAAAGTTTGATTTTCCAGCTACGGCAACTAGCTCTGTTACAGTAGTGGTGAAGGAATTGGCTAAGGCAAACGCTAGCGATTGGTTATGGCAGATCAGAGTGGATCTGGGCAGATCCAATAGTTTTGAACTTCAACAGAGTACCCGCCTACAAGGAAGTCAACGCTTGTTAATGGAACGAGGCCAGACTCTGTACCAATGAAATGTATGAGAGTCTGGTTAGGACCAGACTATAAATTTGGTGCAATCCGAGAGAAACTTTGATTCGCTAAAACCAGCAAGGTGAACAAAGCAAGCTAGCGAACCTGACACAAGTGCTGCCGCAGCTGTGTGCGTTAGCCAGATGATACGGAAGCAAATTGCTCCTCACGTGCCACAGCCTACAATCCAACAACACTAACAATCCTCTCCTAAAAGCAAAACAAAAACACTAAAACAAATGTAGGAATTCAAATACATCTTAAAACTAAAAATGTCAATGTCTCAAAAGTGAGAAAGTTCAGAGTATTTCCCTCCACGCTCTGAAGCAGTTGACTCCAGATGCCTGGGCTGCTAACCAACACAGCTCTCTGTGCTGGTCAGGGACATTAGGCTCAGGGTGTGGCTTGAACAAAACACAGTAGGTCCTGCCCTGCTCTTTAACACCTCACCTCAGCACTCACTGAATGGATTTTGGGGAAAGGTGGTGGTGGTGGTGGGGGTCCTCCAGTGGCATCATACCTGGGCCTACACAGAAGACCTTGTCAAAGTCAGCACAGATGCACATCTGCTTGTAGAGTTGGGGGGACTGGGCCAGGTAGGCGCTGGTCTTGAAGTAGGACACAGTAAACACGTTGGCCCCGCCCTCACTGGCCGCTGGAAAGGACACACACACACCTGTTAATGCCACTGTCTCAGGAGAAGAGGACACATATAAACACACACAATCTCACTCACACACACCTGTTTTGGCACCTTCTCAGGAGCCCAAGACACAACAAATTTACAAATAATTTCACACACACACTTGCACTTTAATACCACACACACACAAACACCACCAGTATTTGGCAAGTTACTGATAAGTTACTTTTGACTATATAATATTCATATTTCTTTACTTATTACTTGGTATCTAAAGTAAATAGTTACGTTACTGGTTTAGCCAGAGTGCATGCATCACTGGCTGCACAGGCTTTCCCTTCAGCACAGTGATTTCTAGGGTTGAAAGCATTTTTCTGCTTTCACAAAGTTTACAACAAATTAAACTCCATACTGGGAGAGGGGCATACTCCAGCTAGTGAAAGTATGCCTCTATTCCTCTTCCTCCATCCCTGGTTTAGCTGTTTGGGTGGTAGCCAGTGTCAATGTGAACATGTTCTCTTCAAATGTCTCACATTGACACCTCTGACTGAGGTCTGGGTGGATCCTCTGATTAGTTAAGGGGTTACGTGAGGCCGGGCTTGGGGGATGGGCACAGAGGACCACATGTACAGAACACGAGCTGGGCGTAGGCAGGGTGAAACTTGGTTATCAGAAGAGAGCACCATGTTGACTCACAACTCCGGATGCAACAGTGCAACGTGGTTCAAAAGGCGGCATTTTCAAACTGACAACATGCTGGGCCACCTTGTCATTGGCTCCTGGCTGCAAAGAGGAAGTGAGACAGACACTTGCAACCACAGACATTGGAGGCTGGGGGGGTGCTGGAGGAGAGGCTTGAGTCAATGGACTGAGGAAAAGGCTGGGGGTAGCTGGGGGGTGAGGCTGGGATTCGTCTGGCAGCTCAGACTAACCACATACTCGTAGAGGTATACTAATAGTGGTTGAGTGGTTTCTAGAGAGACAATAGATTAAACGGTTCTTTATTCATCCCCTTGGGGAAACTGCAGAATTCTAGTGAACTAATTCTGATTGTAGCATGTCTGTGCGTAGAACTATGCATTTAGCATGTTTGTGTGTAGAACTATGCATGTATGTAAACGTATGCGTGTGTATAACTACAGTATGCAAGTTGCACGAATATTTGAGTGTAGAATCCGTCCTTCACAGTTACAGACAGAACCTTGCTTGACTTTCAGGACTCTTCCTCATCCAATAACCCAGAGAAAATATGTGCTTATCTCTGCAAAAGTACAACAGTTAACTATTACAGGCTTAGCTTCATGTCAATGCCTCACTGTCTGGAGAGATTCATTTGGTGATTAGGGTGGCAGAAACACCCAGCAAGTTAGAACCGTCACACTTTCAGTCAAACAAGTGTTTTTGCACAACAGCTATTTAGGAGCTGATTCACCATGGAAGATCAACCTACTTGTCACCCAGTGTGGTCGTAGCACTATAACAACACCAAATGATGGTGCTTCTACACTGCATCTCATTTACATGGACTCACTTAGCAGATAATAGTATCCTAAGCGACTTGCAAATATCCCATATAGTCAAGGACTAGAAGGGCATAGTCCGACTTTGGTTATAGCTCAGTGATTCGAAAATTTGAGAGAGACGGTGAGTACCTGATATAATTTTGGGGGTCTGGATCTCCACAAAACCCTTGGTGGTCAGAGTATCTCTGAAGAGCTTGCACACTCCTGACTGTAGGCGGAACACAGCCTGGCTGGTTGTGGTCTGTGGAGGGACAACACACACACACATTAAAGAGTATTCATGCACAAACACATTAAGACACAAAATCACACACACACAGGCCCAAAAACACAACCATGCATGGCGTGCACAAGAAAAGCCAAGGGTTTGATCTATTATCACGAGATCACTGGTGTTACACAAGCATTAGCAGAAATAGACAACCAAACTGCTGATTCAGCCCACGGGAGATAAATGCAACTCTCTTGGTTGGCAAATGTGTGGGTAGGATGCAATCTCACTTTAATGCCACGGTACATAAACTCCTTAGCCTTGAACTAGTGTGACTGATGCCTAGAGATGGAGCAGAGACCAGACAGCTCCTCTTTTACAGGACAGTTGGCTGGTTTCAACATGTGTGAGGGGACCAGCCCAAATCCTTCTACACACACATGCGCGCACACACACATTTTTATACATACAGACAAGTCCATCACCAATACACACAACCCCATCCACACACACAAACCAAATCCCACAAAGCAAGAAAAGGAGCCATCAGCCTGTTCTGAATAAAGGCTGATATATCTGTCTACCTTCACACAGGGACTGGATGGACCTTCACTGACAAACTTTTGTTAATTTGAGTTTGGCATGTGTGTGCGTGTTTGTGTATGTGCTTAGGGGGTTCTGATAAAGAACAATACAGACAGTGACTTGGTTTCCTCCAGTCGGATGGTAGCTTAACCAGAGCCAAGCTCATTAAACACAATATCAGAAGGACTCATTGACAGCATGAAAATGTTGCCTTTCTATTTGATGATGACAAATAGAAATTTCAAATCCCAAAACTCCATTTAAAGTCTTAATGTGAAAGTGAAGGTAACAGGAACAGGGAATGTCTTCTGAGGGCTGGGCAGACACACTCTGCTGGTGTCTAACTGTCTGGTCTGGACGACACACGAGAACCATGGGAAGAAAACACCCAGGGTGCCAAGAAAACCGCCATGGCAGGGACAGGGGAGGAGCTCCACTCAAGATGTGATGCATATCTAGAGAGGTTCCGGTTCAAAACACACTGGCCTCGTTGGCCGTTACTCATTTGTGCATATGATAGTGTGTGGGTCCATGTGAGAGAGACAGCTGTCCTTGTTTGACTAACCTTCGTTAAATTGAGGGTGTGTGCTACGTGTGTGTGTGGGTGTGTGTGTGTGTGTGTGTGGAGGGGGTTATAATCAAGAACAATACTATCCCAGTCTACAGACGGTGACTTGGTTTCCTCCAGTTGGGCGGTATCTTAACCAGAGCCAAGCTTAAATCAATATCAGAGGGACTGAAAGCATGAAAACACAGAAAATAAAAGTGAGATGGAGTTTGGTTCTGTAAGGACCATGTTTTGTCTTAGTCAACTATCAAGGTTTAGAACCTGCTCCAGATATCAAACAGGGTTTTGAACCTGCTCTTGATATCAAACAAGGTTTAGAACTCATTTTAGCTATCAAACAGGGGCTGGAACCTGCCCAGCAAGGTTTAGAACCTGTCAGTCTATCCAGCATTGTCAATAAAACTGAACCAACCAATACACAACATCACACAATGGCAGTATTTTAATAACGGGGGATGTAGGAACCTACTCTGAGGTCGATGACTCTGTTGTCCAGCTTGGTGTCCTGGTTGACGGTCGCTCTCCCATCCTAAGGAAAGAGAATAAACACAACTGAAACATTTACCAGCTTATTCACCTGTGTGGATGTGAAGGTTTAATGGCTGAGAGACCTGTAAACCATGATCTTCAACATATATTCAATTTGACAACACAGGACTGTGATGGGCTCTGAGAGTAGGGCTGTCCCCGACTAAGATTTTCTGTGGTCGACCAAGACTCGACTAAACACTTCTGAAAATCGACTAATCTAAATTTGAAACACTTTTTTCCCCCCCTATAAATGTCACAATGTTTTTCATCAAACCATTTTGTGCAATGTTGTACCTCACTGTTTTAAGAGATAATCTGAAAGAAATACATATGCTTCGTAAGAAGGGAGATTGACAACTAGACAAACAGGAAATGTACAAACATTTTCCCGTTCTGACTCAATGTAGCTGCTGGACATTCTAGATATTCAGCCGCTATCAAATTTGCCATTAGGCTACAAATAATAAGCCTTGTGTCACCAGTCCTGATTTCAGCTAAGATTGAGGCCTGCCTCACAGACATCTCCACCTGGATAACCAAGCACCACCTCCAGTTGAATCTCGCCAAAACAGAACTTCTCATCATCCCGGCCAAACCCTTAATCTCCCACGCCTGGGATCCGCGACGGTGACCCCCTCATTCTCTGCCAGGAACCTCGGGGTGACCATGGATGACGAGCTCTCCCTCAGAGCCCACATTGCTGCGGTTTCCCGGTCATGTAAGTTCACCCTCTACAACATCCGGAAGATCAGGAGATACCTGTCTGAGCACACCACCCAGCTGCTAGTCCAAGCGCTTGTCCTCTCCCAAGTTGGACTACTGCAACTCACTGCTCTCCAGTCTCCAAGCACGCGCCACCCGCCCTCTCCAGAGGATTCAGAACGCAGCGGCCCGCCTGGTCTTCAACCTACCCAGACGTCCCATGTCACCCCCGTCCTCAGCTCCCATCACTAGGCCTGTCACGATAGTCAATATTAACTACTTACTAACCGAACGGTCGAGGTTAGTAAGTAGTTTATATGGCATTTTTAGCTACTTTTCATTTTGTAAACGAAAATAAATGGTACCGTCAGGCCAAATAGTGTCCTAGGGCCAAATAGTGTCCTACCTGACGTCACAATGCCGTTCCGAAGCAAGGACGTGTCCGTTGCTATGCCGACCTTAAATTCCTGAGATATTTACGCATGCTAGCAGGAAACTGTCATGGTTGCTATACTGGTTACTAGGTAGGAAGTTTTGTAATTAGGCTTATGTAAACCAGTTTATTCTACTCTACTATTTAAAGTTTTCACTCGTTTGATAGCTAGTGCTAGCTGGCTAATTGTTTTCGTCAAAAGAATTCACTTATTTAGCATCAATTTTAACAGACCGGGAAGGCAACACGTATAGTATTCTACCTGCGCGCGTTGCTGTCTCAGGAATGTCGAACGAGTGAAAACTTTAAATAGTAGAGTAGAATAAACTGGTTTAAATAAGCCTAAATACAAAACTTCCTACCTAGTAACCAGTATAGCAACCATGACAGTTTCCTGCTAGCACGCGTAAATATCTCAGGAATTTAAGGTCGGCATAGCGACGGACGCGTCCTTGCTTCGGAACGGCATTGTGACGTCAGGTAGGACACTATTTGGCCCTAGGACACTATTTGGCCTGACAGTACCTCTAGGCTAATTGTAGCTAGCTCTCAAGTCTTCTCACGGTGTGTTTCATGTGTTGCCTAGCAACTCATTACTTTTGATAGAAAGTGGACAACAAGGTGCTGCTAAAATGGCTTTAATTTCAACACAAAATAACGACACAAGTGATTCAAAGAGTATAGTCTTCATCCTCACTTTCAATGACAAATCTTTTCAGCATCATCTGGATAGTAAAACTCGGCAGCTGACTCGTCGATTTCGCTCATTTTGAAGATGACGTCAGAGGGCAATAAGAATACTTATCAGACCGCGGTCAATACGCGGCTGGCATGACTAGCGTAAGGGGTCCCATAATCGTCCACCTAGCTCTCGACGCTCGTTAGCAATGTTACAAAAATGTCGTTATAATACAAATTAAAAACGTTATGTCACAGCATTGTACTTTAATAAATAGATACACACCTATATTATAACATTCCGGTTTTGAAATCCAATCAGGATATGCCTAGAAATTTTACTTTCCTGATTTTAGCAGTTAGCCAGGGGGTCCCATTATCGTCCACCCAACCACTTTCAATGGAGAAATGTCAGTTTGACGCTGCGGAAGGCAGATGCTACACATACGGTTTGAGAGCGTGTTTACATACTCAAATCTCAAAGTAAGAAGCTGTAATTTGGTGTGCAGCAATATAAGATGTGTACATATCGACGAGTTACTTTATTTCGTTGCTGCTGCATATCTTCTTTAAGAAATTAACGGAAGAAACGGTTGTGGACTATAATGGGGCCCCGAACGTTGGAGATTTCGAGTGGACGATAATGGGGCCCTTTACACTACCCATTAGCCAATCAGAAAGCTCGTACCGTCGTTGCCAATAAATTGATTTATCGCACACGGTATATGGAAATGAGCGCAATAATTTTGCCGCGATATATTGCAACTGTTAATTTTTTTTATAAAAATAATGATTACATAAATGTTTACATAAGAACAAATGTCACCAACATTTTACTCGATCCCGCTGCCTCAGTCATCTTGTCTGCTTTCTGTGTCGAAAGCGTAGGCGGGACTAGCGTATCCACACACACAGAGCGGACACCAACAGGTGAAAAGAAGGAGTGAACTCACTGTGTTATGAAGTGTTCTGTTTCGTGACATCTATAGTCTGATAGTTAAGAAGAACAAGTAAAAATTGACTTGGTTTCAAAGCCGCAATCTTCAGCTCCGGTGTGGGATCATATAGTCTTTAAGCCGAATGAGATGAGAGCCAAAATAACGTGAACGAGCCGGTATGTCGACTTTGTTTAAAAACAGTGGAAACGAAAAGAGGCAACTAATCTTACATCTCACCTAGCAATACATAACTATCCTACCCAGTTTTTCAACCTGTGAACAACATTAAAGGAGTCTTCAATACAGTTCTGTTACAGATTTTCCCGACAGTGCAAATATAAACGTGACAGCGCAAAATGGCCCACACTCATGAATAGCGTAACTCGCTATATAGCCAACAAGATGCAGCCATTAAACACGGTCGAAAAACCAGCATTTACAACTATGCTGCAAACTTTTGACAAACACAGGGCTGCCAACTCTCACGCATTGGCCGTGAGACACACACATTTCAACCATTTCACTTGTATATCTCAAGCTGAAAAGACAACGCCAACCAAGTAGCCCTGTTAATGTTGTAAACAATAAGGGATGATGGAGTGAAGCAACATAGCGCGAACAGTCGTGAAAACTCAACTTGGGGGGGCGGGGGGATATTATGTAATCAGTGGCATAAAATGGACTGAAAATTACAATTGACGTGTGTGCATGCAATCGTATCGTTTATCTCAATTAATTTTGATGCAATATATTGCATCAAGAAAAAGTAATCATCGTGACAGCCCTACCCATCACGGCCCGTATCAGATTCAAGACCCTGGTACTGACCTTCTGAGTGGTGAACGGGACTGCACCCGACTACATCAAGTCTCTCCGCCTGGGCTACACCCCCACCCGCCATCCTTGTGAACAGGAAAAAGAAAGCTTACAAACGAGGACTTGATTGACTATATGCCAAGGGCGTAGGTTTGGTCTCAGCTTTGGTAGGGACACTGAAGCTCCCCCCCCCCCCCCCCCCTCCCCCAAAAAAAGGGTTTTATGGAGCTGTACTAGGCCTACATCATCTGTACTGGACTTCAAAGCAATGAAATAATGATTTATATTTATACCGTTTTACTACCTACAAGTATAAGTGTGAATGATAACATTCATGGGTAACATTGTCTAAACATCCCTTAAAAAAACAGCAATTTAATGCAATATTTACCAAAGTGGACAATTCAACTTCTCACCTGAACCCCTGATGCTGATTCATCACCAACCTGCTCTACATTTGTAGCTTTAGGGTGCCGTTTTTCCTGCACAGTAATTCATCAATTTAATACAGACACTAACCATGCTTAGTTGACTGCTGACATTGGTCGAGATTATAGGGATATTACTATCCAAGGGATCATATAGGCCTATTTATTACCAGTTAATATCACTTTTGAGTTGCTAGCCTGCTGGTAGGCTACTAGGCTAAACTAGCACGGTCCCTTTACGTGGGTAGATTAGCTTTATCCTTCTGGCTTCGACAAGACCAGTTGCTGCTAACACACTGGTCTAAAGATTGCAGACGCTTGGGATAGATTTAATACAAGCAAAAGTTACATGCTCTACTACTCTAACAATGGGTGGCGTTGTAAGGCTAGCAGGTTTGCACTGTGTAGGTAGTTTTCCTACTAGCTAACTAACAACGACCTTGCTAGCTACTTACTCTCTGGGTGGTGAAAAAACTTCTGATAGGCTACATCTCTTATTTTTGGGTGACATTTCCTATCTACAAAGCAAAAAAGGGTCCAAAATATCAATGCAGAGACCAAACAAAATACTAATATGAGGCTTTATTATTTCCTGGCGTATTTAGTAGTTCACCGTGTCAGACTACTGACAGCTCTCTTTCTGCAAGTCAAGATTCACGGAGTGTTTCTGACTGCCACTTCAGCCAATTAAATGACAATCTTGTGTCGCAGGCTCTAGGGCGCATTGGTTAACCCTTTTCTCTTTTCTGGGCGACGGACAATAATAGGAAATGCGTTTTGCAAATATATTGTGCAAAATATTTTTTCGGAATCGATCCAAATTGCATAACAAAGGAGTTCACAAAAATATTGGTGGGGACAATTTTGTCATTTTCAAATGTTGGTGGGGACAAGTACCTAGCGTCCCTCCCTAAATCTACGCCCATGCTATAGAGGGTTTTCATGGACGTCACATTCTGGGCAGTAACCCGGATGCGCGGCCATCTTGGAGGCACTCGATGTAAACAACTCAACGGAGTACAACGAAAATAACGTAAATTGTACACTCTTTGGTACAACTGTAGCCATGTCTAAACGACCGAAAAGGTCACCAAAACGTGTCCAAGATCCAAAGGCATACAGGGAAGGCCTTGGACCGCAAGAAAACCGTCAATATGTTGAGAAAATTGGATTTATTGGCGGTGCAGATCCCTACCAGTTAACTAGCTCCCTCTTCTTGGATCTGTGATGACCCTGTGATTCTGCCTTCTGTTGGATATCCAGATATCATGAACTACCTGGTTTTCTCGCCGAGCCCATATACCAAAGACCTTAAAGCTTACAAAGGTTTGGAGGCCTACAATCAGATAGTGTGTGGATGGGAGAGGGAGATGCAGTAGGCTACCAAGTCCTCAACGACCGTTGTGTTGTGAAGGCCAAAGTAAGTAATGCAATAGCGTCTTAAATCAACCTAACCATAACTGTATGATATCATTGCAATACTTAATAGACCCCAGTTTGCTATGTACACTGTACACTATCTGAGTTAATTTCATAAGATAAGATAAGCTTACATGTTATTATCTTGGACATGTTTTTGTGACCTTTTCGGTCGTTTAGACATGGCTACAGTTGTACCAAAGAGTGTAGAATTTACGTTATTTTCGTTGTACTCCGTTGAGTTGTTTAAATTGAGTGCCTCCAAGATGGCCACGCATCCGGGTTACTACCCAGAATGTGACGTTCGTGAAAACCCTCTATATGGAGAAGGCGGACACAAGATTTTTAGATTTCAGCAGGGAGATGATGCAGAAAATGGAGGCAGATACGGGCACTCTGCTGGGTCTTATGGGGCGCATGGTGACGGGGATGGAGTCCCAAGCCAATAAATGAAATATGCATTGTTGTATCTAACTATTTATGAATTTAAAATAAAATTATACATCTATTTATTCTTGTTTTTATATTTAACAATTTATTAATACAAATATAATTAATTATCCATTTATTCTTGTTCTTCAGTTTTAAATATGTGAATAACAACTCAAATTTGAATTGATGAGATGTGCAGCTTTTATCAGGTAAACAGAACAGAACACAGTTAAGGGAGGAGACTGTAGGGGACGCAATTGAGTTATCTATGCAGTACAAACATTTATTCATCTCTTCTGTAGCTCATTATGGCTGCCCTAATGTCTGCCCCTTCCAGCTCACCATGCTCAGGCAATGCCTGACCTGGAGGCTGAATGTTGAACTGCCTGTCATGCTCCTCAATGAAATTGTCACCATGCTCTTCACAAATATTATGAAGAACACAGCAGCTCAAGGTCATTGTCTTGCTCAGCTCCAACTTGCAGTCATTTCTTTTGAGGAGACATCTCCATCGCCCCTTTAGTCTCCCAAAAGCCATCTTTACAACTGAGCACGCACTGCTCAGTCTCTAGTTGCACGTGTGTTGCTCTGCTGACAGTTTGCCAGTGTCGGAGAAGGGCTTCATAAGCCAGTTCTGCATGGGGTAAGCCGGGTCACCAATTAAATAGTGTCTAACGTTAATGCCAGAGATGGCCATTTTGTTCTTTCCCAGTAATTCCCCATCATTTAGTAGCTCCCATAGATGGGACTGCCTTAGCACTCGAGCATCATGCGCACTCCCTGCATAGCCCACACACACATCTCAAAACAGGCCTTTCCCATCCACAACTCGTTGTAAGACGATCGAGTGCCACCCTTTCCTGTTAAAATAGTCTCAGGGATATTCCTCAGGTGCAAAAAAGGGATGTGGCTTCCGTCTATTGCGTCAACACACTGTGGTATTTTCTAGCGGTTATGGAAGAACGTGGCCATTTCAATGAGCTTGGCAGCATACGGAGTAGCGATGTGTCGAGGAAGCAGGACATTTATGACAGAGTCGCAGAAATCCTCGACACAATTGAACACTGTGCTTATACCAACACCAAAAACGTGGCTGATGGACCTATATTCGCAGCCGGTGGCCAGCTTCCAGAGAGCAATTGCTACACGTTCTTAGAGGAACAGCGAGACGGTAATTTGTATTCAATCTGCCCATGAGAATGCCTGACCTGATCGCAAATGTATTCAAAAGACTCCCAGGACACGCGAAAGTTTTGAACAAACTGTGCAGGGGTGAAATCCGGCACAACTGTGTCCCACCAATAGCGTGATCGGGGGTATGTCCACACAACATGTGACCTCCACCTTGCCCTCAGCCATAATATGATCTGTAAAGGTGAAATCATGTATGTTTTGGTTTGTTTACAGGTATAGTCCATATGAGCTGCTACGTTTAGCTAGCCAAAACGTTCAAGATAATTAGCCTACTGTTCTTCTTGAACGTAACCTCTCTTCATAGCGACCACGAATAGCTGAAAATGCACGTCTACGAAGTGCAGTATACGTTTGTATAGCCAACATTTCATGCTGCGTTGCTACGACAACGGAGGCGTATGACGTAGTAGCCCTACTCTGGCTCTCAGCTGGTGGAAAATCGAGCTGGGACTTAGATTAGAAATAGCACCGAACCGCATAAGCACCAGCCCAGAACCAGCCCGGCTCTGTTGGAAAGGGGGTATAATAGCTCAGTTGACGTTGACAACGGAACTATTTTTCGTTGTAACTGTTAACGTTGTAAACAGGGCCGGGGTGGGGAATCGGGAGAATTCCCGGTGGGCCGCTTCCCTTATGGGCCGGTGGGCTGCTTCACTTTTGGGCCGGTTGAGGATTTTTTGTTGTTGACATTTGTCACGTTAGTATTATCATCTCTTAAAGTAGGCTACATATGTTCCGCATTCTGACACCGCAGCCTCTGCATGGGTTGTACCATGTGAGGGAGTTCACCCCTCCCAAATAGAGTTGGTTGGGTCCATAGCCCGTCTTTTCCAAAAAGTTCTCTCAAAAAGTTCTCGGCCCAGCTACCGATAGCTGGGCCGGGGGGCCCTACCGTAACGATACGTGTCAACGAGGATGGATGGGAGAAGGGCCGGAGTGATGGCATCACTAGACAAGGTTTTACCAATTGAAAAACGTCTAGGGTTTATAGCGTTTGTTTAACATAAAGCTCAATTAAACTATTTTGGGGGCGACCAAATACCAAATCTCACTCCAAGGCTTTTTCAAAAGTTGGCAGCCCTGTGTCAATACACATGCTATAAAGAGTTTTGGCTTGCTTATGTTGTTGCAAATGGTCTGACATTCTGATTCCGCTTCGGATGCCATCAAGCGGGAGCTCTGGTCGTATTAGTCCTTCACTAACCAATCAGCCTTCATTAGCAGAATGCTAGCGTGTTATGGGCAACAATGACTCACCCTGTAAGAAATCAAAAGGACATAAGTACTCGTTCATTCAACTTTCGACCTATAATCCATGTTGAACATGCAAAAACTACAATCAAATCTGAGATTTCTCAACAGCAATCAGACGAAAGAGACAAATGTAGCCGTTTAGCTCCATAGACTCCCATTCAACATGCACTCGCTCATGATCATCCCCAGTGGAACTCTGGTGGAACTGCAGCCAAATTCGGTACAATGGAGCTTAATAGGGAGTGGCAAGGCTCTCCTTAAAGGGGTGATTGACTGGGTTTTGGGGGTATTTCACACTGTTCCTTAAGGTCTCCGAATAGGGTATGTAACATTGGTTGAGCTGAAAATGCCCCGGGTGCTGTTCTATGCCCCCTTATACATCCAGTGAAATTTTCCCGGGAAAAAAACGTTAGGTTTTCACCTTTTATGGGCTCTGTTTGAAATGTCTTAAAATGCCTCCTTCCTTCCCATTAAGAGAGCAAGGCCTGTTCGAAATGTCTTAAACCTTCTCTTCCGCTTTAATAAGATACTTTGAAATACGTCACATAACGGTCATTTTTCAAGAGAGCATATGAGCTGCCTTGCTGTCTCAAGGGTGGCAGGTATTACCCATAACTCTGTGCGCGGGGTTACCATGAGCAACAAATTTAACAGAATCCTTTGACCGCCATTGCTTTTATACAATTCATTTCTTGACGGTTCTTGTAAATCAGCATCTGAATTAAAATGTACTTAAAATGTACTTATTTTAATTGATGAAACTCCTAATTTGTCACATCATCCCCGTGCAGACACTAGCTAGTTGCTGCGTTTTATTATAATTAGAGCTGTCAAACGATTAAAATATTTAATGGCGATTAATTGCATTAATGACAGTTAACTCGCAATTAATCGCACATTTTTATCTATTCTAAATGTCCCTTGATTTATTTTTCATCCATTCTTTCAAATTTCAATGCTCTTATCGACATGGAAAAGTGGTTGGGATTGCTTCGTGCAAATTGTTTTTTTTTTATTGAAAACAACAGTGCAATCGCCTTGCTTTGATGAGCGGGCGGAGAATTCGCATCAGCTGTGTGCTTGGCCATCAAAATTGTATTTTAGACTCCACGACGTGCTGCGATGATAGCTCAGTTCACAACGACAGAACACACTGATCCCTTTGGTCTTGTCAATGGAACCATTTGGCAACATTTTAAAATTAAACTTTCCATTCAGAATCTTATTGGCATCCATTTCGGCATCTGGCGCTAGCAATCAACTCAAAACGTAACGTTAGCCTACTACCAGAGAATGTCTAATATCCGTAAACGGGCTCTGCTACAACTCTTTAGCCGGCTCGCAAGCCCAAACAAGTGTGTGTGGCGTGCCTGTTGTTTTGTTTCCGGTGTAGCTAGATCCGGTGTGGTATTGTAGTTTTTCTAACGTCAGTGGTTGTTGCAACAGAATGTGAAAAAAACTACAAAGTTTGCTAAGTCAAAAAGAGCGTTAATTGCGCGATAAAAAATTTTACGCCGTTAATTTGGGTTTGCGTTAACGCCGTTAACGCGTTTAACTGACAGCACTAATCATAATCCTATCAAATGAGTGAAATACAAACACAAATGTTATGAGCTATTGAGCCTATATTTAACACAAGTTTAAATACAGTTTAACTTGACTTACTGTGACAATAAACTTGTGTCACAATAAACTCAATGCAATTGACTGCCGTCTGACAGAGCGCGCTACTGCGAGTACATAAGTACATGCAGTGCAATGACGTACATCCTATCTTTATAGAAATCAACGGTTTTGGAGATACCTTCCCCCGAAAGGACCTGTCTCGTCAGACACCTGTCTAGAAAGAGATCAAGGATTAAGACAGCTATCTAAGATTTCAAACACAGCCATGGTATGCTCATGAATATATAGATCAGCTGCGCGCTGATTGGTTGGTTTACACGAGTGAAGCTGCGGAACAAAGACGCAACACGGCCACAGCACTCACTGAAACAACGAAGGTGGAGACTTGAAATGAAAACGTACAAATAAATCTATTGTCTACACGACACTCTTTTCAACAGATTCACTAGATATCATTTCAAATGATTATGTTAGTTACATTTAGTCATTTAGTTGTTTCCACTTCTGTTGTCGAAGCAAACAGGATTGCCTTAGGTGGGTAACGTTAGCACTACAGCTTAATAGCAAACAAACTATTGTGATTCAACTCAGCTTCAGTAAACTCTAGCTAGCTATCTTGCTGAAAAATAGATCTGGACAAACATGCATCTTGAATTGTAGATTTATATGACAACACAGGTTATTTCTTTGAATTAAACACAGTCAGGAACATGAAATAACATTAGTCCCATTGCCAATACACTAGGCTAAATCATCACACATTCTACCTTACCTATGCTCTTGGCGTCAGCAAGCTAAGTTACATGCCAACAGTCTAGATGTTTTCACTATCTAGCATTTCTTGCAAATCAGCATTAATAAAAAGCAGATGAGCTAGAGTCTAGCTAACATTGACTAGACGGACATCATGGCTGATGTTTGTCTATACCGTAGTGTACCTTCCCGTGCAGTTCGACCCTCGACACATTTGCGCGACCTGGGACAATGTCAAGCAGGATTTGCTATGAAGCTGTTGCTGAAAAAAGGTGCGTTCCGACCTCATGTTCATCAACCGCAAGCTGTAGTATGATTTAGTCGGTAACAGTTATTAGCAATGCTAACGTATCCTGTATCTATCACCTGCCTTTCTCCAGTTCTTTCAAATAAATCTAGACAGGCGTTAGAAATAGGCTAGAATGCTATTCTTTATCTGGCAATTTATTCGGAAGCTTTCCTTCTAATGCCGACTACAGCTAGTCTAGCTAGAGTAATTTGCTAAGTAATGTAGGCTTATGTTGATGTGTTTAGAAACAGCATTCTACCTATGCTAGATGCAGGAGATGTTAGCATTGCTAATAGGCTAACTGTTAATGTAGCGACAAAATCTTACTTACAGCTTGCGTTTGTGATGAGCATACGGTTGGAACAGCACCTCTTTTTAGCAACAGCGGTTTAGCAAATCTTTCTTTAAATTGTCCAAGGTTTTCATTCAAAACTGTGGTGAAATGGTTTGAGCAAATGAATAAATGAGTGTCGAACTTCACAGGGATCTTCTGATAGAAAAACATCAGCCATGCCTGCCGAGTGTTTGGTTCCCTGGGAAGACTATGACTGTCAGCATTCCCTGTACAGCCTGGAACATATGGAGCTAGAAAGCTGACAAAAGTATATGAATTTGAATGTGAAAGATCTGAAATATTTGTATGTCGAATTTCATAAAACTGAAATATTTTTCTGTTGAATATATAATATCTGAATTATTTGTATGCCGAATTTAACAACTTAATTATTTTGATCCAGAAATACAAATTTCCGTTGTAAACATTAGCGCATGTTGCTGCCCCCTCTCCTCCTCATTAGCATTTAAAGCTACAGACACAGAAACAGCACGTTTTGAGGAAAGCTCATTGAAGGTCTGCTCGTAGTGGCTGTAATTACGCACCAAGGCTCAATTTCGGGAAAATACTTCAGATACAGTAACAGGGAACCACTAAGGCTTATATAAAAGCATCCAGAAAACAGCTTATCATGTGACCTTTAAAAGCTACTACTTAAGCTAATTCAGAAAGCTAGTCAACAGCTCCCTCATCCAGCTCTTTTTTTCTGACGGCATTTAGTTTGAGGGTGTTTTGTCTGAGAATTACGGTGTTTGGTTTGAGAGCGTTTTGTCTGAGAGCCTTTTGTCTGAGAATGACTGTGTTTGGTTTGAGAACGTTTTTCCTGAGGTTTTTCTGACGGCGTTTAGTTTGAGTCTGACACTTGAGTCTGTGATCTGAGAATGTCCTAAAATGAACACCGTACATTGGCTATATCCCAGCATTGATCCTTATCTAACCTACGTTGTCCTTGTAAAATTGTTGCTGGGGGGTCATACAACTCCCTGTGCTTTTCAACTTCGAGAATTAATTTGATGTCGTCCATCTCCTTGAATTTCTCGCTGATTTTATAAATCGACTTGGGGGTTCTCTCTCGGTAGGCTATGTCCAGGGCTGGAATGGCCATCTGGTATAGGCCTACTGGGCATTTGCCCGGTGGGCCGACGCACTTTTGGGCCGAATCGCCAATATGATTTATAGGCTTTTTTTTTGGTCGGGCCGGCCCATTGGTTATTTTTTTGGGGTCGGGCCAGCCCATAGAGAACTGACAGCCGCCCACTGGTTAATTTTCTTTATTGGCACTGGCCTGACACAGTCAAATCGACAAGATGCCGAAACGATCGCTGCAGATCGCAGGCAATCGCAGGCAATTGTGGCGCTTCGCATCCATTTCGGTCCCATTTGATAATATGGGCGCCGAAAGAAAACCGTTGTTGGCAGAGTGCATTCTAAATTTTTTGAGTCACGATGTACTTTGTATGGGTCCATACCACAGATTTCTTTGCCATTTTGCCTAAAGGATTAATAACACCAATTGTAGACAAAGTATGGTAGAGTTTAGGCTAACAGCTACAATTGTGCTTATGTGCCATATGCAAAAAAACAAAACTCAGATTAACGAAAGGTAAAACGGTAACACCGGCAGAAGCATATCGACCAAACAATCGACTAGTCGACTGAGTGGGGACAGCCCTATCTGATAGCCTGAGAACAGCTTCCGTATCCTGCCACAGGGCCTCATTGTGGACGGACAGACACACACACGGACACACACAGCTGCAGCCCAGAGAGACGGACAGACATCCTGCTTGAACTGACCGACTGTGTGCTAACCAGTCAGCAAGCCGGACAGAGACCTCCTGGGCTGGCTAGCTTCAGGGATAACCGATCAGTATAAACACAGTTTTCAACTGTCTCTGGAGCCAACTGGAGAGGGATGACCTGGACACACTGCCTAGCAGGCTCTCTCTGGACCCACATGGACACAAATTTGACAGAATTATGATGAATGAAGGAAGAAACTATCAGGTGTCAGACAGGCCCCCCGGGAGGACTGAAGGGGCCATAATGCACTCATCCACCGCAAGTACTCGTTCTCACCTCATCCCCCTCTCCGTCAGGCCTGACAGCATCATCCAGCTGCAGGGGTAGACGGGGCTCCGCCTGGCTGATCACGAAAATCTGACAGAGAGCAAGGACAGGTGTGTGTGAAGGAGGGAGGGAGAGGCACAGACAGACAGAGGAAGAAGTGAGAATAAATGAGTGAAGAAACAGAAAGGAGCAGAGGAGAGAACAGAGAAAGGAAGGAAAAGTGTGAGAGATCAAACAAGCTGTTAGATTAACACACCTACCGTACTTTCCACAGCTCAACTGTTAGCTGTACGGAAAGTACCAATATCCAAACACAGACAGTACTTTGCTGACAACGGTCTAACTTTCATTAGGGGGATAATATTGTTGTGTTGTAATGAAACCGATTGTAAAAGCCCATCTAGATCTAGAACATAAGACCTACCCCTCTAATGTAGAGCTATGATTGTAACCTGAGGCCTACCCTCTCAACAAAGAGCTCCACATCCTGTTGAGAGCAGCTCTCAATCTTCTGATCCACCTTCTTCACCAGGGCTTCCACGTCTACAATGCTCTCCTTATTGATGCTGGAGATGGAGAGGAGGAGGAAAGAGGGAAGAGGAGAGAAAGGGCAGGAAAGAGGAAGCAGAAGACAAATAAGGAGAGTAGAGGAGAAAAAGAGAGGGGATAAGAAAAGGAAACCGAAGAGAGGAAAGGAGATTTGTGTGACATTCAAAACCACACACACACAAACACACCTGACATGGGTGTGGGAGATGCAACTGAGAACTGTTGAAGTTTCCATTAAAAACCTGATTGATGTTTACACAAAACATACTTACAGCAGGGGAAGTAACTGGCATAGTTGCTAACCACATAGACAAGAGCATCTTTCAAATCTCAGCAAAATACCAAACCTGACACTGAAATGGCAGCTTCATTTGTCATACGACTTGAAGATTCTGTGAAACCTGCATTATTGCCATCTCCTCTCTGCATGACCAAAACATGATTCCTCTTTTATTCTGATTCAATCAGCTGATTACAACAACATTGAAAGAAAACAACAGATCATATTACCTCAATGCAGTGTTTTAGGAGGAACCAACTGTTGCAGAACTAAACAGTCTGTAGTCCCTCATGTTTAAATGTTGGCTGGAACACTCACCGTGGTTACATGGATTCGAATTACTGGCTTATTTGGACTGAAATAGAATCATCCCTTTCTTGTAAACACCTTTGTTCGAATAATTGTGGTCCGACTACGATCCGATCGACACCCCGAGATAACTCGGTCCGAGTTGGTTGATATTTCGGACATCGCATGCATGTAAACGGTGAATTGGGCTATGAACGGGCCTCTGCGTCTTTGAGCATGCTTGAGATACCGCCGCCCTCCCCCCTCCATCCTTCCCAGGTTGTGACCTGGAAGTCGAAAGAGACAATAAGTTGTCGCTGCCGGGAGCCCTACATGTAACCCATACACTAATTGTAAAAAAATTTAAATAAAGGATAGATCTATTCCTGGAGGGTTGGCACAGTCAGGCTACACTACTGTCATACCATCCCCAGGCCTAAAAACAACAAAACCAACTTTCACCAAGCCTCGCCCTGGGCAGATGGAGCCCCCCTGCTGTAATCCTTCACCTTCTCTCATTAACAAGCTGTAATGAGAGAGAGGGGGGGGGGCTGAAGTCTCAGTCCCCAGACAGCTGCTGGGAAAGCTGCCGGCAAGGGTGAGATCAGCAACACAAATAAATCCTCCCATTAATATCCTCTTCAGCTCTGGGGTTAAGGTTGTGGAGGTTAAGGTTGTGTTCACCATGTTGTGGAGCATATGTTGAAGGACGAGACTAGGACTGGAGAGCGAACGGCCATCACTGAGGGCAGACTCCCACACGCTGGAGAGAAATACCAGCCAACATGCAGTCTTCCACAACAATGCTGCCACTGGCCTGAGTCCAGCCTCACATGAGGAAGTGAAGACCAGCTAGGGGTGTCAGGACTCAGCTTTCACACATGGTAAACACAAGAACACAAGCGTAGGCCTCCCGATGATTAAGAAAGGCTTGCTGGTCATACTGGAGTTAAAGGGCTTTCATATGGGTTTTACAGAAAGCAGGATGTTTCAAGCATGATGGAAGTTAATATCTCTGTGTGGTGAAGCCTCAACATGATGACACACCCATCTGAAAACTTTATATGACAACACTATCCTCAGATAAAATGTGTCCGTTGCCGAGTGTAATAAATGCAATACAACCAACTGCCATTTCAAACCACCGGGCATTGTGAAAGAGTGCTGAGTCACTGTTGTTGGGCGGAGAAACTGCCAACTTTCTTGATCATACAACAAGTCTGATGTGAGTTAAAAAATGTAGCTTATAGCTTGCATGATTATCCACATGGTTTAGGTGGGGTTCTGTCTTTGCTGGGAGGGTTCAGGAATGTATTCAGTACAACACCGTGTATAATTAGGCAGATGAACCAACAGCCCTCATCTCTAGAACACAGACATGAGGCAACCCTGGGAGGAAACACATTGAGGTCAAACTGCTCTTCAGAGGTCAGAGGGCCTGATCACAGAGGTCAAGATGGATGACACTGACCTTGGACCATCCTCAGACGAGCAGTCAGACCTCTGCTTTGGGTCAACTTCCTGTTACACTGGCCTATCACGTCTGTGCTTTTCTTGAATCAATACCTCTCCAGTGTTAATGGCTATCCTCATCCCGTCTATACTCATCTGTACTAGTAGCTGTACTAGTTGAGTTCCAGCTAAGAACTCAATAGGATATCAGGCTATTGTAATCAAAGCATCAAGATATGATTTGCCAAACAATTCTTTTTTAAAATAAATGAAAATAAATAATTCCCAAATATCAGACAGTCAATTTATAAGTAGTGTATTTGGACAATAATTTGATTCAGTTCACGCAATATTAACAACAAACAAACATTATAAAATATCTTGAATGCTTGGCACGTGGTGATTAAGCATTCCTAAGTGGGTGGATATCTGTTGTAATTCCCTCATAATACTTTCAATAATGGACTTGGCTATGACCTCTTAATGATAAATGACAGAATAACCTTTAAGTATGCCTGTCTGCTGTGATCTTCAGTCCTGTGCAACCCTAACAGGAACATACCCATTAAAAACACCCCCAAAAAAACACACTGCTTTTGTTGAGATGAAAAATTAACAATTTCCCTCACCAAAATGTGTGAAAAAGGATCGAACGCATTGGGTCTGGACCGTTCCCACCATTGTTCGCCTTGCCCGCGGTTGACAGGAAAAGCTGCACTTGTACTCACTTGGCGGCAAACTTGACCATCTGCTTGCTGGCACGATCTCCCACGGCGACCAGCGCCTGAATGTTGAACTGCTGCTGACGCAGAACCAAGAAACACTGCTTCCCTGAAACAACATAAACAACAATTGTTACGTCTGGGTTGTTAAAAAAACACACCAACATGACTTCTGTGACGTTTCACAATAGGAACCATCGTCCTGTCGATCATTCTATTCACACGTCAGGTAAATAGAATCCCCTTAAAGAGGGTGTTTAATTCCTCCTCTCATCCAGGTAGCTGTAAATTGTATGTGAAGCAACCTCCTTTTGACTGAGGTATTTCTAACCACACACCTTGAGACTCTATAACCAAATGTATTCTGTCACCTGGTCAGCATCTGAGCTAGAGACCACCCAAGTGCTTTGATGTAGTTTCCCTCCTAAAAGTGGTGATGGGGGAAGGAGGGTGAAGGAACTGCAGCAATCAGACAAACAGAGACTGTAAACCAGGATGTTATTCTGCTCTCAAGGACATCCTACACTGCCCTCGCCAACGGATAAAAAGAGGAGAGGAGGAATAGGACACTTGTTTAAAAGTCACCCTGGAAGGAAGCTTCCATCATATTGTCCATGATAGCACAGGGTTTTTGTAATTCATGTTGATATTGTTAGCTGTTGCTGCCTATGTGTCTGGTGAGCAGTTGTAGTAGGAGGACTGGTGGCAGGGCAGGGCTCAACAGGTTCACAGCACTCAGATGAGAAGTGGCGTCAAACACACTCCCACTCACGAGCCATGTTGAGGTTCCTCATCATGGAGTATGTGTAGTCATTATACCAGGCTAGACTGTGTAACAATGTAATGGAGTGTTGAACGGACTTGTTTGACTTGAAAAAAAACTGACTAGCAGGATTCTGGGTGACACCTGAGCTGAGCTATAAATGCTGAAAGAAACACACACACACACACACGCACTCACATCCCCAACCACCATCATCCTCCCCTATTCCATCCCCTACTTTATCCCTCACTTACAAATAAGACTGCAGTTTGCTGGCTTTTCCATGATTTCTCCAGATTTTACACAACTCCTTCAGTGGTTGCAACCTTTTGTTATTTACCAAACTGAGGGGAGACAAAAACTGACAAATGGCGTTCTGGCATTCCCCTCTCCATAGGAATGGCCTGAAGGACAGTGGGCTGGGCTCAGACACATCTCATCTGCCCTGGGAGTGATGGTGGAGGGGGAAGGTTTCCCAGTAAACCAGGGGGGTGGGGGGTGAGTGATGGGGAGCTGGACAAAGGAACAGGAGAGATCGTCTCACCTTTAGCTCTGCTGGTGTGGATTCTGGCACGCAGCCAGATCAACTGGTCAGCCATTTCAGGCGTCAGGTCCTGGATGCGCACCAATGCCCTGTCTGGCTCACGCAAACACAAACACACACACACAAAAGAACAGTCACTTTCAGGCCTTAATTTCAAAGCCTGGAGTCCCACTTCCACCATACCTTCTGCTAAGTGTGTTCACGTGCACATCCGTATGTGCACATACACAAGCAAATATCTAACATCTACACAAACAAACACAAACGTGACCTTTCACTGCTGATGCTTTGCCATCTACACACCTACACACACACACACACTTTTGAGGCTCCATCTCTCATATTACAAGGGGAACAGTGGTAATCAATATGTATGCGCTGCCCGGTGAATAGACCTTTCTCCCAGCCTTGTGACAAATGCACTCCAGTTTCACCTGTGTCACTTTGAGGCATAGTTCACCTCATTAAGGGCTTCTGGTTAGACGATAAAGCAAAAAAGGCTTTTAAGGCCTGGACCTGCCTGCCTCAGCCACATGAAAGCACCCCTCTCCACCCTCTACCTCCCCTGGCCCTGCATTGAAGTGGGGCAGTGGGTGGGGGTGCATGCAGGTGGGGGAGACAGCTATTTTGTTCTCTTCCATCCAAGCAGAAAGTGCAGCCAGACAGATGGACGTCTCCACCGCCTCTTATGTGCATCTGATAGAGAGGAGTTAGCGCAGGCTATATTAGTCACCTCTTATCTCCGCTATCAAGGCCTGATCGGATGCTGCTAAACAACAAGCTAGCTAGTAGGCTAGCTCACTGTGCTAGCCTAGTTGTTCTGGAGCCGTTCTGCTGTCACACGGTGTACATGATGAAGTGAGGACCACGGCTAAAGCTAAAGTGTTGTTTAGTTATGGGAGACTCCTTTAAATGTGGGACTGTGTGAAATTGTGGCCTGACAATACCCTGTGAGAACCACCACAGTGTAATTACACACTCTTACAATACAGGAATATTCACCATGGTGGGTAATTAGATAACTACATACTATAAAAAGGTTGCTATCCTCTGTTTGTGTTTCTAAAAGGCAGAGTCGCCTACTGACCCAGTTTCTGTTGGGACTGGACCATGGGAGGGACGCCATAGCGGTCTTTAGCAAAGTCCTGAGGAAACAAGACAGTCAAACTGTTATCACAGACATTCATACACGAGCATTGTTGAATACAATTCTTTCTACATTTTTCTTTATCAGTGCAGTAAGCAGACCCATTTTCCCTATTGCGGTACAAAATCGGTTACTTCAATGAACTGACCTTTATCACTCACTAACAGAGAACTGTAAAACTAAAACTCTAGGAAGGGGGGAAAACAGCAGTATATTTGCATACAAACCGGTGGGTGGGATAGTGAGAAAGAGCCAGTATCTCTACGTAAACGGGACATGCAGAGAATAGATCATAAAACCACAGCTTACTTACATCCTCTTCTGTAGTTTGCTGCTCAGCCTGAAAACAAGACAGAGCAGTGTTGTAGTTAGAATCACCCCAAGACATAAACCCAGAACTGTACAATACTAGGCTACTTCACAATCCTAAACCCTACCCAAGACACACAGCAGTGTTGTGGCTATAGCCCCAGAACTGTACAGTACTTTCCATTCAATACAGGTTATTTGAATATGTCATGTAAATCTATGCCAACAACGGCAGGCAGAATTAGTCATAACTGGAGACGACTGACATGTTTATCACGTTTGACAATATGTCATGTTTATCAGCCGTCCTGGGATGAGTAGGGACGCCCCTGAATGAGACACAAACACACTCATTCCACACATCCATGACAGACATCTTGGTAGCCTTGGGGCGAATAACCGCATCCAGTTAGAGTCGAAATCGTAACCCTTTCATTTCCACAGCAAATAGGTATGAAATAGGATGTCTATGGGAGTAGTTCAGGGAGAGACTACATGGTTCGGTCTAATGAAGGACTGGGCTGCTTTGCGTGTTATCAATAAAACAATCAAGTTTATTGTTAAATCCAGTTGTACTGGTACACTACAAATTAGGTAAAGAAAAAAAATATATATATATATCTACATTTCTTAAACTGTATTTTCCAGACATCAGCTGGAGCAAAAATTAGATGGTAAAATAAGATAAATTAATCAAGATGGATGATTAGACAGAAAACGCTCAGAAGGCGTCTTGGAGCCTCTTGGTCCAGGCTTTGATACTGCGGTACAGTTTGCCAGACTGGAACAGTCTTTTGTTGGGATGGTAAGGGTCACTAATGATGCTTTGGGCCCTCCTTTTATTAGTTTGAGACTGGCAAGGTTACATTCATCTGGACTATAATAATGAAGCATACTATCTGAGCTGAATGGCCTGCTTGGTGTAAGTGGGTCATGAGGCAAAATACTTCTGATTATTCAAGACACAATAGTGAGCTCATGCACCCCACTCACGGACTACAGCTATCGTCATACAGCCTTTTTAACAGAAAAATAACTGTTTGGGTGGACAAAAACCAAGCAACAAGGACAGGAATCCTGAAACAATGGATATCCACATTCCCCCCAGGCCCGCCCCCAGATGGCGTCCCGCACCGCAGCATGTCACACCACCAGCTGGGACCTGGGTAGTGCGGCCTGCCGGACACCCAGACCCACTCACCAGTGGGGCCTGTTCCCCAGTCTCCAGACCCATTCACCAATGTGGCCTTTTCCCCAACCTCCAGCCTCCCTCACCAGTGTGTCCTGTTCCCCAGCTTCCAGACCCACTCACCAGCTTGGCCTGTTTCTCAGCCTTCTTGGCCGCTTTCTCCGCTTCCTTCTGTTGTTTCTTCAGGCCTTTCTTAGATTGTGCCTGCTCCTCCTCGCCCGCCCTTAGACAGGAAGACAAGCACAACACAAACACACAAGTTAGCTTCCAGGTCTACGTGTCCGGCTTCCTTGAGGAAGTTTTTGAGCGGGTGGGAAAATGTATTCTAGCTATCATCACCTCTGTATGCCCTCCCCACCCCCTCCCTCAACCCCTGCACTCTCTCCGCAGCAGGGCTTTTAAAGTCCAGCCTACTCTTTAATCCTATTGTTTTCACATACTTCTAAAAACAGCTGTAGCTTGAGAACTGAGGAAAGGGAGTTTTGAAAGCAGCTATAAAGTGTTTACATACTGTCATGAGAGCATGATTACTGTAGATGGATAAATGCTAAAAGCTAGTCTGAGCTGTAGAGTTAGAGACACTGCTTTTTCCCTTCTCTAATTCACATACAGGGTCAAACAAACAATCCATGAACCATAAACTGTCATTACCTTATTATGATATTGCATTAAGGGAATGGTAAAGGGACTTTTCTTTGCTCATGCGAGTCTTACTGCCATTCAGAATAATTACTTCAGGGGAACAGGATCATATGGAATTTAAATTTACATTACATTTAGTAATTTAGCAGACGCTCTTATCCAGAGCGACTTACAGTAGGTACAAGGACATTCCCCCGAGGCAAGTAGGGTGAAGTGCCTTGCCCAAGGACTAAACTTCATTTTGCATGGTCAGGAATCTAACCGGCAACCTTCTGATTAATAGCCCGATTCCCTAACCGCTCAGCCACTTGACTCCCCAGTGTCAGAATTTAAGGACAGCATGAACAGCAGGCAAACTGGCCTGTTCTAAAACAAAAGAACTACACTGAGATCCCTACAAGACTGCTATGGATATAAGCTAGGTTGAAAATGCTGAGGATCGCATTCTGGGTCAAAAGATCTGGAGAAACAACTTTTCTGTTGTAAAGCTGCATGTACAGCTGCAGGTCTTATCGGAAGTTTGCTGGTACAAATGTTTTTTTTTTTTTTTATCAACGAACCACACAAATAAAAACACAATTTCACCTTGTCTGGTTTGACAGTACAGTACAGTGTACAGGTTGTTTGAGAAAAGCTCATTCTGACTTTATCCATGAGAGACTGGCTCACACTGAGTCATTCTCCCCAGCGACATGTTGGATCTACAGGAAGTAGCTCAGACCAAAGGGCACATAAAAATAGCAAAACTAACAAAAACGACAACAAAAACCTGATTCTGGTTCTGTACTTCACTTCAAAAGATGCTTCCTGAAGCACCTGGCCGTGTTTATTTTACACTTCTACGTGCATGTGTTTCCTTTCTCCCAATTTTGAACAATGAAACTGACCAAAGTATGTTGTCTTTCATGACACAAATTCAAAGCATATTCGTGTCCAATGGTCTACCGAGCACAGTTCCTGACTAATGCTGAAGTAAAATTTACTCTCAGATTCAGAGTTCCAGTTCAGAATAGTAGACTACAGCATTTACCCAAAACTGTGAAAATCATAAATGTTCTTAAAAAGAAAGTTGTTCAAATGTTGCTCTGTAGAAGAGGTAAAACAAATTGTGGGGGGGAATCAAATTTTTATACTGAAGACTCCATCCCCCTTCCTCCCTCAAGCCAAACTCCTGTAGTGTAAAAACAACCAATGGATCCAAGAAAACACGTTGAGGTTAAAACCAAGCACCTTCATACCTAACCTCTTATCTCCTCCCATTAGAACTCAATGCCGAGGGGAGGAAAGTAGAAGGACCCCCTGACCCATCTGCCAGTCAGTTTACTGCAACTACCTTCATGCTTGAAAGACTTTACTGCCCTACACCTAATGACAATACAATGGAGAATACACACACATACAAATGTTCTGTCAACCATTGGCTTATTAGGATTCCTCCGGTAGGAGGAAACCTATTTTTTTTGTTATTATATTTCTCTGCTTAATGGCCCAATAGCTAAAAAAGTCCTGGACCCGATTTTTTCAAATTTGGCCCACTGATACAACAGGTCAATCATTACTCCCAGACGGCTAGTGGCCCATGTGCGCCCATAGGTGACGCTATAAAACACGCCCAAAGTCTACATGATTTCCCCAGAGCCCCATTACTCAAATGCCTGAAAATGTTTATACATGCCTTATTTCTCATGGGGAACAAAAAAGCCTCAAGGACCCATATTGTCAGACTTATGAATTTTCTTGTACTGTCCAAATTTGGTACAACCTTCAAAACCCTTCTCCTCATGAAGCATAGATCCAATCGACTTGAAATTTGTTCTGGATCTGTAGAATACATGTTTTTAAAAAGGGTCAAATTGAATAAGAAATGCTATACAAAATGGCTGAAAGAAGTGTATTTATGTAAATGTCCACATTGCCTCAATATCTTTGTGTTAATAAATCAAATAATTTTGACTGATGGTTTTCAAACCTTATTGGGTTCAAGATTACATCACTCTGTAGTACCATAAATAATTTCACCTTGATATGTCAATATATGATTGAATTTGAGTAGTTTAAACTTTGGCTGAATCTAACAACTCTTACCACAGAAGAAACAGCTTACTTTTTTATACAGTAACTGAACATGACAATATTCAACACTGAGAATAGCTCAATGGACTGGGACAGTGACCAGCAAAGTATTAGGTTGTAGGTTTGAATCCAGCAGCAGTCTTTTAGAATATGAGTATCTGTTTAGTTAAACAGGATGACGTCATTATGAAATACCATGCACAATTTCATGCAATTCCACTTTGAAATGTAAACCGTTTCTTAAAGGGGCAATTGACTGGGTCACATTTCACACTGTTCCTTAAGGTCTCCGAATAGGGTATGTAACATTGGTTGGGTTGAAAATGGCCCGGGTGCTGTTCTATGCCCTCTGACAGATCCTCTGAAATGTTCCCGGGAAAAAACAATAGCTTTTCTCCTTTTATGGTATGCTCATTAATATTTAGATCAGCTGCGCGCTGATTGGTTTGTTATCAACGAGTGAAGCTGGGAGCAAAAACGCAACACGGCCAACAGCAGCACTCGCTGAAACACCGAAGTTGGAGACTTGAAATAAAAACGCGCAAATAAATCTATTGTGTCTACACAACACTGTTTTCAACAGATTGACTATTACTTGTTTCCACTTCTGTTGTTGAAGCAAACTGGATTGACTTAGGTGGGTAGAACGTTAGGCTACAGCTTAGCAACCAAACCATATCGTGATTCTACTCGGCTTCAGTTAGCTAGCTAGGCTAGCTCTAGATATCTTGCTGTAAAATAACATGACAAAGATCTGGACAAACATGCATCGTGAATTGTAGATTTTCATTACACAGGTTATTTATTTGAATGAAACACAGTCAGGAACATGAATCAACGTTAGCCCCATTGCCAATAAACTAGGCTAAATGATCACACATTCTACCTATGCTCTTGCGTTAACTAGCAAGCTAAACTTGTTTACATGCCTTCAGTCTAGGTGTTACTAGTAACAGTTACTAGCAATGCTAACGTATCCTGTATCTAGAACCTGCCTTTCTCCAGTTCTTTCAAATAGATTATCTAGACAGGCGTTAGCAATAAGCCAGACTGCAGTTCGTTTTCTGGCTATTTTTCGGAAGCTTCCCTTCTAATGCCGACTACAGCTAGTCTAGCTAGAGTCATTTGATGTGTGTAGAAACGTATTTAGCATTCTACCTGGTATGCTATATACAGGAAACGTTAGCATTGCTAATAACTGTTAGCACAACATCATACTGTCCTTAGAGCTTGCGGTTGCAATGAGCATACGGTTGGAACAGCACCTCTTTCCAGGTTCAGCTTCCTAGCATATCCTGCTTGAAATTGTCCAAGGTTGTCAAAACTGTCTTGGGTGAAATGTTCAGAGCAAATGAATGATTGAGTGTCGAACTTCGCGGGGATCTTCTCATAGACAACAGCAGCCATGCCTGTTGAATGTTTGGCTCCTTGGGAAGACTGTGAGTGTTAGCCTTCCCTGTACAGCCTGGAACACAGCATTTACGACCGTGGTCCATTTTCAATATCCTTGTTATAATTCAAAACGTTGTTCTTTGTAATTCCTTATAAGTAGCCTACACAGAGCAGCGCGCAGCTAAACTAGTATCGGAGATAGACGCTACCTCGGGCTGGTCTGAATGTAAATTCTGGGGCGTGACAAAGATACAGACCAGAGCCAATAAGAGGGCGATCACCGGTCCTACGTAGGACCGGTGGCTTTGTTGAAAAGCTAGCGTTTTACAGCCAAATTTTTTCTTTTTGAGATTTGAATAGGAAAAAGGTGTCAATGGACTTTGATATTCACGGTATGTTCAGTTTACCCTCCGAACTGTCGTTTTTCAACAATGACAAGGTAAAATCGGTTTTGCAGTCAATTGCCCCTTTAACCTTTGTCCCAAAGCTGACCAAAGCCAATACTAGGCCCTTTCTACTCATACATTCTCAACAGTTGGTGTGTAGCAGATAGGATAGAGAGGCTATCTTGTAACCTTATGCTCATGAGTTCAAATCCCCATTCAGCCTATTGTAGTTGGCCCTACATGAAGTGGTTTTGCTCTCGTTGTCCTACTCTTGACCTTCTCCAATGTAAATATTTATAATATTTTGCCATTTTGCGGAGGAACCCGCATCGCTGCTTGCAGCTATATTTGTGTAGTGTTTTTTTGACTGATTGAAAAACGTTGGCAGTGAGACATGGGAAAGTTTTTTTTTCTGGACTGTTTAATGGTGTTTTTTTTATTTTTTTTCATTGGTTGTAATGGAAATCTGGAAGCAAAGTAGATGGCTCATAGGCAGGGCTAAGTACATTTGAAACTGATCACTGATGTCAGCACAGCTGAACTCTGAATATTGCAGGTGACATGAATATCCTCTTTTAAAAGCTATAAAAAATTGTGAACAATATACACACAAATAGCTAATCAGCCAATCACATGGCAGCAACTCAATGCATTTAGGCATGCAGACGTGGCCAAGACAACTTGTGCAAAACGAGCATCAGAATGGGAAGAAAGGGGATTTAAGTAACTTTAAATGTGGCATGGTTGTTGGTGCCAGACGGGCTGGTCTGAGTATTTCAGAAACTGCTTATCTACTGGGATTTTCACACACAACCACCTCTAGGGTTTACAGAGAATGGTCCGAAAAAGAGAAAATATCCAGTGAGCGGCAGTTGTGTGGACGAAAATGCCTTGTTGTTGTTTTCCTGGGTCAAAATGGGTCTTCGGTGCTCCAAAAAAAAATATGTATATAAATATTCATTTTTTTCTTATTTTTTCTAATCAATGTATTTATTCCCAGGTGTTTTACATTCCCCCCCCCCCCTGTAAAAGTTTAGTAGCCTAGCCTATTGATAAAGGTAGGCCACTCTGAAGCATGTACACTTCTTGCTTCATTTGATCTTGATAGGCTAAGCATTCTGTAGCCAATATTAACAATACACCCACCTTTCATTAAACAAAACTACTTCAGCATAATAATGCACCTAAAATACAAACCTGAGCAAGGGCAGCAATAGCTATAGACGTGCAATTTAGCTAGCAGGGGAAGAATACAAACAACAATTATCACCAGTTAACTTGATTTAAATTTGCAAGAACTATAGACTTATACAATAACAGGCTTAAATGAACTTACAACATACGTTATACGACTTACAGTTCTCAAGGACGCACATACGCAATCTCAACTGCGGTGTGAAGCGCGTGTCCGTGCAATTCTCCGACATGCACTCTAACAATCACTGCTGATAGACGGCCTAACATTTTGTACAGCCTGATTTCTAATACCGTGGCGGCAGAAATTTAGCCATGGAAGAAACACTGCACTATATATAACGCTAAGAGCGTCTTAAGAACGTTCTAAGGGCGCTCTAGAACGCTCTTAGAACGTTCTTAAGAAGATCTTAGCGTTAAGAGCTTCTTAACGGATCTGGGAAACCCGGCCATTATCATTCTAGGTTAAGAATACCAATGGAGGCTGCGTTGGAAATCGTAAATCAATCTTTTGTCAGCATTTTGAGTGGAAATTTCATTTGCATTTGTACAGGTGTATTCGTGCACGTCGGGCTGGCCCTCGCAGCGGAACGACAGTTTAGTGGCCACTCTGTCCATTCGCGCACCTCACAGTTGCGTATTGATCAGACAAGAAGACACGCTCATCAACTCGATTACTATTGCTCAAAACAGAACGAGGGTTTGGCTGTAGCCTACTTGAAACATACTATTGAGAACATATTCGCTGACATGCATTGCACGCGTGATTTCAAAAGATTTGTACAGCCTGGTTTCTGATACCGTGGCGGCAGAAATGTTGCCATAGAGGAAACACTGCACTATATATTATCATTCCAGGTTAAGAACACCAATAGAGGCTGCGTTTGAAATCGTAAATCAAACTTTTGCCAGGATTTTGAGTGGAAATTTCATTTGCATTTGTACAGATGTATTTGTGCACGTCGGGCTGGACCTTGCAGCGGAACGACAGTTTAGTGGCCACTGTCGATTCTCACCTCACAGTTGCGTATTGATCAGACAAGAAGACACGCTCATCAACTCGATTACTATTGATCAAAACAGAACGAGTGTTCAGCCGTAGCCTACTTGAAACATACTCTGTTGAGAACATATTTGCTGACATGTATTGCACACGTGATGAACATGGCTTTTTTTTTACCTTTAGCGCTCGGGATTTGTCATTGGCGCTCGGGAAAACAGCTTTGGCGCGCGCCAAGATGTTCTCTATGCAGGAAAAACCCTGGAGGAGAATGGGCAGACTGGTTTAAGATGATAGAAAGGCGGACCGGTAGTTGGGGAACGCTCCTGTAGCCCGTCTGCTTCAAGGTTTGACGTGTTGTGCGTTCAGAGATGGTATTCTGCATACCTTGATTGTAACAAGTGGTTATTTGAGTTGCCTTTCTATCATCTTAAACCAGTCTGCCCATTCTCCTCTGACATCAACAAGGCATTTTCGTTTTTGTTAGCTTTTATAGGACCGGTACCGGTCCGTGGGCCATTTGGTACCGGGCAGCACAGAAAAAATAAAAATAACATTATTTCCTTTTGATTGATTATCAGAGTCTGAAATACGTTTTATTCTGAAAAATTACTGGATTCTCTCCTTCTCTGCAGGCCTTTTCCCCTAAACAAAAAAGCTTTGCAAAGATGTTTGTTTACTCATTTTTTAGCAAGTTTGTGGGCTTCATTGAGCGGTAACTAACTATCACATGCGTCTCTTCCGCTTGAAACATGACAGGTGATAGTTACCACTCAATGAAGCCTGTGCTGGTGTTTTGGATGAAGGCTGAATATCCTGAGATCGCAACAAAAGCACTGAAAACCCTGCTTCCATTTCCAACATCCTTTGGAAGCGGGATTTTCTGCCATGACAGCAATCAAACAAAATCACAGAATAAACTGGATATAAGGAACGCACTTCGGGTGTCACTGTCGTAGCTTAGTCTCGTTTACACATAAAAGTGGGACTGACAGATCGAAAGCTAGCAGGTAATATTACGATGGAAGAAAAGCCTAACCCTAACAAACGTAAAGATGGGGCTGAAAGATTAAGAGACAACATCAAATTCCCTAGACAAGGTTTTACCAATCGAAAAACGGCTATGTTTATTTGACATAAAGCTCCAAAAACGATCAACGCTCAAATCAGCAAAAAAAAAAATATTTCGCGCTCGCATTACATGTGAAAGTCGCTAACTAGGATCACATCAAACCCAGAATGTGCATACATTAGCAGGGCAGCTGTGGTGGCGTAGGCCTATACGGGGGCCGGTTCTGGTGGGCCATTTTGGATCAAAGTCCAGGTCCTATCTTTCCTCCCAGTCCGCCCCTGCCGGTCCGTGAAAATATGTATTACATGAAACCGGTCCGTGGCACAAAAAAGGCTGGGGACCGCTGGGCTACAGCAGCAGAAGACCACACTGGATGCCACTCCTGTCAACTAAGAACATGAAACTGAAGCTACAATTCACACAGGCTCCCCAAAATTGGACAATAGAAGATAGGAAAAACATTGCCTGGACTGATGAGTCTCGATTTCAGCTGCAACATTCAGATGGTAGGGTCAGAATTTGGTGTAAACCAGGGGTTCCCAATCCTGGTCCTCGGGCCTCCCTGCCCTGCCCTGCCCTGCATGTTTTAGATGTTTCCCTGCTCCAACACACCTGATTCCAATGAATAGGTCGTTATCTAGCTATGCAGAAACCTGCTAACGACCATTCATTTGAATCAGGTGTGTAGGAACAAGGATACATCTAAAACATGCAGGGCAGGGAGGCCCGAGGACCAGGATTGGGAACCCCTGGTGTAAACAACATGAAAGCATGGATCCATCTAGGGCTGCAACTAACGATTATTTTAATAATCGATTAAACTGTTGATTCTTTTTTCGATTAATCGATGAATCAGATAAAAAACAAAAAAGCATTAATTTCCAACCTTTTATTCAAAAACAGAAATTCACAGTGCAAAAAATCTTTTGAATGCACAAACAGGCACACAATTTTGAAAAAGTTATTAATATTAGCGTGGATTTAATGCCATTTTCAGAGATGAGCCATTTATTTGAGTTTTGTTTAAAACATTTGCGAACATTTAAAAGGTTGTGGATATATGCCAGACTTTATTAGAATAATCTGGTCTATATGTAAGATTTTTTGACACATTTGCCAGGATTAAGCTATTTTCAAAGATTAGTGATTTTCATCAATTTATTTGAAACTTCATTGAAAAAGTAAAGGCTGTGGAAGTATACCAGACATTGTTCAGATACTCTGGTGTCTGAGGTTTTTTATATTCATAAAAATATTATATAAGTCTAAATTTTTCAAAATGGTATGGGTAGTTTTCACCCGGTCCCTAACGCAACGCTGCAAAGTAGTGTCTTCCGAATGTGCGACGAATGTTGAATATGAAACTAACTTCCCCTCGGTCAATTAACACACTTTTTCGACGTATTTTGTGTGAAATGCTCCCACACCTTGGAAGACTTAAGTCGTACTGATTTCTCCGCCATGTGTTTCAGAACAACGTTACTCAACAACTTCTCTCCGATGGCCTTTCCTCTACCTCCGCTCTGCGCTCAACATTATTTTTTTATTTTTTTATACTCAAACATCTCCGCGACTTGTTGAGTGGCGTAATAATCGTGCGACACAACAAATCGATAATGAAATTCGTTGCCAACGCTTTTAATAATCGATTTAATCGATTTGTTGTTGCAGCCCTAGATCCATCCTGTCTTCTATCAACGGTTCAGGCTGGTGGTGGTGGTGTGGGGGATATTTTCTTGGCACAACCACAACACTCAGGGCTCCAGACTAACTTTTTTTCCTAGGAGCATAGTAGCCCCTGACTGAACATTTTAGGAGCGCAAGCAGAAAATTTAGGGGCACACCTTATATTGACCTGCAATGCATTTATTAATGTAACTAGAGAGGGTACAATTCAGTGGCAATTTTAGACCTTTTTTATGAGTGCTCAAGCACCCCTAAATTTAATCTCAGCATCCCATCAAAAGAACGAAGGGCAACCCACTTGGCAGATTAAGACGTTCGTAGGAACCTAGCGAAAAATAGCCTAAACTTTCCAAGACTTTTAGCTAGGTTTATAAGTACCTAGTGAAAAATAGCCTCAACTTTCCTAGACTTTTAGCTACGGTACTAATGCAGAAGGAACACTGATATCGCTGTCTAACAAGAACGTCGTATCTATGCGTCGTTGCTAACGTGTCCTGACATTGTGCACACCCAATTAATTCAAAATGTGTAGGTCGCACATGCGCGAGTGTTTGTCAAAAATGCTCGCACTGTCTCAAAAACTGGTCACAAAATGCGACCATTTGGTCGCAGTCTGGAGCCCTGACACTCCCCTGGGGGGAGAGCATGCTTTATTTGTCATACAACACAAACAAGCCTAACAGTCACATTGATGCCCCTGGCACCAAAGTTAAATTTAGCAGCAGTAGCAGTCCAACTTTAAAGGGGTCCTTTACTGATTTTATTGGGTATTTCACACCATTTCTTAAGGTCTCCGAATATGGTATGTAACATTGATTAGGCTGAAAATGGCCTGGGTGCTGTTCTATGCGCCCTAATGCACCCTGTGAAATACCCCTGGAATAAAACTAGAGGTTTTCTCTCTCTTATTGTATGCTCATGAATATATAGATAAGCTGCGCGCTGATTGGTTGGTTTACAACAAGTGAAGCTATGGAGCAAAGATGCAACACGGCCAACAGCACTCACTGAAACATCGAAGGTGGAGACTTTCGGTATATATAAAAAACAAATAAATCTATTGTGTCTACACAACACTTTTCAACAGATTGACTAGATATCATTTGAAAAGATACCGTTAGTTGTTTCCACTTCTGTTGTCGTAGCAAACTGGATCGACTTAGGTGGGTAACGTTACAACTTAGCAACCAAACTATTGTGATTCAACTCAGCTTCAGTTAGCTCTAGCTATCTTGCTGAAAAATAAAATATAAAATAACCTGACAAATATCTGGACAAACATGCATAATGAATTGTAGATTTACATGACAACAACGCAGGTTATTTATTCGAATGAAACACCGTCAGGAACATGAAACAACATTAGCCCCATTGCCAATAAACTAAATCATCACACATTCTACCTATGCTAGATACAGGCAGGCCACGCGGCCCGCCACAGCTAGATTTCTGCCGCCATGGTATCAGAAATGGGGCTGACATTTTTGTCCGTCTATCAGTAGTGATTGGTAGAGTGCAGGTCGGAGAATAGCACGGACACGAGCTTCACAGCGCAGTTGAGATTGCGTGTGTGCGTCCTTGAGAACTGTAAGTCATATAATTTATGTTGTCAGTTCATTTAAGCCTGTTATTGTATTATTCTATAGTTCTTGCAAATATAAAATTCAGTTAACTGGTGATTTTCATTGTTTGTATCCTTTCCTTGTTAGCGAAATTGCAGCGTAATCAATAGCGATTTCTGCCCTTGCTCACGTTTGTATTTTACGTGCCTTATTATGCTCAAGTAGTTTCAATTAATAAATAGTGGGTATATTGTTATTATCTGCAACAGAATGCTTAGCCTATCAAAATCAAATGAAGCAGACAGTGTACATGCTTCCGAGTGGCCTACCTTAATCGATAGGCCAGGCTACTGACCATTTACAATAAGTAGGGTGATTTCAGGTAATGTGGGACACTTCTTGGTAGAGGCTCCTGGAGCCGAGTGCACCAGCTGGGCGTAAAAAAGTTGGTCTTAACTCCTACGTCGGTCTTAGCTACGTCCGACTGTGATTTGAATTTACACCGAGTTCACCAAGCTTGACAGAACACGGTCGTAGCTACGCCTGGTTTTAAGATGCGCCTTGTGAAAATGCGAAAGCGTCGATCGTTGCCAAGCAACACATTTAAGAGCCTATCCAAAGCGCCCTTAGCTAGCCTATCTCCCTTCAAAACAAGTCATGGATTTTATAAAAAAAATTTAAAGAAAGAAAAGGAAAAAAAATTTTACTGATCAAGAAATTCGAAAAACTTCTAAAGTTGTTTACTCTAAATAGAAGCGTGCTCACAGGGAAATGTAGGCCTAATAATATCAACACAAACGAACAGAAACAATCAGCTTGGAAATCGATCACCAATAAAATTAACAGTGGATTTGTGCGATCCCAGACGACTTTTTCTTGCCTTAATGCCCTTTCCCTATGTTGCCTATAAACAAGACGCGCTGCATGTGCGATCAAACTGTTGTACATTATAATTACCATGGATATTAGTCCAATTTTCCAACTTACGCCTGCTCCCCACTAGGCGTAAAATGTACACCCAGGTGCAGCACATAAAGGGCTTTAGTCTAACTCAGAGGTCGCCAACCTGTCGATCGCGATCAACGTGTCGATCTCGGAGACTTTCCCTGTCGATCTCCAAAATAATTTCAGAAATACTGATCTCCGACTAATTCATGAACGCGGAGGATTCTTCAACTGAACGCGCGTTCTCTTGTACCTGGATTTGCATATTGGCCTGTGCGTGTTGCAAAGCAATTCACCGACAGAATAAATGGGCGTTTTTTCCCGAAGACGACCTTTGAGAGACCTGCTATCCCAGGATACCTGTGGGCGTGGTTGCCGTTGGTTTGTTTATTTACCCGGCCGTGTTGTCCACATAGTGTTAGCAAGCATGGCAGAGGCACCACGAAAGAGGGCGAAAAACTACAGTTTCCATCATGAATGGGAGGAGGAATTCATCTTTACCTTGGTAAAAGACAAGAGTGTGTGTATGTTGTGCCACCAGCCACAGGCACTGTCTAAGCGAGGGAATTTGGAGCGGCACCACA
Source organism: Hypomesus transpacificus (assembly GCF_021917145.1). NCBI lineage: Eukaryota > Metazoa > Chordata > Actinopteri > Osmeriformes > Osmeridae > Hypomesus > Hypomesus transpacificus. The sequence goes on from NC_061082.1 coordinate 9,379,992, forward strand.
ACACTAACCATCCGAAATTCAAAGACTGCTATCCACCAAAGAGCGCAATCCGCGCCAAAAAAGTTCAGGAGCTGAAAGTGGAGTTGAAGGCTCAACAGTCGCTTTTCTCACAACCTACGTCTCAAAGTAAGGCTGCAACTGAGGCGTCATTTCGTATTAGCCACATTTTGGCTAAACACAAGAGACCTTTTACAGATGGGGATTTGTTTAAGGAACTATTGACCGTCACCGCAGAGACTGTTTGCAGCACCTTCAAAAACAAAGAGGACATAAAAGCTGCATTCCGTGCTGTGCCTCTTGGTCCTACAACAGTGACACGAAGGATCGAGTTACTGTCGGATAACGTTGGTCAACAGGTGTTGGAGGACTTGTCACTCTGTGAATATTTTTCACTGCAGTTTGATGAATCGCTGGATGTAATGGACACGGCTCAGCTTGTTGTATTTGTCAGAATGGCTTTCCAGGACTTTACAACAAAGGAGGACTTCCTCACTCTTCTCCAATTAAAAGAGAGAACGAGAGGTGAGGATATTTACAACGTTTTTAAAAGCTATGTCCGTGAAAAGAACATCCCCATTCAGAAACTGGTGGCAATCACTACCGATGGGGCACCGGCAATGTGCGGTGTGCACGCTGGTTTTATAGCACTGTGCCGTAATGATCCGGATTTCCCCGACTTCATGAAGTATCACTGTGTGATTCATCAGCAAGCCTTGGCTGGGAAAGTTGTGGACTTTTCTAATGTCATGTCACTGGTGGTCAAAGTGGTAAACTCGATTCGAGCAAAAGCGCTTCAGCATCGCTTATTCAAGGCGTTATTGGATGAGCTCGATTCGGCGTATGGAGACCTGCTTCTGCATGCTGATGTCAGGTGGTTGAGTCGCGGAAAAGTGCTGCAGCGATTTGTTGACTTGCTGCCTGAGATTAAGACGTTTCTGTCGAAAAGGAACGAGGAGCACGAGGAACTTTCAACGGATGCGTGGCTACTGGACCTGGGGTTTCTGACGGACCTAACCGGAAAACTGAACTCGCTCAACCACGAACTCCAGGGAAAAGACCGGCACCTCCTCCACATGATCAGCGCAGTGAATGCGTTCAAGGCCAAACTCTTTGTCTAGACCACGAATCTGAGGAAAGGGACGCTGACACACTTTACAAACCTGGAAAAAATGTCACAGTCCATCAAAGACTCTTCTGACTTTCACCCTGAGCAGTACTGTGTGCACCTGGACAAACTGGCAGCGGAGTTCAGTCGACGTTTTGGTGAGTTAGAAATCATGAAGGATATTGCTGCATTTCTTTCAAACCCATTCCTGCCTATTAATACAGAGGAGGTTGCAGACCAATTCGAGAAAGCATTTGCTTTGCCAAGTGGAGTGGACATGGAGATGCTTGATTTGCAAAATGACATTGAGCTGAAAGCCAGGTCAAGGGACAGTGACTTTTGGGGACTTGTCAGCCGAGAGAAGTTTCCTCTCCTCAGTGCATGTGCACTAAAAGTGAGTGCCTACTTTGGATCGACCTACCTCTGTGAAATGGCATTTTCACAGATGAAAATCACCAAATCCAAGTACAGGAGCCGGCTTACTGACAGACACCTCACAGACTGCCTCAGACTGGCTGTCTCTGCTTATGAGCCAAACTACAAGGCACTCACAGACAGTGTTCAGTCACAGCCATCACACTGACTTGTCACATGAGAAATTTGTCAGTGTTGTGTTGTAACTTCAGTTTATAAATAAAACCGTTCATATCCAGCCTGCTCATTGCAAAAGTGTTTTTTCTTGTTCATATTGTTCACAAAGTGTTTGATTTCATTCAATTACAATAAGGCCAAATATAAAGTTAAGTTGTAAGTTCAGTCTGGAGTCTGTTCTGTCTCTCAACGCCTCAATAGGTAGATCTTCGGGTCACCAAGGCAAAGGTCGGTGATCTTTGGCCTAAAAAGGTTGGTGACCACTGGTCTAACTGGTGCACTAGCCGTAACTTTAAGTTAATCGTAACTTTCAGTTCTACGTCGGACGTAACGTACACCCAGGCGTACGCCCAGCTGGTGCACTCGGCTCCAGTAGATTTACAAAAAAACTTAACTCACCCCAGTGGTGTTTCTGTAAATGGTTTTAGGGCTTAGGGTTTTAGGGCATTTTCATGTTGGAATACACAGTATTTTAGGAGCTACACCAGGGCTCAACATTAACATTTTTTAGCACTGGCCCCACCGGGCCAGTGGGTTTGAAACTTACTGGCCCCAAGATCATTTTTACTGGCCCCCCCTCCAAAAGTTGTAATTTATCATTGTTACAACAAAACCAAAGACTTATGAGTTGTGTTACTCTGTTAACATGCTTAACCATTTATTACACATATCCTGGATATAAAAAGAACAAAAATGAAATCACATTTCTTGTGATAAAAAATTAAAAGGTAATAGTCAGCTAAACAATTGACTTTTAACCTCAAACATGACGTGCTCTCTTCCCTGCTGACAGCCATCTCTGCACAACTCTGTTTAGCTGAAACTGAAACCTCTGGTCCCTCAATGCTAATAAAGCTTCCATAGCATTTCATCAGATTCAGATTCAACTTTATTTCGCCATGTATACAGATACTAGGAATTTGATTTGGTATTCTCCATGCACTCCTGCACGAGATCTCCGCGGCCACTACACAAGCGCCACTATCAGTATGATACTAAGTACCCAAGTCGACACCATTTTTCTGCTGCAGTTCAATAGCCTGGGGGAACAAGGCGAACGGCTGGCCCGTCTTAATTACGCGATATGCCGTTGTTTTAAGTCGTGCAATAACACGATGGGCATCTACATTTAAATTCCTGGCCAGCATGGTCAACGGCCTTGAAGATGGATTGTCAACCATCCGCTTAGCTGTCACGCAAACCAGGTGCTGTCTGCTAGCATGGCTCTAGGATTGCTTTCGAAAATTGTCGGTGCCTGTGTAAAAATGTACACTTTTGTCTGCTTTAGAAGGGAACATAAGACAGACGACACAGTGCATCTTCGTTCCATAAAAAAAGTTGCTTCCGTTTATGCTCGTAGCTCTACTTTACTGCCATCTTCACTTTGTCTCGCGCCAGTTGTTAGAAAATGTGTCGAGATTAGTACAATTTGACAACCACTCGTCACTCACTACTCAACTCTTGATTTGACTGTGCGCCCCACGAGATGCAGTTATTTATGCATTTAGCAGATAGCAAAACATATAAAGGATGTTAACATTTACAATGCTTTTTTTTCTTCAATCAATAATTTGCAGTGGCCCCGGGCAATCGGGCCATCGGGCCATCGTTATTGTCGAGCCCTGTACACACTTTCAAACATAATATGACCCCCTCTCTCACTCAGAAAGCATTTTCAGGTAATGTGGGACAGCTTGTGTGGTAAAGTGGGACAGTCATCGTCTGTCAGCCTAGTCTGCTGATATTAATAATAATTAGTTTATATACATTACATTTTACATTTACATTACATTTAGCAGACGCTCTTATCCAGAGCAACTTACAGTAAGTACAGGGACATTCCCCCCGAGACAAGTAGGGTGAAGTGCCTTGCCCAAGGACACAACATCATTTGACACAGCGGGGAATCGATCCGGTAACCTTCTGAGTACTAGCCCAAACTCCCTAACCGCTCAGCCATCTGACTCCCACAACAATGCTATGTGCAAGCAAGATTCATTTAGTTTTGGGGTTTGACTTATACAATAGGCATAAAGTGTAACTGATGTAAACCTTAGTGATCTGCAGCCTATGTGCTAGCTAGCTAGTCACAATGTGTTAGCATTTCGTTGGACTAGCGTTAGTGGTCACGCTTATAAGTCTGAAAGCGCTGGTTCGATGACAGTAAAAGTTGTTATTTAGTTGGGAACTTAAGTGCAGTGTGATGCATTGGTATTAAAAATGTGAGAACTGTCAAACTGTTAAATTACTTTTATAGCATAAACAAAGCATTACTACATGTCCCACTTTACCTGAACAATGCTGTCCCACATTACCTGACATTAGGGCTGCTAAAACGAATCGAAAAAAAATCTATTAAAATCGATTATTAAAAGCATTGGCAACAAATTTCATTATCGATTCATTGTGTCGCGCCATTATTACGCCACTCAATGTCGCGGAGATGTTCGAGTATAAAAATAAAAAAAAGTTTCGTTGAGCATGGAGCGGAGGTAGAGGAAAGGCCATCGGAGAGCCGTTGTTGAGTAAAGTTGTTCTGAAACACATGGCGGAGGCAGAGAAGGGCTATGGATGTGACATTTGTACTCAAAATGACAAGAAAAATGTCTCAGTAAAACAAAAGTTCTTACAATATTTAAATTATTCATGCATATTCTGAAAGCACTCTATGGGTAGAATATAGGAGGAAAATAATGTTTTGCAAAAAATATTTTATAGAAAAAAAAATATTAAAAAAACACTTGCGTTATGGATGTGACGAGTCATTTTTTGGAGACTATTACTTTTTTCTGTAACTCTGAACCATTAAGTCTAATGTAGAAAGTTTGATATTGACATGATCATGGTAGCCTGGCTCTGCCCTCCTACGTACTTCCGCTCAATTTGGATTTTGCTTCTGTACTAGGTCTGGGAGCTTGACTTTGAAGTCGGTTTCCAGAAACAATTTTTTTGTAGGTCCAATCAGCGAACAGAGGGAGTGGCTGAGAACGATGACGTTAATGTCGTGCACTCGTTTGAGCAGTTCATTAATGGCGGCGGAGAAAGATGCGAGCAAAGCTATTCTGCGGTTGTGGCAACGCTGCCGAATATCCATAGGTTAAAGCCGGAGCAAGAACATTCCTTGCTTAGTTGTGTTTGTGGCAATGATGTTGTGGCCCTCCTCCCCATGGGGTTCGGGAAAAGTTTGATTTTCCAGCTACGGCATAGCTCTGTTACAGTGTGGTGAAGGAGTTGGCTAAGGCGAACGCTTGCGATTGGTTTATGGCAAATCAGAGTGGCTCTGGCCAGATCCAATAGTTTTAAACTTCAACAGAGGACCCGCCTTCAAGGAAGTTTACGTACAAATGAAATGTACGAGGGTCTGGTTAGGACCAGGCTATGATCATGGAGCCTTAGGTGAACATAAAAATAGCCATTTTTAAAACATGTAGTCTTTTATGTAGAATTTTATGAGGAAAAACCAGCGTTATGGATGTGACATGTCTGAAATACACAGAATCTGTTTGGAAAATCAACAATAAAACTTTCACAGCACTTTTGTCAACATCTAACATTACTCTGAATGTTAGTTTTGACATTAATAAAACTAGGGCTGCCGCGATTCGTCTACGTCATCTTTTTTTATTATTATAAAAAATACAAAAAACGCTTCAATTCATTACAACAATCTTCTTCAATATCACAAAGTAATTGGTGCTTGCATGACGTCAGTCGTTGTTGGCTCAAGTCATTGGTCGGCTCCAGTCAACGCTCAAATATCATGGCAGCTGCAGCAGAGTCCGACTGGGTTCCGAAACCCGAGTCCCCAAATACCCGAGGCTTCAAAAGTATGGGAATACTTCGACTTAACGCTATCACCAAACAATAAGGTGGTTTGTACACTGTGCAAAGTTGCAATGGCATACCACAGCAGCACTTGCGCTATGCACGAGCACCTGAAAAGAAAACATACAGGCGCTATACTGGATGATTGACTGCCAAAAAAGGCAAAACCACCGTTGTCTGGTGTTGTCTATTCTGTTTATTAGGGAGAGCCTTTTTAATATATGTTGTCATTGTAGCTGCTAAATACACGCATTAATAAAGCTGGGTAATTCCGGCATTATGGATGTGACATTTGTACTCAAAATGACAAGAAAAATGTATCAGTAAAACAAAGCTTCTTCAAATATTTAAATTAGTCATGCATATGCTGAAAGTACTGGGTAGAATAGAGGTGGAAAACAATTGTTTGCAAAAAATATTTTTCAGACACAAAATTATTACAAAAACAACTGCGTTATGAATGTGACGAGAAATGACAGTCATTTTCTGGAGACTGTACTTTTTTCTGTAACTCTGTGAACCCTTAAGTCTAATGTAGAAAGTTTGATATTGACATGATCATGGAGTTTTAGGTAAACATAAACATAGCCATTTTTAAAACAATTAGTCTTTTATGCAGAATTTTATGAGGACAACCCTGCGTTATGGATGTGACATTATTCTGTTATGGATGTAACGTGTCTGAAATACACACAAAATGTTGGGAAATCAAGAATCAATCTTTCACAGCGCTTTTCTCAACATCTAAAATAACTTGTGAAATAGTTTTAACATTAAGAAATCCATCTGAAATGTCACTGGAGATTTTCAAGATGGCCACCAAAATAGCATTGATAATGACATTTTGGGCCCTATTTTAACAATCTGAAACGTAAGTATCAAAAAGTGAAACGCAAGTGAGTTTGTGGGCGGGACTCTGGCGCTGTTGCTATTATACTGGCGGGATAAATGACTCTGCGTCTGGCGCAGGTCTAAAATGGGTTGGTCTGAAGTAGCTACATTACTCATAGGAGTGGTTTGGGCGTAACGGGCAATAAACCAATCAGAGCAACATCTCACATTTCCTTTAAGAGCAGGCGCGCTTGTTATCTTGCGGATTGCTATTATAACGGAATTTGCCACAATTGTTAAATATCAAGTTCATATACAGAGACTCATGAAACTCTTTTCAATCATTGACATGGAAGAAATGTAACGTAGCTTGCAGGAAAAGGAGCCTGGCCTCGCCAGAAGTGCGCACGGGTCAAGCATGCACCCTTAAAATAGCATCTGAATAACGCGCCATTGACTTTAGACTAACTTTTTCCTGGTCTGTGGCGGAATAGTTTTTTGCAAACTGTAAAATAACACCAAGGAACGTTTGCGCCGGAACAAGCCCCCTCTTTTTGCTGAACTGCCCTGGGAGCGCAAGTTCCTTCCCTAATTTACCGACGTGCGTCTGTGAAGGGAAAAGTCTGCTTTCCATTGAGTGCAAAATAGGAATGATACTTGCGTCAGTGTACAAAGTCAAATGCGCTGGGTAGAAGAAAAATACCCCTTATCTTTTTTTAGATGGAGTTGTTGTCAAATTACTATTATAAAAGTTCAGAATGGTCACAATCATCTTTAGCTGTGAATACTCTCACACAGTCTTACAAATGATTTTGAGTAATGAACACAAAAAAAGTATTTTTTTACTTTTTTGGGAAACCAGCATTTCGGATGACGTTTGAACGTCATGGATGTGACGCGTCTGGACCAGTCTTCTGCAAATTACATAAAACGCCTACATGAATAGTGATTTTCAACATTAAACTATTAATTAAGAACTGAAATTAAAAACATTGAGTTACAAAAACTGTGTGAAATACCCCCAAAACACAGTCAATGACCCCTTTAAGACATCTTTGATCGAAGCTGTCAACTCTACCTCAGCTTGATCCGACGGGTAGCGCAAGCAAATTACAGAGTGCCGCCTTAAATGCCTAAACCAATCGAGTCCCTCAAGCACTTTCGAGTTGCCTCTCTAGTAGGAAGTAAATATTACAAACATGGAGCGGGGATCGAGGAAATGGCAAAGACAATTACGGCAAGACAATTAGGCTACTCAAAATGTCAGTATCACTGGAGAAGATGTCGATCATTGAAGATGTTTAGGCTATATCATGTTACCCATGATTCCGACTATAATCATGACTGGAATGTCTGTTTCACTGAAACCGTCGGTGAAAGGGGTTATAACAACCGAAAACACGATTGTTGGCTTTGCCGTTTCATTTGAGAACATTTCCATTGTGTTGTGAACAGTGTATTGTGAAGATTTACATAGTGTAGCGTCTGTAACGTCACATCCATAACACATCATTAAAGTTTTTAAAAGTAACAAAGGGGCAAGATTTTTTAATTAAACTATCAGAACTACATTACCATTTTCACAGCTGTATCCTGGATCAAAGAAGAAGCACAGTCCTACGTCATAATAAGTGATGACCTGCACCATGGAAAAAAGGCTGTCACTACTTTCCTCAGAAATTGTGAAAGATGTGAAGAAGAAACATCCAGCACTAAACGAGCTACACATTCAGTGATGGGGCAACATCACAATTCAAAAATAAATGTATCTGGTTCTTCCTCTCAACTACCCTAAAGCAGATGATCCCAGAAGTGAGTGTTCAATGGCATTTATTTGCCACCAGCCATGGCAAAGGTGCAGTGGATGGAGTGGATGGATTCCTCATGTGCTCCAAGCCCACCCATGTGAGCCATCAGAAGACATCAAAACTGGGGATTGCCTGCTCATTACATACAAGGGCAAGAAGTCCAGCAGGGAGTTTGTCGGGCTTGTAACCGATACCGATTCAGAGGGACTGGAGGTCCAGTTTCTGAGAAGAAATTATGAACTGGGCTTGGTCTATATCCTGCCAACAAAGGAGGAAAAGTCGTGGGTAGTGACAGGACAAGTTATCCAGTGTCTCAATCCTTTTGTAAACAATAGGGGCAGGTACCATTTCAAAGACGCTGTACTGGCAGAATAAGGGAGAGCGAAAGGTACCTGAAAGTACAAGCTGAAAGTTATAAACAATGTGTTCAACATACAGTATAATGATAAGTATGATAGTGTTTAATAATGAATTACTTTCTTCAATTTTGAGAAATGTCCCATTGTCTTTTAATTTACATAATGTGTAATACAAAAAAAATTGGCGGCCATCTTGAAAATCTTCAGAACCATTTTTCATGGTTTTATTTAGGGCTGCCACTAACAACTATTTTTCTATCGATTAATCTATAGACTATTTTATTGATTAGTCGATTGATCTAAACGATATATATATATATATTTTTTTTTTTTACCATTTCAGTTCATTTTATTTTGAAAACAACAAACTGTATATGTCATTGACAAACAAACAAAGGCTTACAAATTAAAGTGCAAAACTGTAGGTTTAAACTATCAACTCCAACGTTAATTAAAATATTTAGATAAGGTACATAACATATCCCAACATACACGAACACACACCCCTTTTAAACCCAAAATTCCAAGGTGCTGGTTCTGGGCTGGTGCTTATGCCAGTTCGGTAATGATTCGATAGCGATACTCGCCAATTATCTAAGAACCAGGTAGTCTACAGGTAGTCTACACACTAGAGCCGGAATAGGGCTAACGTCTTTAAATCACTTCATACGCCTAGGCCTGTCGCGATAGTCAATATATTGACTTATCGCGCGATATATGGAAATGAACGCGATGATTTTTGATGCTGCGATATATTGCATTCATTTTTACATAACTTTTTACATAAAAATGAATGTTACCAACATTTTGGTCAATCGGGCTGCCTCTGTAGTCTTGTCTCCTTTGTCGAAAGAGGAGGCGGGGCTCAGGCAGCGCATACACAGAGCGGACACCGACAGGTAAAGAGAAGGCGTGAACCCACTGTCTTAAGAAGTGTAGGCTACTGTTTCGTCACATCACCAACCAGTTAGCAAGAATAAGTTAGCAAGAATAGGTTAGCAGGAATAAGTTAACAACAATAAGTCCAAATGGACTTGGTTACAAAGCCGCAATCCTCAGCTCCGGTGTGGGAACATTTTGGCTTTAAGTCGAACGAGAGAGGAGAGCCAATTAACTTAAACGAGCCGGTATGTCGACTTTGTTCAAAAACAGTCTCAACAAAAAGAGGCAACTCACTTAAAACACAACCATCCCACCCAGTTTTTGAACCTGGGAACAAGACCTGCAGCTGGAGCGGGGTCGCCCAGACAGTTATCTGTTGCAGATGCCTTTTCTCGACAGTCCAAATACAAACGCGATAGCGCGAAATGGCGCACACTCACAGATAGCGTAACTCGCTATATCGCTAAAGAGATGCAGCCATTAAATACAGTCGAAAAACCAGCATTTCAAAATATGCTGCAAACGTTTGACAAACAGTACGAATTGCCAAAGAAAACGTACATCTCTCAAACTGCCATTCCATCATTGTACATCAAAGTAAAAGACGAGATTCTGAAGGAGATAAAAGACATCTCATTTTACTCTGCCACTACAGATATGTGGTCAAGCTCAAATATGACGCCTTATATGAGCTTGACCATACACTACATAACTGCTGACTGGACTCTGCAGTCAAAGTGTTTAGAGACCAGATACATACCCCAGAACCACACTGCGGATGTACTTGCTGAAGCCCTTCAGTTTGCTTTAGCAGACTGGGAATTGGATGAACGCAAAATGGCCTGTATAACTACAGATAACGGTGCAAACATTGTGGCTGCAATACGTAATCTTGGCTGGCCATGGCTTAATTGCTTTGGACACAACCTCCATTTGGCTGTTTCCCATGGACTGGACAGTGACAAGGATCGCACAGCGCGTGCCATGGGACTTTGTAGGAATCTTGTCAACACCTTCAACCTGAGCTGGCTAAAGAAGACAGACCTGAGGAAGGCACAAACTGAAACCAATGTCCCCCAACACAATCTAGTACTGGTGAGTGATGATAACTTGTTATACAACACAACATATTTAAAGGGTAAATATTAACTTTTCTTTTTTTTATTACTTACTTTGGGGCCTGTTGTATGTATTAAATCATTGGTTACATTTTAATAACCATGTAAAATTATTATTTGTGAAAGTGCTACTAGTAAAAGTAGTATTTGATGTATAATGTTAGAATAGACAAACTAATGGAAAAAAAATCAATGTTATATTTTCCACAGGATGTCGCCACACGATGGGGTACCAAGCAAAAAATGATAGAGAGGGTCCTAGAGCAACTCCCAGCCATAAGACGTGTCCTGGTTGAAGATCGAAAACATGGCCACCTCAACCCAACCTGGCAGGATGTTTCTGTGTTAGAATCCATTAATGCAGCAATCAAGCCAGTGGCTGATTTCACAGATGTCCTCTCAGGGGAAAGATATGTCACTGTGTCCTCAGTAAAGCCTGTGTTGGAACTTCTTCAAGGCGAACTCTTATCACCAGACCCAAATGACACTGCACTGACAGCAAACATAAAGGCAAACATGTGCAAGGTATTGAAAACGAAATACAGCCCATCTGAAATCCAAAACCTTCTGACAAAGGCCACCATCTTGGATCCAAGGTATCGTAGTACCATGGAGGATGCAGAGGTCTTGGATGATGTCAAAGAAAAGCTCTTGCAAGAACTCCTAGACATGAACGAGGAAGAATTAAAAAGAGAATGTGCCAGTGGTGAGAACTGCGTTAAAGCTGCAGGGGTAAGCGAAGGATCTGAATCTGAACCTCCAGCAACCAAGAAAAAGAGGCTGTGTGACCTTCTCCAGATCAGGAGAACCCAACTTACAAGTCACCAGACTCTGGCATCGGTTCCGAAAAGAGTGCAGGCTGATGCGGAGCTGACCACGTTCCTCCAAGAAGAAGCAGTTGATGCATCATCTGATCCCTTGATGTGGTGGAGTGATAACCATAGCAGATTTCCCCAAATAGCCAAGTTAGCACAAAAATACATGTGCATTTGTGCAACAAGCACTAGCTCAGAAAGAATGTTTAGCACAGCTGGTAACATTGTTACCCCACAAAGATCCTGCCTTAAGCCCCACAAGGTAAACATGTTGGTGTTCCTTTCTCGGAATCTGCCTAACAATTAAGAAACTGATCTGGCAGCAGAAATGGCCTGTTGATGCATCTGTGCCTTTGTGTGAGACACTTTAAAAGTCTAAACTGACTTCGTTAACATGTTACTTTGTTTTGATCTAGTTCTTGTTAACTTGCACTTTTTTGTTAAGAAAGGTGTATTTATTATTTATTTATTTAATTTATTTAGGATATATTTTTTCACATTCCGATTCTAAAGAATAAAACGTTCTTTAAAAAAGTGTACTTGCATTATTCTGCTACTATATTGTCATATTGTCATTATGTAATCAGTGGCATAAAATGGTCAGAAAATTGCAATAATATCGTTTATCGCAATCAATTTGGGTGCAATATATCGCACAACAAAAAGTAGTTATCGTTACAGCCCTACATACGCCTCCATTGTCCTATCAACGCGTCATGGTTACGGTTAACAAGTTAGCTAAATAGCAAGAGCTAACCTAGAGAGCCATCCTACCAATGGAACCAATGGAAACTCTAAGGTAGCAGGCAGACGACTTTATAGCTGGGCAATTCCATGTAAATGTCATCCTCACCATGAAAAAAAAAAGTTACACTTTTCACAACAAAATCCCTTTTAAATATATCATAAAAGGTCTTTATTTTGGGGGTCATACTTAATTTGGCCACATTATTTATGAAATTACATATTTTAACACACCTCAACTAGGGGTGGGCGATATGGCCAAAATCTCCTATCACGGTATGAGTAATCTTATATCACGGTTACGGTATATATCACGGTGTAGTAATTGATATAGTAAATATAGTCAATTTAATTAAGAAATGGTACTATACAACCATACCATACTGCATCATCACACTTGATTATTTATTACAAACAAAAACAACTGCCTCACATGAGACAACACTTGAGTTAAAAACAAGACTCAAAGTTACTAGTACGAGCGTTCCGATTGGCTGATGCGCAGTCATGCCATCCGCGTGGTGACCTAGTACTCATAGCGCAATACGGATCCGTAATGCCCTCAGACAAACGGGGGGGTTAAAAATAATTCCTTTGTTAATCATTTGTTACACAGAACAGAATTATATTAAATATTCATCCAAAATTATTCACACCTTCACAAAATCAACCACAAACAAATAGTTTCTGCATATGCAAGTAGCAACGCTAGTGCAAAACAACTATTTAACTGGTCGGCTCCATGACGCCGGGTAAGTAGCTAGCTCCTGAGACTTCTCACCAAAAGAACGAAGGGGAACCTTCGATTAAGACATGTTCGTAGGTACCTAGCGAAAAGTAGCCTGAACTTTCCTAGATCTTAAGCTAATGCTGAATGCTGGGCGGTATGACGGTATATACCGTGCGATGGTAGAAATGTGTCTACCGGGAGAGATTTGTCTATACCGTTTCAACCGCGGTATACTTTATACTATATTTTTGTATTACACGTGTCAATTAAATGTCTGGTTGTTGTATTGTATATAAGCCATCATATAAATTGCATTCTTGCGATATTTAGAATTGTAGTTTAACTTCTTTTTGATTTGCTATTTTCGTTTGACCTGAAGCACATTTGCGTTGGTCTGACGGAATTTTCGATGTGGAGTGTATTTTGTCTAAGCGGACCACATTCATGCCGATGCTAATTACTTATAGGCCTATATTTGATGAAATCTTATTTGAGAAAATCTTTAACCGATAATTTGGATATTGTAGCTACAGTACAGTTTGAGTCTTTTGTTTTTAACTCAAGTGTTGTCTCATGTGAGGCAGTTGTTTTTGTTTGCAATAAATAAATAATAGAGTGTGATGATGTACGGTATGGTTATTTTATACCATTTCTTAATTGAATTTACAGAACAATTACTATACCGTGATATATACCGTAACCGTGATATAAAATTACTCATACCGTGATAGAAGATTTTGGCCAATTTTTTGAAGGGGCACATGAGGGCTTAATTTTTAGTTCACGCGATCCCACTGCCTACCTTGTGAGGAGGAGGGACAGGTGTAGCAATATGTACGTCATTTATGTCATTCGACTTATTCTATTAGCTGTTAAAACCTTGTTTAGGTGTGTGCTTTTACAGGACTGCCAATGTCACGTCCGTAACAGTTTTCGGGAAAATCAGTACGACCCAAGTCATCCAAGGTGTGGGAGCATTTCACACTGAATACATCAAAACAGCGTGTTAATTGACCGAGGTGAAGTTAGGCCGAATCCCAATACTCCCCCTTACCCCTTCCCCTTAGCCCTAGCCCTTAATTTACCCCTAGCCCTTAATTTACCCCTAGCCCTTGGCCCTCGAAACTGAGGGGTAGGGGCTACGTATCCCTAAAAATGGGACGCCACTTTGTTACAGGTACGTCATCTAGCACGTATCGATATCTCCAAAGCAAGTGGTGATATCAAATGAAATTCGCTGCTAATGGAGTTTACTTAAAACTGAAGAAATGCTAGTTACAGAAATGCGGGACTGTTGTGTAAATCAGCACTGTAACTAGGGCTGCACGATTAATCGAATTTTAATCACGATCACGATTTCGGCTTCCCACGATCAAATTCACGTGACCGAGCGATATTTTAAATGCGTCATTCCGTTAATAGAACCCTCCGTATCAAAGTTATTTTTTGCAAAGCCAATCTAGTGCTCTGTAAACCAATAGGTGCGTTTGACATCGGCTGCGGCTGCATGAAACGACCAGCGAGAATTGCCGCTTGCAGTTATAAACGGCTCTGTAAAGTCGGAACATTTGTCATTTTATGTATTGGGCTATGATTAACTCTTTCTCCAATCTGTAGGTTGCAGCCGGCTACGGCGCTGCATGGAGTCAAATACACCTAATGTCTGATCACGAGATGTTCCCTGCACCACGCAGCTTAGTTTCTAGATAAAGACGGTTACAGAGGACAGAGGCCCCGTCCACAGTAGGCTGAGTAAATTTTAAAACGCATACATATGTCTGCGTTTGCACCTCCCGTTCACACTAATACGGCATATTCGAACACTGAAAACGGAGCTTTTCGAATACGCTCTCCTAGCCGGAGACATTTGAAAATGCCGGGTTTGCGTAGTAGGCTAGTGTGGACGTGGTCCACGGAGCTTTTCAGTTGCTATGGCATTGGGGGTAGCTTTCGCTCTATAGCTATAATGTCAAGCTGAACATGGAAGGTGAATTTATTTACCAGTTTAGTTAGTGTACTTCAGGTACAAGTATTAGCCTATCACTTAACAGATAGCCTACGCGTTACTCCTACGCAGAAGGCAAGTTTTGTAGCCTACTCGGTGTGCCTGAACGATAGGGGACAAGGCAGAGAAGACGGTTTAAACCAAACATAGAGCAGCGATTCTGGGTGAGACCTGGCTGAACAGCTAGCTAGTGGAACAATTTTAAAACACCAAATAGTATTGCCAGAGGAGTATGTAAACAGGGCACTGTGGCGGGAGGGAGGGGCAGGAGTGGCGTAACCATGAGAACGATTGTCATGTACCCGTGTTAGTGTGGACAGCAAACATTTGGAAAACGATATGAAAACGCTAGTGTGGACGGTGATTGTTTGTTTTTTATTGATTGTATATTTTGAGTTTTATTCACATCCATTCTGCAGGACAAGATTGTGACAATCAAATTTGATTAGGTTAAAATCAACAAATAATCGTGATAATTCATCGTGATCTCAATATTGATCAAAATAATCATGATTATCATTTTGGCCATAATCGTGCAGCCCTAACTGTAACATTAGCGTACCAAACTAGCGATTTTTAGAAACGTTTCAATTACAAAAATAGTTGCAAATATATATGTGCAGGACTGTGTATACCACAAAACAAGACTTTCATAATCTTTTTATCAGTTAAGCCAAAAATATTACATTTATCGGACTCTCTGGATGATCTGACCGGCATTGTTGCCGGTCGCGCAGGATTCACATAGCCCTAGGTTTCAAGTAAGCTCCCGATCTTACTTGGTATTAAGGGGTTTATCTTTATCTTTGTCTCACATTCGGAAGACGCTACTTTGCAGCATCGCGTTAGGGACCGGGTGAAAACAACCCATACCATTTTGAAAAATTTAGACTTTTATAATATTTTGGGGAATATAAAAGCTCAAACAGACAAAAGAGTATCTTAATGTCTGGTACACTTCCACAGCCTTTACTTTTTCAATGAAGTTTCAAATAAAATGATAGAAAATCACTAATCTTTGAAAATAGCTTAATCCTCGCTAATCTAAATAAAAATCAAAATTATGTCAAGAAATCTTAAATATACGCCAGATTACTCTAATAAAGTCTGGACTACTTCCACAACCTTTTCAATAAAGTTTTAAACAAAAGTCAAATAAATTGCACATCTTGGAAAATAGCATAAAATCCACGCTAATATAAATACTTTTTTCTAAATTGTGTGCCTGTTTGTGAACATTTTGAAGATTTTTTGCACTGTGAATTTGCACTGTCAGTTCTGTTTTTGAATAAAGGGTTGGAAATGAATGCTTTTTTTTATCCGATTCATCGATTAATCGAAAAAAGAATCGACAGATTAATCGATTATTAAAATAATCGTTAGTTGCAGCCCTACCTGACATGATCAAGTAATGTGGGACAGTCACATAAAACTTTTTTTTTTTTAACCCTTTTCATTATGCTGCAATAGTACTCATTGTAACTTAATTTAAATTCCTTTGCCATCCTTATCATTGAGAAATAGAATGTCATATACCGCTGAACTTTCGATGCATTTTTTCTGTACGGACACGTCAAGCCAGATCACGCATACTCAGATGATGTCAGACAAATATTTATTTTTTGTTGCTGATTTTGTTTCAAGTGGTAAAAAAGGTTTCTTATATACTAGTATTATAATTGGACCAATACGCTGTTCTTATTGGGCAAAAAGACCTCCCAGAGGTCCGCAAACGATTTTTGGACCTAGCAAGGTTGCCTTGGAGATGTTGACAACAATGCGTCTGCTCCAGATTCGTTGTGTTTGATTTGGGATTTTCCTATGTGTTGTTGTATTATATAAAAAAACAAATATGGACTTTGGACAAATCTACAAACACCTTGGTAAGCAGATATTTGTTAAAACGTTTGCTAACCGAGACCGTAGGCCGAGGTCAACAAGAAGTCCACATTTGCAGTTTGTCGTATTACCAGACTTCGTAGCCACCTGTTTGTTTACTACACCAATTTGCAACGAACATTGCTCTGCTCTTTGTTCGATTTCAAAAAGCCAAACAACTTCCAGATAACTGAAGAAGACAAACCCTTTTTATCAATAATTTCTTCATTGGAAGTTGCTCCTTCGCCATGGCTATCGCTGCCACTGTTTTCGACAATAAGACAAATTTTCCACGGTTAACATTAGATACTCCACTCGAGGTGCTCAGTATATTTTAGTGAGCGTAGGCTACCATTTCTCCGCAACTTCCTGCTGCATTACAGATATTAAATTTATTAAGGAGTTATGGGTAAGGCTAAACACATTTTAAACTCCCCTGACCACCCACCTTTCGGAGAGTTTGATTTGCTCCCTTCTGGTTGTCGTTTTAGGCTACCTAGGTTAAGAACTGGTCGTGCCAGAGATTCTTTCATTCCTGTGGCTATTAGGAACCTAAATTCACTTGGCCGACATCATGATGTTTTTTAAAATGTAATTAATTCTTTATTTCCTGCCAATGGCCATTACTGTCCCAATTGGACCCTGTCATGGGGTTTGGGGGAAGGTGTGTCTGTATTGTGTGTTCTGTGTTGTGTAATTTTGTTGGCATTTGGTGCTGTTCTGTGTTTGTGTATGTGTTTCTGACCCCTGCTGCACACAAATGTCCTTTTGAAGGATAAATAAAGTTGAAAGTTGAAATGGACTGCTGTTCCTAATCGTTGTTTCTATAATGTTTCTATATCGATATTATTGAAAATGAATTAATGTTACGATATTTTTATTGAGGGAAGTCATTACTTCGATAAATATTTTTATTGATTTATCGCCCAGCCCTAGTCGACCTGCACAGGGATCTTCTCAGACAAACATCACAGCCTGTCGAGTGTTTGGTTCCTTGAAGACTCTGAAAAGTGTCAGCATTCCCTGTACAGCCTGGCACACTGCATTTACGACCGTAGTCCATTTTCAATACCGTTGTAACAACGTTCTTCTTTGTAATTCCGTGGAAGTACACAGAGCAGCGCGCAGCAAATTTTGGGGCCTGACAAAGGTACAGACCATAGCCAAAACGGGTGGACAACCGACCGCTTTACAGCCGACCGTTTTACAGCCGACCGTTTCAAATGGTGAGATTTGCATATGAAAGAGGTGTGTCAATGGACTTTGGGTTTAATCAATGGACTTTGAGGTTTGCCGTACATTTTACCCACCGAACTGTCATTATTCAACAAGGTAAACTCGGTTTTGCAGTCAATTACCCCTTTAATGGAATGTGTTTATACAGTTTTTAACTACTTACGTAGATTGGCTATTGCCAATGAGTTAGCTAACTTATGCATAATCCAACTTGTTTAGTTGGTGGGCTTCATAGCAAAGACTGAGGGAGGATGTGCATGTGGATCTTTATAGAGAAAACGAAACGCAACTATTCAATGGGGTATGAGACTAATTAAACGATTTACAGGAAAGGTTAACTAACCAGCTAACTACCTATACTACCTTAGTACCTACTGAGACCGTTACTGTCTGACTGGTTTGACATCTACCGAGATGTCAAACTCTGACAGCACAGTAAACTAGTGAAATTGCAATGTTCATGTAATTAACTTAGCACAGATCGTTACATGCAATTATTTGCACTTTGACAGTAGGTTGCATTTAGCTTGCTAACATGTCACTTATGTAATTGTATGGGGGAACTGTAAGGTCCAGATGATGCAATAAGAGGCAAGTTCAGCTGTCTTGGTAGCTACTAGCCAACTAAATTGGGTTCGCTAGCCAAGCAACTTACGCGCTAGCCAATTATGGATCAATATAACAACTTCTTCTTACCCTTGAACTCCGTCTTTAGTCATGACAAAGTCTGTTCTTCTCAGAGGTTGATGTAGAAACAGAAAACGGGTTTATCTAGCAAAGACAGTTTCTAAGAATCACATCAGCTGTCGGTAAGCTTGCATGCGCGAAATGGAAAGAAATTCCTTTTCCTGCTGCACAGGAAAAGGAATACGAAGGGGGTCCGAGTTGAAACGTGGTCTGTGACCAAGGTTCCGCTCTTCGCAGTTTTAACAGAAAACAACAAAACTATGCATTTCTTACCACTACAAGATTATGGCATTTTATATTTGAGATAGTATTATCCGAGCACTTATGTTCACTTATTTTGGTAGAAGAATAGTGTTGCGGGGGGGAAAAGAAAGAAAGTGAATTAGTGTTCCATTGATGTTTTAGTGTGTAGTATGTCTTGGTATTTAAATAAGGGCCCTTTACCAACAATGTAACATCTTCATTGAACATGGTATCCATTGTGGTTTGCTTCCTTTGTTTTTCCAACTGGAGCATTGCTCTTTTATCACTCAACTGAATTTCAACATACAGATGTAACCATCATAATACTTTCTTTTACTTTTATGCCCTTGCCACTCAACGACTCCTCTGTAAAAGCACTGTAAATGCAACGTGTGGCCTTTTGACCAAACTCAGTAAGGGTTGTGGGGTTGAATATAGTCAGGGGCATTAAGTAGTTGCACAGGTGGTTGGCCACAGGAGCTCCTGATGCATGAAGCAGTCATCCTGCTGCCCACTTCCCAACCAAAACAATGTCGCCGTTAATAACAGGCTGATACCTGGGAGGAACAATGCCATTTATTTGACCTCAACCTACTTTTCAAAATATATCCTTACAAGTTAAGTTTATAAATGTGATATTTAATTTAAAAATCTGTTTCATCCACAGTAATTATCACAGGAAAACCTGTATTTATATTTTTGTTTCCTATTGAAACTTCTCAGATTGTGAATGCACATTTTCGATTAACCCCAGGTTAAGACTATATCCTGTCCATCAACAGCTTTGGTCCTTATCCTGTCCAATTCAATGAATTAGAGGACATAAACAATGACAAATACCTGTAAAATTAACAAACAAACTAACAAAACTGTTTAAAAGTAATTGTTTTGATAACAAAACAAATACTGACATTTTAAATAAAACTGAATATATAATAATTTCATTATTTACATGTGAGTAGTGTTTACTAGATAGAAAACAGGTATAAAATATATTCAATGTTGGAGGCTTTCTTTGGTCATGCAATTCTATCCTGCTATCACTTATGCACCACCTTACAAAGGTACATGTAGGTATACAGTACCTACACACCTCTATGTGACTAGATAAAATTACCTCTCACATCCCCAACACTTTCAAAACAGTTATCTTTGATCTTTAGTGACAACTGTTTTGACCGTGGCAGTGGTGATGGAGTGTCTTGAAGTGTTTCTAGCCATCAGAAGGATTTCAAGCGGCAGTTAAAGAAGAAGAAAGTAAAGGGTTCAGCCAAACTCAGTGGCGTGTAAATGGCACAGCGCTGCTTATGCTGAACATGGCAGCTGAGTTCACATGCTAATAGCTGACATTACACTACATTTCCAACTGAAAAAGCACCTCTCATTTCTTCCTGTTTTATTGGGAGCAAGCTGTGAAACCAGGACCAGGAGAAAATGACCATTAACTTCTAGCACTTAGCACTTTTTAACATGAAAAGAAATGGAAATTGTTCCTTGAATTCTGTTGGAGTGAATGTGGCCCCTACAATGTAGTGAAGTCATCATGACCTCCTTTGTTGCTGCTCTGGCTTCCTCACTGCTCCAATATGAGCGCCGCTCTTTCATCATCTGAAGGGGATTGCCATATGTATCACAGATAAAACAGCCACAGCACGAGAATAAGTAATATGTCTGTTTTCAACAACTCACAACTCTTTAAGACCATACATCATGCATCAAAGAGATATGTGTATGAAGAATTCCAATGCATTGTCAGACCTTCTACAGCACACAAAAAGTATTTTCAAACCCTTAAATTTAAAAAGGTTGAGAACATAACCTATTTCTTTAAAATGGTTTAAAAAATGTAACAAATGGTAAATCTTAAAATAACGGTCGAAATTGAATTTGAGAGTGGATTTAATCAACTCAAGATGTTTCTGAGATGGTTTTGCTGTGTGAACCAATTATACAACAAACTATATGACACGGATTACGTAATAGGGGCCGTCTAGTGTCAAGAAAATAGTTGCAAACTAAACCTGCATAATTTTCTGTGTCAAGAGGCCATATGGGTACTCAGTCAAACTCAACCTTTGAGCTTTAGTGCCATGGCTGTTTAAGATGTAAAAGTGCACAGATGTTCCTGCAATTACAGGGCCTCAGTGCTAGGTCTTCTCTCTCTTCAACCATAGTCAGATCAGGTGGAGGCATTTGTGTTTTGAGCCACAATGACACACCTCCTCCACCATCTCAGACCTTCCCCCACCCCTGAGGACACACAATCAGAAAGATAAAGAATAAAATGTTGTAGAGAAGTGAACACCACACATGTATTTCAAAGTGATATTCAAGAAGAATTTATTTCAAAACAACATAGAAACAACTTTAAAAAGAAACACAACATAAAAAAACACTGTAATTACAAATACTTGGAAAATGGTTCAGTGTGAGCTACAGCAATAAATAATAACTTTCAGGTAATCACACAACTTAAGTGCGAGCACAAACAACTATTTACAATTTGTTTATAACAGCTAAGCTCCCATCCTTGTAAAGAAACTAAGAAGTATTGCATGCCCCACCTCAATGAAACAGTGCAGCCTTTATCATCTGCAGCAAAAAATGGTGTGTATATGCTATGTACAGTATACAGTTGACCAGTCAATGCACTTTAAATGGACCTCGGGCACTGCCCAAACATTCAGTCTGCTTTAGAACAAAAGAGGGCTTTTAAACAAAACAAAAAAAGGCTCAAAAGACTCACTCAAGTATAAACATATAGAAAACAATACAAAAATGTATAAAAAGTGTACAAAATGTAGTTTACAAATAAAGCTTTTTTTATCCTGAGAAGTGAACCCAGGCACAGTGAGAGACTGCCCATTAACTGTAGAGGACACTGGAGGACTCTGACTCAGTAGATACAGAAGAGATCGGTCCACGTTTTTTAGTCAGCATCTTATGGCTGGATCTGCTGCTAATAGTCAGTGCGTTCCTTGCAGATTTCTTGAATTTGACACCCAGGAAAGCGTAGAGAATGGGGTTGAGACAGCAGTGAAAGTAAGCCAGAACTTCTGTGATGGAAATCCACTTCATGACCCCCTGCTCCAGGGCACAGCTGTGGGGGATCACCTCCAGGTTCATGAGGGTGTCCACGAAGATGCCAGCGCAGTACGGCAGCCAGCAACAGAAGAAGCATAGGATCAGGATTACGGTGGTCTTCAGGGCCTTCCTCTTCAACGCCTGGCCTTTGGAGCCCTGGGACAGCTTGGAAATTATGATGCAGTAGCAGGTGAGAATAACTAGGCCAGGCAGGACGAAGCCCACCAGAATGTGCTGGAAGCGGAACGCGGCCACCCAGATGTGATTATTCTCCAGTGGGTAAATGCGCTGGCAGATCATTCTGGAGCCTCCCATGTCCATCTCAACTTGGAAGCTACTTGCAAACACCAGATCTGGCACTGTGAGTATAGCAGCAGGGAGCCAAACACAGACATATATTACCTTGCCTGCCAGGAGCTTTCTCGTCGCCTGGCTGTTGGTGGCCGTGGCGCGCACTACTGCCAGGTATCGATCCAAACTGATGAAGGCCAGAATCAGCACGCTACTGTACAGGTTGACAGTGTAGAACATGTGCACGGCTTTGCAGAGAAAACCGCCGAAGTACCAACTGCTCGCCGCATCCACCGCCCAAAAGGGTAGCGTGAGGACAAACATGAGGTCGGCTACGGAAAGATGAAGCCTGTACTTGTCCGTCATCGAAGTTTTGCATTTTTTCTGGAAGCCCATTACGATGACAACTAGTCCATTGCCAAAAATCCCCAATATGAAGATAATTCCATAAACTGTTGGTAGAAAGATCTTGTGAAAATCGTGGTTAGGCGCTCTTTCACACGGCCCCTGAAAGTCAACATCAAAATCCCCGGACTCCTCAGAGCTGTTGTCTGAATCGAAAATAATGCTCTGGCAGAAGAAAATAAGTATACAATTAATAATAAGTTTTTAACACAAGTTTCCATTTGTGAAACTTCAGCCTGTTGCTCATACATAGCCTAGGTAAACATTATCCATTGCAAATCATGGAAAATATCATGAAACTGAGATGTAAGAATACTATGTAGAAATGCCTCCTACGTTATTATAATTGCCCATGGATCCCACATTAGGCTACGTCATGGAAATAAATCCCTATTTTACATTGACACTCACCTCTTCGTGGTATGCCATTTTGATCACCGATGTGTTTGTCTTCGCTGACGTCTGTGAGCTGTAGTCTTCTTGTAAACTCAGTTACCACCAAAGAGCACGAGACTTTTTAAACCGTGTTTGTCCAGACCCCTCCCTCTCGAAGGAGGAGTCACCGTCGCGTGTGACACCATGCTCCAAAATGTTCCAAAAGGGTAGGCTATGAAAGAAAACCAGGGGACCATGTCGTTGTCTTGTGACAAGCAGAAAAGCATGTGACACCACCGATATAACAGTTTTAATGTTTCAGTTGTCAAGCTTCCCATCTTGTAAGAACCTACTTTTACGCACGGCACAATGAGGGGTGGCTTGATAGGTCTCTTGGGTCTCCCGTGCGCATTACTCTCTGTGTAATGGGAAACGGTTATTCATACCTTTTAAACTGGGTGTGTGTGTGTGGGGGGGGGGGGGCATTGGGGAACACCCCCGCCTAACCTCAAATCTCTCCACAACCTGTCACTTTTCTAAGTACTGTTATGTCTACCCTCTCAAGAGTGCTAACTGACCCTACTCCCTCGTGTTCGCTCTCTCATCTCTGTATCCCTCTCTCTACTTCACTTGAATAGCCTCTCAACACCCACCCCACTCTCCGTCAAACACGCTGTTCTCACCATCCCAGATTCAGTCTAAGTTATACCCTGTAAGGTTTATGGTCGATAACAAGAATAGGTCACACACAACTCTCCACCTTCTTTACTGTGATTCTAAGATAGAAAATAAGGGTCACTGTAACTAAATAACCATGGTGTGGCTACAGTGGTTGTTGTTTACTCGTTTGAAATATGAGAAGCTGAGTGATTGAGTAAATCAATTCACATCACCAGTTCACTTATTTACTTGGACAGAAAGGGATTTCAAAGCACAGACCAACCAATTAGATTCTTTGTCTTGACCAGAGCAGATGGCATTGAAGCCAGCTTTCATGACAACACATGCTAATCTTTCACAAAACATGCCAAGGATGATGATAAACATTCGAAAAATTCACAAATAGTTGTCTTATTATCTGCATACAATCATCCAGCATTGATAAAATAAAATAAATGTGATTAGTCCTTATCAATGAAAGTGGTTACTCAGAAGTAAGCCTCTAATCTCTCATTGTCTCGGTTCTGTATCTGCTGATGTCTGAACTCCTGGGGAGAAGCTGGAGGACGCCTGTGTGGAGGGAAAATACCCACTGTATGGGAATAGGTGGATGTGTGGTCCTTGTGTGCTGACTGGGCTATGTCCTGATATCACTCAGTGTTTTAATGTCTTTGATGTGTGAAGCAGGGCTTGACTGCCCTGTGAGTTGATGACCTGAAAGAAGGCTCTCACCCCTGAACACAAGCATTTTCTCAACTCTGGAGACTCTTCCAACCCTATTCTGGGTCACGTCTGTGGGAGGTTTGTGTTACAACAGCCACGGCTGACACTCTGGTCGAATACCTCCTTTACTGGGTATGGGCCAAAATGCCATTCAAATACTTTTTTATGTTCGTACTTCAGACATCTTGAATGATGGTAAATAATAGCGTGAGTAGGTCTAGACCCTCCCAGCTCCTTCTGTGCAAGTTTCAACATCTTTTTCTGGCTTCATTCAGTTAACTCTGTCCTGAGTGGATTCCTCCAGCGCCTTGTCCTTTGTTACAATCGAGCCTGTGGTTCTGGCTTATTTGCTTATGGTTTTACAGAAGCTGACAAGTCATTGGGACACAGCGGAAGAGGCCACTGTATCTAGAATGACCAGTTGTTTACACAATTCACTTGAAATCCAGTATCATCTTTATTGTTCTCATCCATAAACAGTACATCTGGGAACATGTCCATTATGTTGACTTATACATTTTTTACTTCGTCAGTAGGTTACTTGAGAACAGCTTTGCAGACTGAAAAGAGCAAACGGAACACAAAAGGTCTGTGGAGCCACTTACAATACAGATTGGATGTGTGAACTGAAGAGCCCTCGTAAGAGGGCTCTTCAGTCAAGAATGGGTATTAAAATGAAGTTGACAATGCCCGTGAAATGAGGGGAAGAATGTACTGAGCATTTTAGTACTCAGTCATTCCATTCCATTTGACATTTTATCATTTAGATAATACATATAGTGTATGTTGACAGTATAGAGCAGAATATTTAGGACCATAAGTGCAGAGTTCTGGCAGTATTTCAGAGGTTAGTGCTAAGGAATAATTTGTGTTTCTATCAGTCAACAATGCCAGGCTTCCAGTCCCAACTCATCTATGGCCCACAGCAAGTCAGCATAGGAGCATTTTCATAATTATTCATGCACTCAAATATCACCTTACATTCTTACACACATATAGCGTTTTAGGAAGCTCATCCTATAGGGCTTTAATCTCCTTCTTGTGAACAAGGATTGCCAGGTAATTATATGCGTGCTCAAGTCCAAAATCTATTATGAACCATATATTCTCAATAACTAAATGAAGATTTGCGAAATGTCTTCCAACCTTCCTTTTGTCTGGCAGGATGATTTAGCAAAGCCTAACACCCAATCCTTAGATCTGAGTTAGTACATTGTTTGTGTTCACTGTGATGCGTATCCAAATTTTCACTGTCATAATCAAACCAGGAGATGCCTATAAATCTCAGTAATTCCACCAATCCTCATCTCTGCCACCATGTAATTTAAGATCACAACCCCTTGGAGGCCTGTAGTAAATATTCAACAGTATAACTTTTTTAGTGCATATTTCTAACATGATTAATAAAGATCAGAATTTGTTTGTTCCAACATGTTTGTGGTGTGCTGATATTGCCAGAGTTCACATTAGAAAATGTTGTTTTGACATCAGAGCCATCAGTGAGGAGGACTATCTTGGTTCTCCTATTCTCCATCTTTATATGGTCTTTAAAGTATTTTGGAGACTTGGAGGCATTGGTGTATGTGAGTGTGTGGTTGTGTGTGTGAGAGAGAGAGTGTATGCATATGTGTGGTGTCTACAGATTTCCTCTTTTCCTGTCATTCCTAGATGAAGGAATCTACAGATTTCTGTCTTTCACAATATGAACAGTTGTGATAGATGAAACCAATTATAAAAACATTCACGTTATCCGTTCCT
Organism: Hypomesus transpacificus; assembly: GCF_021917145.1. Classification (NCBI taxonomy): domain Eukaryota; kingdom Metazoa; phylum Chordata; class Actinopteri; order Osmeriformes; family Osmeridae; genus Hypomesus; species Hypomesus transpacificus. Next base: position 9,406,145 of record NC_061082.1, read on the forward strand.
TATAATTTGTGTTTTTCAGTGTTAAAATATAACCCCTCATGAAAGTGGCATGCTGAATATTCATTCTACAAACATACAGTTTTAGAAAGAAGCTTCCGAAATACATGTGTTTAAATGCTTGTGTTTAAAGAAAGCTTTTGACACCATAGAAAAGCTTTTAGGACAAAGGTTTGTTTCTTATCTTGGCACAGCACCTTCAGAAACTTCCTACCCAGTGGAAGGACGAACGTTTTGGCTTCATGAAAGCTCTACCTCTGACCTGGCTCCACACCACCCAGTGATCAGCTTTTCATGATAGACCACGTGGTGACTTCAGTTTTTATGTGCTTCTAGATATACCTAAATGGCTTGACTTGAGTTCTATTTCACAGCGACAACAAAGGCTGAGCTTCATAGGGACTGCATTGTGGACATCAGCTTATTTGTGTCAGGTTTCTGTGGAGAGGAATGCCACCCAAACTTGTCGGAACAAAAAAACGGTTTTGGTTTCACCACCTGTTCTTGGAGAGAGTTGACTATGAGGCTCTAGCTCTGTGTGTCTCTGGCCCGGCAGGCGTGTGGAGACATACTTGATGGAGAAAACGATGTTTGTAGTGTGCCGTGTGATTCAATATCAAATCTGTACTTACAGTCCCCCAATGGATTTTTGCTCAGTTGGAATCCACCTGCAAACATTCAGATAAGCCCTTAGTTAAGTAATATAGAGCATTCATGTTGTTGTAATATTACTCAAAGTGCAGCACACTTGGCAAGTACTGGTTGTGATTCCTGTAAACATACCTTTCTATAGTTTATGTGCATCATGCTTACACACTGTAATAGGGCATTCGAGCAGATGGCCAATACGTTCCCAAAGGAACACAAACACAGGTTTATACTGTGAGCACCCAAGACGTTCTACTGTAGGTGAAAACAGGAAGTGGATGGTTTTAAACAGCTCTTTGTTGATGACACCAGTGCTGCTGTCGTGTGTCCTGACACGGGTTCACCCTATCAAAAAAAAAACAAATGAGCCAATGACAAAGAAATAAGTGACATTCTTGTCTTCTTATTCTTATTCTTATTCTTATTCTTATTCTTGCCCGCAGTCTTTTTGTTTTGTGTGCATTAGTGTGTGTGCTTGCATGTGTGTGCATGTGGGTCTGTTTGCACAAGTGTGTCTGTGTCTATGGGTGTATATGTCAGTCTGCATGTGTGTGCTTGTGTGTGTGTAATTGTGTGTACGTATGAGTTTGGATGTGGGTCTCTTTGCCTGTGTGCGTGGTCATATGTGTGTGGGTCCATTTGTGTGTGTGAGTGGGTCCATTTGTGTGTGTGTGTTGAAGGTGGCAACTTATATAAAATTGGCTTTGATCCAGAAAAAGCCACACAAGGGTTGGTAAACGTAGGGTAGTGTTGTGTAGGAAGGGTGTTTCTTTGCGTCCATGATAAATGCAACTCCGGTTCCCTTTCCTATGTCTCTAACGTCTAAATTGTGGTTTTTACTGCAACAGCCCCAGCACATATTCAGAAAAATGCGCCAAGAACTCCTTTTGTGAAAACTTCCTTTTATTGAAGTCAATTGCACACAGTTGAACTCAAACATGCATGCACTCCTTGGGTTGATAAAACAGCTGATAGTCAACAATTTGCATAAATGTATCAAACCTGTCTCAATTCAGTACACCTCCACCCTTTAACCCCACACTACCACCCTACTCCTCCTTCTCCTCCACCCTCTATCAGAAACAGAAGGGATTTTATTCGCCATGAATGTTTGCACAAACAACTATACAAACTAACTATACAAAAGGAGCAAAGTTTAGCTAATACTAAGGGGGGTCTAGCTAATACTAAGGGGAATAGTAGCCATAATTTACAATTTAACCTAAAAATACAGATAGTACAATTACATTACAGATAGTACAATCTAACCTCACTCCCCCACTCCTCACTCCATACCCTGCAAATTTCCCCTTGAGTGGCCATTCTCTCTGAGCAGCAGGAGATCTCTTTACAGTAACTATATATGCAGCAGAATGTCATGAAAGAGATCGCCACAAGTTCCCTTTCAAGCCTGTGCTGGTTGCAGGGGCCCCACCTGGCCAAAGGAGGAGAAGGAACAGAAGTAAGAGAAGGAAGGCCCCAGCAGACACGTTGACTGCCTTCTCGGAGCTGATCAGACCTGATAAGAAGTACAATGGTTCAGATGACAGGAGATAAGGTTTACAGACTGGCTCAGTGCTGGGTGTTTTTTGGGGGTTGGAAAGGCTGGGTGTAGTGTGTGTGTGTGTGTGTGTGTGTGTGTGTGGGGGGGGGGGGGGTTCTAAGGCTGACCTAAAGGGTGATGGTCATGAAATCCACACTACCTGTTGGTTTGAAGAAGTGAAAGTTGTGTTTCTATTTGAAAGTTTCACTTGTATGTGTCAGTGAATCTAAGTCTTCTATATCGAGTTGATGGATTAATGCACACAATTCGACATGAATGTTTATACATGTATACATACATTATATATATACACAGTCCATATATATATATGTATAAATTAAATACAGTAGGTACTAGAGATGGTTTCTGACTACACGTTTATAACAGTGTAAGAAAAGGCTTAGATCATATCACAACGATCCAGGTACAGAGCCATTAGTCTTTGTGTTTAGCTACATACTGACCAGAGAAGAGACCCTTCCACACATAAAGATTGACACATAAAGACTTCTTGCACTTGAGCTTTTAGGACTAATCAACAGCACCACTCAATACAGTCAGACTATTGATCTGATGTTGGGTGGAGGTTGAAGGGCAGGGGACAGAGAGCATTCAATGGATAGGATCGGAGTAAGGGCACATGGTCGGTAGTGCAGTGGAGTTTAAACAGAAGCTTAAGGAGATACGTGGAGATGTAGCCTATGATTATTTTTGGCCATTTGACACACCCACTTTTTCATCAGTACTTGATGTAAAAACAGTCCAGTTTCAGGAAATCGTCTTTCAGAACACATTTCTTCAGTCCCCACCACTATTTGGCATTGGGGCGTATATGTAGGGCAGGTACCCTGACTGCAAAGAGAACAAAGTCCTGGAGAATTAATGTAGGCGATGCCACATGAAGAATGTGGTGCCTTGAAGTCTGAAAGGCAACACCAGCACGGGGCCCGGCCTGCAGCCAGTTTAAAACAAATAGTTGTTTTATTTTCTCTTTCCTGGAGCCCCCTTGATAGAGCCACAGAAAGTAAAAACAGACACCTGTTAAAATGGCTTGTTTTTCTTCGCTCTCTATTTTCTTTCTCCCTCTTTCTCTCTGTCTTTAGCTTTCTCTTTTCTGTCTCTGTCTTTTTCTCTCTCTCTGTTTCTCTCTCTTTATCTCCATCTCTCTTTTTCTTTGTCTGTCGGGCAGTAAATTGTAATTTATAGCCCCTCCAGGTGAAACCATGCAACTGTGTTCCTAATTATAGTGCTGTCTCTCATCGGGTTCCTCTGGTGGGGCAACAGGAATGATGAGTTGTTTACTTGTTTGGGTTGGAACAATAACCATCATTACTTTCATACATCATAATGTTTTGTCTTACAGATTTAACAAAAAAGCTCTATTTTTGCCGAAGTGTATCAGATTAGTCAGAGAGTCAGATGGTTGAGCGGTTAAGGAATTAGTTATTAGTTATTATAGTTATTAATTAATAATTGGTTATTAATCAGAAGGTTGCCAATTGGATTCCTGGCCATGCCAAATGACATTGTGTCCTTGGGCAAGGCACTTCGTCCTACTTGCCTCGGGGGAATGTCCCTGTCCTAATGTAAGTCGCTCTGGATAAGAGCGTCTGCTAAATGACTAAATGTAATGTAAACTAATACTGCTGTACTGACACCAGGAAAGTAATTGTTGGGTTTTGTCTTACATTTACAGTACATACACAGATATCTGTAATTGTCACTTAATTTAATATTGGGATATTCCCCAAGAAATGAAAAAAGCTGGGTTTACTGTAATTTTGATTCTGAGTAAACATATCGTCCCTGCTAGAGTTTCTGCACCGCGCTGGCCCCTACGATCAGATCCTACAGCGTCTCTGTGGCCCTCAGGACCTTTTTTTTCTACTAACGTTCTACTGATTTTATTTTCCCAGAGTTCGAGGCACAATTGCTTTTCTAAAGGCTGTTCTGAGATCCCTCAATCCCTCCGTTTCAAAGCCTGCAGCCGTTACATGGCAAGGATTGTGTCTTTAGATACACAAAGGCCTGGGTGTAAATAAGATATAGTTTTACTGCTCTCATTCTATTATGACTGTAACTGTTAGCTGCTCCTGGCATTCTCTAATCCCTGCTCTCCTCTCTGCCCCCCCCCCACACATTCCCTGTGGTGTGGGGGGTTTGAGCTGTCAGGACCTGCTTGGTCGTCGGTCTGCCTACGCTGAACCAGGTCGTCACCCGGAATCCAGTCTCCATGACGGCCAACAGCGAGTTTCCCGGTCCCATCCAACGTCTATAAAGCCGAACAATGAATTTTGGTGTTTCAAAACCCATTGACACTGTATGACTATGTTTAGCTTGTGTTCTGCTCCTCTCTCTTACCAACCGTCTCTGGAGGAGGGGATCCCTCTCTGAATTGCTCCTCCCAAGGTTTCTTCCATTTTTTCTCCCGGTGGGAGTTTTTCTGGGAGTTTTTCCTTGTCTTCCTTGAGGGTTTAGGTTGGTTGAGGGGCAGTTCTATGGGCGCATGTGAAGCCCTCTGTGACATGCTTGCGTGTAAAAAGGGCTATACAAATAAATTTGATTTGATTTGATTTGCTCCTTGACCAGTGTCTTGCACACAACCTTCTTGATTATTTATCAGGGGACCATGGTTTTCCAACAGGAAGTAGATAGGTTAGGCTGCTGGATCAATGTACCAGTACCATTATGCTTTACTTGTGGATTGCTCTGAGGAACCATTATTGTCAAGAACCATCTAGATAAAACACTTTCCAGATCACAAAGAATCCTAATGATTTTCTAAAACTGTATCTGTAATAGAGTTCTGCATAAAAGCCAAGTTCTACACAAAAGTGTTGTACTGACTTTTACCATTAACCATACTACCATTTGTGTGGAAGTTTCAGAATCATTCAAATGTTTTCTATACAGCACCCTTTTTCCAGTGTACCTTTTTGTTTGTTTGTGTAGTGTTTAGTGATTCACAAACTGACACTCACAGACCATGGACTCACGGTTTGTTGTTTGACATCTGTCATGGAGCGAGGCACTACGAGGTGCTAAGGGCCAAATGAGGCCTCTTCAGGAAGAGCCACAGCAATTTGCACAGTGTGTTATTGTCAAGAGAGTCAGCAAAGACTGCAGGATATCAGGCTCATCAGCATATCTACGAGAGCCTAGTGCTTTAGTTATCTTTGCCCTCATTGAGAACCAGTACTTTACACACTTCTGCTCATATCAAGATAAACTGTCTTTGTCTATTTTATGACATATCTATATGGTATATATGGTAGTGTAGGTTCAAGCTATTCTACAAATACCAGTGCAGTTCTAAGCTTTCATACAAACAGAAATTATGTTTGCAATTGACATTGTTCTTGTTTTTCTAAGAATATGTTCCCAAAATGGCGGCATAGTCTATGATGGCAAAGACCAAATGCAGACCACAACTTATTTTATTATGCCCTTGAATAATAGACTATTCATGTATTATTTATACAAAAGGTGTATGTTCCTGAGAACACTTTTGAGAACACGTCTCCTCGGTGAAAACCTCAAGACGGTCATCGCTCAATCATTGTTTAGCTCTCCAGTGGATGGCACGGTAAACGGCTTTCACTCTCACTCCAAATCAAATCACTGTCTGATCCATCATGGGGCCTCCTCCATCTGGGGGGGGGTCACCTGACCTCAGACTTGAGGCCCCTCTGATGTGGGGGGGAGGGGGTCTGAGGGTACTTATGTCTAGGACTGACGTGTGTGTCTATCTGTGTGCAAATGTATGTGTGTGGGTGTGTATGTGTGTGCATGTGTGAGAGTGTGCATGTTCATGTGTGTTCAGACTAATTTAATTAGCAGGGCCCCACCCCCTGGGAAACTTCCATCTGGTATTCGATTTCATGTGTCAAAATTAGGTGACATGGACATACATCAACAGGGGCATCTGTGACTTTAACAGGAGAAGATAGTGGGTAAGACTCTTCTCCCATCTCAGTGCATTGTACATTTCAACGATATGTTTGAATATGACGTTAACACATTGCAATTTGCGCTACAATATACAATTTGTATATTTTGTACCATTTGTATTTTTTGTAATATTGGTATTTTTTGTATTTTTATATTGTCAATTATGGCAACTTTATATTTTATTGTATATTTTATTTTAATTCTAAGTATTGCTAGTATATGTACGTTTAGTATAGTTAGATCTCATATTTAAATGTTTAAGATTCCTATATGTTTAATGGATGCACCTTCTTGCCAAAGCAAATTCCTTGTCTGTGCAAACTTTCATGGCGATTAAAACCCTTTCTGATTCTGACATATGGTTTAACGGTCACCTACTTTGAAAGCAAATTGATGGAATGGATGGAAATGGAGCCAGATACTTACGTAAAATGGTGTGTGGTAATACACTGGCTTTAAATGCTCTTATTTGTGGCTTTAGCTGAACAAACCTGACTGTGATGTCATCCTACTAAGACTATGTAATAAAACATGGTTTCAGCAGTCACTCTCCAAGTTGTGTCTGTCTCACTTGTTCTGAACTTCTCACTCTCATAAGCGTCAGAGCTGGTCCCTTAAACCTGAACAGAGTTTGTTTCTTATCAGTTTAGATGAGGTCTCTCTTAGTTGTTTAGAGCTGGTCTCAACTCCTCTGTTCCCACCAGCACATGTGGCCTGAAACACCCTGAACAGTGCCGTCTGTCTGTCTGTTGTTGCTCACCAGACATCGTCTGAGGTTGCTGGCAGATCACGTCACAGCAATGACTCACCCACACTCTCACCACCTCACCTGGCCCTAACCTCCCCCTCTCCCCTTCCTTCCTTCCTTCCTTCCTTCCTTCCTTCCTTCCTTCCTTCCTTCCTTCCTTCCTTCCTTCCTTCCTTCCTTCCTTCCTTCCTTCCTTCCCTCTTTCCCTCCCTCCCTCCCTCCCTCCCTCCCTCCTCTCCTCTTTCCCTCCCCCTCCCTTCCCTTCCTCATGATTCATTAGGGGCTCTGAATGCTCACGGGTAGGCTTTCATAAAGGGTCGGAGTCTGGTTGTGTTGTCTCTCATCATGTTTCTAAAAGCCATCTGCAGTATGTTCTCTCAGAGCAGAAAATGAGGGCCGGGCCCGTTTGTAACTGAGTTAAATATAATAAATCAAACTTTTGGTCATTTTCAGTAAGAAAAGTTTAAGTTGACTGTTATCTTCTTCTTCTGAGCTGAGAAATATTTAAACAAATACAAACTTTAGTTTAGAAAGTGCTCTGGAGAAACATCAACTGCAACCCTATGATGGGCCAATACTTTAACTAGAAAACAACAAGCAAGAATAATTGCCATGATTGTAAGTGTGTACATAAGCACAGACTGTTGTTATTTTATGCCCAAACAAGTCTGCTCAGGACAAGCTAGGCTTTGCCCTGATGAAATGTAAAGACTTGCACTTATCTGTTTGACTGCTGTCGTCCCACCCTCCTCCAGAGCCCAGCGCTGACACAGAGAGAGGTGCGAGAAAGGTAGGGAGAGAGGGAGAAAGAGTGTGTGAACTCTGACTGAACCTGCCTAGCTTGTTGTTATTGTCAGTCTACTGAATCACGTATACACCACAGCCCTTTCTTTACTTCCCCTCGAATGACGTCCTGCCTGATAGATGCCACAGATGGCGGGTACATGGAGAACTGCGCTGGGGTGGGGGGGGTGGGGGGGGGGGGGGGGGGGGGGGGGGGGTGTTTGCGTATGGAAATGAACAGCCCCGATGTAAGAACGGTAATGATGATGAAGAGCAGGACGATGATGAGGACAGGGGTCAAAGTTCAGGTTTGTATAGTTTCAGATCTGTCCACATGTGACTTTCCTCCATGTACTGAGCTTGCTGGATTTGCTGATTAACACAGTTCAGAGCAGTGGTGTAGGAGTAGCTCAGAAGTAGAGCATTGACCAGCAAAACCAGAGGTTCCAGGAATAAATCTCCTTTCCGTGTACATCCCTTTGGATGAAAGCATCTCCTAAGTGAAAATGTTATTATCAGCTGGTTCAGGTATGGCTGGAACACAGACATGGTAGGGATTTTCTGAACTTTTATACCTCTGAAGATGAGGTGATTATAAAGATAACAATAATGATTGTAGTCACTTCCACCATGATGTTTGTTACACTTCTCTTTCCTCTGTCTTCCTGATAGAAAGACGAAATGGCACGCATTTTTTGATATCAGTCTGTTGCTGAGTCGGTGTCAGCCTGTGTCGAAACACTTGTTCTGCCTTCCTATTGACATACCAGCAAACACATTGAGCTTTTGTGCAACTAACAATTATATTGGGTTGATCCGTTAGACACGCAACACATGAAAATGTCCGAACAAGAACAGGGAACATGCATTTGGTAGACACTTCAATTCACAGTGACTTACAAGAGGTGAGATTTGAACCCACATTCTTTTGATCTGAAGTCAAATGTTCTAATTACTTAGCTGTACCCACCTAGCTTTTCAAAATAGTAACAATAAACGTAACATTCTTCGAGTTGTTTCACTTAAAATGTTGCAACTATACAACTGTCAATCCACTCAAACACAAACCCTCTCCATTCTCACTTTCTATGGTGACATAAATCCACAGCCCTGCTTGCGTGCTAAACTAGAATTACCCACGTTGTAAAGTTAGTATAAATACTGTCTGACGCGGCTCAACACCCACTTCAAATATACTTGGAAATATACATGAAGCCCCTGGTGCTTAGAGTGAAAGGGGTATTATTCTGGCCAGATGGGGTCCTTGGCTAAGTGGGGGATGGGGCATGAAGTGTGCCCAGGCAGCAGTGGCTACATCTAAATCCTAGCTAAGCCCAGCTCAGCCCAGCCCAGAAGGCCTGTCACACAAAGGACCGGTGGTCCTGGGGGCGGTGACCGCGAGAGCCCCTCTGAAAGGCTACGAGTGAAGCCTGGCTGGGGGTCTTTGTTGGAGGGGTGGGGTGTGGGGGGGGGGGGGCAATGCTGGGCTGCACATCTAAAGCAGGGCCCCATAAAGGGTCCCAGTGGCTGGGGGTCACTGCCGACCTGCTAGGGTCTGCTCTGCACCATTAGCTGCTCACCGGGCAGAAAAAGCACAAGGAAGTCCTATATGTTGCTACCAGCTGTGCAGAGTTGCTTTCAGCTGCCCGTTGTGCACAATATCAACATTAGCTTTCTGTTTTGATTTTTTTTTATACTCAATGTCTGAACTTGTTGATGGAAAAGTGGCACTATCCTTCTGGGTTTCTGGTGTGTGTATTCATGCAGAAATATTAAATACTTTCACAGCTGGCCTTTTGGATTGAAAAGAACAACAGACTGATTTTTAAGTAGGCTCTGTGTTTGCTCAGAGGATACCAAGTCATTAGGGCCACAGCACAGGTGTCTTCGGCTCTTGGAGGAGACTTAGGATTGACCCAGAAGTAACGGCTTCAACAGAGTTGTGTTTGACAGTGTCAGTGTAGTGAATCCATCCAAACATGGACATGAGCCTTTACAAAGTATTTTACATCACTTTGAGATATTACATCCAGATGATATCTTGGTTTAAGTTAACGGTCAGAGTCATACAATGTCATGCTAGTCCGTAAATCAAAATGTTCAATTCAGTGAGCAGCACTAATCTCACTTTTTGATTTTATCTTCATCGGGTTAAAATCACTTTCATTTTAAGACTGGCAGAATTTTACATTTAAATTATGTGTATGGATGTTTTTAAAGGAATACATTTTAAATATTAAAAAGTTGTATCACTGAGCGAGTCTGTTTGTTTCTGAGTAGGATCCCTGCAGTTACCACGTGCCATCTTCATCCCTGTGTTAAGTTAGATACATGTTTGATGCAGTAACATTTCTTGTTTGTGTCACACAGAAGGAGTGAAGGGCTGAACATGAGAGCCAGGAGTCGTAAAGCTCAGATGCTGTGGCCCCTGTCACAGTCTAATGCCTCTGATTGGTTAACAAAGACAGATCCGGGTCAAGATTTGCCTGTTGTGTTATAAAATTACAAACCATGTTGGGTTCATGCCCCTCCACTTAGTATTACAAACACACAGCCAGGCAGGCAGGCTGGCACACACACACATGCACGCACCCACACATATGCATACACACCGCACACACAGCTAACTTTCAAACAAACAACATGTGCATCACCAGCTAGTCTTTCAACAGTCTTTTACAAAAACATTTGGATTGATCATTGTGTTTGAGAATCTGGTCATTTTTTAAAAATTACTTTATAAAATTAGACAACAAAAATAAAGATGGGTAAAACAGGAACAGGGAATCAACCCTGGGTGGCCTGTTTTATGACCTGTGTCAAAAATAATCCTGTCTGTGCCGTTTAGGACCTTCAATTTGCTGTGCGTCTGTGTGTGTGTTCAGATCTGCTACGTTTCATTCCGTTGTTACATAAGAAACCTCCCTGCACAATGAAATATTTCTCTCTTCATATGATGACAAAAGTCATTAAGTCTGGGATCACAAAATCATAATCCACCAGATGGTCCTCATCCGCTTCTTACTGTAATTAGACTTCTATCTCAATTTACAGCACCATCCTTTCCTTCCTCTGAGCAGAACCCACTTGACCTTCTCTAAGATGAGTGTTTATTAGAACAAACACAGCTGATGTGGAGGTCCCCTCTCTGGGTGGAGGGTGGAGGTGGGATATCAGCCTGCTCTTGAAATGTATTAACGGATGGCCTGGTGCCACTGAGTAAATGTCAGAGCGTTCCTACAGTGTAGAGTTTCCCATGAAGGGCTCTCCCATTCACTCTCAACCAGTGTTGGGAATAACGCGTTACTGTAACTCCACTACTTTTGGCGGTAACTAGTAATGTAACTCATTACTTTTTTCAATTAAATAACGCAATTACATTACTGAACTTTAAATGGGCTTGTTACTTTTTTCTTGCATGAATTCCCCAATTTCCTATTTTTAATCTAATTTAAATACTTTTAGGGATGATGCAGTGTATGAATGAATCACTCTGCATTTTAGACGAGCCCACACAATAGCCGACAGTTCGGACCGTGCAAGCTTTGTGTCATGGAAATATCGACATTATTTTTCCCTTGTCCAGATCAAGGATACAAATATACTGGTTAGTTGTAGTTTGTGTGAAGGTGCGAGAGCTTTATCTACTGCGAAGAATTGTCATTATAATCTTCACAAGCACCTAGTAAAACGCTTCTACAAAGCTAATCGTGAAAGAACCCAGTGCTAGCTCCGCTGATCAAGCAGTCAAAGCCACTTTATCAAAACAGCCCGAGCTTGATTTTAAACAGAAGTATTTCCAGTCTCTAAGCCAGGCAGAACTAAACAGACTGATTGCCAGGTATGTTGTCAAGACATGCGACCTATGTCAACAGTTGAGTCCGTTGCCTTCAGGCAACTAATGAGCAACATACAATGATGTAACATTTGACAGTTGTCGTGTCCCACACTGTGCCACTGCAACATAGTATAACTATCTGTGAATGTTAATTTGATAATAGAAGCAGGGAATTAAAAGTAACGCAAACGTTACTTTCCCTTGTAACTAATTACGTTTCTATGCAGTAACTAGTTAAGTAATGCAGTTACTTCTGAAATAAGTAACTAGTAACTGTAACTAATTACTAATTTTTCGTTAACGTTCCCAACACTGCTCTCCACTAAGCCTCTTTCAACTATATTCAACAGCAAATACTAACCAGGGAGCTCTGTTTCTGGTGAATATCCTCATTTGAAAGGACTGTGGAGGGCTCGTGGGGTCTTGTTACCAGAGAGATTTACACATGAAGCCGTAAACACCGGCAGTGAAAGAAGAGGAGGTCTGGGTGGAGGCACGAGGTCAGCAGGGCGTCAGCAGAGAACCATCTCAGAGAGGAGGGCCGGCCACAAACACCACCTGCACGCCATCTCTCTCTCTCAACCCCCCCCCCCCCCCCCCCCCCCCCCCTCAGGCAAGCCATGACCATGCCCACCCCTCCTCCTCCCCCACCCACCCTGCACCCTCCCCTGCTTTGTACTGTTTCCCTGTGAAGAATGATTGTCCCTCCTTCTTGTTTTATCATCCCCACAGCCCCATACATCCAGGAGAGAGATGGCCGCTGCTCCACTGCAGAGCTCTATGCTCACCCTGCTACGACAGGAACCTGCTCTCCAGTGACACAGAGTACTCCCATGTGTCTCTCCGTACGGCCCCAGCCTAGCCGCTGCCAACAGAAACAAAAGATGCCTTGTAAAATTGTGACAGAGTGCCCAAAGGGTAATTTGTAAGAAGAAAAAAGAGGAACTGTTCATCCTGGGGGAGGGGGGGGGGGGGTGTTTCATGAGACATACAGGCAGGGAAACATCCATCAGAGTGTGGAGAGATTATGTTGTAACTAAAAGCGTAAATAACATTCAGGTCTGGCTTTTTTCTTCATATTGTTTCATGCTCCCGTTGTGTTTGTTACATGCAACATTAACAGTGTGTAGTGCCTGTTGTACATTCAAGGTGTTTACATGGTCAAATTCTAGTGTGTAATAGATAGTAATTAGAGTGTACATACATAACTTATGATTGCGTGCAAGGTCTGCTGAATAAAACCACTTCCTCAATTGACTAGAACATACTGTGCTTTCATGTTGTTTACATTTTTTTGTGGGAGGGCAATTTTCTCACAGTGCGTCATAGTTCAATGAGGCAAACTGTCACTTTCTTTCTGCCTACAATGACTTGTTACACAAATTGTTTTTTCGATTCAGTGTGGAAGCTCAAGACACAACACAGTTTAATTCCGAAATTGAATACTAAACGTATATGCATCCGTTTAATTCTGTTTACATTGTGATAAATTGCTTTAGATTTAGCAGGACTGTTTGATAGCAGGATTATTTAGTTATTTTGTATTTTGAAAAACTGAATTGAGCTGAAGAATGCAGCATGAAAAGCCTTCGAAGAGCATAAGAGGGCCATCTAGTGGTAAGAATGAGACATTACACTCGGAGGCTCAGGCTTTAACTGATCAACACCTGAATATTCCTGTTTCATCCTATTGCACAGAGATGTTTTGGAAATACTTTGTTTATTGTCAATCTGTAGTTGATTGGTAAATGCTCTACATATACTGACTGACTATTCTTAAACTATTTAAATATTTTAGTTCACCCTCAGCTGACCCTAACCTCAAAGCAGTAGTGAAAATTAGTTCATAGTTTATTAAATGGCACAATCATCAACCAGACCCCCACCCCTCGGCTCGTGGCAACGGCCCCAGTGGGTGTAGGTGGTATTGCATTTCCGATTAGGTACCCGGCTCGTCCAGTCGTTTTTATTCTATTAACTCCAGTCAACATTTCCAAAACTATCTCCCCCAATAATCTTTGGGTCATACTACTAGCTTTTTCATCTAATAATTGTTCCTGATTTTTGCTAAGTTTGAAACCAATCCGAAATGGGTAAACTTGCATCCCATGTATTTGCTTACGTCAAGAAAAGTTGCCTGGAAATGTGCTTGCAGATACGAACAGGGCACGAGCACAAAAGGGAACATTGCGCCAGGGACACACTGGCTGCGAAGCGCCTGGGAGCGAAGCGCCTGGAAGCGAAGCGCCTGGAAGCGCCGCGATTATGGAGTCAAATTAGGGTCAATAATAATTTGCAGGAGCAGAAAACGATTTGCCGGAGCAGAAAAAGATTTGCAGGAGCAGAAAAACTGAGAAAAATAAATTGCATAATACAACACTTTTTTACGGATGCAAAACTATTTATCTGCAAATCAGAATTCTGCTCGACCATCCAATAATTGGGCAAAAGATTCTATTGCGGCGCATTCTCTGGAGTCATTCAACATGGAGGAGCCAGAGGCGAACGCAACAGTGTCACAGGTGGGTTAATTACAGTTTAATTACATCACGGAACATGCCAATAAAGTTTTATAGTTAGCTACATACATGAAAGACACCTTTGCGTGCATCCCAGAGTTCTTAAGTTCCATATTTAGTTCATGTGGTCGCTGCTAATGTCAACACTTTCTAATATGGGAAGAAAAAGGTAGGCTTGCTGAAGGCAATAGTATGAACCAGCAGGGCCGGAGAGCTGCAGTTTCAGGACCACAGTTTCAGGACCGCAGTTCTAGGACCCTCGTTTTATCTGACAGCGCCACCTAGCGAATTGGATGACAAAATATACTATTGAGTACGTGTCACTAAGTCGCAACAAGATTTGAATGCTTTGAAAGAGGCAAGCAACAAGGAAAACAGGGGAATTTGATTATTCAGATATGGATATATTTAAAATATATATATACAATAATATAGAATAACAATTGCAGTATCACATCCATCCACCCCTCCACCAAATACACATGCATCGCTCCATCCAACTTGTCATCATTCCCTCCACCCCATCAACCTCTCCTGAGAGCAACATTTTGAAGGATTTCTAGATTTTCACGACCACCAAAAGACAAAAAAGAGTTCGACCAAAGCAGTATTCCCTACAAACAGTACTTTCTGTCTACAACTTGGTTGTTAACAGTTGTATGTTTGGTGTAGGCATGGGCGTTGCCGCAATGTAACTTGGGGGGTCACGTCCCCCCCACTTAAAACCCCCCCTCCCACATTTGCGATCAAAATATTAGTGCATGACTGGTGTACAAGTCCAGTCCTCTTTCCATTGCCTCACAATCAAATCCGTTCCACTTTATCGGTAGGGAGAATACCCATAGCAATAGAATTCCACTCCACGTTTCTAGACAAACAGCATCAGGCACGCAGATTCAACTCCCATACTCTTTGATCGACGCATCACGCTTGCAGCTAGCACTTCAGACATGACTGTTCCACAGAGAGGAAGAGGAAAGTAAGTCAAAGTTGCCCAAGTTTTCCCTTCAGTGGCCAAAGCACCCTTCTGAGACATTCTCTGACTCTGATTCTATAGTAGCATTAGTTAAGTCACAAAGATCCTTCTGCAAACATTATGATTATAGCTAGCTAGATAAGCAAGCTTTTTTACCTACATCTAGCACCAGGCAATACCATACTTTATTTACCCATTACAAGTGGAACAGCATTTGTTGATTTCTTAATCTGGGTCTGAACCTAGGCGTCTGTTTCAGGCAGAAAGAGATGACAAGGAGGTTTTTTCCAAGTAGCTACAAAATAATTGTGTTTTTTTATTGCCATAACAACCGTGAGCTAATCTGGTGTTAACCTTAGCTAACTGAAAAAAAAAGAAAAAAAAACCTTCTTTCAGAATTGTCTTCCAAATTAAACAAGGGTGCTCAACTTGCCAACTAATTTTATTGCTACATGTTAGTCTGTATCATGAAGGCAAAACTGATTCAACCATTAAAACCGTATATCCTCTGAAAGCTTATACCCTCAGGATGTTATCTAATGAGACAAGAGACACGTCCTTATCTCCTTATTAGTATGCTGCCCATCAGGGTTGCCAGGTCTGTGTGACAAAGCCAGCCCAATGGCCAATCAAAACCAGCCCAAAGGCCAATAAAACCAGCCCAAAAACCAGCCCAATATCAGAACTCAAAATATGCCCCGGCCAAACCATACACACTGCTTTTAAAGTCAAACAGCATTGCTATCATTGCCAAATGTATCGTAATATCACAAAGTAACACCAAATGTTAAGTATGCCAGCATTAAAAGCAGTTTTCAGGAGGTTTTCTCAGGAGACTGAGAGCATTAGGCACGGGTGCACACGCACAGTGTGTGTATGTGGGCATGTCCCATGTATGTGCTGATCTGGAGTCAGTTTGGTAGAATCTGGGTATAAATAAATTATTTCATTTAAAATATGGATTTTTATTTTAAAGACATTTATATAATTTGCATGCAAAATAGGTCTACCCGAACCAGCGGACAAAAAGTCAACCTGCGGCAACACTTTAAAAGTAGCCCAATTCCGAGGGAAAACCGCGGACCTGGCAACACTGCTGCCCATGCATAATAAATTTGGTATTGGTAAATGGAGTATATGGCTGATACTTTTTTGGGCTGTGCCATTTAGGGAAACTGATTCAACCACCTAACCCATGTATTTTCTGAAAGCTTACATATTAAGGATGGGATCTGTGGAAAAGACTACAGGTTTGAACACACATTTGATCATTTTTGAACTGTCCAGTCATGCTTTAGGGAGATGCTATTTTTTTACGTAGTCTACATAATTATTAGGCTACTAAACCTATACCAATTGTGAATTTGATATGCTGATAACATGATTTACATCTCAGAAATCTTAATTTGAACAATCTACATTAAGCTTATTATTATCAATATGAAAGAATGCTCAATGCATCTCCATGTCTCCTGATATAGGTGGTTGAGATTGAGAGTGAGTCAGAGGCAGGGGCAGCATGCATGGGCAGTGGAGACAGCTCTGTTGCTGAGTTGAGTGCTGAAAGGTGACAGGTAGTTGAAGATGACCCATTGCTTATTGGGAAGTTTAGTTTTCAAAATATTTTAATGTTCAGCCCCTCAGTATATGTATAACAACTATAGTAAATAGTTGTGGTAAATGCACCAGAATGCGGGAAATTGCATCTACATCGTTAAAAGAAAATATGGGGGAGAAACCCACAGACCTTCTCATAGGAAAACGTAGAAAACCCCTAGAGCTCTGTACTTGTTGATTTCCAACTGCTGCATTAAAGCCAGGAGCCGATCTACCGGGGTGGCATGGGGTGGCAACTGCCACCCTAAAAATAGCCTTGCCACCCCAGTTGGCAGCTTTGAACAACAAAGAAAAGTTGTGGCTCATCTGACATTTGCGAGAGCGAATTTCTAATATCCGACTGCAAGCGAATGCAGCATGAAACGACTCCACCCCCCTCCCCACTCCGCTGAGTTGGACATTTGCCACAGCGAATTTCTAATATCCCACTGCAAGTGAATGCAGCACTACACGACTCAAACCCCCCTACCCACTCGTACATTTGCGAGAGCGAATTTCTATACAAGCCCAAAAAGATCTGCAGATTTTTGCCTGGTGCTAGATGTAGGTAAAAAGCTTGCATATCTAGCTAGCTATAATCATGTTTGCAGAAGGATCTTTGTGACTTAACTACTATAGTCAGAGAATGTCTCATAAGGGTGCTTTGGCCACTGAAAGGAAAACTTGGGCAACGTTGACTTACTTTCCTCTTTCTCGTCTGTGGAACAGTCATGTCTGAAGTGCTAACTGCAAGATGCGTCGATCAAAGAGTATGAATCTGCGTGCCTGATCTGCAGATATTACATTTTCTGTGATTATTCAGACTAAAAAACTGTGGAATTATGAAAGCCTTCCTGTTCTTTTGTCAGAGCGACTGAAGATGTTCCACAACAGTTTGACGCGGAATAGGCTATGGTCGATTGAATGTTGACAGACTTTGCAGAAAAGTATAGTTCAGATATTATATATTCAACGGCAAAATATTTAAGTTTTATGAAATTCGACACAAAAATATTTCAGATCCTTCATATTCAAATCCAGATACTTTTGTCAGCTTTCTAGCTCCATAAGTGAACACTGGATGGATTTGAGTATGATAGGTCACATGACCAAAAAGCTATTGACGTTTGAAATACTAGAAAATTCACTGAAAATAGTGTGAAGTGAAAATGAAACAACTAAAGGCTGTGAAACATGTATGCATCGTCAATGAACACTCTGAAAAGGATTTCAAGATGATAGGTCACATGACCAAAAAGCTACTGAAGTTTGAACATTCAAAAATCCATCTACAATAATGTGAAATGTAAATGAACAAAATAAAGGCTGTGCAACATGTATGCATAGTCAATGAACATTCTAAAAATAGATTTGAGGATGATAGGTTACATGACCAAAAAGCTATTGAAGTTTCAAACTTTCAGAAATTCACTGAAAATTGTTTGAGTTGAAAATTAAAAAACTAAAGGCTGTGCAACATGTTTACATAGTAAATGAACACTCTGAAATGGATTTGAGGATGATTGGTCACATGACCAAAAAGCTATTGAAGTTTGAAATACTAAACAATTCACTGAAAATTGTTTGAGGTGAAAATGAGAAAACGAATGGCTGTGCAACATGGATACATAGTCAATGAACACTCTGGAACTAATTTCATGATGTTAAGTCACATGACCAAAAAGCTATTGAAGTTTGAAATACTAAACAATTCACTGAAAATAGTTTGAGGTGAAAATGAAAAAACTAAAGGCTGTGCAATATGTATGGATAGTCAATGAACACTCTGAAATGGATTTGAGGATGATAGGTCACATGACCAAAAAGCTATTGAAGTTTGAAGATTTCTTTTGAATTCAAAAACATTTTGTTACAACCTGATATGAAAATAAACAAAAGAGGCTGTGCAATGTGTATGCATATATATTTTGCATAGTTAAACATAATTGTTATTTTCCTAGTTCATGTTGTTGAAAAGCTATTGACTTTTGAAATTTTAAATGTGTAATTTGTTGATGGTCCCTAAACATACGCGTTGTTTAGGCAGCCGAACACATAGGCTAAGAGGCCGGTCTTAGCGGTGCTAAACCCCGGCTAATTTTGCACAATACTGGGCGTCCAAATGTCTGTTGTAGGGCTGCACGATTACGGCCAAAATGATAATCACGATTATTTTGATCAATATTGAGATCACGATTAATGATCACGATTATTTGTTGATTTTAACCTAATTTAAAAAAAAGAAAAATCCATAACAGAATTTAACCAAATGAGAACATTTCAGAACTATGCAGAAAAGACTAGTTTACAGGTTTTTGGAAATAAACTGTAGCCTGTCAACACTTTCTGGCTTGAGGGATGAGCAAAGGCAGGTCACAGGTAGGTTTTTTTGTTTTCTTTGTTAAGATAGTAGCCTTATGGAATTTTCTTCACGTTAGCTCTGGAACCGTCCACACTAGCCCGGGGGGGGTGTTCCATCAACGTCGCTAACGCAAGTCGCACTAACACGAATAAGTCTCACTTGGGTAAACGTCAACTTAGACATAAGCCTCAAGCCGTTCCACTAACGTTCCGTTCCACTAACAGCCAACACTAATTCAAGCTAGACCTCAATAAGCTTAGACTCTGCAGCCCAGATCAGGCGATCGTCGAAAAGAGGAGTTATGTCGCAAA
This sequence comes from Hypomesus transpacificus, assembly GCF_021917145.1. NCBI lineage: Eukaryota > Metazoa > Chordata > Actinopteri > Osmeriformes > Osmeridae > Hypomesus > Hypomesus transpacificus. The sequence continues at coordinate 9,425,417 of NC_061082.1, forward strand.
AAGCAAAGCGTAAAGCAGCAGAGAGGTGTTGTTTCAGCAGCGTAAATTGATTTTGAGTTTTCTTCTTTTTTTTTTTCAAAAAGGGCAATGTCACCGCAATTAACAGGGCAAGGGAGACAACTTGTCAAACCATTACGAACGTTAAAATGCGTAAATTGTGGACCTACCAAATCTACTTAACATATATATATGCATTTAGGCCTACTAATAATTAGCGTAATTTGATGAGCTGTCTGAAACCGTTCTGACAGTAGGCTAGCCTATGGCCGAGGAGATTGAGAATAATAGCCCAAAAAAGAACGTGGCAGCAATTGAAAATTGTAGGATAAAATTCAAAACACTGAAGAAGGCCATGGTTAATTGCAATTGATGAGGACCAATAATGTTTTTGTCTTCAAATCTTGAACAAAATCAATAAATTACTTCAAAAAGACTTTGCCACATGCATTTATTAAGTAATAGGCTAAATGCTGAGCTTTAAGATAACATGGAAAGATAACCATGACTAAAATAGGGATTCAAAATAGGGATTCACTTGTTCACTACTTTAAACAATGAAAATACTTTATACAATTGACTAAAAAGTCTCCTTGATTCTTTGTGTTTCAAGATTACCTAGAAAACTGATGACAATATTCAGGTACTGCTTTGGAGCAAGGTATACCCTTCATATTTCCTGGCATAGTTCAAGAACGTCCCACATGCAAAGACATAGACAGATGCAGACAGACTGAAAAGTGTCAAGGCTTGACTACAGTGGGTAGCAAGGTATACCCTTTATATTTCCTGGCATAGTTCAAGAACGTCCCACATGCAAAGACATAGACAGATGCAGACAGACTGAAAAGTGTCAAGGCTTGACTACAGTGGGTTTGCTTCCTTGTGTGTGATTCCAGCAGACTACATAGTCTAGGCCTACCTACATAGACTGCAGTCTACCACCCTCCTTTCTACTATTATAGTCTACTCTCTCTACTCTATATATATACATATTATGTCAGTTTTTTAAGAATGACAATCAAATCTATCTAGATAAACTATGCTGGGCCTGCTGAACCTATACTTCTTCCACAGATACTGGTCAGGGAAGCATTACTTCTGTCTCTGAAGACCCTTGGGGCTGGTGGGATAAACACTCTGTATAATCTGAGCACCTTCATCCACCACAGGCTTGTCAAAGAACGAATACGCCATAATTGATTGTAACTTGTCTTGACGCTCTGCTTAGTTTCTAAGGCCTTATTTTATGTCAATTAACCAATGGCTTTTGAAAACAGATAAAGTTACATTATTTCTTAACTTGTTAATTTAAATTAATATATTTTTGGGAGATGAAGTAGGCCTAAACACTTGAATCATTCATGTCTGCACTTCAAAAAGTCAGAATTTACGTTTCCGAACACGGACTAAAGTGCTTTGCGCGCAGGAATTTACTCGACGGAACTGTCTTTTAAGATTCTGTTTCCGCCTGTTTGAAATTATTTGCAACACATTTTAGTTTAGCTTGACCTATAGCCTGACACGGATCAGGGGTGCGTTTCCCGATAACGATGGATCGTAGCTGTTACGAGGGTTCTCTACGATGAAAATAACGATCCATCGTTATTTCTAACGTGCGTTTCCCAAACATGCTCGTAAGGAGAACCATCGTATGTATCTCTTAAGTTGCACTTAACAAGACGCTGTCCATTGTACTGAAATGTGATTCTTCTGACGCAACTTGAAGACTTTAAAATTAAAACGTTAACCAAAATATTTGACGAATTACGGTACACAAAAAAATATTTTCTGTAGCTACAGAAAACTTTACATTTATTATAGGCTACTTATTTGAGTACTTTTCAATGTGATGCTACATGAAGGTAAAGACAATAAGGTGAACGTGCAAACTATGCTGCATCTGAGTTTTACACCGGTGTTAGGACCTTGCAATCAGCGACACAGGGTGCTAAATACCAATAGGAGGTCTTGGAAATTAAGTGGGCTCGTCTCCAAATTGAGGTGAGGAAGTTCACAAGGCCCTCCATTTCTGTGCCTATTCTTCTGCCCAATCAACAAGGTAGTGTCAAATTTAGGTTACCCTATAGCCTTAAGCATACAATGTTTATTTAAATTAAGTAAAGGCTGAATTGTGTATTGTATCATATATTCAGTGTTAGCTGTCCGATCCTTACATGTCTTTTCACCTTATAGATCCATGTGAGGAACAGGAGCAGGGAGAACAAACTCCCATAAAACAACTATTTCTCAAATTACTTGTTCCTTGTTTTTTAACTCTTCTTGGTACTCCACTTTCCATAGGCATATATATATGAGTCCTATATTTACTACTTGATTGAACTACAAGGTTAAAAACCATGCATATGAATGGTATCACACATGGCATGTCCCAGCTAGCATCCTAAACAATTCAATGTACAAATACAAGCATCTCAATCCAACATATTTACTGTCTTATTTTCTAGTGCTGACTATATCTACAATCTTGCATAGGCCAACAGCTTCCCAAGACCATGTTTGCAATCTCATAATTATCACATATTGGCCACAAATGACATTGTGACAAATGACAAACACATAAGTAATGAATACCCCATGTCTTCAACATGGAATCATTGTTTCTGACATGAATAATCAACTCTACTTTAATTGATGGTTGATCAATTACACTCATTATGAGTGTAAGATATGTCAGATGACATCATGATATCATGATGCTCCTGAACCACATAGAAGCAGACCTGCAGAGGCTAACAAGGAGGTCCTTTGCACGGACCCCTGTAACCCAACTACTGGCAGTGTTAAGGTTCTATGCCATTGGCAGTTTTCTGGAGGTTATTGGAGATGGACATGGGCTCGCCAAGGCCTCAGTGTCAAGATCTGTGCAGGCTGTCACAACTGCATTACTTTGCCACATCTCAGACCACATCCAATTCCCCATATCAGAGGGGACAAGTCTGCAGTGCAGTACTTAGGCTATCTTCAATGGCTTTTATGATTTTCGTACGAGTTTTCACTCCCTCCCAGCCCCTTCACCCTGTGTGACTTCCTAGTCAACCCTGTGGAGTCTTTCCATTTCCTGGGCGCCACCATCTCCTAACATCAGGCTCGGCTCTGCCACCAGCCTCTTCATCCACCGGGCTTGGCGTGCTACCAGCCCTATAATTCTAATAAATATCTTCAATGTTCAATTGTTGTTGTGTTATTGTTATCGTAAAAGCGTTACGTTAATGCATTTCTAGTTTCTATTGCACATTACAACAGCCATATTTCAATGTTATAGTATTTTGAATAAGACTGACATTTGTTTTACCTTAATACCTTCATTGCATGCGCCAAACCCACTAAATCAAATTATTTTGTGTAACCTAAATTTACTTCAGGATAAACCGGATTCTGATATTTTTTCGGCAGTTAAACTTGTATGGTTCACTAAGAAATATCCCAGTTCCAGCGTAACTGGTGTAAAAAGAGGACCAAAAAAATCTTATTTTCCATCGGAAGTAACTTTCAGCATGAGTTTAATGTAGTTTTCATTGTCGGCCTACGCGTGTCTCCACTGAGTCTCTGTGCTACGATGCACTTAGCGATCTACGACTGGTCTGGAGCTCTCGTTGATCTACGACGATTTTCAAGTGCCTCTTTAGCTACGATGGTTTCGGGAAACGGCCCGTACAACTAAGATCCATCGTACGATGGACTCTACGATCAATTTAGGCTTACGATGCTTTCGGGAAACGCACCCCAGGCTAGTTCCGAACCTTGGTTACGTTGCTAGAACTAGAATAATCCACCTTAATGGAACGGAACTCTCGCTAAAATAAGTGAGACTTGGCGAAATAAGTCTCGCTTTTCCTTAATTGACGTTGATGGAAAACCCCCCGGGTAAATACAAATACGCGTATTCGAATTGAAAACGATCTCCGTCCACACAAGCGTTTTCATATCGTTTTCCAAATGTTTGCCGTCCACACTAACACGGGTACATGACAATCGTTGTCATGGTTACGCCACTCCTGCCCCTCCCTCCCGCCATGCTGACCTGTTTACATAATCCTCTGGCAAAATTATTTGGTGTTTTAAAATTGCCCCATCAGCTAGCTGTTCAGCCAGGTCTCTCCAAGAATCGCTGCTCTGTTTGGTTTAAACCGTCTTCTCTACCTTGTCTATTGCTGTGTGCCTAACGCTCGCCTTCTGCGTAGGAGTAACGCGTAGCCTATCTATTAAGTGATAATACTTGTACCTGAAGTTCCCTAGCTAAACTGGTAAATAAATTATAGAGATGGAGCAGCTTATTTTTTTCACCTTCCATATTCATCTTGACATTATAGCTAAGGTACCCCCAATGCCATGGCAACTGAACGTCATCGTATCTGAAAAGCTCCGTGGACCCCATCCACACTACTACGCAAACCCAGCATCTTCAAATGTCCCCGATTAAGGGAGCGTATTCCAAAAACTCAGTTTTCAGTGTCCGAATACGCCGTATTAGTGTGGACGGGAGGTGCAAACGCAGACATATTGTTAAGTTATCAGAGTTGCACTGGCATAACTTAGCGTAGAAGTATGAGCGGTGCGTCAGTTTTGTAAGTATTTATTCGTTATTCTGTGCACCGGCTATGTCCAACCGTCTCTGTGCATCATTCAAGAGAACTCAACAACATACGTCATACGTGGCAGATCTCTAACACAACAGCCAATGCTATTACCGTAATATAAGAGCGTCATCCATAATGATAGTTTAACACCCCCACTCGCTCTTATCTCATTAGGTTGCATGAAAACAAAAGTAACAGAATTTGATAACCTTGTTATCTTAAAGAAAAGAAACAAAATACTCTTTGCACTCTTAAGTACCAAACATGTTTCTTGTAAATCTTTGTAACTTTAACTTTGTAGGTGGCTTTGTCAGGACATCAGCAATCATTTGCTCAGTAGGACAATATTCCAAAATAAACTTTCCTAATAAACACCTTTGTTTGTGCGTATTGGTATGCGTCTACACCCCTGAGTAGCTGTTCTAAGTAGATGCATTCCTGTATGGCTGATGCTAAGGACATGTACTCAGCCTCACAAGTGGATAAAGCTACTGTTGGTTGTTTTCTTGTTTTCCAGGATATCAAAGAGCTTCCCTCATTTAGACTGACACAATATCCTGATGTACTACGCCTATCCGCTGGATCTGCTGCCCTGTCAGCATCACTGTAGACTCTTAGGCCTAGTTTTTCTGTGTCATTTCTCCTGAAACATAATCCTTTTTCTGTTGTACCTTTGAGGTACCTGAACACCTGTTTTAAAGTGTTCCAGTGTTCTACTGTAGGTTCAGCAAAGTGTTGGGAGAGTTTACTGACCACAAAAGTTATGTCTGGTCGGGTACATGTGGACAAGTAAATTAAACTTCCTACTGCCTCCCTGTACTTTCTTGGGTCTTTCATTTTTTCTGCAGCTTCTGTGTATTCAAGTTTTGGTTCACATGGAGTTTCTCTAGGTTTACAATCCTGCATTCCGAATCGATCTAGAATTTTGCTCACATATCTCTCCTGTGACATTTTGACCGCACCATCTGTCTGTTCGAAATCTATGCCCAAGAAATATCTCAGCTTTCCCAAGTCTTTCATTTTGAACCTTTCAGTGAGCATTCCCTTTACATATTTCAGAACATTCTCATTGCTAGCTGCTATGATCAGATCATCAACCCATATGATTAGGATTGCTTTCTCGTTGTGCTTTTCTTTCGTATACACACAGGTATCAGCTGGGTTCTGTACAAAATCATTCTCAATTAAACATGTATGCAACATGGCATTCCAATTTCTCCCTGACTGTTTTAGACCATAGAGAGATTTTTGTAATTTACACACTAGTTTTTCGTCTGTTTCAGACTTTTTCTCATAACCCTCAGGTTGCTCCATATAAATCTCACGATCAATTGGGGCATGCAAATAAGCTGTTTTAACGTCCATCTGGTGTAGGACTAGGTTATTTTGTACAGCCTTTTGCATGACCACTCTCACACTTGTCATATCAGCTGTGGGTGAGAAGGTCTCCTCGTAGTCAGTGCCTGGTTTCTGACTGTAGCCTTTTGCTACGAATCTCGCTTTATATTTATCAGATCCATCCATTTCTGTCTTAAGTGCATAAACCCATCTGCCCCCCACTGTCTGTTTGCCTGGTGGCAACCGAGTAAGGCTGAAAGTCTCATTCTCCTCCAGAGATTGCATTTCCTCTCTCATGGCATTCATCCACTGCCTTGCTTTGCTTGATGCAATGGCGTCCTGGTAGGTTTGAGGTATGTCACACACTGTTCTGTAACAAGAGTCCATGCATGTGTGTAGCTTGTCATCTGTCTCAAAATCCTGTAGATGAGCTGGTCTCTTTTTGGTTCTCGGTGGGTACCTTCTGATCACAGTCTCTGTGGCCTCACTAGCACCACTTTGAACACCCTGAACTGGTACATTTTCCACATTCTCATAAACAACATTCTCTCCACTGTTGTCAACAGTAGAGTGTACATCCCCGTATTCTGTGTGTGACTCAGATGTTTGTGTCTCCCTTTCTTTGGTTGTTTTAGTGGTGAATTTCACCAACCTGTGCTTTTGGACCCTTTCATCTTCTGGATAGTATACTAGAGAGGCTGGGCTGTTTTTATCATAGCCTATAAAAACCCCTTGCTCACATCTGGAGTCCAATTTGCTTTTCTCTTGCTTATAGGCAAAACACATCGATCCGAATTTTTGCAATTTGGATATGTCTGGTACCTTGCCTGTGAATAGCTCGTATGGCGTTTTCTTTGTACGCCTGCTGTAGCATCTGTTTCTCACATAAGCGGAGGTCTGTACAGCATAGTTCCATAGCTTATCTGGTAACCCGCTTTCTATCAGTAGGCATCTGCTCATATCATAGAGTGTTCTCCACCCTCTCTCTGCAGTGCCATTTTGGTGGGGTGAATAAGGCGCAGACCTCTCATGTCTAATCCTATTTTTTGTTAACAGTGTCTGGAAGTCTCGACTTGTAAACTCAGTGCCGTTATCTGAACGGATACACTTGACTTCTCCATAAGGAGCTATGTCTGCTAAGAATCTCTCTGTAGCTTGCACTGTATCACTCTTGGATTTTAGGAAGTATACAAGCATAGTGCCTGAGTAGTCGTCTGTAAAGGACTGTGCATATCTGTGTCCTTCTATGCTTGGTGTCCGCATGGGACCGGCTAAGTCGGTGTGGACTAGTTCTAGGGGCTTCTTTGCCTTCCTATCTGGCTCCCTATTTCTTGTCTGGGTGAACTTTCCCTGTGTACACACATCACATGACTGATCAAACCCTAATGCACCTCCCTTAATCTCCATGCCTTTCACAACACCTTGCAGCTTTTTTACATCTTCATAATTACAATGACCCAATATTTCATGCCACGTTTGCATATCATGACACCCTTTACATTGATCAACATCCTTCTCAACAGTTGGTAAGTAGTACAAGTTTCCCTCCTCATGGATGTCAAACCTGCTACCACCCTTGGTGACCATGCGACTGTCCCCCTTTTTGAAAGTGATTGTCGCTCCTCCATTTGTTCCTCTTGCCACTGAGAAGATGTCATGTGGGTACGATGGCATGTAGAGCGTATCTCGTAGCTGCGCTGTGTGTTGTCGTCCTGCGTTGTCTAGAAAATGTTTCACCGCCGTTCCTCTCTTTTGTGCTATTCCACTGCATTTGCTTCCGTCTGCTAACTCCACTGAGTGGGTCTCTGACTGGAACGAGTTGTCAAAGCTTTTGAACTTGTTGATGTCATTCACAATGTGGGAAGTCGCCCCCGCATCCACCATGATGCCTTTCATTTGCATGTTACCTGCTGGTCTATCACTCTTGACATATTCGGCCTTGAAGAAGTGGTCTTGGTCGCCATCTTGCTCCTCTGCAACTTTTCTGACGCCATCTTGTCCCCCCTTTTTCTTACAAAGTGACTCTGCATGCGTATTGTTCTTACAGTAATTGCAGCACACTTTTCTGTAACATGTTCTCGCCCTGTGTCCCTTTATTCCACACTTGTAGCAAGTAATGTTGGCATCTTCTTCTTTTCTGTTATTATGTGGCTTGCTATAGCCTCTGCCCTGTCTTGTGTATGTTTTCATCACATTGTCTGTAGTTGGTTCTGTCATTTTCATTTTCTCTGATTCCTCATAAACTAGTAGTCTTCTTTTGAAGTCTGCAAATGTAACACTATCTTCATTTTGTGTCACATGGGCAGCTAGCGGCTTGAACGAGTCTGGTAGTCCGCCTAGCGTCATAGCTACGATCAGTCCATCACTTATGGTCTCTCCTGCCTCTCTTAATGCTGTAATGATGTTCTCTGCTCTTATCAAATAGTCAGTGACAGTCTCACTGTCTGCCATACGCAGTTTGGTTAATGATGTGTACATATTTATAATCCGTGGTTTGCTCTTCCCTGCAGAATGTTCTTTGAGTATACGTAGGGCTTTCCTGCCATCATAAGCAGCCTCATGTCTGATTAGCGATAGGCTTTTATCGTCTATTAGCCTTACCAGCTCGGCATAGCAGTCGGCATTCTTCCGACTATCTTCATCACTTGCTTCACCTGGTTCTCGTAAGACAGTCTCCTTTAATTTCAGAATATGTAAATATCCGAGGAACCGCGTTTCCCAAAGGTCAAATTTATCCTCAGACCCATTGAATAAAAGCTGGGATGCTGGAACTCCTGTTGCTCGGTTAGCCATCCCGCCAATTTCTTCTAGCTTCTTCTGTATGGCAAGCCGTTTTATCACTTAACCAATGAATTCTTGATATCAAAAATTCGAATTTTTGATATCAAGAATTCCAATTTTGGATATCAAGAATTGAATTTTGGATATCAAGAATTTGCATTTTGGATATCAAGAATTGCATTTTGGATATCAACAATTCGAATTTTGGATATCAAGAATTGCATTTTGGATATCAACAATTCGAATTCTTGATATCCAGAATTGAATTCTGGATATCAACAATGTATGTTAATGATCTTAATGGGGGCGGGATTATATTTGCATGTTCTATTTTATATTCGGCAAGCCGTTTTATCAATTAACCAATGCTAGTTAACATGGCGGCGCGTGTACTGAATCAAGTCCGAAGGAGAATTTTAACAATTGAAAGAGCATTGAACCAAGGATCCGCAGGACACCGTGAATTGCAAATGATTTCTTTAGTAATTGCAAACTTCGAGTAAAGTATCGAGTAGAACACCATTTCAGACCTGAAACGTTTCGTGAGCTTATAGACAGTTTGAATGAGTTGAAGTCATGCATCGATTCACATGAACCAGCTAGCTTGTCTTACCAAGCTCCATGCAGTCGAACAGGTAGCTATGTGTTTAAGCGTAAAAATGAATTGTATGTATTTGTTGCAGATAGTATTAGTATAATAACTGCTGTGTTTTGTAATAAATATTTAAAATAATGCAAGTTTTGCAGCACTTCCTAAACCTCATGAATTTTCTAGGACCATTATGGCTAGCAGTAGGCTAGCTAGATAGATTCAGTTGAACTTATTTTGATACAGAAGTGTAACTACGGTATATTTCTAAAATATGTTTTTTTCTGTTAAGTAAAACATGTTTTGTGTTTTAGGCCAAAGAGGGAGACCATCTATTAATGTCACCAGAGCTCAGATACAAGTGCTCCAAAGACAGGGTTTTACCATTAAAGCAATGGCCAGGAACATGGGTTGTTCATCCTCCTATCTGTACAAAAAATCCATATTGTTGGGTATATCTTTGCGTCATCGATTCAGAACTATTGGCGATGATGAGCTTGAGCAACACATAAGCAGACTACACCAACAGTGTCCACAATCAGGCATAACGGTAATTATTATAGGCCTTTTATAATTCCTGACGATATTCATTACATAAAACATTTATAAATAATATGAAACCTATTTGGTCACTACACCATTTAATATTGTCTTACACTAAGAGCTTGTTTTTACCACCTTTTCCAGTGTCCTATTCTATATGAATTTGTCACTGCTACAGTCTCACAGCTTCAGCAAAGTTTGCGTCAGGCATGTTTTAATCTAAGACCTGTCCAAATAGCCAGACTGCTTTTTTAGACTAATTTCCTTAACCAGGAAGTAAATCTGAGCAAACAGAATTTAGGACAAACTGCCACATTGTCATAAGCTTAGCCAGGTTGAAGGCTCCATGGGACCCGGCCACAATCGCGTAACTGAGCCTTCAACTCCACAAAAAAACCCAGATGAGTCTTGACGGTATGATTTTGCCTGTTTAATACATTTGATTTCTCAAATGCAGATGATGCAGGGATACCTTCGGGCTGAGGGGATAACGGTTCAAAGAAGACGGGTTCGTGAGATGCTGACCAGGGTGGACCCAGCTGCAGCAGCCCAGAGGTGGAGCAACGTTGTTGCAAGACGCAGTTATCATGTGCCATTTCCAAACAGTTTATGGCACATAGATGGCCACATGCGTCTCATACGGTAATCACAAATTATTAGTTAATGCTATTTGGTTTAACATTTCAAGTGCGTATTCTCAGTTATCTTGGTGTCAATGTGTTAGTGACCACATAACATGTTCTTGTGATTTGTATAGAGAAACTTGATTTAGAATTATGGTAGTATAACCACAGAAACATTTAAATGACAGTCCATGAATTAAGCCCGCATGTACACATCTGTCTTTAATTTATAGGTACATTCATATAAAATTAAGATGACTGTACAATTAAATACATTTTTCCTTTTTTGGTAACAACACTCCTAGATGGGGGTTTGTGACCCACGCTGGAATTGATGGTCGTTCTCGTGTGATCACGTTCCTGAGATGCAGTACAAACAACACTGCTACAACTGTGCTTTCACATTTTGTCAGAGCCACTTGTCAATATGGAGTCCCATCAAGAGTGAGGTCAGATTGTGGAGGTGAAAACACTTTGGTTGCACTGCTAATGACTTTGTTAAATGGACAGGGTCGTGGTAGCCACATCACTGGCAGATCGGTTCATAACCAGCGGGTTGAACGTCTTTGAAGAGATGTGTTCATCCAGGTCAGTCCACAGTTTCTACAATCTCTTTTACTCTTTTGAGGAAGACCTAATTTTGGATCCAAATGACCACATCCATAGGTTTTCACTGCACAAGACATACCTGCCTGAAATCCAAAATAGATTGGATTGTTTCAGAGTTGCATGGAACAGTCACAGTCTACGCACAGAGCACAACTGCACACCCAATCAAATCTGGATGGATGGCATGCTTGGAAACATTCACCAAAATGCCACAGCTGTGCAGAGAGTCTTTGGGGAGGATCCGTACACAGAGGAAAGCTTGGAAACGATGTTGGGAAGACATGATATTCAGCTACCTCGGTTGCAAGCTGAAGCTGATAATGATGACCTAGACCGGGCTGTCATCGTAGAACCACCTCCGGTTGCTCTGACGCCTGAACAAGAGCAGGCTCTTCAGGATGCCTTGACGGGGATCACAGATTTAAAACCGAGGTATCAAAGCTGCTGTAGAGTTTTGAGTGAATTTGGCATTGGACAGTGAATGTATGTGAGTCGTCCAGTTTCTTGCAGTAAGGTACACAGGAAGACAAGTGTTGTAGCTGATAGTCTGTATGTTTCTTGTAAAGAAAGGAATAAGGAAACACGTGTAGCATTGTGAGAGCTATATAGATAAGGAAAATTGTCCATGTTTTATAATGTAAGTTTAGCAACTAGGCTTCATGTGTACAGTAGCAGCATGGCAAAGGTTTGCAGGCACGCTGAGGTATCCCGAAGTGCAAAATGTTTGAATACTTTATATTACGTGTGAATAATGAAAGGGGAAGCAGCAGTAATACTTTGTATAATGTACCATGTTGTGTTTTGTCTGTAAATGAGAACCTAGTGCACTGTAATGTGGCAACTGTAATCCTACATGTACCTACAATGATGGGTGTATTTTGCAATCAAATAAACCAATAACTCAGTTGCACATTGTTTATTCAAGTATGCATCGACAGGTCACAGGCTCAGATGGAGAATGTACCTTTAACCAACGTGCAGACAGTTCGAAAAACGATTGCATTTGGGAGAAACAAGATGTTATCCTTTTTAGAATTTGATTATTCCTATCACAAGAAACTCAAAGAGCTCAGACTTGTAGCTCAAGTTGTAGCAATGAGGTAATCTGTTTAATTATAGGAGGTGATTTAAAAGCCATCCATTCCAACACTTCCTTTTCAACAAACCTAAAACATCATTTTGTGAACTTGTTGTTATAGCCTACAGTCGAATCAATATGCCATAAACTCTGTACACATGCTGTATACAATGTAGTCTGTGAAAATACCATTAAAAGATCAAACATTAACGGATTACATAAAACCCAAAGTTAAGAAAAGCAATTGAACATTGGGTCTGAAATCAGCAGCCAAATTACAGGCGACACTGAGATCAAAACCAGAAAGGCCAGATAAAATGCTTCCTAAAGTACCAGTTTTAGAACAGAGTTTTATGAACAGGAGAGACAAAAGTGCAATTATCAAAGTGATGGGATAAGAAAAGTAACTGAAGATTATCAAAGCATAGGTACATTTCATTTGTCAGTAACTTAAGGTTTTCCAAAACCTAAGCTGTTTTTTATGGCTGAAGTGACCATTTCCTTCATTGTATATTCGCTATCCAGGCCTCTGGGAAGGTAAAAGGTCAGTGCGCAAGTGAATGCATATGGCATTTGGGACCTGCCTTGTTCCTGGAATCCAAGTGGAGGAATCATGTCTGCTGAGGTGATGAATATGAGGATGTCCTCAAAAGTGACATCTGCTTGACTGTCTGTTGAGAAAGGATCAGAAAGCTAACCCTAACCATCTGAACCGGTTGTTAACATTTGTATACATTTACTTGGCTATATTTAGCATTTCATTTAGGGTAATCCAAAACTCTATTGACATTGTCAATGTGTTTCTAGACAACAGCATCTTACCTTCTACCATCTTGAGAAACACCTCCCAGCTGAAGATGGTGTCCTCTTCCTGCTCTCGTCGGTTGGTGCCCCTGGTACTGTAGTTGACACTGAAGAGTGACTTGAGGGATTGGCGAGTAAGAGGGACGGACATGTCGGTGAAGACTGGCAGGAAGGCAGCATAGTTGGCTTTCACCACATCCCACAAATTCCCCCATGAGTTCAATCCATCGGTGAATTGTTTGATGATGTTTGCAACTCTGTAAATGGATGTAATTACTTAACATGGGCAATATCAGACATAGTTACAGTACAGTATTATTTCTAAACCTCCGGAGATGATTGCATACATGTTTGTAAAGTCAGCTTAAAAGTTATCAACTAAAAAATATTTATGTGTCATTATGATGTGTCACTACCTCATGAACACATAATGTTTGCATATGTATGCAATTGTGTTTGGGATCTCCTCTCTCTTTGACATGTATATGCCACACTCAGCTAACCAGTTGCCTAGAACTTCGGCCTGGAGCAAGGCAGCAAACTCATTTTCATCTTTGCAGTTGAGAATCTGACAATGACAAATATACTCGAGTTTTTAATGCAATTCTCAACTAGTAGACGCAGATCAACCTCTCAGTTTTACACTAATGTGTTAGTTCAGTGTCAATCAAATGTTATACTGCTTGCTCATACCTTCTTGATTTTACTCTGTACATCTTCATCAAGATTTTGCCAACGGAAATCTCTAAAGGATGGGTTGTGGCCACACATGCAAGCGAACAGTGTTTTGTTGAGGGCTCGTAATCCCGGTCCCCCATGGACGATCGACCAGCCAACGCATTTTCCAACCTTTAGGTACTTTTGTTCCTGGCCCTGATGGTAGGTGAACAGTAGCTCCTTAGATGGACCCTCAAACACACTGGACTGTTGCACATCCTGCATCAAGAGTCTTTGACAGAGAAAATACAATTTCACAAAGCATCAATAATGAGTTACAAAATAAAGATTCTCTGGCCTTCAGACTATTTAATTTCAGAGTTGCCAAGTCAAGGTCAGTAGTGAGATTGACATGACCAAGTTGGGAGGAGAAAAATATGGGATAAAAATATAATATAATTCTTAATATCATTGCATTACTTATCACCCACCGGAAAAACTCTCTCTGTGGCCCCCCGTAATCTGCTCCTTCCTCCCCAACAAATTCCACCTTTGGAGATTTCTTCCAGCAGAATGATGGTGATGACATTGCTTTAAAAGCACTGTATAGGACTTTCCTCCTATGGACAATAACATGGAGGTCATTGCCAGAGTCGGAAGAGCTGCTTTGGCTGTCCTCTTCATCTTGGCAGAAGTGTTGTTTCTGGAAACATTTGAGGACCGTGGCAAGATTAAGATCTTCATCCTTGAGGAAATATATGAAAATAAAATGATTAATTAAAAACAGAGCTGATGGCTGACCTTTTGAAACTACTAAAAATATTTGATTCCTAAATATTTTTTCCTTGCCAATATCACAGCTAGTTTGGGTGTAACTTTGCAGACCAACTACAGAACCTTTTGTTAGAGTATATAACTCCCGCAGCTTCATGCTAGGAGGTGCATGGTAACCACGTCCAACACCCTGACAATTTCTCCAGGATTGATCAAAGTTTCTCTGTGACTGATTTAAAAAAAGGCTTGGGCACCGTGTGCTACAACAGTTTTAGCAAGTGACTTAGACCGCTACACCGAGGGGTTTAGGATTATTATTCATTAAAAGGCCGACCGACCTACCATAGCATGAAGCAGACTTACTGTGGTGAAATTATTTTCGTCATTTGTGTCATGACCACTGCTGTCATGATCACTGCTGTCATTATCTTCATCATTTTCAGCCAGCATGAAGTCATTTCTACAAATGTGTAAAATAACTCAAATGAACCCTCACTCACCCTAATACACAATTATAATAAACCTGGGGCATTCTAACCCACAATTACACAAGTGTAATACAAGCAAAGTATTATAGGGTAGTATAACATGAGACCCAATGCCATGTGTTTTATGCTGACTAGTAAGGAGTGCCGAGGAGCTCACAAAATAAGGAGGTGATTTAAATTCAGGCACAAATAAATACATTAACAAATACATAATGTAATATCTTTATCAACAACAGCAAGTACCTGTCTACAATTTGAGAGGCATCCACTGCTGAGCTTGTTGGAATTTTGTAAAACACCTACAAAAAAGGTTTTGTTGATACAAACTGTACATAAATATACGAAAATCTATGAAAATGCAAACAAGCCAAGGTACTTTAAGTTTACAGAATTTATCATATATAACCCTCCAATCGATTACAATTATAAAGATGTTCTTAAACTTAAAACAATGCCTGCTTTCTGTTGTTCATTATAACATACGCCACGTAAATATCTCACATCAGGCGTTCCTGCATTCTGCCACTCTAGTGGGTCCAACGTCTCCAGCTATAAGAAGAATATAAACAATTTCTTCCATTTTCATTTCATTAAATTAACTAAGTAAGACAATAAAAGTTAATGGCCGCATTTCCCAGATTCCTTAAGAAGCTCTTAACACTACAAGCTTCTTAGGAGTGTTCTAAGAGCGCTCTAGAACGCTCTTACAGCGCTCCTAAGAAGCTCTTAGCGTTAAGAGCTTCTTAACGAATCTAGGAAACGTGGCCAATGATGACACAACATTAATTTGAGTTTACCTGAAATGACATGTCTCTCTCTAATGAATTTTCCATTAATGCTGCTGCTGACATCTGTTGTAAAATAATTACATAATTACTTCATATTATTGATATGCAGAATTTCTGTGAGAAAGAGGTTTTTCTCCTTCTAAGCCAAGAGGTCATGATGTGGAGCTCACCCCAGTCCACATAAGGGCCTTACTTGTTTCAGGGAACAGGGTTCAATGAGTTACGATACTGTCAGGTATGACCTTTCTAGAATACAAACAGGCTGACCACATGATATGTCATGTAAGGAAATATTATGTGTATTAAGTTATATTTCAACTTGTCCATTAATTGTGAAGTCGCTTGTAACGCATGGTCTCACTCATCTGACCACTTTTTGCTTTGTCTGGTTAAATGATTCGGGGTCTTTCTGAACACAGTCAACCCTTTGTAATTGTTGTGGATCTTTCTGGCCCCCAATTTACACCATTCTATCGATTGTTCATAATTTCATGTTTAGTAGATCAAACAAACTGCCTTTATTTTGGGATTAACTGTCCTTTAAAATAACATAACTTACTTGGCTGGACTGAGCAGGTGTGGTGGAGGGGTTGACCACTGCTGCAGACATCTGTTGAAAATACATTCCACACGTATGTACCTTCAGTCTAGTCCAATGTAATAGGAACTTTGAGAATCTGAATTTGATGTTCATGTCAGCCTTAAAACTAAACTGGAGTAAGTGAACGCAACTTACTTGGCTGGACTGAGCAGGTGTGGTGGAGGGGTTGACCACTGCTGCAGACATCTATTGAAAATACATTCCACACTTATGTACCTTCAGTCTCGTCCAATGTAATAGGAACTTTGTTATACCTCATTCCAATGTGTACTCCATCACCAATTTCAAGTGTCACGCAAAAAAGAAACACTTCACATTCATAGCATCATACAAATGTGGAGTGCTAGGAGACAGAGTGTAACTTTCATAAAATATTATTTCAGATGCAAAACACATACTTTGAACACACCTGACTTCCAGATAAGAGGTTTCCACGTGGAATTATATAAAGATGGCTTTTTCGTAACTGACGCTTCAGATCCTTCAAAGAGTTGGCATGAAGTGTCATCAACCTTCGTTGTTTATTTGCCTTGGCCACAGTGAAACCTATTAAGTTCAGGTTCACAGATGGAAAGCTCCCACACACAAATGCATAAAATTCACGCAAGTCCCAGGTTAGGTTGACCAACTTGTTCCTCGCAAAACCTTTAACAAAAAGTAATTTCGAAACAGGTTGTTGTAGTTAGACTTTCTGTGGGATTTGACATCTAAATGGAAATCAATAAAAACAAAATTATCAGTAATTTATCACAGCACTTACCAAGACCAGCTTGGGTTAAGCGAGATTTTTGGCCATCTGTGGGAACTCTACTGCAGTCCATTCGGTCCACAAGAAAAAGATTCAGTACTGTCATTGACCTCGGCCGCCTTCCTCTTCTCACAGTGTCTGTTATTCATAAAATTGTAGATAGGCATTAGTTACATTATATAACTTTCATGTCAAGTTAACATAATACAAAAATGGAAATACAATAACAGACAATAATTTATGTTATGAACCCAAAAGGTTTAACTATGACACTGGTCACTCTGGTCACGAAGGGCTGCTACATATTAAGTTAAGCACTATTCTCTTAGTTAGGCGATTCTAAGTTTGCAAAAATGGGGGAGCAAAGGGTAGTAAAAAAAAATTGCTTACAAAAACACGATCAAAAATAATCATGTTATCGTTTTTTTGCATTCATTTGAAAATTCTAATGTTTTCATCCCAACAGTAGGGGGTGCAAATGCACCCGCGGTAAAATCGCCAATCCCTACAGGATCTATGGCCTTTTCTCATCACATTGCTATAGAAAAGTTTTAATATCAGTATTTTGAGAAAGGCCTGTTGCTATAACTAGTTTAACCGTGGTTGTTGTAGCGAAAAGACTCCCTGACTGAAGACAACAAGTTGTTGTTGTCTTCATTCTCCAGCTCCCTCCTTGCTAGGTTAATGGCACGATGAACACGTTGAATGACCCGGGCACTTGCAGTACTATTACTCGTACTATTGCTAGTAGGGCTAGTTATCTCAGATCTTGCGTTCAATCCGATCTCGCTGTTCTCCACAACCTCTTCCATGTTAATAAACCTGCTTATTACAAAAAAATCCTGTACAAATCGCCCTTGCAGTAGACTAGCTATCCCATCTCTTGCAACATGGAAAGAAATCAAAGATTTTCACTGTCGGCGTTTGCGCATGTGTTCACTCTTCAACTCCATTGGTTTAGTTTTAAGTACGCAAATTTGATGCAAATGTATGCTAACTTGATATCCAGAATTGCATTTTGGATATCAAGAATTCGAATTGTTGATATCCAGAATTGAATTGTTGATATCAAGAATTCGAATTTTGGATATCAAGAATTGCATTTTGGATATCAAGAATTCCAATTTTGGATATCAAGAATTGCATGTTGGATATCAACAATTCGAATTTTGGATATCAAGAATTGAATTCTGGATATCAAGAATTCGCATTTTGGATATCAAGAATTGCATTTTGGATATCAACAATTCGAATTTTGGATATCAAGAATGAATTATTGATATCCAAAATTATTTTGGATATCAACAATTCGAATTCTGGATATCCAGAATTGTATTTTTGATATCCAAAATTCGAAATCTTGATATCCAAAATGCAATTCTTGATATCCAAAATTCGAAATCTTGATATCCAAAATGCAATTCTTGATATCCAAAATTGGAATTCTTGATATCCAAAATGCAATTCTGGATATCAACAACTCGAATTCTTGATATCCAAAATGCAATTCTGGATATCAAGTTAGCATACATTTGCGTCATTAAAGCTGTAAACCAATGGGTAGGGGAGTGGGGGGAGTTTAAAAAAACGTTGCGTACACTACGCAAGAGTAGGTATTCTGTTGGGTTTAGTCTGCTCGTACCGTAGCAGACGGGTTGGAAGATGTCTATGTAAGTGTTTGTAATGAAAAAGTCTCACAATCTCATAAGAAACCTACGTGGACCACCAAACAAAAGAGGTACTGTACTAGTTTTGGCTTTTATACTTTGTTTTGTTCGATAACTAGCACTACAGTCGAGCTAGCAAGCACACGTTAATGCTACTGTACTCTAGCTAGCTAGGCTAGCTCATCATGAAACGTGAAAAGATATGAATATAATAGACTATACGAGTCTCCAATCCTGTTTCTGAAATGCTACCTGCCAGTAGGTTTAGGGTCCAACACTAGCACGCCTGATTCTAATTATTATCTGGTTGATCAGGTAACTCGTATCAGGTCAAATGAGTGTTGTTGTATCAAAAACCTACAGGCAAGTAGCCCTTCAGAAACAGGTTTGGAGACTGCTGGAGTATACAGACTAGTAGCTTGCGAAAAGTAATGCCAGAGCCTGTCTAAGGAGACATTCTCTGGTAGCCTACGGTGTATGGTGACACAACGTCCTAATTTCCCCAGACATGTCGTATTGATATGTGGGATGTGGATAAGGTCAGTCACAATTCTGATGATGGAATTGTTTTAAATCTAAGTCCCTTAATATGTAACTCTGGACAAGCTAGTTTTTGTATTCATTTGAAGGCTCCAATCAGGGCATCCATTTTATCTGTGACACTGCTGGGTGGGTGAGTGACGGGGATGAGGTAAAACGGAAAGACTGCAGAATCAAGATTGCATGGAAGTTGAATACCCCTGATCAAAAAAAATGTCCCTCTTATTTCTCTGGTTTCCTATTGAATTGTAGGTGGCCCAGAGTCCTTGGATCATGACTACCTGGCCTGACAACACCAGGCTGACCTTGTCCAAAGCCGCTGTCCACAGCCCACATGGTGGACCTTGTCTACCTGGTTGAACAGCTCATCTGGATTCAGTCGGAAGAAAGGATACAGTTCACCTATGTTTATTGAGCTGCTGGTCTTCTGAACGTGCAAAAATATAAATGTGACTGTAATGGTAATCCAATCTGATCTCACCAGCAGAAGCAGAAGACAACACCTCATACTCCGACTACTATTTGATTGATATTTGATATGTCAGCAACCTTAGATCAGAGGAATGTGCCCAGATTGTTTACAAGCTTTTACCTTTACATCTCATGTGCCAGGGATAAGTAGTTATTAGAGGGGGCAGGTATCAATGTAATGTTTTATGTGAAGCTATTGAATGAATCCAAAGTCACATTTATATTGTAAGAATTATAATCGCTTTCTTTTAATAAAGTTTGTTTGCAATACACCATCTCCATTGTGTTTATTTCATTGTATTCATAAAATGTATCATATCTGCATTTATCTTACTAGCTAATGAATTGTACTGTGGCCTGTAATTATTGTGGCTGTCTATTCTGTTGCTGCGGGTTCTCCATTGTATCATCACTGTGGGGATGAGATGGGTTGTCCATGATGGCCATCAGCTACTCTCAGCCTCCCTCTCCAAGCTGTCCAGCGTGATCCCCAGCAGAGAACTCACCTTTGATGAAGAAAGTGTCTTGTTTGTCTTCATTAACGGAGACTTAAGTTCAGTTCTGTATTTTTATAAGTGACTACATGTATTATTGATCTGCAGATTGGGAGAGAAAACAGACCTCTGACAATAAATGACGGCACAACACCAAGCTTAGGTCTCAATCATGTTTCCCAGCTTCAAAGGTCGGGGGAACGTGTTTTATAGGGTCAAATAAAGTCAACATGGATATTGATAGTCAGGTATTAATGGTGTTACAACGGTCACAGAGAAAGATTTCCAGCTCCCAGCCCATGACCACTCAGGGCAGAGAGAGATCATAGGTGGAGCTCTCCCCGTCATCACAAGGGACGTACACCCAGTACTTTTTCGTGACCCTGAACATCTATTCAACCTGACTACACACAATCTACTCTTATCAATAACAAACTCACATGAGAACACACTAAGTATCCATTGATTTGTGAAAGTTCTATTGATTAGTGAATAACAAGAGAGGGCTGAGCACGCAGCCCTGGGGGGTGCCTGTGTTGGTGATCAGTATGGATGAGGTGTGGTCACCGATTCTCACCACCTGTGGCCTCCCCGTCAGGAAGTGGAAGATCCACTTGCAGAGGGAGGTGCTTAGTCCCAGGTCCACAAGCTTGGAGACCAGTCTGGAGGGGATGATGGTGTTGAATTCTGAGCTGTAGTCAAGGAACAGCATCCTCACATACGTATTCCCTTTGTCCAGGTGGGAGAGAGCGGTCTGCATAGTCAGAGCGATGGCATCGTCTGTACACCTGTTGGACCGGTATGCAAACTGCATAGGGTCCAGGGTGGGGGGCAGCGGGGCAGCGAGGAGCAGATGAATGATTTGACTAGCCGCTCAAAGCACTTAATAACACCCATTGGAAATGCCAGTCCTAGAAATTAATGACTGCATCTTTTGTTATGAACTGCATCATTTCAACATATTTGCGAGATAATAAAACACAATGCCAGCCTTTTCCCTCCCACATGAAAAACATAGGCCAAGAGGAAAGTTTAGTAGTTTTATTACAAATAATTGAAAGCTTAATGTATGCCAGTAGTGCTTCAAAGTATTGGGTGGTATAGTCTCATACATTTTCGTGCGTATGTTGGTGTAGTTCTGCCAATTTAGTTGAATTTAATCTGAACCCAGAAAACTATGTTACACATACAATACATTCATAAAAATAAAAAAAAGGACAATGATTACGTTTTTTGGGGTCTCTAAACATCCAACTTCATCCATTTCAAAATCAATGTTGAACTAAACCGAACGCCAACGGATGGCAAAGTCTACAATGGCCGCAGTGGGCAACGCTCTTAGCGTAGAAAATGTTACACCTTTGCAAACAGAATTTACGTAGACTGCCTACTCCCGCCCACATGAAAGTCATTAGCATACATTGTTGATATCCAGAATTCAATTCTGGATATCAAGAATTCGAATTGTTGATATCCAAAATGCAATTCTTGATATCCAAAATTCGAATTGTTGATATCCAAAATGCAATTGTTGATATCCAAAATTCGAATTCTTGATATCCAAAATGCAATTGTTGATATCCAAAATGCGAATTCTTGATATCCAAAATGCAATTCTTGATATCCAAAATTGGAATTCTTGATATCCAAAATTCAATTCTTGATATCAAAAATTCGAATTTTGGATATCAAGAATTCATTGGTTAAATGATAAAACGGCTTGCCATACTTCTGCTAGCTAGGTTAGTATATCGCGTTATACGTCGCGTTAAACTTATTCACGCTCGCTTATCTTCAACTCTGGGCCCATAACCTGTTAAGTTATCAGAGTTGCACTGGCATAATTTAGCGTAGAAGTATGAGCGGTGCGTCAGTTTTGTAAGTATTTATTCGTTATTCTGTGCACCGGCTATGTCCAACCGTCTCTGTGCATCATTCAAGAGAACTCAACAACATACGTCATACGCGTCATGCACGCAGATCTCAAACACAACAGCCAATGCTATTACCGTAATATAAGAGCGTCATCCATAATGATAGTTTAACACATATGTATGCGTTTCAAAATGTACTCGGGCTAGTGTGGACGGGGCCTCTGTCCTCTGTAACCGTCTACATTCTAGAAACTAAGCTGCGTGGAGCAGGGAACATCTCGTGATCAGACATTAGATGTATTCGACTCCTGCAGATTGGAGAAAAGGTTTATCATAGCCCAATACATAAAATGACACATTTTCCGATTTATAACTCCTCCCCGACTGCAAGCGCCAACTCTCGCTGGTCGCTTCATGCAGGTGATGTCGAACGCACCTATTGGTTTACGGAGCGCTAGATTGGCTTTGCAAAAATAACTTTGATACGGAGCGTTCTATTAACGGAATGACGCATTTTAAATATTGCTCTATCATGTGAACTTGATCGTGGGAAGCCGAAATCGTGATCGTGATTATTATAATTTTTTTCATAATTTCTCTTTGCCAACAAAACGTTGATTGTCTCCATGGTAGACAATTTTACTAAATATAGTTTTTCCATATAGTTGTGTGCAATCTCTTCGCAAATATGTCAGATTCCTTCTTTGTGGGTGAGATAATTATTGCGGCGCAGTGTTCCTGGGTTGTATGAGGAAGGATTATCGTGATAATCAGGTGGTTTTAATGGCTCATTCATTCCTGTTACTCCATGAAGCATGGGGATTAACTAAAAGAAAATTTTACTAAATATATACATTTTCAATATGTTTACATGACGTAGTAGACGTACAGTAGGATAGACGTTGAGTAAACCTTCGCAGTTTGAGAATTGCTTTGCTGATTTCAGGAGAATGGCTGAGAAATGTGCTGTGATGAACCCAAAACATTTTTGTCATCTTGATGCTGCTCGGAAAGGTAGAGTGCTTGCGGAGTTGTATTCGGAATATTTTTCTAAAGCCGATGATGTGGTTGATGAATTTGTTACACTTCGTACTATGTACCGTGAGCTGAGCATGGAAAAACATGAACTTAACACGCACAGCCTACCATTTCTCATTTACAACGACATGGACCGTGCTTTCCCCAACCTTGCCATTCTTTATCACATTTAGGTACTTGACAATTCCGATAAGCAGTGCTAAGGCAGAGAGGAGTTTCAGCCGTCTGAAGTTGATAAATAATGTGTTTGTATTTTGGCTATGAGTTTGCTGGTTTTGAGAGATGCACAATACATGTCAGTTCGGAAAAAAAATATAAAATAAAATATTGTTTTGCTGACAAGTTCTGCTTCTGTTGTCTAAATCTCTGTTTTTTTATTGAGCATCTCTATCTAGTTCTGCAACCTATTTCCCTTTTAACTTTCTGTTATTGAAGAGTTCCTCTTTTGATATACATAAACTATTGAACTAATGATGTAACTGTCTGGAATTACTGTATAAAAGAGTGTTCAGATCATGACACCTTTAGTGAACCCTTCTACTACAGACATCATTTATGATAATATTTTGGAATTGCTCCTCCTTGATTTCAAGAATAAAACAGGTAAAGACAAATTCTTCTGACTTCAGACATTCAATCATAGAAAATTGTACAACACTCCAAACTTTTTTCCTTGTTAATCTCTATATATTTTATTTTACTTCATTTATTCATTTATTTTGTACTTCCCGATTTAATGTACACACTTACTGATTTATTTATGGTTTACTCTGCGCGGCTTTCTTCCTTGGACCTCAACGCTGTAAGGCTCGGTGTCAACCTGCCCCCACCTCTCATATGCTAAAGTCTGGAGTTTCTGGACGGTCTCAACTTGATGGCTCTCACACCCCATTCAAGATTTGGTCTGATTGGTCGGTCTTGTGTATAATGGGAATTGTAATTCATTGTTCTGTGGATTCTTCATCTCCTGAGACCTTCTCCTCAGTTCTCTCTTGTCCTACTGTCCTACTCCTTGCTCACCTTGTAGCAACCGATAATGTAAATACGGCCAATACAACAACTATGAGAGAGGCCTTTTCCGTCTTTCCCGCATCATCCAGTTTAATGGCCGTGGAAATCAACGTGTTGAGATCCATGACATCATCGCGGCAGGCTAGTTCGGTTTTGATGTCGTAACCCCCGTCGGTAAGCTGTGCGCAAAGCACGATCATTCCATCCTGATGCCGCTGCGAGGGTGTGAAAGGCCAGTGAGTAATCAGCTGCCGGTTGATCCTCCTGAGTGAGCTGCAGCAGACGCTCTCCTCCATCCTTTCCGTCCGAGGGATGATCAAACACCGCCCTGAAATGACTCAGAAATTATGCATAGGTCCCCGTAGCTGCCTCAGCTCCTTCCCACACCGCCGTAGCCCATAGTAGAGCTCGTCCACGTAACAGGGATACAATAAGGGCCACCTTGGACTGATCGGTGGGGTAGGAACCAGGTTGCGCAGCCAGATACAGCGTGACTTGCATCAAAAAGCCTTTACATTGGGATGGGTTCCCATCATAGCGATCAGGCATAGCTACAGGTGAGTTTGTGTGAGGAGCCGGTACCGGTGGTGTGGAAAGAGCCGTGTACTGGTCTGTAGTTAACCCAGAAGGTATCTCGGCCAAGGTCCGTTCGATGTTCCGCAGGGCAGCGGTTAACTCGCCCAGGATCTGATGATGGTGGGCCAGGCATTGCTCGTGGCTGTCCACAGCCTGGGCCACCTTGGGGAAATCCGTCTCCATATTTGGTGGGTAATTCTGTCACGAGACACTTTGATCCTTGGCAGTAAGGAACAAGGAGACAAAGGCAGGGGCCTGTACTATGAATCAAGATTTGGCGTTAACGAGGTAACTTCAGGTTCAACCCAGCGTTTTCTGTATCACGACGGTGGATCACTTGTTACCGGGGTAGATCGCCATGGTAACACATGCTGAACGCCTAACATGGTCAGGATCAGGTTTAGTTGGAGATCAAAGATCAACCGGTAAAGCATTGCCCAGTGACCCATTCATTCTTGATGATAATGGCATCACCGTTCTTAGAAGATCCTGTGGAGCTTGGTGCGCGGATAGTGAGAGGTGCACTCAGAAGAGCCAGAACATTTAGAGACGGACAAAACCCTTTGGCATTCCCTGATGAGTATCTTTATGAAAGATATAGATTCTCAGCTGAGGGAATTACGTATCTTTGCCAGCTTGAGTCGTATGTTGCCAATGCGACACATCGAAGCCGTGTGCTCACAGTCCCACAGACTGTATGCATAGCGTTGCGTTATTTTGCTATGGGTACTTTTATGTTGTGTCATGTTGATATGTTATCCCAATTCACTGGGGTGTCTCGCCTTAACCCCTTCTGTTGTCCCTGGGTTGCTTTGACCCATTTTCAAATTATTTCCATATCAGAAACGTGGGTTTCCTTCAACCAAAACATTTCAAACCAAAAAGAACAACGTGTATGGTACTGTACAATACTCTCCACAAGTTAAATACATTATCATTTCACTACTTTCAATGAATTTGGATGTTTCATTTACTTTTATAGCATTTTTCAAAAACAAATAGGAAATTGAAAGAAATAAATGGTGAAAAGACTGTAGCTCAAGCTCCAGGGTTCTTTTATACAGGGCCCGAACATTGACTAATAGTTTCACTGTTACCTCTGTATGGCACAATGGGATGACAGTGGGTGGTTGCAGGGACACCACTGTATTTACTGTCTGCTGAGAACAGTAGCCTAATACATTTCACTCCTACAATATTCATAAATAATTGTTGAATGAACATGGTCACATAGATTACTTGAAACATACACATGTCTGGGTATCCAAGCTGCTACCACCAGGGTCTGAAGAAATACACCCTTCCACTCCGTCCATCATGGGGCGACCCTGATAGCTGGAGAGGGCCAGCTCCTCAGCAGGAGTGAAGTGCTGTGGAGGAGGGCCCCCTACAGTTTTCTTTGCCTAATTGTTCTTCCTGTTGGCTGCAAGCAATTTCATTGTTCTATAGGCCCTTTGTATACCAATATCCTACAAAAGGGACTGACTCAGGCAATTCAGCCTTGTACTTGTTGGCCTTAAAATATGTGCAAGTATTGCCTACAGCTGCTTACCGTTTTGAATGAGTTTTTATTTGCTCCCACGATCGTTTGCCACTGCCAGGGTTGCAACTAAAATACACCTTGTGCCTGGGGCAGTGATATCAATAAGTCATGAAGCTTACGCATTAACAGTGTCTGCTATTTTCTGCCAACTTGGCAGCAGCAACTTTGTTGCTTTTAGCCTCATATTGTATTACAATACTTCAAGCAGGAGGAGTAGACAAAGATTGTAAGATTATTGTCTGCTCCTCCTGCATGAAATATGCGGCTCTTGTTTTGTCCATGTTTGCGATTGGACATACGGTGCTAACACCGCCCCTTTTATGTGAACGCGCACGTCTCTATATTGGAAAGATCTGTGTTGAGTTAGACAGTTGATTACCACCGTTGTGATACCGCTTATCGTGATAGCGGTTGTTAGGGTTTGTGAAGCCGGGTAACTGAAAGTAATCCAAAGCATGTTGATCTTGATTCGTACTACAGGCCCTAGGTGGGTCTGTTCTGATATCTGCAATTGATTTAGCTGGTGTTGCTAATTCAATACATTCGAGGGGATGGAGCTCTTTCAGGCGACACGCCCCCCCAGTCTTAAGGCCCTGTTTCGAGCGTTCTAGGGCAAGGTGGACACATCTGGCGTGTGATTAACGTGTGACTACTGTATGACTAGCGTGGGACTGATGCATGAGGAGCGTGTAACAGGGTAAGACCAAGTAAGACACCCCTGAAAACTATTAGCGTGTGATGATGTTTCACTGGCACGCGACTAACGATTATCCGTATTAGTCAATTCATTAGATGAGCATGTTGAGCGTGTGACTAACATGTGAATAACGACAGAGTAGCGTTTTGCTGGCGTATGGGTTTTATGGTCAAACGGGTATTAAACGCTGGATGAATAACAACCAAGACCGCACTGCACCTGAGCTACTGCTCCAAACTTTTCCCAAGCTTTTTTTCTTGCTTCTTGTTAATCGCTATATAATCGCGATTAATCGCTTGTTAATCGCTATATATACAGTGCCCTCCAAAAGTATTGGAACAGTGAGGCGAATTCCTTTATTTTTGCTGTAGACTGAAAACATTTGGGCTTGACATCAAATAATGAACGTGAGACCAGAGATCAACGTTTCAGCTTTTATTTCCAGGTATTTACATCAGGATCTGATGCACAACTAAGAAAATATCACATTTTGTTTGAATCCACCCATTTGTCATGTGATCAAAAGTATTGGAACAGATATACTTAAAACATATTTAAGTGAATAAGACTTAATATTTAGTTGCAAATCCTTTGCTTTCAATAACTGCAGCAAGTCTGTGACCCATTGACGTCACCAAACTTTTGCATTCTTCCTTTTTGATGCTTTCCCAGGCTTTCACTGCAGCCTCTTTCAGTTGTTGTTTGTTTTGTGGGGTTCCTCCCTTCAGTCTCCTCTTAAGCAGGTAAAATGCATGCTCTATAGGGTTTAAGTCTGGAGATTGACTTGGCCAGTCTAATACCTTCCATTTCTTGCCCCTGATGAACTCCTTTGTTGTTTTGGCAGTGTGTTTTGGGTCGTTATCTTGCTGCATGATGAAGGCTCTGCCAATCAGTTTGGTTGCATCTTTCCTTAAATTGGCAGACAAAATGTTTCTGTAGACTTCCGAGTTCATTTTGCTGCTGCCATCATGTGTTACATCCTCAATGAAGATTAATGAGCCCGTCCCAGAAGAAGCCATGCAAGCCCAAGCCATGACATTACCTCCACCGTGTTTCACAGATGAGCTTGTGTGTTTGGGATCATGAGCAGTTCCTTTCTTTCTCCAAACTTTAGCCTTTCCATCACTTTGGTAAAAGTTAATCTTTGTCTCATCAGTCCATAAAACTTTGTCCCAGAATTTTTGAGGTTCATCTCTGTACTTTTTGGCAAATTCCAGCCTGGCCTTCCTATTCTTCTTGCTAATGAGTGGTTTGCATCTTCTGGTGTAGCCCTTGTACTTTTGTTCATGAAGTCTTCTGCGAACAGTAGATAGTGATACCTTCACTCCTGCCATCTGGAGGTTGTTGCTGATCTCACTAACAGTTGTTTTAGGGTCTTTCCTTACAGCTCTCACAATGTTTCTGTCATCAACTGCTGATGTTTTCCTTGGTCTACCTGTTCGACGTCTGTTACTTTATGCACCAGTAGTTTTCTTCTTCTTCAGGACATTCCAAATGGTTGTACTGGCTATGGCCAATGTTTCTGCAATGGCTCTGATTGATTTTCCATCTTCTCTAAGACTCACAATTGCTTGTTTTTCACCCAAAGACAGCGCTCTGGTTTTCATGTTGTTTTCACCTCTGAATACAGTCTGCATAGACAAAACCTATCTTACCCAATCTGAACCTGAGTGTAGACATTCAGTGGTATTTATTGATTGAATAATGTATGTAATAGGACACACCTGGGCAACAAAACACACCTGTCAGTCACATGTTCCAATACTTTTGCTCACGTGACAAATGGGTGGGTTCGAACAAAAAGGTGATATTTTCTAATTTGTGCATCAGATCCTGATGTAAATACCTGGAAATAAAAGCTGAAACGTTGATCTCTGGTTTCACATTCATCGTTTGATGTCAAGCCCAAATGTTTTCAGTCTACAGCAAAAATAAAGGAATTGGCCTCACTGTTCCAATACTTTTGGAGGGCACTGTATATGTTACGTCATTTATTTTGTCCTTCCCAATTTAATCTACACATTTCCTGTCTTACTTATAGGTTTACTCGGCGCGGCTTTCTTCCTTGGAGTCCAACGCTACTGTTCCTGTTGAATTAGCCAACTCAACGTTCTTGACGGATTATCTTGGCTGGCATAAACTATTAACGCAAGTTAACTATAATGTCTCACACCCACTCACATTGTCCTACATGTGTCATTTTGCTCGAACAGTTGACTCTGTTAGAGACCAGTCGCTTGAGGAAGAACGTATGCTAGTAACTTTAGATGCGACTGGCGCAACATCACTGGCAGGGAGTCCTAGCGCGAGGGAGGACTCAAGATTAGCCCCACCGGTTTCACCTTTGCAGCATGGTGGGAGTGGGATTCCTCAGACGTTAGTGATCGGTGACTCCATCACTAGTAACATTAGATTGGAGCAACCAGCTACAGTTTACTGTGTACCTGGGGCCAGAGCTACTGACATAGAAGCTAATCTTAGGGTGCTAGCTAGCACTAGGGCCAACAGTGCGTTCACACTGCAGCGACGCGATGCGAGCGACAACATGTTTTCCATTCATTTTCTATAAAGCCAGGCGAATCGCTTGCGTGGTGCTTTGTGGGTAGCGACGTGACGCGACAGAGTTGAGATTTTCTCAACTTTATGCAAATGAGGAGCGATTTTCGCTCGCGATGGCCAATCGGGAGTGTTTTCTTGTTTCTCGTAAAGTAGCAACCATGGCAAACATTTCTAGGTTTCTAGGTTTCAAGGTGGAGGAGAAACTAATCGTTTGTGTGGCTGCTTACTCAGTCCTGAACGATACATAACTGTATTTGTACAGAGATGTTAATAAAAAACAAAACAATGCATGGCGCAAGGTTTGCCGAAGTGCTTGTACTTTCAAATTCAGTTTAGTCACATTACGTAACTTCATTCTGTGGTAACTAGCTAGCTAGCACGGCTGGAACTCCCTATCATATCGACAGATTAGCAGAGTGAGGAACATAGTAAACGTTTTTTACACATGTCAACGTGTATGTTTATTAAACAGTTTTGTATGTTGTATACAAGGTGTATTTTGATCGATGTTGCAACTACGTAAACCCAAGTCTGCACACTTGGCTATGACAACTACAACAGTGACTTTAGAGAACTACATTCTACATTTATCTGTTTGAAACGCCCCCGAGCGTGGTGAACTGTGGGAAGGCAAGCGATGGCAAGCGATTCGCGTCGCTGCAGTGTGAACGCACTGTTAGGCAAAGGCCCAAGCTAAGGCACATGGCGCACGCACTGATGATAGGTATGAGAATATTGTCATTCATGTCGGCACCAATGATGTTAGGCTGAGGCAGTCAGAGGTCACAAAGGTTAATATAGCTTGGGCATGTGACCTTGCTCAAAAGATGAGTCGGCATCGAGTAATAGTCTCTGGCCCACCACCTGTTAGTGGGACTGACGAGATCTACAGCAGACTTGTCTCTCTTAAATGCTGGTTGGCTCGCTTCTGCTCAGAACAGGGTTTAGGATTTGTAGATAACTGGTCTCGTTTCTGGGCCAAACCCGGCTTGTGGAAAAGTGACGGGCTCCATCCGAGCTGGAGAGGTGCATTTCTATTGTCTAGGATTATTGAAGCTATTTTAGAGCAGACCTGACACTCACTCTCTTAGAAAGTGTGATAGGTCTGTTG
Source organism: Hypomesus transpacificus (assembly GCF_021917145.1). Classification (NCBI taxonomy): domain Eukaryota; kingdom Metazoa; phylum Chordata; class Actinopteri; order Osmeriformes; family Osmeridae; genus Hypomesus; species Hypomesus transpacificus. The sequence continues at coordinate 9,456,017 of NC_061082.1, forward strand.
ATAGTTATGTTGTGAGCTGTTGGGGGCCCGATAGCCTAGCTTGTAGTGTAGTCAGTGTGCTGATGTCGTTTTTACCATTGAGACGGTGTCGGCCCCCCGACCTTTTTCCAAATTCCGGCGTTCAATTATTAGGAATTACATCAATTTCATATGTATTCAGCCTTGCTCCCCGTTGCTCTTCCTACCAAGTTTTTTAATGACAGTGCCACCTTTGCAGAAGAATTATCTACGTCTATAGCTGCCAAAAACCCTTTCCGGAATGTTGGGCTGGGTTGATTAATGATCTGATGTCTGAATGCAGCCTGGACTTGATTGGACTCACCGAAACCTGGCTAAAACCTGATGAATATTCCCCCCTGAATGAAGCATCGTCTCCGGATTTTGCGTACTCACACATCCCTAGTGTATCAAAGAAAGGTGTTGCTATGATATATGAAGCTAGCTTCAACCTCAGCCTAAAATCTGTAAAAACCTTTAAATAATTTGCATGAAACCACCAACTATTTTAAAAAGGAATAATGCTACTACTCCTGCCCCCCCTTCCCTCATTTTGTATAGTTACTCTATACCGGTCCACCGGCCCGTAACATTCATGTGGATGACCAAAAATATCCTTTAAGTAAGGCTTTTACTGCTCTAATGTATTCCACAGGTCTCACTCAGGTGGTTTCCAAACCTACCCATCTTCACTCGCATACATTGAATTTAGTTCTCACACAGGGAATCAAGATTAGTGACGTCATTGTCCACCCCCACAATCCTATATTATCAGACCATTGCCTGGTTACTTTCAAAATGGACCTCTGCCAGAGACTTGGAGGCACTCAGAATATTTCTACCAGCCACTGCATAACCCCAAACACAGCACTGGAACTGGCTAGTTTTTTACCCGCTGCAAAAGAAGCACTCGACGTCCCAAATAAATCATCAAATAAATCATTAAATGCTAAAACGAGGGATCTGAATTTGGTTCTTCAGCTATCCCTAGACTCTGTTGCCCCACTCAAACCAAGGAAAAGAAAAGACAAGAAACTGGCTCCACGGTATGCAGAGGAAACCCGCACTCTCAAGAGGTCCACTAGAAAACTAGAACATAAGTGGCGTACCACTAAATTGGAGGTTTTCCGCCTGGCCTGGAAGGACAGCCAAATGGAGTACAAGCAAGTCCTCACCAGGTCCAGATCAGAATATTTCTCTAAATTGATTAGTAAGAACAAACACAAAGTTCCTATTTGATACTGTTGCAAAACTCACAAAGAAAAGTACACTCTTTGTTAGCTCAGATCTCTCTCCCAATGATTTCTTAGATTTCTTGTATATAACCAAAAAATATATGCAATAAGGGACAAACTACAGACTAGTCCTGGAGGAGTGGGCATCAACACTGAATGTTCCTCTATACCCAGCATGCTGCATGTTGAGGCTCTCACTCACTTTAACCCTATTTCTATGGAAGCATTCATCAAGCTGATAGATTCTTCGAAACCCACTTGCTGCCTTCTCGATCCCCTCCCTGCCAAACTTTGTAGGGAACTTCTCCCTATTAAAGGACCACCCATACTTAGTATTATTAATGAATCTAATTTAACTGGCCAAGTCCCCAACGATTTCAAACAAACTATTATTAAGTAGGGGTGGAACGAAACACTGAAGTCACGGTTCGCTTCATACCGCGGTTCAGACATCACGGTTCGGTACGAGTTCGGTACAACGGAGGGAAAAGCAAAACAAACCAGGTTCCTCTACGAGTGAATACGGCGCATTGAAGATGACATGTAAATTCAGTTTGCGTCAGTAATTTTTTGGGCCCTATTTGTGTGCGTATCTAATGGCTAGTTAAGCACTGTAGGGGGGGGGAAGTTTAATTTTTTGAAAACAAAAAATCTAATCCTACTTTGAACAGTTCACGCTACCTTGCACTCCTTGACTCATGAGACAGCAGTGTGCTGCTGATGTCATGAACATTACACAGTTGAGGACTTTGTTACGCAAGTTAACTGTGGTGGATTCAAATTATGTACTGTAGAACATTGGACATTTCTTCAGATATTGGACGTATACAGTATATGGTTATGTGGACTGAAAACAGAATGTACTGTAGTGAATGACGGGGTTAGTTAGGGGAGTGGTCAAGCACTGCGCTGATAATTGGGCAAATGGCTGCACCTGTGGAGGGGAGTGTCGACAGGGGTATAAATGGGGAGAAGGTCGGTAGGGGAGTGGTTTGTCTGGGAGCCGTTGTGGTGGACATTGCGAATCGTTAACACTGTACGTAATCAGGGGGTGGTGGTGTTCGCAGACCATTTAGGGCTGCCGACGTGAAGACAGCGAGGGGGGACAGGGCGAGGTTCCTGGCGGGTTAGGGTGACCTAGATAGCGGGGCTATAGGCATACCCTTGTCCACTCTCCTGCTGTTTTTGGAGCGGCCTCAAAGCGCAGACCCCAGGGGAGGGTCCCGAACCCCCGGAGAGCTGAGTATATGCTTCTAATCTCTATCCCTTGTTCGTTGTGTATGTAGCCGCACATAATTAGTTTTAGGTTGCGATTTTAAAGCAATAGAGCGGAGAACTAGAGTACCGCGGGAAGCAACTGAGCACCCGTACATTAGAGAGACCCCACCAGCGGTCCCGAGAACACGTGTGACGTTGTGGTGAAGTGTGGGTGTGATAGCACCGTGTGGCCAATGCTTGCTGTGCCCTAGGGGGATTTGAGCGTGGGTTTGTAGTGTTGAGACATGTTTGCCGTGCCCCGTAGGGGTGTTTATATAAGAGGGGCTGCCCAAGTGACAGACACCGGGGTTGGCCCGGTGGGGGGTTTCTAAGTGCGGGGGCTCTAACTAATGCCGGAAGATCGCCACCAATTAGCAATAAGGCATTACGAAATTTCGATAACCAGTGAAGCAAGGACCTCTCTATAGACTCAAACAATTTATAATTCTCATGTTTGGTGTTGTACCCATAAATGTTTACAGTAATAAATGTAGTGTCATTGTAACTTATTATAAGTCAAATAAAGTGCCCAGAGGGATCATAGTCTGCAAGTAGAGTTTTACCCCCAAAGGAGTTCTTCAGTCCTGTGACCCCAGCGGAACGCTCTGAGTCATGGGAAAACCAAGTGTCATTGCCCCATTGTGATTTCAAAAAATTGACATCGGAGGGAATTGAATGTGACTCTTGAAAAAAGCAGAAGTTTGTTTGTTGTTGTTGTTTGGCAAATAAAAACAAGGCCTTGCGTTTCAGATTGTTTCATAGCTCCCTAGCATTAAGAGAAACAATAAACAAAGACATTACAGTAAAAACTAAAAAGCTCAACAGCTAGAAACATTGAATCACTTGTGGGAACTGTGAACGTGAGCTATAGGGAACTGAGCTCTGCACATTCAACACCAGTTTTTGTGGAAAAAAGAGCTTATAGATAACTGGGTTTCGTAAACTAGACTTAAAAAAACAAGTTAACATAAATGACTTTTATGAACCAAACCAAAGTGGCTCTATGTAAAGCAGCACATACCTATTATGCCTCTTTAAATAGGCATATTGGAAAATAAATGCCTGAGTTTGTATCAGGAAAGTGTTCCTCTTGGGAATGTAAACAAAGTACCTGATCATTAAAACATTTAGAATAACAAAAATATCTGATATTTAACAGTGATCAGGTAACATCAAGTTACCTGATCATACATAGACGATAAGCTGCCATTATATAAGTAAGCAGGATGGGATTTCTAAGAAATGTTTATTTCTGAGCCATTGACAAAACCTTGACCGCCGACAAAGTGGGCGGCCTTGCCCTCCTCATGCTTTATTAATGAGTGGCCACAGCCTGCTCCTCCTTTCTATGTCCTCTGGGCAGAGATGTTCAGCAAAGCGGAGACCATGGCTCTGGAGGAATGCATTCCATATAGGATCTCTAGGTACAATCTGGCGGTGAAGAGGATAATGATGCTCATTATCCAGTTTGGGGTCATTCTGAAGTTTCTTCCTACCGAAGCAATGTACGGTATCAATGCAGTCTGCTACTTTAGCTTTGTTTTCGGGCATTAGTGCTTGGCAGATGCGGATAGCCTCGCTATGCACATCTTCGTTCGGTACCTCAGGGATTCCATAAAGTCTCAAGTTCCATCTTCTGGTGTATTGCTCCATATCAGTGACATGTTTATGGTAGTCATCGGTCTTCTGTTCCAACTTTTCCACCCTTTTTTCAATTAGGCCTACAGTAACTTTACCTTCAACTTCTTTAATTTCAGCACATGCAAATTCTACAGTTTTCTTTAAACCCTCAATCATCAGTGTTTGATCTTATCTCCTCAATGGCGTCTTTCTTGTTTGGTCTAGAGTTTATGAGCACAGAAAGGGTAGCCACAATGTCAGAATCTGTGGTCTGGTGCGTAGGTGCAGAAGTTTGGTGCGTTAATCAATAAAAAGCGTTGGTTCAAGCCGCCATCTTGGCCAATTCCCCCCTAGCTCCGAGACTCGTGCACGCCTGCAACTAGCTGGGGGGTGATTAAATGGCGAGCGGAAAGGGACATGGAGAACCTGCCTAAGGAGACTGTTGTGTGACATCTACTTCTGGATAAGTTGCATACGTTGTCGCATCTACTTGTGGATAACGTTGTCGCCATTCTTTTATGTATGTTTTTGAGTAAATGTATAGTTATTACGTTTTTGCCAGTTCATCATTTTGGAGCTTTCAGCACGGAGCAAAGGCAATGTCAGAAGATTACTTTAGTCTGTGATTCATTAGAACATTGTTGTCTAGCCCTTCAATCTCTCCGCAAAATGTAGGCTAATTATTTGGCAAAAGGATGCCACACACACATTACGTATCAGACAGAAGTTGTTCTATATGGGTAGCCCGTCATTAAAAACATTTTTATAGTCGGTTGACTGATCGCGTTGTCAAAGTCAGAGGAATAAACACGAACATGATAAACATTCAATTTTCTAGCCAGTAATCCTGGTAAAACATTTAGCCTAATGTTCTTTATTTATTGTCAGGACACGGTCCAAGTAGGCATACGTAAAAATGAAAGCTAATTTGTTTGGCAATTCTAGGCTATACTTGATATTACATGTTGATGTTCAGCCTATTCAATTTAACAACTTTCAGACGGACAAGACAGGTAGTGGATAATATCATAATATCTTTTTGAGAATATTTTCTTTTTTGTCACTTTCATTCTTTCCTTTGTGTAGCCAAAACACTGCTTGTTAAAGACTGAAAATAAATTAATATGTAGTCTACATGTTATTAACTTTGATCTTTTCCTATTTTTGATACTGCCTTACATTTTGTTTTAGAGGCGTAACCTCTGACCCTACAACCCTAGGCTACTGTGTCTGAGAGAGGTCTGTCCTTAACCACTGATCAGTTAACAATAATTAAAGATAATGATTATTTTATTACTTTTATACTGTTTGGAATGCTCTGAATATAATAAACAACGTTTGATCTATACCCTGCTATATTAAGCTTATGAGAACATAATCCTTTCCGTGGAGGACGTTGAAGACATCTTTCTATTCGGAACCATGATTACAGGCTTTCTGCTGATTGGATTGGGTGCTGGCCTGGTATATCGGAAAATTAAAGAAACGGCTGCAGCTGTCAAAAGCCCCGTAAGGCTGCCCGACATGATTGATGCGGTGGGCAGAGCTAGTGGCATTCAGACTGTGACTTACAACGCGTTGAACGCAATTTGGCTAACATCATGGAGAAGCTAGCGGCTCTGCAAAGGAAAGTGAAGCGACTCAAAGGCCATTATGATGAGTACACGTGGAATTGAAGGCGCCTACTCGACCAAACAACTACCCCAATCTTATCTGCTTTCGGCCCCGTAACCAGCTCAGGCCTTGGCCAAGGCCGTTACTGGAACAACAACTCCCCTGAAGAGCGCTGCAGTGAGACTCTGTAGTCTCTTCACTTCCCCCTCCCACAGACACCTGTGGATTGCGTCTCTGTCTTGGGTCATGACCAAGGATGTCTCCATGGCAATACTATCTGCGAACTGAGAATCTGATGCTGAAATGTAACCTTGTCTTCCTGTCCTGTCTAACCCCTTTTCATGTTTGTGTATTAGAAACTGCAAGTGGCAGGTCGGATCTAAGACGGATTCGAGAGACCGCAGAGTGCGGCTAGTTTGGTTTGTTATATGTGTTAGATCAACACTTGTATTATTGTTTTTGTTGATTTTATGTAAAGCACTTTGAGCTGCAATTCTTGTATGAAAAGTGCTATATAAATAAAATCTTACTTACTTACTTGTGAGTAAAACTGCCCATATTGTGATACTATTTAACTGCCCTGATTCCTGTATTCTTTGTCCAGTCTTCTGAGATACTCAACCTGAGTGTATTAGACACCTGCACTTTATAGATCTATAATAAATACGTTGATTTTGTCTTGAACTTGTACTTGGTGATTCACTTCATTGACTTGGCACTTTTACAGCAATTGTGTACCATCTAATACGTCTTCAGTATTAACCCTGTAAGTTTGTCTGCAGTTGTGAATTTAATGGTATAAAATCATGTGATAAACCTTAACATTATGGGCAATATCAATAGGCTAGTGACAAATACACTTTTGTATCATGTTATAACAGTCTGCTAGTTTCTGTTAGTGTAGCATCCACACAAAAAATGGAAACCTTCACTGATGCTCTGAAGATGTTTAATCTGCTGTCTTGCACTTCTACACCAGTGCTAAACAGAAAAGTGTAGTCAGAAGGCAACATTATAAATGAAAACTTCATTAGCAATAGGCTACGTTCATTTGTAACTTATTAGCACCACCAAGTTAGCAAACACATCAAACAAACTCACTACAATTATACTGCACTGTTGCCACATGTTGGGAAATAACTAAATACAAGCAATATAACAAATGTTATGAATGCAAACTTTACAAGCATGAAACACATTGTATTGTGGTCACCTAGACGATTCTAGGTTGGGGTTCAGTGAAAGCACAGCTTCTTCAGTAGGCTGTAATTGTTCAATCCTACTAGAGATTGCATACTGTTCACAGATGTGAATAGGACATTACCATTACCTGAATGACTTGTTGTTTGGGAGGTTATGCCTGTTTTGATGATGGCATAAACCATGTTAGATTGTTGGCTCTATGCGCATTGTTTGGTTCTCCTCTCCCTGTTGTTGGGGAAATAATATTCTAAGTTTTTAGCCAATATCAACATTTTAAACAGCACGGAAACAGGAGCAAAGTATGATGCAAAGTGTTTATTTGAATTCAGAATGACAGATTCTAACAAACGTGAGTAGACCCCGGAGTCTGACTGGAATTTTTTTCCGGACATTTCACTTATATATTTACTCTATCATTTTGTGATATTTTGCCATTGGTACGTTATTAGTTGGTCACAGATGCATAATGCATTTCTCACACCATTGGTCTCTTAGGCTGAATCCCAATACTCCCCCTTACCCCTTACCCCTAATTTACCTCTAGCCCTTGGCCCTCGAAAGTAAGGGGTAAGGGCTACATAGCCCTAGGAAATGGGACGCCACTTGGTTACAGGTACGTCGTCTAGCACGTATCAATATCTCCAAAGCAAGTAGTGTTTTGCACTGATATTACACGAAATTCGCTGCTAATGGAGTTTACTTAAAACTGTAGACATGCTAGTCAGAGAAATGCGGGACTGTTGTGCAATTCAACACTGTCGCATTAGCGTACCAAACTAACGATTTTTAGAAACGTTTCAATTAGGAAAATGGTTGCAAATATATATGTTCATGACTGTATATAACACAAAACAAGACTGTCATAATTTTTTTATCAATTTATCGGACTCTCTGGATGATTTGGTCGCCATTGTTGCCGGTCGCGCAGTTTTCACATAGCCCTAGGTTTCAAGTAAGCTCCCGATCTTACTTGGTTTTAAGGGGTGTATACCCTTTAGTCTTAGCCCTTCCCCTAGCTCCAAAAGAGTATTGGGACACTCTTTTGTGACAGATTAGTGAGCCAGGGCAGAAGGATAAACTTACTTTTTCTAGTCTCGCACACCAGATCGAATAAGGCATCAGTAAGGGGTTTCCTGAAATGGAAATAGTTGATGCAGTTATAAGGGCAATAGCACCAGGTATACAACTACGTAGCTATCTGGAGGGCAAAACCAACCTTACCTATCTTGAGGAGGATTCTCAGATCCCACTACCAAGAGAAAGGCGCAACAGAACTGTACAAGCAGCTCACATCAGAGGTTCAAAGTATTAAGGAAACTCCACAACATTTCCTGATACGTGCTTTAGACTTGAGGCAAAAGATCCTGTTTGCATCACAAGAAGCAGAATCGGGACTGAGATATGATCCTGTCCTTGTGCAAAGTATGTTTCTCCATACTGTCTTAACAGGCCTACAAAGTGACAGCATTAGGGGCGATCTCTAGCCGTACCTGCAACAAACAACAACAAGTGACGAGCTGCTCCTTGAGAAATTCAACATTGCCTGCGCCAATGAAACAGAAAATTACTGGCCCAACAGCGATTAACCACTGTGCAATCAGTCCAGTCTCCTGACACACCTGCCAATTAAAAAGGTAAAAACATGTATTCAGAATGTCCAATCAACATCCAGTCAGATGTGTTAAACGAACTAAAAGAAATGCGATCTGACATGGCCACATTGAAAAATCTAAGCGCTGAAGTTGCACAAATCAGAGAGTCAATTCAACAGCCTAACTCATCACAGCCACAGTATCTGACTGCACCTGTAATGCAGGAATGTGCCCCACCTTCTCAGTTTCAGTACCCCCCGCAAAGCTACTGGCCTCCCCAAGGACCGGGACGAAGAGGAGACACAGCACAATATCAGCAAATGTTTGCCCCACAGCGATATGATCCCATGCCAGGTCGTGTACACCGGAGAAAATGTAGAGGCTGCCAACGAAGTGGAAGTGAGTATTGCAACCATTGCTTCAGATGTGGTAGTACTGAACACTTTCTCGCTGGTTGCAGAGTGAGACTAACCACACAGAACAAGGACAGTCCTTTAAACGAAAGAGGGTTACCCCCACGGGACAGGGAGTAACCAACAACAGAGTAATGTCCCAACATTATTGCTCTCATTGTGGCATTGCTGAGGCAGGGCAAAGACTCAAACGATGTGCATCCTGTCAAAAAGACTTACTGATCAAAAATCTGTCAAGCTGAACACCAAAACACAAGAAACAATGTAACCAGCATTCTCACCAAAAGGCAGATGTCACCTGTACTAAGAAAGAAGACAGCCAATCTCGTCTTGTAGCTCTTGTAGGTAATAGATGCATTGTTGAGTGCTACATACAAGGCCATAAAACGTGTGCATTGTGGGATACAGGCTCTCAAGTCTGTATTGTTGATGAAAAATGGAGAAGGAGACATGGTCCAATAGAAAAAGTAAAAGATGTCTCTGAATTACTTGATGCATCTGATGATTTGAAAATTACAGCTGCTAATGGACAAAATATGCCTTACATAGGTTTTATTGAAGTCACTTTTGGACTAGCTGCATAAGGCGCTAACCCCAACGAACTTGTTGTCCCCATGTTAGTGATGAAAGGTGGAGGACTTTCGCAGCCCATCTTAGGCTACAATGTCATTGAACAAATAATACAAATCTGTACTGCAGAGTAACTGGATTGTGCAAAAAAAGAGCAGTTCCATGAGACATTAAAGGCAGCTTTTCCCACTCTCGAGAAAGGAAGTGTTCCAGCCTTCATAGATCTTGTAACTACTGAACAGCTGTGTGACTACATGGTGAGAACAACAAAAGGGAGAGTCACCGTGCCCAAGCACATCTCTGTCCAGATTGACTGAAAAGTATAAACATGGCCATTGAAGAAAGACACTACACTTCTCTTCGAGCCTGACCTAAACCCACAATGGACTGAAGGCCTCAAATTTTGTGAGACTGGTTATGATCAGAAGAGGTTCTTCACCTTACATTATTCTTGATGTGCAAAATCCCACTGATCACGATATTGAATTATCAGGAAAAACTGTTGTGGGCACAGTGCAGCAAATCCAAGCAGTTTATCCAGCCACCATTTTGGAGAAACCTGATCATTTCCCCCCACTCTCAGTGTGGCAAGTCAATGCAGATACCAAACAAGTTACTGAGAGCTCATGGGATCCACCAATCGACCTGAGCCATCTTACTGAACTAGAGAGAGAAGTGGTGCAAAATATGCTTTGAGAAGAGTGCTCCTGTTTTTTCAAGACAGACGATGACATCGGACAAATAGAGAACCTGAAATTGAGCATCTCATTGAAAGACATGGGACCAGTAGCACACACTTACCTGTCAGTACCGAAGCCCCTGTACAAAGAGATGTCACAATCTTATCGCGCAAGGTTGGGTAAAGAAATCCAACTCGCCTTATGCTTCACCAATTGTCTGTGTAAGAAAGAAATATGGAAGCCTACGTCTTTGCATCGATTACAGACAATTAAACAAGAAGACTCATCCTGATAGACAACCGATTCCTCGCGTGCAGGACATCCTTGACAGTCTTGGTGGCCACTCATGGTTTTCCTTATTAGACCAAGGAAAGGCCTACCATCAGGGTTTTATGGATGAAGACAGCAGGCCTTTGACTGCATTCGTGACTCCATGGGGCTTATACGAATGGATAAGAATTCCATTTGGGCTAATGAATGCACCAGCGGCCTTCCAACGCTGTGTGGAAGAGTGTCTGGAGGAAGTGCGAGACAACATCTGCGTCCCTTACCTGGATGACACGCTAGTGTACAGTCAATCATTCAACGACCATGTCAGTCACGTCAGAAAAGTGCTCCAGTTATTGAGGAAATACCGAATCAAATTCAAGCCCAGCAAATGTGAATTATTCAGACGTAAGGTCCGCTACCTGGGAAGGATTGTTTCGGCTGAAGGGAGTCAAGTTGACCCAACTGACACCATCGCTGTGAGAGCTTTAAAAGATAAGAGACCAAGCAACGTAGGAGAGCTACGAGCAATCATCAGCTTATTAAGCTATTACAGGCAGTACATACAAGACTTTTCACGGATAGCGGGGCCACTGTATGACTTGCTGAAAGGGACAACAGGGAACATCAATGTGCCACACAGCAGGACAAATGGGAGGCGTTTCACAGGAAAGGGGAAAGGAGTACCATCATACAAGTGGATCGAGTGGACTGAGAATCATCAACGCATTTTGGAGCGGCTGATAGACTGTCTGGTTGAGCCTCCAGTCCTCGGGTTTCCAGACTTTTCACAACCGTTCATCCTTCACACAGATGCCTCGAATCAAGGCCTCGGAGCAGTCTTATACCAGCAACAAGATGGCAAACTCCGTGTGATAGCCTACGGTTCCCGTGTGTTGACTGCTGCTGAGCGAAATTACCATCTCCACTCAGGAAAGTTGGAATTTCTTGCATTAAAATGGGCAATTACAGACAAATTTAGAGATTATCTGTACTACACACCAACTTTCACTGTGTGTGTTTACGGATAACAACCCACTTACGTACGTCCTGTCAAGTGCTAAACTCAACGCAACTGGATGTAGATGGGTAGCAGAGCTAGCAGACTTACATTTTACCATCAGGTATCGTCCTGGCAAAGATAATGTGGATGCCGATAGCCTGTCAAGAATGCCTGTTAACGTTGAGGGGATAATGGAACGGTGTGTAGAAGAGCTTACATCAGATGGCATAACAGCGACAACCCAAGCTGTGGAGATTCAAGACTCCAGTTCACCGTGGGTTTGTTCAGTGCTTACCTCTCTGCAATGTTCAACAGCTAATGCAGACACACAAACATTGTCAATTGCTGAGATCAAACAAGCACAACAAGAGGACAAAGACATTGCTCCAGTATTGCAGTGCAAATTGGAAGACAAAATACCATTGGGACAGGAATTTAAAACCCTCAGTGCCCTCGGTGCTTTGTCCAAACCGCAGGTTGATGGGTTGGATTTTGTTTTTGCAAGCCTACTGTTTGGACATTCGTTACATCAAAGGCTCTGAAAATGTTGTGGCAGATGCCTTGTCTCTCTGCTTTCCAAAAGCGTCTCTCTGGGAACCGGAGTTACTAGGTGGCGGGGTTGACTAAGGTTGGCGGTTCCAGGTGGGAACGTTTTTTTATGGGTGGGGGTGTGATGACCCTCCACTCCACTAAGTGTCTTCTCTCGTTATTGCTGGTTGTCTTTCAGGTGTCCTGTGGAGTGATGAGTCATCAGGCCTGATGAGCCACACCTGTGCCCGGTCTGAGGATATCCAAGCTGTGTCTACTACCGCGCACTTGTGCACTTCGAGCACTGACTTTCAGTGCTTAGGGCGCTTCACTCACAAAGCCAGAAGAATTCAGTGCGCTAAAAGTATCCGGATGGCGCACTGCAAACGGTCCAAAAAAACAGTGTACAACGATGGACACTACTCACCCTAAACGGGCACCATCTTGGCTGCGTAGCGGAAAAGGAGGAGCCCTTTCGGCAGCTTTTTCCACTTGAGTGGAGAAGCGTGTTCATTTTGGCAGGTTTTGCGGGTGTGGCGAGCAGATTTGCGTCCGTCACTTCCACCAAGTGTTTAACGTAAGTGTTCCATTTGAGACAGCACTTATCAGCGACGGAGTGCACTGAATATGTAAGTGCACTGTTTTGCAGGGCACTGTATTGCAGTGTACTTCATAAAGTGCGCGGTAGTAGACACAGCCCAAGACTACTCTTCCAGTTTGGGGGGAGGCCCTTTTCCGGTTGCAGACGGCTGTTTTTCACTTGGATATTGACTTTGGCTATTCGTTAACTTAGTGTGTTACGTCCCTCGCCCTACTGGTATGTGTGCTCTGTATTGTGTGCTTGTTTTTCCCTTCAGTTTCCCCCTCGTTTTCGTTGCCCGTCTGTGATTGGCTGCCTCTCCGTCACCAGTGCACCTCCGCCCATCCATCTCCGTCCAGGATTGGCTGCCGTCACCACTCCCCCGCCGCCAACGCACTACACTCCACCAATCACCTGTCTGTCCGTCCACATTTAAACCCGGTTCTGTGTAATGTTCAGCAGCCTCTAGCCCTGTGTGTTTTCTTGTCGGCCTTTGTATGTGTTTGTGCATTTTGCTCGCGGTCAGTGTTATCCGTTGTTTTCCTACCTGTTTGTTTGTCAAGTTATCGCCGGTACTTGGTATCGTGCTTTTCGTTGTTTTATTATTAGTTCAGTCGTACAGGGGCTTTGGAACAGGTAAGCTGCCCATGGGCCTACATCCCATCACGTAGCTAACCCTTGTTAAACACCTTAGGTAAGGAGCGGGTGCCACCCATGTCTGTTTTGTTAGAGTAGGGATGTCTTTTGTTAGGTAGAATAGGACTCTTTTGTTGATTACTTTCCTTTGGCACCGCTCGTAGTTCCACTGTACCCTGTCGGCTGTGTTTTCCCTTTTTGTGTTTTTGTGTTACGATTAAATCACTTGTTTACTTGCACCCCAGTGTGTCCTCGGTCCTTGTGTGTAGGCTCATTGGGTAGTGTTACGGCCTTCCCCCTAGATAGGTCCGTAACAGAGTTATAATAAATAACTGTCATTTTGGTCATCCCTCGTCCGTCTCCCTCATTTGTTGACAAAGCTCAGAGTCAGGCTGAGTCACACAAGTCATGTTGATAAGTAAGGGTCAAGATTCTGCTGTGATTGTAGTTGTTCTTAAAGAATTGTGAAGCATTGTTCTGTGGATTATTGATCTCCTGAGACGTTCTCCTCAGCTCTAGCTTGTCCTCCTCACTCTTGCTTTCTTTCTCTGGTTTACAATAATCATGGTAGAGTAGGTATAAGAGTTAACCTTCATTGATATCATTCATTTGCAATATGATAAAAATGATTTAACCTTCATTTGACCATTCTTGCTCTGATTTAACCCAAAAATCTAAATAGTCAAATAACTAATTCCATTGGTATTGGCATTATTTGGTTAATGTTAATACACTGTTCAGTTTCCCATCTTCCTTCAAACCATAGGGGAATTATTTTAGGTTGTTTGGCCAATATTGACCCACTACAATGTTGAAATAGATTTGCTGAAACACCAGTTTCTGGATGGTACATCATGTAAATTGTAGGAATCATATGAATCATGTAAATTGTAGGAACAATAGCCGATAGAAATAGGCTAGGCTACTCATTGTGATTTCTATTTGTAGGCAATGAAGAAGACCAAATACAATTTCAATTATTTGTATGTATTTCAGTGCCCAAAAGCATTTGGTCAATTCTGAGTGCATGTCCACGGCATGTAACACTAGCTACGAAGGCCCAAGGGCTGAGAATGTTGTTAAAATTAATTACAGATTGTGACGGGTAACAGTAACGCTAAATTAGGTATTCATCAGGGAATTAAAGCACATCAAATCGCAATCTTAAAATCGTCTCCCAGCGTATAACTAAGCAAATTAAATTTTATTCAGATCGCTCGGCTGAACCAGGAAATGATATGCCGTGTCTGCCAAAGCTATCGGGCTCTTAAAGTGGGAGGGGATCGGTTGAAACGCAGAGTTTGGCATGGAAAACCTGCTAGCGAGCAGGTTAGATTCACGAGTAAGTTACCATGGAAACTTACCAAAAATTTCGTTACCTCTCTTTCTGGAACGTGGAACTCGGATTATGCCTCTTTTCAGGGTTAAACAACTCAAAGTTTTCACTAAACCCGCTACCTGGAATACCCCCCTGGTCTTTCGTTTATTTCTTTTATTTTTTATTTGTATAGTATTGTTGTTATTGTCATATACCGTACTTGTGATGTTACTATTTAGCTCATAAAAAGAGGCTCGGAGCTAAGAAAAAGTTGAGCCCCTGTTCTGCGCAAGACCGGACGAGCCGGAACTGGAAAGATGGTGCTGTCCATTTCGCGCTCTCGCTTGCCTCACTGCGCCACTGAGCAGTTTTTATAGAAATGAATGGGGACGCCATTATGGAAGACAAAAATAGCTGTGTCTACTAATAGGCGACTTTAACAAAGGCAGTCTCACTCCAGAAATCCCCAAATACAGACAACTCATCAAATGCCCTACCAGAGAAGGGAACACTTTGGATCACTGCTACTTTACTATCAGTAAAGCATACCATGCGGTTCCCCGAGCAGCACTGGGTCACTCAGACCACGCCATGGTCCACCTGAATCCTGCATACAGGCAGAAGCTAAAGCACTGTAAGCCTGCAGTGAGGACATCGAAACAGTGGACCAGTGAGGCTATGGAGGATCTGCGGGCGTGCTTGGACTAAACTGACTGGGATAAATTCATGACTGCCTCCAATAGTCTGGATGAGCTCACGGAGGCTGTGACATCATACATCAGCTTCTGTGAGGACTGCTGGATACCAACATGCACCAGGGTGAGCTACAACAACGACAAACCCTGGTTTACAGCTAAAGTCAGAAGTCTGAGGCTAGACAAAGAGGCAGCGTTTAGGAGTGGGGACAAGGACAGGTTCAAGGAGTTGAAGAACAGGTTTAGCAAGGCGGTGAGAGAGGCTAAACGACTGTACTCAGAGAGGCTGAAGCGCCAGTTCTCTGCTAACGACTCTGCTTCTGTCTGGAGAGGGCTCAGGCAGGTCACCAACTACAAGCCCAGAGCCCCCCACTCCACTAACGACTCATCTGGCCAACGACCTGAACGAGTTCTACTGTCGTTTTGAAAGACAATTGGACTGCCGTGAACTATCCCTTCCCTCCCCCCCGCTCCCCACCAACTCAGTGACAACACTCTCCATTCCGGAGAGTGAAGTTAACAGACTTTTCAAGAGGCAGAACCCACGCAAAGCAGCTGGGCCAGACGCTGTCTCCCCTGCCACCCTCAAGAACTGTGCTGACCATGTGCCAGCCTGCCTCAAGTCCTCCAGCATCATCCCTGTGCCCAAAAAGCCCAGGCCAACTGGACATAATGACTACAGACCCATCGCCCTGACCTCTGTGGTAATGAAGTATTTTGAGCGCCTGGTGCTGGCTCACCTTAAATCCATCACAGACCCTCTACTGGACCCCCTGCAGTTTGCCTACAGAGCCAACAGGTCTTTGGACGGTGCAGTTAACATGGCCTTCCACTTCACTCTACAGTACCTGGACTCCCCAGCATCCTACGCCAGGATCCTGTTTGTGGACTTCAGCTCTGCCTTCAATACCATCATCCCAGTCCTGCTTCAGGACAAGCTCTCCCAGCTGAACGTGCCTGACTCCACCTGCAGATGGATCACAAACTTCCTGTCTGACAGGAAGCAGTGCGTTACCTGTATGGCAGTGCGTGCCAAGACAGTGGAGATGGTTGTGGACTTCAGGAAGAACACAGCCCCACTCACCCCCATCACCCTGTGTGACTCCCCAGTCAACACTGTGGAGTCCTTCCGCTTCCTGGGCACTATCCTCTCCCAGGACCTCAAGTGGGAACTGAACATCAGCTCCCTCACCAAAAAAGCACAACAAAGGATGTACTTCCTGCGGCAGCTGAAGAAATTCAACCTGCCAAAGACAATGATGGTGCACTTCTACACAGCCATCATTGAGTCCATCCTCACCTCCTCCATCATCATCTGGTACGCTGTTGCCACTGCCAAGAGCAGGCTGCAGCGTATCATCCACACTGCGGAGAAAGTGATGGGCTGCAATCTGCCTTCCCTCAAGGACCTGCACACCCCGAGGACCCTGAGGCGAGCGAAGAAGATTGTGGCTGACTCCTCCCACCCTGGACACTCCCTGTTTCAGTCACTCCCCTCCGGCAGAAAGCTGCGGTCCATCAGGACCAATACCTCACGCCACAAAAACAGTTTCTTCCCTTCCGCTGTTGGCCTCTTCAACAAGGCCAAGGGTCCACACTGACTCTAATGACTTAAAACACATTACATCACACAATTGTATCTTGCACATTTAATTTTTTTTATAATATTTGTATTTTTTGTATTTTTATATTGTAAGTCGTAACTTATATAAAATGTTATTTTATGACAACTTAGATTAGATTTTATTGTACATTTTATTTCATTCTAATTCCACTTAGGGTACATAAACTAGCAGTACTATGTAACCTTAGTATAGATAGTCCACATATTTAAATTTTAGGTTCCTATATGTTTATTGAATGCACCTTCCTGCCAAAGTAAATTCCTTGTCTGTGCAAACTTTCATGGCGAATAAATCCCATTCTGATTCTGATTCTGACACATTACTGAATCAGGGGTGACTAAATGCTCACTAAACAGCTGCTCAGGGTTGGGACAGTATTGATTAGTAGTACTGTCAGTCAAGAACTCAAGTTATGAAAATCTAATGTGTTCATTCAGGATACAACATGAAGCTCTCTCAGCTCTTACTTGTGTGTGTGTATATGTGTATAAATTACAGAGCACTAAGCAGTGTAAAACAATGAGCTTGAAGTCAGGTTGCAGTGAATCTGTGACTCCTCTGAGTCCTCACTTTTGGATACAAATCCCCCTGTCCATGAAATATGGCTACAAAAGGGACAGTGGACAAAAGGAATGCTGGGGTGGCCGAATGCAATGCACTTTTGGGGTATTTTGCCCAGTTCTAGTTGTTTTCAATCAGCTTTGTCTGAAGGCTTGACAGGTCTGGAATAACTGCAGGGACATGTCAGAGCAATCTTCGACTTTTGATCTCTCCAACTTGATCCAAGACCTCTTTTTATGTGGATTTCCTTACATGGTTCAGGTTAACAGCAACCATTGAGATAAAGTTGTCTCATTTACGTCTGCTACCCGAGGGGAACATAGACCCTGCTATAATGACATCCATGGCCATGATAATTTACAACCTTTATTTACCTACAAGACAGAAAATGGCAGGAATTTAGTCATTAATCCGAGTTGGCACAGGTGGTTTGTCAGGTAAATGGTGTCTCACAAATCAAAGTAAATAGAAGATTGTTTTCTCTAATGTCAGCAAAAACCATTTGGCAGTATTCTTAGTGGGCCTTGTTAGTCAACGGTTAGGAAAGCCTCTAAATTGCAATGCCAGTCTTCATATCAGCTGTTTGTGTGTAAACCATTTCTCAGGCTCTAACTTGTCTTTGTGTCTTTCCATTCACAGACCACAATGAAGTCTGAAAATGGTGGATAAGCATATGAAGACTGCAGATGGAGGGTCTGTGAAGGCATTTATCTGAATTACATGGAATATTCTCCTGACAAGTTCATTGAATGGGACTATCTGTAATAAACAAACCTGTTTAGTTTGCCACCAATTCCCTCCTCCCTCGCTTCCCCCTTCTCATCTTCCTCCTCTTTCTTCCCTTTCTCCACCCCTTCTTCCTCTTTGTATTTGTACTCCTCTCTAATAATTGGTTACAGTTTTACTGAGATCGCTCTGTCCTGGGGTATTGGGTACAAATTGACAGAGCTGTCCTCATCGCCTCTATCTTAATCTGGATCTGGAGGATACAGACCCAGCCTTCTGGCAGCCAATTTAGCTCTGAGTGTGTGTGTGTTCTTCAAGCCTCCCAAAATGAGATTCTGTGTCCAGAGAAACATATCTCTCTGATTCTCCTGGTTCAATTGAAGCACAAACCACAGATAAAAGCCTGGTCAGTCTTCTGGGCATAACAATAACCTTTCTGCATGTGTGTGTTTGTGTGCACTCACTGTCTCTGTGTGTGTGCACACATGGGTGTGATCTCGCTCCAGTATTTTTTAGATATTCTCAAAGGTTTGTAAGGACCATTCATTACCTTCCTTTGTAAGGGTCAGTCTCGATGAATAACCCTCTGTCTGGGAGGGCTCTGGCTGCTCTGTGTGTGAGAGGTGACTGCCAGCCTCTCAGAGCTGTCTTATCTATCTTCAGTCATCTCTGCTGATTGCTTGTTTTTCCCTTTTCAACGGGAAGTCTTCATGTCAGAGCTATTTGATTTTGGACAGCTCAGCTGCCAGTGTTTTCCCCATGATCATCACTGGGGTCAGGGGAGAACCACTCTGAGAATCACAGGAGGGCAGAGGGGGCCCTCTCTGTAGCCTACACCCCTCCATGTTTTAAGCCAACCATAGCTCAGCGGTCTGGGTGGTAGAGGAACTGAACCAGATCTTCCCCCATACACATAGAGGGAAAGATACATATTCTAGAACAGAGGTCAAAAGCTATTTCTGGAGACATGCTTCCCTGTAGGTTTTTGCTCCAACCCCAGTTGTATCAGATTCCACACTCAACTACCTCATAATTACAATCAAGTATGCAATCTAAAGTTGGAGGGAAAACCTACCCAGGAGGGTAGCTCTTCAATAGCAGGGTTGTAGAGACCCTATTAAAAATGACAAATTTCACTATCTAAAAAGAGTGCTACTCTTTCCACACAACTCTGCTCACCTCCTCCATATTCTCTGCTACCATCAAACACTATGCCATTGAAGAGCCAGAGGCACTCAACCTTGAGGCAATAAGTGGATCAATAAAACATGTTGACATTTCCATGTCCACTCAAACGATTTATTCAAAAGTCCACAGAGCTTCCTTGTTAGTGTTGTTGTGTCTTTTCCCTCAACGCCCGATCCGTACTTATGACTGCCATTAACCCTCACCACTGTGTGTGTGAGAGTGAGTGTGTCTGTGTGTGCATTCTTGTCTTCCTAACATATGGAAAATCAACACTGCTGAGAATCTATCAGAGACTACCTGTATGCATTGATCCATATTAGTAGCCAGTGCCTTGATTGTAATGATCTGTCATTTTTGCAAATGGCTGCCATTTGTAAAGGCTGTTCCAGATTGATCAATGTTGTATACAGATTTAGCAGGTAGAGGTCTGAAATTATCCTCAATAAATCATTCACCACTGCTGTTGCCTCAGATTCCCTGATAAATATACCGCCGCCACGGCCCTCCTGTCAGATAGGAAGAAATGCTGCTTCCCCGCCTGCCCTGCAAAAATCTTATAATTAATCTGGACAAGTTCCAGCTATCCGTGAGTCCCTCGCCAACCCATCCATCTCGATGGGAGAGTGACGGATAAGGAGTGGTGACATAGACTGACTTCTCACCAAGTGGAGGGCAAACAGGCTCTGAGGATGGCTCACCCCATTCACATCCTGTCTGACTTCATGCCAGTGTGTTGGGTGTGAATCTGTGGGCCTGTGTCGGAGGAACCGCTGTAATGGTGTCCTCATACCTGGGGGATGAATATGTTATGGATGTAAAGACTAGAATGCTGGCCAGAAACCCCTCTACTCTTTCTTGCTTTGGAATGCATACTGTACCTACCTACATACAGGTAAGTACTACCTATCTGTAGGTGGTGAGTTAAAAATAATCATTTTTCCGTGAGAGTCTGTGAGGCAAACCATAATAGCAAACTGTGTTGTTGTAATGTCTATCTTGCCTGGCAACCCAGAGTTTAAGGGAAGATGTGAAAGCACCCACATGAAAGAAGCTCAGGCTAGGATAGGCAAGCGCCAGTTCTCTGCGCTTGCCTATCCTAGGTAAACATCTGCTCTTTTTTCCCCCACTGCAGCATTCTTTAATTAGAATGTAGGCTACGTGTGCTTGGAGGGATGTGTCAAAACAGTTTCAAATGCCAGGAAAATACATATTTCTTACCTTAGCACATAATAAAAGTAATTTTGTTCATAGCAAGGCAGAAAAGTCAATGTAGTTAGCAGTTTTATATCAGAACTGTTGTCAGCGTTGTTTAGTGCTCAGGTAAAACAGCTGTCCGCATGTGCTTGGTCTAAGCTCTGAGCCAATCAAACAAATGTTGGCAAGCATCCTGGAGGTGTTATGGGAACTACGTTACCACAAATATCTGCCTTATTAGATTGACACTAGTGCACAGTGCCCGTAATGCAGTCGGGGATTAAGAAGCCAGTGAAACAAATACAGATTACTAGATAGTGCACAGTGCCCGGGATAAAATTGGTGTCACACACACACAGAATTCTGGAATTATAGATAGGGCACAGTGCCCACGTTGATGATAGTGATGACAGTTCTTCTCAGTGGCTTTGGTACTTAAATTTCTCAGATCACAATTGAAATTCTCTGTCATCTCTGGAGTTCTTGTTCGACATCCGCATCATCTATTCTGTCACGTAGAAGCAATTTCTGATGATCTCTCTAATTATGCCAAGAGTCTACAAAGCATACCTACAAAGCATGCAGCGCGTGTGGAGGGCATCACAACAAAACATCTGAATGCCCAGCAAAGGGAAAACTGTGCCATAAACTCAAACACTTTGCGAGAGTATGTAAATCAAAAACTCACTCTTTAAGTAAAACAGAGCACCGAGGTGTACACATGTTGGAAAAATTGAAGATGTAACTGTTATCCTGTATAAGAATGATTCTGTGTTCAGCATTCCTTTTGTGTAGAGAGAAGCCTACCCCCAAAACTGAACTTTGGGTAACACAAGGCATATGTAAACAAGGTGACCTGGGCTGACCACTCTCTCTTACTGGAGAGAACATAAAAGATGTCTGACCTTATCTGTGTTGGGTGAATCATATAGTCAAGCTTACAGGGGTTAAAGTGGAACTGAACTGTACGGTGGCCCTGAAGTGCAAATGACACCCCCTAATATGAGTACGTCCCCCAAATGAAAACACTCCCCCCAAATACGAGTCAACTCCCACCAAATAGGATGACTTGCTCACCTCCCCCCAATACGAAGACACGCTCCCCCAAATGGGAAACAACATTACATTAACTCAAAAACACTTTTTGCATCTTTTTTTTTGCTGCTCAGAACTGCTTTTTTTTCAGAGCTCCTATCAAATTGGGAGCCTATCAATTCGACGTGTGAGCGTATTCTTATGTTTTCTGATTGATAAGTAGTGTAGTGTAGAATGAAATATGATGTCTTCTCATTTCCCCTGCAAGAGGCATCCTCATAGCTGAATCAACGAATACATTCCTCACACCTGTCATTCGTAACTCCGACACTCTTTCCACATTCAAGACCCATCTAAAAACCCATCTTTTCAAACTGTCATATTCCATATAATTCATTGTCTATCACACATCTCACCACCCCTGTGTAAATTGTTTTAATGTGTCTTGTTCTTCTTTTTTATCATTGTTGATTTTGTTTTTTTAACTATGCCCTGTAAGGTGACCTTGGGTGCTTTGAAAGGCGCCCTCAAATAAAATGAATTATTATTATTATTATTTGGCTGACCGGTGTAAAAATTGACCTAATCTCTATGATTTAAATGTCCTTATAAGTTTTCCCTTCTCGTGATATTTTCAGGCATTTAACCTACTCATATTGCATTCATTCATGAGTAAAGAACCCCCTTTGAAAATTATTCTACGACGTTACCGGCAGTAGAAGATGGAATCGCGATTCAAACAGTACCATCTGCTAACTGAAAATATGCCCCCAAAAACGTAAATAAGCTTGACATTTATTTAGTGGAAAATAGCTCATTCATAAAAAGCTCACTGGTAGCGATCATTGTCAGTAATAGCGCAAAATGCGATATATCCCTGTGTGCATGGACGGATTAAGAAACCATGGGCCCCTAGGCCTGGATGTGTCAAGGGCCCCCCCTTCACCGCAAAAAAAACTAACATTTCTCTTTGCAAAACAATTTCTTTTTTTTGTCAGGAATAATATTGATATTGTTGTTTAAAAACACAAAAGTACTTGAGTAATCAACAAAATAAACAACGTTTATATTACAAAAATATTTGATAGTTGTAACCATAGACTACAGCAGTGTTTCCCACAGATTAGAAATCTAGTTGTGGCGGGGAGGGGGTGGTGGTTGTCTAAATGATTCACACCTTCACAAAATTAACAACAACTAATATATCATTTCTGCATTATGCATGTAGCCACGCTAGTGCTAAACAACTATTTAACTGGTCGGCTCCAGGACGCCGGGTAAGTAACTAGCTCCTGAGACTTCTCACCAAAAGAACGAAGGGGAACCTTCGAGTAAGGTACCTAGCGAAAAGTAGCCTCAACTTTCCTCGACTTTTAGCTACGGCACTAATGCTGAAAGCTCGCTGATATAGCTGTCGGTCTTACTAGAACGGCGTATGTATGCATTGTTGCTAACGTGTGCTGACGTTGTGACTGTGCATATGTGAGAAAGACGCATGAGTGACAGAGAGACGGAGGGAGGGCAGGGGAAAGGAAATGCAGCTGAACGATTACGCTGCGTGTTTTAACCTAAATAGCGATAAAAACATTTTTTCACGAAACGCAATATGTGGCGGCCGGTGTTGATTCTGTGGCGCACCGCCACAAATTAGTCTATGTGTGGGAAACACTGCTACAGTGTACATTTGTAGCCCACACAACCCTCTCTCTTTCTTGAAAAATTACCATCATAGGCTTAACAATATTATATCTTCAATAAATAGTGTGTTGGGGGTGCTTAGACACAGCTCTAATGCTATTGTTTTGCACTTCCCCTCTAAAGTCCTATAGATAAACTGAGGGGATAAACACTCACTTGAAAGGTATCATGAAGGTTTCTTTCTTGTGACATCTTCAAAGTGAATGTTTAGGCTATTTTTTATTTTAATCGGTAGGACCTTTGGGGCCCTGTTAAAGACATTAATGACTTAAGGCTAGCATATACCGGCTACGGCGCATATCATCATATCAATACCCTAGTACATCAAGTTAATAACAGCGACGATACGCCGAGGCTCTGGGTTATGGCTCTGCATTCAACACCATCATCCCCTCCAGACTGGTCTCCAAGCTTGTGGACCTGGGACTGAGCACCTCCCTCTGCAAGTGGATCTTCCACTTCCTGACGGGGAGGCCACAGGTGGTGAGAATCGGTGACCGCACCTCATCCGTTCTGATCACCAACACAGGCACCCCCCAGGGCTGTGTGCTCAGCCCTCTCCTGTTCTCCTTGTTCACCCACAACTGTGTGGCAACGCACAGCTCCAACCTCCTTGTCAAGTTTGCTGACGACACAACCATCGTGGGCCTCATCTCCGACAGTGACGAGTCAGCCTACAGAGAGGAGGTTGACACCCTGACATCATGGTGTCAGGACAATAACCTCTCTCTTAACATCAGCAAGACCAAGGAGATGATTGTGGACTATAGGAGGCGGCAGGAGGAGGAGCATGCACCCCTACTCATCAATGGATCGGAAGTGGAGAAGGTCAGCTGCTTCAAGTTCCTCGGGGTGAACATCAGCAATGACCTCACCTGGTCTGTTCACACGGACAAAGTGGTCAAAGCGGCCCGTAAGCGCTTCTTCTTCCTGAGGAGACTGAAGAAGTTTGGTATGTCACTAACTTTTACAGATGCACTATAGAGAGCATTCTGACTGGTTGTATTACAGTGTGGTATGGGAGCTGCACAGACAGGGACCGCAAGGCCCTACGAAATGTGGTCCGTTCTGCTGAGTTCATCATTGGCAGGAAGCTCCCAGCCCTACAGGACACCTACCACACACGTTGCCTAAGGAAAGCAGGCAGGATTCTAAGAGACTGTTCCCACCCATCCTTCAGTCTCTTTACCCCGTTGCCTTCTGGCAGGCGTTACCGCAGCATCCGGTCGCGCACACGCAGACTGGACAACAGTTTCTACCCAAGGGCCATCAGGCTTCTGAAGGGACACTGATTTGGACATTGTTTTTCTGCACCCTAGTCACTTATACACTGTCACTTTCAGCTACTGGTTGCTCTATCAGTAACTTGCACTACTGTACCTCACCAACAGGCTCCTGTATGGTCATTGACATTGCACTATTGTACTGTACTCCACTTCGGTTAGAATAGGTTATAGGGTTGGAACAGGTTTCTTGTGCATTTAGGGTTAGTATAGTGTACTATCTATTGTTATCTGTAATTTAGGAAGTTTTAGTATTAGGGTTGGTATAGTCGATATTTATTGCTATCTGTATATGTAGGAAGTTTCACTTTTTTAAGCTCAGCATTGATGTAAATTGTGTTCCGTGTACTTATATGTTATGTTATGCCAGGTGCTTGCGTTGTCTTGTCTTAAGAATTTCAGTGCCCAGTCTAACCTTGTGTTGTTCTGTGTACCTGACAACAAAAGACTTGAACTTGAATTTATGGGCCCCCTGAGCTCATGGGCCCCTGGGCCTGGGCCCGGTAGGCCGTTGGTTAATCCATCCCTGCCTGTGTGGAGAAGCTGCCCCGGTAAATTTTACTACAGTACAGTACTAGACTACTGCTGTGTTCCTCTTGGTAGCGATTGCGTTGGTTGAATTTTATTTCACGTTCCGTTGTACGTATTAGGCTGAAATAAATTATTTTCATGAACAGATTGACAAAGTTTAGGCTGTGGCAATGAAGTTCAGGTTAGTAGTCGGATAGTTTCACCTATTGAAAGACTTGATTTTAGTAAGGGGAGGGCCGAACATGTTCTGTCGCCGTTTGACTTCCTAAACAGTGTATATGTTTTTGTAGTGTGTCTCGCGTAGGCTACAGCATTGCAGTGAGCAACACTGGTTTGAAACCACAGGTAATAATTTCACCAACAAATCGTTTACTTGTAATGTAATGTCATAATAAAGCCTACAACAAAAATGTATTTGTGAGGAATGTTTATTTTAACGATTGAAAACAGATGCATCATAGACCACTGTAGTATGTGCTGCCCGGGCCACAGAGGCTAATGTCATGATGTTAATGCTTCAGTGAAATAGTACAGCGGTTCTCAAAGTGGGGGGTCGCGATCCCCAAAGGGTTTCGGGGGGTCGTTAAAAATGTTCGGAGGTGAGATGATTCCTAGCCTGGCTCTGCCCTCCTACGTACTTCCGCTCAAATTGGATTTTGCTTCTATACTAGGTCTGGGAGTTTGACTTTGAAGTCGGTTTTCAGAAACACATTTTTTGTAGGTCCAATCAGCGAACAGAGGGAGTGGCTGAGAACGATGACGTTAATGTCGTGCACTAGTTTGAGTAGTTCAGTAATGGCGGCGGAGAAAGATGTGTAACGGCAGACTCGTGAAGGGTTACCGTTGCATAATGAGGGACACGACACAAGGTAGCTTCAAATCAAATGATAAGTATTTATTTACCAACAACAGCGATAAGCAACAAGATAGGGGTATGAAAAAGGTAATGTTCGATGTTGTGCATGAGTGGGTGAATGAATGCATCAATATGTTTAGGATACCAAGGTCAAAGTGTGAGTGTGAGGGAGAATATCAAACCATAGCGCCTAAGGAGAGAGAGAGAGTGAGAGAAAGAAAGAACCCTTTTATAGCCCCACCCTAAATACAGGTGTAGACAATAAAGCACTTTAGGCTCAGGCTCCGCCTACCCGTGCACTGGCAGGGTGAAGCCTGAAGGGGCACAGGTGGGCGTCACACCTCCCTCCCCAAGAGGTTCGCTGCAAGTGAACCTCAAACAAATAAACCAAAACCCAAGAAAGACCTCAAAAACAGGTCTTAGGCTCTGGACAACGCATCTGTAACAATGTTGTCCTTGCCTCCGTTCAAACAGTGAATTATTTAACCCACCCCTCGTTTGATTGTCTTTCTATGAGTGAACTTTCCCACCCCCTTTTCTATTATCATTCTGGATGAGCATGGATAGAGTAGGACAAACACACGCACACAATCTGCTAGTAGCAAATCATCCAGTTTCTTTACAAGAAGAACCTTTGGAATACCAGAAGCTGACAAGAAGGTGGTAAGAGCTTTCAACACAGACTTAGTCGTGATGGACCTAAGTGGATATGCTACAGGATAGTGCGTAGATTGACACATCACTGTTAACGGATACAAATGTCCAGCCTTAGAGGGAGGCAATGGACCCACACAATCCACTATGAGGTATTCAAAAGGACTGGACACCGCAGGAATGGGCTGCAATGGCGCGACAGGAATCTGTTGGTTAGGTTTGCCGGTCAACTGGCACACATGACATGTTTTCAGATAGGAGGAAACATCTCTCCTTAGCCCAGGCCAACAAAACCGACGCACAATCCTGTTGTATGTCTTCCGCACCCCAGTGTGTCCCGCCACTTCGTTGTGAGCTAGATCTAGCACCGCTTTCCTGAACAAGGAACTACTACCTGTACAAAAGAACTGGTAAAAGTCTCTTTCTGGAACACATACCTTCTACACAATAAGCCCTCTTGCACAAAGTAGGAGGACTTATTCTCAGGTTTCTCTTGAGATGCTAAAACAAACAAAGGTTTAAGTGAAGAGTCAACCAATTGCTCCTTAATCAGTTCCTCACGTGAAACCTTAAGTCAGGTAAAGAACAGCGCTCAAGCTCATCTGAACTCAGAATTGTAACTTCTAGATCACCATCAATCACTCCCAAAGGAGGGGCTACTTTCACAGAATTACTCTCACCATCTGAGCCATCACCACCTCCAGTGGAGTCATCCAAGTCAGTGTTGGTAGTCTCTAGCTCTCCTACAGGTGATTGTGAGGAACCACTACCTGAAACATTAGGCTTCGTAAGGAAAGTGTTGTTTAGAGACACCAAATCAGAACCAAGGCCACGTTTTACCATGGCACGAGTGACAACACAGCTAGGAAACACATCAGGATGCCGCTGTGCGCACTGATCAGGCTTTGGTGGTACCTCAGGCACTGCATCAGAGACAACAGGTGGCGAGACGGCCTCGGTGTTACCCCAAACCTTCCCCCCAGCTAAATCATTGCCCAAGAAAGGAAATACCTGGTATAGGGAGACATTGGC
Source organism: Hypomesus transpacificus (assembly GCF_021917145.1). Taxonomy (NCBI): domain Eukaryota; kingdom Metazoa; phylum Chordata; class Actinopteri; order Osmeriformes; family Osmeridae; genus Hypomesus; species Hypomesus transpacificus. Next base: position 9,483,608 of record NC_061082.1, read on the forward strand.
GGACTCCCACCACCACATCACCATTGACCAGCTTCGAAGAGAGACAAACTCGATGCAACGGCACCTGTACAGGAGTCATTTCAAAACCCCTGACTAGGACATGTGTTCCGGTGGAGGTGTCGTCCGACAAAGGCAAAACACCACACAGCATAAAAGACTGAGCTGCCCGAGTATCTCTTAGTATGCGTACCGGCACACTACCATGCCCATCAGGCAAAGACAGAGCCTTTGGTGACAAAGGGAGTGTACTCTGCATCAACCTCACATTCAACTCCCTTAGAAGCAATCACAGGTCCAACACTCAAGGTATTATTTACAGACGGGGGGCTTCCACAGGAAGCCACTAGTCCAAAACCCTTGGACTTCCCTTTATCCTTCTCTCTTCTCCTACGAAGTTCTGCACAGTCATACTTCATGTGGCCCACCTTCTTGCAATAGTTGCAAATTACTTCGGCATTGCTATAAGGAGGACGGCTAGCATCAGCAGGGGGAGATGAGCGCGGAGCATCATTTCCACCTCCACTCTGTTGCTGACTGGTAAGAGGGGGTCGTGTTTTGCTCTGATGGCTTACCCAGCCGCTACCAGGTACACGCTTATGTGTAAGCACGAACTTATCGGCAAGAACAGCAGCCACGTTCAACGTTTGCACCTCCTGCTCAGACAGATGGACAGCCACAGCCTCAGGGAGACAATTCATGAAATCCTCTATGAGGACAAGTTGTCGTAGGTCTTCCCTGGACTCTGCTTTCTGTGAACAGCACCACCTATCGAACAGACGCTCTTTCTCACATACAAATTCAACAAAGGTTAGATGTTCTGACTTCCTGGTCTTCCTAAACTTTTGGCGATAAGCCTCAGGGACAAGCTCATAAGCTTGAAGGATGGCCGTTTTCAAATCCCCATACCTCATGGCTTGTTCCAAACCTAAAGCAGAAAACACTTCCTGCGCCTTCCCTGTAAAAATGCATTGAAGCAACAAAGGCCACACATCCTCGGGCCAATTAAGAGTGGTCGCCACTCTCTCAAAGTGAGAAAAGTATTTCTCTACATCCTTTTCTATGAAGGGTGGAACAAGGCGAATATTTTTACTGATATCAAACCCGAGTTGTTGATGGGCAAAAGGAGGGGGCTGAGATGGCAGTAGTTTCAGTTCAAGGTCAAGCTTCTTCAACGTCAAAGCATGCTCTCGCTCCTTCTCACGCTTGTGCATCTCCATACGCTTCAGCTCAAGCTCATGTTCGAGTTTGCGAACCTCTAAAGCCCTTTTCGAGTCAATCTCTCTCTTTAAGAGCCCTAGCCTCTCTCTCAGCCTCCAGTTTCACATACTGTAAGTGGTCTGAGTCTGTGTCAGCCTCTGACTCCAACACTCCTGTAAGGATAAGCTGGCCTTTTACAGCCTTAAGCAATGTTTCTTTCTTGGTTTTCTCTGCAGGAGTTAAAGCCAGTTGGTAATGCTCAGCCACCGCACAGAGCTGCACAACCCTCCTTCAGACGGCTTGGCAATAAAGTCTTCTTCTGGGGTTGCCATCCTAGCTCACAAACCAGTACAACCCTATATACACACTCCAAGCGGCCACAAGCAACTACAAAAACGACCTCACGATATGAGGCACAAAGAAAATACGCAAGGCAGTGCACCACACAAATGAACTGGTAACTAATAACCAGAACCAAGTAGACAAATCTACAAACAGATAATTATAATAATTATCTACCAATCAGCTTAGCTAAACACCAAGGACGTTTTAAAGTCCAAACAAGCAACAAGTACAGGAGTACAACAACAAGTATAAGTATTCACTAGCCAAATTCACTGCTTCAGAACGTTACTGAGTACAAACAAGCCAAAGGAGACACCTCCAAACAAAGCGTCTTAGCTACAAGGCCACCAACCTGCGCTGTAAACGCAGACAGCAGAAAACCAATTTACAGAACACTAACAAGAGAAAACTCACCACATCCACAAGCACGAAGCAAAAGACTCCCATGCATCCAGGTGGAATCGTCCATTGATTGCCGTCACTTATTCCTACTGAAGATGTGTGTTTAATAAGGCAGTCCACTGGCTTCCTACATACCTGACCAAATAAGCTAACTGTCCTGGCTAGCTCTTCTGAGGCGTGCCGGCCTTGAGGCGACTAGATAATGCTTAACTCGCTACAGACTAGCTGTACGAAGCGTGCCCCTGACAGAAGTGATTCAACTTCAGACCAGGATTGTCTCAAAAATAACAAACCAAAACAACAAAGAGAACAACAACCAGTGCTCCGAAGGAAAGGCTAGGCCCAGCTGGAGCACTCTTTCTTAGCCAGAGACTGCACAAGATTTAACAATAGCCAATGCAAAACGTGGGACGTTCTCACCTGAACACACGAACAGCCCAAGATCCGGATATTATGACAGGAATCCCGGACGAGCCCCCAAATTATGTAACGGCAGACTCGTGAAGGGTTACCGTTGCATAATGAGGGACATGACACAAGGTAGCTTCAAGTCAAATGATAAGTATTTATTTACCAACAACAGCGATAAGCAACAAGATAGGGGTATGAAAAAGGTAATGTTCGATGTCGTGCATGAGTGGGTGAATGAATGCATCAATATGTTTAGGGTACCAAGGTCAAAGTGTGAGTGTGAGGGAGAATATCAAACCATAGCGCCTAAGGAGAGAGAGAGTGAGAGAAAGAAAGAACCCTTTTATAGCCCCACCCTAAATACAGGTGTAGACAATAAAGCACTTTAGGCTCAGGCTCCGCCTACCCGTGCACTGGCAGGGTGAAGCCTGAAGGGGCACAGGTGGGCGTCACAGATGCGAGCGAAGCTATTCTGCGGTTGTGGCAACGCTGCCGAATATCCATAAGTTAAAGCCGGAGCAAGAACATTCCTTGCTGAGTTTTGTTGGTGGCCATGATGTTGTGCCCCTCCTCCCCAGGGCCACAACATCGGGAAAAGTTTGATTTTCCAGCTACGGCAGCTAGCGCCGTTACAGTAGTGGTGAAGGAGTTGGCTAAGGCGAACGTTTGCGATTGGTTATGGCCAGTGTTAGGTAAGTTACTTCAAAAAAGAAATGTATTACTAATTACTTCATCAATAATGTAGTTAAATTACTTTTGTAATTACTCTGTCTGAAAAGTAATTTAATTACTCAATAAGTAATGTAATGCATTACTTCTTACAATCCCTAAAAACCTTGACTGGATAGACAACAGAAAGGAAAGTCTTTCAATAATTAAATACAAGTCAAACTTGGAACAGTTTAGCTTTTTAAAACATAGCCTACTAATACTTAACATTTTTGTAACACGTGTAACCTGTAACCAAATGTAACCTTCTTTCATCTTTAGTTACCAAACAATATGTGCATAAAAGCTTAACTTTAAGTTAAACATGACATCACAGGATTCTACAGTACGCAGCAGTAGCATCAGAGAATGTCTAATAAAGAGAGAACTCCCACTCTAGGGAAACTTCCGGGTTCTGAACTGGTTGCAGTTCCACTGAAATTCCATATGAGGGCGCTAACGGTCGAGTGCAGAATGAATGGAGGTCTATGGAGCTATACCCCTCAAAATCCACTTTTCTCAGGATATAATTTTTTGTCTAGTTATTTGAATTCTGAAATCGAAACGGGAGGCAAAAAAAATACACACCACTGGGTGTTAGATTTTTTTTTAAGTCGCCTCTCTGATCTAAAAAGCCTTTGAAAATGGCATCGACATCACACATCGTATGACCAGAGCTACTGCTTGACGGCAAGCTCTGGTTACTTCCACTTTACTCTCGAGGCATCGACAACACAGCTGACAGGTTAGGCTCTCCCTGTCAATACACATGCTAGAAAGGGTAGTCAGGGTAGGGTAGTCAGATGGCTGAGCGGTGAGGGAGTCGGGCTAGTAATCAGAAGGTTGCCGGATCGATTCCCCACCGTGCCACATGATGTTGTGTCCTTGGACAAGGCACTTCACCCTACTTGCCTCGGGGGAATGTCCCTGTACTTACTGTAAGTCACTCTGGATAAGAGCGTCTGCTAAATGTAAATGTAGAAAGAGTTTTGGCTTGCTAATGTTGTTGCTAATGCTCTGACATTCTGGTTCTGCTTTGGATGCCATCAAACGGGATCTCTGGTCGTAGTCAGTCCTTCACTAACCAATCAGCATTCGTTAGCAGAATGCTAGCGTGTTATGGGCCACAACGACTTACCATGTAAGAAATCGAAAGGACATAAGTACTCGTTCATTCAACTTTTGACCTATGTTGAACATGCAAAAACTACAATCAAATCTGAGATTTATCAACATCAATCAGGCGAAAGAGACAAATTTAGCCGTTTAGCTCCATAGATTCCCATTCATTTTGCACTCGACCTCTGGTAGCATCTCTTCCTGCAATCTAGTTCGCAATATTTTTTTTAAGCTCACCTTCAGACACTTTCTGCATTGGCAATGTAAAATCAAGTTTTGCCTGCTTAACAGGTGTTGCTGAGGTGTTATCTGTCGATGCCAAAGTAAATTCCTAGTCTGTACAAACTTTCATGATGAACATGGATCACTCAAAACTGTTTGTCGATGCTGCCTTGTGAGGTGCTTCAGTAGGTTACTTGTGCTAGCCGCAGCCGCATTTCGTTTTTTCTCCCCAGGACATAGCTTGCACTTTACATTAATGTTCTTGTTAACCTGTGACAAAAAGGTAAAGTACTTGGAATATTTCCATTTGGTAAAACAGCAAGAGCTACTTGCTGCAGCCGAGTCCGAAATCTTCCACTTCAAACTGCTAGAGCCCGCGCTTATGCAGCAAAAACTCGCGTCTCCCGTGCAACTGCACTACAGCTAACGATTTTAAAGAGGTAAACTTTTACCCTACGCGTTACACCCAACACTGGTTATGGCAGATCAGAGTGGCTCTGGGCAGATCCAATAGTTTTAAACTTCAACAGAGGACCCGCCTTCAAGGAAGTTAACGCTTGTCAATGGAGCGATCCCAGACCCTCTGTACAAATGAAATGTACGAGGGTCTGGTTAGGACCAGGCTAGATGATTCCTGCCGGACAATTCAAATATGGGAAATAAAATTCCCATGTTTCCTGCCTTAATATCTTTGCCGTCCAATCACCGATTTTATTTCTGAAAACTGCCAGATACTCATGACAACTTAAGCTCAAAGCACATATAATTGGTTAAGGGGTTACTGGGAGGGGGGAATAAATGTATCGTCAGCAACGTCAGCCATTGTTTTCCAAGGCGGAGCCAGAGCGGATACCATGGGAGATTGCCTACAGTGTTAGATTTACTGCTTCGAATTGAAATTGGAGACGATACTATGAGTAAAGATACGTTTCAAAATATGTCTTGTCAATACTGTCAATTAAAAGTCTAAACTTTTTACTTACGAATAATTTGTTTGTGGGAGTTTTTTAGGAAAGAATTACGTGTCCGACGGGACAGGCAGCTATGATGGTACTGTAGTAGTAGCACTGTTAAGCCTCAATTTGAGCAGATTTCTAGAAAACTTGGAAAAACAACATTAACTAGCTAGATTATGTACACTGTAAGGTAAATGCCTTGTTTGGCCAATTCGGACGATTGTGGAAGAAACTCTAAATTTTTTAGTTATCGAGAGGAGTATTCAGCCATAGCGCTAGCTACTTTTGGGGGAGGAGAATTCCGGTTTCCCCTATGTTTCCACTACTTACTAGAATGGTCATAACTTTTAATCAAAATATTATATTTCTAATCTGTCTTCTGTTCTACATTTCCCACAGATTTGTGGATATTCCAACTTCTCAAAGTATTTCTCCATATTGTAAATAAAGTGGTTAAAAATGTATTAAATTGTCTGATGCGGTATGGTGGATGGAGAAGTTTATGTAAAAAATGGCTGCCTGAAATCACCTTGATAAAATATTATTTTCCTTTAGTAGTCATATATTTATTCATATCATAAAAATCCCTTAGATCTCCTCTTCAATATGGTATTAACAGTTCTGCAGATGCACTGTTCTGTCGTGTTTAAGTTCTTGTTATAAATAAACTAGGCATCTTCTTATTTTTCCTTTGATATAATTGTTTTTCTTGTTTGATTATTTTCCTTTCATTTTGTACAATTGTGGGAACATGCATTAAACAGGTTTTAAAATAAGAAAAAAATTAAAAAGGGGGTCGCCAGACGACACCGAGAAATTTTGGGGGGTCGCCAGGGGAAAAGTTTGAGAACCGCTGAAATAGTAGACTACCGTTTCTGAAAGTAGATGTGGGCCTACTTCCTTAATAATATCAGCTAATATTGTACATTACATTTCACAATTGCGTTTCACATCACGAAGTAAAATGAGTAAATAGTTATCACCCTGGCCTCTTTGCCCGTGGCGTATCTGCAGCTACCTTGCAGTAAAGCTATAGTTAGCCTAGCTATCCCCCAAGTTAACAGATGCGAAACAAATGATCTGCTACAGGTAGTCACGGTGTTTTCGTGACGTTAGTAACGTCAGTGACTGTGGCTAGCAAATTAGCCACCGTTATCTTCACTTTTTTTTTTCACAAAAACTTGAGCCTAAACCATGCAACGGAACGTAAATCCTAATAGAAGCAACTCAATCGCTACCTAGACGAAACTTTTAACACCTAGATTGTATAAGTAGGCCAAATATTGACTGAGTTTTAGGGGGGCGAAAATAAACATTATTAATAATAAATATGTGAGAGAACAAAGGTTGTGCTCTCGCCGAAGGCTTGAGCACACCCAAATAAGAAATTGATCGACAGAAGTACAAAATACAATAGCCTGACAGAGTTAAGTGCCCCAGGACATTTATTTGAAGCATGTAGCAAATAGTAGGCTACTTATGCAAAAGCATAAATTGCATTTTAAAGGTAAACATCGATAGCCAAACAACTATCCTGGTCCACGTAACTCATTATCATGAAGTTGAACGTTTTGGTTGGAAGAAAAGAAGAAACATGTTAACAATTCAGTCATGACATGCTCTACTATTTATGTGACATTCCTATGAAATAATCTTAGATATGCTGGTAACGTTTCACAACATTAAAAAGTAGCCTATGCGCACGCTAAAAACGCAGTTGAAGGAAGCACGACTTTTCAGAAGAAAAAACTAATAGTCCATGACAGAAAAACGAAATGACACAATGACAGTTACGTGGACCAGGATAGTTGCCAAACAAATGTCCTGATGCACGTATCTCTATCAGTCTATTGCATTTTGTACGTCTGTCGATCAATTTCTTATTTTTTGTTAGTTAGCCTACATCCAATCAGCGACGAAGTGTAGTACCAACCCTTTCCGTTTTGAGTTAATGTAATGGTTTTTTTAGTCCAAGTAATGTTGTTTCCCATTTGGAGGAGTGTGTCTTTAGGTGTGTTCGACTTCATGCAGCCCGGCTGACTTAAAGTAGCCAATGGCATTCTCAGCTTCAAGGCAGCCGGCTGCAGCCGACTGTGGGCGCTGCATGAAGTCGAACACACCTTTTGTATTGGGGGGAGGTGAGCATGTCATCCTATTTGGGGAAAGTTGATTCGTATTTGGGGGGAGTGTTTTCATTTGGGGGATGCACTCATATTAGGTGTGATTGGCACTTCAGGGCCACCGTAGAACTGCGATTTGACAAAGTGATATTATAATAGTATATACATTTAATGACATAAAAATATATCTAACACACAACTTGAAGGACTGAAAATCTTTGTGTCTAATCCAATATGTAATGATGGTAAGCAATGACACAAATTTGTGTTCTAGAAAGAGTGGTCTGGAGTCGCAGAGGTCCGATAATATCAGCTTTAATGCAGCAGTTGGAAATCAACAAGTACAGAGCTCCGGGGTTGTCTACGTTTCCCTACCTGCAACAGAGTTTGGGCTTGTTCACGAAGTCCAACTGGCTATCTGTCCCTGCCCCAGCATATATTATACAGCGCAATTGAAACAGAAATATCAAACATGGGTTGAGCTTGTTCTCTCGTGTATCAAGGAGTTTGTTCTTCCCTACGCATCCCACCTGCTCGGGTGCTCTCAGCCCGGTTTCAAGGTTGCTTCTGAAATGGAGAGATAACACACAAAATACAGCCTGTTTCCCACACCCTGTGTGAGACACAATGTTTTAAGCCTGAGCACACTTCTAAGTTCATAAGCTATACATTTAATAAGCACAATACCTAACTTTAATACATGCATCCTGTATAAAGTCTTACGAGCATTGTTCCCGTTGCTATATAGTGCACAGTGCCCGTGATGCGTTAGATGATTAAGTTGCCACAAATGTTAATAACTGGAATTATAGATAGTGCCATGCCCTTGATACAGCTAATGATTATAGTTCTAGAATTGTACTTTAATGTATTATAAATTCTTGAATCCCTCTTTTGATCTCTGAAAACACCAGAGATCAATCAACATAGCCCGGACCAACGGCATTTGGAACCCCTTCGTTGGGTTCTCCACAGCCGAGACAATGATCTGGTTGCATAGGGACCTGATACATGGGATACAGCAACACCCACACAGAGCAAACATGCACAACATACCAAATATGGAGAGAAAGACAGAGACAATTATGGTTTTCCAGCGGCCAAAAGTGTTATTCAGCCAATCATTGAGGGGATTCTCAATCCCTGAATTGTCGTGCATTTCTTCGGATAATGTACGCAAGCCTTCTATGGCCCTAGTCACTGATCCATCCGGGGCAGTATTATTGGGAATAAATGTACAACAAGCTTTCCCGAACATCTGATGATGTATTGGGGCAGGTGGGGCAGGGTCTTCAAGGATAAGAGGGGTGGGGCAGGGTCTTCAAGGATAAGAGGGGGGGGGGGGGGCAGACCACTCCTATGTCTGATGAGGCATAAGGGCAGATGGGGCAGGGTCTCAGCATCACCTTATCTCCCATGATCAAGCAGTAACTGAGTCAAATGAGATGCAAACAGTCGAACACCAATGATTAAACACAGATATTGAAATCAAGAAGCAATTTGAGGATTCAAAATGGATATTTTTAGGGTGTGACAAAAAAAACACATTTAAAAATATAGCTGCAAGCAGCGATGCGGGTTCCTCCTCAAAATGGCAAAATATTATTAAAATGTACAATGTAGAAGCAAAACGATTTCATGTTTGGCCAACAACAATAGGCTGAATGGGGATTTGAACTCATGAGCGTAAGGTTACAAGTCAGTCTCTCTATCCTCTCTGCTACACACCAACTGTTGGGAACCATGAGTGATGTCTGACAAGTCTTGTGCAGTTGTCCCACGTTGGCAACAAATCAAACTAAACCTACTATATTCAACCGTGTTGGTTAAAGAGTACTAACTAGTTAATTCACTGTGTTAATGAAATGCACTCCACGGCTACAAGCTAGCTAAAGTTATACACGAGTCATTAACTTAATCATGCAAGCCCGGGTAACGAAACAATTGAGACCCATTCCCTTTCGACTACAATACCTCTGCTGTTAAGACCGTTTAAGAAATGTTGCAACAGGCTACAGTCTGAATCACGGATATAACTCTATGACAGGGGTCGGCAAGTAACTTGGGCCAGGGGCCAGTATTTTTCCTCGCCACTAGACGGCGGGCCAGAGTCTGGGTTACTGCCTATTTAGACGCTGCGATAGGTGCCCTTGCGATACGTGCACTCGCAACAACTAGGCCTATATGGAGAATGGGTAGGTCTACTACAAATAGCTAACGATAATAAACCATGTGCATGAGCCCATTGGTGGTCTGTTAACGAACTGTATCAACATGGTCGTCACTGTCATCCCAACGTGGTGGGTCGTCATCGTTGGTGCACATAAATACTGTCATCAAGTGAGAATAGGATTACTAGGACCTAGTCAAGGTTTTAATGTGAGGTGAAATCGGAACTTCACATTAATGCGAGCAAAAATTTAATTTTTTACCTGGCTTTTTCAGTTCCTCCTGGGATCTTATCCCTTCCATTTTATTTTTTTCGCTTCAGCTTAATCTAGCTAACTCCCTCCACAACAATAAATTATGGTTTGTGTTTGAGAAACATGCGCGACAACTGAACTGCACTTTTTAATGCACGGTCTGATCATGCGCTTAATTAGATTAAAACATAATGTAGCCTATTAGCTTACTTTTCAGTCACACAGTAACTTAACAAACTTAAGGCATATCCTGTTATTCGGTGTGTGAAAAAAACAAAGAGAAAGCAGGCGATCTTCTGGCCCAATTTAGAAGCGGGCAAAGCGGCCCACCGTGAATTCTCCCTATTCTCCCGATGGCCATTCCGGGCCTGAAACTATAAATTAATAAGCAATGTCGTGGGGGGTGCTATCGGGGTGCTTTGGTCTTTCTTGGGGGTGCTGAAGCACCTGCTAGCCCCTTCCTAGCGCTGCCATAGAGAGCGCTGCCCATGATTACTAACCATAACTGTGCTTTCACCTCAGGCGATCTGTCAGCCGTGAGGTGTAGCGATCATATGGTAGCGATGACATGGCGAAAAAATACTTCAGAAAAGTCAATAAGTGTATTCGACTTCATGCAGCGACGGCAGCGCCGACAGCCGGCTGCCTTGAAGCTGAGAATTCCATTGGTTACTTCAAGTCAACCGGGCTGCAGGCGACGCCGGCGCTGCATGAAGTCGACAACATCTAATGACACCATACCCAGTTTCCGGTTTCAAAATAAAAGTCGACGGGGAAAAAAACGTTATAAAAAATATATCATTGGAAATATTTTGACGGGCCAAATAAAATCGCTGGCGGGCCACAATTGGCCCACGGGCCGCCTGTTGCCGACCCCTGCTCTATGACATAAGTTACAATCAGGGGGTAAATTGGGGTTTGATATATAGGGGGGCTCTGTGGTTTCTGGGTTTCAATAGCACATGTGTATGCAAAGCCTACTAAACAGGTATCCTACTCAGTTTAATGACTAACGCAGACTACCTAACTCACTACCCTTCGAATAAATTTGTATAGTACTACTATATGCCTCTTTCAATTATATCTTTAACATATGAAACGTTGAGATTGTATCATCATGCGGAAAAAACATGAAAAACTGAACCTAACAACAGCTAGGCTAGGCTAGCTCATAACCTTCAGTTCTCGTTTGGCAAAACAGCGGTTAGGGTCTACTGAAATTATTACCAAACTTAACTTTACGCTAGTAGCCTAACAAACTCATTCACTGTTGACTATATATATATAATATATTTAAGTTGTATGCATAATTTGTGATGACTTACTTTGATTTAGTAGTTGCTTCTCTTAGATGCTTGTTTGCCTTCGTACCTACTGGCAGAAAATAACCGGAAATGACCAGGTTTCACACCTGTTTTTAGGTCACTTAATTTAATCATAGACATTCTTTATTATGTCTATGGATTTAATGGCCAGACATAGTAAAACAACATAACTTTATTATTCATCAAATGCATACATTACATTTTTCTTTGGCATGTGGCAGCACAGTAAGAAAAAAGGCAGTAAACACATAACTGACAGCACACAAGCCTATAATACCAACAGTAGACTACATAGTAAATGGAAAACCAAAAGGGTAGACAAGCAACAAGTGAAACCAACAATCAATTGTGTTGACTTTCTATTGAGCAAGCAAATCATGACTTCTATAGTTGTTAATTACGAAAGGCAATTCACCTTTATATTAACTATAAAATAAACAATTAAACAAACATTTAAGTAAATTGCATACCTTTGAAAATACTGACTTATTGTCTGTTCTAAACAAGAAATGTTAATCTTTCCATCAATCAAGCTGTTGTAGTGAATATATATAATTTAGTGACTTTCTAGAAAGTTTCTGAGAAAACTGTAGCCTTGTGTTTTGATACTTTGTGCTAATAATGGCCGGGTTTCCCAGATTCGTTAAGAAGCTCTTAACGCTAAGAGCTTCTTAAGAACGTTCTAAGAGCGCTCTAGAACACTCTTACAACGTTCCTAAGAAGCTCTTAGCGTTAAGAGCTTCTTAACGAATCTGGGAAACCCGGCCAATATGAACAAGACACTGATGTGTGCAGGTGGCTACAGCTGTATCTCCATGTGTAAAAAGCCTGTCTCTGGAGAATGTTTCATCAGATGCCGACAGACTACCCCAATGTACGCTGTGTGTGTCAGGTCCTTTCTACAAAAAGCTATATTCAATAAATACTTACTACATTCTAGCAGCTAGCCGTGCTCCAATTCGACAGCCGCTCCACTTCTTCTCTGTAGGTGGGCTCATCCCCCCCAGAGATAAACCCCGCCACTGTGGTGTCATCTGCAAACTTTACAATGGTGTTACTGTGATGGACAGTGGTGCAGTCGTGTGTGTAGAGGAAGTAGAGCAGGGGTCTGAGCACACAGCCCCGGGGGGAGCCAGTGCTGAGGCTAAGGGCTGTGGATGTGTGATGGCCCACTCTGACTGTCTGCGGCCAGAGAGGAAGCCGCTGATACACCTGCATGTGGTATAAGGGAGCCCGAGGTCCCCCAGCTTAATCACTAGCTTGTGTGGGAGGATGGTGTTGAATGCAGAGTTGTAATCCACAAAGAGCATTCGCACATAGCTCCCCTGCTGCTCCAGGTGTGACAGAGCGGCATGGAGTGCTGCCGCCACTGCGTCTCCTGTGGATTTGTTCGCTCTGTAGGCAAACTGGTGGGGGTGAAGGCTGCGGGGCATCCTCTGTTACACTCCGTATTTTTTGTTGAGCAGGCCTCTGCATGACCCTCCAGACCTGTAAAAGTGAAGAAAAGATCCATGTGAGTTGTGAAAAATGAAGCTTTTTACATCGACACTTGACATAAACTACAGTTTTGACTGTGAAATGCAATGGCATTACTTGAATGGAGACCCGGCCATGCAAAGTCACTCCAAACATTTGGCTCGATTCCAGGCTCTGGCAAGAGTATTTAGCTCTAAACTGTAAACTGTAAACTCTAAACTGGCTTTGTCAAAACAATGTACCCCCGGGGCGCAGTCTCACTCCACTTGCAAGTTTTCCACAAATCACAAAAATAATCGGAGCATCTGGCTACAAGCACAATTCCTACATCTCCTAAAGGCTTCCCTCCTCGAGGTTTGGTAACAAACACATTTTTGGTGTCAACCGAACTGTGAAATGGTGAACTTATGAACATGACGCGACCGAAACATGGCTGCCGCCTAAGCCTCTCGACCCAAATCAAAATTCTGAGCCGACAGGTCTGTGGGGAATCGCTTGTTCTCCTAACAGCTGCCCTCCTCTACCTTTTTGAGGAATTCGCCGAGATGCTACATGATTCACTAATTACACAGAGAGAAAAGCTAGCTACTTTTCGAGTTCGGTTTTGCGTCACTTCAAACTCACGATCTAACGGTGCGTTCACACTGCAGCGGGGCGGGCAGAGCGGGGCGTCGGCTTCCATTTCATTTTCAATGTAACCAGGCGTTGACGCCCGCGTAGGGCATTGTGGGAAGGCGAGCGGGGCGTCAACGCTCGCGTAGGGCATTGTGGGAAGGCGAGTGGGGCGGCGAAAGTTGGATTTTTCTGAACTTTATGTAAATGACGAGCGTGAAAACGCCAGCGATGGCCAATCGGGTTGGTTTCTTGTTTCTTGTAACGTAGCAACTGTTGGTCATGGTAAACATTTCTAGGTTTGACAATTTCAAGATGGAAGAGCAACTCATCGTATGTGTGTCTTCATACCCAGTATTGTATGATACGTCTATGTTCGATTACAGAGACATAAACAAAAAAAATGATGCCTGGCGCAGGGTTGCTGAGGTTGTCGGCGTCCCTGGTGTGTTGTATATTGTACTTTAATTCAGTTTCTTCACATTACATAACTTTCTTCTGTGCTAGCTGCATAGTCTAGCTAGCTCACCCGGCACACGATTGACATTCAACGCTGAAATGCTGGCTGGCAGCCGCTCGCTATCCATACAGTGAATGTGTAGTGGCAAGTCATAATCTAGCGATTGATTTGCAGAGATTTCGAGTAATATAATAAAAGGTTACACATGTCAACGTTTATGTCTGATGCATCTTTTTTTCCAGCCGGAACAAGACCCGTTCCATAGTGCAGGTGGCATTTAATCTTTCACTCGGCCTAAAAAAAGTGTGGAAAAAGATAACCTATTGTGTGCTGTAGATAAGATCATGTCAGATCTAGAATGCGTGTCGGATTTTTGCTTAATGTGTGTAAAAGTTGTATTTTGTCCGCACATTTGCCATGACATTATACAAACTACAACAGTGATTTAAGAGAACTACAGCTCTGAATGAATCTGTCTGACACGCCCCCGAGCGTGGTGCACTGTGGGAAGGCCGGCGGTGCTGAGCGGTAAAAAAGTCTGCAGTGTGAACGCACCTAAAGGTCTCAAAGTGCTCAAACCTTCACCATAATTCAAAAGTAGTGTACTTTCACGAACCCAATCATTGATTCTAGCTTAAAATGTGTAACGAGCCTACGATATCGTTTACACACTGCCAGTGAGTGAGCGAGCCGAGTCTGTCACTGAGGCTTTGTCAAAACAATGTACCCCCGGGACGCAGTCTCACTCCACTTGCAAGTTTTCCACAAATCACAAAAATAATCGGAGCATCTGGCTAAAAGCACAATTCCTACATCTCCTAAAGGCTTCCCTCCTCGAGGTTTGGTAACAAACACATTTTTGGTGTCGACCGAACTGTGAAATGGTGAACTTATGAACATGACGCGACCAAAACATGGCTGCCGCTTAAGCCTATGCGGTCTCCCTGGCGCATAGGCTTATTACAAAGACTTTCTCGACCCAAATCAAAATTCTGAGCCGACAGGTCTGTGGGGAATCGCTTGTTCTCCTAAAAGCCGCCCTCCTCTACGTTTTTGAGGAATTCGCCGAGATGCTACATGATTCACTAATTACACAGGGAGAAAAGCAAGCTACTTTTCGAGTTCGGTTTTCCGTCACTTCAAACTCACGATCTAAAGGTCTCAAAGTGCTCAAACCTTCACCATAATTCAAGAGTAGTGTACTTTCACGAACCCAATCATTGATTGGGTTCATTGATTGGGATGATTGGGAACCCAATCATTGACAACAATGGCCGCCGAAAAAGAATTTATATTCGTAACGGGAGCTGCGATTGGAAGCGAAATGAGGGTGAGGGTGGGGCTTGGTCAGCACACCATTTCCAGGAAGGATGTGTGTGCGTCTCGCCAAGCTCGTGCGTGTCAGTAGGTTGACTACCTGTTCCTCTTTGCGCTGTATAGCACAGCATTTTCAATATGCGACGTGCGGAACAAGCAAGCCCCTATGGAGGACCAAACCTGCCAAAATTAAAAATAAATGAATTAATAAATAAATGTATAAATAAATGTACTTATACATAAAAAAATGTAAATATATAAAAATAAATGTATGAAAAAATATTAATTACGTATTTATTTATTTACATGGCCTTTTATTTCTGTATTTATTTATTTTTGTATTTATTTATTTCTGTGTACATTTATTTCTGTATTTATTTATTTATGTGTACATTTATTTATGTATTTCCTTGTCCGTAAGCTAATGAGGTAAGCTGTCAATCAATGTACGTCACGGTGTCACCTTAACCCCATTGGTTGATTGGTATCAGAGTGCGAAGATGGACTTTCCATGCCTGGGGTTGCTATGAATACCTTAGTAAACAAAAGACTGCACACACTCAACAAAAAGCCAGAGATTTGAGAGTTTTGGCTAGCTAACCTTGCTAAAAAAGTGTTAGTCAAGATGTTTTACTTTTTTGCGTTGAGGCTCTGGATACCAATTTGTACCATTTAGCTGCATGCAGAGTCATAAAAAGAAAGAGTTGCATCAATTGATTGGCTTTACGTTCATGGTACTGCACTGTAGGATAGTTAGAACTAAAGCGAGCTAGCATCAGTTTTAAACACAGCAGCATCGTCGTTGTGGAACAGTTGTCCTGCATTGTATGAAGGAGCTGTGCCAAGGTAAGAATGTGTAAGTTCTTGGCTCATTTTCTGGCATCTAGTACATTTAATATTTCAGTATCTTAAAGTGCCAAGATTTTTTGATGCTAGCTAGAAATGTAGAAGCCAGAACGTAGCAAAAACAATGTGCTACGAAGTGAGTGATGACCTGTTTATGTAATGTTAAGTGTAGCTTGCTAATTTAGTGCACTATTTATGTTTATTGAGAAACTAATGCCTACAAACAAGTTTGTGTGAGAGGAAAGCTGTATTTAATAATTAATTCATAAAGGTGGTCGCTTATTTGCACCAAAGTCTGGGAGTTAGTACGGTAAGAAATTGGATGATATTATACAGTATCAAGGAACCATCAAAGAACAGAGTACAACATGGTTAATCTATTCATAAAGTGAATGTTTACTAAGCAAACTATGAGTTAGAGACCATTGTAACATTCAGTCCATCATGAGTTAGAGACCATTGTAACATTCAGTCCATCATGTGATTATCATTACAGCTTACAGTCTGTTTATGTGTGTGTGTGTGTTGTGGTTATGGCCCTTGCAGTCTGGCATTGCTACTGAGGTTGATGTGAGCTGAAAAGGAGGCCCAGTGCCTTGGAGGTGGATGTCAGACCACTGGACGAACGAGCGCTGGATGGGAGACCACTAGTTGAAGGAGCGCTGGATGGGAGAACACTGGATGAGAGAGAGCTGGAAGGGGGACCACTGGATGAGGGAAAATGTGATGGAGTGGGCTGTCTTATATTTGAACCACAGTATTTTTGTCATTACTATGCTTTTAATTGTGGTCGTTATTGAGTTATATTGAGTTTGCTCCTGTTGACTTTAGCAAACCACCTCTTTCTCTCACTATCAGCTGGGACGCTGTAGCCTACATCACGACTCCCTATTTGGAGCATGCAATACATCCAAGATGCTTGGTGCAAGACCAAGACAGCGCAGTGTAGACAAAAGTGTTACCTTTATTGTGACACTCTTTTCATAGCAGAGACTAAAATAACGTGTACATATTTGAATAGTCATGTTGACTATCATGTAGTTGTACTGTAGCCTTTCACAACCAAGTCCTTGAGGTTTAATCATTGTGCACTACACATGCTTAAAATTTTATTAAACTGTTTCCTATTTCTATCATTACATGGTCATAATCACCTTGTGTGCTGTCAGTTATTGATGATTCAATAAAAAGGAATAAGTAGGGCAAGATTAAATAAAGATGCAGAACATACTACTTGTTTGTAAGTTACATTTAATGACAACACATGAAGGGTATGAAGAGATTCTTAAGTTGGAGTACAGCTCTGGTTGCATCTATGTGGCGGTTGATTTGCCAGATGGACTTGCTGTTGATAATGACAAAAATGCAGAACACGCCACTACAAATGCACTCCATAAACTATGACTAAATTGTGTCGGTCAAACTGCAGAGTATTACAGTATAACCATGCTAACCTGCTAGGGAAGTTTACCGGCTACCTGCCTAATGTTACAACATTGGATTAAAATGATTAGAGCTACGTTTTACTCATTTACACGAGTTCCTTAGTTTAACCCGTATGACAGATCGTTGCTAGCTAGAGCTAAATTCATCTGAATTTGTGGTTGCCGTGTACGCGATAAGTAGGCTACACTTCAAAATATCCACATATCATCTGACCAGATATCAATAGTTTGATCAGCTGCCTTTAGTAGCTCCAATATCCGTCTGGACATGTTTACTGTGACTTTACGTCTCTAATCTATCTGGTCTTGCTATAGCATGATGCTTGGCTGAACGTCCTGCCCTGATCCCGACCCGATCCCGCCCCCTAATTAGCTTAAGGATGAAGAAATACAGAAATAAATGTACACAGAAATAAATACAGACAGAAATAAATTATGTAGAAAACAAAAGACTATAGTAAAATTATTTCTATGTATGCAATACTACATGCCACAACTACGGCCCAAACACAGACTGGCCCACATCAGACCATAGGGGGCGCCACAGGCCACGCCCAAATGTCCACTTTTCAGAGTGATTGCATTTCCACCCCATTTCTCCAATTCTTCTGAAACTTGGTGCGCATGCCTCATTTTTCTTGAGGGACAAAAAAGCCTCAGGGACCCATAAGGTCCACCATGATGGATTTTCCTGTACAATGATAATTTGGGAAAATCTTCAAAATAGATATCCTACAAAAAAGGTCTAATTGACTTGAAATTTTGTACAGATATGTATCATTGACATATTAAAAAATGTTACTTAAGACAGTTGAATCAAATACAAAATGGCTAAAAGGGGTGTATTTATGTAAATGACCACATTGCCTCAATAAGTTTGTGTCACTAAATCAAATGTAATTTTGAATGATGGTTTTTCAAACCCAATAGGCTTTAAGATGACACCATCCTGAAGTACCCTGCAAAGTTTCACCTTGATATGTAAAAATATGACTGAATTACAGCTGTTTGAGCTTGGACCAAATCTGACAATGCTTGCCATTGGAGAAACATCTTATTTTATTATCCACTTGATGACTGAACATTGCTTATTCCAGATTTGGCAATGGCTCAATTGGCTGAGATGTTGTGCTGTTAAACAAAGGATTGTAGGTTCGAAACCAGTCAGAGGAATTTTTTTATTTTTTTGAACAGAACGGTTTGTAGTGTTCCAGTCAATCCTCCGGTTGTAAAACATAGCAATGGGTGTTTATTTGAGCCCATAACAACACTCCGATCATCTGTTAAGCGAGACTGTGTAAACCACTGCAAAACAAGCCAGGTTTACAACAGTAGCTAGCTACTTGGAGTCTACGTATGGTAGTGTCAGATTCACAACCGAATTAGCTCGAATGAAGTATATTGATCATCAGACATCTCTCTGAAGTACCATAAACAATTTCACCTTGGTATGTCAAAATATGATTGATTAGAGCTGTTGCAACCTCGGCTGAATCTAACAACGCTTACCACAGGAGAAACAGCTTACTTTATTGTACAGTAACTGAACATGATAACATTCAACACTGAGAATAGCTCAATGAGCTGGAATGGTGATCTGCAAAATTTAAGGTCATAGGTTTGAATCCACCCACACTGTTTGAGTCTGTCTAAAATTTGAAAATATGTTTAGTTAAACAGGATGACATCGTTCTGAAGTACCATGCACAATTTCACTGTGTCAAAAGATTATTGAATTACAGCTGTTTAAACTTTGGCCAAATCGAACAAACCACGCTACAGGAGAAACAGCTTTCTTTTTTTATACAGAAATTGACCATAATGTCTCAGCCCTGCGGGTAGCTCAATGGGTTGAAACGTTGTCCTACAAAGCGCAAGACATCCTTCTGAAATACCATGCGCAATTTCATGCAATTTCACCTTGAAATGTCAACCGTTTCTTAACCTTTGTCCCAAAGCTGACCAAACACTAATACTCTTATCATGCAGTCGGCACCCTTGGGTACCCAGCATGCAGTGCGGCATGTCAAAAAACGCAAAGACTTGTGGAAAATAGTTTGGTTACAAAAGCCGTGCGAGGGATTTCAGTTCTTGTGTTCGTTCAGTTGGATGTTTGTAATGTTATTGTTGGTTAGTTATAATAATCTTTTTGGTCACCCTGATTGAGTATGTTGTGTAGTTTAATCGGACCAGAGAATCGGCTGCCATATAGCCTCAAACTATTCTCACAAGTAACTGAATATGAGTGCTACCCTAGCCCAGTTGCCCACATGACTATTATTGGTTGTGCATTGACAGAGTCTGGAAAGAAACCAACTCAAGAAGAGTTTCAAGATCCTATGAAAAGTTAATAATGAGGCCTTGCTAATCATAACATCTCAGCGGTTGGTGTGTAGCAGAGAGGCTAGAGACACTGACTTGTTACCTTATGCTCATGAGTTCAAATCCCCGTTCAGCCTATTGTTGTTGGCCAAACATGAAGTAGTTTTGTTCTCTTGTTGTCCAAGTCTCGATCTTCTACAGTGTACATGTTTATAATATTTTGCCGTTTTGCGGAGGAACCCGCATCGCTGCTTGCAACTATATTTTATATTTGTGATTGAAATGAAGCAGCTGTGTTGTATGCTGAATATAAATGTTATATCTGTGTATGTTTCCTGTAGGAAAACAGGCTGCTACCTTTGTCTATGCTGCCATAGAAACTCATTTGTTGCATGTTTAAAGCCATCTCCGTAGACCCCGGATGCGGCACAATTAATGCTGCACAATTACGCAGTCTGGAATAAAACAACCCACATTTAATAATTTCAACCTGTGCCCCGTCGCTATTATTCATTCACTTTACTGGGCCACATTTATTCTACTTTTGTGCAATAGCCCCCTGGACTTGAATGAAACTTTGTTTCCATTGTCAGTGGGCAGGAGCCAGACATCCCAACCCATGGCTTCTGATACGCCAAGGCTGCTGGTTGAACACTTTGCTGTTTGTTTGTTTTTTACACCAAAAAACTGAGCAAAGCAGCCTGTGTTTGATTTTGATAAAAAATGTCTTAACGGTTCTGTTGCTTGTCTAAACTTGATTAGTAACTTAAGGGTCCAAACTCCTTCGCCTTACTTTTGCAGTGTTTCCGCTATGTTGATTTTGTCGTGGCGGCCCGCCACGATACATTTCTGCCGCCACAGTATCAGAAATAGGGCTGTACAAAATTTTAGGCCGTCCATCAGCAATGATTGTTAGAGTGCACGTCGGAGAATAGCACGGACATGCGCTTCACAGCGCAGTACTGTCTCCAGCTACATCCAGCATTGATGACGTTGTCCCCAAGAAGATTGTCCGGTCTTTCCCTAATCAGAAGCCCTGGGTTGATGTCGCGGTCCGGGCCAAGCTGAGAGCCCGCACTGTCGCCTTTAACTCTGGGGACCCTGATGAGTACAGGAAGGCCAGATACGAATTTCTGAAGGCCATCAAAGCAGCGAAAAGGGCTTACAGGACCAAGGTGGAGTCCAGCTAACATGGCTCTGACCCCAGGCGCATGTGGAGTGGACTTAAAGCCATTACTGACTACAAAGGGAGAGGCTACAATGAGACCCAGTTCTCTATCCTACTGCCAGACGAGCTTTGAGAGGGACAGTGACCCCCCTGCAGTGGAGCTACCTGAAGGCCAAGCCAGTGGTGTGCCTACACTAACTGTAGCCGAGGTGAGGCTGTGCTTTAAGAAGATCAACCCTCGCAAGGCACCTGGCCCAGACGGCATATCAGGTAGGGCCCTTAGGGGCTGCGCTGACCAGCTGGCAGGGGTCTTCAGTGACATCTTCAACCTCCCTTAACCTGTCTGTACTCCCCACCTGCTTCAAGAGGACCACCATTATCTCTGTGCCCAAGAACACCAAGGTCACATGTCTGAACAACTATCGCTGATAGCACTGACCTCTGTCATCATGGAGTGCTTCGAGCGGCTAGTCAAATCATTCATCTTCTCCTCGCTGCCCCCCACACTGGACCCTATGCAGTTTGCATACCGGTCCAACAGGTCTTCAGACGATGCCATCGCTCTGACTATGCACACCGCTCTCTCCCACCTGGACAAGGGATATACATACAGTGCCCTCCAAAAGTATTGGAACAGTGAGGCGAATTCCTTTATTTTTGCTGTAGACTGAAAACATTTGGGCTTGACATCAAATAATGAACGTGAGACCAGAGATCAACGTTTCAGCTTTTATTTCCAGGTATTTACATCAGGATCTGATGCACAACTAAGAAAATATCACATTTTGTTTGAATCCACCCATTTGTCATGTGATCAAAAGTATTGGAACAGATATACTTAAAACATATTTAAGTGAATAAGACTTAATATTTAGTTGCAAATCCTTTGCTTTCAATAACTGCAGCAAGTCTGTGACCCATTGACGTCACCAAACTTTTGCATTCTTCCTTTTTGATGCTTTCCCAGGCTTTCACTGCAGCCTCTTTCAGTTGTTGTTTGTTTTGTGGGGTTCCTCCCTTCAGTCTCCTCTTAAGCAGGTAAAATGCATGCTCTATAGGGTTTAAGTCTGGAGATTGACTTGGCCAGTCTAATACCTTCCATTTCTTGCCCCTGATGAACTCCTTTGTTGTTTTGGCAGTGTGTTTTGGGTCGTTATCTTGCTGCATGATGAAGGCTCTGCCAATCAGTTTGGTTGCATCTTTCCTTAAATTGGCAGACAAAATGTTTCTGTAGACTTCCGAGTTCATTTTGCTGCTGCCATCATGTGTTACATCCTCAATGAAGATTAATGAGCCCATCCCAGAAGAAGCCATGTAAGCCCAAGCCATGACATTACCTCCACCGTGTTTCACAGATGAGCTTGTGTGTTTGGGATCATGAGCAATTCCTTTCTTTCTCCAAACTTTAGCCTTTCCATCACTTTGGTAAAAGTTAATCTTTGTCTCATCAGTCCATAAAACTTTGTCCCAGAATTTTTGAGGTTCATCTCTGTACTTTTTGGCAAATTCCAGCCTGGCCTTCCTATTCTTCTTGCTAATGAGTGGTTTGCATCTTCTGGTGTAGCCCTTGTACTTTTGTTCATGAAGTCTTCTGCGAACAGTAGATAGTGATACCTTCACTCCTGCCATCTGGAGGTTGTTGCTGATCTCACTAACAGTTGTTTTAGGGTCTTTCTTTACAGCTCTCACAATGTTTCTGTCATCAACTGCTGATGTTTTCCTTGGTCTACCTGTTCGACGTCTGTTACTTAGTACACCAGTAGTTTTCTTCTTCTTCAGGACATTCCAAATGGTTGTACTGGCTATGGCCAATGTTTCTGCAATGGCTCTGATTGATTTTCCATCTTCTCTAAGACTCACAATTGCTTGTTTTTCACCCAAAGACAGCGCTCTGGTTTTCATGTTGTTTTCACCTCTGAATACAGTCTGCATAGACAAAACCTATCTTACCCAATCTGAACCTGAGTGTAGACATTCAGTGGTATTTATTGATTGAATAATGTATGTAATAGGACACACCTGGGCAACAAAACACACCTGTCAGTCACATGTTCCAATACTTTTGCTCACGTGACAAATGGGTGGGTTCGAACAAAAAGGTGATATTTTCTAATTTGTGCATCAGATCCTGATGTAAATACCTGGAAATAAAAGCTGAAACGTTGATCTCTGGTTTCACATTCATCGTTTGATGTCAAGCCCAAATGTTTTCAGTCTACAGCAAAAATAAAGGAATTGGCCTCACTGTTCCAATACTTTTGGAGGGCACTGTATGTGAGGATGCTGTTCATTGACTACAGCTCTGCATTCAACACCATCATCCCCTCCAGACTGGTCTCCAAGCTTGTGGACCTGGGACTAAGCACCTCCCTCTGCAAGTGGATCTTCCACTTCCTGACAGGGAGGCCACAGGTGGTGAGAATCAGTGACCGCACCTCATCCGTACTGATCACCAACACAGGCACCCCACAGGGCTGTGTGCTCAGCCCTCTCCTATTCTCCTTGTTCACTCACGACTGTGTGGCAACGCACAGCTCCAACCTCCTTGTTAAGTTTGCTGATGACACAACCATCGTGGGCCTCATCTCTGACTGTGACGAGTCAGCCTACAGAGAGGAGGTTGACACCGTGACATCATGGTGTCAGGACAATAACCTCTCTCTTAACATCAGCAAGACCAAGGAGATGATTGTGGACTATAGGAGGCGGCAGGAGGAGGAGCATGCACCCCTACTCATCAACGGATCGGAAGTGGAGAGGTCAGCTGCTTCAAGTTCCTCGCGGTGAACATCAGCACTGACCTCACCTGGTCTGTTCACACGGACAAGGTGGTCAAAACGGCCCGTAAGCGCCTCTTCTTCCTGAGGAGACTGAAGAAGTTTGGTATGGACTCAGTCATCCTCACTAACTTTTACAGATTCACTATCGAGAGCATTCTGACTGGTTGTATTACAGTGTGGTATGGGAGCTGCACAGACAGGGACCGCAAGGCCCTACGAAATGTGGTCCGTTCTGCTGAGTTCATCATCGGCAGGAAGCTCCCAGCCCTACAGGACACCTACCACACACATTGCCTAAGGAAAGCCGTCAGGATCCTAAGAGACTGTTACCACCCATCCTTCAGTCTCTTTACCCCGTTGCCTTCTGGCAGGCGTTACCGCAGCATCCAGTCACGCACACGCAGACTGGACAACAGTTTCTACCCAAGGGCCATCAGGCTTCTGAATGGACACTGATATGGCCATTGATTTACTGCACACTAGTCACTTATACTCTGTCACTTTCAGCTACTGGTTGCACTATCAGTTACATTGCACTACTGAACCTCACTGTACCTCGCCACCTGGCTCCTGTATGGTCATTGACTTAGTCACTGATCTGCAAATTTGCACTATTGTACTTTACTCCACTTAGGTTAGAATAGGTTATAGGGTTGAAACAGGTTTTATGTGCATTCAGGGTTAGTAGTGTACTATTTATTGTTATCTGTATATTTAGGACGTTTCACTTATTTAAGCTCAGCATAGATGTAAATTATGTTCTGTGTACTTATATGTTATGTTATGCCAGGTGCTTGCGTTGTCTTGTCTTAAGAATTTCAGTGCCCAATCTAACCTTGTGTTGTTCTGTGTACCTGACAAATAAAAGACTTGAACAGTGGAGATTGCGTTTGTGCGTCCTTGAGAACTGTAAGTCGTATAATTTATGTTGTACGTTCATTGTATTGTAATTGTTGGTATTATTAGGGTTCCTCCGGTAGGAAGAAACCTATTGTTTTTGTTAGTATTCTTATTAGGGTTCCTCCGGTAGGAGGAAACCTATTATTTTTGTTAGTATTCTTATTATTAGGGTTCCTCCAGTAGGAAGAAACCTATTGTTTTTGTTAGTATTCTTATTGGGGTGTGCTTGCCTTTCGGCGAGCACAAACCATTGTAATCTCACATATATATTATTATTATTATTGTTTCTCTGCACACCCCCAAAACTCAGTCAATATTTGGACTACATAGACAACCTAGGTGTCAAAAGTTTCGTCTTGGTAGCGATTGAGTTGCTTGTATTGGGATTTACGTTTCGTTGCACGGTTTAAGTAGACATTAAGAATTTGTGGCGAAAGGTGAAGCTAATGGTGGCTAACTTGCTAGCCACAGTCACTGACGCCACTAACGTCACGAAAGCTCGCGTTTTTTAGTTTTAGCAGCTTGTTAACTTATGGGAGATGGCTAGGCTAACTGCTTTACGGCAAGGCAGCTGCAGAAACGCCACAAGCAAAGAGGCCTGGGTGATAACTATTTGCTCATTTTACTTTGTGATATGACACACAGTTGTAATGTGTAATGTACAATATAAGCTAATATTATTAAGGAAGTACATCTACTTTCGGAAACAGTCTACTATTTCACTGAAGCATTAGCATCATGACATTAGCCTCTGTTGCCCAGGAAACACATACTACAGCTGTCTATGATGCATCTGTTTTCAATCGTTAAAATAAACATTCCTCACACGGATATATTATGACATAAGATTACAAGTAAACGATTTGTGGGTGAAATTATCATTACCAGTGGTTTCAAACCAGTATTGCTCACGACACTGCAACGCTGTAGCCTAGTCTACTAACGCTAGCTAACAAAAACATCTCCACAGCTGTTTACAGTAGGAATTCAAACAGCGGCACATCCATTGCCACAACCTAAACTTTGTCAATCGGTTCATGAAAATAATTCATTTCAGCCTAGACCGTACAACGGATGTAACGTTAAATCGAATTCAACCAACGCAATCGCTACAGTACCAAGACGAACAGTCTAGTATGTAGTACAATCTACCGGGGCAGCTTCTCCACACAGGGCTTATCGCATTCTGCCTTGTTACTGACAATGAGCGCTACCACTGACATTTTTATGAATGAGGGATTTCCCCCTAAATAAATGTCAAGCTTATTTACGTTTTGGGGGGCATATTTTCAGTTAGCAGATGGTACTATTTGAATCGCGATTCCATCTGAGATAGCTACTGCTGGTACAGTACAGTAACGTTTTTTAAAAGAAGCTTATTAATCAATGCAATGAGTAGGCTACTAATGCCTGAAAATATCACGAGAAGGGAAAAACTTACAATGATGTTTAAATCATAGAGATTAGGTCATTTTTTACACCGGTATATTTAGCCAATTTAAAACCTGCATGTAAGTAGCCTAATGTGTCACATTAAAGAGTTGTCTTAATAACAAATAGCCAGCTAGACCATATACTAGACGCCTAGCAGAAGTTTGTAGCCATATAAGGCCTATCTATATATATTATGGAAGCAAATCGTGACCAAAATTCAAATGAAAATGCATTTCCAGAAATGCATTTTCATTTTAAGAATGTGGCTGCATTATTTGACTCATAAATGAAATTAGTAATCAATCATCCTATTTGCATTTTAATTTTCTTCCTTAAGACTGCTCATTCTTTCACTTAATTAAAATGAAAACGAAAAAGACATTTGAAATTTAATTTTCAAAATATGCCCCAGCAAATAGATACTAAAATTCAATTTGAAATGTAAAATTTGAAAATGAAAATGCATTTCCAGAAATGCATTTTCATTTTAAGAACGTGGCTGCAAAATCGTGACCACAATTCAAATGAAAATGCATTTCCAGAAATGCATTTTCATTTTCAAGAACGTGGCTGCAAAATCGTGACCACAATTCAAATGCATTACCAGAAATGCATTTTCATTTTCAGAACGTGGCTGCAAAATCGTGACCACAATTCAAATTCAAATGCATTTCCAGAAATGCATTTTCATTTTAAGAATGTGGCTGCATTATTTGACTCATAAATAAAATTAGTAATCAATCATCCTATTTGCATTTGCATTTTCTTCCTCAAGACTGCACATGTTATGCCATAATAAATATTAACAGCAAAATTAATATTTTGCTGTTGAATATTTAATATCTGAATTATTTGTATGACAAATTTAATAAAACTGAATTATTTTGATCCAAAAATAAAAAATTCTAAAATTCAGATTGCAGGAATTCAGATTCTTGAAATTCAGATTGCAGGAATTCAGATTCTTGAAATTCAGATTGCGGAAATTCAAATTCAGATTGCGGAAATTCAGATTTTGTCTGAACTAGGCCAAAGGTGAAACAGCTTCACAGGGAAAAGTAGACCATTTAATAAATAGTTTTCGATGGACTCGAACGGGATGTGGATGGTTGGTCGTCCCCGTCCCATTTGAGGCTCCACAGCATCCAGCCGTTCCAGGACTGAAGAGAGGTTTACTATGGCAACCTCATTAATGTGTACGTCTGTGACGGCAGAGTATGCAGCCAAGCTCTCTGTGACTTGTTCTACTCGGTCACGGGCATCAGACTCAGATATATTATTAGTTTCTACCAGCTCAGCTAATTCTATCAGTGTCTGCACAATTTGAGGGAGCGCCATGATCTGTGATGCGTCCTCTAAAGACCCGGCAATTCAATCAATTTCAAATTATGAAATTCGACACACAAATATTTCAGATCTTTCATATTCAAATTCAGATACTTTTGTCAGCTTTCTAGCTCCATAAATCCGTTGCTTTGCATCCTCCGACGGATGGTCTGGTGGCCGACAACAGCTCCGCTATGTCCTTTATTTTTAAACCATTTAATAAATAGTTTTTGATGGACTCGAACGGGATGTGGATGGTTGGTCGTCCCCGTCCCATTTGAGGCTCCACAGCATCCAGCCGTTCCAGGACTGAAGAGAGGTTTACTATGGCAACCTCATTAATGTGTACGTCTGTGACGGCAGAGTATGCAGCCAAGCTCTCTGTGACTTGTTCTACTCGGTCACGGGCATCAGACTCAGATATATTATTCGTTTCTACCAGCTCAGCTAATTCTATCAGTGTCTGCACAATTTGAGGGAGCGCCATGATCTGTGATGCGTCCTCTAAAGACCCGGCAATTCAATCAATTTCCCGGCACATTTGCCATGTAATGCAATGCGTATATGCACACCGCCCCCTACCGAACAAGATGGGTAGCTCGGTCAGCAGGGAGCTGAAGAAGAGCGGCTACTGACGTCACTCTGCTGCGCCGCTCAGAATGCATTTTCGTTTTCGAATTATGGGCAGTTCTTTGCGGGCAGAACATGAAAATGCTATGTCCGCTCTGTTTTTTTTTTGATTATGGCATAACATGTGCAGTCTTGAGGAAGAAAATGCAAATGCAAATAGGATGATTGTTTACTAATTTTATTTATGAGTCAAATAATGCAGCCACATTCTTAAAATGAAAATGTATTTCTGGAAATGCATTTGAATTTGAATTGTGGTCACGATTTTGCAGCCACGTTCTGAAAATGAAAATGCATTTCTGGTAATGCATTTGAATTTGAATTGTGGTCACGATTTTGCAGCCACGTTCTTGAAAATAAAAATGCATTTCTGGAAATGCATTTTCATTTGAATTGTGGTCACGATTTTGCACCCACGTTCTTAAAATGAAAATGCATTTCTGGAAATGCATTTTCATTTTCAAATTTTACATTTCAAATTGAATTTTGGTATCTATTTGCTGGGGCATATTTTGAAAATTAAATTTCAAATGTCTTTTTCGTTTTCATTTTAATTAAGTGAAAGAATGAGCAGTCTTAAGGAAGAAAATTAAAATGCAAATAGGATGATTGATTGCTAATTTCATTTATGAGTCAAATAATGCAGTCACATTCTTAAAATGAAAATGCATTTCTGGAAAAGCATTTTCATTTGAATTTTGGTCACGATTTGCTTCCATATATATATAGGCTACTTGATTTGGCTGCAAGATTCGCTGATTTTGGGTGTCCAAGATATGAAGGATTCTGATCTGTAGCAACAGTCTAGCCATGTAGCTAAGCCTTCTCCGGGAAGAGTGGATTTTCGAAGTCTGGAAGAGAAATTCAGGCTAGTGCTACTTGCCCCACTGCACTGGACAAGTTATTAAAACTCAAATAAAATGAAATGCAATGTTAGGCCTACTTCACGTTATGTGCCACTCATTAGGCTACGTCTATCGATTTTATTTGACCGAATTCTGCATCAGTAAAACACCAAAAAAGTGTCTTCGTCCCAAGATCTCTACAAACCGGCTAATTCAATCAAGCAGCGCTGCAAGACCCAGTGAAATGTATATCCTAGCTAGCGGTTTAGGCTGAAATGAAGTATTTTCATGAACAGACAAAGTTTTGACATTGACAAAGTTGAGGCTGTGGCAATGAAGTTAAGTAACAACTTTGTTGCAGGAGCATTCTTTGTCTACGTTGCGAGCTAACAGTGTCCGGTAGGCTTCTTCGCTATAAATAATGATGTCGCTATAAATAATGATGTTAAACCGAGACCATAAGCCCTCAAAGAAAATGTAAGGTCAAAGAAACAAAAGAAAGGTTTGAGGTTACTCTGAAAAGTATCAATACAATAGGCTAATGTAATAATACAACTCCTAAATCCTTTTCTAACTAGACTCCTCTATCTCGCATAATGAAACATAACGTTTTTTAAGTAGTCTAATCAATAAGCCTGCGCTTGCCATCATTACTCAAATTATGCCATTCAGGGCGGTAAAATTACAAAATAGGACGCAAGTGTCTCAGAAATAATAGAGAGCTATTTGTCTTCAAGGCCAACCAATGGGAATATTGTGAATAAAAACAACACAGACACAGGGAGCAAATAAACAGGCAGATGTTAGCCTTGCATTGTTTGAAAAAGAAGAAGCGGGAAGCCAGCTAGTATATAATAGGCAGATGTTGGATGTTGGATCATATCACACCATGGAAAACCAAAGTCGTCCCCACGTCTGGATCGTTGGCAGCTCGTTGATCTACTGGCTTGCGCGGCACGCGGAGGAGGTCAGACTGTACCCCGACCTTGCACTGGAGTGCCATATTGAATGGGTAGGGGTGAGGGGCATGAGGTGGGCAGACCTTGTGCCTAAGCTCCGTGAGAAGCGAGGCATGCTTCCCAGCCCGGACGTAATGGTGCTCCACGTCGGGGGAAACAACCTCAGCCAAGTGACCGGGCTGGACCTGACGAGGCGGATGAAGCGAGACCTGGGGGCCATCATGGAGATGTTCCCAAACACTCTGCTGGTGTTTTCGGATATCCTGGAACGCTGCGTCTGGAGGTATCAGAG
Source organism: Hypomesus transpacificus (assembly GCF_021917145.1). Lineage (NCBI taxonomy): Eukaryota > Metazoa > Chordata > Actinopteri > Osmeriformes > Osmeridae > Hypomesus > Hypomesus transpacificus. The sequence goes on from NC_061082.1 coordinate 9,513,648, forward strand.
GAGCACCAGCGCTTCTGGTATCGACAGGGCAAGACGTCGAGTCAACGCAGCGGTGTCTAGCTTCCTGGCCGACCGTGGGATGGGGAGCATTCAACACCCCCAAATACGACACGGTTTCGTGGGGATGTACCGACCCGACGGTGTCCACCTTGATCACGTTGGAAACAATGTGTTCTTGGGAAACATCCAAGACGGTCTCCGACGACTCCTGTGCTAGCCACAGCACACACAACAACGGCTCTTTTAAGAGCCACCCATAATGTAAAAAAAAGAGCAATTAGACCGTTCAAAGTGCCGTTGTAATTTTACAACCATGGGGTCTTACAGGGTTAAATGGTACCATCTTTACATCTTTGAAGTGTGTCATAAAAAGCGGCGTCACGTAGGCTAGGCATTGCGAGGTCAGCTCACGGTGTAGGCTATACGGTAGGCTACTCCATATAGCGAGCAATTCTACATTCATACGTCTCTGAGCTTGCTTTAAAATAGCAGAAAACATTAATATATTGACGTTGATAGGCTACATTTAGATGCTCTTATGAATTAAAACGTCCTACCACTTGAGAAATACGGTCCTACACATAATTAGACAAATGCAATATTAGATGTCCCATTGCCTACAACTTCATAACCAGGTGCAACAGTTGCCTCGAGAGGATTAAGGAGTTGAAGAAGCAGATGCTGTGTCTTCCTCTTGTTGGGCAACCAACAAGTTGTTTATATCTGATTACAATTTAATAAGTTACCTAGCGCTGCATCTTCATGAGCTACATTTGGCCTCCTCCTTACCAGTATCACCTCTCCTCCATCTGAGTGATACATGTAATTTTTACAAAATTATTATCAAGGGAACACAATGGTCAGAACTGCAGTCATACAATTAAAAGCTTTTTGAAATATTTAAACACCAGGAGACTATGGGCAGCTGGGGCAGCCGCAAGCACACCCTCACAATTTCCCCAGAAATTGTATGCTCTCTAGTTCTTATTATTATATTTCTCCGCTAAATGGCCCAATAGCTCAAAAAGTCCTGGACACGACTTTTTCCAATTTGGCCCAATGATACAACAGGTTTCATTACTCCCAGACGGCTAGTGGCCCATGTGCGCCTATAGGTGGCGCTTTAAAATACGCCCAAAGTCTACGTGATTTCCCCAGCGCCCCGTTACTCCAAAATGCCAGAAAATTTGTATACATGCCTTATTTCTCATGGGGAACAAAAAAGCCTAAGGACCCATATTGTCAGACTTATGAATTTTCTTGTACTGTCCAGATTTGGTACAACCTTCAAAACCCTTCTCCTCATGAACAATAGATCCAATCGACTTGAAATTAGTTACAGATGTGTAGAATACATGTCTTTACATAGGGTGACATGGAATAAGAAATGCAATACAAAATGGCTGAAAGAAGTGTATATATTACATTTATATTTAGTCATTTAGCAGACGCTCTTATCCAGAGCGACTTACTGTAAGTACAGGGACATTCCCCCTGAGTTAAGTAGGGTGAAGTGCCTTGCCCAAGGACACAACGTAATTTGGCTTGGCGGGGAATCGATCCGGCAACCTTCTGATTACTAGTCCGACTCCCGCCATCTGACTCCCCCCATATATATATATATGTAAATGTCCACATTCCCTCAATATCTTTGTGTTAATAAATCAAACATCATTTTGAGTGATTGTTTTTCAAACCTAATAGGGTTCAAAACGACATCACTCTGAAGTACCAAAACAATTTCACCTTGGTATGTCAATATATGATTGAATTCAATTGAAATGCTCCACAGTGCGCGCGCTCCAAATTCTCAGACTCATCCTGCCCCTTGACACTAGGGTGACCACCTGTCCCGCTTTGCGTTTTGTCGCACATCATCTGCACCCCTTGTCCCGCACGTTGCATATTGAAAATGCTGTGCGATACAATACAGCGCAAAGAGGGACAGGTGGTCAACCTACTTCACACATGCGCGAGCTTGGCGAGACACACGCACATCCTTTCTGGAAATGGTGTGCTGACCAAGACTCCACCCTTGGTCTTTAGCTCCTGTTTCATTTCGCTTCCAATCGCAGCTCGCCGTTACGAATATAAATTCTTTATCAGCGGCCATTGTTGTTTTCAACTGGAATTGCCTGATAGCCGTGTTGGAGGCAGCCACGTTCGGTAAGTCCTATTTTTACACATTTTAAGCTAGAATCAATGATTGGGTTCATGAAAGTACACTACTCTTGAATTATGGTGAATGTTTGAGCACTTTGAGACCTTCAGATCGTGAGTTTGAAGCTTCTCTAGCTACTGAATTTCCATATCGAATGATGCTTGGCCCCTTTATTGCTGCTTGCATCTATATTTATTATTATTCTTGTAATTTATCTCATGAACACATTGGTAAAAAGTTTAGAAATTTGGCATATTGATACAACATGCCACAACTACTGCCCAAACACAGACTGATTACTTGTTTAATTAAACAGGCAGACATCCTTCTGAAATACCATGCGCAATTTCATGCAATTTCACCTTGAAATGTCAACCGTTTCTTAACCTTTGTCCCAAAGCTGACCAAAAACTAATACACATATCACGCAGTCGGCACCCTTGGGTACCCAGCATGCAGTGCGGCATGTCAAAAAACACAAAGACTTGTGGAAAATAGTTTGGTTACAAAAGCCGTGCGAGGGATTTCAGTTTTTGTGTTCGTTCAGTTGGATGTTTGTAATGTTATTGTTGGTTATTATAATAATCTTGTTGGTCACCCTGATTGAGTATGTTGTGTCGTTTAATGCGACCAGAGAATCGGCTGCTCTACAGTCACAGACTATTCTCGCAAGGAGCAGAATGTGAGTGCTGCCTTAGCCCAGTTGCCCACATGACTATTATTGGTTGTACATTGACTGAGAGTCTGGAAAGAGATCAACTCAAGAAGAGATTCAATATCCTATATAAAGTTAATACTCAGCCTTTTCTTCCTCCCTCCTGGACAGGGATAATTTGGGAAAACCTTCAAAATAAATCTCCTCCTACAAAAAACGTCAAATAGACTTGAAATTTTGTACAGATATGTATCATTGACATATTTAAAAATGTTACTAAAAATGGTGTATTTATGCAAATGTGCACATTGCCTCAAAAAGTTTGTCACTACATCAAAAGTCATTTTGAATGAGGCACAGGCTTTAAGATGACACCACCCCGAAGTACCCTGCAAAGTTTCACCTTGATATGTGAAAATATGACTGAATTATAGCTGTTTGAGCTTGGACCAAATCTGACAATGCCTGCCATTGGAGAAACATCTTATTTTATTATCCAGTTGATGACTGAACATTGAAGTGTCCAGATCTGGCAATGGCTCAATTGGGTGAGATGTTATACTGGTAGACGAAGGGTTGTAGGTTCAAAACCAGTCAAAGGCAAAAAAAAAATTGTTTAGTCTTCCGGTCAATCCTCCTGTTATCTGAGCCCATAACAACACTCCGATCATCTGTTTAGCGACACTGTGTAAACCACTGCAAAACAAGCCAGGTTTACAACAGTAGCTAGCTACTTGGAGTCCAGGCATGGTAGTGTCAGATTCACAACCGAATTAGCTCGAATAAAGTATATTGTTTGTTCAGCCTGTTGCCTGTTGCACAAATTCGTTTCAGGAACCAAAGTCAGGACAAATCGCCACTGATGCTAGGCATGATTTGAAATTCCCTTACATGACAAGTTATGGCACCCCAAGCAACCTTTTTAAAGCACTATGAGTAAGCTATTCTTTACAGCAGCAACCCATTCATCCCGTTGTCCCATTTTTATGTCCCATATATAAATAGGATTAAATTACAGCTGCTGAACTTTAAACAAATATGACAATGGGTGCCATTGGAGATCTTAAATCTAAGTATGTGAATGGCTTAGTAAGATAAATCGCAGTATTGATGTGTGAAGGGCGGTGAGTTCGGGTCCAGTCAGAGGAACAAACTTTTTTTTTTATTCTGACAGAAATTACAGTGAAGTCTTGCGGGTAAGCCCAGTGTAACTATCTATTATGTCAATTTTACAACATTTTGCCATTTTGAAGGAGGCTTATTTTAAGCCTGTTATTGTATTAGTCTAGCCTGACGTTGTCATACTCATAATTCTAGTCAGAATATGAGTCTAAAAACTCCCAGTTGGGCTGTGACTATGGGGCGTGTGTCAACCGAGCTCGTAAAACAAATGCCTCTTCGCTCAATTGGATAGACCTACAACCAATCAGAGCAACGTAATATGTTGTTTGTTGAAAACAAATTTTCAACCCAAGCGCTCTTTGGTGACGTTGTTGATTACGTTACTGTTGATCATCTGTCCATCATCGTATAAAGCCCGCCCTGACAATTTAATTAATTTAATATAGTTTTACAGCGGAAGTACGTAGAAGGGCAGAGCCAGGCTACTCCAGACCCAACTTCCCGACCAAATTTTTTAGTGGGCGGGGATAAGTTGGGCTAGCCTGGCTCTGCCCTCCTACGTACTTCCGCTCAATTTGGATTTTGCTTCTGTACTAGGTCTGGGAGCTCGGCTCTGAAGTCAGTTTTGTAGGTCCAATCAGCGAACAGAGGGAGTGGCTGAGAACGATGACGTTAATGTCGTGCACTAGTTTGAGTGGTTCAGTAATGGCGGCGGAGAAAGATGCAAGCGAAAGTATTCTGCGGTTGCGGCAACGCTGTCGAATATCCATAGGTTAAAGCCGGAGCAAGAACATTCCTTGCTGAGTTTTGTTGGTGGCCATGATATTGTGGCCCTCTTCCCCACGGGGTTCGGGAAAAGTTAGATTTTCCAGCTACGGCAGCTAGCTCCGTTACAGTAGTGGTGAAGGAGTTGGCTAAGGCGAACGCTTGCGATTGGTTATGGCAAATCAGAGTGGCTCTGGGCGGATCCAATAGTTTTAAACTTCAACAGAGGACCCGCCTTCAAGGAAGTTAACGTTTGTCAATGGAGAGATCCCAGACCCTCTGTACAAATGAAATGTACGAGGGTCTGGTTAGGACCAGGCTAAAGTTGGGCTGGCAGCCAGGCTAGTATTAGGCCGAATCCCAATTCTCCCGTTTACCCCTTCCCCCTTCCCCTTAACTTACCCCTTCCCCATGGCCCTCGAAAGTAAGGGGTAAGGGCTACGTAGCCCTAGGAAATGGGACGCCACTTGGTTACAGGTATGTCATCTAGCACGTATCGATATCTCCAAAGCAAGTAGCGTTATGCACTGATATTAAACGAAATTCGCTGCTAATGGAGTTTACTTAGAACTGTAGACATGCTAGTCAAAGAAATGCGGGACTGTTGTGCAATTCAGAACTGTAACATTAACATACCAAACTAGCGATTTTTAGAAACGTTTCAATTAGGAAAATGGTTGCAAATATATATGTTCATGACTGTATATAACACAAAACAAGACTGTCATTTTATGAGTGTATGGTGTCGTTAAGTGGCCAAACAATTTTGTACTGGGAAATAGGATGAAAATATGTGTAATATTACATTAGGTAATAGACTATTACATTAACCTGCTCTAAAATATAGGGTTAGCACTTTGTTTTGGCCTAGAATAAACACTGAGATGTATTCTGTGGAGATGAGTGACCACATGTGTTAGGATGGTTATTGAATAAAGAGTTATAACACTGTTATTGAGTAAAGAGTACCAGAACTAAACATGCTGCTGCGCCCGGTTTATAATAAGGAACAAACATAACATGTCAGACGAGGATATTTAGCCGGAAGAAGAAGTAGAGTTCTGCACGCTGCAAGGATTTGCAGGAGAGGCTAACGCTAGCAACAAGTGTCGGATAGTAAAAGAAAAGAGATGGAGAGGAAACATGGATAAGCTAAGTCCACCTACACCTACGCCGCTAACAGGAAATCTGGCTGATAACTGAAAAAGGTTTAAGCAGAGATTCAACATATATATGGCTGCAACTGGATGTGGAGTGGAGGAAGACGATAAGGTAAAAGCGTCAATCTTGCTGCACGTGATAGGTAAAGATGTATTGGATATTTACAACAGTGTCCAACTCGACGATGATGCTAGCCTGGATGAGCAAATGGACAAGTTTGAAGAGTACTTTGTGCCAAAACAGAACATTACATTTGAGAAATATAAGTTTTTCTCATGTGATCAAAAACAAGGAGTAGGTTTTGATCAGTATCTAGCTGAGTTGCACACACTGAGTAAGACGTGTGAATTTGGAAATTTGAAAGACTCGCTAGTTAGAGACAAGATCGTCTGTGGCATACCCGATAATGGACTAAGAAAAAGACTGTTGCGGGAGCAAAACTTGACATTGGACAAAACTATTAACATGTGCAGAGCAGCAGAAACAACACGTGCTCAAGCCAAAGAGCTGCGCAGGGATGAGACAGCAGTACATGCGATAAAAACAGGAGAACAGCACTCTAAGCATCCAAATAAATACAAGTCGCAAAGAGAGGCTAAAACAGACTTTAAATGTGGTAAATGTGGAGGGAGCCACAAACCAATGTCGTGTCCAGCATATGGCAAAGAGTGTTATAACTGCGGGAAGAAGAACCACTTCTCAAAATATTGCAAAGCGGAGGCCTTCAAGAAAAAGAAAGTACATGCAGTTGAAGAGGAAATTAAGGAGTTCTTTGTGGATGCAGTGCATATGAAGGAGGCTAAAGATAAAGAAGAATGGATAGTTGGATAGATTGGATAGATTGACTGGATAGATGGATAGATTGACTGTTAACAGTACTTTCATTCCATTCAAACTGGACACGGGAGCTTCAGTCAACCTCATATCTGTGAATGAGTATGAGAAACTCACTGTGAAAAGCAAAATATTCCCTGTGAAAACAAAAGTGAGTGGATACACAGGAGAAAAAGTGCCGGTCAAGGGAGGATGCATCGCAACATTCGAACACCGCGGTAAGCAAATAAAAGCACTGCTGTTGATTGTTGATATGAGTGTCAAGCCAATATTGGGATTACAAGCATGCCAACGACTAAACCTTGTGAAGAGAGTTTTCGTAGTCTCATCTAAACCTTCTAATGACCATGACTCACTCATGGAGGGATACAGTGACTGTTTTGAGGGACTTGGATGTTTACCGGGGGAATACAAAATACAAGTTGATGAAAATGTGCCTCCAGTAGTTCATCCATGCAGAAAGATACCATTCAAGCTGAGAGGAAAACTCACAGAGGAGTTAACTAGAATGGAGAAACTAGGAGTGATAAAGAAAATAGATGAACCTACATCATGGGTCAGCTCCCTGGTCGCTGTGGAAAAGCCCAATGGAAAGCTGAGAACGTGTTTGGATCCAAGGGATCTTAACAAAGCAATCAAACGTGAACACTTTAAGTTGCCGACAAGGGAAGAGATCATGGCACAGTTTGCTGGGGCCAAGTGGTTCAGTAAACTGGACGCGTCGTCAGGGTTCTGGCAAATGAAGCTAGACGAGGAAAGCTCCAAGCTTTGTACTTTCAACACGCCAGAGGGAAGGTACAGGTTCTTACGTCTGCCATATGGGATCCTGTCAGCACCAGAAGTATACCACAAGAAAATACACATGATCTTTGAACATATCCCAGGAGTCGATACCATGATGGATGACATTATTGTGTGGGCGTCCAGCCGAGAAGAACACGATAAGCGACTGAGACAGGTGCTCGACCTGACAGGACAAGCAAACTTAAAACTTAACAAAGAAAAGTGCCTGTTTGGAGTTAAGTCGTTGACATTTGTGGGGGATGTAGTCTCTGAGGCAGGGATTAGTCCAGACCCAAGGAAAATGTCAGCCATCGAGAACATGGAACGTCCTGAAAACAAGGATGACGTCAGAAGGTTTCTAGGTATGGTAACTTACCTTGCAAAGTTCATACTTCAGCAGTCAACAAAGTCAGCGCCACTCAGGTGTCTCCTGGAGGAAAAAAATAAATGGACATGGTCACTTGAACAGGAAGATTGCTTTAAAAACTTGAAGAGAATACTCACCAACGAGCCTGTGCTCAAGTTCTATGACCCGGAGAAAAGCACACGGATTACAGCTGACGCCTCACAGTACGGACTAGGGGCAGTACTGCTACAGCTGCATGACAAAGACTGGCAACCTGTCGCCTATGCGTCCAGAGCGTTGACATCAGCTGAAACTAGATATGCACAGATCGAGAAGGAGCTACTGGCCAGCACCTATGGATGTGAGCGATTCCATCAGTATGTATATGGACAAGCTTTTGAAATGGAAACTGACCATAAGCCACTGGTGTCAATCATGTCAAAGCCACTCAAGGACTGTCCTATGAGGATACAGCGCATGATGATTCGGCTGCAAAAATACAACGTGACTATGAACTACACACCAGGCAAGTACATGTTCGCCACTGACACGCTTTCACGCGCAGTTGACAAAAATGAAAGGACAGATGAAATGGGAACAGCACAAATAAAGGCTTATGTGGACATGATAGTGTCATCTCAACCGGTTTCTGAAGAGAGAAGAGAGCAGATCAGAAAAGAGACAGAGAAAGAACACAGCATGAGAACACTGAAAGAGACAATACTGAAAGGATGGCCTGAACAAAGACAAACATGTCCAGCTGCAATACAGGACTACTGGATGTGTCGAACAGAACTCACTGTTGTGGATGGCATCATATACAAAGGAAACAAGTTTGTCATTCCACCAACAATGCGAAAGGAAATGTTACAAAAGATACATGAAGGACATTTGGGAGAAGGAAAATGCAAGCGGAGGGCAAGAGATGTTATGAATTGGCCAAGATTGAACACAGATATCAGCCATACTACGGCTTCTTGTGAAGTATGTCTCACATACAGACCCAAACAGCAGGCAGAGCCGCTGATGCCACACCCAGTGCCCAAATACCCATACTGCAAGGTTGGAGCTGACTTGTTCGATTGCAACGGAAAAAATAATATCGTGGTTACAGACTACTACTCTAAATATCCAGAAGTTGCAACATTACAGTCCACAACCAGCAGAGCCGTCATTGCTTTTCTGAAGACTGTTTTTGCGAGACACGGAGTCCCACAGGAACTGTTTTCAGATAATGGACCACAGTTTTTAAGCTGCGAATTTGAAGCATTCGCTAAAGAGTGGGGTTTTAACCACCACACATCAGGCCCAAACTACCCAAGATCAAATGGACTTGCAGAAAGCTCAGTTAGGTTTATCAAAGGAATAATGAAGAAAGCACACAATGGAAATGAGGATTTTCACAAAAGTTTGTTGATCTACAGGAGCGCGCCACTGCAAAATGGCCTGTCACCAGCCCAGATGTTGATGGGACGTCGCCTTCGCACTAATCTGCCTATGCACGACAACCTGCTAAAACCAGAGGGAGCAGTAAAGGTCAGGCAAGCCAAAGAAGAGGAGAAGGTGAAGCAGAAGAAAAGGCATGACAAAAGTGCAAAACAGCTGCCTTACCTGAAGCCAGGGGACAGAGTCCGCCTTCTGGACTACTCGACAGGAATGTGGACACAGCAGGGACTTGTACAACAGGAGGTTGCACCTCGTTCTTACCTTATCCAGACAGATCGTGGAACAGCCCTGAGGAGAAATCGAGTGGACATCCGTCTACAAACCAACAGCTCAGAGACTGTCACAGAGCCACCGGAGGTGATAAACACCACTACGGGCAACAAAGACTGTCCGAGTTCCCTTAACACTACTGACTCTGGTCAAACCGTACCCAGTTCACCAGCTGTGAAAAACAGACCCAGCAGGATGGTTAAACCACCTGAGAGACTGATAGAATCCTGCTGAAGGAGTTATGGACTATGGGGGGAGAAAAAAAAGGGAAGGGAGATGTGTAGATTGGATCTGAAAGGTCACGTGACAAGTGACATAGGAGAGTCTAGGGGGTGGACCTGTGGACGGGAGATGAGTGACCACATGTGTTAGGATGGTTATTGAATAAAGAGTTATAACACTGTTATTGAGTAAAGAGTACCAGAACTAAACATGCTGCTGCGCCCGGTTTATAGTAAGGAACAAACATAACACTCACATCCTCCATTTTCTCACCTCCCCCATCAGCATCTCTCTGGCTAAGCAAGGCATCATCATCTACATAAATTCTAGGGTTGCAAAACCGAACCCCAAATAAACGAACCGTTCAACACTCTATCCACGGTTCGCTTTTTTTGGGAAAACACAACCGAACAACCACAGAGCAGTGTTGCCATCTTAGCGACTTTCTATATCTGCTGATCTTTCCAAACCCTCCTGGTGACTTTTATGTTGTTGGAGACTTGCTGGTGTTTTAGAGACTCTGACATGAAAGCACGGATCGCAGTACTGTCCTCAACGAGCAGCGTGTGCTGCCGTGAGCTCCTCCGCCGTCCCAAAGCACTCACAGATATTCAGTCTCACGATAGCCTCGCGCAGCACCACTACTTTCCTTACTGAGGAGTTGGCAACACTTCAAGTCAGATGAAAGTAGTTGCGCCGGCACCCTATTCTTAAGCAGCCCGAGAGGTAAAACATGGATCATACAATCCACCACGGCAAAAGCAATGCACACGGCCACGTGGCTTCTTCCAGAAAGAACGTTCCTTTTACGCCGTGTACTATGACAGCTCCCTCATCCACCGCTTCATCAAAATGAAATGACACGCCATGATTGACGTTGCTATGTTGACGTCGAGGTCATTTTTTAGACCTTTAGTTACTTCGTTGATTAAAAAACAGACACCCTCTAAACACATGTACATTTACTTTTTTGACATTGTTTTAAATAAATAGCTTAATATTAATTAATACATTACCCTGTAGCCTAACTTTTTTACATGGTTGTGTCGGAAAAATTGAGGATATAGATAGCCTATGGATTTAGGTTTGTTTCTCAATTGTGGACTACTGTTAACAACTATATCGCTATGATAATTATACTTGGATAATTTAGATTGAGATCGGTCTATGCCTGATGCCTAAACATTTGAAATCACAAAATAGGCGTTTAATGCATTAGGCTGAAGGTTGAAGCCTATGTAGGCTATTTAAGTAGATTTTCTATCAATGTTGAACATATTGAACTGATGAGATTAATAAAATGAGAATATCCGTGGTCAATCATTGTTTTCCTGTTGGGTCAGTGTTACAGGAAGGTCTGGTTAAGCAACAAGTCACGTTAAGCCTGACAGTTAGACTGCCCCGGAGTAAACTAGTTTCGCAGCCTAAGTTGCCATAGTAACTGAGTTCGGACTACGTTGAGCTAGCTTTATGGAACCGAATGAACTAGAAATGAGTCCGACTAACTGACATAAGTCTGGCTTATTTGGTAAACTCGTTTTACGGAACAGGCCTCAGGGCTATTCCAGAACCTTTTTTATTGGATACGGCACCTTTGTTTGTGTAGTGTTCAATGTTGTTATATGTCTTGTTAGTCTTTATACCCCATTGAAGTTTAACAAAAATCTTGTGTTTTGATTTTCGATGCGTTTTGACGTGAATTTTCAGGTTAAGACAGAGGGGGAGGCACTTCAAGTGACTTGCGCTGGTTGAGTAGGCTAGCTGTTAGCCTCGTTTCCCTCAGGGGTAAAAATGTCCGACAACAGACAACAAAATGTGCTTAACTTTTTCAAATAAGTCCCACAACTAGCCTGTGCTGTTTACATGGTCATGATCACATGATGGAGTGTTGTCTCATCCAGCTTTTTTTGGTTAATTTAATCTGATGAATAATTGCTGCTTGTAAAAACGATTGTTGCAGTGTTTATTTTTAACGTTTCACACCCATGCAGTGCATGTTCTGAAATTTAAATATACATTGCCCTGATGTACAAGCAGGTTTTTTTAGTCAGAGAAGCTATGTAGGCAGTGTATTGTTCGGTTTATCGGTTTCCTCCAACCCCCCTTTTGAGTCGCCGGATCCACCCCCCTTCTACGCTCCCACTTCGCCGGATATACAGAAAATACACAGAAATACAGAGAACACTGAAATGGTTGTTTTTTCCTTCCCCCTAATTTGCTAAACAAAAACAAAACCGTGACCCAAAAAAACGAATCGGTTGGGACTGATTCCAGCAAGTAAGTCAGCAGATTTAACTCCAGATACTGCCATTTGTGTTGTAGACTTGATTGGAATGCCAAACTGAAAAAATCTATAAGCAATCTGAAAAAATCTATAAACAATCTGGGTGCATTGAGAAAACTACTGGTCGGTCTAATTGTCATTGCTTGTCCTTGTGACCTAACTAGCAGTCTGAACAAGTAGCTTGAGTCTGAATCCTGTTCTTCTTAGTATTTGCGGTCCCCTCGTCCTATTAAATCTGAATCTGTGTCAGAGGAGATCAGCTACACAGAATAATGGCAGACATTATTTAGAATCAACATTAGAAACTCCCCGTTCTAAGAATGACCTCATGATTTTCATGATGTGTATAACAGAAGGGCTAGTGAACCTGTCTGTCATGGCAGCATCTGTATGCACTGTGAGGCACAAACCCTGCAATTACACTCCTCAGTCACACATCTATGAATAATGAAAGGTGTTGTGGACAGAATAGCTATGGGCAGACTGGACGAGGAACTGCAGACAACTCCAGATTAGCTCATGGTTGTTATGCTAATAAAAAAAACACCAGCAATTTCTTTTGTAGCTACTTGGAAAAAACATCCTTGTCATCTCTTTCTGCCTGAAACAGACGCCTAGGTCTGAACACGGCCAAAAGCACAACATATTGGGGGGGGGGGGGAACGGAAACGGAATTCTATTGCTATGGGTATTCTCCCTACTGATAAAGTGGAACGGATTTTAATGTGAAGCAATGGAAAGATCGCTGGACTAGTAGACCAGTCATGCACTAATATTTTTATCGCCAATGTGGGGGGGTTCAAACTACTTTTTTTTCTTAAGTGAGGGGGACGTGACCCCCTTAAGTTACATTGCGGCGACGCCCATGGTCTTACATGCTACAGACCACAAGCTGCAGAATACCCGCTGCAGGACCAACGCTGCTGGACCAACGCTGCTGGACACAGTCTGCTGGACAAAGTCTGCTGGACACAGTCTGTAGGACCCACGAGTGCCACCCTAATACTTAGTGAGGAATAGGGTCTGAACACTTGTTTTATGCTATAGGCTTTGAGACAATTGATATTTGGTATTAATCCTACAATTATAACACAGTAGTTTAGTGCAAGCTAAAATGTTCTGTTACAAAAAAGACAGAGGCTGTATAATCATGGTGCAAGCTAACTGAATCAAACAAGTATGAACATATAAACATTATGACAGGCATTTAAACTATGGCTGTGGCTAAGACAATTCTTAAAAGTCAGCACCAAAGCTACTCAAAACTGTCTATTTACAGCAGCAGCAACAACAAAAAACAGACTACTGTCCTGAAAGACAGTAGTCTTGGTATAAAAGCGTAAAATGAATTCCCTCCAGTTTTCTTTTGTTATGTTTATTTTAAAGTCACCCAGAATGTATATCAAGGCCCATGTCTGGATTCATCTTCTCACTTGACTTTAGGACGGAAATCTGTCGGAGGTCCGTCCAGGATAATTGTGTATCATTCTGCCGTCATTATTATGGCTCAGGATTTCATCTCCCAACCATGGTTAGAATCACAGAGATAACTCATGTCAAGTTTAAACGGCATGTTGGTGTAACGTCGCCTGCTCAGCACATTAGCTATATTTACTACCATCCGTTTCCACAGGAAATTGCCTTGGCTGAGAGAAAGGGCACCGGGGAACCGATCTTTAAATTTCAATCAAGTGACAGTTTATAAAATGGCTGCTTTGGCGGGTAAAGGGCTGGGGATGTCATCTTTGTTTTTGCTTCTGTTATTTTAAAAAACACGCTCTGCCAACATCCAATTAAAGAAGTGTAGCTTGAAGTCTCTTCTTCTATTGTGTGGATGCTAATGGGGTATAATGCCAGGACCAAATGAGCAGGCTCAGATGATGGGTACTTAATGGACCATCTGTCATGACGGCCCAGAGAACACTTCCCCGCTCTTCGGGTTGTGTGAGCTTGGATCACATAACTTCACAATGTAAAATCCCTTTGTAACAACCCTGTTAAAGGAAATTGGAGGCTTATTAGGTTCAATGGGCCATGAAAGGAGATATTGGCGACACCAGTCATTTTTTGTCAGAATAATATGCTGTTAATGTGCTTGTGTGTAGAATGATGCTGTTGTATTCAGTAAGGGTCTCAGCCAGGCTGTCACGTGGTTCGTATTTCCCTGGCTGTCTTGCGGAGACTCAGGGATAGATTTATCAAGCCGTTTGCGCCTGTTTTCAGCCTTTAATTGTTCGCAAAGACTGACCTAACGGGGTTAGGTAAAAGCAGGGGGGTGTTCCATCAACGTCGATAAGCAAGACTTATTTCGCCAAGTCTCGCTTACTTCAGCGAGAGTTTCGTTCCATTAAAGTGGCTTATTCTAGTTATAGCTACAGGGTTCTCAAGTTTTGAAGACAGGCAAGAGTGACAATCTCTCTCCCCCCCCATTAATAAAAAATTAATGACATTATTTGTGACCTATAACATTGACTATGCAAAACACTTAAATGTATTTAGTGCTAATACAATTATTACGCTCATTTGGAAAGAGATGTTTAAAACGTGACAATATGTCAGTCATCGTGTGATAACGAATATATGACTAGTCCTATTATATGTCACAGACGTGGTATTGCAAGCTCCGTCAGAGGTATAGGGCATATGTTCGGCACGCACTTGGTTCGAACCTGCCACCTCTAACATCCCAAGCGCCACCACTACCAACTACGCCAACGAAAAGCTAGCAATACAGTGACACGGGTGGCCTTTTACATACCTGAGGAGTGAGTTTCACCGATACACACCGGCTACATCTATTTACTACTTGTTCTGAGCAGGTGTTGTCAGTGAACAGGCTGTAAAACTGTTGGTTAAGTTACAGACACTCATGAAAAACTGATGCTAATTATCTGGGAAACGTTTTCTAACAGCAGTCAAGTTGTCATTGTTTGTGTCAAACAAGTTGTGAATTTGTTATAACATTAAAACAGGAGATCATGACTGCTCAAAGTGATGCTCGAGCTCCAGTGGTTTGCTCTGTAGTTGAGCAAAACTTTCGGAAGACGCTGTAGCAGAATCATGTGAAAAATTACAGGATATGCTTTTTTCCCATTGGTTGTAGCATTAAATCTTACCCAGATACAATGGTGCTATTTTCCGATTGGCTATTGTGTAGACCCTTTCTTTTTTTGAATTGGCTGATAAGTGGCAGGCTCGACTAAGAACTCCAGGGGAGACGCACTTGATTCCTGCCGGTTCCATAGTGAGAGTGGCGCGGCCAGAGGAATTTTGGTTGGGTGCTGCGGCATATTAAATATATAATAAATATTTTCTTTAAATACAATGTGTGGCGGGAGGGCGTGATAAAAGACTGAAATGAGTGACTGTCACGCTCAATGCATGACACTTGAGAGCCCTGTAGCTACAGTACGCAGGGCCGCCCATAGAAATGGCTGGGCCCCTGAAAAAGTCCAGTGAATGGGCCCCCCCTAATAGGTCTTTACTTATATTAACCTTTACATTTTAATTTTGTGTATATATGAGTTTATTTCACCCAAATCTTGGTTTCTTTTATGGTAGCTGTGTGAGTATTGTTTGTTGTATAAGCGCCCCCTGTTGGAGGGTGGTGGCTAGATTTGCTGCATTTGAAACGGAGAATACAAATAATTAAGAGTTTCAGCGTTCTGTACTCAGTGCACCGGAACACAACGTGGTAGTCAGCGAAGTGCAGACCACGCTGGCTACACCAAGCTTTCCACCTGTAACTTATGTAGCTAGAGAAATCTTTCTGTTGTGTGCTGCTAATACTGGACAAAAAGGCATTGCTGTATGAGTTAATCAGCTCACAACAAATAGATACAATTGTCCTGCTTAAGGTACTTACCGAGTGGGTCGCCTTAATCATTATCAAATAAATTTCCCCCCCTGAGAATTTTTTCAGGAGCCGCCACTGGTCTAGCCATGTACAGGGCTCAACATGAGCCTGTCCGCGACGTGGATTTTTTGTAGGGCAAGTTTGGAAGAGAAATGAAAGAAATTCTACATTAGCAAAGCACAATAAAAGTGGCTTTGTCCTAAGATCTTTACAGACCGTGCAGCTAATTTATTGCTCAACACTTCAATGGGGGCTTAGTACTTGAAAGAGGAATCAGAATCAGAAAGGGATTTATTTGACATGAACGTTTGCACAGACAAGGAATTTGCTTTGGCAGGAAGGTGCATACAATAAACATATAAGAATCTTAAATTTAAATATGTGGTCTAACTATACTAAGGGTACGTAACTAGCAATACTAAGTGGGATAGAATTAAAATAAAATATACAATAAAATTCAGTAAGTTGAGTTAAAGAATTGCCGTAATTTACAATACAAATACAAACATTACAGGAGATACAAATGGTAGAGATACAGTTTTGTAATGTAGTGCAAAATGTTAGTTGTTTTAGAGATTAAGTCATTAAAGTCAGTGTGAACTCTTGGCCTTGTTGAGGAGGCCAACAGTGGAAAAGAAGAAACTGTTTTTGTGGCTTGAGGTTTTGGTCCTGATCGACCGCAGCCTTCTGCCGGAGGCGAGTGACCGAAACAGCGAGTGTCCAGGGTGGGAGGAGTCAGCCACAATCTTTTTCGCTCGCCTCAGGGTCCTCGAGGTGTGCAGGTCCTTGAGGGAAGGCAGATTGCAGCCAATCACCTTCTCTGCAGTGCGGATGATACGCTGCAGCCTGTTCTTGGCAGTGGCAACAGCGTACCAGATGATGATGGAGGAGGTGAGGATGGACTCAATGATGGCTGTGTAGAAGTGCATCATCATTGTCTTTGGCAGGTTGAATTTCTTCAGCTGCCGCAGGAAGTACATCCTTTGTTGTGCTTTTTTGGTGAGGGAGCTGATGTTCAGTTAACACTTGAGGTCCTCGGAGAGGATAGTGCCCAGGAAGCGGAAGGACTCCACAGTGTTGACTGGGGAGTCACACAGGGTGATGGGGGTGAGTGGGGCTGTGTTCTTCCTGAAGTCCACAACCATCTCCACTGTCTTGGGAGCATTGAGCTCTAGGTTGTTCTGGCTGCACCAGGTCACCAGGTTGTCCGCTTCCCACCTACAATCAGACTCGTCTCCATCAGAGATGAGCCCAATCAGGGTGGTGTCGACCGCAAACTTCAGGAGTTTGACGGACGGATGACTGGATGTGCAGCTGTTGGTGTACAGGGAGAAGAGCAGAGGAGAAAGGATGCAGCCCTGAGGAGATCCGGTGCTGATGGACCGGGAGTCAGAAACCACTTAACGCACTGCTTCCTGTCAGACAGGAAGTCTGTGATCCACCTGCAGGTGGAATCAGGCACGTTCAGCTGGGAGAGCTTGTCCTGAAGCCAGGCGGGGATGATGGTATTGAAGGCAGGGCTGGAGTCCACAAACAGGATCCTGGCATAGGATGCTGGGGAGTCCAGGTGCTGTAGGGTGAAGTGGAGGGCCATGCTAACTGCATAGTCCACAGACCTGTTCGCTCTGCAGGCAAACTGCAGGGGGTACAGTAGAGCGTCTGTGATGGATTTAAGGTGTGCCAGCACCATGCGCTCGAAAGACTTCATTACCACAGAGGTCAGGGCAATGGGTCTGTAGTCACTTAGTCCTGTTGGTCTTGGCTTTTTGGGCACAGGGATGATGGTGGAGGACTTGAGACAAGCTGGCACATGGCATGTCTCCAGGGAAAGATGTTAAAGATGTAGGTTAACACCGGAGACAGCTGGTCAGCGCAGTTCTTGAGGGTGGCTGGAGAGACAGAGTCCGGCCAAGCTGCTTTCAGGGGGTTCTGTCTCTTAAACAGTTTGTTCACTTCTCTCTCCTGAATGGAGAGAGTCGTCACTGTAAAGGGGGCCGGCCTCAGGGGTGGAAAGTGGTTGTTCAGGACTGTCCAATTGTCTTTCAAATCTACAGTACAACTCATTCAGGTCGTTGGCCAGGCAGGAGTCGTTAGTGGAGTGGGGGCCTCTGGGCTTGAAGTTGGTAATCTGCCTGAGCCCTCTCCAGACAGAGTGAGACCAAGTGCCCTACTGTCTGCCATTCACATTTTGAAATATTGTTGAGTGCCCAGGGTGCCCCTTAACGCAATAAATGATAGTGTGCCCTCTATACATTTCAAAACATGTCTTAATGAGTTCCTTTATAGTAGAGAAAATATGATGCAGTGCCCTATAAGGTGCCCTTACAATGGTTTATATTTGACTGTTCCCGTGCCCTTAATTCCAATGGAAAAGGGTGCTGTTATGAAATGACATGCTTTCGCAAAGTGAGGCTGTGACGACCTCAAGTGGGAACTGAACATCGGCTCCCTCATCAAGAAAGCACAACAGAGCATGTACTTCCTTCGGAAGCTGAAGAAATTCAACCTGCCAAAGACAATGATGGTGCACTTCTACTCAGCCATCATTGAGTCAATCCTCACCTCTTCTATCACCGTCTGGTACGCTGCTGCCACTGCTAAGGACAAGAGCAGGCTGCAGCCTCAGTGCATCATCCGCACTGTTGAGAAGGTGATTGGCTGCAATCTGCCTTCCCTCGAGGACCTGCACACCTCGAGGACCCTGAGGCGAGCGAGGAAGATTGTGGCCAACTCCTCCCACCCTGGACACTCCCTGTTTCAGTAACTCCCCTCCGGCAGAAGGCTGCGGTCCATCAGGACCAATACCTCACGCCACAAAAACAGGTTTTTCCCTTCTGCTGATGGCCTCTTCAACAAGGTGATGATGACATGAAATAAAATGTCATCATCACAAAGAAAAACGTTTTCTTTGTGTGATGTGGGATGGATGGGGCTGCGGAGGATCCACTGCTTCCTTCTCTTCTGCTGCTGGTGCTGAACCTCTATGGTGGATGGATGGGCTGCATGAGCATGCTTCCTTTGGTGTGGATGGGCATGCTAGGACAAACTGTTTTGTATTGGACATGACTAAAAGCATTGGGCCTCATTCTCGAAAATTTTCAGAAGGTTCTTCTGAAATGTTTCTTACGGGCTTCGTAAAAACAACGTAAGAAATACACATCCACCAAATTCATGAACGCTTGAAAATGTGCTCCTACGCAGCAGAGGTTTTCTGAGCTGTGCTCCCCGGCAAGAGTTTTCTTAAGTTGAAAGCGCGTCCTCGTGCTCCTGAATTTGCATACATAGACGCCCCGACAGCTCCTCATAAGGGCACACAACAGCAATGACGTGTGCAGTCAGAATCGACACAATTAGGAAAGCAACAGGAACGCAAGTATGTCCAAGCGAAAAGCAACCGGTGCAGCGGTGCAACATCATACCAGTTAGATGAGCAGTGGAATTGTTCAACACTGGATGTAACAGTGTGCACACTAAGCAAGGTTAATTATTATAATTATTTAAATTCGAGGATACAGGGTTCCAGACTAACTTTTTCCCTTGGTTGCACTGGTGCGCATTTCTTTTTTATTTCGGTGCACCAGCACAAAATGTAGGTGCACCCAAATTATTCCTTGCGTCGCCACAATTTCAAGGTCACCTTTTTATCACGCATTCATATACATTCATATATATTATGTAAATGTTCTTAAACAAGAATAAGGTGTAGGTAAATATTGGTTTTATTTGAAGCACAATTAAACTGTATATAAAAATAAAAATCTTGTGATTAGTGCTTTACTGAGCTGCCAAACTAAAACATTGCAAGCAAAATAAAACATTTCAAAATAGAAAGGGCTAATGACCTGACATTTCATGGCTCAAAGTCTTAGAGCGGGTCCCCCCTTGCTGTCGCATGCCCTTCAGATGGCCAACACCTGTAATTTGGCTTTCTTGCCCTTTGGCCTTGGCTAAACCAACTTGACACACTCTCCCTAGCATCAAAATCCCAGCTCCATGGGTTAGCTCCATGGCCCAGCTCCGTAACTCAGGGGTGGACAATGAATTTTGACAAGGTGCCACATGAGAAACTTGAAATGTGTTGGAGGGCCGCATCAACAATAACTTGAACTTAATTCTGCTCACTATTCATTTCCCCCCATTGTAAAAAGCAGTAAAGTATATTTTTTGATTAGCTGCTACTGGTTATCAGAAGAATGAGGATATTCTGTAAATATTTATATAAATATTGTACATGTTGGTCAACTAGGAAAAGACTATCGAAGTAACAGTAAAAACTTAAATAATCATTACATCAGTGTTTCATTTTATTTGTAACTAGTTAATCTTCACAAACACTACAAAGTTGTTTTGCAGTATGTTAAAAATATGCAATTGATACAAAAACCAATACTTTTTTTCCAATAAATTTTGTTCTCTGAGAGGAATCCAGTGGGCTTGAACAAGTGCATCGAAATCTGTCTGAATGTCTGAGGTGGATATGCGAAGGACAGCTGACAGGTGATGATCCGGGTCTGCAATTTAACTAGCAAACCATTAACCATCTGAATCAGTCAAGTTCTTATTATGTCCGCCTTAGTTTTTTTCTTTAGTCCCTTAGTGCCGATTCAATTTAAATACTTCAACACAGCGACCTGTTCTCCAAAACTAAGAACACGGCTTTGACTTTGACCTCAGTAAACAGATACTTAAAAGTCCATGTCTTGTTAAAAACTCTACATTCTGTTTCAACCTTTCGTTTTTCATTTTCCAGGGCTGCTAACCAACAGCTAACTCTCCTGTCGGTGAGGTTGCGCGAGCGCACATTTGTAAATTGCCTGATCACTAGTCTTTCAGGACTACATATTTACTACAGCTCAAGACATTTATTTTTAATTTTTGATTTACCTCATGCGGGCCGGATTGGGACAGCCTGTGGGCCGATTGTGGCCTGCAGGTAGGGTGACCAGAAGCAATACCCTGAAAAAGAGGACACTTGGGTCCAAAAAGGAGGACAAAGGGTGCCCGGCAGACCTAGCATTAGCATCCTTGTGCAGTTGCGTATCGCAGGCATGCTTAAAGCCCCTTTCCCCCTACTACTCACGTCAATGTTAATGCGACAGAAATTACAGAAGGTATGATATTGATCTTTGCTGGTCTTATGGCAAAGTGGAGCTCTGAAGCGGGTTGCACCAACAGGATTTAGGACCAGTCTTAAGCTAAAACTGGCCAACGTTCTATGTCTAAAATGATGTTGCGCCTGTTGCACCACGCTGACTTAAGCTGCTTTTTCCCTAAGTTTAGTCCTAAATGTTACGCCCTGTGGAGAGGAGACTTATGTTAAAACATAGAACGTTTTCTGTGTTGGTTTCTATAGTAGGCTAATTTTCACAAAACCGTTGAGTCCAGCTAAAACAACAAGTAGCGTATAACAATGGCGCGTCTAATTTATAGATTGTATAATGAACGCGCTTTGAGACGTGAGAGAGTCGTGCGAGACAGAACTAACCCGCTGGATATGTACAATGATGAGGAGTTATTTCAGAGGTTTCGTTTCAGTAGGGTTGAGATTTTTTCTCTAGTGGTGCATTTCAAAACACCGTGTGGGACATGATCGGCGTGCATAAATCTACAGCTCGTAGAGTTATTCGTAGGGTCTCGCTGGCACGGAGTCGCCGCCTACCGCATTATGTCAACTTGCCTAACGAGGCCGAGGCAATCGCTGTCAAGCAGCGTTTCCGCCAGGCGTCTGGCATCCCTGGTATCATCATGGTAAAAATGTATGGGTATCATGGCAACGCACGTTCCATTCTAGAATTCCACGGGCACTTTCATGAACGCGCATGTTACGACCAGTCTTAGTTAAGACTGGTCGTAAATTCTGTTGGTGCAACAGGCGTTAGATATGGGTCTAAGACCGTTCCTAACAAAGACTGACTTAGGACTTATGACAGTCTTAGCAAAGACTAGTTGGTGCAACCCACTCCTGAACTCCACGTAGGTTAGAAGGAGGTCTTTATTTTTGGCATCGGAAAACTTACGCAAGTGGTAAATTGCGACGGTGGGCAGGAAGGGTCAAAAAGGAGGACAAAAGGGCGAAAAGACGGACACGCAACAGCGGTCCGGACAAAAGGCTGGAAAAAAAGTTTATGGCATTGTGCAGAAAATGTACATTCTCTACTTACCTCCGATGATAAACTGGTCCAGAGATTAAGACCTTTTCTGCATCCTGCAGGGAGAGATTCCTCAGAATATTCAGGCCATATATGATGGCCTGCACAAATTATATGACAGTAGGCTGCACATTTCATTTAGCTGACAGCAGGGGCGTTGTTAGATCCTTTTTACTGGGGCACATGCCCCAGTATAACTCTGCTGTGCCCCAGTGAAATGTAAGGTTTTAGTTTTAACAATGTACTTTAGCAGGGTGTCTACAGGTATAAACAAGTTAAATTTAAGACTTTTTAAGACCTTTTAATACCACTTCTAAATGAAATGTAAGACTGAGCTTACAATGGAAAAACAAATCAAAAGTGGAAATATACAGTAATCCTTCCAAATAAACACACTGATGTCTGTTCAAAATGAAGAGACAGTATAGTAAACTGACTAAAATCGGTTGAATTTAAGAACATTGACTAAATGTGTGTAATTGCTCGGAGGTCAGATGGCATTGTTGGCTCTGGATTTCCTATCGTAACATGTAGAGTTGTAGCGTTGACATCATAGCCGCGGGAACATATTTTATCAAGGGCTTGCTGGGGGGGCCTAATGTTGCGGGGCGGCATGGACATACTGGGAGTAACAATAGGCCAACAATAGGGAGAGAAGGAGTTTAGACATTTAGTTGGGTCAGAAATGGAGGGTGAGGGGGTAGGAAGGGTGGGTTTAGGGAACCGACTGCTAATGTCGGCGACTTTTTTCTCAAAGAAAGAGGAGAAGTCGTCTGCTGTCAGGGTGGAGGGAGGGGGTGGGGGAGGTGGGTTAAGAAGGGTGGAGAAGGTAGAAAAAAGTTTGTGGGGGTTTGAAGCGGAGTTAATTTTGTTAAGAAAGTAGAGGGTTTTGGCACCAGATATGTGAGAAGAGAAGGATTTGAGGAGGGAGTGATACTTATCAAGGTCCAGACCGTCTTTGGACTTGCGCCATCTCCTCTCAGCTGCTCGAAGGGTGGACCGTTCTTCACGAATAACATCCGTAAGCCACGGGCAGGGGGGAGAAGATCGTGCAGGCCTGGTAGACAGGGGACAGAGAGAGTCAAGTGCTGCAGTTAAAGTGGTTAGCAAGGTGTCGGTGGCAGTGCCCCCGACACCTTGTATCTTATTTTGCCCTGCAAGACTGCATTTCTTTCAAATAAACAAAACAACAATCACAACGATGAATAAACATTAAATAAAGAACAAAATCCCTGAGAAAATGTCAAGTCTGTGCTGAACTACGCTTTGGCCACGCCCCCCTGTTCAACGGTGCACACACGGTGCACCGTCACATTCACTCCCCCATCGCCTGCAAATAATGTTTTTTTAGTCTTCTGTTGTGTTGATGTCTGGCAAACAACAATCTTAGAAGGTCTGGGTCACTTGTGGCACATATTCACTCAGTTTAAGCAATCAATCTACCTGAACAAAATTTGACAAAACGGAATTCACCAAAATTTCATGACACATCGAAAATGACGCAAATTGCGATACATCTGAACTTGAACTGATGTTTCGACTGAAAGGCAATAACAAGGAATGTCAGAAGTCACTAGCTAGCTAGCGTTAGCTAACTCTCTAACAAGATTACATACAATCCATTCGCTAAAGTTGACAATACAACACTTGGATTTTTACCATTCCTCACTTGTTGACGAATTGCCGTGTTTGTCTTCCTTAATGCCTAATGCAACAACACTACAAATATCTTAGTCGTTGCATAGCACACCCATTAGGCATTAAGGACATTAAGGAAGACAAACACGGCAATTATTGGGTGTGCTATGCAACGAGTTAGATATTTGTAGTGTTGTTGCACTGGCTATTGGCTTTATATGTGCGTCCCTATTTTAATCGTGTTTTTTTTGTATAACGTAGAATAAATGGACATATCATTTATTATATAGACTACCCGCCTCTGTAAAATCCTTAAAGAACTAGGTAATTTGACAGGGAGTAGGAACACGTTCAATGCTAAGGTAGGCCCTACATCTTTTCTTACTTCAAGGACCTGCCATATCAGGTTCATGCTGTACTCCTGGTAAGGTATGGTCTTCCCTGCATGAAAGAGAAGGAGGGGGGGAGGTTTGAGTAAGACTACATGTTATTGTGAAACCCTTCGTGACATGTGTCATTCTAATACAGTTGTCATTGTTTTATATAATTTCATGCTAAATGTGAAAGCAGGAGTCTGATAAATATAATGAATTGAAATGCATTGTTGAGTTCTCTCACCTGACAGTTGGCGATTGACAATGAAGCCATTGAGGACTGCATTGTCAAGAAGATGAAAAAATATCTTCTTGTACCACTTGGTGGTCCTTCGTGCACAGGGTACGTAGCTATTGAGCATATCACCCTTATCCACAGCTCCCATCTTCCTATTGTAATCCAGGACACAGCATGGCTTTACAATTCCCTCTCTGGTGACACGGTCCACTTTTCCAGTGGCAGCCATTCCAGATGCATGCACAGTGGAGATGACATGCACATCCCTCTTGTCATGCCACTTCACTGCCAGCTGTTGTCCATTCTCCTTGAACTCAACACCTCCCTTTCTCATTTTACAGGTGAAAGGTGGCATCCCCTTCCTGTTGGACCGCACAGTCCCACAGGCACCTGTTCCAAGAGACAGGAGATGTTGAAAGAGGGTTGGACTGCTGTACCAGTTGTCCACGTACAGTACATGGCCTTTCCTCAGGTGTGGAGCAAGCAAGGTCATGACAACAGACCCTGAGATCCCAAGCACATCATGATGCTGGATGTCTGTTGTGGATCCTGTGTATATGAGCATGTCCTGAACATAGCCAGTACGTACATCACACAACACAAAGAACTTGACTCCAAACCTGTGCCTTTTTGCCGGTATGAATTGACGGAAGCGCAGCCTACCCTTCCACAGCATCAAGGACTCGTCTATACAGAGATCCTTGAAAGGAACAAAGACCCGACCAAAGGCAGAGGTAATACCATGGAAAATGTTCCTGATCTTGTTTAGAGGGTCACTTGCATCTGCCATTTCGTTGTGTTGGAAATGAAGACAGCGGAGAAGGAGGAGGAAGCGGTCCTGTGAGAACAGGGAAGCAAAAAAAGGAGTGGCAAGCATGGGGTCTGTGCTCCAGTACTCTCTCAGAGAGGACTTCTTCACAACACCCATGAGTAGCATTGCCATGAGAAATGAGTACATCTCATCTATGTTTGTGGGAAGCCAGCTTACCCACTCCTGGCGCGCTCTGCTCCTGCAGCTGAGAGGCATATCTATTAGTTTCCTCGACGATATCCCTAACCAGGTCCTCTGTTAAAAAAAGTTTGAAGCAACTTGCCTCAGAAACAGATGCAGGGAGGGTTTGGACACCAGTATGACTGCTATCAAAAAAAACAGCAGGTCCAGGGGGACTGAAGTTGCTAGCAGCTCTCCAGCCGGTAGAGCTAACCGCCTCCAGTTCATCCCTGCCTCCATCGCCCTCAGGCTCAGGGTTAGCAATAGCCACAAGATTGACAGGAAGATTTCCATCCTCACTGTCGCTACTACTGCCATTGACTTCCTCGGCAAAATTCCCTTCATCATCCGATTGAAAAAACAGGTCTCTGATGTCTTGGTCGGATAATTGCTTTCTCGCCATTGCTTTTCAATTGAGTGTCTGAATTTGTGTATGACTGCTGGGTGTGCGCAAATCATATATGAGCTTTGAATCGTAGAGCGCGAATCATAGGACGTGAAATCATCTGAGCTGATGTGTCATTTGACGTGACGTGATCAATGCTAGTAAAAAAAAAAGTTATTGTGGAAAAAATGAAACGTGCATTCATTTATTTGAACAGGTTGGTGCAAATTTGGGATTTATTACTTTTCCGATTTTCAAATATTCACCCATAAAGTGGTTTTATCATGTGGTTATGATGTATACGTTGGTTGCATGAATAGGCTACTGAAAGCTAATGGCTAATACAGATCAGGTAGGCGGCCATGTTTTAGCAAGTGACAGGTGGAAGGGGTCGAATGTGCAGTAGCATTTTTCCCGCCTATGCCCCTTTCAAAAAATGGGACACAAGCTTCCCAATTTGCATATCCAACCCTTTTTTTGCTGTCAAATCGATCATTGGCGTACATTCATCAAGCATCATGTGCCGAGAAGAGTCAACTGTCTGGATCGTCGGGAGTTCCCATATTTACTGGCTGCAGCGCCATCTTCACGCCACACGTCAACAGCAATTCGCGAGCAGCCTTGGGTTGCATTGCCGGGTCTTGTGGATGGGCCAGAGAGTGATGCGATGGGAGTAGCCCGTGCCTCAGCTGTGCACAATGCCGGATATAGATCTAGCGGTAATCGTGATACACCTCGGTGGGAACGACTTGGGGCTTCTGTCCGGATGCTCGCTTTTGGCGACTATGAGGCGGGACCTTCAAAGGATCCACCTGATTTTCCCCAGGACGACCATAGTTCATTCTGATATCATCCAGCGTCGAGAATATCGTACTCTTGTCCCGGGAATCAATGCATACGGCATTGAAAGGGCGTGGCGACTTGTGAACGCCGGCGTTGCAGGGTTCATGGGCACGGTTGGCATCTCAAACGCTAACCTCAGGCATACGATGGACTGTTATCGTAGGGACGGAGTTCACCTCAACCACTTGGGGAACGACCTATTCTTAGATAATGATCTTGTCGGCCTGAGACGCGTTGTTTAGTTTGGTCTTCAAGCAAACAAACCAAAGGTTCTTTTCAGACCCAACCAAATACCCATAAAATGTGCAAATGTGGTCAATCCCCCAATATAAACCTGCACTGATGCGCAGAGAAAATCAGTCCCCTAATGCTCATTCACTCGCGCTCACATTAGCGGAAAGTTGTGGGGTAACTGTGGATGTACCAGTAAAATGAGTATTGCACGTGAGGGTCACCCAGATAGTCGAGCAGAACGGTGGGTTGTGGGCTGTCTGTGCAACATAAGCTACTGGTTAGTGTGTATTCACAACTGCAAGTCTGGAGCGGGACTGTACCGACCGGCAGGACTCATACACGCAGACAGGAATCCAGTCGGCAAGACAGAGGAATCCAGTCGGCAAGACGGGATCGACGCTTGCCTCGAGTTGAACCAATACTTTACACTTAATGAAATAAAAGTTTTTAATGCCAAATAGTTTAGTCTGTTTTCCTCTGGGTGAGCACGAAATCATCTGAACCGTTGAGTCTGACGTGACGTGATCGACACTAGAAAAATGAAACGTGTATTTATTTATTTGAACAGGTTGTTGCAAATTTGGGATATATTGCTATTCCGATTATCAGGTATTTACCCATAAAGTGGTTTTAACATGTGGTTATCATGTATACGTTAGTTGCATGAATGAGGATATAGGCTACTGAAAGCTAATGGCTAATAGAGATCAGTTAGGCGGCCATGTTTTAGCGAGGGACAGGTGTCAAATGTACAGTAGCATTTCTCCCGCCTATGCCCCTTTCAAAAAATGGGACACAAGCTTCCTAATTTGCATATCCAACCCTTTATTGGCCGTCAAATCGGTCATTGGCGTACATTCACCAAGCATCATGGGCAAAGAAGAACGACAAACGGGCGTATGAGTTGCCAACCGTGCCTATGAACCCCGCAACGCTGGCTCACAAGTCGCCGCGCCCTTCCAATGCCGTATGCATTGATTGCCGGGATATCAGCACGGTATTCTCGACGCTGGATGATGTCGGAATAAATTTAGGGAAAATCAGGGGGTTTCTGTGAAGATCCCGCTTCATCATGCCAGAAGACCCAGGTCGTTTCGACCTACACAATATTTTAGTCGGCCTGAGACGCGTTGTGTAGTATGTCTCCCAAGCAAAACAAAGGTTATTTTCAGAGCCACCCAAATACCCGTAAAATGTTCAAATTTACTCGTGGTCAATCCCCCATTATAAACCTGCACTAATGCGCAGAGTAACACAGTAATGGTCATTCACTTGCGCTCATTTGGTACACATACACATAATCAATGTTTTAAATTTGTATTTGATTTTTTTTATATCTGTGCTATGTGTGAATGCTTGTGCTAATGATATTCTATGATATGTAACGTGAGTGTCGTGATTGTAACCTTTCCTGGACACATAGGACCTGATTCGCGTAAAAGAATACTGTGTTAAAATTCAACTTTGTGTGTGTTTTTTATAGTTTGTTGCAAATTAGGGTTGTTGCAAATTAGGGGTTTAACTTTTTACTGTCATTGCTGTTCTGAATTTCAAATATTCAAATGAATCCACAGTGAATGGATATGAACTATGAGGCTATAACCGATCATGTGGGCTGCCATGTTTTTTGTTTTGATCAGTACTCAATGCATTGTGGGTGTCAAAGGGTCAACGAGATAACCTACTCTTCTCACGAGAAAATAATGAGGTGTATGGGGTCAAGTGGTACATCATCGAAGTTCATCTTTGTTGCCGGAACACAATAACATCCAAGATGGCCGCAAGTAAATACGAGACGAAAGACAGACGAATGTCGGATGTTTTAGATGCATATTTGTGAATGTATTTCTATTATTTTCGATCTATGGTTGGTTATACAATAGTAAAATATGTTGTAAGTGATAGCCAAGTCAAGGAATACGGATAATATTATGGTTTACTAGGTGGCTTGAGTTATTTTTGGTTAGCTGTTAGCTAACATTAGCTAAACTACATTGTCTGAGCGTTTACATATAGATAATCAAGGTAAACTTTCTCAAAATATACAGTAAATTGAGTCTTATGTTCATAATATACACGTATGCTAATGTTGAACTCTCTATTATGACGTTTTTAAGCAAAACTGGACGTTCTAAGGACGCGTTCTAATCACACCTGTGTGATCGTACGCTCCTGGGCCCAGCCAGAACTGATCACACAGGTGTGATCGTATGCGTCAAAGGGTAAACTCCACTTAAGTGCCCGGGGCAATTCACGCATTCATGAAAGTTTTCTTATCTGGAATTCATCATAGGATAAGACCAGAATTTAAGGATTTACCTTTCGCCTTTGCACATTTCTCTTATTCTTCTTAAATTTCGCCCCGGATAGCCTTTGCCTCTTCATTATTTCGTTCTTCAAAGTTATTGAATACACAAACTCTAACCAAACGCCTCACTGTGCTAGCATTTTATGATAACACCAAGGAGGTACGTAACCCTTCCTTTTTTAAGGGGTACATATACCTGGCTCATTTTATGCTAATGTTAGATTTATTTTTTGAATGTCAAAATACTGGTTGGAGATATAGAAGGGGGCGCATAAAAAAACTGCCCAGCAAAAAAAAAAAAAAAAGCCTCCCTCTGAGTGGCGCCCTAGGCGACCGCCTATACCGTCTGTAGGAAAGACCGCCCCTGGACAGATAGGCTGTTTTTCAATCCACGTTTTTTTCCGGTCTTGTGTTCTTGCGAACTCGTTTGACGTAATCTTGTATTGCCCAAGTATGGTTCCAATCCAAAGAACACAAGTCACCAAGAACGTCAAAAATATCCGGAAATGTTCCTGATCCGCCCCTTTTATCGAGGATGCATCGGATGGTGACTTGACCAGCGAGAACGCTTCTGATTTCCCAGAAGTCATTGCAAGATGTCAAGCGAGGCGGACAAACCTCACAACTGTAATTTTTTTCTTTTCAAATTTCAGCTAAACGGTACGTGTAAATCAGCATCTGAACTAAAATGTGACGAGAAATAGGCAGTTCAGGCGCTGAAAATGTTCTTATTTTATTGATGAAACGGCTAATTTGTAAATTTGCTCCTAATTGTCGATAACCTAGCATCTCAGTGCAGTGCAGACACTAGTTAACATTAGGTACTGTAAGTTAGCAAGGGCTACAGAAAACGTAAAAGTACAGGTAGAGGGACCATTTTTTTGCTTTGTTGACTAGTTTAGTCCAGGAAAACCCTAACCATCTCAATTCATTCTCCGTCCTTGCAAGACCATTGTCGCAAGGACGATGGCAATAACTTTCTTCAAAAGAATGTACTTGCGTTCTCAGCGTTATTCGGATTGATAAACAGCCATAGTTAGTTTGCATTCGTGAACCAGCCCAAACTCTGTTGCGGGTAGGGAAACGTTGACAACCCAGAGCTCTGTACCTGTTGATTTCCAACTGCTGCATTAAAGCTGATATTATCGGACCTCTGCGACTCCAGACCACTCTTTCTAGAACACATATTTGTGTCATTTAATACAATCATTACATATTGGAATAGACACAACAAATTTAAGTCCTTCAGTAAATATGTTTTAATACAAACTTTAGCTCTACTATCTATGTATTTGTATGTTTATCCAACGTGAAATAGCCATATCGAAAATTAATGTATATTAATTTTTTGCCAATTTGAGTTGCCGCTGGTTTTCTAAGTCGGCTAAATTGAGACGTCGTACAGTAGGCTACAGTACTGTACAGTATCGTCTTCATTTGTACAGTAGCTAACAATGTTACCGATAGCACTAGCTAGCTCTAAATTGGATGCCTACACACTAGTGGTGTCGTCTCTTTAACAGAAAATACAAAACAGCTGAAGCTAATTTTGGACAGGTGAACCCTTACAAAAAAGAAGTATATTAAAGTATACTATAAGTATGATAAAATATGGATAGTACACTTTTAGTTCACTTTTGATGTACTTTTAAGTATGCTTTAAAAATAGTTCCCTTTTTATGTACTTTTAAGTATGCTTTAAAAATAGTTCACTTTAGATATACTTTTAAGAAGTATGCTTAGAAACAGAAAAAGGTATACATTTCTTCTGGAGTAGGATGTACGTTTTCTATTATTATACAGCAAAAACAGTTAAAATATTTTTAAGTACATTACAGGTTACATTTTTTAGATCCATCTTATTCTAGTTATTAATGTCTATGAAAATCTATTTTGTATTGCACATTTAATCTTTTTTGGTATTGAAGCTGTAACCTTAATTACTGCTAAAACATTCTCAAGCCCTATAATCTTATACTAATAATTATCAATTGGAGTATTAATGGAAATAAAACGAAAAAGCTATTTGAGAAACAAGCAGACAGAAGGGTTTCTTTATGCATTTGAAGGTTATACTGTCAAACTGACTGAAGAACGAAATAACCACGTGAATTAATGAAGATAGTGTGGCTCATTGGCCAGTCAATTCCCATGATGCAAGGCGGTAAATAGTGTTAAAATTTGCTGATAAGTTTGCCGTTTGCTCGAAATATAAATGTAACTTCATGAATTTCATTTTTTAAATGTGTCTGCTTAGAATGTAGTGTTTTGTTGCGTGGTAATTGTCATTGTTGTGCTGGTTTACCATTGTAACCATGAGTTTAATGACTGTTGCATATAATAAAAACAGCTGGATTCTTGAAATGATAAGTTGTGAATAGCTTCTTTCAGCTAAGAATCTGCAGTGAAATGATGCGAGAGCCCTATTATTGCCGCGTGATTTAAGATCTGAGGCGTTTGAGGGGCCAAAACATTTGAATACATTAGTAAATAATAGTCAAATTTAATTTAGAAGTTTACTTCTTGAAGTACTTACATTAAATGAAAGTGCACTTGTAAGTATAGCAAAGTATACTTTGAAGCTCTTTAGGAAGTATACTTCATGAACTGAAAGTGCACTACACAGGTTACTTTAGAGCAGGGGTTTTCAAAGTGGGTGCCGTGACGCATGCTCAGGGGTGCCGCGGAATGGCCCAAGACTTGATCATTTAACGACAAACAAATAATAATAATAATAATTTTATATTCATTTTATTGATATTCTATTAGGCTATTTAGGCTATTTGCGGCACAAACATCAATCGGCTACAGTTCACAGTTGATTCAGGGCTTAACGTCAACAACAGTTCTTTCGTTGACTTTGTTCGTTATTCCGTATTGACAGCAGATGGAGGAGCGCAGGTAGGGGCAATGGATACGTTTTTAAAGAGAATGCATCCACCTCCACGGGAAAAGACATCGGAATCGAATTCATCAAAGAGAAAAGTGAGGCATTATAACGACCGTACCTCCAGTAGGTAACTACCCCACACCAGTATGCCTGGTCTGCAGGGAGACGTTGGCTAATGCAGCCATGGTGCCAAATTGGCAAGGCATCTGGAGACCAAGCACCCGGCACACCACAACAAAGACATTGAATATTTTAAAACACTTGAACCACAGAATACCACACAGAGCGAACGTATGCTTTCTACCGTGCGTGTATGAGAAGGCACAAAAGGCTTGTATTTTTAGTTGCCGAACTAAATTAGCAGGCGCTCGTATTACCAGCCTGCAAAAAAATGTATGGGGTAATGCTAGGGCCAGATGCTGCAAGAGAAAAAATCCCCCTCTCTGATAACACGATCAAACGTCGGATTGATGATATGTCGGAGGACATGAAATCTGTATACTGAATGAGAAACTACGGCTAAGGTGGAAATTGGCGCTTCAAATAGACTCCACTGATGCTAGTGGCCTTTGCCAGCTGATCGCTAAGGTGAAATACGTGGATGAGGACAATGGACAAATTTACAGATAACTTTAGTTTGCAAAGAACTGGACAACAATGCTGCCATTACATTACATTTATGCATTCAGACGTGTTCCAAAGCGACTTCCAAAAGAGAGTTTTACAAAAGTGCATAGGTCACTGATCATAACAACGAGATAGTCCCAAACATTGCGGGTAGCCAAAACATGAAGCATACAGTGTGAAATACAGTGTGTCCCAAAGGGAAGAACCATAGGAGCATGTAGTTGATCAAGTTACATGTTGCATGTTGAACAAGTTACCAGAGATGAGATATTCAGGGTGACAGTGAAATAGTTGTGACAGAGAAAGACGTTGTCTGTTCATATTCTGTTCACTATTTATTCAAAAGTTTTTTTAAATGAGTTGAATGAGAGTGGTTCATTTGAATATAACAAAAATGAGATAAACCCCACTTTCTCAATGTAATGCCTATAATAAAAGCAGTTATAGCCTATTCAACATATCACAAGCTTAAATCAAATGGCATTAGGTACAAATATGACACAAAGGAGGTTGAGAGTAAAAAGTAAACAATAGGGGTGCCGTGGATGGAGAGAGATATGTTTAGGGTTGACGTGAGCCAGAAAAGTTTGGGAGTATTCCAAGGTATACTTTTAAGTACTTTAGGAAGTATACTTGATGAACTGAAAGTGCACTACACAGGTTACTTTACAGTATTCCTAAGTATACTTTTAAGTACTTGAGGAAGTATACTTGATGAACTGAAAGTGCACTACACAGGCTACTTTGAAGTATTCAAAAGTAAACCTTAAAATACACTATACGTGTACTTTAAAGTGTACTAAATGACCTAAAACGTGTACTTTAAAGTGTACTAAATGACCTAAAAAGTGGGCCAATTCAGTTTACTTTGTACAAAAAAAGTATATAAATAAGTACACTGCTAGTATACTTTAAGTAACATGATAATAGTATACTTTTTATACTAAGTATACTTACAAATTAAACTTGGAAGTATACTTCTTTTTTGTAAGGGAAGGCTACAGCTCTAGCTAGTTAAGTAGCGTTAGCTCTACTGTAGAGTAGCAAGCTACTTTTGGACAGTTAGCTCTAGACTAAAGCTACAATAAATTAAGACGTTTTGCAAGAAAAGTATCATAATGATGTGCTACGTTGCTACGTCGGACAAATGTTCACGATGAGTAGATGAAGGAAAGTTGATTAGCACTAGCTAGAAAGATGGTTGTAAATATCTGGATACTGAAGGTCAGGGAAGCTTTCCGTTTCACTTGTTACGGTCCTAAAAATAACTCCAGGAGCATATGGATAAAATACACTTCCACTTAATGTTCTTTGCATTTGATCTGCTGTCTAACTGTAGCTAATTCATGTTGCAGGTGTTGATTCCGGACGAGCTGTTGGAGTTACTGAACATGACACTACTCAACACTGATAATAGCTCAATGGGCTGGGATGGTGACCTGTAAAGTATAAAGTATTAGGTTGGAATCCAGTTATTATATTTTGGCCTGTCATAATTTTTATTATCTGTTTAGTCAAACAGGACGACATCATTCTGAAATACCCTGCACAAATTCATGCAATTTCACCTTGAAATTCCTAACTTTTGTCGCAAAGCTGACCAAAGCTAATACTCTGCCCTTTCTATTCATACAATCTCAACAGTTGATGTGTAGCAGAGAGGATAGAGACTGACTTGTAACCTTATGCTCATGAGTTCAAATCCCCATTCAGCCTATTGTTGTTGGCCAAACATGAAGTTGTTTTGCTCTCTTGTTGTCCAACTCTCGATCTTCTACAGTGTACATGTTTATAATATTTTGCGGAGGAACCTGCATCGCTGCTTGCAACTATATTTATTAGGTTCCTCCGGTAGGAGGGAACCTATTGTTATTGTTGGTATTCTTATTATTAGGTTCCTCCGGTAGGAGGGAACCTATTGTTATTGTTGGTATTCTTATTAGGATTCCTCCGTGAGGTGGAAACCTATTAAGGGGCCAAGCAGCGAAGCTGCGAGGCACCTATTGTAATTGGTAGTATTATTATTATTATTATTCTTAAGACTGGGTGTCTATGGCAGCCCCTAGAAGCGCTTGGTCGAAAGTTGTGAAATTTGGTACACTCATTAGGGACAGTCCCCTGGTTCAAGTCACAAAGTTTCATGTCCCATACTTTGGCACTCTAGCGCCACCAACGGGTCAAAGTTGGAGTTGTGTTTACACACGCAACTTTTGAACCGTATGTCCCATTTTCAAAAGTGAGGTACCATTGGACTCCCTGGATCAAGCCGAGTGCAATGCACACCATGGCGTCAATTTCCGGTTATATAGATTTTCCGCTATTTCCGGTTTTATCAAAAACCTTTAAAAGCCTACTCCTCCTACAAATTTTGTCAAATGTTCTTCACAATTACCAGATATGATCTTCAGACCAAGCCTCACAAAAGTTATCGAAGGATATTTGATTTTCAAAACCGTTTGTCCGGTACAGCCAATCAAATTCTGCAGAAAAGCCGCCAAACAGGAAGTGAAGCCATATCTCAGCAGTTCTTTGAAGCAGTGACACCAAAGTTGGTACGCCTACTCGGAACCTTATTCTAAGGATGTCCTCCAAAAAATGGTGTCATGTGACTAAAAGGGGGCGTGGCCGGAAGCATAAACGTGTTTTGGCTAATAACCGTTGAAGGTTTAACTTAATAAAGTAATTTCTTTGTCTGTTGATGTCTTGTGAGATATCAAGCCTGGCCATTGATAACTTTTCATAATAACCGAATTGATGCGGCCGCCATTTTGGATTTCATGGAAAAGTGTAAAAACCTTTTACACGCCCCAAATGTTGTCCAATGTTTACAAAATTTGGCACAGATGATCTTCAGACCAAGCTTCACAAAGGTGTCGGGATGGATTTTACATTTTCAAAACCGTTTGTTTGGTAGAGACGATCAAAGGCGGCGGCGAAGCCGCAAAAGACACGTGAGAGCGTAACTCAGCAACCATTTGTGCGATTGTCACCAAACTTGGGTTCCATTGTTTCCACGAGGAGCAGAGGAGGCCTGCGGTGTTATACCAGAAAAAAACACTGTAAACAATCACTACTTTGGAACGCAAACAGATATTTCAACCAAACTTGGCGTGTTGCATGAGTGCAACAGATTGTTGTGACTTAATTGTTGCGCAAGTGCTATGGAGGCCTTGTCCTGCTCTGGACTGCTTGGCCCCTCCATTGCTGCTTGCAGCTATATTGTTATTGGTGGTTTTATTATTTGTAATTCTTGTACCATGGGAGTCTATGGCAGCCCCTAGACCCCATCGACAACTTTTTGTGAAATTTGGCACACTCATTAAGGACAGTCCCCTGGTCCAACTTACCAAGTTTCATGTGTCCCATTACACCACTCTAGCGCCACCAACGGGTCAAAGTTGGACTTGTGTTTACACATGTAACTTTTGAACCGTATGACCAATTTTCAAAAATGAGGTACCATTGGATTTCCTGGATCAAGCCGAGTTCAACGCACACCATGGCGTCAATTTCCGGTTATATAGATTTTCCGCTATTTCCGGTTTTATCAAAAACCTTTGAAAGCCTACTCCTCCTACAATTTTTTTCCAATCTTCCCCAGAATTGGCACACATCATCGTCAGAGCAACCCTCACAGAAATTATCAAAGGATATTTGATTTTCAGAACCGTTTGTCCGGTAGAGCTAATCAAAATCGGCAACAAAGCAACCAAACAGGAAATTGGATCAAATCTCAGCAAATCTCAGAGATATCAACACCAAACTTGGTATATCGGTGGAAGACACTAAAACATGTTACCATGTGCAAAGGCAAGTTCATATCTCCAAAAATGATTGATATAAAGCAAATCAAATTTATCGCTAACGCTAAAATAATGCTTTACACATCAGCCAGTCAAAAACTGATACTCTGATTCAATCACAAGTTCACATGAAGACCCTGGAGAATGTTTAGTATACAAATCTGAGAAAAAGTTGACTGTAAGATGAAAAGTAGATTTGTGGTGAATATTTGAAACATGCTAGCTGGGCTAATTTCACGTACTGAATTTCAGACACACCTTCTGTTTGGAAACATTCTGCACATTTCATTATCACTCAACTGTTGTTCTGATGACTAATTGCAGCGGAATAATATAGCCTAACAAATATGCTCGTTCAAGTTTAATGTTGCAATGCTTCTTTACAGAACACCTTAATTATCCAATTGTTTGACTTGTTTTTATGGTCAGTCACCGACAGTATTACCGCCTCACCAAAATGCCCATGTGAATGTTTACGTCTTACTTGAGCAACTTGAATATCGGGGTACACGATTGGTGGATGTTATGAAGGTGTCATGTATATGAGCTCTGATTGGATCCACCTTAAAGACCCAGACAAGACTACCATTTTCTTTAATTGTTGAACATAACGATTCACTTCTACTGCAGCCCTTTGAACTTTTCATCGTTTCGCTATTTGACCGTGAGCAATCAAAGGTTACAAGTAACATACAAAACATGTATTTGAGCGTTGTTATTTGTATGATAACTTGAAGACTATTTGAGACTGTTTTAAGGCGTGTGTTATACAACATATATTAGCAACTTTTAGCTAGGCTAGCTGAGCTAAGGATTTCTCTTTTTACAGTATGTATTGAACGTTATTTGTGATGTTAGCAGTGGGACCCACATTCGAAAGATCACATATATGTGACGATACTCTACGACGATACTTTGTAACTTGTTTGATAAGATAGCTGTAGTGCCAGCCGTAGCCTAGTGCTAATTGTTTTGAGAAACAACGATGTTAGAACGTGTCCGGACAATTTAAATCCAAATTTGTGACCAAGGCTAGTGCTAACCAAGTGTTAAATAACTCGATGTTGTGGAAACGAGGAAACATATTTAAGCGAACAATCGAAGTCAGTCTGTTAAGAACGTCTAAGTAGCAGCAGAAATTCCAGGAATTATCTATTGTCTGTTCTCCATACATTTAGTCATTTAGCAGACGCTCTTATCCAGAGCGACTTACAGTAAGTACAGGGACATTCCCCCCGAGGCAAGTAGGGTGAAGTGCCTTGCCCAAGGACACAACATCATTTGGCACAGCGGGGAGTCGATCCGGCAACCTTCTGATTACTAGCCCGACTCCCTCACCGCTTAGCCATCTGAATAGCTATAGTAGCAAAATGTTCTGTCCAAAAGAAAGTCAAGGACTCATACCAATGTAACAATTTATCTATATTTATAAATGTGTTTTTATAGTCTAGAATCTGCTTCGTTATGTGTTAAATTCGAATGTACACAGTAGAACTAGAATATAGGGAAATATTGGATGTGTCAAGTAAAAAAAGGTTGGTGTTTTGAGAATCTTAGCCTAACCATCTGCATATGTTCTTAAAGGTCTATTCTAGAACTGTTACAATCATGTAAGATTATGAAATAGTTGAGCAGTAGTATGGTATCTGACATTTAATAGTTTTGATGCTCTCTCTGTGTTTTTTAGATGCCACGTTCCACGAAACGATCTATGGCAGCCAAGAAGAGGATGGCTGCTCCAGACGACCAAGGATCCACTTTTGAGGTTAGAAAAATGAATGTGAGGATTCTTGACAACATAACTGTTACAGACCCATGTTTTTACTTTTTGTAATTCACTCATCTGTGAATTAACTGTTTGTAGAGTTGTGGTTGTGTGTTTTCTTTTGTGTTCTCCACTCTTCCTTCCCATTTGCTGCATGCAGGTATGGTGTAGTCTGTTTGTTGGCAGATACCTATTCATTTCTCTTCTTCAAGACTGGCAATCTGCTGTTTATTTCCAATCAGCAGTCTAGTCGTCCACATAAGTTATTGGACTGGTTTTCTGTTTGAGTTGTTTGTATCCATCGCTCTGACCATGCACACCGCTCTCTCCCACCTGGACAAGGGGAATACATATGTGAGGATGCTGTTCATTGACTACAGCTCTGCATTCAACACCATCATCCCCTCCAGACTGGTCTCCAAGCTTGTGGACCTGGGACTAAGCACCTCCCTCTGCAAGTGGATCTTCCACTTCCTGACGGGGAGGCCACAGGTGGTGAGAATCGGTGACCGCACTTCATCTGTACTGATCACCAACACAGGCACCCCCCAGGGCTGTGTGCTCAGCCCTCTCCTGTTCTCCTTGTTCACCCACGACTGTGCGGCTACGCACAGCTCCAACCTCCTCGTTAAGTTTGCTGACGACACAACCATCGTGGGCCTCATCTCTGACAGTGACGAGTCAGCCTACAGAGAGGAGGTTGACACCCTGACATCATGGTGTCAGGACAACAACCTCTCTCTTAACATCAGCAAGACCAAGGAGATGATTGTGGACTTTAGGAGGCGGCAGGAGGAGGAGCATGCACCCCTATTCATCAATGGATCGGAAGTGGAGAAGGTCAGCTGCTTCAAGTTCCTCGGGGTGAACATCAGCAATGACCTCACCTGGTCTGTTCACACGGACAAGGTGGTCAAAACGGCCCGTAAGCGCCTCTTCTTCCTGAGGAGACTGAAGAAGTTTGGTATGGACTCAGTCATCCTTACTAACTTTTACAGATGCACTATAGAAAGCATTCTGACTGGTTGTATCACAGTGTGGTATGGGAGCTGCACAGACCGGGACCGCAAGGCCCTACGAAGTGTGGTCCGTTCTGCTGAGTTCATCATCGGCAGGAAGCTCCCAGCCCTACAGGACACCTACCACACACGTTGCCTTAGGAAAGCCAGCAGGATTCTAAGAGACTGTTCCCACCCATCCTTCAGTCTCTTTACCCCGTTGCCTTCTGGCAGGCGTTACCGCAGCATCCGGTCGCGCACACGCAGACTGGACAACAGTTTCTACCCAAGGGTCATCAGGCTTCTCAATGGACACTGATATGGACATTTTTACTGCACACTAGTCACTTATACACTGTCACTTTCAGCTACTGGTTGCTCTTTCAGTAACATTGCACTACTGTACCTCGCCACCAGGCTCCTGTTTGGTCATTGACAAAGTCACTGATCTGTAAATTTGCACTACTGCACTGTACTCCATTTAGGTTAGATTAGTTTATAGGGTTGTAACAGGTTTTTTTTTTTTTTTTTTTTTTGTGTATTAGGGTTAGTATAGCGTACTATTTATTGTTATCTGTAATTTAGGAAGTTTTAGTGTTAGGGTTAGTATAGTCGTTTATTTATTGCTATCTGTATATTTAGGAAGTTCACTTATCTAAGCTCAGCATAGATGTAAATTTGTTCTGTGTACTTATATGTTATGTTATGCCAAGTGCTTGCGTTGTCTTGTCTTAAGAATTTCAGTGCCCAGTCTAACCTTGTGTTGCTCTGTGCACCTGACAAATAAAAGACTTGAACTTGAACTTGTAAAGTTGTTTGTTTAAAGAGTTCTATAGAGTCAGAGAGACTTCTTGTAGAAATAATTGTAAATGATGTGAATGTTTTGTTAGAATTGTTTGCTTCATTGTGCAGTCCCTTACTACACCAGTTATATTCTTCATGTGGATATGTTGTATCATGTTTTATGTTGTGTTTTTTTTCTTTTCACTCACACATGGGGCTTTGGAATAGGAAAGCTGCTCTTCAGGGACATACAGTCCATCATGCAGCAAACCTCTGTTAAGATTCTAGGTTAAAACACTTGATAAGTAATGAGTGCACATGTTTTTACTCTAGGCTAGTTTGTGTTTGTGTCTTGTGACAATCGTGTAATAAACATCACTTTTTGGTACACAATTCTCAATGAATGTGTCACGCATTGCCATTCCATCTGTGTTAGGCAAAGAGGGACATAAGTTACTGACTTGTTTGTCCTTGGTTTCAATTTGCTATATTTTATAAAAATCACAATAGCAATTACAAGTATCCTTGTCTTTTGCTCTTGCCTTTTGTTTGCGTATATACATCTATAGTCATACATACTGAATGTGTTTTTAAACATCCTCTGCTTCTCTCAAACACACTTTTAATGTGGCCATATATGTAGTGTACCGGAATCCCTAATTTAACATGATAGGAATCATTCGTTATGACGACATCCTAAATCATACAATGACAAAAGTGCAATTGCACACACATCAAAATGATTCTGCCATTTCCGGACACATACCATATGCTTTGTGAAACTAAGTTACAATTTTTTTGGTCCAATTACCAGTCACTACTCAGTGAGTAAAGCTAAATTCTTTTTCATTTCTTCAAGTGTAAAGACACTGCATACAACAAGGGCTAAATGCTACTTTTCAGACCCTAAGCTTCATACAGTGCAAAGCATGTTCATTTGACTGCAGTGACAAATACAACAAAATATTATCCTTGCACAAAGAATTGCTTTTCACATGTTACAATAATCAATACTATCCCAATATATATTGTCAAGTACTATAATATTATCCAGTGCCT
The DNA here is from genome assembly GCF_021917145.1 of Hypomesus transpacificus. NCBI lineage: Eukaryota > Metazoa > Chordata > Actinopteri > Osmeriformes > Osmeridae > Hypomesus > Hypomesus transpacificus. The sequence goes on from NC_061082.1 coordinate 9,554,638, forward strand.
TTTACTCTACAACTTCCTTTTATACAACGAATCTTACCATTTACTACATATAAAAAACACTCATCACTACATTGTCCACCATTTCTTCAAGTTTATTCCCCAGAATTAGCCCACATCATCATCAAAGCAAACCTCACTGAAGTTGTCAAAGGATATTTGATTTTCACAACCGTTGGTCTGTACAGCCAATCACATTTACCAACAAAGCAACCACAGTGAAATTAGAATTAGAACCTATTGTTATTGGTGGTTTTATTATTTGTAATTCTTGTACCAATTTCCGGTTATATAGATTTTCTGCCATTTCCAGTTTTATCAAAAACCTTTGAAAGCCTACTCCTCCTACAATTCTTTTCCAATCTTCCCCAGAATTGGCACACATCATCATCAGACCAACCCTCACAGAATTTATCAAAGGATATTTGATTTTCAAAACCGTTTATCCGGTACAGCCAATCAAAATCGGCAACAAAACAACCAAACAGGAAATTGGATCAAATCTTGGCAAATCTTTGAGATGTCACCACCAAACTTGGTAAGATGACTCGGAACCCTCTTCTGCAAATGTCCACACAATTTGGTGTCATGTGATCACTGGGCGTGGCCGCAGGAAGCAAATATGTGTTTGGGCCAATGACTTTTGATTTGTTTGCCTTTATTAAGTGATTCCTTTGTCTCATGATATCTTGGGACATCCTGTATGTGACTCAATAATTTGTGATAATAGCCGAATTAATGCGGCCGCCATTTTGAATTCATTGAAAAAACGTTTTTTCTCTACTCCTCCTACACGTTGTCCAATCTTCAGATTATCTTCAGACCAAGCCTCATACAAGTTATCACATGGTTTTTTGTTTTTGATTTTCGGAAGCATTTGCCTGGTACAGGCAATCAAAATGTGCCATTAAGCCAGCAAACAGGAAGTTGGGTTGTATCTCATCAAATCTTTGATGGATTCACACCAAACTTGCTGCTTGTACTCTTTACCCTCTTTTAAGGATGTCTAAAATGTTTTCTGGGTCATTTGACTACTTGGCCACCTCATTGCTGCTTGCATCCATATTTGGATTTGGTCAGATTTGGTATCCCATTGGTAAGTCTGCAGCATTGGTTTTTCTATACAGTTACAATTTTTCAAGAATATACATTTTTTAATGGTTCGCAATGTTTGGAGGAATCCGCCATTACTGTTTGCAGTTATATTTGGTGGCCAAGCCGCGAAGCCACATAAGTGATTCTACCTTTTCTTATTATCATTGGTGGCCAAGCCGCGAAGCGGCGAAGCCACATAAGTGATTCTACCTTTTCTTATTATTATTATTATTACACTTCTTCTGTCATTGGAGTCTATGGCAGCCCCTAGAACCGTATGGTAAAAAGTTGTGAAATTTGGCACACTCATTAAGCACAATCCCTTCTTTATATTCACCAAGTTTCATGTCTTCCATTGGAGCACTCTAGCGCCACCAACTGGTCAAAGTTGGACTTGTGTTTACATACGTAACTTTTGAACCGTATGACCGATTTTCAAAAATGAGGTACCGTTGGATTCCCTGGATTCCCTTCCACCGTCAATTTCCGGTTATATAGATTTTCTGCCATTTTGAATTTTGTGGAAAAACGTTTTTTTGCTTCTCCTCCCTCAATTTTGGTCAAATCTTCCCCAGAATTGGCACACATCATCATCAGACCAACCCTCACAGAAGTTATCAAAGGATATTTGATTTTCAAAAACGTTTGTCCGGTACAGCCAATCAAAATTGGCAACAAAGCAACCAAACAGGAAGTTGGATCATATCTCAGCTATTCTTTAAGAAATCAACCCCAAACCTGGTGTGATGACTCGGAACCCTCTTCTGAGGCTGTCCAATGAATTTGGTGTCATGTCATTACTGGGCGTGGCCGCAGGAAGCAAAAATGTGTTTTGGCCAATAACTGTTGATTTGTTTGCCTTTATTAAGTGATTCTGTTGTTTCATGATATCTTGGGACGTCCCGTGTGTGACCCATCATCATTTGTGATAATAGCCGAATTGATGCGGCCGCCATTTTGAATTCATTGAAAAATGTTTTTTCTCTACTCCTCCTACACATGTTGTCCAATCTTCACCAAATTTCGCAGAGATTATCTTCAGACCAAGCCTCGCAAAGGCCATCACATGATTGTTTGATTTTCACAACCGTTTACCCGGTACAGGCAATCAAAATGTGCAATTAAGCCATCAAACAGGAAGTTGGGTCGTATCTCAGCCAATCTTTGATGGATTCACACCAAACTTGCTGCATGCACTCGGAACCCTGTTCTGAGGATTTCTAAAGTGTTTTATGGGTCATTTGACTGCTTGGCCACCACATCGCTGCTTGCAGCTATATTTATTATTACACTTCTTCTGTCATTGGAGTCTATGGCAGCCCCTAGAACCGTATAGTAAAAAGTTGTGAAATTTGGCACACTCATTAAGCACAGCCCCCTCTTTATATTCACCAAGTTTCATGTCTCCCATTGGAGCACTCTAGCGCCACCAACTGGTCAAAGTTGGACTTGTGTTTACACACGTAACTTTTGAACCGTATGACCGATTTTCAAAAATGAGGTACCGTTGGATTCCCTGGATCGAGACGAGTTCAACGCACACCATGGCGTCAATTTCCGGTTATATAGATTTTCTGCCATTTTGAATTTTGTGAAAAAACGTTTTTTTGCTTCTCCTCCCTCAACTTTTGTCAAATCTTCCCCAGAATTGGCACAGATCATCATCCGACCGACCCTCACAGAAGTTATCAAAGGATATTTGATTTTCAAAACCGTTTGTCCGGTACAGCCAATCAAAATTGGCAACAAAGCAACCAAACAGGAAGTTGGATCATATCTCAGCTAATCTTTAAGAAATCAACCCCAAACCTGGTGTGATGACTCGGAACCCTCTTCTGAGGCTGTCCAATGAATTTGGTGTCATGTCATTACTGGGCGTGGCCGCAGGAAGCAAAAATGTGTTTTGGCCAATAACTGTTGATTTGTTTGCCTTTATTAAGTGATTCCTTTGTTTCATGATATCTTGGGACGTCCCGTGTGTGACCCATCATCATTTGTGATAATAGCCGAATTGATGCGGCCGCCATTTTGAATTCATTGAAAAATGTTTTTTCTCTACTCCTCCTACACATGTTGTCCAATCTTCACCAAATTTCGCAGAGATTATCTTCAGACCAAGCTTCGCAAAGGCCATCACATGATTGTTTGATTTTCACAACCGTTTGACCGGTACAGGCAATCAAAATGTGCAATTAAGCCATCAAACAGGAAGTTGGGTCGTATCTCAGCCAATCTTTGATGGATTCACACCAAACTTGCCGCATGCACTCGGAACCCTGTTCTGAGGATTTCTAAAGTGTTTTATGGGTCATTTGACTGCTTGGCCACCACATTGCTGCTTGCAGCTATATTTCTTATTATTATTTTTCTTCTCCTTGCGCCCCAATATCTCAAAAAGTCCCCTGTCATAAATTTTCTAATTTGGCACATTGATACTACATCCAAGTGGGTACCCCCACACGAAATATGGGCCACATCGGACCATAGGGGGCGCCACAGGCCACGCCCAAAAGTCCGATTTTCAAAGTGATGGCATTTCCACCTTATTGCTCCAATTCTTCTGAAACTTGGTGTGCATGCCTCATTTTTCATGAGGAACAAAAAAGCCTCAAGGACCCATAAGGTCCGCCATGATGGATTTTCCTGTACAGTGATAATTTGGGAAAACGTTCAAAATTCCTCTTCTCTTGAACCAAAGGTCTAATTGACTTGATATTTGGTACATATATGTATCATTGACGTGTTTAAAAATGTTACTTAAGGCAATTGAATTAAGTACAAAATGGCTGAAATGGGTGTATTTATGTAAATGTCCACATTGCCTCAATATGTTTGCATCACTAAAACAAATGTATTTTTGAAGGATGGTTCAAACCTAATAGGCTTAAAGGTGACATGCCTTTGAAGTACCATGCAAATTTTCACCTTGATATGTCAAAATATGACTGAATAACAGCTGTTTGAAATTGGACCAAATCTGACAATGCTCGCCTTTGGAGAAACAGCTTTTTTGATTATCTTTATTGAACTTTGTGTATTCCATGCCTGGGAATGGCTCAATTGGCTGAGATGTTGTGCTGGTAAGCAAAGGGTTGTAGGTTCAAAACCAATCAGAGGCATAGTTTTTTATTTTTTATTCTGACAAAACGGTTTCTAGTCTTCAGATAAATCCTCCGGTTGTAAAACATCAAATCAAATCAAATGTATTTGTATAGCCCTTTCTACACGCAAGCATGTCACAGAGGGCTTCACATGCGCCCATAGAACTGCCCCTCAACCAACCTAAACCCTCAAGGAAGACAAGGAAAAACTCCCAGAAAAACTCCCACCGGGAGAAAAAATGGAAGAAACCTTGGGAGGAGCAATAAGAAACCTTGGGAGGAGCAATAGCAATAAAACATAGCAATGCGTGTTTATTTGAGCCCATCACAACACTCCAATCATCTGTTTAGAGAGACTGTGTAAACCACTGCAAAACAAGTCAGGTTCAACACAGTAGCTAGCTACTTGTAGTCTACGCATGGTAGAGATAACACTAATGGTTATCTCTAATTAAGTAAATTGATTGTTCAGGTGGATTCCTTGTCTGTTGCACAAATTCATTTCAGTAACCTAAGCCAGGACACATCCCCACTGATGCTAGGCATGGTTTGAAATTCCCTTCCATGACAAGTTATGGCACTCCAAACAACCTTTTAAAAAAACTATAAGTAAGTTATTCTTTACAGCAGCAACCCAGTCATCCCGTTGTCCCATTTTCATAGGAAATGTACAAGCAGTTTCAACTTTGGCTGAATCTAACAACGCTTACCACAGGAGACACAGTTTACTTTTTAATACAGTTACTGAACATGCCACTATTCAACACTGAGAATAGCTCATTGGGCTGGGATGGCGACCTGTAAAGTATAAGGTAGTAGGTTGAAACCCAGCCATTATCTTTTGGCCTGTCATCATTTTGATTATCTGTTTAGTTCAATAGGATGACATCAGTCTGAAATACCATGCACAATTTCATGCAATTTCACCTTGAAATGTCAACCGTTTCTTAACCTTTGTCCCAAAGCTGACCAAAGCTAATACTCTGCCCTTTCTATTCATACGATCTCAACAGTTGGTGTGTAGCAGAGAGGATAGAGAGACTGACTTGTAACCTTATGCTCATGAGTTCAAATCCCCATTCAGCCTGTTGTTGTCCAAACATGAAGTAGTTTTGCTCTTTTGTTGTCCAACTCTCGATCTTCTAAAGTGTACATGTTTATAATATTTTGCAGAGGAACCTGCATCGCTGCTTGCAGCTATATTTATTATTATTTTTCTTCTCCTTGCGCCCCAATATCTCGAAAAGTCCCTTGTCATACATTTTCTAATTTGGCACATTGATACTACATCCAAGTGGATACCCCCACACCAAATATGGGCCACATCGGACCATATGGGGCGCCACAGGCCACGCCCAAAAGTCCGATTTTCAAAGTGATTGCATTTCCACCCCGTTGCTCCAATTCTTCTGAAACTTGGTGTGCATGCCTCATATTTCATGAGGAACTAAAAAGCCTCAAAGACCCACAAGGTTTGCCATGATGGATTTTCCTGTACGGTGATAATTTGGGAAAACCTTCCAAATTCCTCTTCTCTTGAACCAAAGGTCTAATTGACTTGAAATTTGGTACAGATATGTATCATTGACGTATTGAGAAATGTTACTTAAGGCAATTGAATCAAGTACAAAATGGCTGAAAGGGGTGTATTTATGTAAATGTCTACATTGCTTCAATATGTTTGTGTCACTAAATCAAATGTATTTTGAAGGATGGTTCAAACCTAATAGGCTTTAAGGTGACATGCCTCTGAAGTACCATGCAAAGTTTTACCTTGATGTGTAAAAATATGACTGAATTACAGCTGTTTGAAATTGGACCAAATCTAACAATGCTCGCCATTGGAGAAACAGATTTTTTTAATTATCCAGTTATTGAACTTTGTGTATTCCATGCCTGGGAATTGCTCAATTGGCTGAGATGTAGTGCTGGAAAGCAAAGGGTTGAAGGTTCAAAACCAGTCAGAAGCATAGTTTTCAAATTTTCATTCTGACAAAACGGTTTCTATTCTTCCGATAAATCCTCCGGTTGTAAAACATAGCCAATGCGTGTTTATTTGAGCCCATCACAACACTCCAATCATCTGTTTAGTGAGACTGTGTAAACCACTGCAAAACAAGCCAGGTTCACCACAGTAGCTAGCTACTGGAGGTCGGATGGCTGAGCCGTTAAGGAGTCGGGCTATTAATCATAAGGTTGTTGGTTCGATTCCCACTCGTGACAAATTACGTTGTGTCCTTGGGCAAGGCACTTCATCCTACTTGCCTCGGGGAGAACATCCCTGGACTGTAAGTCGCTCTGGAGAAGAGGGTCTGCTAAAATGATTAAATGTAAATGTATTTGTAGTCTACGCATGGTAGAGATAACGCTAATGGTTATCTCTAATGAAGTAAATTGATTGTTCTGGTGGATCCCTTGTATGTTGCTCAAATTCATTTCAGTAACCTAAGCCAGGACACATCCCCACTGATGCTAGGCATGATTTGAAATTCCCTTCAATGACAAGTTATGGCACTCCAAACAACCTTTTATAAAAACTATAAGTTATTCTTTACGGCAGCAACCCAGTCATCCTGTTGTCCCATTTTTATAGGAAATTTATGAGCAGTTTCAACTTTGGCTGAATCTAACAACGCTTACCACAGGAGAAACAGCTTACTTTTTAATACAGTAACTGAACATGACAATATTCAACACTGAGAATAGCTCAATGGGCTGGGATGGTGACCTGTAAAGTATGAAGTATTAGGCTGGAATCCAGCCATTATATTTTAGCCTGTCATAATTTTTATTATCTGTTTAGTCAAACAGGACGACATCATTCTTAAATACCCTGCACAAATTCATGCAATTTCATCTTGAAGTTCCTAACCTTTGTCGCAAAGCTAACCAAAGCTAATACTCTCCCCTTTCTATTCATACAATCTCAACAGTTGGTGTGTAGCAGAGAGGATAGAGACTGACTTGTTACCTTATGCTCATGAGTTCAAATCCCCATTCAGCATTTTGTTGTTGGCCAAACATAAAGTAGTTTTGCTCTTTTGTTGTCCAAGTCTCGATCTTCTACAGTGTACATGTTTATAATATTTTGCGGAGGAACCTGCATCGCTGCTTGCAGCTATATTTATTATTATTTTTCTTCTCCTTGCGCCCCAATATCTCAAAAAGTCCCTTGTCATAAATTTTCTAATTTGGCACATTGATATTACATCCAAGTGGGTACCCCCACACCAAATATGAGCCACATTGGACCATAGGGGGCGCCACAGGCCACGCCCAAAAGTCAGATTTTCAAAGTGATGGCATTTCCACCTTATTGCTCCAATTCTTCTGAAACTTGGTGTGCATGCCTCATTTTTCATGAGGAACAAAAAAGCCTAAAGGACCCATAAGGTCCGCCATGATGGATTTTCCTGTACAGTGATAATTTGGGAAAACATTCAAAATATCTCTTCTCTTGAACCAAAGGTCTAATTGACTTGATATTTGGTACATATATGTATCATTGCGTTGTTTAAAAATGTTACTTAAGGCAATTGAATCAAGTACAAAATGGCTGAAATGGGTGTATTTATGTAAATGTACACATTGCCTCAATATGTTTGCGTCACTAAATCAAATGTATTTTTGAAGGATGGTTCAAACCTAATAGGCTTTAAGGTGACATGCCTTTGAAGTACCATGCAAAGTTTCACCTTGATATGTCAAAATATGACTGAATTACAGCTGTTTGAAATTGGACCAAATCTGACAATGCTGGCCATTGGAGAAACAGCTTTTTTGATGATCTTTATTGAACTTTGTGTATTCCATGCCTGGGAATGGCTCAATTGGCTGAGATGTTGTGCTGGTAAGCAAAGGGTTGTAGGTTCAAAACCAATCAGAGGCATAGTTTTTTATTTTTTATTCTGACAAAACGGTTTCTAGTCTTCAGATAAATCCTGCGGTTGTAAAACATAGCAATGCGTGTTTATTTGAGCCCATCACAACACTCCAATCATCTGTTTAGAGAGACTGTGTAAACCACTGCAAAACAAGTCAGGTTCAACACAGTAGCTAGCTACTTGTAGTCTACGCATGGTAGAGATAACGCTAATGGTTATCTCTAATTAAGTAAATTGATTGTTCAGGTGGATTCCTTGTCTGTTGCACAAATTCATTTCAGTAACCTAAGCCAGGACACATCCCCACTGATGCTAGGCATGGTTTGAAATTCCCTTCCATGACAAGTTATGGCACTCCAAACAACCTTTTAAAAAAAACTATAAGTAAGTTATTCTTTACAGCAGCAACCCAGTCATCCCGTTGTCCCATTTTCATGGGAAATGTACAAGCAGTTTCAACTTTGGCTGAATCTAACAACGCTTACCACAGGAGAAACAGCTTACTTTGTAATACAGTTACTGAACATGACACTATTCAACACTGAGAATAGCTCATTGGGCTGGGATGGTGACCTGTAAAGTATAAGGTAGTAGGTTGGAATCCAGCCATTGTCTTTTGGCCTGTCATCATTTTGATTATCTGTTTAGTTCAATAGGATGACATCATTCTGAAATACCATGCACAATTTCATGCAATTTCACCTTGAAATGTCAACCGTTTCTTAACCTTTGTCCCAAAGCTGACCAAAGCTAATACTCGGCCCTTTCTATTCATACAATCTCAACAGTTGGTGTGTAGCAGAGAGGATAGAGAGACTGACTTGTAACCTTATGCTCATGAGTTCAAATCCCCATTCAGCCTGTTGTTGGCCAAACATGAAGCAGTTTTGCTCTTTTGTTGTCCAACTCTCAATCTTCTAAAGTGTACATGTTTATAATATTTTGCGGAGGAACCTGCATCGCTGCTTGCAGCTATATTTAGGTTCCTCCGGTAGGAGGGAACCTATTGTTATTGTTGGTATTCTTATTATTATTTTTCTTCTCCTTGCGCCCCAATATCTCAAAAAGTCCCTTGTCATACATTTTCTAATTTGGCACATTGATACTACATCCAAGTGGGTACCCCCACACCAAATATGGGCCACATCGGACCATAGGGGGCGCCACAGGCCATGCCCAAAAGTCAAATTTTCAAAGTGATTGCATTTCCACCCCATTGCTCCAATTCTTCTGAAACTTGGTGTGCATGCCTCATTTTTCATGAAGAACAAAAAAGCCTCAAAGACCCATAGGTCCGCCATGATGGATTTTCCTGTACAGTGATAATTTGGGAAAACCTTCAAAATTCCTCTTCTCTTGAACTAAAGGTCTAATTAACTTGAAATTTGGTACAGATATGTATCATTGACATATTGAGAAATGTTACTTAAGGCAATTGAATCAAGTACAAAATGGCTGAAAGGGGTGTATTTATGTAAATGTCCACATTGCCTCAATATGTTTGTGTCACTAAATCAAATGTATTTTTGAAGGATGGTTCAAACCTAATAGGCTTTAAGGTGACATGCCTCTGAAGTACCATGCAAAGTTTTACCTTGATATGTCAAAATATGACTGAATTACAGCTGTTTGAACTTGGACCAAATCTAACAATGCTCGCCATTGGAGAATCAGTTTTTTTATTATCCAGTTATTGAACTTTGTGTATTCCATGCCTGGGAATTGCTCAATTGGCTGAGGTGTTGTGCTGGTAAGCAAAGGGTTGTAGGTTCAAAACCAGTCAGAGGCATAGTTTTTTATTTTTTATTCTGACAAAACGGTTTCTAGTCTTCAGATAAATCCTTCGGTTGTAAAACATAGCAATGCGTGTTTATTTGAGCCCATCACAACACTCCAATCATCTGTTTAGAGAGACTGTGTAAACCACTGCAAAACAAGTCAGGTTCAACACAGTAGCTAGCTACTTGTAGTCTACGCATGGTAGAGATAACGTTAATGGTTATCTCTAATTAAGTAAATTGATTGTTCAGGTGGATTCCTTGTCTGTTGCACAAATTCATTTCAGTAACCTAAGCCAGGACACATCCCCACTGATGCTAGGCATGGTTTGAAATTCCCTTCCATGACAAGTTATGGCACTCCAAACAACCTTTTAAAAAAAACTATAAGTAAGTTATTCTTTACAGCAGCAACCCAGTCATCCCGTTGTCCCATTTTCATGGGAAATGTACAAGCAGTTTCAACTTTGGCTGAATCTAACAACGCTTACCACAGGAGAAACAGCTTACTTTGTAATACAGTTACTGAACATGACACTATTCAACACTGAGAATAGCTCATTGGGCTGGGATGGTGACCTGTAAAGTATAAGGTAGTAGGTTGGAATCCAGCCATTGTCTTTTGGCCTGTCATCATTTTGATTATCTGTTTAGTTCAATAGGATGACATCATTCTGAAATACCATGCACAATTTCATGCAATTTCACCTTGAAATGTCAACCGTTTCTTAACCTTTGTCCCAAAGCTGACCAAAGCTAATACTCGGCCCTTTCTATTCATACAATCTCAACAGTTGGTGTGTAGCAGAGAGGATAGAGAGACTGACTTGTAACCTTATGCTCATGAGTTCAAATCCCCATTCAGCCTGTTGTTGGCCAAACATGAAGCAGTTTTGCTCTTTTGTTGTCCAACTCTCAATCTTCTAAAGTGTACATGTTTATAATATTTTGCGGAGGAACCTGCATCGCTGCTTGCAGCTATATTTAGGTTCCTCCGGTAGGAGGGAACCTATTGTTATTGTTGGTATTCTTCTTATTATTTTTCTTCTCCTTGCGCCCCAATATCTCAAAAAGTCCCTTGTCATACATTTTCTAATTTGGCACATTGATACTACATCCAAGTGGGTACCCCCACACCAAATATGGGCCACATCAGACCATAGGGGGCGCCACAGGCCATACCCAAAAGTCACATTTTCAAAGTGATTGCATTTCCACCCCATTGCTCCAATTCTTCTGAAACTTGTTGTGCATGCCTCATTTTTCATGAAGAACAAAAAAGCCTCAAAGACCCATAGGTCCGCCATGATGGATTTTCCTGTACAGTGATAATTTGGGAAAACCTTCAAAATTCCTCTTCTCTTGAACCAAAGGTCTAATTAACTTGAAATTTGGTACAGATATGTATCATTGACATATTGAGAAATGTTACTTAAGGCAATTGAATCAAGTACAAAATGGCTGAAAGGGGTGTATTTATGTAAATGTCCACATTGCCTCAATATGTTTGTGTCACTAAATCAAATGTATTTTTGAAGGATGGTTCAAACCTAATAGGCTTTAAGGTGACATGCCTCTGAAGTACCATGCAAAGTTTTACCTTGATATGTCAAAATATGACTGAATTACAGCTGTTTGAACTTGGACCAAATCTAACAATGCTCGCCATTGGAGAATCAGCTTTTTTATTATCCAGTTATTGAACTTTGTGTATTCCATGCCTGGGAATTGCTCAATTGGCTGAGGTGTTGTGCTGGTAAGTAAAGGGTTGTAGGTTCAAAACCAGTCAGAGGCATAGTTTTTTTTTTTTATTCTGACAAAACGTATTCTAGTCTTCCGATAAATCCTCCAGTTGTAAAACATAGCAATGCGTGTTTATTTGAGCCCATCACAACACTCCAATCGTCTGTTTAACGAGACTGTGTAAACCACTGCAAAACAAGCCACGTTCACCACAGTAGCTAGCTACTGGAGGTCGGATGGCTGAGCCGTTAGGGAGTCGGGCTATCAAACAGAAGGTTGTTGGTTCAATTCCCGCCTGTGCCAAATGACGTTGTGACCTTGGGCAAGGCACTTCATCCTACTTGCCTCGGGAGAATATCCCTGTACTTTCTGTAAGTCGCTCTGGATAAGAGCGTCTGCTAAAATGACTAAATGTACTTGTAGTCTACGCATGGTAGAGATAACGCTAATGGTTATCTCTAATGAAGTAAATTGATTGTTCAGGTGGATCCCTTGTCTGTTGCACAAATTCATTTCAGTAACCTAAGCCAGGACACATCCCCACTGATGCTAGGCATGATTTGAAATTCCCTTCAATGACAAGTTATGGCACTCCAAACAACCTTTTATAAAAACTATAAGTAAGTTATTCTTTACAGCAGCAACCCAGTCATCCTGTTGTCCCATTTTATAGGAAATGTATAATGGCTTGCAGTTTCAACTTTGGCTGAATCTAACAACGCTTACCACAGGAGAAACACCTTACTTTTTAATACAGTTACTGAACAGGACACTATTCAACACTGAGAATAGCTCAATGGGCTGGGATGGTGACCTGTAAAGTATAAGGTAGTAAGTTGATCCAGCCATTATCTTTTGGCCTGTCATCATGTTGAGTATCTGTTTAGTTCAATAGGATGACATCATTCTGAAGTCCCACAAACAATTTCACCTTGGTATGTCAAAATATGATTGAATTAGAGCAGTTTCAACGTTGGCTGAATCTAACAACGCTTACCACAGGAGAAACAGCTTACTTTTTAACACAGTAACTGAACATGACAATATTCAACACTGAGAATAGCTCAATGGGCTGGGATGGTGACCTGTAAAGTATAAAGTAGTAGGTTGGAATACAGCCATTATCTTTTGGCCTGTCATCATTTTGATTATCTGTTTAGTTAAATAGGATGACATCATTCTGAAGTCCCACAAACAATTTCACCTTGGTATGTCAAAATATGATTGAATTAGAGCAGTTTCAACTTTGGCTGAATCTAACAACGCTTACCACAGGAGAAACAGCTTACTTTTTAATACAGTAACTGAACATGACAATATTCAACACTGAGAATAGCTCAATGGGCTGGGATGGTGACCTGTAAAGTATAAAGTATTAGGCTGGAATCCAGCCATTATATTTTGGCCTGTCATAATTTTTATTATCTGTTTAGTCAAACAGGACGACATCATTCTGAAATACCCTGCACAAATTCACGCAATTTCACCTTGAAATTCCTAACCTTTGTCGCAAAGCTGACCAAAGCTAATACTCTGCCCTTTCTATTAATACAATCTTAACAGTTGGTGTGTAGCAGAGAGGATAGAGACTGACTTGTAACCTTATGCTCATGAGTTCAAATCCCCATTCAGCCTATTGTTGTTGGCCAAACATGTCGTTTTGCTCTCTTGTTGTCCAACTCTCGATCTTCTACAGTGTACATGTTTATAATATTTTGCGGAGGAACCTGCATCGCTGCTTGCAGCTATATTTATTATCATTATTGTAATTTATCATGAACACATTGGTAAAATGTTTTGAAATTTAGCATATTGATACAACATGCCACAACTACGGCCCAAACACAGACTGGCCCACATCAGGCCATAAGGGGCGCCACAGGCCACGCCCAAATGTCCACTTTTCAGAGTGATTGCATTTCCACCCCATTTGCTCCAATTCTTCTGAAACTTGGTGTGCATGCCTCATTTTTCATGTGGAACAAAAAAAACTCAAGGACCCATGAGGTCCACCAGGATGGATTTTCCTGTACAGTGATAATTTGGGAAAACCTTCTAAATAGATCTCCTCCTACAAAAAAAGTCAAATTGACTTGAAATTTTGTACAGATATGTATCATTGACATGTTTAAAAATGTTAAATAAGTTTGTTGAATCAAATACAAAATGGCTGAAAGGGGTGTATTTATGTAAATATCCACATTGCCTCAATAAGTTTGTGTCACTAAATCAAATGTCATTTTGAATGATAGTTTTTCTAACCTAATATGCTTTAAGATGCCACCTCCCTGAAGTACCCTGCAAAGCTTCACCTTGATATGTGAAAATATGACTGAATTACAGCAGTTTGAGCTTGGACCAAATCTGACAATGCTTGCCATTGGAGGAACATCTTTTTTTATTATACAGTTGATGACTGACCGCAGTAGAATACAGATCAGGCAATGGGTCAATTGGATGAGATGTTGTGCTGTTAACCGAAGGATTGTAGGCTCAAAACCAGTCAACGGCAAAAATCTTTTACAGAACGGTTTCTTGTCTTCCGGTCAATCTTCCGGTTGTAAAAGATAACGATGAGTGTTTATTTGAGCCCATAACAACACTCTGATCATCTGTTTAGCGAGACTGTGTAAACCACTGCAAAACAAGTGGAATATTGATTGTTCAGCCTGTTGCCTGTTGAGCAAATTCATTTCAGGAACCTAAGCCAGGACAAATTGCCACTGATGCTAGTCATAATTTGAAATTCCCTTACATGACAAGTTATGGCACCCCAAGCAACCTTTTTAAAGCACTACGAGCAAGCTATTCTTTACAGCAGCAACCCAGTCATCCCGTTGTCCCGTTTTTATGTCCCATATATAAATAAAACTAAATTACAGCTGTTTGAACTTTGGGTGACAATGGGTGCCATTGGAGAAATGTCTTACCTTCTGATACAAAAACTTAATTTTTTTTTTTTATGTCTGTGAATGGCTTAGAAGGATGAGACGCAGTGCTTAAGTGTGAAGGGTGGTGGGTTTTGAATCCAATCAGAAGTACAAACACTTTCTTTTTATTCTGACAGAAATTACAGTTTCAAGTCTTCTGGTTAATCCCAGTGTAACTATCTATTATGTAAATTTTACAACATTTTGCCATTTTGCGCAAATTCATTTCAGGAACCAAAGACAGGACAAATCGCCACTGATGCTAGGCATGATTTGAAATTCCCTTACATGACAAGTTATGGCACCCCAAGCCACCTTTTTAAAGCACTACGAGTAAGCTATTCTTTACAGCAGCAACCCAGTCATCCCGTTGTCCCATTTTTATGTCCCATATATAAATAGGACTAAATTACAGCTGTTTGAACTTTGACCAAATCTGACAATGGGTGCCATTGGAGAAATGTCTTATTTTCTGATACAAAAACTGAATGAAGTAATGTCTAAGTCTGTGAATGGCTTAGAAGTAGGGCTGCACGATTATGGCCAAAATGATAATCATGATTATTTTGATCAATGTTGAGATCACAATTAATTATCACAATTATTTGTTGATTTTAACCTAATCAAATTGTATTGTCACAATGCATTGTACCAGCAGAATGGATGTGAATAAAACTCAAAATATATAATCAATAAAAAACTAATATTACATAACAGAATGTAACCAAATGAGACAATTTCAGAACTATGCAGAATATACGGGTTTACAGTTTTAAAAAAAAAGTTTTACTACGCTTATTCGAATTGAAAACGATCTCCGCCCACACTAGCGTTTTCATATCGTTTTTCAAATGTTTGCCGTCCACACTAACATGGGTACATGACAATCGTTGTCATGGTCACGCCACTTCTGCCCCTCCCTCCCGCCACGGTGCCTTGTTTACATACTCCTCTGGCAATACTACTATACTTGGTGTTTAAAAATGTTCCCACCAGTTAGCTATTCGGCCAGGTCTCACCCAGAATCGCCGCTCTGTGTTTGGTTTAAACCGTCTTCTCTGCCTTGTCCCCCTATCGTTCAGGCACACCAAGTACAACGCTTGCCTTCTGCGTAGGAGTAACGCGTATCTAGCCTATTAAGGGATAATACTTGTACCTGAAGTACACTAACTAAACTGGTAAATAAATTATAGAGATGGACCAGCATATTTCTTGCACCTTCCATGTTCATCTTGACATTATAGCTATAGAGCGAAAGCTACCCCCAATGCCATGGCAACTGAACGTCATTGTATCTGAAAAGCTCCAGACCCCGTCCACACTACTACGCAAACCCGGCGTTTTCAAATGTCTCTGGCTAGGGGAGCGTATTCGAAAAGCTCTGAGTACCGATGTATGCGTTTCTAAATTTACTCAGGCTGGTGTGGACGGGGCCTCTGTCCTCTGTAACCGTCTACATCTAGAAACTAAGCTGCGTGGTGCAGGGAACATCTCGTGATCAGACATTAGGTACGTTTATTCGATGACATGCAGCGCCGCAGCCGGCTGCAGCCTGCAGATTGGAGAAAGAGTTCATCATAGCCCAATTCATAAAATGACAACATTTCTGACTTGACAGAGCCGTTTATAACTCCTCCCCGACGCAAGTGGCAACTCTCGCTGGTCGTTTCATGCAGCCGCAGCCGATGTCGAACGCACCTATTGGTTTACGGAGCGCTAGATTGGCTTTGGAAAAATAACTTTGATACGGAGCGTTCTATTAACGGAATGATGCATTTTAAATATCGCTCGATCACGTGAATTTGATCGTGGGAAGCCGAAATCGTGATCGTGATTAAAATTAGATTAATCGTGCAGCCCTACTTAGAAGGATGAGACGCAGTGCTGATGTGTAAAAGGTGGTGGGTTTGAAGCCATTCAGAGGTACAAATATATATTTTTTTATTCTGACAGAAATTACAGTTTCAAGTCTTCTGATTAATCCCAGTGTAACAATCTTTTATGTCAATTTTACAACATTTTGCCATTTTGAAGGAGGAATCCGACATTGCTGCTTGCAGCTATATTTCTAACAGTGTTTGCACAATTTGAGGGAGTGCCATGATATGTGATGCGTCCTCTAAAGACCCGGCAATTCAATCAATTTCCCGGCACATTTGGTCCTGACACTGCAGCTCTCCGGGCCCGGGTCTCCGGGGTCTCCAACCCAGTCTCATACTTTTGCGTATCTATGACACGGGTGGACGCATCTATTTTGCGTGCCATAGATACGCCAAATCGCTGTTTTGCGTGCATATATTACGCACATTCCTCCCATTCATTTCAATCGGCAGAAAATGCGTCTATATCACACGCAGAACTCCAACAGTTCTATTCAACAGTTCAACGGGCTATTTTTGATACGGTTTGGTGGGGGAATTTTAACTTCAAACACCTCCAAACAACAAACAGCATTAATTAGGCTATTTGCCACTAACATCAAGCACCATTCTTTTAAATTAAAACAAGAAAAAAGATAGGCCTAAAACACAGGCAATACAGCCCCAGTTCTTGCCAGCTATGGAAGGGGGGCGGGCCGGTAGATATACTGAGTGGGCAATTATGGGGATAAATTCTGGAGACAAAAAATATAAATCTAATTCAACTCCGAGTAACTCGAGACAAGTATCATCTCAATATACCTGCGCCACAATGTTAACATTAATGCTGCCTTTGGCTAAATTCTGATTGCGTGGGCTCAGCACAATGTCTAATATAGTAATTTCAGTAGACGGGCTCTGCCCTTAGGCCACCCGTGCATATCCAGCCATGTTAATATATACTGTATATACCCAGATTAAAATGTATTTAAATATTTTTATGGCACTCTTGTCTTTCAAAGACTAAAGTAAAATGATTAAAACAATCAATAAATAAAAATACTCGGAGCAACAGACGAAGTTCCCGCCGTCGCGGAGTTTGCTTCCAAGAACTGCATGACGTAATGTAAGGTATGTGTTCTTCGTGCAAGATTTGCTAATATAAGTAAAATGTAACCTATCTATCGTATGTGTGTTAATATCCCACTTTTATTAAAAAGCATTAGCTTATCTTTCAATGAGTTGCAGCAGATTCGTGGAATAAGCCTACAGTGAACGTTACTTGGCTATGAACTTGTCTAAATTTAGGCCAGCTACCAAGATGGCTAGGCTAAAGCCGAATCCCAATACTCCCCCTTACCCCTTCCCCTTCCCCCTTACCCCTTACCCCTTACCCCTTACCCCTTCCCCTTACCCCTTCCCCTTAATTTACCGCTAGCCCTTGGCCCTCGAAAGTAAGGGGTAAGGGCTACATAGCCCTAGGAAATGGGACGCCACTTGGTTACAGGTACGTCATCTAGCACGTATCGATATCTCCAAAGCAAGTAGTATTATGCACTGATATTAAACGAAATTCGCTGCTAATGGAGTTTACTTACAACTGTTAGACATGCTAGTAAAAGAAATGCGGGACTGTTGTGCAATTCAGAACTGTAACATTAGCGTACCAAACTAGCGATTTTTAGAAACGTTTCATTTAGGAAAATGGTTGCAAATATATATGTTCATGACTGTATATAACACAAAACAAGACTGTCATAATTTTTTTATCAATTCATTAAGCCGAAAATAATACATTTATCGGACTCTCTGGATGATCTGGTCGCCATTGTTGCCGGTCGCACAGCTTTCACATAGCCCTAGGTTTCAAGTAAGCTCCCGATCTTGGTTTTAAGGGGTGTGTACCCCTTAGTCTTAGCCCTTCCCCTAGCTCCAAAAGAGTATTGGGACACCACTAGCTCTCACGGGAACGGCAAAACTAAGGGGAAGGGGTAAGGGAGAGTATTGGGATTCGGCCTAAGTCTCTTCCTTGATCATGGTGTTTGAGCAGCTTGTCGCCCTGCATCCCCCTGGAACGCCTGCTACAGCACTAGCTAGCCTTTGTCTCTAGACAGACGTCACGATTGAAGATCCACAGTTCCGCTGTAGATGAGTTCCGCTGTAGGGCATTATTTTTTCAGTTTTCTTTGTATATGTGTTTCGTCTATTATGTTATAGTGTATTTTAACCAGAAATATGTAAATAGATACATTGTATGTAGTTAAATACAATGAATTTCTCACTGAAACATATAGGCACAGCATCCATTAATGTGTATAGGTCAGTTAATCATTAGTCTGCTACCTCAAAGTTTATGTTTGATATGTTTTACTTTTTTTTTATTGTCTTTTGCAGTTCTTAGAATGCCTGGTTCAACTTTGCGTCAGTGCCCTGGCACAGCAGTGTGAATTGTGGTAACCGGCGTTGTGTCAAGGTGATTATGTACACAATCTACACTCTTCTCATCATGTTTGATAGTTAAGATGCCTATTGGTTTTAACCCTCCTCCCTCACTGTCTTCCTGTTTCTTTTGCAGTGTGGGAAGCTGCTTGATTTCAAGCTGCGGCATACCATCCGGCTATTAAAGTTCCTTGCTCAAGCCAAAGAATGGGCACAAACAACAACAAAATCTAGGAACCAAACAAAGGTGTTGGACAATTCATTTATCATGGTAAACAAGTAATCTGTAATATGCCAAATAGGGTTCTGGTTAGTTACTGAATATGCTTATGTACAAAATGTCTGTTATGGTTTTCCAGTTTGTACTTGCATGACAGGCAATAGTGTCACTATACAATTTGTGTGCATGGCAATGGCATGCCAAACATGCCTCTTCCTCAAAAGACAGTTTTTTTCTGAAATCTTTCTTGGCCCTCGGCTACTTCCCTCTCCTGCTATGGGGGAAATACGGCCGTTCAAAATGGAGAGCACAATTCCACATTCCGTTTGAGATGCCAGCTGCAGCTCATGGGGTGTTGGAAAAAGTGTTAATCCTTTTCGAGCATATTTTACAAGGTATTGTATTGGCACTTTATTACATTTAGTAATCCATCATTTATAAGTATATGGTCATGTGAAAGCATAAGAGATACACAAGCTTTAGCAGGGCATTTTTTCTGAGAAAGTCTATCATTCTAGTTATTTGTATATTATTTACACTCTAAAATAATTTTCTGCCAAAAAACAGGGCAAAACTAAGAGGGACATAAAAGGCAAAGGTAGGAAAAAGACAGTACATGCATTAAAGCCATATAAAACATATTTGTATTCATGCATTATTAGGGTTCCTCCGGTAGGCCATAATTGCCATTATACTGAGTAGGGGGTACCTGCAGAGCCGGAGACCCCGGAGGCCCCGGAGAGCCGGAGAGCTGCAGTTTCAGGACCGCAGTTCTAGGACCCTCGTTTTATCTGACAGCGCCACTTAGCGAATAAAATAAACATGGACCGGAACAAGATAATATTTTCCTGCAGTAGTGAATATTGTAGGATTACGACTCAGAACATGATGGACTAGAATCAGAGTGTAAGTAGCTAATGTGAATTGCGTATGGTTATGTGTAAAACAATTCTGGTGTCTTGAATTGGACAACGTTAGCTAGCTAACTTCAACTTTGCTGTCAAAATCATTTCAAGTCACTGGAGTGGTTTTCAACGTCATACTACTTGATTAGCTAGAGCTAACATTCAGTAGTTATAGCACTAGCTAGCTAGCTAGAAATCTGCAGCCTACTGTCTTAAAAATTAACCATATAATTTTTGTAGGCCATCATATAGGCTACGGCCTGAGTATGCTGAGGAATCTGTCCCTGCAGGATGCAGAAAATGTCTTCATCCCTGGACCAGTTTATCGTCGAAGGTAAGTAGAGAATGTACATTTTCTGCACAATGCCATACAACTTTATAATCTACTATTAATACCTTTATTATCAACCACTTAAGTAATGCTAATTAATGTACACTACTTTTTTAGGGTAACTGATATTTATGCTTACATTTACATTTATTCATTTAGCAGACGCTTTTATCCAAAGCGACTTCCAAGAGAGAGCTTTACAAAGTGCATATGTCACTGATAATAACAACAAGATGCCCCCAAAGCATTGCGGGTATCCAAAAACAAGAAGTACACATTGTGAACAACCAAAAAATAAGTGCTAAAGGGAAGAAACCATAAGAGCATGTAGTTATGCAAGTTACAATTACACAACATGAATCTCTAAGTGCAAATGTACCTGTAGGAAAGCAATCAAAAATAGGATTAACTAAAATAGAATACAACAGTTTAAATCAGCTACCACTAACCAACAAGACCAACATCCTAAGCAAGAGTCATTGTGATCCTTGAGGAAACTAGCGTTGGGTTCAGCAAACCATTCCTAAGTACCGTTGTACTCCCGGAACAAGTGCGTCTTGAGCCGTCTCTTGAAGGTGGAGAGACAGTCTGTGTCTCTGATGGAGGTGGGGAGTTAATTCCACCACTGGGGGGCCAGGCAGGAGAAAAGCTTGTGTTGGGACCGGCGGTCTTGAGCGGTGGGACCACCAGGCGGTTGTCTGAAGAAGACCGTAGGTGGCGGGTGGGGGTGTAAGGCTGCAGGAGAGACTTGATGTAGTCGGGTGCAGTCCCGTTCACTGCTCGGAAGGTCAGTACCAGGGTCTTGAATCTGATGCGGGCCGTTATGGGTAGCCAGTGGAGGGAGATGAGGAGCGGGGTAACGTGGGAGCGTCTGGGTAGATTGTAGACCAGACGGGCCGCTGCTTACCTAGAAGTAATATTGTCTGTACTATTTCAGTGAAGTGGAGGAGTTTGATAGGGGGATATCTAAACAATTGCGCACTGAAGGGAAAAGTCAAATATCCATAATATTTTTTTTATATTTGTTTTTCTTGCTTCTATCTCTCATTGAAGGATGAAGTTGTATGGAGGTCTAGATGGAGTGATATGGAGGGGATGGAGTGATATGGAGGGGTGATTGTCATTGTTTGACAATTATTCAAAATAAACAATGTATATCTTGAATCTGCCCTGAGAATCAACTTTGTGTCTTGCCTCTCTAACATTACACATTTGTGGTTGAGATTGAGAAAAGCCATAGCAAATAGAATAGAACTTCACTTTTCCAGAACTTAGTAGTGTCAGACACATCCAAAATGTAGCATGCACACAGGCATGTGCAGTATTTACAGGAATATGAAAGATGATCTGATCCACTGATGTGATCAATGTTTTGAGTCATGTCCATACAAAACATCATCTAGCATGCCCATCCACACCAAAGGAAGCATCCTCATGCAGCCCATCCACCATAGAGGTTCACCACCAGCAGCAGAGAAGGAAGCGGTGGATCCTCTGCAGCACCACCATCCCACATTACCACCATCCCACATTACTCAAATAAAATGTTTTTTTTTGTGATGATGACATTAAATAAAATAAAGTATAACAGATGAAAATTTAACTTGTATTTTCTCAGATAACTTTGATATTTATGTATAATAGGGCATAAAATAAAATAATGAAACAAATCAACGACTGTGCATTCCAGCTCCTCCAAGGACCAGTTGAACAGTTCACAGAAGACAGTTGTTTGTAGCAGGTCTCCAGGAGCTTGTTATTACTGATGTTATCAGGACATAATGCTTTGTAGATTTTGGCTATTTGGTGAAGTTAAGCCCTCTAGAACGAGTTCAGAGTATCTGCAAAGGTGCCACAATCCTTAAGGCTCATGTTGCAGGGTGTACATTGGTTCTCTGTAGTCCCAGAAAACCTTTAAGGCCACTCCAGACATCACACATCTGTCCACATTGATATATTTTCCACCTTTTCTTTAGGCTATTTTAGCTTCCTTAATTTGCTTAGGCCTACTTCATTTGATCACATTGATATATTTTCCACCTTTTCTTTAGACTATTTTATCTTTTTTAATTTGCTTACTTAATTGTGTCAAATTACACTGGATCTTGACATCTAAGAAATATGCAATTTTTTTCAAATTGTATGTGATTTAAATTTCTTTAATTATCAAATATTTATTATTCGAACATGTTTTCAAATATTATACCTTTCTATATTATTAGAACATATTTTCAAATATCATACCTTTCTATATAATTGTGTCATCAAAAATCATCACATGAGTTTTCCTCTTGCCTCGCAAACCCAATATAATTCAAATCTTGTTCAATTCGCTAGGTGGCGCTGTCAGGGTCCTAAAACTGCGGTCCTGAAACTGCAGCTCTCCGGCTTTCCAGGGCCTCCGGGGTCTCCGGCTCTGCAGGTTCATACTATTGAGTATACTTGGTCTTTAGCTCCTGTTTCATTTAGCTTCCAATCGCAGCTCGCTGTTACAAGTACAAAAAAAATTTCGGCGGCCATTGTTGTTTTCAACTGGAATTGCCTGATAGCCGTGTTGGAGGCAGCCACGTTCGGTAAGTCCTATTTTATTACTTTTTTAAGCTAGAATCAATGATTGGGTTTGTGAAAGTACACTACTCTTGAATTATGGTGAAGGTTTGAGACCTTTACATCGTGAGTTTGAAGTGACGGAAAACCAAACTCGAAAAGTAGCTTGCTTTTTCCCTCTGTGTAATAAGTGAATCATGTAGCATCTCGGCGAATTCATTAAAAAGGTAGAGGAGAGCAGCTTTTAGGAGAACAAGCGATTCCCCAAAGACTTGTCGGCTCAGAATTTAGATTTGGGTCGTGAAAGTTTTTGTAATAAGCCTATGCGCCAGGGAGATGCATAGGCTTAGGCGGCAGACATGTTTTGGTTGCGTCATGTTCATAAGTTCAAAAATGTGTTTGTTACCCAACCTCTAGGAGGGTAGCCTTTAGTAGATGTGGGAATTGTGCTTTTAGCCAGATGCTCTGATTATTTTTGAGATTTGTGAAAAACTTGCAAGTGGAGGATCAGGAGATACCTGTCTGAGCACTCCACCCAGCTGCTAGTCCAAGCACTGGTCCTCTCCAAGTTGGACTACTGCTGCTCGCTGGTCTCCCAGCATGTGCAACCCGCCCTCTTCAGAGGATTCAGAACGCAGCGGCCCGCCTGGTCTACAATCTACCCAGACGCTCCCATGTTACCCCGCTCCTCATCTCTCTCCACTGGCTACCCATCAACGCCCGTATCAGATTCAAGACCATGTTACTGACCTTCCGAGCAGTGAACGGGACTGCACCCGACTACATCAAGTCTCTCCTGCAACCTTACACCCCCACCCGTCACCTACGGTCTTCTTCAGACCACCGCCTGGAGGTCCCACCGCTTAAGACTGCCCGGTCCCAACACAAGCTCTTCTCCTGCCTGGCCCCCCAATGGTGGAACCAGCTCCCCACCTCCATCAGGGACACTGACTGTCTCCCCACCTTCAAGAAAAGGCTCAAGACGCATTTGTTCCGGGAGTACAACGGCACTTAAGAATGCTTGGCTGGACTTGTTAGTTAGTTTCCTCCAGGATCACAATGACTCTTATTGAGTGACTTGTTGCTCTTTTAGGTTAGATATAACGAAGTTAAGTCTTGTACTCGCTGTGAAATATTTTACTGTTGATTATTCTTCTACAGGTACAGTCCTGCACTTTTGTGGTTCATGTTGTTTAATTTGTAACTTGTATAACTGCATGCTCTTATGGGTCTTCCCTGTGGCACTTGTTTAGCTTTTCACAATGTATGCTTCATGTTTTGGCTACATGCAATGTTTGGGACTATCACGTTGTTATGATCAGTGACCTATGCTCTTTTGTAAGCTCTCTCTTGGAAGTCGCTTTGGATAAAAGCGTCTGCTAAATGAATAAATGTAAATGTAAACCGAACATTTAACTTACTTGACTGTAAAGAATGACTTTGTATTCTAGCTGACCAACAGCGCAAAGACAACAAAGCTGACTAGATGTAAAAAAGAATAATATATATATATCTGGCTACTACAGTACGGCACTATCCGGTGGCTGGACGAATTGTAAAGTAACGCTACCTTCCGAAAGCGGTCTGGAAAGGAAGACGAAAGGTAGAAAATTAGCTGTCGTTATACCTGCCACTCGTATTGTACCGTACTGTAGGCATATTGTACAGTACTGTAGGCTACCTCCCCAGGCCGAAGTGATCTGGAACGGAAGACTACAAGGTCGCAAATTAGCTCTAGCTCTAACTTACGGGCTAACACCTTTGGTAACAGATGGTAGCAGAGATGTGCCGGGGTAACAGCTAGAGCTAACTCCTCTGTGAAAATAGGAGACCGTTTACGAAAGTAGAGCTAGACTAGCTAGCTAGCTCTAGCTATAATCATCAGCATACGCATTTCACAAGTGTTTCATATCAACATTTTGAAATGACATAATAAATCCAAAAACGAAAATGTATTTGTGAGGAATGTTAAATTAACGATTGAAAACAGATGTAGCGTTATGATGTATGTATGCCCTGTGTCGCCCGGGCAACAGAGGCTATGTCATGACCCATGATGCTAAAGCCTCAGCCGCAGACTATTGTTTCCAAAAATAGATGTACTAGCTTAATAACAATGCGTACATCATATTGTACACTACATTTCATAATTTTGTTTTTATGACAATGTTAAATGAGTAAATAGTTATCACCCTGGCCTCTTTGCTTGTGACGTTTCTAGTTAGCCTTTCATCTCCCAGAAGTTAACAAGCTGCTAAACTGATGTTCTGCTAGGTGCAGGTAGTCACGCGTGTTTTCGTGACGTTAGCGACGTTAGCAACGTCAGTGACTGTGGCTAGCAAGTTAGCCACCGTTAGCTTCACTTTTCGCCACAAAAACTTAATTTCTACTTAAACCGTGCAACGGAACGTAAATCCCAATACAAGCAATTCAATCACTACCAAGACAAAACGTTTGACACCTAGGTTGTCGATGTAGTCCAAATATTAACAAAGTTTTAGGGGGGCAACAAGAATAATAATAAATATAACTGCAAGCAGTAATGGCGGATTCCTCCAAACACTGCGAACCATTGAAAAATGTATATTATTGACAAATTGTAACTGTATAGAAAAATCTATGCTGAAGAATTACCAATGGGATACCAAATCTGAAATGCAATAACATCAAGATCCACAAGGGCCTTTATTTCAAGCCAAGACATGAAAGGAGGGGGCTTAGTGAGCCTATCCTTTCCAGAAAGCCTTGTATCTTTGTGCTTTGGTTTGTGGCCTGTAGCGCCAACTATTGCCATTGCTATTACCATTGCATACAAAATCGGAAATGCAATACCAACAAGATCCACATGGGCTTTGGTTAA
Organism: Hypomesus transpacificus; assembly: GCF_021917145.1. Classification (NCBI taxonomy): domain Eukaryota; kingdom Metazoa; phylum Chordata; class Actinopteri; order Osmeriformes; family Osmeridae; genus Hypomesus; species Hypomesus transpacificus. Next base: position 9,580,327 of record NC_061082.1, read on the forward strand.
AGTGTGGTTGTTACTCTTGGCCTTTACTATCAATGTTTCAGGATTTGGAGACCTTTTTACCATTGCATACCAAATCGGAACTGCAATGACACCAAGGTCCTCAAGGGCCTATGCAGACATTCAAGGAATGAGTGGGGGCTTGGTCAGCCCACACTCTCCTGAAATGTTGAGTGTGCGTCTTGCCAAATCCGCGCGTGTGTCAAGGGAATAATGAGTGTGTGAGAATTTGGAGCACGCACGGGGAGGAGCAGGGGACACATTTCATTGGAAATTTGCCTAGAAATTAGCTAAGCATGCATGTTTCAAATATTTACCAAAAATCGACCTTTCATCTTACTGTCAACTTTTTCTCAGATTTGTGCACTAAACATTCTCAAGAGTCTTCATATGAACTTTTTTGACTGGCTGATGTGTAAAGCATTGCAAACCATTGAAAAATTTATATTCTTGACAAATTGTAACTGTTTAGAAAAATCAATGGTGCAGAATTACCAATAGGATACCAAATCTGAAATGCAATACCATCAAGATCCACAAGGCTCTTTATTTCAAGCCAAGAAGTGAAGGGAGCAAGCTTGGTGGGCCTATCCATTCCCGAAAGCCTTGTATCTTTGTGCTTTAGGGCGTGGCCTGTAGCGCCACCTATGGGTAATGGTTGGCCAGTTAATTACTCTTGGCCTATACTATCAATGTTTCAGGATTTTTAGAACTTTCTACCATTGCATACAAAATCGGAAATGCAATACCAACAAGATCCACATGGGCCTTTGCTAAAGACCAAGGAATTAGTGGGGGCTTGGTCAGCCCACACTCTCCTGAAATGTTGCGTGTGCGTCTTGCCAAGCCCGCGCTCAGATTGAATACTAAACATGCTCAATAGTCTTCATATGAACTTGTGATTGAATCAATGTATCACTTTTTGACCGGCGGATGTGTACAGCATAATTTTAGCATTAGCGATACATTTGATTTGCTGTATATCAATCATCATTGGAGATCTTCCACCGATATACCAACTTTGGTGTTGATATCTCAAAAATTTGATGAGATTTGATCCAATTTCCTGTTTGGTTGCTTTTTTGCCAATTTTGATTGGCTGTACCGGACAAACGGTTGTGACGATAAAAATTATTTTCGATAACTTTTGTGAGGCTTGGTCTGAAGATCATCTCTGGTCATTTTGAAGAAGATTTGACAAAAATTGTAGGAGGAGTAGGCTTTCAAAAGTTTTTGATAAAACCGGAAATGGCGGAAAATCTATATAACCAGAAATTGACGCCATAGGGTGTGTTAAACTCGTCTTGATCCAGGGAATCCAATGGTACCTCATTTTTGAAAATCAGTCATACGGTTCAAAAGTTGCGTGTGTAAACACAAGTCCAACTTTGACCCATTGGTGGCGCTAGAGTGGTCTAATGGGAGACATGAAACTTGGTGTAGTTATAGAAGTAACTGTCCTTAATGAGTGTGCCAAATTTCTCATTAAAATTTCTCATTATTTCTCATTATTAGGATTCCTCCGTCAGGAGGAATCCTAATAATAATATATATGTGAGATAACAATGGTTTGTGCTCGCCGAGGCAAGCACACCCCAATAATAATATAATGATAATCATATATTGTTTCTTCAACTGACTTAACTGCCACTATCTGTTTCTGCTTCTCTATCATGTGTGATTTGCAAATACCTATCATAGGGTAAGGTGACCAGACGTCCCCAGTTTCATAGGACAGTCCCCGTTTTTGGTTGCCTGTCCCTGGCTAAATACAGAAAAAAAGTACCTCTGTCCCCGTTTTGTTTTTGAAGACACAACATTAGGTTTTTCAGATTGATAGTAAAACTGGAAATGTCCTAATTTCACCCCACCCCTCCCTTTTTGGGGATTATGTTTAAGCAATAATCCCCAAGAGGCCGTGGTTTACGCTGATTTTACCACAGGTAAGGGGAGTTGTTAAGCACGACGCGACTGTTACTACAAATATTTGATATGGTTTCATCAATAAAAACAATTGGAAACAAAATAGTTTAATAATAAATCTTTTTAATTCTTCCGCTACTACAAAGTATAGTTCCTACATAAATCATTGCCACGCTGTCCAGATGGACATCTTTGCCGTCTTTTTCAATTTGAAATATTCGATGCGCAGTAATATGGAATGTTAAAGAATGTTATGAGGACAACCTGTGAGGTTATGCTGGATTTTACAACAGTATGGAACATGATATAGCCAATCACAATCAAGGATGTAGGCCATAAGGTGAACTAGGAAAAAGTGTCTAGAAAGTGATTTTCGTTCCCACACCTGGGCACTACTTTTTAAATGCACTTTTGCATAGACAACACCCTGATGGACTTTATCTTAAAAGTTCTCCGCAAAATATCCTGCAGTTTTTTGTCACAATCCATAAATGTATATAATTGTAAATTAAAAAAAACGAAATTCTTATGCTGCTGGTTTTGCTTGTAACTTTATTTTTATTCATTTTAGCAACACAAAATAGCTCTCAAACTGTCATTTATACATGTACCTAAACATTTGAGACAGGTAATTGGTGCATTAGTATACTCTAGTGTGGATGTAGACCATGAAATATGGTAAATTTGTAGAAAATATGAGTATACTTTACAGCTTGGCACCAAGCAAAATTAAATATACACATTGTAAATTTAGCAAACTGTGATGTTTTATACATCAAAATGTTCAGTAGGCACAGTGTAATCACAGAAAGATAAAAAGAAAAGAAGCACACTGGCCCAAGTTGGCTGAAATGACACAAAATCCTACCCCGTCCCCCTTAATTCTGAATAATGCCAAAAATTGGACAATTCTACAATAAATTAATTGCAGCTCAAAATCAACCTAAAATACAACACAGTGCATCTTTACTCATCAATATTGTCCCTACTCATCAGTAACATACTCATCAGAATCATCTTTACTCATCAGAATCATCCCTACTCATCAGTATCATCCCTACACATCAGTATCATCAGAATCATCCCTAATCATCAGTAACATCTTTACTCATCAGTATCATCCCTAATCATCAGCATCATCCCTAATCATCAGTAACATCTTTACTCATCAATATCATCCCTAATCATCAGTATCATCCCTACTCATCAGTAACATCTTTATTCATCAGTATCATCCCTACTCATCAGTATCATCCCTAATCATCAGTAACATCTTTACTCATCAGTATCATCCCTAATCATCAGTAACATCTTTACTCATCAGTATCATCCCTACTCATCAGTATCATCCCTAATCATCAGTAACATCTTTACTCATCAGTATCATCCCTAATCATCAGTAACATCCTTACTCATTAGTATCATCCCTACTCATAAGTATCATCTTTCCTCATTAGTATCATCCCTACTCATAAGTATCATCTTTCCTCATTAGTATCATCCCTACGCATCAGTATTATCCCTATCGCTATAGTCAGAGCTGTAGCCCTTTCCTCTGTTTCCTGGGTAACATTTTCACAATTCTGGCACCGACAAATCAGTACAAGAAAGTCTTGCAGACATACAGGAACATCTTCCAGACTCACATTTGCCTTGCTTGCAACTGCAGTGGACTACCTGCAACACACAGGGGCAATCCTAGCTGGGATTTCTAGTCAAGTTCAAGTCTTTTATTGTCAGATGCACAGAACAACACAGGGTCAGACTGCTCACTGAAAAATTCTTTGGACAAGACAACGGAAAGCAACCTGGCATAACATAACATATAAGTACACAGAACATAGATTACTATGATATGCAAAAATATTATAAACCTCCTGATATATAATATTCAATACAGTATAATAAACCTCTAAATACACAACACACATAAAAACCTATAGTAACCTTATAAACCTAAGACAAATGAAGTACAATAGTGCAATATTGCTGATAGTGCAACCAGTAGCTGAAAGTGGCAGTGTGTAAAGTGACTAGTGAGAAGTGTATTTGTGTCCATATCAATGCTCATTCAGAAGTCTGGTGAACCTTGGAAAGAAACTATTGTCCAGTCTGCGTGTGTGAGACCAAATGCTACGGTATCACCTGCCAGAAGGCAACAGGTTAAAAAGACTGAATGATGGGTGGTAACAATCTCTTAGAATCCTGCCAGCTTTTTTGAGTCCTCCAGGTGACTGCTAACTCCCCATCCTCAAGGTGCCATCCATTGCCAATAGGTGAAGGGGCACACATTATACCCGTCAGAGAATGTTTCATTATGGCTGCTTGATAGTTTGCCCTTTTGCAGTGTTGATACAGGGCGTCACTTGTCGGGGGCATGGATAGTTCTGGCAAAGCTGACTATGCCATGCAGAATGCTTTGTATCTTGCATCGTTCACGGTTTTGGCAGATGAGTGGCCATACAGGTGGCACACATATTTGCAAAGTAGTTGCAAAGTAGTTCATCATGGTGTCAGGACAATAACCTCTCAGCAAGACCAATGAGATGATTGTGGACTATAGGAGGCGGCAGGAGGAGGAGCATGCACCCCTACACATCAACGGATTCGAAGTGGAGATGGTCAGCTGCTTCAAGTTCCTCGGGGTGAACATCGGCAATGATCTCACCTGGTCTGTTCACTCGGACAAGGTGGTCAAAGCAGCCCGTAAACGCCTCTTCTTCCTAAGGAGACTGAAGAAGTTTGGTATGGACTCAGTCATTCTCACAAACTTTTACAGATACACTATAGAGAGCATTCTGACCGGTTGCATCACAGTGTGGTATGGGAGCTGCACAGACAGGGACCGCAAGGCCCTATGTAGTGTGGTCCGTTCTGCTGAGTTCATCATCGGCAGGAAGCTCCCAGCCCTACAGGACACCTGCCACACACGTTGCCTCAGGAAAGCTGGCAGAATTCTAAGAGACTGTTACCACCCATCCTTCAGTCGCTTTACCCCGTTGCCTTCTAGCAGGCGTTACCGCAGCATTCAGTCACGCACATGCAGACTGGACAACAGTTTTTTATCCAAGGGCCATCAGGCTTCTGAATGGACATTGATATGGACATTGATTCACTTCATACTAGTCACTTTACACACTGTCACTTCAGCTACTGGTTGCACTATCAGTAACATTGCACTATTATACTTCACTGTACTTCACTTAGTTTAGAATAGGTTTATAGGGTTAGCAATAGGTTATGTTGTGTATTTAGGGTTTAGTATATTGTATTTTTATATTTATCTGTATATTTAGGAGGTTTACTTATTTAAGCTTAGCATAGATGTAATTCAGTCAAGACAATCACGTATTAGATTTGAGCCTTTATTGTTACATGACATGGACATGTAGATTTACTTTGGCGGAGTGGATGATCTAAGGGAAGCACTCCCTGCCTCCTCGATGCAACACATACATACATGACATATGAGGCAGGGAGCAATAGAGATATAATCCCCCAAACACACGCCACCACTCCGCCATGCAGACTATGTGTAGAGCGGAGCGCCGCTGCTCCTGTGCCACAGGAGGACCCCCTGACATCCCACTACGTACGTACTAGTGGCAAAAACAAGCGTTTTCTGGATGCGGGGGTCATGCTAACATTAACGATGACTAAGACTATGTCTGCATATCCATCGTGTTACATACCATCTGATGTGCGGTTTACCGAGCCGTCCCACGCGCACATCCCCTCCAGACCCGGTGCTGGACGGAAGGTGAACCTGCGACAAGCCAAATACACCGACCATCTCCCCGGTACCCTTCTCATCCGACATCGGGCAGATAGCTACCTCCAGAGACCTGGCCCTCTTTGCGCCCGTCAGCGAACCCATCAGGATGTACACAAAGGCAGCATGTACGCCGGAACACAAAGATATGCTTATCTAGTGAGAATGACTAGTGTCAGCAGAGCACCTGCTGTTCCCTGGCCGGTATCCAGGGTGTCTCCGCGGATATCTTGACTCGGACGCTGGATTCTGATCGATTGCTACCGAATCAGAGCACGTCTGCGGATCACCAGTGCTGAGCCAAGATCTACAGAGACATTCTACAATGCTTGTGATCCGGTAACCTCTCATCCATACAGGGCAGAGTTACAGCTGTCTCTAGAGACCCATTCCTCTAGCGCCCGTCGGCAACCCCAAAGATGTACGCGAGGCGCATGTTGTACCATCAGTGTTCCTGTGTGAGAATGAGATAAACAAATGTGTCGGCAGAGCACCCGCCGTTCCCTGGAGTCCAGGGCATCTATAGAGATATCTCGATTCAGACACTATGGATTCTGATTGATAGCTACCAGATCAGAGCACGTCTGCGGATCACCACGCCTAAACCGAGATCTAAAGAGATATTCTACTGTTATGGGTTAACAAGCCGACCCAGTCACCATCTGTAATGCAGGCTCGTGTATTGACACACTGCGATTAGTCCTTTGACCACATGGCCGCAAGTTCGTTCACGTCAAGCTCATAGATCTCTGGACTCCTACGATGTCCAGGGCATTGGGGCGTACATGGCGCTCGTAAGCCGAGGACGACCAGTCCCCATCATTCCAGCGTGGCTAGGCACTTGAAGATGCCCAGGTGGCAGCCCCAATCCGGAAGCTTTGCAATGTATACCAATCCTGGGACAGCCCACAGCGAATCGTTGAGCGAACCAGGATTTTGTCATGGCCTTGCCGGCATCGGTGACAACAGGGAATCGGAAGGCGGGACTCAGAAGGCGTCACCCCGGGCGACACAGCGTGACATAGGAGAGTGGACAAAACGCAGTTAGATCGAGAAATCACAATAGAGGCACCTTGCAAAGTATCAGGTTGGAATGTTCAGGACACTAAACGTTCACTGCACAATAGTGGTGAATTCCCCACACCGTGAAATATTAAAAGGTTGTGAAAACACTGACTCAAGTGATATCGCCGTATAGGGCCCTAGTACCCTTGTTCAGTCGGACACCAGTAATTTGAAGAGCATAGCCCTATGACAAGCAATGTCACGGAGGGCTCACATAAGTGGCCCTCGACCAACATAACCCTCAGTGGCCTATGTGCAAGATGGGTAGATGATAGTAGACGTAATCTTGATCCGAATTCTGCTCTCTTGGCCCGTTCAGCAGCTTGCTGAGGGCTCCAAACACCTTAATTGAACACCCCGATACCAGTGTGTAACACGTCTGCGCTGTGCGCTCATTGCACCTGCTTAGACCACAAAGTTGCATCCTTCATCCACCAGTGTGGATTGAAAAACTTCCTCATGTATTCGCCGGCAGACAACATAGGCCTACATGTGCACCGCGCACTCACCCGGGCCTAAGGTCTAGCACCGTCCGAGTGGCAAGCATGGCGGCATGCTTGCCTATCGGAACTCCTGAAATGAACAAGACAGTGCGCCACACCGTCTCTATAGCCTGAAAGAATGCAGTGCGCAATGAAATTCCCACACTCTGGTCCAAGTGAGCAGTCTGACTAGATTGATATGCACAGACCTCCTTTTGATGTGGACCTTGCTTCGATATTATAACAGTAAACTTTTTCCTACGCAATAACAAGCATCACGATGGAATGCAATTCGTGTAAAGCCGTGAGATACGTCTCAAGAGCCAGGAAGTAACCGCGTGGCCACAAGGCCTTGTCCGGAGAGCTCGATAACCCCCAACCTAAAGAGGCAGCCGCGTCGATACGAAAATCGAGGCGGAGGACGACTCCACGGAATCGTGATAAAAGAACTGACGCCGCGCCAAAGGCCGCACAGCCCACCCAGAATGTATATCCGACCGCACCAGTCGTGTACACCATCACAAAAACTAGCACTGAGAACTAACTGAGAAGTCCAACAGACGGGACACAAACTCTGGGGCACGATGTATGCATAGAAACGGTGCCCGAGCGGCCACCACGACGCAGAGGACACGCTCCGAGGGTAACGACGCCCGCATGAAACGCTATCAGGAAATGCCGAGACACCTAGAGGCAGCGCGGGTGGAGATCACGGAACATCTTGACAATCGTCCAGCAGGTGCACGATGCCGACTGGTGCTCATTACCAGGATCCAACATGGAGCCACCGACAGCGTGTCGATGCGTGCGGGCCGCTGCGGCAGCCGATACCACCGAGAGTAGGCTACAGCTGCCGCCCACCGACGCCAATTAGGTGCCACTGAGAGGCATGCAGCAGAATGCGCGGACCACCGGTCGTTGACCTGCAGGCAGCCTGAGAAATAGCTGTCTACTTGAGATGTGAATGCCAGAGTTAAATCCAGTCCCTCAGAACAGACGACAGGAGGGACCGTTGCAATCGTTTGGTTTCTCGTAACTGATAACCTATGTACTCGCGGTGAATCTAAATATTGGCTCTCAGAATAAAGCGTCTGCTAAATGACCAATGTACCGCAGTCACAGTAACACTGATGATGTCAGTCATCCCAACCTGAGATCCATTTCCGGGTGGCGGCTTCTCCCACCGGGAACTCCCGGGAGACGTGGAATGTCTGTATCGGAGTATATTGAGTACTATTGGATTCAGACACCTAAAATGATGGTTTGACTACAGTTTGTAAATGTACAGTATATATGTTTTACCTCCCAAAAAATCCCAGACCTTATACAATGTATTTGTGTATTATTTTCAGCACTACCACTACTAACACTAAATCAACACTTGGTCCAAAGGTTCTTCCCAAACTACCTCAGAAAGGTGGGGTTAATCTCATTCAGTTTTTATATCAAATACAATTCAATATAGTAGTGCATTTGTACACGCGGTGAATCTAAATATCGGCTTCTCCCGCCCGGAACTCCCGGGAGACGTGGAATGTCTGTCTTGACAGTTTCAAAGCATGTATGCAGATAGACGTACCTTCATGCGATGGTGCAACAGTACCCATCGACCCACTAGCCTATAGCCACAGCATAGGGGCACTCTGACGGCCCATCACACGTCAAATACACTCGCAACGATTTGCATAGCCACACTCCGCACACTTAGATGCATGAGTCCAATTATCCCCACGCTCCCACAGCATGAGTACGGTGGGGCCCACAGCTTACTAGCTTGTTCCTTCCGGCAAGTACCTAGCATGACACTCGTAGCTAGCAACGCTAGACGCTGGTGTTTACCGTTACGGTACCCTCTTGCCAGAAGGCCTACATGTTTTGCCACACCAGCGTAGTGCATAGAGCTAGATAACCGTATGTCTATTGGACGTTCATTTGAAATGTCCGAAGTCACACATCCGAGATGGTAGTCTAAGCTGTGGGCCCACACACGACGACACAGATACTGTGACGCTACTTAACTGGTTAACCAATAATATAGGGATACCATATTTCACCTTAGTATGTATTTGACGTTTGAAGTAATTTGGCTGCCTTAACATCTGCCCGGAGACAGCAGACGAATTTAGCGTCTCTGGCTAACTGCTCAATTACACTTTCTATTGATCAGTGCGCACCCCTGAAATATAAAGAAAATTACAATGAACAATATTGGCAAGCTGTTACGTAAGCACCGGCTAATACGTTCCCGAAATCCGAGTATTCCGTTGCACAGCGTATACTACTGAATGCCATGGCAATCAAGCAATACAATCGATTTAAAGAGCCGCAGATACACAACCCTCTCATTCGGGTACGCCATTCCTGATTACCAGCCGGTGGTGTCCTAAGACACGGTACCACGTCATTCCTCCCCTGAAGTCAATGCGAAGTCGAAGGCCACGGGAGCGCCTCCGAAGCAGTACCGGGGATCGGCGGATCCACCGCTGTCGTCGACCCCTCCTACAGCGCGACGACCCGAGCACTCGTTTCCGCCAGAGACCTCGACGTCCAGAGGGGCCAACAGCACCGGGTCTTCCTCCCTGGACCAGAGCATTCTCAGCGGGCACCGTTCGGGAAGAGAAGGAAGGAGAAAGGAGCGGTCTTGCAGCACTCCACGAACGTGCAGTTCATCATGATTACACTCAAGGAAAGAGACACGACCAAGACATAGTAGAGTACAGGATGCGTTGAACCGCCAATCCTGGTAGTAGGCGATCTTTGAGCCGACGCGAGTTACGCCGGGCCTGGCTACCTGCATCGTCGCAACCGCCGTCGGGGTGGTTCTCAGAGGCTGCGAATCCAGGCGAATGCCCGAAACCTCCCGCAAACACCCCCAACAACAACAGGCCACCCCCGGATCGCAAGAGCCGGACACAGCAACACAGGCGAAAGCAACAACCGACAACGCAGGAATACAAACACATTGGCAGCAGCACTGATCATACAACGACCGGGGTGAGTGTGTGCATATCCGCGCGTCTTTTAAAGACGCCTTATCGGACGTGGCCCAATGGATATGCGCTGCTACATGGGTGTGGTAGTGGGAGGAGTAAGGAAGGTGGAGTAAGACGCCTTACGTCCCCGATCACTGACTGACGCACGCTGCCCGATTGCCCTGCCAGAACTAGCTGCGCTTATTTTATGTTCTGTGTACTTATATATGTTAGATCATGCCAGGTGCTTACATTGTCTTGTCTTAAGTGCCCAGTCTGACCTTGTGTTGTTCTGTGCATCTGAAAATAAAATACTTGAACATGAACAAAGTTACGCTGGTCCAGATTAAAACTGCTACCCAGATTTGTAAATGCAGTCAGGTATTCATCTTTCTCACAAGCAAAAGAAAATGCCTTTCTTTTGCCTTTGCCATAAATGTTAATGAAACGCCTGTAGCAAGTGGAGTGAAACCCAGTGTCTTCGGGAACTTTGTCAAACTCAATTTCTAGACGTTTGTGTTTCCGCTATTTTCTGATTCTCACCCTGCAAGCCAAGCCACTGTTTGGCCCTGTTTCTGAATGTATCACACCGTGTACAGGTAACATACTTTTTCTTTCTTTATGGACTTGAGATGCATATAGCATTGTTTAAAATCCTTACCACGTAGTTTTGAAGGTTTGTCCTTAAATTTCCTTGTTTTCGCTAATTGATATTGACGAGATTGATTGAGAAAACATCTTGGACTCTTTAAATGTTGTTACAAAAAGCGGCCACTTTATTGGTCTAGCGGTAAGCACGTGAAGATTTCCTCATCACTCATGATAGGGATGGGAAGATTCACCGATTCGCATCGATGCATCGGCATAAAACCTCACGATGCGATGGCCCGGATAAAAAAGTGTGCACCGGATACAATGTGGGATGAAATCGCAATGCATCGTTTATAACATCTTTGCATCGGTATAATCCGATTTATTCATATAGAATTATGTGCATGCAAACACCTTTATTTTTTTGAAATTTGACCAATGATTTGTGACCAATAATTTTATATTTAGATAGTTTCTTATGCGCGCTCTGGTCTCCACTGCTGTCAGTGGCCGATTCTCGTGAAGTCTCTCTGCCAAGTTTCGCGCGAGTTTGACGCGTGTTCGGGAATGTTACCATGGCGGATGAAGAGTTACAAAGCCCTACAACTTGTAATAAATCCCAGGTTTGGCAACACTTTGGATTTCCGAAGAAAGATGGTAAATTCGATAAGACCCATGCAATCTGCAAAATATGTCATGCTGCCATAAAATACACCGGCAGCACGACTAATTTAGCTACTCACCTGAAGAGGCGACATGGTGAGACGTCTGCCTCCTCCTCGGATTCAGCTATGGCTACAGTGGCTAGCTCCACCAGTAGACCTAGCAAGCAGACTGAGCAAAGTATTGCCACTTTTTTTCATGCCCCGATGGCTACTAACTCAGCTCGTTCAAAGGCAATAACCAAAGCCATTGCCTTCTTTATTTGTAAAGATATCCAGCCTTACAGTGTTGTAGAAAACGAGGGCTTCCAATACCTCCTCAACATACTGGAGCCGAAGTACCACATTCCAAATAGAAAACTATTCACAGAGAAACAAATCCCTCTTCTGTACGAGAAAGTAAAACAAGAATTAGCTGAGTAATTGAGCAATGCTCAAAGAGTTGCATTAACAGTTGATGGTTGGACATCTTGCGCCACTGACTCGTATGTCACAGTTACGGCACAATACATTGATGACGAGTGGGTTTTGCAAAACTACGTTCTACAAACCAGTGTTCAACGAGGCTCACAGGGATTAATCTAGCAGTTTTACTGAAGGACGTTTGTTGCGAGTGGAAGATCAAAGACAAGAACCCAGCGTTGGTCACAGATAACGCAAAAAACATGATACTGGCTGTAGTTCATGCAGAGATGAACCCCCATGTGCGATGCATCGCGCACACACTCAATCTGGCCTCGCAAAAATCGTTGAAGGTGGACAGGGTGTCAGAGCTTTTGGTGAAAGTGAGGAAGATGACAACTTTTTTTCACAGAAGCCCACAAGCAACTGAGGTTCTACGTGAAATGCAGGCCCAGTTACACCTGCCAAATCACAAGCTCATCCACGATGTTCCCACAAGATGGAACAGTTCCCTTGACATGTTGGAGCGTTTTTGGGAGCAGCAGCCTGCTGCGTTGAACACCCTGCTATCAAGGAAGATATAAAGGGGAGAAGGATTAGCCAGCCTGACAGAGGAAGACATGACACTGATCCCAGAGGTCATCAAATTGATGTCCCCACTGAAAGTGGCAACCACACTCCTCAGTGAGGAAAAAACCCCCACCATCTCAATGATCTCCCCAATCCAGGCCAAACTGCAGAAGCATTTCCAGCCAGATGAGAGCGATCTACTGATAATTTCTCTGATGAAGGAGCGATTCAGACAGGACTTTGATGGTCGCTACACATATCTCCAAGACCTCCTCTACAATGCCACAGCACTTGATCCACGTTTCAAAGACCTGGCTTTCTTGGAAGACCACAGCACCAAGGACATGATACTCATGAAGATAACAGCAGAGGTGGTGATGATGGAGGGAGAGGTAAGAATATACTGCATGTACCGTAGCTAAACTCTCTATTTGTTACTTGAATTTACCTGTGTCTTACTTAAATTGTAAAAGGAAATCTAGCAGCTAGTCTCCATTATACTGATTTTTGTCAGGCAAGTGACAGTGGCACACTGAATTAGGGCCAGGCAGATGAAACAGAAGTTGACAGGAGCCCCCACAGAGAGGAAGAGAGAGGTTTGTTCTGATAGGAACTGTGCCAAAAGTTTTAAAACAATGTTTGTTTAAAGATACATGTATTATATATAGTTCTATAGTATTATTTAAATACATATATAGTAAGATAGTTATATATAGTAAGCAACTGATAATCCACTCTGCTCTTCTGTTCCATTCCAGATGATGTCCCCCCCAAGAAGACAGCCTTGGACCAGATGTATGGGGATTTCCTCACTGCTAGAGCACCAATGAATACCACAAGGGAGAGAGTTAGGGCAGAAATCTTAAAGTACAGAGAGAGGGATTCTTTAGCTCTGAGTGGTGATATGTTGCAGTGGTGGAAAAATGGATGAAGCAAACTGCGTTGTGACTTCCAGGTGTAGTTAAAAAAATATATATATTCAGAGAACACTTACACACACACAGTTACACACACATTATACACATACATGTTATCCTTTGTCAGAGACTTTGTTAATGATTTGTTGTCTGACAAATAAATAAATCATTATGTACCATATTAAATTGCATATTATTTTGCATCGCATCTCATTGAATCGCATCGTGTCGAATCGCACTGCATCGCAATAGGGGTGAATCGTATCGTATCGCATTAGTAGTTGCTTTTATGTATCTTTAATGTATCGGATCGTTGGCAGTGCATCGAGATCGTCCTCAGTGATGGAGATGCACATCCCTAACTCATGATCAAAATATAATTACGCGATGAAAGAACTAGTGCTGACTTTAAACACTAATAAATATTCACTGCAGGATTCCACATGTAGAACGTTTTTCTCTTGCTCAAAACCAATAGGTGTTTTTTTCAAAATCAAAGTAATGTAGTGCCCCATATATGGGAAAGAGATTAACTGAAAAACGGCTTCACCTTACGGCCTAATGGGAACAACCAGTTTTAGAATCCCAGTTTTGATCTAGGACGTCACTTTATATCATAGAATATCATTATCATTTATATCATATCAGAATAGAACATTCCATATGCTGTTGAAATATGATATTCATATTAATATTTTATGAATGTTCATATTAAATCATACACCTTAACTGTTTATACCATGTTGAAGAGGAGAACTAGGGGATTTTTATGATGTGAATAAATATATGATTACTTAAGGCAAATCATATTTTATCAAGGTGATTTCAGGCAGCCATTTTTTACAAAAACTTCTCCATCCACCATACCTCATCAGACAACTTAATTTTTAACTACTTTAATTACAAGATGGAGAAATACTTTGAGTAGGTGGAATATCCACAAATCTGTGGGAAATGTAGAACAGAGACAGATTAGAAATATCATATTTTGATTAAAAGTTATGACCATTCTAGTGACTAGTGGAAACATGGGGGAAACCACAAACAAATTCTTCGTAAGTAAAAAGTTCAGACTTTTAATCGACAATATTGACAACACATATTAAGAAATTTGTCTTTACTCATAATATCGTCTCTGATTTCAATTTGAAGCTGTAAATCTAACACAGTAGGCAATCTCCCATGGTCTCCGCTCTGGCTCCGCCTCGGACAACAATGGCTGCCGTTGCTGACTTAAGCAATAAGCCCAAAGAGGCCGTGGTTTACGCTGATTTTAGAACAGGTAAGGGGAGTTGTTAGGCACGACGCGAAGCGGAGTTTTTTCAGCGGGGCTTATGGCGGGGCTTATTGCTTTTCTAAAACTGTTACTACAAATATTTCATATGGTTTCATCAATAAAAACAATTAGAAACAAAATAGTTTAATAATAAACCGTCATTCTTCCGCTACTACAAAGTATAGTTCCTACATAAATCGTTGACACGCAACAGCCAGACGGGCATCTTTGCCGCCTTTTTCAATTTGAAATATTCGATGCGCAGTAATATGGAATGTTAAAGAATGTTATGAGGACAACCTGACACACAGTGGGCGTGTTTCCGTTTATTCAAGTATGTGCGGCAGTCATTTCGAGTCAAGGCGAGAGTAAGACGAGTTTCTCAAAGTGGAAATATGCTCATTATTTCACTTTGGTTGAGCATAAAGACAGAAACCTTTTAGTCAAATGTAAGCTGTGTCTTTCTGGTTTGAAGGTCCTATCTACTGCGATAAAAAGCCACTCCAATCTGTTGAAGCACCTCCAGAAACTACATGCCGCGACGAAGCTAGAAGCTAAACCGGTGTACACACTAGAAGTGAGTCAAGCCCCTCCAGCCAAACAACAGCGACTAGATTTTAACCGGATTGTTAGCCAGGGACAGATCAACAAAGCTATAGCACGATATGTTGTTGAAAACATGCAGCCTGTCTCTACTGTGGAGTCACCGGCGTTAAGGCAGCTCGTTAGCATGATAACATGTTCAGGCGACACACAGCAAATGGGACGAAACACTTTTTCCAACTACTTGGATAAAGAATACTCAAAAATGGAAAGTGAGCTGAAGACAACATTTGAGTTGCTAGACTACATCGCGACCACTGCAGACATTTGGTCTGCCCACAACAAAAGCTTCCTAGTCATGACAGCCCACTGGATAAACACCTCTACACTTCAACGCCAGAAAGCTGCGTTGGCCTGTAAAAGGATCAAAGGTAGACACGTATGATGTCATTGCTGCTGAGATCGATCACATTCATTCATTATATGGACTGTCAACGAAAGTTACAGCTACGGTTACAGATAACGGCTCTAACTTTGTAAAAGCCTTCCAAATGTATCAGCCGGAATCGCTCTCTGACGATGATGATGACGAAAAGGTGACCTTCACAAATTTTGCAGACGTGCTTGACACCTCCAAAGAAGAGGGGATTGTTTTACCACCACACCTGAGGTGTGCCTCTCACACACACTTAACTTAATTTCATGATCTGATGTGGAAAAGTGGCTTCTTTCAAATCCTGGGACTAAAGGAATTTATAGAAGTGCTACCGCCAAGTGCACAGCACTGTGGAGTAAGGCTAGCCGGTCAACTTTGGCTTCAGAGTTAGTGGGTGATGTGGTTGGAAGAAAACTGCTTGTGCCATGCTCCACAAGGTGAAATTCATTTTATGATGCTGTAGCAAGAATAGTTGAAATACCCATGACCGACTTGAGTACCATCTCTAATCGTTTAGAGCTAAAATGTATTGGTGAGAGGGAGTTTCAGTTTTTGAGGGAATACTGTGCTATCATGAAGCCTCTCACAGTTGCTCTCGATATCTTGCAAGGAGAAGAAAACTTACTATAGGACCCTCCTCAGAATCAGAATCAGAAAGGGATTTATTCGCCATGAATAAAAAATGAGGCTCCTGCCAACAATAGAAGTTTTGATGTCAAAGCTGTTGGAGATTTAAAAAAAAGGCCTGATTATTGCAATGGCCTACCTGATGCCATAGTTCAGGTAAAAAATATTAATCAGTTTTCAAAAGAAGTTTACAGATGTAAACATTAACATTTTAAGCACCAATATAGCCTAAGAAATGTAGAGAATGTCCGTCCGTCCGTCATCTGCCGCTTGTCCGGGGATCGGGTCGCGGGGGCAGCGACCTAAGCAGGGAGAGAATGTAAAGTGCAAAACTGAATTTTTTATTCTACACACACACACACACACACACACACACACACACACAAACACTGCACGGCACCTACCCACTGGATGAAAAAATAAACAGTAATAATACCATAATTCCTTTTTTGCTAAATAAAGTTTTAGTTTTGTCCAATCAGTTACACATATATTTTCAGTTTCTTAATCTGTGTGTTTTTGTGATAATAAAAGGTATGATTTCATAAGGTGTATGATTTTTTTGTGAAGCTGTCACACTTCCTATGTTCAAACTGCGATGGTTGAGAGACCAGAAGAAGAAAGAGATGGTCAAAGGAATGCTGGCAGAAGAGTGTCACAAGCTCATCCCTCGCCCTGGCCCTGTTCAGCAAGCAGTCAAGATGCCTGTGTCTCTGACAACACCAGACTCAAGCTCCTGTAATGTGCAGGACTTTTTCTGTTTTGAGGAGGCTGATGATACCTTCAGCACTGTGGAAATTACCTACTTGAGAACAGCCGAAACAGGGATGGAGATTCTTAAACAATTTCCCACAATAAAAGAAATTTCTCTGAAGAAAAATATAGCTACTCCATCCAGAGCACCCGTTGAGAGACTTTTTAGTCTGGGAAGTTTGGTACTGTCTCCAAAGAGGAACAAGCTGTCTGACCAAAGGTTTGAGAGACTTCTTCTCATGCGGTACAACCACTGGTTTGAAGGGTAAAACTCAACTTAACCGTTCATTCAGGTCCTTGCTAGTAAGCACCTTTTGTTGTTTTAAATAAATAAGCACACATTTGTTATAAAAATATTTGTTTGTTAAAAATAATGGTGAGTTTAGTAGCCACAGTAACATTTCTGTTATATCCTAGGACACTAATTTTATGCATTAAAAATGCATTGTATTGCTAGGAAAAATTCTGTTTTCGTTTGTTTGTTTTTAAACATATAAAGCAGCAGATTTTGCACTTTGAATACACAGCTTACTTTACATAAGTTGATGACATGCAACTATTCATTTGTGGTTGGGTTGAAAATTGCTCATAGATTTAATTTATTAAACATCATTTATATTTTCTATGTTTTTTTTAATGCATATCATTTATGCTTGTCAATAATAGCAGTTTTTTGGTGCTGAGTTTCTCGAAATTGAATCTGAATAAGTCAGATTGCTTTCATTTATTGATTTCAAAATGTTTTATGTTGTACATTGCTGATAGTTTTCATACTTAAGCTGTGAAAGGAACATTTTTAAGGGCTCAACACAACAGCTTTTAAGATGCAGAAGCCACTTTAGTTTTTGAATCTGAATATATTAATCAGCTTGTTTTGTTATTCATTTCAAAAATCCTTGTGATATATTCAGTTTGTGAATTTGTTATTCAGTTTTGTTATTGGTAAAAAAAATAGTTTTTAAATTACTTTCTGTTTAAGTCAGTTTTGTGTTTGTATAGACCATAATGCATAAAAGGGCATTAATGGGAACGTTAAAGAACGTTATTTTAAAAAGTAACTAAAAGGTTACTTTCAACAGTAATGCATTACTTTTTGGTGTAAGTAATCAATAAAGTAATGTAGTTACTTTTTGAATTAAGTAACTAGTAACTGTAACTAGTTACTATTTCTTAGTATCCATACTTGAGTTAAAGTAAAGATACCTTACTGGAAAATGACTCAAGTAAAAGTAAACTTTTAGAATTCTACTTGAGTAAAAGTCTTAAAAGTATCTGATCTTTACTGTACTTAAGTATCAAAAGTAATTTTCTGATATTAAATGTACTTAAGTATTGAAAGTAAAAGTACAAGTAAATGCTGTTAATAAAAAAGCAAAGGGTCAGAATTTTGCCAATTGTAAAGTTTATTCCGACTAGAATGAGCATACCCATAAACTGGGCCTTATTTGAACACCATTTTAACACTCTAGGCAATACTAAAGCAGCACCAAAAGTAACAACCCAGTCATTACTTATAACTGAAATTATTTTTGTTCATCTTCTAAAGAAGATATGCATAACGCACAACCTGAGAGCAATAACCTGGCGATCTGATACAAAGCCCTAGCATTACATCAGGATCCTCGGTTTAACAAGCAAGTTATCAGTACAGTGACTGTGAAATACTTTCAGCAAAATGCACATACATCCCTTGAACAATATCATTACTAGCAGCTATCTTGCTCCACACTGCTACGTTACTGTACTGTACTTTTGATTGCCACCATCCTAGCTAGCTAGCTAGCTACCTCGCCAAAGATGGAATAAATAATAATAATAATCTTTGTAGTTTCTTAGCTAGCTTGAAATATTATATACAGATCTTACCCAGCGGTGAAAGACCATGACTACAGTCTACAAGGTTGTGCTGGTGGCATCGTGGGGGGTTTCGTGAGGTCGTGGGGTTTCTCATTTTTTGATTGAGACCTGTATGCTTTTGCTTCGATTATTGTTGTGTGTTCGTTGTTGGTCTTAATGTTATATCCTTCCACTGCATATTGCAGTCCATTTTGCCTTGATCTGGAGGATATCGCAAAGATATTACTCCAAAAAGAATCATTGACACTGACAGACAGTGTTGTGCATGAACGAGTTCAAAAGACGTAGCAACAGTAACTAAGGTCGCGGCGGGGCTTTTGAAAACGGTCATAGCGCATTAAGATGCGCTTGGACCACTGATTCGCCAAACCTGCTTGCTGTCTGTGTTCTACCACAGTCCTCGACATTTGGTCTCATCACTCTCATGATACATTTTTTTTCTAAACATGATTTGATTTTGTAACGAGTAACGAAGGTTTCAGGGGAAATGTATCGGAGTAGAAGTATCAGTTTTCTTTGCAAAATGTAGCGAAGTAAAAGTAAAAGCAGGGCTCTCAAGTGTCACGCATTGAGAGTGACAGTCACTCATAACGGTCTTTAGTCACGCCCTCCCGCGACACATTGTATTTCTCACGCAGAAAAAGCACGTTTATAATATATTTAGTATGCCGCAGCACCCAACCAAAATTCCTCTGGCCGCCCCACTTCACTATAGAACCGGCAGTCAAGTCCCCTGGAGTTCTTACTCTAGCCTACCACTTTTCAGCCAATCAAATAAAAAAAGGGGTCTATACAATAGCCAATCGGAAAATAGCAGCATTGTATCTGGGTAAGATTTAATGCAACAACCAATGGAAAAAAAGCATATCCTGTAATTTTTCGTGATTCTGCTACGTCTTCCGAAAGTTTTGTTCACCTACAAAGCAAACCGCTGGAGCTCGAGCATCACTTTGAGCAGTCATGATCTCCTGTTTTTTACAACAAATGGCAACTTGACTGCTGTTAAAAAATGTTTCCCAGATAATTAGCATCAGTTTTTCACGAGTCTCTTAACCAACAGTTTTACAGCCTGTTCACTGACAACACCTGCTCAGAACAAATAGTTAATAGATGTAGCTAGTGTGTATCGGTGAAACTCACTCCTCAGGTAAGTAACAGGCCTGACTTTGAAAATAATGTCATTTTATTATCATATCCTGGCCATGGATGCATTAATCATTGCTGCCTTTCAAAGATATCAGTTAAAAAGCAATTAATTCATTAATTTTACCCCCTGGCGGGGGGGGGGGGGGGGGGGGGGGGGGGAGAGAATGTCACTCTTGCCTGTCTTCAAAAGTTGAGAGCCCTGTAAAGGTAAACAGACACATAAGTACATTTACATTTAGCAGACGCTCTTATCCAGAGCGACTTACAGTAAGTACAGGGACATTCCCCCCGAGGCAAGTAGGGTGACGTGCCTTGCCCTAGGACGCAACTTCATTTGGCACGGTGGAGAATCGATCCGGCAATCTTCTGATTACTAGCCCGACTCCCTCACCGCTCAGCCATCTGACTCCAAGTAGTAAAGTAAAGTACAGATATCCAAAACAAAAAAAACGATTTAAGTACAGTAATGAAGTATTTCTACTTCGTTACAATACAACACTGATTGTATTTGATGTTGTTGGGTGTCACAAAACGCAATAGAGGGTTTTCACGGACGTCACATTCTGGGCAGTAACCAGGATGCGCGGCCATCTTGGAGGCACTCGATGTAAACAACTCAACGGAGTACAACGAAAATAACGTAAATTCTACACTCTTTGGTACAACTGTAGCCATGTCTAAACGACCGAAAAGGTTACCAAAACGTGTCCAAGATCCAAAGGTATACAGGGAAGGCCTTGGACCGCAAGAAACCCGTCGATATGTTGAGAAAATTTGATTTATTGGCGGTGCAGATCCCTACCAGTTAGCTCCATCTACTTGAATCCGTGACGACCCGGTGATTCTGCCTTCAGTTGGATATCTCGATATTGTCAACTACCTGGTTTTCTCGCCGAACCCATACACATGCAGTAGTTTGATATGAATTATATTATGTCAACGTCGTTTTCACGATCTGTCCTATTTGTACAACCTGAAACACGGCAATAATTCACAATTTTCCTTGACAACGTTCGGGATATACTTCAGTGCCAGTGCTTTGTTGTGATGCGGAGTGCCTCCAAGATGGCGACTTCCGGTCTGATGACGCGTCGGTGAAAACCCTCTATACAATACGAAAAAGTAGCTACTTTTTGCAATGATTTTTATTTCCCCCACAATGCATTGCATGACGTCACATTGGGGAGACAACAGACAAAAGTCTGCTTTGAGACCATTGAAATCGATTAGAAAAAACACTAGGCTAGTACCAGAGAATGTCTAATATGGGCTCTGCTAGTACCATCAAAACGTGGGACATCTATGGAAAGGTTTTTACATTGTCGGGGAAAATTTTTAATTTGGGATGATCTTGGGGGGATTTTACAGGTGGGACTGGCAAGTTAGCCCATAGCTAGCCCATAGCTAGCATGATGTCTTCTAGATCTAGATAGACCTACGTTTACCCGGTAGTCTATCTGAACTACAACGACATTATTTTCAGGGACAAGTGGATTTGTAGGGCAAGTGGAAGAGAATGTACTTGCCCAACAAAGTTTAAACTCAAACAAAATAAAATGGCATGTTACTTGCACTGGCCAGCTTGCAAATACTGAGGATAGCCTACCGAAGTTGAGAGTTAGCCAATGTCCTTAGCGATGCTAGCTGACGTTGGTTTGCTAGCTGTATATAACATTTCACTGGATCTTGCAGCTGTTTGATTGACTGCAAATATTATCAAATGTTATGTTCTACTACTAGCTAATTGCCTACTTTAGCAAGTCACAGTATTTCCAAGCCCTGATAATGTAACTGAGAAGACTCTGTAAATAATTCCTCTTTCAAGTAATAAGACCCCGTTCAAGTCAAATTAGCTGCACGGTCTGTAGAGATATTGGGACGAAGCTGCAATACAGTACATTACAGAAAGTGTTTCATTCTGCAGAAATTGTGTAAATGATTAATGTAACAAATACAGTTTTTTATAACACATCAATTGTTATCATTTGTATAATATTACAGCTCATCTTCGTTAGTCAAAGGCACAATGTTTACCCGGACGTGACTTTTGTCCATGGAAAAGTGAAACGTAAATGTAGGCTAGTGTAGTGCCTCAAAAAGTAATGTCAGGCACTGAATGATCACTAGATATAAAGAATACGTTGACTTCCACTCAGTGCTATTCACTGACAGTAAAAATAAATTGTATATGTGCACTGCTGTTTGTGGATGAGCTCCAGAGGTCGTTGCTGCGTTGCTAAATGATAGCAAGTCACCAGGAAGACACTTCATCAACTCTCCACTTATTCTCCTCGGTACAATGAACCATTTAATAAATGAATCATTTAATAAATGATATATGAATCATTTATTTGGCTTTGACGGCCAGCTGCGGGCCATCATATACGTTAGTGGTTCTTGCCACCTCTTCTTCATCCCGGTCAGTCGACATAGTTCTAGTACTAGACTGAGGTAGCCTGGTCCAAACCAGACCCTCTTACATTTCATTTGTACAGAGGGTCTGGGATCTCTCCATTGACAAACGTTGACTTCCTTGAAGGCGGGTCCTCTGTTGAACTATTGGATCCGCCCAGAGCCACTCTGATTTGCTAAACCAATCGCAAGCGTTCGCCTTAGCCAACTCCTGCACCACTACTGTAACGAGCTAGCTGCCTTAGCTGGAAAATCAAACTTTTCCCGAACCCCGTGGGGAGGAGGGCCACAACATCATGCCCACCAACAAAACTCAGCAAGGAATGTTCTTGCTCCGACTTTAACCTATGGATATTCGGCAGCGTTGCCACAACCGCAGAATAGTTTCGCTCGCATCTTTCTCCGCCGCCATTACTGAACTACTCAAACTAGTGCAAGACATTAACGTCATCGTTCTCAGCCACTCCCTCTGTTCGCTGATTGGACCTACAAAAAATGTGTTTCTGGAAACTGACTTCAGAGCCGAGCTCCCAGCCCTGGTACAGAAGCATATTCCAAATTGAGCGGAAGTACGTAGGAGGGCAGAGCCAGGCTAAGACTGAGGCTACTCTGCTCCACGAATCCCCAACGTGACGTCATCGTCGAATTGCGCCAATATGCTAATGCTAAAAAAAAAAAAAAATGGTCTTAAACACCATTTGGAGATTTCTTGAATAATATTGACCTTATTCCAGAAGTCACGATCGGCGTGGCCATCCGTGTATTCATTCATGGGGAGCCATGTCATCCCTATCAACCGGGAGACTACGTGTACGTTAAAGTGCACAAACGGAGGACTGCCTCTCACCGAGATGGAGCAGTCCATAGCTGTTTATCTTGGTGACTCACAGCTGTGAAAGTGGAGGGTCGTCCAACATGGAGCCATGCGACACACTGCAAAACAGCCCCTCCACCGAACAACACGGTGGAGGGTTCCAACGGAGAGCCAGGCACCGGTGGAGGAGCAAGTGCACCTCCAAATGGTGCCTGCTCCAACTTCATTTGTCTCATCCCCACTGGGTTACTCTTCCAGGAGTACACCAAGGGGGGTGGAAACCCGTTTGCAGCAGCAGCTGATCCTGGAGCAGGTTCCAGTCCAGCTGACCGATTTGAGCCAGAACCAGGACCTCGCCATCCAGCACTCCAATCCAGGGGTGCCGAGAAGGAGGTCCCAAAGAGCACCCACCCGGAGGTGTTGAAGACGTCGAAAGGTGAGTCACATGTGGAGAAAGCCAGAGAGGGGCTGCTGTTGCTACCATGCCTCTCTCCCCCATGTGTGATTCATGAAGCAGATGACAGCACCCAGACGGGAAACCAGAGAGATGAGCCTGGAGAGGGGAATACCCTTTCAGTCTTCCTCCGGCCTCTACATGAAGCAGATGACGGCACCCAGTAAGGGGACGAGAGGATACTGAGGCAGAGGCCATCGGTTGTTTCAAGGAAACCGAGGCCGCTGCCTGAGCTACGATGCGAGATGAGATCCAGACATACTGACGCACACACCTGACAGACATTTACTGATACTGGACGCACGAGTCCACAGACATCGCATACATGAGCCACACCGAGAGTCACTGTTGCGCGCTCCCAATTATACTGATGTGAACATTGAGATTCATCATAAAGCACACATGAAGAACAATCTGTACAACAACACCTTACCGTGGACGAAAAAAGTGACTGGACCAGCATTAGAGGGGACAGACTTTGCAGAGTTTGTGGTTAGAGTCCCAAGCACCCTGGAGGTTATCCAGGGATATCTGTCCCTCTGTCAATGGCTGATATGTGTAAGGTTAAGAAGTGGTTTTGTGTAGGGTTGGATGTAACAAATGTGACTGTTCTGTCGAACAAGTCAGTCATCTCTTGAATATGCCCTGCCTGCATGGTTATGTGTTTGGCACAGTGGTACAGTGAGAATGTTGGAGAATAATACATGTAAGGATACGGTTTCTATGTATGCTCACACTCTACTGGATGATTTGAAAGTTCAATTGTATCTGAGTTCAATGTTACTTGTCCTGTTTCCATTTGGACGGGTGGCATTAATTCCCGATCTTGCTGACTATGCTATTCATACACCTTTAGCATACTACAGAAGATGTAGTATATGGTTGAATAAATGTTCAAATAATTATGGGAAGGTAGTTAGGAAAAAATAAATTTAACCACACTGTGTTTATGTATGTTAACAGCCTGTTGCATGATTTGCCTGTTGCAGATGGACCCGTAAGTACTGTATAAGGGCATCACCATTTTGGGGTTCTTCATGCAGCTAACAAGGGCACCATGTGGGGATGTGATAAGAGTGCTTATTATTTTCCTGCCGGTCGACTGGTCAGGAACATGTTACCTTGGGTTTATTGTAGGAGCCTCAGACCTATAGATGGGTTGCCCCTGCACCCCTTGCCTAAACGTTGATTGCACCGCCACAAAAGAAGTATTATTAAAGCAGATGCTAAGAATCATGTGGATTCAATAGTACCTCAGTCACTTGTCATGTTTTCAGCTGCCATTTTCCCTGTGTATGGTATTATCACTGCCTTTACAGATATTAGGAGCTTAGCACAAGGGTTGGAGTCTATTGGTAATGAGACAGCCGCTGCCTTAACTGCGGTTGCTTCTGAGATGAAGGCCATGAGGCAGGTAGTGCTACAAAACCGTATGGCACTGGATTATCTGTTGTCAGCTCTGTGATTGGTCATAACTGATGTACTTTTATCCCAGATGAATCTGCTAATATCACAAATATGCTCACATTACGTAAAGAGATAATTTCAGCTTTGAGGGAACATGAAGCTTGGAATTGTGCTGACTGACATCCTCGGTTGGGGTTTCTTTTTCGACTATTATTGAAATGGGAATCACTAGATTGGGCATGTTAATCGTTGTTGTGCTGATTGTGGTTTGTGCTTGGAAGATGTGTACAGTGCTGTGCAGTAGGCTCTCGGAAGCATGCCAGTAAGATTATGGTGGCCCAAATCAAGCCACAGACAAAAGCAAGCAAAACTGATGATTACTGTATTGCCCTGAGAATGATTGACATGTCTGATATGTAATCTCAAGTACCAAGTGACTACTTTGCCAATGCAATAAAGATGGCCATTTGCCTCCTTCTATTTTCCTAATGATATACAATGCTGTATGCAACCTGAATAGATCGGTCCTTAACCACAGATCAGTTAACAATAATTAAAGATAATGGTTACTTTATTACTTGTATACTGGAGTCAGGTGGCTAAGCGGTTAGGTAATCTGGCTTGTAATCTGAAGGTCGCCAGTTCGATTCCCGGCCATGCCAAATGACGTTGTGTCCTTGGGCAAGGCACTTCACCCTACATGCCTCGGGGGAATGTCCCTGTACTTACTGTAAGTCGCTCTGGATAAGAGCGTCTGCCAAATGACTAGATGTAAATGTATTCTGTTTGAAATGCTCTGATTTTACATGTAAAAACAGTGTTTGGTCTATACCCTGCTGTGTTGAGCTCATGAGAGCATGACCCTTGGTTATGTCCAGTAGAGAAACATGCGTATGTTTCTACAATCATTGATAAACTGTCATTATGCTGTTCACTTTATTGACTTTGTACCTTTTCACCTGATTGGGTACTACCTAATACTTCTTCAAATCCTATAATCATGTATGCTGTGCTGAGTAGTAACAGATACTGTATTGTTTGATTGTTAAGGTTTTGAAATGTTATGAAACTTGTGAAATGTAAGGCACTACAGCAGGCCCCAGATAAACAGTAAATACATGTTTGTTGTGTTGACGTTAAACGTCAAAAGGGGGGACTGTGGAAGAAATTGCGATTTCCTGTGTGCTTACATAATTCACTAATCAATAGAACTAGTCATTGGATTCTAGTTAGTATGTTCTCATGTAAGCTTGCTATTAATAAGAGTAGATTGTGTCTGTGTCAGGGTTAATAGATGTTCGGGATCAGGAGAAAGTTCTGGCTAAATGGTCCTTGTCATGACTACAAGGAGAGCTCCAACTATGAACTCTCTAGTCTGAGAGTGGTCATGTGTTGGGAGCTGTGAATCTCTTTCTCTGAGATTGTTGTAATGTCATTACTGCCTGACTGTCACTATCTATGTTTACATTCTTGTGCCCTATAAAAGATGGTCCTCCGGCCTTCAGAGCCGAGAGAGACATGATTGAGACATAAGCCTGGTGTTGTGTTGTCATTTTATTGTCAGAGGTCTGGTTTTCTCTCCCAATCTGCAGATTGATAATACTTATTAAAATCCAGAACTCAACTGAACTTAGTCACTCCGTTTATGAAGAGACGGACAAAACACTTGCTTCATCACCTGTATCATTGCCACCCTTCTTTTCAAAAACAATCGAACGTGCTGTATCTAACCAACTGTCAAACTTTCTCTCTCAGAACAACCTGCTTGATCCCAACCAATCGGGCTTCAAGACTGGCCACTCCACAGAGACTGCCCTCCTTTCAGTCACCATTGCCCTGGATTGACTGGATCTGCCAGAGCGGCTTACAGGTCATCCGTCATCATTCTGCTGGACCTTTCTCCAGAGTTTGATACGGTTAACCACCAAATCCTGCCCTCGACACTTTCTGAGATGGGCATCACTGGCACTGCACTCCAGTGGATCTCATCCTACCTGTCGGGAAGCTCCTACCAGGTCTCCTGGGGAGGCAAACTATCAGGCCCTCGCCAGCTCTCCACTGGTGTCCCACAGGGCTTCGTCCTTGGACCCCTCCTCTTCTCTCTGTACTAGGGATGGGCATTCGACTAAATTGTCTTAATCGATCGTCGGGAGAATTAACGATCGATTTTCGATTATTCATTAAAAAATGTATATTAAAATTCACTATTTATAGGCTATATTAAAATGCAGTGAAAATAGAAAACAGCGTGTTTCCGCATTGAGATCTGTAGCTATTACAAGAAAAACAACTATTTCTGTAACTCCTAGAAGCAGCTAGAAGCCTGTGCTCAAACACAACTAACCCTCGTTTTTTTCCGGCTAATTTAAGGCTTTTTTAAGGCTAACAAAGCTTCATAAAAACCTTCGCCCTCAACAATAGCCTACTTAATGGTAGCATATCCATCTCGATGGACTTGCAGATCCGTTGGGTAATTTTCTCTGCTCGTTGTGCATTGCAGCTCCTCCGTGCTAGCACCGAGAGCAGGATGCACCGCCACTAACCAGGGTCGGATTTACGTGCTTCAAGTGGTACATCATTTGAGTCGTGGAGGAGTTGTATTTATACTCAGCTTTGCAGTGTTGGCAGTGAACAAAGTAATTTTTTTGTCAATATGGTCTCACGCTACACTTCGCCGTGACCTCTTCATGTTTACTTTTGAAATACATGGAAACTCGCCGGTAACTGAGTAGGCATGTGGCGTTTTGGTAAAATGTTAACTTGCTGCCACATAGCGAAATCCATTGCATTCCTTCAAGACTCACACTACGCAACAGAACACGCATTAGTTTTATCGATGAACAAATAATTCGATTAATTATGCCCATCCCTACTCTGTACACCACCTCACTTGGACCAATCATCACCTCCCATGGCTTTTCCTACCACTGCTACGCTGACGACACGCAGCTGTACCTGTCGTTCCCCCCAACTGATCCGGGAATCTCAGCTAGGATTGAGGCCTGCCTCTCAGACATCTCCGCCTGGATGACCGAGCACCACCTCCAGCTGAACCTCGCCAAAAACAGAACTTCTCATCATCCCGGCTAAACCCTCCATCTCCCACGATCTTTCAATCACCCTGGGATCTGCGACGGTAACCCTTTCATCCTCTGCCAGGAACCTTGGGGTTACCATGGATGACGAGCTCTCCCTCACGGCACACATTGCTGCAGTCTCCCAGTCGTGTAGATTCACCCTCTACAACATCCGGAAGATCAGGAGATACCTATCTGAGCACTCCACCCAGCTGCTAGTCCAAGCACTGGTCCTCTCCAAGTTGGACTACTGCAACTCACTGCTCGTCGGTCTCCCAGCATGAGCAAAGGAAAAGCTCAAGACGCACTTGTTCCGGGAATACAACGGTACCTAGGAATGATTTGCTGGACATGATGTTAGTTTCCTCCAGGATCACAATGACTTACTTAGAGACTTGTTGCTATTGTTGGTTAGCTGTAACTGATTAAAAATTATTGGGCCTCATTCTCAAACATTTTCTAAAGTTTCTTCTGAATTGTTTCTTACGGGCTTCGGAAAAACAACGTAACAAAAAGACATCCGTCAAATTCATGAACGCTTGAAAATGTTTTCCTACGCAGCAGAAGTTTTCTGAGCTGTGCTGCCCGGGAAGTTTTCTTAAATTGAAAGCGTGTCCTCGTGCTCCTGAATTTGCATACATACACGCCCCGCATGACACATGCAGTCAGAATCGACACAATTAGGAAAGCAACAGGAACGCAAGTTATGTATATGCGAAAAGCAACCGGTGCACAGGTGCAACGGTGCAACATCATACCAGTAAGATGAGCAGTGGAATTGTACTCCACTGGATCTAACAGTGTGCACACTAAGCAAGTTTAATTATTATAATTATTTAAATCCGAGGATGTCTGTTATGGCAAGCTGTTTTATAATTTAACCAATGAATTCTTGATATCCAAAATTCAAATTCTAAATATCAAAAATACACTTTCTAAGCTTTTTTAGTAAGTATGACAAGTCGTTTATCATTTGACCGATCAATTGTTGATATCCAAAAATGCAATTCTTGATATCAAGAATTCAAATTTTGTATATCAAGACTTCATTGGTTAAATGATAAAACGGCTTGGTATAGTCTGTAGAGTTGATTTGAGCACAGTCCCCAATGATTTGTCATAACTTCATTAACGGAGAGTTTTCTTAAATGCGATTCCTTTGATCCTTGTATTTTTTTAAGGAATCGCATTTGAGACAACTCTGGACGATTTAGGACTGCTATTTCGAGTTCGGAAAGTCTTCTGAATTTCTGAACAAATCCCAGATGAAAAAACTTTCATGAATGCCAAATGTTTTCCTAAATCCAATCCAGAAGATATTCCTTCCTAAATTCTTCTTAACTGTTCCAGAATGAGGCCCATTATACTCACTGTGAAATATTTTTACCGTTGCTTGCTTTTCTACAGGTACACTCTTGCACTTTTTTGAGGTTCAGGTTGTTTAATTGTAACTTGTTTAACTACATGCTCTTATAGTTCTTCCCTTTGGCACTTATTTTTGTTTTATTCACAATGGGCCTCATTCTCGAACATTTTCTTAAGTTTCTTCTGAAATGTTTCTTACGGGCTTTCGGAAAAACAACGTAAGAAAAAGACATCCGTCAAATTCATGAACGCTTCAAAACGTGTTCCTACGCAGCAGAAGTTTTCTGAGCTGTGCTGCCCGGGAAGAGTTTTCTTAAGTTGAAAGCACGCCCCGAAAGCTCCTTATAAGGGCACGCAACAGCAGTGACGTATGCAGTCAGAATCGACACATTTAGGAAAGCAACAGGAACGCAAGTTATGTCCAAGCGAAAAGCAACCGGTGCACAAGTACATCGGTGCAACATCATACCAGTAAGATGAGCAGTGGAATTGTTCTCCACTGGATCTAACACTGTGCACACTAAGCAAGGTTAATTATTATAATTATTTAAATCCGAGGATGTCTGTTATGGCAAGACGTTTTATCATTTAACCAATGAATTCTTGATATGAAAAATACAATTCTAAGCTTTTTAACTAAGTATGACAAGCCGTTTTATCATTTAACCAATGAATTGTTGATATCAAGAATTTGAATTGTTGATATCAAGAATTTGAATTGTTGATATCCAAAATGCAATTCTGGATATCAAGAATTCATTGGTTAAATGATAAAACGGCTTGCCATAGTCTGTAGACTTGATGTGAACGCAATCAGCAACGATTTCTCATAACTTCCTTAACACTTCAAACACGGAGAGTTTCCTTAAATGCGATTCCTTTGATCATTGTGTTTATTTAAGGAATCGCATTAGAGACAACTCTGGCCGATTTACGACTGCTATTTCGAGTTCGGAAAGTCTTCTGAATTTCAGAACAAATCCCAGATGAGAAAACTTTCATGAATGCCAAATGTTTTCCTGAATCCAATTCAGAAGAAATTCCTTCCTAAATTCTTCTTAACTGCATTCGAGAATGAGGCCCAATGTATGCTTGGTGTTATGATCAGTGACATTTACATTTATGCATTTAGCAGACGCTTTTATCCAAAGTGACTTCCAAGAGAGAGCTTTACAAAAGAGCATAGGTCACTGATCATAACAACGAGGTAGTCCCAAACATAGCAAGCAGCCAAAAACATGAAGCATACATTGTGAAAAAACTAAACAAGTGCCAAAGGGAAGACCCATACGCGCATGCAGTTATACAAGTTACTAAATAAAACAACATGAACCACAAAAAGTGCAAGACTGTACCTGTAGAAGAACAATCAAAGTGACCTATGCACTTTTGTAAAGCTCTCTTTTGGAAGTCGCTTTGGATAAAAGCGTCTGCTAAATGAATGAATGTAATGTAATAGCATACCAGGCTATTGAGAATCTCAAAAGAGAAAACCTCACTATTCCATTGAGTATTCTCATGTGGGACACCAATTACAGAGACAATGTATCCCCCAACCATCTACTGTCATTCCGTGCCACATAAAAGAGACTTAAATTCTCTTTTTTACAGAGAGTAGGAATGAAGTCATAGCTTTTCTCAGTCCACTATTAAGAGGACTTTGTTGAAAGACAATGCAGTGTGTGGAGAGGACTTGTGAGAGGAGAAGAGATGTGTCCTGGCGAGTGCAGGAAGGGAGGGAGAGGAAGAACATAATGGAAGAGAAAGAGAGACAGAGTGAGAGTCTCAAATAAAAGGGTTTAGAAGAACGGAGATAGAAAATGGGTGGCTTGAATGAATGCGAAAAAAAGATGGGTAAAGGAGGGAAACAAAAATATAAACATTTTATAATTTGTGTGTGTGCATGTGTGTGTGTGAGAGGCACTGTGTCCATTTGTGTGTGAGCTACTGTGTCTGTAAATGTTTGTGAGCAGTGTGTGTGTGAGTAACTGTGAAGTGGGTGCTGTGTGTGTGTGAGGAGAGAGGGCGTGTTCTCACTCAGAGACAGCAGCTGGCTTAATAGGAATCATCTCCCTCAGCCAATAAATGTAAAGAGAGAGGCAGATGTCATTTGCCTGAAAAGTCCCGCCCCCCAGAGCTGGAGCTTCCCTCCTTGGTGGAAGCAGCTCTGAGAGAGCTGTGCTGTCACATCGGCACTGACTGCATTCTCCCTCTGTCCTCTTCGCCTGCTCTCCTCTCTTCCTCACTCTCACTCACTAGCTCCCTGCTGTCTCTCTCCCTCTTTTGCGCTCTCCTCTTTCTCTCTCTTTCTTTCTTTTGCTTCTCTCTCTCATGCTGCTGTCTCTCTCCCACCTTCCTATCCCTCTCTCCTCACTGTCTATCTATGTCCCACTCTAAATCTATCACAAACACAAAGACGTAGAGATACAAACGCATCGCAGCGTTGGACCCAGAGGCGGTAGCAGCACAGGTAAGACCTTTGCAATACTCCGCTCCCTGTACCAGACATAAGAATGTTAAGGGTTTGTAGATAAAGAGATCAGTGTTGTGTCCTACTGAATCATATTAGAGTCTGATATGTTCATTTTATTTCTCAGTGTTGTGCTATTTCTTTCCGTGTTGTCTCTATGAGAAAGTGAGGGATGACACTGGCCAGAGTTCAGCTCTCGCTCTCTCTCACAGACTGGGGGAGCTAAGTTGTGGCAGAGCTGAGCTTGAGTGTCAGACTCTGAGATGGTTATGTAAGTGTCCACATTAATGATGCCTAGAAACCAATATTATGGCATCTGCAGGTGACTAGATGGGGAGAAGTGAAGCAGGAGTGCAGAGCTGAGCTTGAGTGTCAGACTCTGAGATGGTTATGTAAGTGTCCACATTAATGATGCCTAGAAACCAATATTATGGCATCTGCAGGTGACTAGATGGGGAGAAGTGAAGCAGGAGGAAGAGAGATTAAGCATGAGGGAAGTGATATAGGAGGAGGGAGGTGAAGCAGGAGAAAGGAGATGAACTAGGAGGAGAGAGATTAAGCAGGAGGAAGGAGTTGAAGCAGGACTGAGGTGATGCAGGATGAGGGAGGTGAAGCATTAAGGAGGTAAAGCAGGAAAGGAAGCAGGAGGAAGCAGGGCAGCAGGAGGAGAGAGGGCAGCTGCATGGATTTCTGATGTTGCTGCATATTTATTATACATGGAAGCTTCAAATGAATGAAGCTGTTCTGAGGCTGGGAAAATGTCCAGGGAGATCTGTGTCAGAGCACAGGTGTTCAAACACACACACTTGCTTACACACCCTACATATGTCACCTCCCGCACACTACACTGCAATAATGCGGTGTAGGAACCTTCTGTAATGCATTTCTAATGGGTGAGGAGAGAACCAGACTCCCTGTCCAGCAAACAAAAGAAGTGAGATGGATTCTACTTTTAAAAAGTGTTAAATGTGTGTATCTGCGCATGTGCGTTTGGGCATGTGTGTGTTTGGATGTGTTCCTGTAGGTTGTAAAAAGCAGACTATGCTAGTTATTTGTAGAATTAGTCTGTAATTATTAGTTGTAACTTTCTTTGTTTGGAGCATTCAGCTACTGTAGGGAGGCAGAGCACAAATTAGCTACACTTTGTTGCTGATGTCACTTGCAGACCCAGGAAAACTAGAAGCGGTGTACCACTCAAATTGTTCAGGCTTTTTGTTTTTAAGACACACAATCTAAGCTTTGATTTTGTTCATGTGTTTATTGAATAAACAGATTAAGATTTCTTTTTCTTGTTTAGAAAGGAATTTTCTTTGATAGCTGTGAGCAATATGACATCTTTGAAGTAACAACAAACAAAAAAGAAGGAAAATAGATTGTTTCATGTTGCTGTTGGAAAAAGACCCAGGGTTTCCCGCAGCACTTTCCAGTTAAGGTGGCCGCCTAAGCAACACACACTGCCGCCTTAACTACATCGTCCAAAACAAAAAAGAAAGATTAATGCCGTGTTACTCTGTCCTGTTTGCTCCTTTCCATTCCAAATCGTCCATTCTCTGCAGAATGCATTAGTCTATCGTACAAACGACCCCCCCCAGAGCACATTAGGCTAGACTTTACAACCATCCCCCCCCCCGGTCTGACGGAAAACCCTACCACCATAACTAGCACATTTTCTTGAGACCAGTAAATAAAGTGCAGTCACAGCTTTGATAATGAATTCCTCCATCTTTCTGGGATTTGTAGTTTCTTCATGGTTTCCATTATTGGAAGTCCTTTACCACTGTGATTGATACAGACATTAATGTAAAGTCAGAGGGAGGCCTTGCCTACACTGATTACAAATAACCTCCAGTCCCTCTGTGTTGAAACATCCTGGAGACTAATTCCTTCTCTTACCGAGGGATCGAAATATCAATCACACCATGGAATCTTTAATGAAAATGGCAAATAGCTCAGAGCCACCTCCTCAACGCTCAACGCTCGGTAAGTAATAAGACTGTGCACAGTGTGCATCTAGTTATATTTCATTCATGCCAGAGTTTGTCAGTCATGTTAGCCAGTTTTAGTTCCTCGCCTGAAAAACAGGGGGTTCTTGAGAGCAACCAGCTGTGCAAGCGAAACGCTTGCACTTTAGAAATACCTTTGTCTTCTCGCACAGACCCAGAACCGAACTGATTGTCACTCAAGAGCCATCAGCTTCATCCCTAGCAGACAATGTATCAGGCTCATATAGCTGCAGCTATGACATGGATTCTGAGTCATCTGTCACCACCATCTTTTATTTACCATTCAGAAGTGAACTAACAGACTCTTATTTTTTACCCTTTTTTTGAAAGGAAATTAGGGGAATAGAGACAGCGCTAGGAGGGTCTTTGTTTTTCAGCTCTTTATGAGCTTCCAGGTTGGTGAGCTTAGTGATGGTCTCACTCTGCCTGGCTCCCTGGCTGCTCAGCTGTAACAGGCAGCCAGAGTAATGAGGGCTGGGAGTTTGACTGATGCATATTCTCAGCCTTGAATGCTTCATATAAAGAAGATGGACTGCTGTGGTTCGGAGGGAGCGCGGGACTAACTGTTGTGCTGTGAATCACCTCAACAAGCGACACTCCTTCCTTCTCCATTGATCTATCACAAGCACCCGCGACCCAACTCCGCCACACACACTGTGGCTGTGTCTACTACCGCGAACTTTATGAAGTACACTGCAATACAGTGCCCTGCAAAACAGTGCACTTACATATTCAGTGCACTCTGTCGCTGATAAGTGCTGTCTCAAATGGAACACTGCTACATTAAACACTTGGTGGAAGTGACGGACGCAATTCTGCTCGCCACACCCGCAAAACCTGCCAAAATGAACGCGCTTCTCCACTTATGTGGAAAAAGCTGCCGAAAGGGCTCCTCCTTTTCCGCTACGTAGCCAAGATGGCGCCCGTTTAGGGCGAGTAGTGTCCATCGTTGTACACTGTTTTTTTGGACTGTTTGCAGTGCACCATCCTGGTAATTTCAGTGCACTGAATTATTCTGGTTTTGTGAGTGAAGCGCCCTAAGCACTGAAAGTCAGTGCTCGAAGTGCACAAGTGCGCGGTAGTAGACACAGCCACAGTCATACAGAATTTGCTGCCCTCCAAGTTCCTAATTGAATTCCAGCAACCTATTGATTGAAATATGAGGCCGGTGTTTGGGATCTCAATAGCCGGATGTGTGTGTAATAATGTTTCTGTGTTAAGGGTATCCTGGCAGTATCCCAGCATTTATTACAAAGACCAATGGATCTGTAGCGCAACCCTATGTACAATCCTTTAAAGAAGACATGTACAAACAATCAGTGGGAATTTCACAGTCAAGTAGTCTCCTGAGAAAGAGCAACAAGAAGTGTTTGGCATCAGATTGCGTTGGTGATGAACAGTAGAGAACAGTGTTTCTTGGCAAACATGCCCCATCTGCCGCCTACGTCTGATAAGCAAAGGGGTAGCTTGCCAGTACCCATGCGCGTTACCCAGTTCTGTCTCCCCTGTGGGAGATGATTCCATCCCATGCTAGGTTTCACTGCTGATATCCATCTGATGCCATCGGTAACGGAGCACCCCATTTCCAGTGGCTTTATTGATTGAAGCATTCACTCTTTCAACTATTTGATCCCGATGCTCTCTCTGTCTTCTTCTCCCCTGCCACTCCCTCAGGCTCTCTGTGAGCAGAGGACCATCTGAACTGATAACAATCACGCCCTCAGATGGAGAGAAACACACTACCTCTCCCAGCCTGTCCATTATCTTCAGAAAGCAAGTCAGTCTCTCTCCTGTCTATTGAGCTCTCAGCAGGGGCTGTATTTACACACCCTCAACACCCACAGGAGAACCAAGAAGGGCTCTTATTATCACAACTATGATGGCTGCCATGCCTGTGTGACATGTTTTCTACTCTATACATAAATGAGTGGATGGGGTTAACGTAGATGGGTGGCTTTAAATTTGATTGTTTCATCATCATTTCTGGAATGAAATACACTTAACCCTGAGTAACAGTTCTAAATTATGTGTGGTGATGTTTTTTTAAAGAAAAATCAACACATTTCTGCTCTGCATTTGTAAGCATTCAAATCACCCAGTTTGTTTATTTTTTAAACTGTACTGATTAAACTGATTGCACTTCACTGATAATGTAATGCAATATAAAATGTACATTTGACTGAAACAGAGAGTTCAATATGGAAGCAAATCAGTGACATGTTTTTATTTTAAAAGGCATTGAATACCTAATATTGAAATTTTAAAAAAGACCGAATTCTCATATGAATATATTTCAATGTAAAATACAATTCAGGTTGCTGAAATTCGAGCCTAAAAAATCAATCTTAAAAAATGTAAGCACCCAAAAATTTGAGCCTATCAAATTCTAGCCTATCAACTTCGAGACGAAAATGTTCTACCTTAAAAAATTCTGATTGTAACATCAGGAATACCAAGGATAGCTAGAGCAATGGAGCAATAGAGAAGGGAAAACACATGATGACTACCCATAGACTTATATATACTAGACACAGCAACTTTTCTCTTCCAAGATGGCGTGCCCATTCATTTTTATGAAAAGTGCCAGAGCCTGTCTAAGGAGAGCCTGTCCACTCCCTATTAAAGGGGCGATTGATTGCACAACCGAATTTACCTCGTCACAGTTGAAAAACGACAGTTCAGTGGGTAAAATACAGTGAACCTCAAAGTCCATTGACAGCTCTTTCCTATGTAAATCTCACAATAAAAAAATATAGCTGTGAAACAGTAGTTCTTGAAAAATCCCCCCCGCTGTGACGTCCCAATGGGGCTCCATCCTTTTTTGGTTCTGGTCTGTACCTTTGTCACGCCCCTTTGCTGCGTGCTGCTTATGTACTTCCACAGAATTACAAAGAAGAACGTTTTTTATAGTATATAAAAATGGACTACGGGAATAAATGCAGTGTTCCAAACTTTTCAGAGTCTTCCTAAGGAACCAAACACTCAATGGGCTGTGTCATGTTTGTCTATATGAGAAGATCTGTGCAGTTCGACCCTCAATTACACATTTGCTCAAACCATTTCTCCGAGGACAGTTTTGACTGAAAACCTTGGAAAATTAAAAAAAGGATTTGCTAAGCCGCGGTTGCTGAAAGGTGGTGCCGTTCCAACCGTATGCTCATCACAAACGCAAGCTGTAAGCAGTGTTGGTAGTAACGCGTTTCAAAGTAACGCATTACTGTAATTCCACTACTTTTAGCGGTAACGAGCATGTAATGAAGTATTTTTTTAAATCAATTAACGCAGTTACAATTACTGAAATTTAAATGAGTTTGTTACTCTCGTTACTCTCTTTTGTGAAAAATGAACACTTGCAGACAAGAAGACAAGATGGGCCTACTTTAGCTGCTTCTGATCTGACATCGCAGGACCTTGGTGGCGCAATGATACACCAATCGAATCAATCAATGAGCATTAAACCACATCATGGCCGACAGTGCGGTTAGAATGAGCTTTCGCTCCTGGAAGTATGGACATTACTTTTCGATTGTCGAAATTAAAGACAAAAATGTAGTGAGTTGTACATTATGTGCAGGTGCAAATAAACTATCCACATCTAGGAGTAGCAATTCCAATCTTCTGAAGCACTTGTTGAAACAACACACTTCGACAAAGCTAGTAGAGAAAGACCCCAGCCCTACGGATGCTGAAGGCGCCACTCCATGCAAACACCCAAGGCTAGACTTTACACGGACTGCAGTGCAGCCGATAAGTACGGTGGCCCTGAAGTGCAAATCACACCCCCTAATATGAGTACATCCCCAAATGAAAACACTCCCCCCCAATACGAGTCAACTCCCCCCAAATCGTATGACTTGTTCACCTCCCCCCAATACAAAAACACGCTCCCCCAAATGGAAAACGACATTACATTCACTCAAAAACACATTACATTAACTCTGAACGGAAACGGTAGATACTACACTTTAGCTCTGATTGGATGCAGTAAGCTAACTAACAAGAAATAAGAAATTGATCGACAGAAGTACAAAATGCAGTAGCCTGACAGAGTTACGTGCACCAGGACATTTATTTGGGTATATACATATCACCATGTAAGCAGTCAGTCAGAGATGAGAGGAAACTAATGTTTTATAATGTTCTGGACAATATAAATGTACAACTGAAAGCTAGGTTTGATCATTTTGGTGAGCTACAAAATTTGAGGAAATGTCACACCATTTTGATGACACCAAAATTCAGAGCCTGTCAAAATATGCAAGACTCTTTGACTTTGTTAGACTAAAGGCTGATCTCATCAGACTTTATAGCTCACAAAAGTTGAGGAATGAATGTAAATCTCCTGGGGTCTCATTTATAAAACTGCGTAGGATTCTTACTAAAAGTGTACGTACGCCCAAAAGCCTAAAATGGCGTACATACACAAAAATTCAGATTTATAAAATCGTGGGTACGCACACCTGAACGCAATGTTCCCTTTATATCACAGATTACCCATAAGTGTGCATACGTGAATCAGCACGTTACCCCTCCCTGAACACGCCAATTTTTAACCATAAATGGCCAATGGTTAAAAAAGCACCTCATGAATGCTAATCTAGGATCTCATGACCCTAGCATGCGATTGTTCTTCACGGTGAATCATGGCAACCAAAAAAACAAAAAAGCGAAAGTTCTCATTCTCAGACACTATTAGCCTATTGGTGGAGGCCCGAAAACCACATTATTTGGTGGCCGGTGGATCACCAATAAAAAAAACGCGAGTGGCGTCTATTGTGCCAGACGATACCTGGAGTCGAGATACAATTTGAAACCAAAAGCTTTTTGTTATGAACAGTAATGTATTAAAGTATGGACTGATATCGAAGACGTGGAGTGTAGCGATTACAAGGGAGCTTAACGACTGTATTTCCAGTTTTTGACATATGAGGATATTTGCACAGTATTAAAGAAATATATTTTGTTATAGCTACACTGTGTTCTCCAGTTATCTAAAGGTAGGATTTGTGATATTATCCTGTATTCCATGCAATCTGGGAATCTCCCCCTTCTGAACTCCCGTAGTGGACATTCTGATGGTGAGACAGACAGCGCAGAATTTTTATTTTAAATTTGTACAAGGGAACAAGTACCATCACTCAGTACAAGCGCAAATAACACTGCTGGATGTAATCTTCGTGATAATCATGAAAATGAATGAAAAAAACGTTTGAGGAAAACAAAATGTATAAATATTACGAGTAATGTTCTTCCCACATTTAATTTCTGCAGTCTGACTACGGTTATCTGCGTCGCGAATTCCAACTGTTTTCAAAATGTGCGTAGGCCTACAGAAGGGTCAGAGTTTGCGTGGAGGACCGCACATTCTCCTGTCAAGTTTTTTTTTTTAATAAATCACAACCTTTGCGTGGAAAGTGGCGTACGCACATTTTCAGCCCCATTTTGTGAGTACGCAAGCTTTATAAATGAGACCCCTGGACAGCTTCAGTTTTTTGGCCCAGAAGGATCTGATAAAGACTGTTCCCGATGCAACAAAGTTACTTCAGCTGGTGCTCACTTTACCAGCTACAACAGTGTCCGTGGAAAGGTCATTCTATGCTTTGAAAACACTGAAAACATTCAGTCGGAATCGGACTGACCAAGGACGCCTTTCATCTCTTGCAATGATCTCTATCGAGACTGACAGACTTCTAAAACTAAAAAAAGACAAGAAGGATTTTTACGCAAGTCATAGAGAGGTTTGTCCAGTAGGATAGGCGAATGGACTTCATTTACAAATAAAGATAACGCATACACTGCTGTCCACGACAAAAGAAGCCCTTTTTCAATAATAAATATAAAAATGATACAAAACAAGATAAGGGTTTTAAGGAAGTTATTTTAAAGAATAAAACAACATTTTGTAAACAAGGGTGCAGAGCAAATGCGCGCTCTCCGAGCCGCTATAAATGTAACGCTATTTCGCCAAATATGTACCTTACCTATGTGTGTGTACAGACTGCTAATTGTCATGGAATGATCACATGCAGAATTTGTTGGGACGTCATGACGTGACGGATGGGACGTGGGCGGTTGTCGGAACTGAGAGTGAAGTAAAAGCAACGTTAAGATAACGCTCAGTGTGGACATTCGTTATTCTATTAATAAGAGTTATTAATACTTATTACATGGTGTCAGAAGTGACTTCGAACCGACGATGCCGAAGTTTAATCCACCAGATAGTTTCTGCTTCGAGAGACCTGCCGAATGGAACGATTGGAAGAAACGTTTCTTGCGCTACCGAACGGCTACCAAGCTGGACCGGGAGGATGGAGAGGTACAGATTAGCACCCTCATCTATACGCTAGGCGGGGAAGCAGAAAACATTTTCGGGTCGTTCACTTTCTTTGAAGAAGAGGAAGATGACTTTGATGTTGTACTGGCTAAGTTCGATGCTTACTTCATACCGAAACGGAATGTTATACACGAGAGAGCATGCTTTTATCAACGTGTGCAGCATGCAGGGGAAAAGGTGGAGACTTTTATTCGCGCGCTTTATGAACTCTCTGAGCACTGCGATTTCGGAATAACTCGCGACGAGCACATTAGAGACCGAATTGTGGTGGGCATCGGGGACAAAGAGTTATCCCGGAAATTGCAGATGATACCGAATCTGACGTTGGAGGTGACCGTACAAGAGTCTCGTCAGCATGAGGAGGTGAAAGCCCAAGTTAGCCTGCAAGGGGAATCTGCATGCGCTGTGGAGGAGGTCGCGCGGGGCTACAGACAGCACAAAATAGATGAGCGAAGGCAACGTAACGAAACGGAACAACAACACAGACACAACGAACGCGGTGAGACATGCAATAGGTGTGGGAAAATAATGCACAAAAAGCAAGAATACTGTCCAGCAATTAAGTCCATGTGCAATAGATGCAGGAAAGTAGGACACAGGGAAAGGATGTGCAAAAGTAAAGTTGTGAACGAAGTTACGGAACAGGAAGAAAATACAGCTTACTTTTTAGGCTCAGTAAAAAGCACCCCTTTGAGCAGTGGCGAACAATGGACAGTTAAGCTGAATATCTGCCACAAGCAAGTTTCCTTTAAAATAGATACTGGGGCAGACGTGTGCATTATGAGTGAGGAGACTTTTAAAACCCTCAAGCGAGTGACTGACCTACACCCTTCGGAGGCCATGCTGTACAGCCCAGGTGGACAGCTGAACTGTATGGGCCAGTTCAAAACATGTACATGGTACAAAAACAAGAAGCATTCACTTCAACTCTACGTAGTTAGAGGTGAGAGAGTGAGCAATCTACTAAGCAGGGCTGCAGCACAGGCAATGGGGCTTGTGAAGAGAGTGTACGAGGTCAGTGGCAGCGGAGAATTTGGCCTGCTCAACACGCAGCCAGTAAAAATAATGCTCCAGGACAATGCCCAGCCCTATGCCGTCCACACTGCACGCAGAGTTCCCATTCCTCTCATGAAACCTGTTAATCTGGAGCTGAATAGGATGGAAGCAAACGGCGTCATAGAAAAGGTGACAGAGCCCACGGAGTGGTGTGCTCCCATGGTGCCTGCACCTAAGAAATCAGGCCAGGTGCGTATCTGCGTCGACTTGAGAAAGCTTAACAAGACCGTCAAGAGGGAGAAGTTTGTTCTGCCAACGGCGGAGGAAATCACAGCTGAGCTGAGCGGGTCCACTGTGTTCTCCTCCCTGGACGCAGCATCAGGGTTTTGGCAAACACCGCTAGACAAGGACTGCCAGAGGCTGACGACCTTCATCACGCTATTTGCCAGGTATTGCTTCAAATGCCTTCCATTTGGGATATCTAGTGCTCCAGAAATCTTTCAAAGGAAAATGATGGAAACACTAGAAGGCCTCCAGGGTACAGCTGTTTACATGGATGACATCATAGTCCATGGAAAGGATATGAGCCAGCACGATGAACGTCTTCAGAAAGTTATGGAACGTCTGGAGAGTGCTGGGCTGCAGCTAAATTCAGAAAAATGTGCTCTGCGGCAGAAAAGACTCCACTTCCTGGGTCACGAGATTGACGCAGACGGCACACGGCCAGACCCAGTTAAGGTGTCTGCAATAGACAAGCTGAAGGCACCTCACAACGTGCATGAGCTAAAGAGAGTCCTTGGGATGGTAAATTATTTAGGGAAATACATCCCGAACTTGGCTGAAGTCGGACAGCCCATGTATGAACTGCTGAAGTCCAAGTCTGCATGGACATGGGGCCCGCCACAGCAGTCAGCGCTCCAGCGCATCAAAGAGCTCCTCACGACCCCACCAACACTGGCGTTCTACGACATCAACAAACCCACAGCTGTCTCTGCAGATGCCAGCAGTTACGGCATTGGGGCCGTGCTGATGCAGCAACACAGCGAAGACTGGAAGCCTGTCGCCTACTGTTCCC
Organism: Hypomesus transpacificus; assembly: GCF_021917145.1. Classification (NCBI taxonomy): domain Eukaryota; kingdom Metazoa; phylum Chordata; class Actinopteri; order Osmeriformes; family Osmeridae; genus Hypomesus; species Hypomesus transpacificus. The sequence goes on from NC_061082.1 coordinate 9,622,725, forward strand.
GGCGCCTGAATGAGGCAGAAACCAGGTACGCCCAGATAGAAAAGGAGTGTTTGGCGAGCGTCTGGGCGTGTGAACGTTTTGGGAAATATTTTCACGGTCTAGAGGGGTTTCGGCTGATAACAGATCACAAGCCGTTAGTCCCCCTGATGAACTCCAGAGATCTGGATAATGTTCCCATTCGCTGCCAGAGACTACTGATGCGACTCATGAGGTTCAATCCTACGGCTGAGTACGCACCAGGAAAGACCCTCGTGACATCGGACACGCTATCCAGGAGTCCGGTGGGAGAGCCACAGGAGGGAGACTACACGTACACAGATGTGGAATGCTACGTGGCATCCATCGTTGACAACATGCCAGCTACGGAGCGGAAGATGGACAGCATCAGAGATGCCACCGCTGCTGATGACACACTGCAAGCTGTGAGCAGATACATCCAGTCGGGGTGGCCCGACCACGTAAGTAGGGCACACCCCACCGTTAGGGAGTTCTTCCCCATGAGAAGCGAGTTGTTGACACACCAGGGCCTGGTGATTAGAGGCAATAGGATAGTAATCCCGGAGAATTTAAGAACTGAGGTTCTGGAGCGCATCCATAATGGCCATCAGGGACTGACTAAGTGCCGCGACAGAGCTAACTCTGCTGTCTGGTGGCCGGGTATATCAGCTCACATCAAACAGACAGTCTTATCCTGCCAGGCATGTCAAGAACATAGAAGAGCTCAGTCCAGAGAGCCATTGATCTCCACACCGCTTCCTGACAGACCATGGAAACGAATTGGCATGGATTTGTGTGAATACAACCAACAGAATTACTTAATCATATCTGATTACTATTCACGGGTCATCGAGATCCTTCATATGACCACCACCACCACCGCCCAAGTGGTCACAAAGCTAAAAGCTACTTTTGCCCGCTATGGAGTAGCAGACGAAGTGGTCAGTGACAATGGGCCACAGTTTTCCAGTGAAGAGTTAAAAAAACTGGCCTGTGAACTCTACGCATGTAACATCTAGCCCACACCACCCACAAGGCAATGGGCATGCTGAGAGAGCGGTGCAGATAGCAAAAGGGATTCTTAAGCAAAAGGACCCTCTCCTAGCACTCATGTGCTACCGATCCACACCGTGCAGCAGCACTGGAGTTAGTCCAGCAGAGCTGTTGATGATTCGGACCACTCTGCCGACACTGGAGAGCAACGTGCAACCCAGGTGGCCCAGCATGCGGGAGGTTGCAGCCAAGGACCCGGCTGAGAAAAGGTAACAAACCCACTACTACAACCAGCGTCACGGAGCGAGGTGCCTTCCACCACTACAGCCAGGAGACCACGTCCTCACCAGGCTAGACAACCAAAAGTCCTGGGCCACACCAGCCGTGGTGAAAGGTGAGAGCATCACACCCAGATCTTACCTCGTCGAGACGGAGCGGGGCGCCACGCTCCGCCGTAACCGTCGCCACCTTCAGGCGGTCCCCGGCTTGAGACCCGCGGCATCAGAGACACTGGTGCTCACACCAGAGCAGTCATCTGGCGAGCTGGAGAGCCTGAGGTGGAGCCCTACAGCAGTCGACACAGGCATTACCACAACCACTGGTTGAGACAGACCAGGTCAGGCAGGGTCAGTCGTTCAGTTTAGAGACTGGACTTGTAATAGATGTCGTTTGACACTGGAAAGGGTCCCGGCAATGGATGTATTGTGAAACAGAGTTCCGGCAATGTCATGTTGCCATTTACTGATATTGCATTGGGTGTTATAGTACCAACGTTAAGTGTTTTCCTCCTGTCACAGGTTATTACGAATGTTACAAAAGAGTTCCAGCAATGTATCTAATAACAGTGTTGAATGTATTGAATTGATTGGGCCTGCAATCGAGTTATAGTATACAGGGCACCTGAGATGACCTTTTGTTAACTGAACAGTGGGTATTTTTGTTTGTTGAGGCTCACGGACGTAATCGCCTTTGTTTTGCATTTCAAGAATATTCTTGCCTATTGTTTCAAGATTCAATCGCAGCCGTTAGCAGGTGCTTTAAAAGGGGGAGATGTATGGAATATGTCATTTGGGATGTGAAGCAGGATGTCAAATTAAAAGAGGGAGATGTCATGGAATGATCACATGCAGAATATGTTGGGACGTCATGACGTGACGGAGGGGACGTGGGCGGTTGTCGGAACTGAGAGTGAAGTAAAAGCAACGTTAAGATAACGCTCAGTGTGGACATTCGTTATTCTATTAATAAGAGTTATTAATACTTATTACACTAATAATATGGCATATGAAACAAAACCATTAGTCAATGTGCAAACAGCCAGTTGAATGTTGAATTTATGCTACCCTGTTGAATCATATTTTTGTAAATCTGAATTTGAAACAGTCAGTGCCTCCCCAGCCACGAACCTCACTGCACGTCACTGCCTAAAATAACACACAGCACTTCAAGCTTCACATGTGCACATAAGGACCACCAAGCCTCTCTTAGTAACTCAGGGTTCCCACGCTTGCCTTGAGGGCCATTCTACCAGAAACGTATATCTCCTGTCCAGGATTGTTTCAACACATAACATGAGAACAATCCAACAATGTCTAAAACTGATTAGATGACCACTTTATTTGAGTTCTTCTGTATTTGAATTTACCAGTTATTAGGTTCTCAGATGTATTTTTCTTAAAAAAAACAATTTTCTTAGCTTTCATATCCTGGAAAATGATTTGTCTTGCGTCAAAATTGAGCACCGTCTCTCTTAGTCATGGCCTTAAAATGGATGCAATTATTCCTTGTTTCAGTCCTGCATTGCATGATTTTACATTTTGACTGTATATAAAGCTTTTCACATTGACAATAACTCTTATAATAGCCATTACATTGTGAATTTTAAGCTAATGCTCTGTTTTTTATGTAGCCCTCTCCAACATTAAGTTGCACATTGTATAGATATTTTAATTCACTTCTGTAATTGTTACTCTACTATATATACTATACTCTGTGAGTATATATAGTGTCATTGACTGTCATTGACTGTTATTGCAGATTGTTACTAGATGGCTCCTATTAGTGCAGCTGAGAGACAGGCAGTGTCGAGCACGACGGAATGCAGACCCAGAGAAAAAGGCACAGCATCTTCAGAGAGAGAGGGAGAAATGGGAAGAGAGGAAGATTAACAGGAAGAACATTAATGAATTGAGCGAGAGAGCACAAAGACACAGGCGCAAGTTATGGAAAGAGCAGAAGCAAAAAAGTAGACTTAAGAGGAAGGCCACAGATCCAGAGGCAGGGCCAGCTCCACATGCAGGGTCAGACGCAGAAACAGGGCCTTCAAGGTTAGCTGACTATGATCACAGTGCTAATTTATAATACAACTTGTCTGCACAGTAATACCATCTATGTTTTAAGAAAGGATATGCCAACACTCTCATTACAGTTTTCAAAATCATTACTTTAGTGTGAGAGCACAAGCATAGAGCTTGGCAGCATATTGTCATGTGATTGTATTTCCGCTAAATGTATTCTGTACACATACAGTGCCCTCCAAAAGTATTGGAACAGTGAGGCGAATTCCTTTATTTTTGCTGTAGACTGAAAACATTTGGGCTTGACATCAAATAATGAACGTGAGACCAGAGATCAACGTTTCAGCTTTTATTTCCAGGTATTTACATCAGGATCTGATGCACAACTAAGAAAATATCACATTTTGTTTGAATCCACCCATTTGTCATGTGATCAAAAGTATTGGAACAGATATACTTAAAACATATTTAAGTGAATAAGACTTAATATTTAGTTGCAAATCCTTTGCTTTCAATAACTGCAGCAAGTCTGTGACCCATTGACGTCACCAAACTTTTGCATTCTTCCTTTTTGATGCTTTCCCAGGCTTTCACTGCAGCCTCTTTCAGTTGTTGTTTGTTTTGTGGGGTTCCTCCCTTCAGTCTCCTCTTAAGCAGGTAAAATGCATGCTCTATAGGGTTTAAGTCTGGAGATGACTTGGCCAGTCTAATACCTTCCATTTCTTGCCCCTGATGAACTCCTTTGTTGTTTTGGCAGTGTGTTTTGGGTCGTTATCTTGCTGCATGATGAAGGCTCTGCCAATCAGTTTGGTTGCATCTTTCCTTAAATTGGCAGACAAAATGTTTCTGTAGACTTCCGAGTTCATTTTGCTGCTGCCATCATGTGTTACATCCTCAATGAAGATTAATGAGCCCGTCCCAGAAGAAGCCATGCAAGCCCAAGCCATGACATTACCTCCACCGTGTTTCACAGATGAGCTTGTGTGTTTGGGATCATGAGCAGTTCCTTTCTTTCTCCAAACTTTAGCCTTTCCATCACTTTGGTAAAAGTTAATCTTTGTCTCATCAGTCCATAAAACTTTGTCCCAGAATTTTTGAGGTTCATCTCTGTACTTTTTGGCAAATTCCAGCCTGGCCTTCCTATTCTTCTTGCTAATGAGTGGTTTGCATCTTCTGGTGTAGCCCTTGTACTTTTGTTCATGAAGTCTTCTGCGAACAGTAGATAGTGATACCTTCACTCCTGCCATCTGGAGGTTGTTGCTGATCTCACTAACAGTTGTTTTAGGGTCTTTCTTTACAGCTCTCACAATGTTTCTGTCATCAACTGCTGATGTTTTCCTTGGTCTACCTGTTCGACGTCTGTTACTTAGTACACCAGTAGTTTTCTTCTTCTTCAGGACATTCCAAATGGTTGTACTGGCTATGGCCAATGTTTCTGCAATGGCTCTGATTGATTTTCCATCTTCTCTAAGACTCACAATTGCTTGTTTTTCACCCAAAGACAGCGCTCTGGTTTTCATGTTGTTTTCACCTCTGAATACAGTCTGCATAGACAAAACCTATCTTACCCAATCTGAACCTGAGTGTAGACATTCAGTGGTATTTATTGATTGAATAATGTATGTAATAGGACACACCTGGGCAACAAAACACACCTGTCAGTCACATGTTCCAATACTTTTGCTCACGTGACAAATGGGTGGGTTCGAACAAAAAGGTGATATTTTCTAATTTGTGCATCAGATCCTGATGTAAATACCTGGAAATAAAAGCTGAAACGTTGATCTCTGGTTTCACATTCATCGTTTGATGTCAAGCCCAAATGTTTTCAGTCTACAGCAAAAATAAAGGAATTGGCCTCACTGTTCCAATACTTTTGGAGGGCACTGTATCTAAGTCAAATGTACTTGGCACATAGTAAATGTAATGTAGGCTGTTACTTTTTATGACTACTAGATCATCTTTCAGTGGTGTGTATATATGTTGCAGGCAAAGGACAGAGGGGCGAAAACGTTCAAAGAAAGAAAGGAAGAAGCTTTTGGCCAGAATAAAAGCACTAGAGGATGCCTTAGGAGCTGAGAAAAGAGAAAAAGGGAAATATAAAAAGAGATTTGACCGGTTACTATCAAGGTCAGGGTCCCCAAGAACAAAAATTCGATATGCAAACCCAAAAGACAACCCCAACAGCAAAGAGAACCCTATTCCATGATGCCTTGATTGCAGACCTAAGAGGAAACCTTCAAAATGCAAGTAATAGTCGGGAAAGACAACTTGCCTCTAACTTGGTGGCAGGGCAGATTATAAAGAAATGTCGGCTCCAGAAATATGCTCAAAGTGTCTTAGGCTTCACCCAAAGACGATGGAAATCCATAGGGGGAAATCCATACTCCTTCACCAAAAAAAATTTGTTCGCTTAGGAGAGGAATTCAAAAATTGTGTGAAAGATTTTTACAACAGAGACGACGTGAGCCGTTTCACCACAGGGAAAAGGCAGACTATAACACGGAACAAGGTCAAGATGCAAAAGAGATTCCTGATGGATACCCTGAGGAACCTGCACAGGAAATTCTTTGCAGATAATCCGAGGAAATCTATTTCCTATTCTCTGTTTTGCAGACTGAGACTGTACTGGGTAGTGCACCCAACACTCTCTGATAGGGACACATGCTTGTGTAAAGTACATGAGAACCTCGGCTTTGTAGTTCAAAAGCTTTTCAGCATGAAGTTGTGTAAGAACCCTAAGCTGGAGACGTTGATGGCGGAGATCTGTTGTGACCCACAAAGAATGCATGTACTATAACTGTGACAACTGTAAAGACAAGGATTTCCCAATAGTCGGAGAGTTTGAATAATGGAATACATGAAATGGGTCATGGAGGACACAAAGGGACAACAAAGGACAACACTGAGACAACCTACAAGAAGACAGTCAAAAATAAGATTGACATCAGTCTAGATGACCTGATCTATCTCTTTAAAGACATGCTTGTTAAGTTCAAACGCCATACATTCAACATTAGACAACAATTTAGATATTGCCGAGAACTAAAGAAAAACCTGAGCGAAAATGAGGGCATTGTGCATGTGGATTTTTCTGAGAATTACACCTGTAAGTATTCTTCTAACATCCAATCAGCATATTATGGTGCATCGAATGAACAAGCCATATTACACACAGGAATCTTGTATGCTGGCCCAAATGTTCACCCATTGGGCTTCAGCACCATCACCTCATCCCGAATGAAGGGGCCTCCAGCTATTTGGGAACATCTTAAGCCAGTGTTAACCTTCATGAAGAACCTCTTTCCTGCCATCAAAGTGGTTCATTTTCTAAGCGATGGACCCTGTTTGCAGTATCGCCAGAAAGCTAACTTCTAACTCCTAACCACTCTCCTTCACAAGATGGGGTTCCATGCAGGAACTCTGAAGCTGTTCTATGTCAGCGAAGAATGCATTGACGAGGCTGCAAAAGAAATGCCAGACAATCTGTCCCCAGTGCCAGGAACAATGAAGATACATCAGGTAATCACTACCTCTCCTGGACAGATGGTTTATCGAGACGTGAGCTGCATGTGCAGTGTTAACAAGATCCTTGAGTGCACATGCTACAACACAAAAAAAATCAGCTTCAACACACCAAACACACCTACAATGGAAGAAATTCAATGGGGCCCAGAAGCCATTGACCAGTTGTGCGTTGTTAAATATGATGGAAACCTCTACCCAGGCATAATAAAAGCAACTGATGAGCTGGAGGCTCAAGTCAAATGTGTGCACAGAGCAGGCGAAAACAAATTCTTCTGGCCCGTCGTAGATGATCTGATATGGTATACATTTGAAAATGTGATTGCTTTTATCCCCCTTCCTCAGCCCGTCAGCAGCCGCCACCTTGGGGTCCAAAAAGACATTTGGGCAAAGCTTGTCCAGTTCAGGGATGACTGAAAAAAAACTTGTGGCTATGTGTTCATATGTACCTCAAGCAGGATTCTTTGCCTTTATTGTCGTTTCATGATTATTGTTGTTTGCTTGAAGACATGGATTTTTTTAATGGACCATAAAATAGTGATTTGTTTTCAATATGTTGAACATACTAATAAACTTAAAGAATAACTTAAAGATGAACATACTAATGAACTTAGAAGAGGATACAATTATTATTCCCCTGTAATATTGTTAACATGTTTGGAATTAAAGATGTGTTTGGACAATATCACTTGTTTTCTAAATAAGTCATTGGTTGTTTGGCCAAAAACTACTTGGAATAAAATCAGAATAACATTTAGTCAGGAATATTCGTTCAAACTTTCTTAAAGACTGAAAACACACATTTAAATGTAGCAAAAAAAAAAGTAATGCCCTGTCACAACACCGTCAGTCATGTCATGCCACTGGCCACCATGTCACACAAGGTATCATGAATAAAAATAGCTATTAGACTTTTTTTTTTCAAAATATGTGCTCTCCTCAGGTGTGTTGATCAGGTTGAAAACATGTATTCAACGTGTTTTTAAAATATCCCAAGTATATGGTGTTTTTTTGCAATTAGGTGACTGCCGGATAGGTATGATATCATAATCCTTCACTATATTTATCTCTAACATTGAATTTATTCATATTAAGGTGTACAAAATCATGTTAAATATAATTAGGGACACATGACAAACAAGAAAATGTTATTTGTGACAAATAAACTCACTAGGATACCCCATTGCCATATACAAATCTGTCTGTTACCTGGAATGGCATTTTAGCAAGTGAAAATGCATATAATTTGAGTATAAAACCATGCTGAGATGGCACAATAGGCAATTATAACAGTTCAATGTGTCCTCCATATGAATCCATGTTCAGATCCAAGAATAAAACACATTTTTCCCCAAGATTTTTGGGACTGAAAATATACGTTTCTGGTAGAATGTCCCTTGAAAAATAATTCCATGCTACCTCCTGATTTTCCAGGTACCATATTAATTGATGATCTATAGGCCCCTGAAGCTTTCCGCCCCCATTTGTGCCCCCCCCTCCCCTAACACACACAACCCCCTAGTTTACCTGACTATTTGATTTAAAAGATGTGCCAGTCATAGATTCTTATTAGTCTTATTAGGTGTGCTCAAGCTTTCGGCGAGAGCACAACCTTTGTTCTCTCACATGTTAATATTATTTTTGCCCCCCTAAGGATCAGTCAATATTTGGACTACATAGACATCGTCGGTGTATAAAGTTTCAAGTAGTAAAGTTTAAAGTAGAGATTGAGTTGCTTGTATTTTTATTTACGTTCCGTTGCACGGTTTAGGCTGAACAAAGGTTTTTGTGGCAAAAAGTGCCTTGTGTCTACAAAGGGAACTCAGTGCCAACGTCACAACGTCAGCACACGTTGGCAACAACGCAGTATTAATGTATAGAATCAGTCTGGTCATGATCAATGATTTTTCAAAAATGTCTCACCCAATGTCTCACAAATGTTCCTATTTAGTAGTAGGGGCATATAATTATTTCTAAGAAAAAAACTACAAAATAGCTCAAAGTAGATATAACAATGAATGTTACAACATTTTCCAAGAATAAAATGGTCATGTCAACTACAATAGACGTAATGTCACAGCCTAATGTGAAAATGTATTTGTAGTTAGCTAGCATTGCAAGCTAGCCAACACTAGCTAGTTAGATAGCAAGCTGAATGTTAGCTGTATGCTAGCTAGCAAGTTGCAGCTAGCTAGTTAACAAGATTGCACTGGTTACTAACTAACGTTGATAAACCTAGGTTTACCACAGTTAAACACAGCTACTTACATTTGAGGATAAACTTACAAGAAAAGTTTCAATGTAGTTGTCAAGGCTCCCGTGTTGGCTGGGAAATGCGTGTATTTGACCCTTCTATTGAGATCGCGAGTAACGTTTCTTGGTTATTATTCCGGACATCCACCAATCCGAAACTATACTTTTTAAGTCCATGTCACCAGGATGCCTGCATTAAATTCCTACATCCAATATACCAGATAGGATGCCAAGAGCGTGCTCTACAACATGGGATCATCCATTTATATATCTACAGTAAAAAAAAGAAAGTGTAAAGGGGTTTTATAAACTCATCTTATGCTGTGCTCAATAGTTTCATTTTATTACTATTTTACACATAATCCAACAACATTTTCCAGGACAACTGTTTCAATTTCCATGTAAGTGTTCACTTTTGCTCAGTTTCCATGACTTTTTTCAAACCTGGAAAATGAAAACATAAATTCCATGTTTTCCATAGTTTCCAGGTACCTATAACTCCCTTATAGCCCACCCCCATCGCTATCACCTGTCTAGGCAGGCAGGCTGGCACAAAGACAAACAGAAAAGAATGTCCGGACCGAACAAATCAAAACGAAAACTGGCCATCTAAGGACCGGATCGGGAGGCTGAAACCCCAGTCCACCCAGGTGTAGGGCCGGCGGAAAGTTCCGGACTTCTAACTTGACGCACGGCCAGTGTCTTTAAGTTCTCTCACCGGTGGCTGGAACCATAGACATAATAAAGAGTAGACACTGCATCGACCACTACTGCCTACTTGCGCTGACGAGCCGTGGGGCCGCCATCTTGGAAGGGGCAACCGCTCCAGTGTAATCTATTTGGCTGGGGCAATGAGCTGTCAGCGCATTTAATTAATCATACCGAACTGAATACCGAACTGATTTTCACGCGGTTTGCTTTTGCTGTCATACATGTAGCTATGATACAGGACATGGTTATTATTTTCACAAAATACAACCAATATTATGGTAATGTTAAATCTTACTTGTGAAAAGTAATCCCCCGACCCGTTTGAGATTGTCCACCGATTTGAGCATGAATATGCTGCACAGTGCTGACATCTTGTTTATTCTGATGCTAAGCAACTAGGAACTTGCCCTCTCCAAGATGGCGGCTGCATTTCTCGCGCCCAGCAGCCAATGCGGCGTTTACTCTACATTATGTCAATAGGTGCGTTCGACAAGGACATTCATGCAGCGCTGCAGCCGGCTGCAGGCGGCTGACTTGAAACAGTGAATTCTGGTTAGACTATTTTGTCCGACTTGAGACGGCGCCGAGGCTAGGTCACTGTGACGTAGCCATCAAAGTACCGTGAGATCGATTCGAGAACTGCCGGCTGTGTAGCCGAGCGCATTTTCTCAAGAGCACAGGTTCTAATAGACCAATTATTTGTTTGTAAACATTCGGGATGTGCGTGCAATGTGGTTGCAGAAAACCTGGAAAGGATAACATTTTAAATGGCAAAAGGACCACACGGATAATACAAATAGTTAGATTTAAAAAGACCAAAAAGGTCGAGGAGGACAGCCTTTAAGAGAGAAAGCGATTACCCATTGATCTGTCGCATCAGAATTTTGGTTTGGGTCACAAAAGTCTTGAAATTTGAGTGAGAATGTTGCCCGGTACAGACCGCATAGTCGAGCGGCAACCATGTCTTCACGTCATGTCAAAAAGTTCATCATTTTACAGTTTTACAGCCAATTCTACATCTAAAAAGTCGAGCAGGGCAGCTTTTGAGAGATATGGGAATTCTGCTTTTAGCCAGCTGGTCCGATTATTTTTCTGATTTGTTTAAACTGGCAATCTGAGTGAGACTGCGTCCCCGTTACATTGTTGACGTTAGCCTCAGTTAGACTTGCTCACTGGCAGTGTGCACAATGCTGTATTTCACTCCATTCTACACCAGAAACGTCAGGGAGGACTGCCTAATGTACATACGAGCCTGATGAAGATAGCCAGCATCTCGGATTTCATTAACCGAGCCTGTTTCATTCGTCATTTGCCTGAGAAAGCGACCTCTGTTAGCCAGGCTAGTTTTGCCCGATCACTTGGACAGGCTATTTAAGGGTATCGGGGTCAAATTACTTTTGTGCATAGACAATTGAAACGTCAATGTATTTGTTCAAAGGCCAAGAGCCTAAAAAAGTTAATATCAAGCCCCGCTATCCAATGGCCAGAGATATATGATGACCTGATCGACACTCCAAGTGTAATAGACCGGGTAGAAGTTCGTCTTTTGCAACCGACATGCGCAGATGAGCCTGCTTGACAGTTGTGTGACGTAGGGGGATAATTGGTGTATGACAAAACAGCTATTTCATGATTGGTTAGACTCACACAGACAACTTTGACACATGTTTTGTCATTATTCTGACACCTTCAGTTTCGCCAATGCTCAAATCCGAACCAAACTGTTTAATTTAATTACAAATGTATTGAAGAAATGGTTTTAGTCCGCCTCTTCACTAACGGAAAGACTAAGTTTAATTATAAATAAAGTAAGCAAACAGCGCTTGATCGGCCATGACTTACGTCAACGCAGCAAACCAAGACAAGCTGGAATGTCTGACTTCATAGAGCCGTTTTTAACTCCTCCCCGACTGCAAGCGGCCGGTCGTTTCATGCAGCCGCAGTCCATGTCGAAAGCACCTTATGGCTGGAACTGTTAGCTTGATGCGGCTTCCCCAACCTGGATGACGTCACTCCTCGGGATCCCCCTAAAACGCCATGAGTTAGATTCCGTGCTGCTTCGGAACCTGTCAACAGCAAACAAGCGGTGAGCCCTCAATGGCTAACAATCATGGCAACCCATTCGCGCTGCAATGGATTGTGGAAATCACCGTTCCTTTTTGATATGTTTGAGAACGCAGAACAGTATAACTCGTCCGCTGTCTCCGCTCAGCTCACACTCCCTCGGGACCCTCGCGACGTTGTAGTCGGCTTTGAACCAGTAGCAGCATTGACAATGGTGATGAGGATGGTAGCGAGGAAGGTGGCAGCCGGGGATCACGCAACCCGTGGCCTTGGCCCGGTCGTGGAATCCTCTCCCCGGTCTGCCTGGTCTGTCGCATCTCGCCTAACGGTGCGTTCACACTGCAGCGGGGCGGGCAGAGCGGGGTGTCGGCTTCCAATTCATTTTCAATGAAACCAGGCGTTGACGCCCGCGTAGGGCATTGTGGGAAGGCGAGCGTTATGTCAACTTTATGTAAATGAGGAGCGTGAAAACGCTAGCGTTGGCCAATCGGGTTGGTTTCTTGTTTCTTGTAACGTAGCAACTGTTGGTCATGGTAAACATTTCTAGGTTTGACAATTTCAAGATGGAAGAGCAACTCATCGTATGTGTGTCTTCATACCCAGTATTGTATGATATGTCTATGTTCGATTACAGAGACGTAAGCAAAAAAATGATGCCTGGCGCAGGGTTGCTGAGGTTGTCGGCGTCCCTCGTGTGTTGTATTTTGTACTTTAATTCTTTTTTTCTTCACGCTGCAGCCACCCAAATTCACTGAGTGCCTGCAGCAGTGTCTGATTAGTTAGTCCTTTAATGGCAATCAGCGGAATGTCTGTCCATAAGAGGGTAAAAGAACAGGGCAGCAGAAAGCACGAACCCCGTGCTGGGTATTTTACAGTTCATACTACAAAACAATTGTATCCCCAAGGGCTATTGTATGTCCAAGGGCAGATAACCTACAAAGTAATGCTCCCAACATTCCATCACAAGTTGTACATATAGCCTACATAAGACACCTCTTGTAAAAAAAAATACCGGGCCCACACGACAGATACATGTGAACTTTACGAAAATTAGTACTGTAGTATTCCTTTCACTTGGTTTTTAGAAATATTACTATTTTAGATGGAACATACGTTACACACGACTCAGACTCACCAAATATGCGTTGTTCTTTTTGCTTCGTGTTTTTAGTATGACTATTGTGTCGGATTAAATAAACTGTATAATAAATAAACTTGAGTATCTAGCTCCGTCGTTGTTCTAGGTCGGCAAAACATGATATGGGGGTCAGATTGCTGAATGGTTTGGATGTTGGGCTATTAATCAGTCATGTATGTGTGCAACCATTTGTAAAACTTACTACAATAAAGGCAGGCAGCTGTAGATTATCAAGCCCTTTCTCCTGGGTCTCAGGTAAATCAGCGATTTGCTAATGTTCCCTTTTGTGCTCATCCCCTGTTCGTGTCCGCGAGCACGTTTCCAGGCAATTGTTCTTGACGTAAGCAAATAAATAAGCAAAAATCAGAAAAAAATATGATATGAAACATTATTGGGGGAGATAGTTTTAGATATGTTGACTGGAGTTAGTAGAATAAAAACGACCGGACGTTTCGGGTAGCAAATCGGAAATGCAATACCACCTACATCCACTGGGGCCGTTGCCTCAAGCCGAGGGGTGAGTTGTGGCTACCAGGGAAAACAACCATACTTCGGTGAGTCCAATGTGATCAAATCTTGCATTAAAGATCCTGTAACGCAAATTCAATGATTTGCTTCTCAGTACATTAAATACGTGTGAAATGAATTCCTGAAAGCATGAGCAAAAACATTGTCGCACCAAAATGTGGAGTTAGACCGTTGAACAGTTTTTCTACCGTTTTCAGCTCAGGAGGAGCTGGATTTTTTATATCAACGTAATTTTTTTTTGCAAATCAGAAATGCAATACCACCTACATCCACCGGGGCTGTCGCCCCAAGCCAAGGGGCGATGGGTGGGGGTGCATTATGTCACTCAGCTAGTACGATGCAAAGACAAAGTAATGAACACATAAAACACTCAGAGACTGCAGGTATGGCTGTTCTGATATCTGCAATTGATTTAGCTAGTGTTGCTGTTGTTGCTAAATTCAATACATTCGAGGGGGCGGAGCTTCAGCTCCTTCAGGCGACACGCCCCCCCAGTCTCAAGCATAGAAGACTGCAGATTTTCTCACGATTTCAAAGCCTGATTTAACATACTTGTCAGTTTTTTTTCATTTGAATTTGGATGGGTAGTAAACAACACATTCTTCTGTGGTGTGATGAACTTAAAATTAATTTTCAATTCCACTTTACAGGACCTTTAAGGCTCGATTGCTCTACCCTATCCTTGGTATCTCGGATGTTACATTCTGAATTTTTTAAGCCCTACATTTTTCGGCTCGAATCTGATAGGCTCAAATTTTGTTGGCAACATTTTTTTGGCTCAACGTTATTTTACATTGAAATATATTCTTATGAGTTTTTTCAGATTGTTTTCTGAATTTTTCAGATTTGTATATATATATATATATATATATATATATATATATATTATAAGCAAAAGAAAAGCACAGTACATGCATATTCAGCAGTCTGGGGCTCTCAGCTTCTATCTGGTCCTCTAATGACACATTGCGGAAGGATACAGCCACTGTAAAGCTATCTATCAATGACAAGATTATCCTCACAGGACTGAGCTTGCTACATGGAACTTAGAAATCTTATCTCACTAGTGACGTTTTGGGACACCAGCCAACAAGGAGGACCTGTGAATCGTGTGCAGTGTAACTTCACACAGGGCAAAAATATTCTTCTAAAGTCCCTATAAAAATGTAGTTCTAAAGATCACTGCGCAGATGGTCCTGCCTCCTGGACAGACAAGCAGGAGAGCCAATGAAACTATTTACAGTGGCTGCTCATTGGTCCTTCAAACATCCAACTGACTAGGCACCAAAACTGAACACAATATAAAAGTAGTTTTGTAAAAAATTGAACTGTTCATTGATAGACACTACTATCAAAAATCTAAAGGTGAGAATACTAACTTAGCCTGGTGAGTGTTCAATAGTGCATGGCAAGCCTATTCATGGCGTAAAATTAAGTATTTCTAATAAAGTAGCCTGTATCCAGTCGCTGTCTTTGAGACTCTTTAGGAGTCTGGACATTGATTGGGTTTGACCACCTTGGCTGACAGAGAGGAGCCTCAAACAGTCAACAGTGGGAGGCCAGGGGAGCCTGAGGGTGAGATGGGATTTCTTGCAGGGGTGGGGGCTGGGTTGTGTGTGTGTGCATGCCTATGTGTGAGTGTCTGTCCACCTGTGTGTGCACGTGTTTGTGTGTGTGTCTTTGTGTGTGTGTCAAGGCATTACCATGGCTGAGAGCAGCCAGTCAGTCCCTGATCTCATTACGTTGTCTGATAGACATCAACTGAAGGTCAAGTCCTGTCAAATGGTGGACCACTGACACCCCTCTGACCACTGTCCTCCATGTGTGTGTGTGTCTGAGAGAGAGAGAGATCAAATCTGTGTGCTTACGTGAGAGAGCAAGTCAACCAGTCTGAGTGCGTGTCAGGTATCAGGAGGGATAGTCGCCCACTGAACACAAACACTTAGTAGAGTCTATTGGATTTGCTAAACCCTTACACTTTTCAATTACATCAAAGTCCTGTCTGAATACAAAGACGGAGGCATTGTGTGCATTATGTCATGGGAATGTGTCAAGTCAAGATGCTGGCTTATTTGTCAGTAGATGTTTTCCCTCTGACCATTTCAACCCCCCCCCCCCTTCCCCATCCTCTCCCACCTGTCTGCCACCTGCCTGACTTCGTCCACCCTGTCTCCCAGGGCTCCTGTTGCTGGCCAGGCTGAGCCCCCTCCCCCCCTCTTCCCACCCCCACCTCAACCATTACTTTTGGATCACTGAACATATTCAGTTCATCTCCCTGTCACATAATGGAATTAGTGCAGTGAGACACTCCTTTCAGTCAAATGAGTTTTCCTATGTCCAGACTCCTGCTTATTTGTGATTGAGTCCCAGTGTGTCTTTGAGGTGTCAAGGGTAATTACATCGGAAGAAAAAGCGCAAGAGTTGTTCAGTTGGAGAGAACACAGTGACCCATTACTAGGTTATCTTTGAGGTGTCAGGGGTGAAATGTGTGTGTTTTCAAGTGAAACACATACAACCTTTTTATGCAAATGATCACCACGCTTGGGTCTAGATGGCTGTGACTTTTCCCTCTCTATTTCTTTGAGGCTCATAGGCCACATCCATGTAGAAAGACTTAGGATCAAACATGTTTGCATGATGATGACTCTTTATTTCACAACACCTGAGGCATTCTAGAAATAGCTGGTCTCTGTAGATAGCTGCAGTCACAACAAAGGTGTATTCCAGCACTCTCTCCTACGCCTGCTACAGTGCGCTGACCCTTCGCCTGAACACATAGATACTTCGGGAGCTCATCCTCATTTGGGGTTTACTACTTCATCATAATGATAATGTGTTAATTTATAGAAAGCCAATATATAGGGTAATTTTAACCTGTCACCTCTTGGTCTACTGTCAAATGCCCTAACCATGGAGCCATACCAATCCCTCTGTTAGCATCCTCACTCCCCTCCCATCAGATAACGAGTCCTTTTACCAACAGGGATGCTGCTGGTGCATAATTACTCATAGACACATGCACTCCCACACATGCCGATGGAATTATTATCATTTTTGACTTTTTATTTTTTTCTAAATTACCTCACTTTCACTTCCTGGGTTTTTCTCTCTTATTACAGGAGCCCTCTATTCAGTGTGAGAGGATCAGCAACAAGGCCTCAGATAAACTCTTTTCTCCGGCTTTGTGAGATGTGTCAGTTTTCCCTCCATGTCAAAATGGTTTGGTCTAACCCGAGCTCTCAGTTTGTAATCCCTGTTCCATTTTGGATGTTTGTGTGCCTATTTTGCCTTCCCCCTCTCCCTCTCCCCTTCTGCATGTGAGGGATGACTGACAAGCTCTCAGTTAAATAACTTAAGAAGATAAGAAGAAGACTTATGGGAAAGGGAGAGGGCTTTATCGAGCATTGACAACGCATCCTAAAATCAATTAGGTCTGTAATCACATACTGTTCCTTATCTTGGCCCTTACTCACCTACTTTTTAGTCAATTTGGTGAATATATTGAGTGACCTGAAGATATTCAGAGTTGTTGAGTGTCCTTGCTCCTATGTGAGTTGCTTGATGTGTTTTATGTTATAATATTCTCATCACATTACAATATTCATGTTTATGCCCATCAGATTTAACAGGCATTTAACTTTTCTTATTGAGAGAAACGGGTTGAATCAGCAGTCTGCCTGTTGGTCACAGATAAAGAGCCTGCAGGATGTTTTTCTGAATAGAGTGATGTTATTTTGTGTAGCCAGAGAGACTACAGGCTTAGCTGAGAGAGCCGCCAGAAGTAGACAGGTGCTCCCCATGTCTCCTGGGAACTAGGTTACAGGGCTGGTCCGAAACAACTCTGGGTAACAACAGTAGAACTCTCTGAACCCTTCTGATGTCAGGTTCCGTACAGAACACTATAGAGCCCTCTGGGCTAACACAGCTAAGAGGGGATCTGCTTGGATTTTGTCTGTCAGTTTAAACTGTAAATTTACAGTACAGTAAAACAAAGATTACACGGGCGTGACTTGAACCTCTTTGGTGCAGAGTTACTTATCCAATATGCTGAGAGGAATATATTAATTTCACGCCTTTCACAAACCTGGTTCTCTTCAGACCTCTAAATTTGAGTGAAAAGCTGCTTCCAAAATATTCCAAAACAGCCCGTTTTTTTCACCAGTGAGGATCCCCTGGTAGTTCATTATCAGGGGATCCATTAGTTTCTACCCAGCAGCTCATGGGTTTCTTTTCAGTGTCCTATTTAACATTTCATAGTGACTCTACATGCAGTTTCTTTGCTCCTTTGCATGTAATTAGCACACAGACTATATTGTACGCCTGCAAACAATGGAATAATGACTTTGTCCGCTCTGGTGGCCCGACATTCTATTAATGGAAGCTGTGAGCCTTTCGGCTCAGGCCACCATCACGACAAAGAAACAATGTCTCTCCATAGCAGGTGCAGTAAACACACTACATTCGGGACCTACCTTAAGATCTTCCCTCTGTTCTCTAGCTGGCCTGGTTTATGTAGGTCATTGTATAGAAACTCCCAACTCTCAGTCAACAACAGGGCCTGATTCAGCCCGGCACAGCAAGATCAAATTAACAGAATGTAAAGCCTGTGTAGTGTGACATCAGCAGTGCTGCTCCATGTTGTAAGAGCTGCAGTGTGCTTATTCAAGTTTTGTTAACCATTTAGGCTTGTGTGTTTGTGTCCTTGTTGAAAGACACATGGTGTTGGGAGACCTAGGGCGAGTAAACCTTGGTCACCTGTACTTAATACATGCAGCATGTCAATCACATGCTCCTCAAGGCATTTTCTGTGTTCCACCTATAAAAAACATATAATTGTATTGGGAGTGGTAGCACTAGACTGAGCACATGTTACACAAGAATAATTGAATGGCAACCACCTGTACTGCTCAAGTTCACCTTCATTAGAGTTTCCTGTGAGAATTGTGGAAACATGCTAAATAAAGAAAACATACCTACATGTCTAACAGGACAAAACGTTTGTGGAGATCCTCTACTCCCATACAGCTTAACTGGTTTTAAATGTAAACTTAACTCCAATTTAAGCAAAACTTGATTGAAAAGGTTTCAAATGTACACAATTATTGGGAGGGCATTTGGTTTGGTGTTCAAATTAGTTTAAATGAGATACATTTAGAGGGTTAGATGCAGTTTTCCCATTACATTACCATTATATCTCATTGGTTATCATCTCCAGCGTAACAGCTGCCACATTCGACAGCTACTTTACTTTACCTTTTTGAAGGTTCATCATTTGTCCTGCGGAGTCTTGGACCTTGCCCACATGAGGCAAGTCACCAGGAGAGTAACCAAGAGAGTAACCAAGACCAATTAACTGAAGAGCAGGACACCCTGTGTATCAATGAATAACAGAGAGGGCATAGAGGACAGGGAGGTGACAGAGAGGACAGATGTGTGACAGAGATACAGAATAGTGACAGAGGATAGCAAAAACAGAGAAGACACGGTAGTGACCGAGGACAGGGTGGTGGCACAGAGGACAGAAAGGACATGCTGGTGACAGAGAAGACCGAATGGTGACAGAGGACAGGGTGGTGATAGAGAGGGCAGGGAGGTGGCAGAAAGGACAGGTTAGTGACAAAGAGGACAGAGTGGTGACAGAGAGGATAGAGAGGACATGGTGGTGACAGGGAGGACAGGGAGATGATGGAGAGGACAGGTTTGTGACAGACTAACAGACAGAGAGGTGACAGCGAGGACAGGGTAGTCCCTGCAACAACCCCACGGACAAACATGTGACGTCCAGTAAATATGAAATATTTTTATAGGCTTTAGTCGACTGAAGCATTATTACCTGTGAAATGAGTCATCTGTCTTCACATGTAAAGTTCCTCAGTTTTTTAGGCAGATGGACAAGGTAACTGGGATTGCATGAGTTTCTTGATTTTATCTAATCTTGATTTTGATGATGATGGCTGTTCCAAAAGACGCTCCAAATAAGATCCAAATTTACATACTAATAAATGTGAATATTAAAGCATGAGAGGGTACAATTTCTGGGGAAATTGTGATGTATGGTTTTGACGGTTGCAGATGGGTCCGTTTTTTACAACTACCGTATTTCTTCGAATAGACGCCGCGGCGTTTATAACACAATGTTCATTTTTGGTGCAGCGTTTAATTGGTAAGAGTGATTTTGTGAATTGTAGCTGCAGCGCAGCCATCGACCGTACAAGTGCAGTTTGAGTGTTGCAACTCCCTTTACAGTACAGTTTTTCCCAATAGCTAAAACACATTGGCTGAACAAAGTTCTGAGTTGCCTGAACTCATTTAGCTAATTATGCGGTCAGTTGTCAATACCTTAAACCATTTCACATGGTAAAACACAATTTGCAGATCTCACTTAGACTTTTCAGCAAAACTCTAAACACATTCTCATTCTCAAAACACATTCTGCACTCTAATGCACATGTCATCCATACTGGTAAACACAAGTGGCAACAATCAAATACAAATAGAGAAAACATGTCATTGATTAAACACAACCACTCAAAATTGATCTCACTTGTTTCAAATGATAAGACACAACCAATATAAGCCAGTTCAGAGAGCAAACAGGTTGTTGAAGGTGGGAAAATATTGCTTGTGATGTCAACAAAGTGCTCTGGCCTGACCCAGGCCAAATACAAGAAGAAGCACATGGATCACATGTTTACTCCTTATATTAGATTTTTGTCCCTTTTAGTATTTTATACTGTAGTACAGTGCATTGTAGGCTATAAACACATTGTATGGGCCTGAACATTGTGCTTTCCATTTGTTACAGTAACAGTAATAACTGCTCAATATATTTTGAATGATGGCAGGTGCATATCAACAAAGAACAAGATTTACAGTATCACAGAGACAAAAGACAAGTTTGTGAGATGCAGAGTACAGTACTGTAAAAATAGGGGTACCAGGAGGAGGAAGAACAAAACAAATTGCAAAGACCAAATGTAACCCAGTAAAAAGACCATGGGCCTCATGTATAAAGGATTGCACAGCTTTCATACCAGAAGATGGCGTACGGCCAAAACTCGAAAAGTACCTACGCACAGAAATATTCACATGTATAAAACCCGTCGTACGCCAGGTCCTGCGCACCTTTCCTTTATAAATCACGATTAACGTGAGATTGACCACACGTGAACGAGCCACTGACCCCGCCTTGCCTCCTCCCATAAATTAAAATGCAGATGGGCTGTAAATACGCTCCCGAGGTAATTTCTTTGTCTGAATTACCGTAGTTCTTCAAATAAACGCCTCACCAAAAATGAATGTTAAACTCTGCTGCGTTTATTCGAAGAAATACAGTGACTGTGAGGTCGAGGTTCTGACAACCGAGTGTGGAGGCGAGAAAATGTGTCCTGTTTGGCGGCCTGTCATCAGGTATTAGCAACAAAAGAAAGTCGGCGGAGTGGAAAACTGTCACTGTTTGCGCCCTTTCTTGTTTTTAACCTGAATCACTTTGAGATTTTGCTAAATGTAAAGTGCATTACAAATACTATTATAATTATTATTATAGGACCATATATGCTGTGGGTTCAGTAAACCGGACCATGGCAGAAATTAAGAAGAAATGGTCCGATGTCAAACTTTAAATGAAGAAACGAGTGGTGGCGCATCGTAACAGCATGGCAGCTATAGGGTTAGCGTGACATGCATTTTCTGAGTGATTTTGTCGTTTGTTTGACACCCTCAAGTTTAACAGAAGTCATTAAATGGTGGTGGATTAAACAGAAGGCTATATAGAATTTCCCATTTGGGTTTTGGCATTTTGATGTGATCATCCACATTAATGATCAAACTTTTATTTTTATATTTTTTGAATAGTCAACGAAATAAACGTAATAGTGGAAACTTTATTCTGTAATATTTGGTAAGTTTTGGCTTTTTTCAGTTCGAATTTGCCACGTTACAGAGACTTTCCATGACGGCCCGCACATTTTCACATCAAGTAAATCTTTATACATCACAAAGTGTGCGTGAAAACCAGCGTAGGCAAGCTTTTTGTGCGTAGGCCTACGCAACGTTTATACATGAGGCCCCAGGTTACAAATTATTTATTGGTTATCTTAAATGGTTACATTTAAAGGTTAATTCAAGCAAAATATTTATTTTTTATTTTTCTAACTAAACAAAGTATTTAAAATAAGCCAATCACGTTTTAGAAATTGAATGATGAACACTTTAATTTATGCCTATCAGCTCACGGTGTGATGTAGGCTCACTCCCCACGCTCGAGGTGAACGAACGTGGGCAGGCAGAAAAAGCAGTTGAAACGAAGAGTGAAACCTGAAATCTGAACGTGAACCAATAAAAGTGATATATGTTTCATTTTCATTTAATAATAAGTGGTGTACATTAAAGTTTAATGTACACCACTTAGTTTAATGATTAAACTATCTGACAAAAGATCGAAAAGTATAAAGAAAAGAACTGCATAGTTAATCCAAGGATTTGGTGAGTGGGAATGAATGTGTTGCTAGCTAGTTCATCAGCTTTTGCTAGCTATTTCATTGCTATGTCTAAGTTAGCTTGCTCGGGGTGTTAACCAGGCCAGTCATTGTTCACGCCACAAGCAATTGTATTCCACGTGCGTTTAGTCGTGTTCATGTTATGTTTTTCTGTAATGCCTAGACCGGTTTACTGTTTCATTAATTCGACAGTAGTTTTCAAGAATGTCCTTTTTGAATACATGTTTTCTGATCATGTTGTAAAACAGGTCAGGTCTTTTTGAGTGTAAGGAATCTGTTCCAAGGATGGCGAGCCGCCCAACATAAGGATAGAGAAAATAAGTTGCATGCGAAGATTCTTTCCTCGGAAGGGACTGCCTTAAAGACTATTATAAGAGAATGTCTAATAAAGGGAGAACTCCCACATCTCGGCAAACTTCCAGGTTCTGAACTGGTTGCAGTTCCACTCAAGTTCCATATGAGGGCGCTAACGGTCGAGTGTAGAATGAATGGAGGTCTATAGAGCTATACCCCTCAAAATCCACTTTTCTCCGGATATCATTTTTTGTCTAGTAATTTGAATTCTGAATTCGAAAGGGGAGGCAAAAAAATACACACCGCTGGGTGTTCGATTTTTTTCAATCGCCTTTCCGTTCTAAAAAGCCTTTAAAAATGTAATTGACGTCATTCAAATCGTACGACCAGAGCTACTGCTTGACGGCAAGCTCTGGTTAGTTCCACTTTTCACTCGAGGCATCAACAACACAGCTGACAGGTTAGGCTCTCCCTGTCAATACACATGCGAGAAAGAGTTTTGG
This sequence comes from Hypomesus transpacificus, assembly GCF_021917145.1. Lineage (NCBI taxonomy): Eukaryota > Metazoa > Chordata > Actinopteri > Osmeriformes > Osmeridae > Hypomesus > Hypomesus transpacificus. The sequence goes on from NC_061082.1 coordinate 9,645,526, forward strand.
CTTGCTAATGTTGTTGCTAATGTTGCTAATGCTCCGACATTCTGGTTCTGCTTCGGATGCCATCAAAAGGGATCTCTGGTCGTAGTTAGTCCTTCACTAACCAATCAGCATTCGTTAGCAGAATACTAGCGTGTTATGGGCAACAACGACTTACCCTGTAAGAAATCGAAAGGACATAAGTACTCGTTCATTCAACTTTTGACCTGTAATCCATGTTGAACATGCAAAAACGACAATCAAATCTGAGATTTCTCAACGACAATCAGGCGAAAGACACAAATTTAGCCGTTTAGCTCCATAGACTCCCATTTATTTTGCACTCGACCGCGATCACTCCCAGTGGAACTCTGGTGGAACTGCAACAAAATTCAACAATGTACAAAGTACAATGGGGCTTAATAGGGAGTGGGCAGGCTCTCCTTAAACAGGCTCTGCTATTATGCTCCGGTGTGGTAGGAATCCATACCAACCACTATTGCACCACATAGTGCAACAAACTGAAGAATATTTTCATTACGACACTCCACATCACTCATGTGAATTTCAAAGAAAATGGTTGTTATGGTCTACCCAGTTAACACAGTCCGTAACCGCAACCTCCTAGCAATGTAATTTTCTGATGTTGCCAGTCCGTAACCGCGACCTCCTAGCAACGTAATTTTCTGACGTTGCCAGTCCATAACTGCAACTTTAATTAAGTAACCTATATTTCTCAATTCTACTGCTTATATTGGGGCGGTTCAAATGACCTCATTTGCCCCAAATGCTACTTGACTATGTTTGTGTTGTTTGTAGCCTAACTCAAGCTAATCATAAACAAGGCAACATTTCCATGTAACATTCAGTCATTTTATTTCAAACAAAGTGCCAAACAGTGAATTAAAATCTTCTGCCAGTCCCCGCTACAAGTCCTGTCTGTTGGCCCTGACAATAAAGCTCAAAATAAGTTAGTGTCCTATCAACATAATTTCACGTGTTAAAGGGGCTATACAAGTCATTAAAAAAAATCCCATTTCGAATAATATACATCATCAAAAAAAGATTATGGGATTCTAGTTTTTTGTCACATAGCCATGTGAAAGGTTGGATATGGAAGCTGCAATCATGATTCATTCACCTGGCTTGTTTTGAATGGGCTGCCGGGGCGTGCTTGAGTGTCTCCGCTATGAGGAGCTCCACAGCCTTCTCTTCCAGTTCCGTCTTCCAATTCAGCACAGCATCTGCAATTAGAAGTCATGAACTTATTGTTAGCACCAATTTGAGCATTGAACACTGGGTGTAAGCCATAGTTCATGGCATCTCAAAACACTCTCTTTCGGAACTCCAGCACCTTAAGGCGCTCCTCAAGGTCTTGGAGTTCATCCTGTGTTTAGGCCACCTGTAGGTCCATCACTGGCACCTCTTCAGTGTCTGCCCTGTAGTTGCCTGAATAGGAGAACCTCTCGCTGGTTCTCCTCCAATGTCTCCATCTTCCGGAGCATAACCTGTAATGTGTCTGTCATTAAAGACAAGTAAAAAAAGTTTACAAGAGTTTGCATGATTGGCATACACTGTGGTTCGTCTAGATTAGCTGTAAAATTGATGTAAATAACAAATGTTACCTTGAACGGTTGTATACAAAGCATTAGTATGACAACATTTGTTGTTTTGACAAATATGTATCCCCCCGCCACGATCAGAACAACTTGTGTATGCCTTACAATGACTTGGCAATGCTATTTAGAAGCTTTGAGTATTTTTTTGAGTGTCTTATATTTGCACTTGCCTGGCTGCCCGCTGTTTTCCTGGGCCCACAATGGGTTCTCCTCCACCAGACCAGAGTTGACACCTAGGGGTATGGCATGTGGTGATGCAGAAGTTTAAAGTCATGCTTTTGCTTCAAAACATAGCCTTTGCCATGGCTCATACAATTATTGTCACTGTTATAAACCACTATATTGCACTCGAGATCCGTTGTCCTGCGACCAAAGAGCGACTTAACGGCAACTTAACCCCATGGTACCAAAATTAATGTATCCAGCCGACCAAGGTACAACGTCACGGCAACGTTGTCCACGGGACAAAAATTATGTAACCAACCGACCAAGGGACGACGTCGTGGCAACGTTGTCCACGGGTCTAAAAGTAAGTTAACCAGCCGACCAAGGTACGACGTCGCGGCAACGTTGTCCATGGGACCAAAATATAATGTAACCAGCCGACCAAGGTACAACATTGCGGCAACGTTGCCCACCGGTCTATAAATAACGTAACCAGCCGACCAAGGTACAACGTCTCAGCAACGTTGTCCATGGGACCAAAAAATAACGTAACCAGCCGACCAAGGTATGACATCGCGGCAACGATATCCACGGGTCTAAAAATAACGTAACCAGCCGACCAAGGTACGACGTCGTGGCAACGTTGTCCATGGGAACAACTGGCAACATTCCATTTATAACGTTGCCACGACGTTGCCAGAAGGTTATAGGGTTGAAACAGGTTTTTTGTGCATTTAGGGTTAGTATAGTGTACTATCTATTGTTATCTGTAATTTAGGAAGTTTTAGTATTAGGGTTAGTATAGTCGATATTTATTACTCTCTGTATATTTAGGAAGTTTCATTTATTTAAGCTCAGCATTGATGTAAATTGTGTTCCGTGTACTTAAATGTTGTGTTATGCCAGGTGCTTGCGTTGTCTTGTCTTAAGAATTTCAGTGCCCAGTCTAACCTTGTGTTGTTCTGTGTACCTGACAAATAAAAGACTTGAACTTGAGAAGGTAACGTCGCGGTTACCAACTGAGCACTTACTGGCAACGTTGCCGCAACGTTGTGTTAGCTGGGTAGTCATTTTTGTGCTCTTTGTGAACTGAAGTATTGTGTTTTTGTGACATCTAGTTTGTTGTTTTATTTGAATTTTGTGAGGAAATCAAATGTATTTGTCTGTGAACCGGATATGTGGCGAGTGTCCTTGTTCACAGTAACTATGTACTTGTGAATTGTAATTGAGTGATACATTACTCAATGTATCACTCAATTACAATTCAGGGAGTCAGGTGGCGGTTAGGGAATCGGGCTAGTAATCTGAAGGTCGCCAGTTCGATTCCCGGCCGTGCCAAATGACGCTGTGTCCTTGAGCAAGGCACTTCACCCTACTTGCCTCGGGGGAATGTCCCTGTACTTAATGTAAGTCGCTCTGGATAAGAGCGTCTACTAAATGTAAAAATGTAATTTACTCAAAATATTTGGTTTAATTAAGGGTATTTTCTTTTCTATAAAAGGTAAACAAGGAATAATACAAGTTTTCATAAACTAAAGTCAAATCTTGTTGAGTCATCATTAGTCACATTTTAAGGCTCTGTGGAAGAAACCGAGGCTGAATACTTGAAACTTCAGATTTTCTTTAAGAAATTCCCTCGAGTACTTCTATAAGTGTTACAATTGGTGAGCCAGCCTGGAGCCTTTGATGGGTTTAGTGAATTGTCTCAACCAGAAATTAATAAATAATAATGATTAGAAGAAAAAAACGTCCTAAAATGGATGTTGTGCAGCGGGAAAATGTTAATGTTCCTAAAGCAATTATAGTGAGCGGTCTCACCTAAACAGAAAGAAGAGAAAAGTTGAAACCCACCTTCAAGTTTATGGATCTATTAACAGGTTCATTCGTGTTGATGACCCCCAATCTAATTTTCATAAACAAGTTATTGTCGAATTTTGTCACGGCACTGCAATGCAAGCACTGGAAGGTCGCCTTCCTAACCCTATCCTCCAAGTTCACCGGATGTTATTTACAACATAAAAGCTTTAGCGAGCATGTACAAGTCTCGTGAGTTGCAGAGCTACACAGAGCTTAATTGGAGAACTACAGGACATTGCAATTTTTTGGGGGAGATTCTACAGACTGAGTTAACAAACCTTTCTATATCTCGTAGTTCTCCAGCCACTGATGACCATGTGCAGCATGACTCTGATCTAGAGGATTCAGAGCTACACCTACCACAGCCAGTGCTTGCTTCACCTAGTATTCCAACTATTCTAAAATCTAAAATTGAGGTTAAAACATCTCAAAAGTTAACCATAAGTGATATGACTCCAGTCAAAGTCCTAAAAGTAGTTGTAGAGCATATTGTGAGGAGTGAAGAAGTAGCATCACCCTCCCTGATGTCATTTAGGCTAAGAGTTTTCTCAGGGAGAATTCCACGGCCAAATAACGAGTCAGACTATGACACATGGCGTACCAATGTCAAACTAATCTTAACAGACCCAGCTGTTAACGACTTACAGCGATCAAGAAAGGTTATTGACAGTCTTCTACCTGCTACCGACCTTGTCAAAAATCTGAGCCCTCATGCTTCGCTGGCAACTTATTTGGAGTTGTTGGACTCTGCTTATGGAACAGTGGAGGATGGTGATGAGCTGTTTGCTAAATTTATGAGTACACTCCAGAATGCTGGTGAAAAACCCTCAGTTTACCTACATAGATTGCAGGTAGTGATAAGTGTAGCTGTGAAGAGAGGTGGAGTTCCCGCAGAAGAAAGTGATCGACATCTACCAAAGCAGTTTTGTTGAGGCCGTTGGGAGAATGCCTTAATAACTGACCTTCGCCTAGAGCAGAGGAAGAACAGTCCACCATCGTTTGCTGAGTTACTTCTGTGGCTTAGGACAGTGGAGGACAAGCAAGCAGTGAAGATGACAAGAATGAATCAATATCTTGGTGTTTCCAAACAACTCCCAAGTGTGTCAAAGCAACGTGTCATGTCGCATCTCCAGACAAGAGATTGCTGTTGATGCTGAAGAATGGAGTGAAATGGAGGAATTAAAACGACAAGTTGCCACACTCAAAAGTCAAGTCACTAAACTAAAGCAGAAACAAAAATCTTAAGTCCACACACCCAATGTGGTTATTTACAACATAACGTAGCGACAAAAGTTGAGACATCTGAGTCAAAGGGTCAGAGCCCAGCTAAACAGCTAAGTTCAGACCATACAAAGTCAAATAAACCACGACCCTGGTACTGCTTCCGCTGTGGAGAGGATGGCCATATCGTAGCAAACTGTGACGGGGAACCCAATCCTACTTTGGTCGCAGCCAAGAAAAAGAAACTACAGGAGAAGCAGAACCAATGGACGAATCAAAACAGTCTTTACGACTCTCAGGGATTAAACTAAATCCAGTCCCTATTGCAGGACAAATGGGGACTAAATGTAGTAAGAAGTGTCCTACTGTTACTAAATGTGGTGTATCATCGAAAACCTGCTTGTGTAAAAGAACATGCTCCTTAACTTCCTAAGGGTCTAATAGGGACAATGTGCACTGCACAGGTAGTCTTTGCAGGTACAACTACAAATAACCTTTTAGACACAGGTTCCCAGGTGCCAACAGTTCCTCTGTCATTTTAACAGAAAAACCTGTCAGAGCAAGCTATCAAACCATTAAACAACCTTCTCGATGTAGAGTGCTTACGGTCAGAATGTCCCATACTTAGGTTATATCGAGACTAACATCTTTACTAAAGAGCTTCTGCGGACAAATGTAGAGGTGTCAACTCTTGCGTTTGTCATCCCAGACATCAAGTCAAATGCCCAAGTGTTAATAGGTACTAATATATTGGATGTTTTGTGTTCAGATTGTTCAGCAAGAAAATCTCCCAAAAGCCACCACATCCCTTATGGGTATAGGGCTATGGGTATAGGTCTTAAAAGTACTTGAGCTAAGGCACAAACAAGAAGTGAATGGTAGATTAGCATGCTTGAGTTTGAATAGTGCAGTCCCAGAAATCATCCCTGCTGGGAAAACAATAGTTCTCGAAGGATCAGTCATTGGAACTAGTTTCCATTTTGAGAACTGTGGCATTATAGAGGGTCCGTCAATTTATCTTTTGCCAGGAGGGCTGCTAGTGTCCCAATGCTTGCTCACCCTTCATGCAAAACCTGGACGGTTACCTTCTGACGAATGAGTCAGAACATGACATAACCATTCCACCAAAAACAGTGTTGGCTGAGTTAAACTCTATTCAATGTGTGATACCAAATGAGAAAGTTAATGCTGACAGTTAATCAGAATCAACTCAGATGTCCAAATTAAACTTTGACTTTGGGGATTCCCATTACCTGCAGAATTAAAAGAAACGGTTAAGCAGAAATTAATTGCAATGCCAGAGGTGTTCGCGCATCATGATATTGACTTTGGTCATACTGAGAAGATAAAGCATCACATAAAACTCAATGATGAAACCTCTTACAAACAGCGAGCAAGACCTATCCATCCGAAGGATATTGAAGCTGTCAAAAATCATTTACGAGAGTTTTTAAGCTCAGGAATAATCAGAGAATTAGTATCACCCTTTACATCTTCAATAGTGGTGGTTAAAAAAAAGAATGGTGACGTAAGGCTCTGCATAGACTATCGCAAATTAAATCATCAGACCATTAAGCATGCTTATGCTCTTCCTAACCTGGAAGATACGTTTTCTGCTTTGACGGGATCCAAGTGGTTCTCAGTTTTAGACCTTGTGGCTAAGAAAGAGGTTGGGAAGGTTTCTTTTATTGCAGCCGAAATAACATTTTTTTTAAGTACCCGGCAGACAGGGTCCGGTGGCCCGTTACAGTATGAAAAGAAATACGGAAAAGTAAATCAAAAAGGACGGAATCCGGGTCCCTCTTCGGTTGCCTCCATGGGTTTAGCGAGGGAGGAGGCCGTGCCCGCTTTCATCGGCCGAGTCTGGGGAAAGAGAGAGAGCGATTAACTACTGGTAGCTGTCCGTTGTTGCGCTGTGTTCTCACCCAAAAACTGGACTGGTCTCGCTTCTTCTTTTATGGCACGGCTGACGAGGTCTAATTCGATGCAGGTGTGTCTTCTCATTATCCCTCTCCAGCCGTGCGCAATGAGAGGTGTAAACTAGGGAGGAGCTGTCCTTGGTGCCAGTGGTCCTTTGTGGGCGGTGGCTGGACCCACGCTGATACCAGCCTTTACGTGGCTGTGACATCACAGTCCCCCCCAGCATGGAGCCGGGGAACCGGTGGGTCCCAGGCGGGTCCAGCGCAGCTGCCCATAAGTGTGTGCAGCCGGGAGAGGCCGTCGGCGTTACCATGTTGCGTTCCTGAATGATGGCTGACGTCAAAACAGAAATCCTGCAGAGACAGGAACCAACGGGTAATCCTGGCATTGCTGTCCTTGGCCCGGGCCATCCATTCTAGGGGTGCGTGGTCGGTTACCAGGGTGAAGCGTCGACCCAGCAGGTAATAGCGGAGCTCCTGCAGGGCCCACTTGATGGCCCAAGCCTCACGTTCCACAGTAGCATACCGGCTTTCGGCAGGGGTTAGCTAGCGGCTAGCAAAGAGTATCGGGTGCTCTTCACCCCCGACGTCTTGGGAGAGAACCGCCCCTAACCCCGTCTCCGAAGCGTCAGTGTGAAGGAGAAAAGGGCAGTCGAAGTCTGGGTTCCGTAGGACCGGCTCCGTGGTGAGAGCTTCTTTTAGTTTCAGGAAAGCTTCTTCCTCAGCAGTTGTCCATACCACCACCTCGGGGTGGCCCTTCTTAGTCAGGTCTGACAAAGGGGCGGCGATAGAGGAAAAGTTGGGGACAAATCGCCTGTAGTAGCCCGCCAGTCCTAGAAAGGCTTGCACCTGGGTTTTGGTCCTTGGAGTAGGGGTGTTACGCACCGCTCTACTTTGGCTTGTTGTGGCTTTACCATGCCCCTGCCGATGGTATATCCCAGGTAGCTTGCTTCTGACAGAGCCAGGCTGCACTTCTTCGGGTTGGCGGTTAGGGACACCCGTCGTACAGCTCCCAACATCTTCCGAAGGTGCTCCATGTGTTCGGCCCTGGTGCCTGAGTGGATCACGACGTCATCGAGGTAGGCGGCAGCGAATTCCCTGGCCTCAGCACGACGTCCATTAACCGCTGGAAGGTCGCAGGCGCCCCATGTAAGCCAAAGGGTAGCATCCTGTATTGCCAGTGGCCGCTGTGTGTATTGAAGGCGGTTTTCTCCTTAGCCGAAGGAGTCAGGGGCACCTTCCAGTAGCCCTTGGTAAAGTCGAGAGAGGACACGTAGCGAGCCGTTCCCAGACGGTCTATCAGCTCGTCCACTCTGGGCATGGGGTAAGCGTCGAACTTGGAGACTTTGTTTAAACGCCGGAAGTCGTTACAGATGTGCAGACTCCCGTCTGGCTTCGGGACAGCAACGATTGGGCTAGACCAGGGACTGTGCGACTCCTCTATGATGTTATTTCGGCTACTGCCTCCTCTACCGCTTTCCTCCTGGCTTCGGGTAAACGATACGGCTTCAACCGGACCCGTACTCCCGGTGGGGTAACGATGTCATGGTGTAGCAGTTGGGTGTAGCCCGGGCTAGGGTCGAGCACGTCTTGGTGCTGGCTTACGAGTTCCCTCACTTCCTGGTGCTGCGTAGGGGTGAGGTCTTTGCCCATGGCAACGTCTTCGAGAGGACGGGCAAAAGCAGAGAGGGGGGGAGGTTTGGGTTCTTTCTAGCGTTTCAGCAGGTTGATGTGGTAGGTTTGGGTATCCTTTCTCTTCCCCGCCTGGTGAACCCTGTAGGTGACCGGACCCAGCTTTTCTGTTACGGTGTACGGGCCTTGCCAGGCCGCGAGGAATTTACACCGAGCATCCGGTATCATGACCAACACCCGGTCACCCGGGGAGAACTCTCGTGGCTGGGCGGGTCGGTTGTAGGTTCTCCGCTGGGCACGCTGCGCCGCCTCCATGTGTTCCTTCACTATTGGTCGTACACGTCGGATCCTCTCCTCCATTTCCCGTACATGCTCGATCACTGTCCGCAGGGAGAATGGCTGTTGCTCCCAGGCCTCTCTCACAACATCCAGGAGCCCTCGTGGCCGCCGGCCGTACAACAGCTCAAACGGAGTGAATCCGGTGGATGCCTGGGGCACCTCTCTCACAGCGAAAAGGACATACGGAAGCACAAGGTCCCAGTCCCGGCTGTCTTCAGTCGCCACTCTTCGGAGCATTTTCTTTAATGTTTGGTTGAAGCGCTCGACCAGGCCGTCTGTCTGGGGGTGGTATACGGAGGTGCGCAGGTGTTGAATCCGTAGCAAATGGCAGAGATCGGCTATCAACCGGGAAACAAACTGGGTACCTTGGTCCATCAGTATGTCCTTTGGGATCCCGACCCTGCTGAACAGCTGGACGAGTTCCCTGGCGATGGCTTTGGATGTTGCTTTACGCGGCGGAACAGCTTCCGGGTACCTGGTGGCGTAATCCATCAGCACCAGGATGTACTTGTGTCCGCGACCTGACTTTGGTAGAGGACCCACTAAGTCCATACCCAGCCTCTCGAAGGGGGTTTCGATTATAGGCAACAGGATGAGGGGGGCTGGCGGTGGCTTTTGGGAAGCGGTCTTATGGCACTTAATGCAGGTCCTGCAAAGGCGTTCGACGTCCGCTCTCATCCCTGGCCAGAGGAATCAGGGTTAGATTTGAGCCAGGGTATTATGGATCCCCAAGTGGCCCCCAAGGGTATGCGAATGGGCCAGCTCCAGGACCGTGAGCGTTTTTCCCCGTGGTACCACCAGGCGGCGTACGTCCTCCTCACCTCCTTGGGTGACGAGTCCATTGGAGATAGAAAAGTATGTTTCAGGGAACGGCGTGGGGCCGTGTGGCTGCCCTTCTATTTCCCTGACCTGTGCCCAACAGCGCTTCAGTCTCTCGTCCTCCTGTTGTTCTCTTTGGAAAGAGCCCCGGAGGGCGGCCTGTTGGAAAAAGTCAGAGAGAGGGTTAACGGACAAGTCAGGCTCACATTCGTCTGCTTCCTCTTCTTCCGCTAGGTAGGACACTACTGGTGGGCCAGGGCGCGGGGCTTCTGGCCTCGCTTGGGATTTCGCGGGGTGCGCAGTAATTCTTCCAAGCCTGGCCAATCCCGGCCTAGGAGAAATGGAACCGGGAGTCCACGAACCACTCCCACTCGCAGGGTCCATCTGCCTGGCCGGGCTGACACCTCGAGTGCCGTTGTAGGGACATCACGTCTAGAAGGGCTTGAACCAGTCTTCCTTGGATATTGACCATACGAAAGGGTGCCCCCTCTTGGGATTCCCCGTGCAGCGTACAGCCACCTCCCAGGGACGCTGACTCGGTCTGGGGCTCCTGGCCCCGGGGTCGGTTGGCATAGGCTCGTCTACGGGGTTAGACCGGGAAGGGGCCCGGCGTCATCTTTGGGCTGTAGGGGATGTTAGGTCTGGGGGGTGGTGTCCTAGGGCCCATGGGGATTCCGTTTTCCCTTGGGCGAAGGGAAGTCATGGACCTAGCCGCTTCCGCCCGCTCCCCCAGCAGGACCATTTCCTGTATCGTATCAGGGTCTTGCTGTGCCAACGCTCTCCGGTCGGTAGGAGGGAGCCCCCTCAGGAAACCGTCCATGACGACCTGGTCAGCGACTCCATTGGGACCACGCCGTTCAGGTTGTAGCCACCGGTATACAATGCGCTGGAGCTGGGCCATTTGGACGGGAGGAGGAACCCCTGGAACATAAGTCCAGGTCTGATACTGTTGGGCTGCCGCTCCTGGGGATAACCTGGCCCGAGCCAGTACGACTGCCTTCAGGCACGTATAGTCCTCGGCTTCATCCGTTAGAAGGGCGTAATAGGCCCGCTGGGCTTCTCCGCTCAAGAACGGGGCAAGCACCTTAGCCCAATCAGCCGGTGGCCAGCCATCCCGGCCCGCCAACACCTCGAAGGTGTGCAGGTACGCCTCAATGTCATCATCGGCCGTATGCTTGGTCAGGACCTGGCTGGCTGTGCGCCGTGCATCAGTGGCTGCCCCGTGTTGCGCTCTGTAGCCACCCTCCCGTCAGTTGGCCTAGGTTTGTCACTAACTGTTGAGTCACCCTCTGTTGGTCTATGGATGCTTGGAGTAGGTGGCCCAGTATAGTAGCGGGGTCGACAGGGACATCAGGGCCCTCCTCTTGACCTGGAGATCGGCTGCTCCGCTGATCCATCTTCTTTGCCACGGCCTAACTCAGTGCCCGCACTCTCCACCACTGTGGCAAAGAAAGAGGTCGGACGGAGAGTGAAGGTTTCTTTTATTGCAGCCGAAACAAAAACAACTTTAAGTACCCGGCAGACAGGGTCCGATGGCCCGTTAAACAGTATGAAAAGTAAATAAAAAAGGACGGAGCCCGGGTCCATCTTCGGTTGCCTCCGTGAGTTTAGCGAGGGAGGGGGCCGTGCCCGCTTTCATCGGCCGAGTCTGGGGAAAGAGAGAGAGCGATTAACTACTGGTAGCTGTCCGTTGTTGCGCTGTGTTCTCACCCAAAAACTGGACTGGTCTCGCTTCTTCTTTTAAGGCACGGCTGACGAGGTCTAATTTGGTACAGGTGTGTCTTCTCATCATCCCTCACCAGCCGTGCGCAATGAGAGGTGTAAACTAGCTTAGTGTAAATGGTCAGTAGCCTAGCCTATCGATTAAGGGCCCCCCTGAAGCATGTACAATGTCTGCTTCATTTGATCTTGATAGGCTAAGCATTTTGTAGCAAATAATAACAATATACCCACTATATATTAATTAAAGCTACTTCAGCATAATAATGCACCTAAAATACAAACGTGAGCAAGGGCAGCAATAGCTATCGAATCGACATGTGCAATTTCATTAGCAGGGGAGGAATAGCCTCCAAACAATGAAAATCACCAGTTAACTTAATTTAAATTAGCAAAAACTATAGACTGATACAATAACAGGCTTAAATTAACTGACGACATAAGTTATACGATTTAGCTATACAGTTCTTAAGGACGCACATACACAATCTCAACTGCGCTGTGAAGCGCATGTCCGTGCTATCCTGCGCTATGCACTTTCCAACAACAATCACTGCTGATAGACAGTAAATGCAGATTTAATAAAAGCCATTTGTGAACGACATGTGATTTATCAGGGATCGGACCAAGGTGCTGAGGCCAACACCAACGGCATGGCCTAACTTGAATGTCTTGCGCTCCACTCCAATGCTGTACCCAACAGCTATGAAGAGAAATCACAAGGGTTTCCCATCATCCCTCATCTATCTCTAGAGGACCTGATGGAAAAAAAGAGCAGGCTCAAACATCCGAGAGGTGATTTATCACATGGAGATGGGAGAGAAACCGTCTCCTACAGGGAGAAAAGAACTTCCAAAGCTTCCACTGTACACCACACGGTGTGTTGTACAGGACAAGGCAAGTTGAAGAAACCTTGACTCATCAGTTGCTGCGGCCTGAAGAGCTCAGAGCTTTTGTGTTAAAGAACCTCCACGACGACATGGGCCACATGGGAATAGATCGCACGCTTGATCTTGTTAGGTCCCGGTTCTATTGGCCCAGAATGGCAGTTGATGTCGAAAGAAAAATCAAGATTGTGATTGTTGCATACGGCAAAAAAGCTCTTCCAGAGAAAGCGACTTCATTAATATTAGAGTCAGCAGGCCATTAGAGCTAGTATGCATGGATTTTCTCTCTCTTGAACCAGACCTAAGCAACACCAAGGACGTGTTGGTGATGACCAGGCCCAAACGGAATACGCAGATTTTTCTCACATTTTCTGCGGTTATTCAGACTAAATCTGCAACAGATTCATCAGATTCTTTCTAGAGTACCTTAATATGTTTGGTACTCTAGAAAATGAGGACAAGAATCATTGGTGTGATTTTGTCAAGCCCTTAATTCATGCGTACAACTGTACGAAGAATGATGTGACTGGGTTTACCCAATATTAACTTATATTTGGGAGACAACCTCACCTGCCGATAGATTTAGCTTTTGGTCTACCAGCTTTAAGCAACCCCATGTCTCACTCTCAATATGTAAAAAATCTGAAAAAACATCTTGAGGAGAGCTACAGACTAGCTTCTCGTAATGCACTCGCACAGGGTGAAAGAAACAAAACAAAGTTTGATAAGCACATTACCAGGGTTTTTCCTGTGTCAAAATAGGTCTTCGGTGCTCCAAAAAATTAAAGCATATATTCTTTTTTTTCTTCTTTTTTCTAATCAATGTATTTATTCCCAGGTGTATGGGAATCCCCCCCCCCCCCCCCCCCCGGAACAGGTTAATGTAATAGTCTAATAGTTAATGTAATATTGCACATATTTTCATCCTATTTCCCCTAAAGCAATAAAGATAGGCTACTTAAAGACACCTTACACTCATAAAGTATGTTCTAAATGGCATAAATGCTGACAATTAATAACTGACGTAACAACTTATTGTAAATGGTCAGTAGCCTAGCCTATCGATTATGGTAGGCCACTCTGAAGCATGTACAAAACCTGCTTCATTTGATCTTGAAAGGCTAACCATTCTGCAGCAAATAATAACAATAAACCCACTTTTTATTAATTAAAACTACTTCAGCATAATAATGCACCTAAAATACAAATCTGAGCAAGGGAAGCAATCGCTATCTAATCAACATACATGTGCAATTTAGCTAGCAGGGGAAGAATACAAACAACAAAAATCACCAGTTAACTTGATTTAAATTTGCAATAACTATAGACTTATACAATCATAAGTTATACGACTTGGAGTTCTCAAGGACGCACAAATGAAATCTCAACTGCGGTGTGAAACGCGTGTCTGTGCAATTCTCCGACATGCACTCTAACGGTCACTGCAGGTAGACGGCCTAAAATGTTGTTCAGCCTGATTTCTGATACCGTGGCGGCAGAAATTTAGCCATAGAGGAAACACTGCATTATATATTATCATTCCAGGTTAAGAATACCAATGGAGGCTGCGTTGGAAATCGTAAATCAAACTTGTGTCAGCATTTTTAGTGGAAATTTCATTTGCATTTGTACAGGTGTTCGTGCACGTCGGGCTGGCCCTCGCAGCGGAACGACAGTTTAGTGGCCACTGTCCATTCGTGCATCTCACAGTTGCGTATTGATCAGACAAGAAGACTTATCAACTCGATTAGGTGTTTTTGGTGTTTCAAAACCCATTGACACTGTATGACTATGTTTAGCTTGTGTTCTGCTCCTCTCTCTTACCAACCGTCTCTGGAGGAGGGGATCCCTCTCTGAATTGCTCCTCCCAAGGTTTCTTAAATTTTTTCTCCCGTTGGGAGTTTTTCCTTGTCTTCCTTGAGGGTTTAGGTTGGTTGAGGGGCAGTTCTATGGGTGTATGTGAAGCCCTCTGTGACATGCTTGCGTGTAAAAAGGGCTATACAAATACATTTGATTTGATTACTATTGATCAAAACAGAACAAGGGTTCGGCTGTAGCCTACTTAAAACATTCTATTAAGAACATATTTGCTGACATGCATTGCAAGCGTGATGAACACAGCTTTTTCTTTTTTCTTCATCACAGACTTTTTTTTGCCTTTGGCGCTTGGGATTTGTCATTGGCGCTCGGGAAAACGTCTTTGGCGCGTGCCAACATTTTCTCGATGCAGGAAAAACCCTGACATTACTACTTCTACACTTGAGGTCGGTGATCGTGTGTTAGTGAGACAGGTCCGTTTGCGTGGGAAACACAAACTAGCAGATAAATGGGAACCTTCAATCTATGTGGTGGTTCGTTGTGCTAGAGATGTTCCAGTGTACACTGTAAAGCCTGAAATTAAGGATGGTCCCTTGCGGACATTACATTGTGACCTACTGTTTCCTTGTGGGTTTCTTCCCATATCTGAGCCGGAAAAGCCTGTCCAGCCAAAGCTGGTTCAAAAACCAAGAACATGCCAGAATCCTGGTGTTGGCAGTGATGTAGATGTGACCTACTCAGATTCGGAAGAGGATTATCCAGTTCATTGGGTAAAAGCTCCAGTGCTAACCAGTGCCTCTGTCAAAGACAAAGGGAAAAAAACATAGTTTGCAATACTCTAAGTTAGGAAACCCTCTTGTTTTAATTGCTCAATCTCTGTTTCAAGGGTTTAGCACAGCCTTTGCTAATTTGTTAAATGGGTTTGATTCTTCAGACATTGAATCATCCTTATCCCTTACGCCTCTTACACCAGTGATTTGTCAGCCACAAAGAGTTAATGCAATGGGACGTGCATGTATTTAGGAGGGGAGGATGTAACCCAGTAAAAATACCAGGTTAAACATTTTTTTAAATTATCTTAAATGGTTCAATTTAAAGGTTCATTCGAGCAAAATAATTATTTTTCTAACAAATCAAAGTATATAGAATAAGCCAATCACGTTTTAGAAATTGAATGATGAACACTAGAGATGCTCCGATCAGGTTTTTTGGTACCGATCACTGAAATCAGTATCTGTTGATCCAATAATACCGATCACAGTGTTGATTGAAGCATTCTATTTATTGTGTAGCATTATTTATAAAATTAATTATTTGTAACAACATTGGTATTGTATTTTAAGTCTTTAAATTACGAGATGAGAGTATCATGAATCGACAACCATCCGTTTTATTGCAGGAAACGTGTAACATTCCACTGTAGAAGCTCTCTCGCTTACTATAAAATGTGTAAATAATAATAAATATTTAAATCTTTGAATAATAGTCACAAAAATAGAATCACACAACATTGCACTCGCTAGAGGCTCTCAATAGAACTTGGAGCTTATACAGTAGCTTTAGGGGGCATACTAGAGTATTCAAACCTTCTGGTTAAGCAGCATCTCTGGCAGATTTGTCTTGATAAATATGAGCATTTCAGCATTTTTAGAATTCAACCTGTTCATCTTTTCATCTAATACATGTCCTGCTGTGCTGAAAAGTCACTCACTCTCTATTGTGCAAGGTGCGGAGAGGAAAACTCGTGCTGCTTGTGCCAGAGCAGGAAAGCGGTCTTTATTGGCCTTCCAAAAAGCAAGTGGCTGTCCGTCAATGTTTGTGATAACTGGCTTTGAGAGGTAGAGATTGATCTGTGATGTTGCTGAGCTGATGTCACCACCGCCGCCCTCATGTTGTTGCCCATCTTCAGCCAACAGCTCAGCATGCATAGCATGCAAGGAGCCAGCTCATGGTACTTTCTGTGGGGGCTCACTCACTACCGCATTCTCCTAACCGGTCTCTTGCTCCGCTGCAGCAGCCAGGACTTCAGAAAGCAGCCTGTGGCTTGAGTCCGACGGGAAATATCTATCCTTATATCTTTTTTTATAAGAGAAACAAAAGGCAACATCAACCAATTAATGTATTTAATACATGTTCTAGGTCATCATACTTATCTCTTGAATTAATTAGGCATGGGCTTGGCCCCATAGCATAGCCCCAATTTCCATTTTTATTATATTTATTCTTTATAGTTGAGATTAACTGCTTTTAAAATTCAGGCGAGTTTGGAGAAAATACAAACCATTCTACACTACAGAATAACACAGTATTACATTTTACCTTTAACTTCAGAATAGCCCTTTTTATGAATCATGAATCGTTAGGGAGTCGGACTATTAATCAGAAGGTTGTTGGTTCGATTCCCAGCCATGACAAATGACATTGTGTCCTTGGGCAAGGCACTTCACCCTACCTGCCTTGGGGAGAATGTCCCTGTACTTAATGTAAGTCGCTCTGGATAAGAGCGTCTGCTAAATGACTAAATGTAAATATTTTGGCCATAGCTAAATCAGCATATGAAACATGTCTTTCTCTCTCACATACACCGCGCACACACACACACAGGAATGTAAAGTTCTCACCGTGGATCAAGGTGTAGCGATGGTGTACAGATTCAATGTCGCTGAATCTCCTCATGACAGCTTCCAGGAGCGTGGCTTAAGCTGTCTTCACACCGTGGTCCGTCTCTGTTGTATTTTCAAGAAGTCGAGTTAAAGCTTTGACAGATGGTATGACATCTGCAGCTGCTGCAGTTGATGAACTTATCGTTTTTGTAAGCTCGGCAAAAGGGTCAAGCACTGAAATCATATTTTCCACCAATTTCCACTCATGGACGGTCAACGTGGAAGGCAATTCGAAGTCATCAGGCACGTTTCTGTTCCAGTAAACCTTTTAGCCTGGCAACAGTGTTATTCCACCGGGTGGGTATGTCCTGTTGTAGCCTCTTTGGAGGCTGGTTCGGATTCATTTGTTTCTGAATACTGAACAGTCGGGAGTAAGCAAGCTGTGAATGCTTAAAATTGCCCGACGATGCGTCTTCCACTTGCGATGACATCGATCGAGCTGGAGGGTGTGTGCCATGCACGGTAGGCTGGGTAAAAGCGCGTCCCTCATGGCCTTCTCCATGTTCCTGGCGTTATCCTGCAGAATGACGTGCACCTTTTCCTGTGGGATTCCCCATGCTTTGAACATATCTGTGAAAGCTGCAGCAAGAGCCTCCGCGGTGTGCGATCCGGGAAACTCTTGTGAGTGAAGCACCACTTTGGTCAGCTCAAAGTTGTCATTGATAAACTGCACAGTTAGGCTCAGCATTGACATAGGACAGACATGCGAACTCCAAATGTCACTCATGAAGCTAACTGCCTTGATGTTGTCCTTCATAAGGCTCTCGATGTTCGTGTAGACATTTTGGTACTATTCCGGCAGACACATCAGTTAGGTATTTTCTGCCCGGCAGCGTATAGCGTGGGTCCAAGCAGGATACGAGGCGTTTGAACCCATGTCTTTAATTTATGCAAATCAGCTCACGGTGTGATGTAGGCTCACTCCCCATGCTCGAGGTGAACGAACATGGACAGGCAGAAAAAGCAGTTGAAACGAAGAGTGAATCCTGAAATTTGAAAGTGAACCAAGAAAAGTGATGTTTTATTTTCATTTCATTTTCAATAAGTGGTGTACATTAAGCTATCTGACAAAAGATTGAAAAGTAAAAAGAAAAGAACTGCATAGTTGATCCAAGAATTTGGTGAGTGGGAATGAATGTGTTGCTAGCCAGTTCATCATATAGCTTTTGCTATAGCTATTTCATTGCTATGTCTAATTTAGCTTGCTCGGGGTGTTAACCAGGCTAGCCATTGTTCACGCCATTTTATTCCACGTGCGTTTAGTCGTGTTAATGTTATATTTTTCTAAAATGCCTAGACCGGTTTACTGTTTCATTAGTTCGACAGTAGTTTTCAAGAAATTCCTTTTTGAATACGTTTTCTGATCAAGTTGTAAAACAGGTCAAGTCTTTTTGAGTGTAAGGAGTGTAATAATCCGTTCCAAGGATGGCGAGCCGCCCGATATAAGAATAGAGAAAAGAAGTTGCATGCGAGATTCATCTTTTCTCGGAAGGGACTGCCTTAAAGACCAAATACTCCGGTGTGGTAGGCCCATACCAACCACTATTGCACCAAATAGTTTAACAAACTGAAGAGTATTTTCATTACGATACTCATTACGATAACCATTTTCATTGAAAATGGTTGTCATGGTCTAGTCATTTTAGTGCTCTTTGTGAATTGAAGTATTGTCTTTTTGTGACATCTAGTTTCCCAGCTAACACATGACGTTGCGGCAACGTTGCCAGTAAGTGCCACGTCGTGGCAACGTCGTAGCAACGTTATAAAGGGAATGTTGCCAGTTGGTCCCATGGGCAACGTTGCCACGACGTCGTTCCTTGGTCGGCTGGTTACGTTATTTTTAGACCAGTGGGCGACGTTGCCGCGACGTCGTACCTTGGTCCGGTGGTTACGTTATTTTTAGACCAGTGGGCGACGTTGCCGCGACGTCGTACCTTGGTCCGCTGGTAACGTAATTTTTAGGTCCGTGGGCAACGTTGCCGCGACGTTGTACCTTGGTCGGCTGGTTACGTTATTTTTTGGTCCCATGGACAACGTTGCCGCAACGTCGTACCTTGGTCGGCTGGTAACGTCATTTTTAGGTCCGTGGGCAACGTTGCCGCGACGTTGTACCTTGGTCAGCTGGTTACGTTATTTTTTGGTCCCATGGACAACGTTGCCGCGACGTTGTACCTTGGTCGGCTGGTTACGTAATCTTTTGGTCCCATGGACAACGTTGCCGCGACGTTGTACCTTGGTCGGCTGGTTACGTTAATTTTGGTCCCGTGGACAACGTTGCCGCGACGTTGTACCTTGGTCGGCTGGTTACCTTATTTTTAGACCCGTGGACAACGTTGCCGCGACGTCGTCCCTTGGTCGGCTGGTTACCTTATTTTTGTCGCAGGACAACGGATCTTGAGTGCAATATAGTGGTTTATATATATAAATGTAGACACTGCATGTAATTCATGTGCTGCTCAGCCCCAGCAGGTCATTGGTCATCAATGTTCTCATATGCAGACACATATCGTAAATTAAAAAAGACAGAATGTGGAATATAATTTAGTCTTTCATTCTTTACTATAAACATGTACAAAAGCAATCAATGTGTGATGAGTAACATGATTAGGCAAACATTATTTGTAGGCTATAGCACACCAAAGCTGTATGACACACAATGCAAATTTCTGCTCCAATAGTTTTGTAATAGGCCTACAAAATTGTTAAATGTGACCAAAAGGTAAGCGACTCTTAAGAGTTTCATTTTCAAAGACAAGTCATCACAGAATATTACAATTCTTCCTTAGCAAACCTGCCCCTCAGTCTGCCCCTGAGCAACAACTTTGTGCATGCCCATTTCAACGCATAGCTGAAACTGGGCTTCCTAAACAGTTTTTGCCGGGGTCCTACCGTCTTTAACACAATGGATTTTACCTGGAAATAAGTTACTTCAAAGGTGAGTTTCTTTACAGACATAGTTTTAAATATATAAACATATTTTTAGAAATTGGATGGGGCATATAGGTTTGAAATTGAGTTGTTTATAGCGTTATATCAGATTCACATTGTTTACGTTAGGATTTCGCTAGCTAGGTTAAACCCTCCAGAAAGTTATTTTGAAATACTGAAAATGCATACATGTTATCAAAGTTTAGCGTCTCAAAATTCACCCTCAAAAGAATCAGTGAAAATAAACGTTCAGAACTGTTAGAAAACCTTGTCCCAAAATAGTTTATTTAGCTAAGTTTATTTTCAAAGACGCTAGCGCGTGGCTGATCACGTTCACAGTCGGTCATGGCATGCACAGCAATGGCGTCTGTAAAAGTATCATGTCACTAATTCTTCCAATTTGTACATGACATTTGTTTTTGGATAAGTTTATTCGTTTTAACCTTTAGATGCGTGAGTTCTAAATATTTCAGACACTTTCACCAGAGTACGTGAGTTATTTTTCCAAAACGGAAGGTATGTAGCTTTAATTAGCTTCCGTTACCTAGCAACCTAAGATAATACTCGTACCAATGCTACTACTTGCTAGTGTTACTTGTTAGCCTACTAATTGTACATTTTGAAGCCATACTGTAGTGTTTATCATATAGTTTCTGCCCATCGGAAAATAGTTGGTTGGAATGTTCAGAATCACACATGTGCGATGCTACGCTGTGGGGCCCTGCTTTCGAACGATCACATATGTGCGATGCTTCTTCAATATCAATATACTAATAGGCTACTATGTACGTAAACTACATTCCACTTTCATTTCTGTACAGGTGATCCGACCACCATCACAAGTACTGTGTCCCTTGGAAATTATGGTAAAGTAATGAATGACCGTTTATAACAGTGACAATAATTGTATGAGCCATGGCAACCCTAAAGGCTATGCTTTGAAGCAAAAGTATGACTTAAAACGTTTGCATCACCAGATGCCATACCTCTAGGCGTCAACTCTGGTCTGGTGGAGGAGAACCCATAGGGTGCCCCGGAAAACAGCTGGCAGCCAGGCAAGTGCAAATATAAGACACTCAAAAAAATACTCATACCATTGCCATTGTAAGGCATACCTAATTGTAAGGCATACTTAAGTTGTTCTGATCGTGGGGGGAAACATATTTGTCAAAACAACAAATGTTGTCTTACTAATGCTTTGTATACCCCATTCAGCTGTACCATCTTGGGCAAAGACAAATCAAGGTAACATTTGTTATGTACATCAATGTTACAGCTAATCTAGAAGAACCACAGTGTATGCCAATCATGCAAACTCTTGTAAACTTGTTTTACTTGTCTTTAATTACAGACACATTACAGGTTATGCCCCGGAAGATGGAGACATTGGAAGAGAACCAGCGAGAGGCTCTCCTGTTCAGGCGACCACAGGGCAGACACACTGAAGAGGTGCCAGTGATGGACCTACAGGTGGCCCAAACACAGGCTGAACTTCAAGACCTTGAGGAGCGCCTTAAGGTGCTGGAGTTGCGAAAGAGAGCGGTAAGTGTTTGGAGATCCCACAAACTATGGCTTACACGCATTCAACGTTCACATTGGTGCTGACAATAAGTTCATGACTTCTAATTCCAGACGCTGTGACGAAGTAGATGACGGGACTGGGAGAGAAAGCTGTGGAGCTCCGCATAGAGGAAACACTCAAACACACCCCGGCAGCCCATTCAAAACCAGCCAGGTGAATGAATCATGTTTGCAACTTCCATATCCAATCTTTCACATGGCTATGACACAAATCTAGAAACACATAATATTTTAATTGATGACGTATATTATTTTAGATGTGATTTTTTTAATGACTTGTATAGCCCCTTTTCACACGTGCGATTATGTTAATCGAACACTAACTTATTTTGTGCTTCCTTGTCAGGGCCAACAGACAGAACTCATAGCGGGGACTGGAAGAAGATTTTAATTCATTTTTTGCACTTTGTTTGTTTGGCACTTTTGTTTTGCAGTGTTTTTTTCTTTGCAGTGTTTGTTTTGCAGTGGCACTTTTTATCACGTATGTATATATTTTGGCCATTTTAGTTTTTTAATTGTAAATGTTACATGCATACTTTGTGCATTGTCATTTTAGCAGACGCTCTTATTTACAGGATATTCCCTGGAGGAAAGTAAGGTGAAGTGCCTTGCCCAAGGACACATCATTTGGCAACCTTCTGATTTAATAGCCTGATTCCCCAACCGATCAGCCATCTGACTCCCCTTTAGTATAGGTAGACCACATATTTAGGATTCCTATATGGTGAATGTATATACCTTCCTGCCAAAGTAAATTCCTTGTCTGTGCAAACTTTCATGGCGATTAAAACACTTTCTGATTCTGAAATGCTGCCTCGTTTATGATTTAGCTTGAGTCAGGCTACACATCACACAAACATATTCCTCCTAACGTTGGCTATCTATTATACCAAAACAAGTAGCCTTCTGGGCAAATGAGGTCTGCATATGAAATATAGGTTACTTCATAATTAAGTAAATTGTTGACGTTGCAGTTACGGACTAGCAACGTCACAAAATTACGTTGCTAGGAGGTCGCCGTTACGGACTGGCAACGTCACAAAACAACGTTGCTAGGAGGTCGCGGTTACCGACTGGCAACGTCGGAAAATAACTTTGCGACGACGTCGCGGTTACGGACTGGCAACGTCAGAAAATTACGTTGCTAGGAGGTTGCGGTTACGGACTGGCAACGTCGGAAAATAACGTTGCCACGACGTTGCGGTTACGGACTGGCAACGTCGGAAAATTAACGTTGCCACGACGTCGCGGTTACGGACTGGCAACGTCACAAGATGACGTTGCGGCAACCTATTGGCGCCCCACAGATGCACGGTCCCGCAACTTCGCCAAAGACGTTGCGGCAACGTATGTTTGGTCATCGCGTGACGTTGCGACAACGTCAGGGCAACGTAAATGTGTTAGCTGGGTTTATGTCTATTTGAATTTGGTAAGGAAATCCCTAAAATAAGGGATTTTTTTACACGATTATTACCCACAAAAAAAGCACTTATCAGTAACAGTCTACAGAGTTTATAACTACACAATGTATATTAAAGAATGACAGACCAATGGATATGTTTAACTGATTGCTTTATTTATGAACAAAGTCAACATTACTTACACATTTTCATTTGCTTCAACGTGTTTTAGTTTAATGTTGGGGGTAGGAGTGAGAAAGAAATAGAGGAAGACAGACAGAAAGAGACACAAAGAAAGAATGTGTGTAAGAGGCAGTTGAACAAATGGATAGAGACAGTAAAGACCTTGTCACCCTTCCTGGTGTGAAGCATGAGCCTAATGTATACATATGCGGCTAATTTTGCATTTTAACACTTTCTGTGAGGGAGTGTATAGGTGAACCCAGCCAGTGTGATTTATTTTACAAGATAGCAATGCACACACAGTCCTGGAATCCTGTGCCATTCGGTTGGATGTAACAATCTTGCCCACCATGGTAAACGCCCTTTCTGAGCTTGCGTTACTGTGTGGTATACATAAGTGTCTTTGCAAGTCTCGCCAACTCAGTGAAGCTATCATTCTTTCCTACAAGGCCCCAGAACCTGTCTATTCTTGGTTCTTGTGAAAGATCTTTGCTATCAGTGACTTGGAAATCAATTAGCTCCTCTCTGAGCCTATTCTCATTCATGAGAAACTGTGGGAACAGGGCACCTAGCCTCGACACTGAGAAAGAAAACTAATTCATTTATCATAACCCTCAAGGTAGATCCTGCCAGCTTACTATCTCTGATTTCTTAGTTAAAAACATTCAGAAATTGCCCTTCCTTTACTCATCACAGATTTACCATACAAAATTCATATTAACCCTCCCTACCAGTGTCTGGACTTATCTCCATTCGAGATCCAGGGTCTAGTATTCTCAAGTCCTTCAGTAGCTGGGAATCAATTGGAAAGCAGGCAAACATATTGTGTAAAACTGATCTGTAGAAAGCTCTCACAGTTGTACATGAAATGGATAAAAAAAAAACATGGATTTGTGTTAGACATTTCAATGTGGGTTAGAACAGAAAATGAACATTATAATTATATTGTACAAAATAAATCACTTACTGAAAGAATTTGTTCTTAGTTGGAACAGGGAACTCTGCAGTTCTAATGAACGCCTTTGTGTCCCCTCAAATGAAGAGCTCCTCGTCTGCCAATTGATGTCCATTTCCAAAATTCACTTATTTGAGAGGGACATCCATAATCACCTTTGCCGGAACAAGGAAGGCACCCCAGCATCCGCTTGATAAGCCTGGTCATCTCTTTGTCCAGATTGTGTATCTGTACCTGCTCTGTAGATAGTAAATAATAGTGAAATGATGACGATTATCATCTGTGGTTATCAATTTATTATTGTGACAACTAAGATATGATGACTATACCAACCTGAAAGGCAATATTAAAGTCTGATAGAGGCTTAAGAGCAACACTGAGGAACATGGAAGTACGCCTTAATCAATGGATCGTTGAGATGTTTTGAGAGATCCCTAATTTTGTTGTTCGTCTCCACCCCCTCGTGGCTGTTAAAATATGCCTATAGATAGGAATATAGTGAAAAAGAAAATACCATTATAAAATATAATTTTTGGTTTGCATATTATTTAAAAAAAAAAATTAACACAAAGGGAAATTTTTTATTGTTGTAATGGCAATTTTATTTGACAAAGTTTATCATCATCACACAAGAGTTATGTAATTATTATTTTTAGGAGTGGCATATACTATAGATACTATAACAAACCCTACCTGAAGAGCAGCCCACTGGTTCAGAACCCTCTCTATACAGCTCAGCAGACTGAGAATTAGAATCATAGAGGGATTTATTCGCCATGAAAGTTTGCACAGACAAGGAATTGCTTTGGCAGGAGCCATCTGGTGCTGCAATATCAATGCAGTTTCAGGCTGTCAAAATCCGTAAACTCTTCAAATTCCTTGTAGAGTTCACATCGCTTTGCACTGAAAACAAACACAAATTAGTTCTGTAAGTGTCAGTTAACACGATAACAGTTATACAGGTGAATGAGAGAAAATAGTGCATATCTACATGTATGAGTTTTACCTTTTGTGAAAGTGGGTGTAAATGCCCACCAGTATGTCTTCAACAGGCAGCCTTCATGCCACAACCAGTGGCAAGCTGGACTAGGTGGCAGATGCAGCCAAGATCTTGCACATTAGGCTGGTTTGTTTTAACGTTATTTTAAAGGAGATTTAACAATGTTGTAATGAATGTTATTATGTTCATGGCATGACAAACGTAATTGTAGCCTAATATAATTTGTGATATCGTGGCATGTTAAGTAAGGGATGCCCGACGAGGTATACATTATCACCTGATAATGAACGATGCAGAGGCGCATTATCCTGCTTATACCATGGCCACTCATAGAACCAACACTGGTGTTACGGTCGTTGTCTAGGGGGACGTTAGTTGACGGTCACCGATGCTAGGGCTAACAACGGCGGGCCACGACAGGTGAAAGCTGGAAAAGGAGAAGCAGGACCACTCACCCCAGCCAGGTAGACTCCCACCCCCGGGACAGCCCAAGCCGTCTTTCCGTTTGGCAAACAGCTAGTTTGCGGGTGGTGGTTGATCAGTTTATATATCGGTACATTAGGCACGGCATTTGCACAAAGAAAGGGGGATAGGCAGCAGTGGGGAAACTAAAGGAGATGGGAAACAGAAAACTCCGGAGACCACTGGTCGGCATCAATGGTTGCATCTGTGCTCAAACAGACTCTGAAGTTCCCCATCTTTCCGCCATCTGGGAGTTCAAAAAGGCCAAACCCCTCCCCTTGATCACTTGAACACCTATCAGAACACAGGCGTAGTCCCACTCCCCTTTCCATCACCACCATGTGCAAGGCCGCCGTGCCACTAAAGTGTTATATATACAAACAGTAAATATAATTTTACAGTATGTTTGACAAGAAGACTAGCTAACTAACCAGCCATGTCCCAAAATCAATATCAAGATTTTCACGAACAAAGTATCGGCATGTCGTGTTGGCCGCAGCCCGTCTGAAGTACTGTAGATTGACTAGCAAGGTGAATAGCAAATGCGATGTGAGATGAGCGGTTACGTGAAACTGACATTAAATTCAGAAAAGTAACGTTTTCCAAATAGGTTAAAAGAAATATTGAAGTCACTCATTGTTGTAGCTAATTACATGCTAGGCTTTGACTCCGTCCCTGTTGTTATGGTTACTTATTTCAGACACTTTGTACAGGCTCATACTATGTAGCCAGTGCAATAATTTAGAACGGTTAACAAATAGTTTTGCTGGAACTACTTCTACTACTACTACACTCGATAATGGACACCCCTGCAGCATCAGAATCAAATATTCACCCAGACCATGGTATAAGGCGTCATTATAGATTGTTGACTTGTTCTTCTGGAGCAAAGACGAAGATGAATAAATCATGTCTGATAACCACAATATTGTAATGGTTATGCAACTTTATGTCAGTTAACACCAAAACGCATTAACAATAACAATAGCCTAAGCTAGCAATAGTAAAGCAACACTCATCATCATCATCATAATATGCCTATTTAATTTAGCTTTCTTTGCCGAGCTAGAAATTTAATCCGACACAATACTTAAGCAGTCATACTAAAAACATGAAGCAAAAAGAACAACATATATGTGGTGAGTCTGAGTCGTATGTGGAACATATGTTCCATCTAGAATAGGCTTATATTACTAAAAACCAAGTGAACGGAATACTATAGTATACAGTGATAGCACTGATTTTGATTGAGTTCACATTGAGTTTTTTTACCATCGCCATGAAAATGTTTTCAATACTTTTAACAATTTTCCTAAATTCTTAACGCAACAACACACATTCAACACATGATTGGCAAAACGGTTAATTTCATGCTCAAAATCACACATTGTAAACTAAACTCCGACACAAATTTTCATATAACAAAAATACACTAAACAATACACCATGTCTACCAAAACACTAACACAAGTTCTCTTTCAACAGGAACATTTAGTAAATGATAGCACAACGTCATAAAAACACACCAGATGGAATTAAAGAAACTACATTCTTTTATGTGTCAAGTTTCACAGTATATGGATCATAGATTGTGTTTTGCAATGCAGTTTCTTTTGAAGCCTCTGTATATTTCCTTTGGGGGGGGGGGGGGGTATAGTAAATGCATGCATTTTGTTTCTTTAGCTGCAGAAATTCAGTAGAAAAAATGAATGAGTCACCTCAGAGTAGCTTTATAGAATGTATGGTTTATGAAAAAAGAAGACAGAGATTGCTGCAGTAAAGGCTTCATTTGCATCAGGACATCACTGCAAGATAACAGAAATATGAAATAGACCAACTATCACCCTACGTCACACAACTGTCAAGCAGGCTCAACTGCGAATGTCGGTTGCAAAAGACGAACTTCTCCCCGGTCTATTACTCTTGGAGTGTCGATCAGGTCATCATATATCTCTGGCCACTGGATTGAAGGGCTTGATATTAACTTTTTGAAGCACTTGGCCTTTGGACAAATACATTTACGTTTCACTTGTCTATGCACAAAAGTCACTTGACCCCGATACCCTTAAAAAGCCTGACCAAGTGATCGGGCAAAACTAGCCTGGCTAACGGAGGTTGCTTTCTCAGGCGAATGACGAATGAAACAGGCTCGGTTAAAGAAATCCGAGATGCTGGCTATCTTCATCAGGCTCGTATCTACATTAGGCAGTCCTCCCTGACGTTCCTGGTGTAGAATGGAGTGAAATACAACATTGTGCACACTGCCAGTGAGCGAGTCTGACTGAGGCTAACGTCAAAACAGTGTAACGGGGACGCAGTCTCACTCAGATTGCCAGTTTAAACAAATCAGAAAAATAATCGGACCAGCTGGCTAAAAGCAGAATTCTCATATCTCTTGAAAGCTGCCCTACTTGACTTTTTAGATGTAACATTGGCTGTAAAACTGTAAAATTATGAACTTTTTGACATGACGTGAAGACATGGTTGCCGCTTGACTATGCGGTCTGTACCGGCGACATTCACACTCAAATTTCAAGACTTTCGTGACTCAAATAAAATTCTGATGCGACAGATCAATGGGTAATCGCTTTCTCTCTTAAAAGCTGTCCTCCTCGACCTTTTTGGTCTTTTTAAATCTAACCATCTGTATAATCCGTGTGGTCCTTTTGCCATTTAAAATGCTATCCTTTCCCGGTTTTCTGCAACCACATTGCGTGCGCATCCCGATTGTTTACAAACAAACAGTCTATATAGATGCCATTTATAGTATTTCATCAGTTACCCTAGCTACGGCCCATCTTTGAGCGCCACCACTCATTTTAACTCCTCTCTCTCTCCCTTGCTCTTGTCCCACTCCTTTCCCTTGTCCTGGTGCTTGTCTTCCTCTCCCTCGTGCAGACATTTTTCTAACTTTCTTCCTGTTGCTCTATATTGTTGTTTTTCCACACAAGATCAGCCCGAAGAGGTCCTCTTTATATCCCATATGGTCATGCGATTGAAAGAACCTCAACACCTGAGTGTTTCCTAGTTGGGAATCAGCTGTGATTTGTTTGCAGAACTTCAACCAGCTGTTTCTCATTAGCAATGGAATACAATACAGGGGATATGTGTTTCAATTCACAATAAGGTTTAAAAAAGGTTTTTAACATGATGTTATCTGTTCTGACATAGTGTGAAAGCATTGGTAAATTGGGCAGTAAAAATCGATTGTTTTGGTCTTGTTTGAACTTGTTTGGTCTTGTTTGAACTTGTTTGAAAAGAAATGTGTTAATTGTATAGTCAACACAGACGGATGTTGTGCCAACTGTGTCAAGAGTTTAGGAAACTTGTTAAAAGTATTGAAAAAATTATCATAGTGATTGTAAAATACTCTAATCTGACTTTTACCACATTCTACAAGTTTTCTGGCTATTGCAATGCCTTAGCTCACACACTCGCGACCAGATGTCGCAAAGTATGACGTATACAGCTTGTTGCAAGCGTGCACGAGCTTCGGAGCTAGGAACACTGTTCTGCGCAAAGTCAGTCTGGAAAGATGGCGCGGTCCATTTCGCACTCTCGCTTGTGCAGTAAAGAGACAACATAAAAAGGTTAGTATTCATTTTTACATTTGGCCCTCCTCTTTTACAGTATTTTAAAAGAGCATTTCCAAAAAAACCTCTCATCTGATCTCTCGCTCCGTGGAATTGAAAATCAAGCTGTTGCACTCCCCCTAGAGGCCAGGAGCACTTCCGTTGTGTAATCTGGATGCAGCGTTTTTTTGTTTGCATTTGTTTTCAGTGTTTGTGTGCTTTCCTTTTTGCAGCGTGTTTCTATATTTGTAGCGCGTTGATATATTTGGTTGTGTTGTGTGTATTTGCAGCGCGTTTCTATATTTGCAGTGCGTTTGCTGAATGCAAGCGCATGCTTGTGTTTTGTATATTAGCATGTGTTTTTTTAAGTTGCAGGGTATTTGCACATGTCGGCCACCATAAATATATAATATTCAGGAAGGAAATAATCACAGACTAACAACACAAACACGAATAAAAGATTGACTCAAGGCCAGTACATATTCCGACAACAAGTAGGGAAAACTGGCTCGGTTCTTCTAGTGTTGAGGCTGTTCATAATGATCAGAACCAATTTCGAAACAGCAATCTCTTGTTGTAGGCGAGCCTAAAGAGCTAACACGTCTAAATGCAAATGTGCGTGCAGGTGCTACCAAGGGGCAACCTCCGGGGCTGAAAAATGTAACCAACACGTAAGTGGCTTAGTTCAATACCACCGATGGTTGCCAGGGGCTGGCTCCAAAACACTCTGGCTCCAATTGACTCCCATTCAAAAATGGGAGTCAATTGTTAAAGAAAAGTTAAAGTTAAAGATAGTTAAAGAAAATGGGTTGAAGAGTTAAAGAAAATGGTCCACAATTTATTATGCTGTCATTATCTAGATTCCCTTATTCTTATCAGTGTCATGGTGGTCCATCTGAAATTAATTTGATAATAAACTAGATATTAGGCCTCAAAGATCAATATACTTGGGGGCGTGGCTGGCTTGCTTGACAGGAACCCAAAAACCCAAGATGGCGACCAAGAAGTGCAAAAATCCTCAAAACGGGCTTCCACAAACCAATGGGTGATGGCCATTCTTTATACTATACAGTCTGTGTGCTATGCTGACACAGTATGCAAAGCACAAATAACACCTGTCTGTACGCACGCCTAGATATCTCATCAATAGGGCTGTCCCCACTCAGTCGACTAGTCGATTTTCTGGTCGATATGCCCTGGTCGACTAAGATTTCTTTTGTCGAGCTGCCTTGTGGCAGTGTGAGATCTGATTCCCGCTTGTGTCACCATTGCTGAATTAAAGAAATTATCTACAGAAATTGTAGATTATATTAAGACAAATAAAG
The DNA here is from genome assembly GCF_021917145.1 of Hypomesus transpacificus. Classification (NCBI taxonomy): domain Eukaryota; kingdom Metazoa; phylum Chordata; class Actinopteri; order Osmeriformes; family Osmeridae; genus Hypomesus; species Hypomesus transpacificus. Next base: position 9,675,566 of record NC_061082.1, read on the forward strand.
CAACTCAAAAAATATATATTTAAAAGAAAAGGTCTTATTGTTTTCCCTTTCGTTAATCTGTGCTTTGTTTTTTGCACACGGCACAAGCACAATTGTCTGCCGAACTACAAACTCTGCCATAGCCTACTTTGTGTTATTACACGGCTGTTCTAAATGCTGTAGAATGCCACATTCACTTGAATATTATTATTTATTATCTATTACAATCAGGCATTTTGTAAAAAAAATCTTTTTTTGTACATTTATGTTTTTCAAGTTGTAAATCTCCCTTCTTACGTATGTATTTCTTTCATATCATCTCTTTAAACAGTGAGGTAAAACATCACACAAAATGGTATTATGAAAAACATTGTGACATTTATAGAAGAAAAAAAATGTTTTTTTAAAGTCGATTTTCAGTAGTGCTGGTCGAGTTTTGGTCGACCAAAGAACATCTTAGTCGGGGACAGCCCTACTCATCAAACAGTTATAAGTAGTATTCATGTGGCATAGGTTGTCGTGTATTTGTGGTGTATGTCAGGTGTAGTGTACACTACGCTGTGCAAGGCGTCTTCTACGTGTGCCACATCGCCAGCGAGACACCTGCGTGATGGGTGTAATGCCTGTGTGTCCATTGTAAGTGTATGTAAATTGCTTGCGTGCGTTCAGAGGTTTGATGTCATCGCGCAGACATATGCAGGCGCTAGTGAGTCATTTGCATAATTAACACGTAGCATGGAATTTACCCCACATACGTGTGTGCAGGGCCGCCCATAAGGGGGGAAAGCTTTCTGGGGCCCAGCCTTGGTGGGGGGCCCAGCCGCGATGCCAGCAATAACCATGTTTGTCTTAAATATTTTAAGAAATTATAACCAATTTATTTTGAACTGAAATACTCACCATTACTTAAAAAAGCAAACATAAACATTGTATCGTTGCTTTAGCAAAATGTAGCCTGTTTCATAATGAACCCCCTCCTAAAAATTGAATGAGTCGTTTTTTGTTTAGCTATGTCATTTATTGATCTAAGGCAGGGGTCACCAACCTTTTTGAACCTGAGGGCTACTTCATGGGTACTGAGTCATACGAAGGGCACCCAGTTTGATACACTCTTCTGAAATAAAAAATGTGCTCAGTTTGCCTTTAGTTATGTATTGTTATTAATGATTAATGATATTCATCTATGTGAAGACACTGATCATGTTAATGATTTCTCACAATAATTATCAACAATGACTTAAAGCAATGACTCAGCAATTGATTACATTTGCTTACAGGATCACTATAACATTTCATAGGAAAAATCTTGCCAGTGACAAACCCTTTTGACAAATCTTAACTATGTAGCACCTTGTTTGAAAAATAAATCAATTATGTAATGTTTAAGAAAAATCAATTTACATATTTTCAAATAAATCGAATCACATTTTGACTAATGACCAAGTCTGCTGCATTTTTACAAAATAATCTTTTACATTTCATGAATACTCTTTTGAATGGAACACAATTTTTCCTATTTTAAATTCACAACATTTCATAGGAAAAATCTCAAATGTTCACTAGCCAGTGACAAACTCTTTTAATAAATCATTAACTATGTATTGCACCTTGTATGAAAAAGTAATCAATTATGTAATGTTTAAGAAAAATCAATCAATTATGTAATGTTTAAGAAAAATCAACTTACATATTTTCAAATAAATCTAATCACATTTTGAACTAATGACCAAGTGTGCTGCATTTTTACAAAATTATATCTGTTACATTTCATGAACACTATTACATTGAACACAATGTATCCTATTTTTGATTCAGCTTTGCAACTGACACTTTGTTAGTGGGAAGACTGGCATTGCATGCTGTTCACCAGTGTGTTGTAGTCTGGTGTGTAACTTGACACTGCAACTCTGAGTGAGTCTTGCAGATGTGCATCAGTGAGGCGGGTTCTGTGTTTGTTCTTGATGAAGTTCATGTCAGAAAATGCTGATTCACAGAGATAGGTTGAACCAAACAGGCTGGCAACCTTCATAGCTGCTGTGCTTACACCACTGTACTTTTCTGTGTCAACAAGGCTCCAAAAGTTTGGTGCAGCTTGGTGAGCTTTGAGGTGCAGGTCATTCTGCAATGTTACAATTTCAATCTCCACCTGTCCAGCATCCAAGTTGAACGTTGCACTTAGTTGCTCAGCAATGTCAGTTATGTCCTTGTTCATGAAAGGATTGGAGATGAATGAAACACATGGCTCAAGCTGATCAAGGTCACAAAACCTATCCTCAAACTCTTGTCCAAGTCTGTTTATGACTTGACAGTACTTTTCTGCATTTTTGTCCAATGCCTCAGATGCAGAAGCATTGTCTTTCAGCACCGACTGCACAGAGGGAAAGTGCAGCATTTTTTTTCTCTGTAAATGCACAGAGAAAATGTTCATCTTGGCTTTAAATGCATTTAAAGCACTTATCATGTCAACAACAGTCTTACCTTTGCCTTGCAGCTCGCAGTTCAAGTGGTTTAGTTTCCCAGTAATGTCCGTTAGAAATGCGAGGTCAAGTGTCCACTCTGTGCCCTCTAGCAGCGAGACATCTTCCCCTTTGGACTGCATGAACTCCTTGATTTCACCCAAAAGTGACAAAAAACGAAGCAAAACTCGTCCTCTGCTCAGCCATCGGATTTCTGTGTGTAGCAGCAGGTCGCCATATTCTGCTGACATCTCCTGCAATAGCACCTTGAAGATCCTGTGCTGTTTCGCTTTGGAGCGGATGCTGTTGATGATTTTCACAACGGGAGTCATCACGTGCTCAAAGCCGATCACTTTTGCACATAACGCCTGCTGGTGAATGATGCAGTGGTAATGCAGAAGTTTTGGGAAGTCTGGGTCACCTTTACAGTGCGCGATGAAACCTGCATGTCGGCCGATCATAGCAGGAGCCCCGTCTGTAGTCACCGCTACTAGCTTTTCCAGTGGCACCTTTTTCTGTACGAAAAACTCCTTCACCGCGTTGTAAACGTCAACTCCCCTCGTAGTTGTCTTTAAGGGCAGTAGTGTCAGGAGTTCTTCTTTTGTGGATAAATCTGCAAACACCATCCGGATAAAGACTGACAGCTGCGCTGTACTGCTGTTGTCCACGGACTCGTCGCACTGGATGCTAAACCACCTGCACCGCGCCAGATCCCGGTCCAGCTGCTCTGCCAGGTTAGTGGACATAGCTGACACCCGTCTAGTCATCGTCGATGCCCCCAGTTGGACATCGGAGAGAGTGGAGATTAGATTGGCTCCATTTTTCTCGTCTTTAAGTACAGTGTTGGCAATAATCATCATTGCTTCTTTGAACACTTCTCCGTCTGAAAAGGCCTTCTTCTTCTTTATCAGAAAATGTGCAGCTCTAAACGAGGCTTCGGTTGCTTTTATGGAGTTCTTTGCCGGCTTCGTGAAAAAAGACTGCTGCTTTCCCAAAGCTGCCTTTAGCTCACGGGCTTTTTCTGCCCGTAGCGCGCTTCCCGCGGGGTAGTTAGCCTGGTAGCTGTTGTGTGTAGCAAAGTGTCTCTCCACATTGTGCCGCTTTGCCGTCGCCACAGTCGCGCCGCAAATGAGACAAACGCAGTTTTCTTTCACACTTGTAAAAAAGAATTCTTCCTCCCATTCACTGTGAAAATTATAGGTTCTCTTCCTTTTTTCTGCCATGATTTTGGGGTAAGAATGTGCATTCAGCTCATGGATTCAGCTCCCCATCATCGCTGTTCCCGCTAAACGCTCAGCCCCGCGAACACTGAATCTTCCTTTGTCATGCGCACTCATCTTTGAACTAGAATAGGTCAGAAATCGACTGAATTATCAAAACTTCCATGAATTGTACAAATATTTTTTTATTTTTTATTTTAAAGATCTTGTCATATTCATATAGCCTACATATAAATGCAAGTGTGATTTTTTTTAGACGCAGCTCACTGGAGAGTTGTGCTATTTTTAGAACAGGCCTGCGGGCGCCTCAAATGGTCCTTGCGGGCGCACTGGTGCCCGTGGGCACTGTGTTGGTGACCCCTGATCTAAGGTTAAGCTAATAATGTCAGAGTAGGCTACATTTCATGTACTTAGCAAGGGCATTCGACCCCCATATAAAAGTAATAAATATTTGTTTCCAGTGAACTCCAAAAGAAGCTCCCAGCCAGGCTGCAGAGATAAGCAGTAGCCACGATGATAGCCAAGAGGAAGCTAGTTACAGCAAAGTTGACACTGATAAAACGCATGTTCTTCATTGCTCGAACTGCTCTGAGGATATTCTGCACTTAACCTGTAACTTGGCAGGAGGAGAAAGGTCCTTCAGTAAACTCAAAATCATAAAAATTACTTGTGCTCCACAATGAGCCAGGAGAGGCTCAATCACAATACTTTCCATTGAGTGTGAAATGGCTAACAAATTGACTTCAAATACATTATAAAAGACTTTGCATCCAGAAAGACAAGGAAGATGGATGTATAATAGGCAATGATGAAGGCAGGTAAATTGCATTTTATACTAGAAAATGTGGTGAGTATAGCAGATCTCAGTGTGTCAAATTGTTGTGTGTGTGTGTCTGGCCCGGCGCCACACAGGTTGTTAAGGCCTCTCAGTTATATTTATTAAACTTTATGTTTAAGTTTAATGTATAAAGATGTATTTGTTTTGCTATAATGTAGCTCCCATCACTGAGTAAGTCTCTCTAAGTTTACATATGTTTTATGTAGGAGAGAGAGAGCACACGCGCACGCGTAAATAAGTAAAGACCTATTAGGGGGGGCCCATTCACTGAACCTTTTCAGGGGCCCAGCAATTTCTATGGGCGGCCCTGCGTGTGTGTTTGTGTGTCGGCATGCACGTCACAGGCTTTACAGCTTCTTTGTGTAATCCTGTTCTTGGCCATAAGGTTCCATTGATCAATGCGGTTGATAGTGAGCTTCTAGCGGCATTATCTCCAGCAGCATCAATGCTACAGGGCCAGATGTCTCCCAGTTACAGCACAGAGAGCAGAATGGCCTTTTTAGGTCCACACATGCTCAATATGGATGTGGACTGTATCAAAACATTTGAGGAAAGAAAAGGATTCATAGGAGATTTGATAGAATAACTGGAAATTGTAGTTTTAGTTCTTAATATAACACGACTTAGATAGCCTTTTAAGATCTCTTTTGTTAAACGCAAATCATCTTTTAAAGCAGCAGATTGATTTTGTGCCCCATTCTATTCAGATTGTAGACTAAAAAACTAAAATGACAAAAAATGACTAAATGTATAAAAAAATGTATGTATTATTGCAGTACATACCAACCTATCCAGCCAAGGTGAAATAGCAGGCTTGTTTTTTTTCCTCAAACTTATTTGGGAGGTGATTTTTCATCTAGGTTTCCCTCTTGAGTCCCCTGACCAAACCAGGAACCAACAATTGTGTTATTCCATCCAGGCCCATACTTTCAGAACCAGAATGTGATAGACGCACAGTCAGGAGTGGGCTGATTGGACCTGTCAGCCCACAAAAATCTGAATGGATTTGGCCAAGCCTGGGTCTCAGTTTTCCACATGTCAGCTAGCCCTGGGTTCACCTGAGAGACGAAATGCTCAATAAAGCTTATTTCTCTCTGCCTCTCTATCTCCTTTCTCTTCCTTTTTCTCTCTTTCCCTCCCTCTCTCTTTCTCTCCTCTCTCCCCATCGCTTATTCTTTCTCTTTTCCTTTCTCTCACCTTCTTTCTCTCCATTCTCTCTCTCTTCACGCATTCTCTTACCTTTGTTCTTCGCACATTCTTTTCTCTGTCATCCAGGGAGTGCCATTAGATGAGCTTCTCCCCCAGATGTGACGAAGAAACACATGTTGGGACCATGTGTCACAAAGCAGTGCCTTTGGCACCAAGTGATTATTAGCGTTCAGAATAAAAAATCCTGAGATGGACACAAAATGGCTCATTCTGCCATATCCTCCTTCCTCCAAGAACAATACACCTAAGGGCCAAGCTCCTATCTATAGATGTTCTCTTTGCTCTACGTAAGCCATAATGTAATCTTATGAAGACATACTGTACTCTTTTTATATCATAGAATACAGTCCATTAGAAGAATGGGGTCACTCTGTTATACTTTATCACCACTTCTGTGCTCTGACTCTAGGAAACAGGATTTTAGAACCAACCTTTTAATGTGTATGAACTGAATAATTAATGTTGGACATCAGAGCTATTGGGTCCTCCCATCTGTACGTTTATGACCATGCCAACTTAGTCGAGGTGGGAGGTCTTAAACAGGTAGTTCAGCAAGTCTTCATTCAACACGTTCCAAATGAATTGAATGACCTAATTGGAGTCAACCCTTTTTAGTTTGTCCTTCCTGGAAGTGGTCAGGCAAAAGGCCAACAGAACAGCTCTGGTATGTTTGAATACATTATTGCTTCAAGATCCAGACCTTTGAGGGTTTGCTATTCGCATATCAAACGTGGATTGAGAGTTGCTAGATGTTTCAGCGTTGCAATTTAAACCAGTAGTAACCATTTGCTTTAAAAAGAATGGACGACACATCTCTGCTTCCTCCCACTGTACAAAGACGAAGCCTAAATATCTCGGATATGGGTGCTACCATCTTGCGCTGGTGATGTCATTTGAAGCCAGAGTCTGTGCAGTAGTGATCGTGTGGTGGAGCCGCGGTATTGAGGTCTCACCCACACACTCGTCTGACCCAATCACAAGCATACACTAACCCCTTTTTATATAATCAAATAACCAATTAAACAAACTGATCAGAAAAATTTGCACTTGAGCATTCATCAGTGTTATAAGAACTACCTAAGATGACAGAAAACAAAACGCCAACAAAAAATGTTGGCGTGCAATTTGATTTCTTTTTTGGCTCATGTCCCATCAGCTAATATGGAGGGGGCGGGACTATACTGCAGCCAGCCATAGGCGTTCAAGTAATTTTGGCTTCACTTTTCAGAGTTGTTATACTGTCCATTCTTTTTACAGTCTATGTCAGAAACACACACTTCACAAGGAACAGCATACATGAAACAGCATTTGAACTAACCGAAGAATGAACCTGGATTCAATGACGTTTTGTTCACATAGAGTTCAGTAACATATTCAAGCAGTTATTATATGTTGGTGTCCAGGCCATACTAAATAAATATTTTGTACATATTGGTTAATATTGCCAATTCACATTTATTCATTTAACGCTTTTATCCAAAGCGACTTCCAAGAGAGAGCTTTACAAAGGTCATAGGTCACTGATTATAACAATAAGATAGCCCCAAAAACATTGCGGGTAGCCAAAACATGAAGCATATATTGTGAGCAACCAAAAATAAGTGCCAAAGGGAAGAACCATAAGAGCATGTAGTTAAGCAAGTTACAATTAAACAACATGAATCGCTATAAGTGCAAATGTACCTGTAAAAAGGCAAGCAACAGTAAAAATATATATTTTGCAGATATCTCGCAACTTAATTAGGAGAATATCAAAAGCTTCTCGGTTTAGGTGTGGGCCAGGGGCTGACCTTCCCCTGTGTTTCCCCTGTCTTGAACTCTGACCACTATAGCATGAAGGTTAACTTGGGGACAGAGCTGTCCTTACTTGTCAGAATTTCAATTACTATCTGATTCACGCACGCACACACACACACAGACTCCCAAACACTCGCATATACACACATGCACAGACACATACACACCCAAAGCCAATGCTACATTATTCATGACAGCACCCATCAGTTACTGTCTGGCGATCCGAGGTGCTCCATCTTCTCTTTTAGCCCCAATCATTCAAATCTGGCGCCAGCAAAGGCGTTATCTTACACTCGCTGGCAACAGTTGGGGTACATTAAAAGATACACATGTATGGTTCATATTTCCATCTCACTGCAGTTAATAATTTCAATGTGAATCTGTTATGGCTGTGATATTTAATCACCCCGAGGTGTTTTCACTTCTCGCTAACTTCTTGTCGTTGCTGACACTCATATCTTCCAAAATAAAATGTTCCCTACGTCTACCGACGAGCAGAAACTTAGTCATAGATTTTTAGTTTTGTTTCCATAGCTTTGTTTACAGTGGAACCCTCTAGCCTACAATAATGTCAACACCCCAATACATCAAGAAAACAATGGCGTGTTTAAACAGGCATTTTTTTTTCAATACATTGTGAAGTACATTGTAGATCCTTTCATCCAAAGCAATGCACAAATAGTGCATTGATAGTAGGCTACCCGACTCATGGATCAGAATTTGGCCTTTAACGTTGCTATGGTGAGCTCCTCTGTCCTGCCTGGTGTCCAAGTTCTGCTGACTCCACACTCAAAGAGAAATATCTATTAAGACTTGGTCCTGCTGAAAGCTACTAGCAATCAGAAACGCTATACATCCCGGCTAACGGCCAACCCCAAACAGAAAGTGGAGAGTTATTTCTAGCTTTAATAGAATCTGGGCTCTTTTATCTGCTTCTTCGTCAGTTGATTAAGCAATGCATTGTTCCACGAGAGTGATGGGCTGGGCTCACTGAGAAAACCTGAGTTTACCTAGGTCAAGCCCAAGGTGAGATGCAATCAAATGCCCCTCTTGTATACCGGCCAAGCCTGCTAGACAAGATATAATTACACTACATAAACTGTTGCAGTCTGTGGGTTAAAGTTACAGATAAGAGTGTCGCAGGTTTTGGGAAACCCTAGCTACTAAGGCACATCGTGAGATTTGTCATGTTAATTGCATTGCCAGGGTTCTGCGTTGCTTGGCATTGCAAAGACAAAGTTCCAAGGTGACTTTGAATCTTTTATGTTGCTGTGTTGCTATTACGTTTAAGTTCACAACTTTGTTCTTTTAATTAAAGGTAATGAACCCTGAAGAAATGTCTTGGTTGTGAATCCAGTCTAGTGAGGCAGATGTGAAGCACCTTGAATGCTGAATGAGGACCACATCACCCAGCAGCTAGATTTGTCATGTTCATCAGGTTGAATTTGTCCTGTCTTTAAAAACTTATCTGGTACAATTACAGACTTTTTCATACTGATCTTCTGAATTTTCCTTCTGAATGTCTCAGTAAGTTCATGATTCAGCACTACAAAGTTAGAGCCAACCTCAAGCCCTTTTAAAATGTTATTAAAATATAACAAACAGACCCTGAATGATAATCAATGAGCTCTTGTTGCATATCAAATAATTGTGGACCATATGCTGAGGCTGTGGCTGGCTTTTCATTTGCTTTTGTTTGTTTTTATCTAACTATTCAGAGACCCCATGTGTAGCTAATTATATTTTAATGTGGTGTTTTACTTGGTTGGGGTGTCTACAATGTTACTAGTCTACTAGTGCTGCTATCCATTATCTCCTACTGCAATGGAAGCACTGATCTCATGTTCATGCACAAAGCAGGAAATCAATCCATTGCTTTGGTTACAAAGAGATTGGAGATTTAGACAGGATGAAAGGAAGCTGTAATCAGCCACTCACAATGATTATGAAAACAACATTGCAAAAAAATGAAACAAAATATCCGTCATTAAGATAATTGACAAAACGCAAACTCTGAACATCCATTAGTCATGAGCGTGGCAACTAATTAATGCTATTTTCTTTTCATGATTTGAAAAGAATCAAAATTGTATGACCCATTAACTAAGTCCTACAACTCTACTATGCATACATATACACTATATTACCAAAAGTATTCACTCAGCTATCCAAATCAGGTGCACAAAGCAAAGGCCATAAAGACATGGATGATCAAGTTTGGTGTGGAAGAACTTGACTGGCCTGCACAGAGTCCTCACCTCAACCCGATAGAACACCTTTGGGATGACTTAGAGCGGAGACTATGAGCCAGGCCTTCTCATCCAATATCTGTCTGACCTCTTAATGCACTTCTGGAAGAATGGTCAAAAATTCCCATAAACACACTCCTAAACCTTGTGGAAAGCCTTCTAGAAGAGTTGAAGCTGTTATAGCTGCAAAGGGTGGGCCGACATCATATTAAAATGGGATGTCACTCATGTTTATAGCTAGACGAGCGAATACTTTTGGCAATATAGTGTACATCTCAAGAGCCTCCAAGCTTTGTCACTCCTAGTCCAGCACATTCCAGCCCCAACCCCAGCCCAGCCACCCTGCTGTTATAGTCCATTTAAATGCTGCATGAATACGATCTCTGGACACCAGTTTCCACTCCTCCATCAGAGAGCCTGATTGAATTACCACCATGTGGACCAGCAGCTGTTGGTTCTGGCCACAGCAGGCTGCGCTGGCTAATTGAAGCATAATAGGATCAACAGTGGGGAAGGTCAGGGAGAGAGAGATCCAACCATGCCCAGCCCCTGTCAGGTTTCATGCAGGGGTGCATTTAATTTGAACCCCCCAACAAATATAAACAGGGGCGCGGCAATGCTACCGATATTGGGGGGCAGAACTCTGTAAGGTGGAGATGGTTCTTCAGAGTCCACATTTGGTCATTCCAGGCAGTTAATGAAAAGCTTCTGTGACCTCAAACCAAACCTTGTGTGTCAAGCTGCTGCGTCTGGTAGTGGAACCCCTGATATGGTGGAGATGGTTGGATGGAAGTTGCCCACAGTCCCCCTATTGAGAGGGTAATGGTGTGCATCAGTGCCCGTAATTCTTCCCTGCCCTCATTCATCAATGAGAGCCAACATCATGTCTGCTAGCAGTCTGAGAGCAACTGCAGGCTGGGCCTCGCCAAATTGGCTTTAGCCTATTACCAAACAAGAAATGCTAGACTAGACTGTCTGAGAAAATAACAACTTTATAAGCCATGTCATCAGATCTGACTTTATTGTTTTAATGGAGATAACTATGTTATTTGGGTAATCTTTGATCATTGTGACCCTTAGGACTTTAACCTCAAGTCTTTTAGTTTTTTTGTTGGTGTGGAATCTGTGGAATCACTGTGGAATAGATGACAGGCTTCTGAGTATCAAAAATGTTTCATCAGCATCAATATTCAGTGTTTCCCACAGATTAGAAATTTAGTTGTGGCAGAGAGGGGGGTGGGGGGTGGGTGGTTGGGGTTGTCCGACGAGGGGGGGGGGGGGGGGGGTCGTAATAATTCCTTTGTTAATAATTTGTTACACAGTTAATTTGTTAATAATTTGTTAAATTAAATATTAATCCAAAATGATTCACACCTTCACAAAATTAACAACAACTAACATATCATTTCTGCATTATGCATGTAGCAACGCTAGTACTAAACAGCTATTTAACTGGTCGGCTCCATGATGCCGTAGTGTAACGTGTGCTGACGTTGTGACTGTGTGCATATGTGAGAAAGACGCATGAGTGACAGAGAGACGGAGGGAGAGCAGGGGAAAGTAAATGCAGCTGAACGAATACGCTGCGTGTTTTAACCTAAATAGCCATTAAAAAAAATGTTTACGAAAACGCAATATGTGGCGGCCGGTGTTGATTCTGTGGCGCACCGCCACAAATTAGTCTATGTGTGGGAAACACTGATTACTGGTTACAGTGTTGCCAGGTCCGCGGTTTTCCCGCGGAATTGGACTACTTTTGAAGTGTTGCCGCGGGTTGAATTTTTTGTCCGCTGGTTCGGGTAGACCTATTTTGCATGCAAATTACATGAAAATCTTTAAATAAAAATATATATTTTAAATTAAATCATTTATTTATGCCCAAATCCTACCAAACTGACTCCAGATCAGCACATACACACATGGACATGGGGCATGCCCACATACACACACGCACTGTACGTGTGCACACGTGCCTAATGCTCTCAGTCTCCTGAGAAAACCTCCTGAAAACTGCTTTTAATGCTGGCATACTAAACATTTGGTGTTACTTTGTAGATATTAGAATACATTTGGCAATGATAGCAATGCTGTTGGACTTTAAAAGCAGTGTATATGGTTTGGCAGGGGCATATTTTGAGTTCAGATATTGGTCTGGTTTTGGGCTGGTTTTGATTGGCCATTGGGCTGGTTTTGTCACACAGACCTGGCAACCCTGGTCAGTTATCTCCGGCACCTTGAGATCTCCTCTGAGAACCAGAGGAGTTAGAGGACATTAGAGACATGACACAGATCATTGGCAGGGGACCAGACATGTACAGTTTCCGAAAAGGATTTATGAGTGACAAACCCTTGCAGATGGGTATGGGTTGACAACTAACCAGGATATAGCACACTGCACCCAGGGTCACACAGGTTCAAAGGCTGTCATCTGGGTTTTAATTGCAAACGTTCTACTTTCTGTTACCTTACACTGAAACCCCAAATCATACAGGAAGGGTGCCGCACTAATCAATATCTTTGTTCACCAGTGATGTACTTTGATTTAAGATAGCTAGCTACCTTTTTGATTCAAATTGTTTTCATGGTGCTAAGGAAAGTGCAATGAGAGTATAAATCCAAAGAAAGACATGGGAAGTTGGGGCTGAGAAGCAAACGTACCAGATGGCTTTTTCAGTTGGTGTATCCTCTAGTCAGTGAGAGTCATATGATGCTGTTTTTGAGTCAGCACGAATTGTTTCAAAACTGGGAAGAAGGCTGGGAAGAAGGCTCTCTGAAGCAGTGGCGGATATAAGGGGTCCACCCCAATCGCAATACTATTTCCAGAATTTCTCAAAGATGGCTTGAAGATTGCTTTCCAGAACCAGTCAATTTACAATTAAGAATAGCCTCATTGACAATAGGTATATGGCACAGCCCATGATCAACACTTTGCAAACATTAATGTACAATGGCCGACTCTCAGTTCCCATTAAACCAACATGCATTCTCAGGGTGACCAACAAAATTATTTTAACTAACAAACAACAATATTACAAACATCTAACTGAACGAACGCAACAACTGAAATCCCCTTGCATAGCTGTTGTAACCAAGTCCACAAGTCTTGGTGTTTTTTGACATGCTGCATTGCATGCTGGGTACCCAAGAGCGCTGACGCTGATTATCTAGCTGTGCTCCGACTGCGTGATATGACGAGATGCTAGTGACGCACTAAGGTCTCGGAGTCTCCTGAAATGTAATGCGTCTTTCTGCCTTGTAGCTGCGAGCGCATCATCATCAAGACCCCATGTATATGTCAAGATAACATCCAAGCTAACAATTTTGCCAAATCTGACTGCAGCTTTGTATACCATATGTACTGTGTTATGGTTGTTTGAGTTAAACAACTTGCTTAATGCATTAAATGGCTGTTAAATGTCAAATCCAACTATAACTGTACAAAAGAGAGAGTTCCAATCAAATCTGAATTATTTTTTTACCTAGAGCAGCGGTTCCCAAACTCAAGAATGCCGCGGCCTAATTTGAAATCTGAAAATCTTCTGCGGCCCACCCAAACCTTTAATCAGCTCTCTCTCTAATAAGCTCTCTCTTGGAAGTCGCTTTGGATAAAAGCGTCTGCTAAATGAATAAATGTTAGTGCTGTCAAAGATTAAAATATTTAATCGCGATTAATCGCATTAATGTCATAGTTAACTCGCGATTAATCAATTCATCACACATTTTTATCTATTCTAAATGTCCCTTGATTTCTTTTTGTCCCATTCTTTTTTCAAATTTTAAAGCTCTTATCAACATGGAAAAGTGGTTTGGATTGCTTTGTGCAAATATTTTTTTTATTGAAAACAACATTGCAATCGCCTGGCTTTGACGAGGGGGCGGAGAATTCGCATGAATCGCATCAGCTGTGTGCTTGGCCATCAAGTGGTATTTCAGACTGGACGTGTGCAAACAAGTGTGTGTGGCGTGCCTGTTGTTTTATTTCCGGTCTAGCTAGATCCGGTGTGGTGTTGTAGTCTTTCTAACGTCGGTAATTGTTGCAACATCATGTGAAAAAAACTACAAAGTTTGCTAGGCCAAAAAGAGCGTTAATCGCGCGATAAAAGAATTGACGCCGTTAATTTGGGTTTGCGTTAACGCCGTTAATAAAGCGTTAAACTGACAGCACTAATAAATGTAAATGTAATCACATCTCTGATCAAAACATAAACTAGGGATGATTAAATGACCTTAAGAATTAAACCGATTAAAAATGTATTAACTGACAATGTATGTTTTGTATACCATTTTGTATACAAGCTCATATATATTTACTTTAATACTACAAGAGGGCGCCCCATTTGACATTGTTTTGTTTGGCGGCGCCTTTTGTTTAATAATGGACAAGAGCAGCCGTTTCGAGCGAGAGCCTTATTGTTTTATTAATCTGTTCGTTTAAATTGTTTTTGCTTCATCAATTAATGTTTCACATAACTAATGTGCCGCTAGAATTGTTCAAATAATACTTAAACTGAGAATAAGATTTACGTTTTGTATCTAAACTGAGAAAAAGATGTACGTTTTGTATCTTATCAATCGTTTTAAGTAAAATACAGAAGTTTGCAACCCTAATGTTAGGACCTGGTCTTAGACGCAACAGGAAAGAGCGTGACCACTATCCAACTTGGCGTTTGTTTGGTTTTTTTGTATTTATTTGGGGCTGGGAGAACAGCTTCAGGAGCCGACAAGGCCAACATAAAAAAACAAAACACCTCTTACTTTTAAAAGGAAACTAACTAACCTAAGCAAACTAAAAATAAAATCAATATACACCGTTCTTCCCTAACTCCCTATCTAACAAAAAACAAACCTGCAGAATTTATACAAGTGTTACAAATAGGTTTAATGTACAACTATATACACAGCAAACAGATCCAAAAGGGTAAGGCAAGAATCAAGGCCAGAATAGCAAAATGGTCAAACACACAACCGTAGACACAAGTAACACGAGACAAAGCGAGAGCAATGGTCTGCCGGGTTGAGTGTCGGCAACGGCTAAAAAGGACGTGGAGCGCGGGCTTAATCCAATGGTGTGTGGGAGGCAGGACATCCAATTATTTTCCATGGAGACGGAGGTTCAGGGAGACGAGAGTGACACACCTACACACACACAGCAGATACAAAACAAACACAGAACACACAATTACGTCGTAACACCTAATATCAATTGAACAATTCAATGTGAACGTGGGCCTGCAGCAATGCAGTGCAAATTAATAATCCATCCACATAACAATTTGTAAAGAACCAAACGTAAGAAATTAAGTGCCAATAGTGAATTGCGTCACCTACAACTTACCTAATGAGAAGGGTGATGTTGCTGCATAGCAGCTTTCAAAGCTTGATGTCTGGCTGAATGGATGTCAGCTTTAGGAGGAGATCAGGCTCAACATCGAGTTTGTTCCTGTACTTTGTCTTTAAAGCCACAAGTGCTGAAAATCCATTTTCACACAGATAAGTGGTAGCAAAAGGGATCAGAAACATCAATGCCTTGTTAGACAGATCCGTATATTCCGAGTAAACATGCATCCAGAAATGTGCCAAGTGCTTCTGTGTGAAGATCAGTTTCAAAGCAGTATCACAAGATAACTCCACAAGGTTGTCTTGCTCCGTGGAACTGAGACCTGCGATGGCATCCTCATTATGGGGGGCAAATGGATTCTGTATCCAGATGTGTCGCTCGCTGAGCACAGGGAAGTATTCCCGGAGCTGCCTCTTCAGAGTTTGCAGGTGCTCTATGATGGCACCTGCCACGGAGGTCGGGATCTGCCTCTCCTCTTTATTGAGGAATTCACAAAGATTGTCAAAGGACTCGTAGTTGTTCTGAACTACTCTTCTGTCCCACACCTCGATTTTCCTTATTGTGGCTTCTATCTTACTGTGGACATGAAACACGGTCACTGCTTTTCCTTGGAGGGATAGATTGAGTCCATTTAAGTACCAGAAAATGTCGGCCAAATACGCCAACTTACAAAGCCACTTGAAGTCACTGAATTGGTCTGACAGTTCAAACCGGGAGTTCACAAAAAATGACCTGACTTCGTCACGCAGCTCAAAAAGTCGGTTGAGCACCTTATCTCGTGAAAGCCACCGGACTTCGGTGTGCAGGAGAAGCTGCCGGTGGTCGCTTCCCATCTCAGCGCATAATATGGCAAACAGGCGTGATTGCAGTGGACGACTTTTGATGAAATTTACTGTTCTCACTGCTTCATCCAAAACCGCCTTTAAATCCGCAGGCATCGTCTTTGTTGCAAGTGCCTCTCTGTGGATACTGCAGTGGACAGCTGTAACTAGTGGAGCCACGTCTTTAACCCTTTTCACAACTCCAGTGAGTCTCCCCACCATGGCCCGAGCTCCGTCAGTGCTTAGCCCCACACACTTTGTCCAGTCTATTTCATTGGAAACCATGAATCCATTCAGAGTTTAAAAAAAAATGGTTTCCGCTGTAGTATGTGAGGGTAAATGTTTGCAAAACAGAACATCTTCATGTATTTCTCCATCATGTTCATATTTGACAAACGCGAGCAAATTTGCCAAGCTTGAAATGTCTGTCGATTGGTCAATCTGGAGAGCATAAAAACGGCTTGCTCGTATTCTGCTTACTAGCTGCTTCAACACATCTTCAGCCATATCATCAATACGGCGCTTTTTAGATTTCAGGGATTCATTATCTGAGGACTCGCTTGTTGAGTTTGATTCATCAGCTTTCCTTTTCCCACCTACTAGCCACCGCTCCATTGTACAATTTTCCACACCAATTTTGAGGTAGCTTATTGTGTCAACTAAGATTTCCCGCCATTGACGAGATACAAGACACGTCACGGATCAAAAATAGGTCAGATAAAAGAATAACACGTAATTTAAATCATAAATATTTTTATATTAATTTCCTACTTTTCAAAATTGAAAATTATAATGTATTTATTGTAAATGACCTCTCGCGGCCCACCTGCAGTACCTTCCACACGGCCCACACTTTGGGAATCGCTGACCTAGAGGTTTAAAAGACAACCTTTGCCTAAACTGACATGCACCAACTCAGAGAACTGAGTTTCAACATCCATTTACACATTTAGTCTCTATTTTTTACTCTACTCTTATGGCATAACTATGTTTACCTTAATGTCTTTACCTCTCTGTCACCAACTGTCTCTGGAGTGGGGGGTGGGGGCTTCACAGGGTGCCTACAGGTGTAAACAAGTTACATTTAAGACTTTTTAAGACCTTTTAATACCACTTCCAATTTAAATTAAAGACCAAATTTACGATGGAAATACAAATCATACACAATGTAGCAACTAGCAATTCCATGAATCCCATGGAAACAAAGGCAAATGTGTGGGATGAACTGATGTGGAGCACAAATCATCCAAGAAGCAGTACTTCTCTTGAGTGGTTTTTATTCAGATGACTTATCATTGGATTCAGGTCAAAAGTCTATCACTTGAACTGGTTTAATCACTTAAGACACTAAAAGTCAGCAGCTTGGCATGCTGGGACATGGAAAGGATTAAACATTTAGACTTTCATCAAAGTAAAAAATTCGGGTTTATCCTCAAAAAAGCAGTCTGCAGAGCTACTGTGTCTGTGGGGTGACTGTCTGTCTCTGGAGGGCTGGCAGGCAGGGGCAAGCAGGGCCTGCAGGCAGGCAGTCAGGGCAGGCCAGCTGGATGAAGAGGGCTGAAGAGAAGCTGTCCAGCTAGAGGGGGGTAGTCCAGCAAGAGATCTGTTTTTCTCTCAGCATCCTCTGTTGAGCAGGCCTCTGCATGACCCTACAGACCTGTAAAAGTGAAGAAAAGATCCATGTCAGTGAAAACACTAGACTCTACACTTGACATAAACTACAGTTTTGACTGTGAAATGCAGTGGCATTACTTGAACTTGAATCCAAATGTGTTGACCTGATGGAGACCCGGCCATGCAAAGTCACTGAAAACATTTGGCTCGATTCCAGGCTCTGGCAAGAGTATTTAGCTCTAAACTGGTCAATATACACATCTGACCAAAGACCAGCTCGACCTTTGCCTGTAAACAGTGATTCTGACTGTCAGAGACCTTTAAAGAGGCTGACCGCCTCTCAGGAAAATGACAATTCGCTTTCTCAGGAAAATGACAATTGAAATAAGCTTGTTTTGAAAGATCCTATATACTGGCTATCTTCAGCAGACTCTTGTCTACAAAAAGCAGCCCTCCCTGACGTTTTAGGAGTAGAATTTAGTGAATTACGATTTTTGTTAACACACTGCCAGTGAGCGAGCCGAGTCGGTCTCTGAGGCTAAGTCAAAACAATGTACCCGAGGGACGCAGTCTCACTCCACTTGCAAGTGTTCCACAAATCAGCATCGATGGCTGAACTCTGGTAATGATGGAGACTGAGAGAACCACGGGCCTCTCCAACATCTGCCTCTATTGTACCCCTCACCCCCCTCCCTCTCTTTCTTGTCTCTTTGCCCAATCCCAGTGACCCCCTTAAGGGACAAAGAACTAAGTTTCCCTTAAACACCCAAGTCAGCGCTGACACTTTCTTCTTTCTGCAGCACTTTTTTATTTGTTTGTGAGAATTTTTGGGGGGTTTGTCTTTCACATGGAGGAAATTACCCATTGTGACCATTTCCACCATGACTTGAAGACATCTGAAGGAAGCGTTGACTCGCCTCGCCCTGCCATGATCAGTATTTGTGTGGCAGATGTTGCCCCCTCTCTCTTTCTCTCTCCATTTCTCTCTTCCTCGCTGTCGCTTCATCTCGGATCATGTGGCATTGTTCTCATAATAGCACACATGCTGTTTCTCATCACTTCGACAAATAACATTCTGAGGCATTGGTATCAGCTCATTGATTAGAGATGTCAGAGTGGATGTTCTGTAGATGATGCTGCCGATGTTGTTCTGGTGTCTCACAGTAGCGACGCTTATCATAGGTTTGGAAAGGTCAAAAACAAACAAGCTCTGACATTTGAATGGCAGCCATAATGATACTGTAAGGCTGGGTGTCAAACCTGCCCCCACCTCTCATATGCTAAAGTCTGGAGTTTCTGGACGGTCTCAACTTGATGGCTCTCACACCCCATTCAAGATGTGGTCTGATTGGTTGTTCTTGTGTATAAAGGGAATTGTAATGCATTGTTCTTTGGATTCTTCATCTCCTGAAACCTTCTCCTCAGTTCTCCCTTGTCCTACTGTCCTACTCCTTGCTCACCTCTTGCTTTCTCTCTGATTTACAATGATAACGGTAGAGTGGGTAAGATTTAAAGCCTTCATTTTATAACATGTTTGCCTTGTAATTCATTTCATTCATTTGCAATGTTATTAAATGCGTTTTTCATTTAACCGTACTTTGACCATTCTTGCTCTGCTTTAACCCATATTGTCAAATACCTGGAATTCTATTGGTTTTGGCATTAATGGTACATGCTAATACACTGTTCAGTTTCCCATCTTCCTTTAAACCATAGGGGAATTTGTTTTGGTTGCTTGGCCAATATTTAACCCCCTACAATACATACTAACCTCAAAGCACAAGAAAAGTTGTTACCTTTCTTTCCTTTATTCTCCTCACAGCAGATAGAGGTTGTTTTACTGCTTAGGTTAGATGTCATTGTCTTCCTACTCCATTTGTTGTGGTATCTTAAATAATTAATATATAAATATATATGTTTCCCATACTGTAGCTTGTCTTGTCAAGGCCTGGTTTGCTAAGCTTTCTGCTTCTCTCTCTCTCTTTTTATATTTGTATGATGGATTGCAAGTTCCAAACCAAACCCTGCGTATAAATAAAACACATTCAAGACAATGACATGCAATTCCACTTCGAAGGTTTTGATTTACACTTTTATTATGTAAAGCTTTGCTCTAGAGGAGCAGAGGCCAATGTATCTCAGTTGTATCAATCTCAGTGAATGTGAGGACAATCTTAAATCTTTACATGGGAAAGGAATGCCATTGGATGGACACATTTTTGTAATTTATTTTTCTTTGAACAACAAAAACCAAAAAAAACACAAAAGATTTTGTGGTCTTTGAATAACCCAATGAAATGGGAAAAAAAGTAATTTGTTGAATCTTACACAGCCAATTATCATGGCTGGAAACTCAGTTTTATTTTCACCCATGGCTCCCTTTTCTCAGTCTCTGTAATGGACTTTTTCAGGTTCATAGCCAGTCAGACCTCTGCCTCATCTTGGTTCTTCCCTCCCCCGGACAGTCTCTCTCCACACACCTGCTCTGTTCCCCACCATATTCCACAGGGGAGGCCTACGGAAGCTGTCATGGTCCAGGGGTCCACTCTTTCCAACCAGGGAACCCTAGTATCAGCCTGCACCAGCTTCCAGGCCTTCTTAAGGTGCTTAAGCTTACACACAAAGAGAGAAAGAGATACACACAAATACACAAACAGACACACACAGAGGCACACATGGGCACATACATACATACCCCAGTCAGGCCCCCTTCAGGATACCCATTAGCCTGGTCATCAGCATACTTTGATTCCCCTCAGAACCTATTATCAGATCCTAGCGGTGACGGCCTGGATGGCAGTGCAGCCTCACTGCAGTGTTAATTATAAACCTGTTAACGAGCAGAGAAGGTGGCCAAGTGGAACTGGGAGGCGGAGAGTTTAATTATTCTTGGGCATGTCCAGACACGCTCTCTCATTTTTATTTTGTCTGTTTCTCTCTACCTCTTTGTCTTTCCTTTTACTGTATTTCTCCCCCTCTCTCTCCCCTTCTGTCTCTCACTCTTTCTCTCTGTCAGTCTACGTCAACCTCTTTGTTTTTACTTTTACTATATAATCCTTTCTGTAACTCTTTCTTTTTTTTCATTATTGTTTTAGCTTTTCTTCCCCTGTCCTTCTTGGTTCAGCATTCAAGTGGATATCAGTCAGCATGCGTGTATATATGTGTTTGTTTTATTTTACTTCCTCTATTCTTCATTCTCACTTTCCAAATGCTCCGTCCTCTCTGTCATCTCAAGTGAAGAGGGTAGCTTACTTCAACCCAGTGAAGATGAACTACCTCAAAAGCAGCCAATTAAATTCAGTGTGACAGGGCGGTTTTATTTCTCTGTCCATGGCTGGAGTAGAGAAATCTCACCATGGGTGTTGGTAACACTTTATGTGCAGTGCATGTAGATGATATTTGGAAATGTAGATAACAGATAATATATTAACTATCAACACATTCTATCACTTATTAACTTTAAATCTAACCAGTTTGTGCATTTAAGTCAAGATCTGTGTGTCATTCTAACATTACATTTTAGTTTATTTTTCAAGTTTCTTTGTATATTTATTTATACGTTTTTGCCGTTACAGATAAATCAATGGATATAACTAAGTGTTACCCAGGTGTGAGGTCTCCTATTATCTGCCGTCACGAGCCACGCTTACACTAAAACTTTAGCAGAGATCATTATTGCAGGCTCATGTTCAAAAGCATTTTCATACCTCGCCATCAGTGGGTACCAAATGGGGACTTCCAATCCTGTTTATCGATGGATTATTGTACTGGAAATGGAAACTGTATCTGGTCACCTTGTTTGAAGCAAAACATCAATTAAAATGTTTTAGCTCCAGACACTATTGATCCATTCTCAACAAGGGACATGTAGGAGGTAAAACAATACATGATTTTCTTGCTGAGGTGAATACAGTGCCGCTGCTAGCCATTTTGGTACCCTAAGCATAACTCTTTATGTTGCCCCCCCCCCCCCCCGAAAAAAAAACAGATAGTTTTTGGCAGTTTAACTTTTTATTAACAAACATATAACTTTAATACCAATAACACAACAGCAGCATCACAATGTAACACCTTCTCAGATGTGGTGGTTCTCTGCTGTGTATCTGTCCCTAAACAGCTGGTTGAGGGTGGTTGATCAGGGCTTGGCAGGGACGGACTGGGAGTAAAAATAGGCCCTGGACTTTGATCCAGACTGGCCCACCAGAACCGGCCCACGTTACGCCACTACAGCTGCCCTGCCAATGCATCAACATTCTGTGTTGGATGTGATGCTAGTTACGGAGTTCCCGACTTAATGCGAGCATGCAACACGCGCAAGCGAAATTTTTTGGCCTTTATTTGAGCAAAAAATAGTTTTTTGAGCTTCATGTAAAATAAACAGCAGTTTTTCAATTGGTAAAACCTTGTCTAGTGAAGGCATGGCGGCGGGAACAAGGGGTGCTGAGGGTGCTGCAGCACCCCCTGACAGCACGACTATAAAAAAAAAAATGATATGACTTGAAAATCCACCACCGCGGCACAGCCCCGCAGTAGCGGACTGGCCATCGAGAGCACCGGGAGAACAATAAGGATGGAAAACCATGCTAAGAAACCCTTACGGTGGGGCTGAACAATTAAGAGACCAAAAGACATCACCTTCACTAGACAAGGTTTTACCAATTGAAAAATGGCTGTTTATTTTACATAAAGCTCAACTATTTTGCGCTCAGATAAAGGCCAAAAAATTTGGCTCGCGCGCAACTCCCGAACTAACATCAAACACAGAAGTTGCATGCATTAGCAGGGCTGCTGAGGTGTCGTATACGGGGGCCGGTTCTGGTGAGCCGGTCTGGAACAAAGTCCAGGGCCTATTTTTACTCCCAGTCCGTCCCTGCCGCCCCACAACATTAAGCCCCACCCCCTGAGCACCCCCTGATAAAATATGTTCCCGTGGCTATGAGTGTATAAACATTTAAAACTGAAAGCATGCAGCCAAGGAGCTCTCCACCTTTATTACTCATTTAAAAACGATTTGATAAATCGAATATAAAAGCATCATAGAATGTAAAGTAAAGTAACAGCCAGCTGGCGTCAGTTACTTTTAAAATTAGCATTAGCAACTTCGAACTAGCAGTCAGCTAGTTCAAAGTGTATGCATAGGCTAACCATTAAATTAGCAGCACATTTCACGTATTTAACAATGATTAAACATGGACTGACCTGAAAGTGATGCACGGCATCATCTCGCAGTTTCTGTCTCTTTATTTTTTCTGCCCCTGACTCCTGTTGTCTTTTTGAGGCAATTTTCGAAAAGTTGACCCAGCCTACTGTCAAAGTTCCTCAGGCCACTGAGATAGGAAAGGGCACCCACGGCGTGCTTGGGAAGTTGAGTGTGTATTTGTTTTGGGGGGGGGGGCACCATCTTAACTTTTTTTGAGCAATTAAACATTTATATTGTTCTGCCTGTTTTGTGATATACATGCCTAAAAGTTACCTAATATTTCTATACTGAAATAATATCTGCATTATAATTATTATAACTATAATGATTTTTCAGTTGGCAATTTTTTGGTCCCCCCTCAGGACTTCGTGCCCTACGCACAGCGCGTAGTGCGCGTTATGGGAGCGGTGGCACTGGGTGAAGGTGTGCTGCTAGTGTGCTGCTGGGGAGGTAACCCTGGATGTACATAGTATATTAAAGATGAGGATAGAAAAAGAAAAAAAGGAACATTAAGACATTTTGGTGAGATGTCAAACTGCACTGTCAATATATTATTATGTGTCCATATCTTTATCAGGATTACCTGGACAGCTTTAATGTATTGCTTGTCATTGATAAGCCTGTTGGTCCATCTCCCCTTCCTTATGGAGAAGAACGCAGCTGTGCTCTGATAGTGTCAGACTGGAAAAAATCCAGATAAAGTCTCACCCAGGGATTATTCTTCTAGACCAGACAGCTGATGCCTGAGAAACTGAGACTGGAATGGTGGAGAAAGTAATCTCAGGACCAGGTGTTTGTTTTGTTCTACCAGTCTATGAAAACATGTATGCAATAACTTGTTTCTTTTAGTGGAAGCAGGATTGGTGAGGAGGTAAGTAGATTGTACCTCATCACATAATAAAGCTATGGAAGCTTAGCTTAATGCAGTGCTCATACCCACCCAGAAAGATTAACTGAGGTGATGGATCAAGTCATTACACTGACTAGCAATGATTAACATTCATCCTCTTGTGGCGGTGTATATGTTAAAGAGAGGAGTAAAGATGTTTTGTTTGTAAAGACAGTGTTGCGATTTGTTATTTTTTGCAAAAAATAGAAAAAATGCTTTGAAATCATCAAGCATGTATGTAACTCAGATCCAGTTTCATCAAGGATAGTCTTTCACCTGAACCTTAGGGTTACCGGAACAAAAGCGTGTTAAATGTGCAGTTTGGGTTACGGTTGCTTCAAGAAGATGAACAAGAGAGGATACAATTTCTGGGGCAATTGTAGGGTGTGCTTGCTTGCGTCGGTTGCAGATGGGTCCATTTAATAAACAAGCTGAACGCCCTTTGAAACAAGCTTTTCTAACAACGTTGTCACCGGCAGTATTTTTCAGATGGAATCGCAATTCAAACAGTACCATCTGCTGACTGAAAATATGCCCCCAAACACGTAAATAAGCTTGATATTTATTTAGGGGGAAATGGGTAATTAAAAAAAAGTTTGCTGGAAGCTATCATTATCAGTAACAAAGCCAAAAGTGACTTTTTGGTCTCAGGCCCCGTCCACACTAGCACGGGTAAATTTAGAAATACATACATATGTCTGCGTTTGCACCTCCCGTCCACACTAATATGGCGTATTCGGACACTGAAAACTGAGCTTTTCGAATATGTTCCCCTAGCCAGAGACATTTGAAAACGCGGGGTTCGCGTAGTAGTGTGGACAGGGTCCACGGAGCTTTTCAGATACAATGACGTTCAGTTGCCATGACATTGGGGGTTAGATTCCCGGTTGTGCCAAATTATGTTGTGTCCTTGGGCAAGGCACTTCACCCAACTTGCCTCGGGGAAATGTCCCTGTAATTACTGTAAGTCGCTAAGTCTGCAAAAACATGGAAGGTGAAAGAAATATGCTGCTCCATCTCTATAATTTATTTACCAGTTTAGTTAGTGTACTTCAGGTACAAGTATTATCATTTAATAGATACGCGTTACTCCTACGCAGAAGGCGAGCGTTGTACTCGGTGTGCCTGAACGATAGGGGGACAAGGCAGAGAAGACGGTTTAAACCAAACAGAGTGGCAATTCTGGGTGAGACCTGGCTGAACAGCTAGCTGGTAGGACAATTTTACAACACCAAATAGCATTGCCCGAGGAGTATGTAAACAGAGCAGCGTAGTGGGAGGGGGGGGGCAGGAGTGGCATAACCATGACAACGATTGTCATGTACCCGTGTTAGTGTGGACGGCAAACATTTGGAAAACGATATGAAAACGCTAGTGTGGACGGAGATCGTTTTCAATTTGAATACGCGTATTTGTATTTACCCGGGCTGGTGTGGACGGGGCCTCAGTCTAGACTCTAGAGCTCTGCCTGGAGAAGCTGAATAGTGGTTCGAGCAAGCTACTGTAGCCTAGCTGTTGTTACTAGCCAAACTACACTGAGGGGATTAAAAACGTTTCTTTTGACAAAGTTTAGGCTGTGGCATTGAAGACAGCGATGCACCACACAAGCTTGAGTTTAAATTAGTGGTGGGCATAGATAATATTTTAAAATATTATCTCACTATAGTAGTGATACTATACTAGATTAATCTCACTATAATCTTGGCATTAATTTAGATAAAAATGGCTCATTTTAATTCCGCCGAAGCGATTCAGTGTGCTACCCAAATAATGACTAAAAGTAAGTCTTTGAGAACGGGTTTCTCAAGCCAGATGGCTCATTAGACCAGGGGCTCATCTCCTGTTTCCAAAATGTATCACAAACTGCTTGAGAAAGCTGTTCTACTATGATATTTGGTGATGAAAATAAATGATGCCCAATAAGATGTACTTGTGTTTATTAACTGTTTATTAGATTAGTTAGCTGGGCGGATAGAGCTGGGCGGATAGGGCTGGGCGGATAGGGTTGGGCGGATAGAGCTGGGCGGATAGAGCTGGGCTCGGTTGCACTCAAACATAGTAGTTTGACAACGACTGTTCCCCTGCGCTACATCAGTGCTTGGCCTGGCATCTTCCGCATTAGCTAAGGGATGCTTTGCGTTTAGGTGGTATTTGAGACTGGAAGAACTCCTACAGTAAACTAATTCTGCATATCACAAGGTGCAAACAGCCTTAGCCTTAGTCGAGGTTTCCATTGGGAAGCTTATAAAAAATAAATTTTCCCTGAAGTAAACCAGGCGGCTTCATAGCTGCATCCATGTTAGCACGTCATGTTTGATGTGATAATTTCATACACAAGGCATACACACAGGTTCGAAGACTCGTTCTCGTCCCCTACAGTGCAATTCGGCTAGGAATACATCTGCGCTAAAATTTCAAGGTGAAAGTCATCATAGCTTGCGTAGTATAGACCCAGCTCCCAACCCAACTTTGAGAATATATTAACGGCGATATTTTTTTTATCGCCCAATAAGAGTCTCACGTAACGCAACACGTTAACGCCGATAAAGTCCCACTACTAGTTTAAATACATTCTTTAATGCGATATTACTTACTGTACATGCAAGTCTTGAATTGCCTAAATGAATAACGCTGCTAGTACACCACGGCACGAAACGATACTTGCTGTGCAACAGTCTAGCATATTTATGCACGTCGTATCTAAAGGCTTATTTAGGGTATTCCGTTTTACTCAGTTTTACTCAGTTTTACTCCGTTTTCCAAAAAAACACACAAGCTTGAGTTTAAATTAGTGGTGGGCATAGATAATATTTTAAAATCTAGATTAATCTCACTATAATCTTGGCATTAATTTAGATAAAAATTGCTAATTTTCATTCCGCCGAAGCGATTCAGAATATGTGTGCTACCCAAATAATGACTAAAAGTAAGTCTTTGAGAACGGGTTTCTCAAGCCAGATGGCTCATTAGACCAGGGGCTCATCTCCTGTTTCCAAAATGTATCACAAACTGCTTGAGAAAGCTGTTCTACTATGATATTTGGTGATGAAAATAAATGATGCCCAATAAGATGTACTTGTGTTTATTAACTGTTTATTAACTGTTTATTAGATTAGTTAGCTGGGCAGATAGAGCTGGGCGGATAGGGCTGGGCGGATAGGGCTGGGCGGATAGAGTTGGGCGGATAGAGCTGGGCGGATAGAGCTGGGCTCGGTTGGACTCAAACATAGTAGTTTGACAACGACTGTTCCCCTGCGCTACATCAGTGCTTGGCCTGGCATCTTCCGCATTAGCTAAGGGATGCTTTGCGTTTAGGTGGTATTTGAGACTGGAAGAACTCCTACAGTAAACTAATTCTGCATATCACAAGGTGCAAACAGCCTTAGCCTTGTCGAGGTTTCCATCGGGAAGCTTATAAAAAATAATTTTTCCCTGAAGTAAACCAGGCGGCTTCATAGCTGCATCCATGTTAGCACGTCATGTTTGATGTGATAATTTCATACACAAGGCATACACACAGGTTCGAAGACTCGTTCTCGTCCCCTACAGTGCAATTCGGCTAGGAATACATCTGCGCTAAAATTTCAAGGTGAAAGTCATCATAGCTTGCGTAGTATAGACCCAGCTCCCAACCCAACTTTGAGAATATATTAACGGCGATATTTTTTTTATCGCCCAATAAGAGTCTCACGTAACGCAACACGTTAACGCCGATAAAGGCCCACTACTAGTTTAAATACATTCTTTAATGCGATATTACTTACTGTACATGCAAGTCTTGAATTGCCTAAATGTATAATGCTGCTAGTACACCACGGCACAAAACAATACTTGCTGTGCAACAGTCTAGCATATCAATGCACGTCGTATCTAAAGGCTTATTTAGGGTATTCCGTTTTACTCCGTTTTACTCAGTTTTACTCCGTTTTCCAAAAAACACATGGGAACGCCTTCCGTCTAGGTGGAACCAGAGCCATAGAAAAAGAGAGTTGCGACACGCTCTGATCTTGCCGACACGTGATCACGTGGTTCATGTAGCCCGCTGTTGTTCCAAAAAAAACACTGCTGTCAACATGTCTGTTTTCAATGAAGCTGGCCAACGGAAGTCGCTTTCTCAGGCAAATGACGAATGAAACAGGCTCGGTTAAAGAAATCCGATATTCTGTCTATCTTCAGCAGACTCGTATCTACAAAAGGCAGTCCTCCCTGACGTTTGTGGTGTAGAATGGAGTGAAATACAACAATGTGAACACTCACTGCCAGGAAAAATGCTAGTTTTTTTGTCATGTGGTTCCGGTACCTCGCTGTAGTAAAAAAAAAACCCAGTGCTGTCAACCAGTTTGAAGGGTTTTCGGCGGGACAGACAGCAGCACCATCTCGATGCACGGACATTTTCGGTATATTAACACATAATGTCAATCGGTTACTGGTGTGTTTGTACGCGATCAATTGCACCTGCACATGACGCCAATCATGTCACACTCCAGCAAGGAAATAGCAGACGTATGTAGCCTAAAATGTCTGTGGCAGAGACTCGAGAACTCGAGCAAAATGTCCCACTCCCAACCAAGCACCAGCGAGGAGGTATAGCCAGTAAGACCAGCCAACCTTTCTACATCCCTGGCCGTACCTGGAAGAATTTTTCAAAATGGTTGGATGTAAAACAACTTTCGAATGCGCTGCAAGCTCTGCGCACCCAAGTAGGCTACCACGAGCTAATGGTTTTCAAAAACTCACCGTCTAATTTGAATAAAAGCTATTGATGGCCTCTGAAGTTTGACTTTCTGCACCATTACAATACTTATAGGAAACTAGTCATCATATCTTCCTCTCCATGAAACACATACAGATTGTATGGCATTTGCGGGTGTCCGGGAGCCGCTATTGAAATGCGGGAGACTCCCGGAACTTCCGGGAGACTTGGGATGTCTGACAAATGCAGAGCTGCCAACTCTCACGGTTTCGCCGTGTGACACACGTATTTTAACCATTTCTCACGCCATACCTTGTATATCTCACGCTAAAAAGATAACGCCAAACAAGTAGCCAATCTAGCGTTGTAAACATTAACGGAAGACGCGCAGGTTAACGGAGTGAAGCAACATTGATGCGCAAACAGCCGTGTAAACTCGCCTTGTCTCTCCCTCCACTCCATGGCGAGAGTTACATTGAGGCCCCCCCTGAAGCTAGCGAAAGCTAGGGGGGGGGGGTATACAGTTAATAATAAACTGTATACCTCCAACCTTATACCTTCCTTCCACCATGTGGAAAAGACTAAAGGCACCAGACTTTCCTAACTAAGACAAAACAACAGGTGGAATGTACTGCATTCTTATTTATTTGTTATTTTAAAAACAATTGTGCATTCAAAATGCGAAAATAGAATGTAATAGAGCCTTTTAAAATAAATAAAATGTAGCCTAGCAGTAGAAACAAAATAGTGTATTGGTCAAACATACAATAGTAATCAAACAGCAACCAAACATTGGAAACTTATTTGAATTCTTATTTATGTGTTGTCGCTGGTGTGTAAACCATGGACGTTTTTAGCTTGAAGCATTGCACCGTGCGGTGTACAGCTCGTGTCCAACCAGTGGACAGAAACTTAAAAGCAACATGGAGCGAGCCAAAGAGTTGGCTGTGTGGAGATATTTCACGCTTGCAACGCCAACTACTAACGGCTGTTTGCAATGTCTGCAGAGTAAATGTTTTGAGGGGTGGTGGTAGTACTGCAAAGTACAATAGTACCAATTTAATCAAGCACATCCAAAAGCACAATGCTAGGAGCACGCCGAATTCCTTCAGCTCAACTACTTCACTATACTGTACAATCTACAGTGTAGAACGAGGAGCGTCGCACATATGTGATTGTTCGAATGCGGGTCTCACAGCGTAACGTTGCATATGCGATTAAAAAAATTTCAACTGAATATTTTTCGTTAGACAAAAACTATGCGACAAATGTTGTATGGCTTCAATATGTACTAATGAGAAGGCTAACAGGTAGTGATGGGATGTTCGGTTCATTTTATTGATTTGGTTGTTTGAATCTCGTTCAGTAAAATGAACGAATCTTTTTTCGAGTCATTCGTTCATTTCACCGGGGGGGGGGGGGGGGAGGGCTATACGTCCACTGGAAACACGTATGATATGCTTATGTAGCTTAGTGCATGACATGTGCACCAGCAGATACTATTTCAAAAGAAATCCCTGCATTAAAATAATGTATCATGAGTTTGTATGATTTGGTCATATATTATCACACTAGCATTTAATTATCACGTCAAACAATTACACTGCACTAAACTGTAAGTGTATGTAAAGTCAAAATAAAGTGAAAATAACCAGTCAGTATGATGACTTGAGCGAATATCATTCACGTCTTACTAAAACAGCGGCCACGCGAAAGGGAATAAGGAAACTGTTTCCTCTACTAAAAAATACAATGCGGGTCACGTGAAAAATGATCCAAAGACTTGTAGAAAGACCGAGTCGTGAAATGAACGAATCGTTCATTTCCTCTAGCTACCCGTACAGAGCCTATGCAGGTCACGTCAAAATTATCCAAAGACTTGTAGAAAGACCGAGTCGTGAAATGAACGAATCGTTCGTTTCCTCTAGCTACCAGTACAGAGCCTATGCAGGTCACGTGAAAAATTATCCAAAGACTTGTAGAAAGACAGAGTCGGGAAATGAACGAATCGTTCGTTTCCTCTAGCTACCCGTACAGAGCCTATGCAGGTCACGTGAAAAATGATCCAAAGACTTGTAGAAAGACCGAGTCGTGAAATGAACGAATCGTTCGTTTCCTCTAGCTACCAGTACAGAGCCTATGCAGGTCACGTGAAAAATGATCCAAAGACTTGTAGAAAGACCGAGTCGGGAAATTAACGAATCACTCGTTGAGAGGACTCGTTACTCCCGAGTCCTTGAACGACACCTCACTACTAACAGGTAACACTAGCATGCTAGTAGCGTTGCTTCGAGTATTATGCTTGCTGTGGGCACCGTCGGAAATATTTAGAACTCACGCATCTAAAGGTGGCATGCATCGGCCAGTGGATCGGCAACATTTTCTGATCCCCGATCCAGCTATCTTGTCAGGATCGGGGCCGATATCCGATCTTAGTATCGGATCGGTGCACCCCTAATGCTAACGTGTTAGTTTGCTACATGAAATGTTCTTAGATAGTTTGAACAGTAGGCTACAGTCTTCTAAATCACCGATTAAGCAGACTAGATAGCGAAAACACCTAGACTACCAGTAGCCATGTAAACTAATTTAGCTTGCAAACGCAAGAGCACCTGCTTCTCTCCAGTTCTTTCAATAGATAATCTGGACAGGCGTTAGCAATAGGCTAGACTGCTATTCGTTTTCTGGCATTTTTTTTCTCGTAAGCTTCCCTTCTAATGTCGACTAACAGATCTATATAATATCTAAACATACATTACTTAGCAATTGTCTCGAGGTAGCTAGAGTCAATTGCTAAGTAATGTATGTTTAGATATTTGAAACGCATAGCTAGCAGTGGACCCCGCGTGCAACACAACAGCATGTTTATTAAAATGACATGCTGCTTCTAGGTATTTCAGGACATTCTGCTCCTACCGTATTTCTGGGGCGGTGTTTATTACATAAATTCATTTTTGGTGCGGCGTTTAATCGAGGGCAGCGTTTAATCGAAGAAACACGGTACATTAAACTGTAATTTCATGTGCTCTTGGGGGCCCTCTGGTGGCCACGGGGGCCCTAAACAGCTGCTTAGTTCGCTTATGGCTTGGGCCGGCCCTGCGTGGACTATTATTTTTTTCTTCTTAAAAGTCCTGCTTCCTTCTACTGCGTTTTTAGCGTGTGCATAATATTGTGAAACGTTAACAGCATATCTAAGATTATTTCATAGGAATGACCCTGATTAAAATTAAGCGTAGTGCAAGTCATGACTCTGAATTGTTAACACAAATGTTTCTTCTTTCCTTCCAACCAAAATGATCAAGTTCATGATAATGACAGAGTTACGTGTACCAGATAGTTGTTTGGCTATCGATTTTTACGTTTAACACGCAATTTATGCTTTTGCATAAGAAGCCTACTATTTGCTACATGCTTCGATGCCTCAATAAATGTCCTGGTGCACGTAACTCTGTCAGGCTATTGCATTTTGTACTTCTGTCGATCAATTTCTTATTTCTTGTTAGTTACTGCATCCATTCAGAGACGAAGTGTAGTACCAGTACCAACCATTTCCATTTTGAGTTGATGTGATGTTACATGACATTACATTTAGTCATTTAGCAGACGCACTTATCCAGAGTGACTTACAGTAAGTACAGGGACATTCCCCCCCCCGAGGCAAGTAGGGTGAAGTGCCTTGCCCAAGGACACAATGTCATTTGGCACAGCCGGGATTCGAACCGGTAACCTTCTGATTACTAGCCCAACTCCCTAACCGCTTAGCCACCTGACTCCCTGAGTTAATGTCGTTTCCCATTTGGGGGAGTGTGTCTTTGTATCGGGGAGGTGAGCAAGTCATCCTATTTGGGGGGGGGGGCCCCCCCCCCAGGTTAATGTAAAATCGGGGAGGTGAGCAAGTCATCCTATTTGGGCCCCCCCCCCCCCCCCCCCCCAGGTTAATGTAATAGTCTAATAGCTAATGTAATATAGGACATATTTCCCATAAAGCAATAAGGTTACGCTACCTTCCACTCATAAAGTATGTTCTAAATGCTGCCAATTAATATTTGACGTAACAACTTAATCATGTCACAAAGTTCATAATTTTACAGTTTTACAGTCAAATCTACACCAAAAAAATCTTTCGAGAGATATGGGAACTCTGCTTTTTGTACCTAAAATACAAGCGTGATACAAACGTGAACAGAAATAAACATGGGAAACACTGCTAAAAGAGTACAGAAATATCGATAAAACACTAGTCCTGACACAACGACATTCTAGTCCTGACAAAACGGCATTCTTACTTCCAAAAACTGAAGATCTAACAAAAGTCTGAGTATCCAACGTAGAAATTAGGAAAGTATGTGAGAACAACACAATTACCTTTTCTAGGTGTTTCCGCCATTTCAACTCAGCCTGAGAGAAAAATGCATTGCTTCTTTTACCGTCTATGTCTATGATCATCACTATCGGAAAACGCGCAATTGTAATTGGTCATCAATTCACTGAGTCCTGTGTATCATAGCAACGAGCACGAGACTGCTGCGAATCCGGTGTGCAAAATTGATTTAGTTTAACATTCATTTTTCGTGTGTATGTCACTATGTGATAGATATAATTATTGTTTGATGCAAATAATTTATTGCTTTTTTTATTATTAATTTATTAGTGCTCGACGTGCACCTCCTGAATTTCGGAACTTTTCGGATAGTTACGGATACCCCTTGGCTATGATTGGTCCGCTAACGACTTCATTACCGTTGCTCCACCTACTCTTCTGGCGGTGAATTGTTTTCAGCACTCACAGCCTACGGAGAACCATAAACAAAAAAGAGTATCTTATCCGTCCGTATCCATCCGCCCGTCCTTCCATAAACGGAATTGGAGTAGCATATTTTGGCCTTAATGCGTTGTTACTAACGTGTGCCGACATTGTGACGTAGGCTAGCACTGAGTACCCTTCGTTGACATAAGGCACTTTTTGCCCCAAAAACTGAATGTCAGCCTTAACCGTGCAACGGAACGTAAATGAAAATACAAGCAACTCAATCCCTACCAAGACAAAACTTTTGACACCAACGTTGTCTATTTAGTCCAAATATTGACGGATCTTAGGGAGGCAAAAATAGATAATAATAAAAAAATATATGTGAGAGAACAATGGTTGTGCTCGCCGAAGGCGTGAGCACACCCAACTAAAAAAGACTCTTGGCAGCTTTAGAACCTGGGACCTAAGTATAATATAAGCCAAGCAACTTTTTTTTCCACCCCAACTGCCAAAATGTATTTCTGTAACTTGCACGTATTCACACATCCAGTTGCTCAGATGTTTGGAGACAGTGCACTGTGGCAGCTCTAATGAGTTACTGTGAAAGTCTTCAGCCCATCCATATTTAAACAACCGTCTACCTCTGCTGTATGTGAAACTTACCCTGCCTAAACACATTAGCTTTGTGATTAACAATTTCAATTCAGAATTCTTCTGTAGTAGAGCATGTGCAAAGGACAGCTAAATCAATCTATTTATTGATCCTGCTCGCATCAGTTTACCGTGGTCAGACATTGTGGGATGATGGGGTTAGTTCTTGAGCTAGCTTAATTTGCCTCACACATTTATCTCACATTTATGAATACACTTTTTAATTTCTCAAAATTATACTTTCCGTTTATAAAGTCTACAGTTAGGCTGATGTGATTGGCACAATTAATTTCCTGAAGCTATTGGGTGTGGTGTACAAAGCCAGCTCATATATATTCCAATCAGGCATGTCATCTGTGACCTGCCCTGCCTGCTTGTTTAACCACCCATATCTGTGCCCCTGCATCCCAGTCAGCCCGGCCATGGCAGGGTCCACAGCCTAACAGTAAACACAGCTGATTGAGTTCACAACCCTGGCCTTTGGGTACAGACAGCAGGCTCCCTGTATCTGGGACCAGCGATGAGGATAGAGATACCTTGCCTAGCCCTGAACTCTATGGCACCTTTCAGTCCAGTTGTCATGTGTTTCCACAAAAACCAGGAATCAGAACATTTAAGACCATGAAGGAAGAAGTCTACAAAGGAATATTTCCAAAGCTGTCATTATAATTTGATGAAATTACTCACTTTGCACTTACATTCCAGCAGGACTGTGATGTTTCACCATTATGTTAAAAAGTACTAACAATACAACCCCATTCACATAAAATGGTTCCTAAAACAAATGACTCAGCAGGGGGATATTTTTACTTTGCCGGGAGTACATGTTTAAAATAGATTTTATTTCTACTCTCGGAAAACCCCTTCTCAAGTCAGAAGGGGTTTGTGAAACTTGTGGACTTCTGAAACTCTGCCCACAAGGCACAATGCTTGTTGAATAAATGGAAAGCTTAAAAACCCTGGGAAATAAAGCTGGGTTCAGAGAGGATGTTAGGGGCAGAAGTATGACCTGGAAAGTCAATAAATGAGGGTGGAGGGGAGGAAGAGGTGGGGAAGTGAATGAGTATGGTTTGGAAGGGAGTGGTAGATTAGGGTATGTTGTGAGGAAGGGAGACGTGGGGGGGGGAGGGGTGGATAAGGGTAGGTTGGAAGGGAGTAGTAGTGGATTGGTAGATCGGAGTGGCAGGAGCATGGAGTGATGGATGAAGGACAGAAAAGAATTTATTGGACAGAGGGCATGAGATGGGGAATGAGGGATCTTTCAGCAGGATGAGTATCCCTCATCCCACAAAGCAGAGGTACAGGTATGGAAACTGCAAGTCTTTGATTGCACTCATGTTTTTGATATTGGTGACAGACTGACAGATGGCAGGGAGAGCTGTCGCCGCAATCCTCACGGTTTACTTGAAATTTGCTAAATCAAAAAGCTAGCTTGAATGTGTTTTTTTTTATCCTAAGAGATGGAGGAAGTGATCCCTTCTCTGAGACGTCTACTCTGTAATCAGACTGAATTCAGGACACAAAATCCTGGATTTGTGCGTCACAACTTCTCAGAGATCTCATAGCACAGCGAGGCAATGAAATAAACTGAGAAATATCCAGAAGGATTAGACATCACAGGAAGGTAATTTTTCTGGATTGTGTAGAAAATGTGAGGATTGTTGCATGTGTATCATGGATCTTTATGATAATATCAGGCCCTAAACAGTGTTATTTTAATGTGGCTGTAATACTTTTCTTTGCACTTGTGAGTCTGGTTTCAATGTCCCAAACCATCAGTGGAGGGGACAAGACTTTTGACTAGATTTATTTCACAAACTTCATTCAGTTTTGAATTCTTCCCTCATAGGAAGTGAACAGTGAAACAGGCATTAAAGAGGTGAATACTAATACATCTAGGATGCAATAACAAAACAGGGTCTCAACTTCCGCTCGCTCTCAGTGTTGTTCAGGCTGTTTATTGACTCTGTGGATGGTCTTACGGATGTTTTCCAGAAAACATGACTAATTGTCCTGTTCTCTTTTTTGAACTCCCTCTCTCCCTCCAATGCTCTCTGCACAGGCTCACTGTCTCCCACTTCCAATACTCCCCAGGGGGATTTGATCCAGTGGATACTTGACGGTGCGATCAGCGAGAGGTGACTGAAGGGCAGTGTTCTGGGAATGCTGTGACGAGGGGACATCTCCCAAAGTTGTGTACAGAGCCTCACAGAGGACACGCCGCTGCATGATGCGTCAGGAGATAGACAAGGCTGTGTTTGTCTACCGTCAGCCCTAGCGAACGACAACTCCTGGGACGGGACATCTGACAGAACCTCGAACACCTGCCAGTCCGTGGAAAGGAATGATTGGCAGTCCACTGGTTCAGGTATGGTTCATCTGATCCAGCAAATCTTTCCCATTGGGAGTGCCATTGTACTCCCAAAACTAATTCATTTATATCACCGTATTTTTTTTTAACCAGAAATCTCCCTATAATGCCATGAATAAAACCTCCAAAAATAAAATACTCACGGACACTGAACCATATATTAGGGCCTAAAATAAATGAGATGGTATTGGGAGAGGGATATTTTTCCCCCCCAATATCTCTCCCATGTGAAAGAAAGAATACACCTAATGATTTCACAGAGTTAAACAGAGATGGGATAGGGGGAAGTGTGAAGATAGTGAGTGGGTCCAGACTCAGGATGCCCTCAGAGCCTAAGACTGTAATGGAGGAGGGGAAGGAGAATGAGTGGGCCCAGATTCAGGATGCCCTCAGAGACTATAACAGTTAGTGTCGACAACAGCAAAGCGATTTAAGCGAAGCAAAGCTTTCCATTCATTTTCAATGGAGCCAGGCAAATCGCTTGCGTGGTGTGTTGTGTGAAGGGAGGGGAATGCTCAATGCTTGTGTTCTTTCAGTTTATCTAAGTAAAGTAGTGGTTAAGTAATTTAAAATGACCTAATATTTCTTTTCTCATAGATCTTCTTGCAAATCTATGTTTTTAACTGTATTTTTAACAGCATTTTGATGTGTTTGACAACGATATGTTGCCATAACAATTTAATGGGGGGGTAAAATGACAGAAAATGCATCAACTTTTGTCATACATTTTATTACAATTGTAATTTAAAGCTGTTAAAATACAGATATTTACTGTATTCCATTTATACAGATCTTTTTTGTTACTGTTTATTATAAGTATTTTAATATGATTTCATTTTGAAATACAGGAAACATATTTAAAATATTAGTAGGAAATTCTGTGATATTTTTGTGTATGGCTGACAAAGGGATTATTATCCCAAAGGTGCAGGGGTTATGCAGTTTTTTCATGTTTTTCTGGAATCTTTAAAGGTGTTTGTAGTCTGCCAATGAAAGAAACTAACACTTCTTAGTTCCCAGACAATCATTTTCCATATTTTTCAATTTCTCTTCTCTCACAGAGTCCTATTAAATTCACAAAATGTTTGGTAAAACAAAATGGTTCTCTGGAGACTGTGTGTGGACAAGAGGGTTGGAAGTCTTCAAAGGAATGTCCCAGTCAGAGACACAGGCTTGGCTGTATGGGAGGCAAACAAGCCGGCCTGGCTGTATAATTGTATGGAAATCAAGGAAAGAGGGTTGGGATTAGAATCCTTTGTTTTACTCACAGTCAAAACCGCCTCCTGTCTTTCCATGGAATGGAAGATGGAATGGTGTTTGTAGGGGAAGTCAGGAGGGTTCCGGGCATGCAAATGTCTCACGCCATTGATTTGGTTAAACCTTATCAAATATTAATTATGGGGACCACCTGTGCAGAGAGTGGACTAGCCCAGAGTCATCCTTCCCTGTTGAGCTATGGAGAATCTACTTGCTGTGAGACGTGCTAACAACCCCCTCCCCCCACACCTTCTTGTATATCTTCACACACAGACACAGGGAAACACAGAGAAAGCCACAGGAGATACAGCCTAAGATATCATTCCATCAGATCATAGGGATTCTAATGGGGATCTTCACAACGGTTTCTCCGAACCACAGCTTTCAAGCCAAATATCCCTCAGCAGGCTAGCCTCCACATGCCTCCTTTGACCCAGTTATTCCTTAAAAGCTGCCTACATTTTTTCGGACACCAGAGATTTCTCTGGATTGCTGAGTCCTTGTTTGTTCTGTGGACGGGCGCACATAGGGCGTCCAGAGAAATCTCCTGTGAGCGGGCATTTAGTATTCACCCCATCCTTAGAACTGACATTCCTGCAGATAGCTAGCCTGTCAGCCATCTATTCATCTGGCTCTCCCACAGAGTGTGCTAGTATTTGATTAACCAGATCAAACTGTGGGGTAATCTTTGCCAGGCTACAGGGCGTACAATGTGGGCCGCAAAAAATGAGACGTTTGGGGTTCTGAGCTTCTTTTCACGGCGGGCCATAGCCCACAGCCCATTTTCCGATCTAGCTTGCTCTGTCTGCCCGTAAAGAGTTCTCTCCTGTACCTGCGAATGTTGGAAATGATACAGGCCAAAGGGAGGATGTAAGTTGTGTTCAGTCAGGTATGTCTGGTGCATTTGAGGGCTTGGCTGGTAATCAACCAGCAGAGGTGTCTAACTGGTGAGTGTCTTCACTCACAGCAGGCTTTGCAGGAAGGTTGGCCAGTCTCTGGTCATCTGCACCTTAAACTGAGGTGTCAATTTTAGGATCCTTGGATGCATTGTAATTCCAAAAGTTCTATCAATAATGTTGGACTGAGAAGAGTGTAACGAATGCTTTCAATCTGTCAAGATCTGCTCCCTCTTCAATGTTGAGACAGAGTTAAAGATCAAAATAAATGTTTCTTAAATGAAATCAAGCACAAATATATTGGCAGCCTGTGGTTTTCCAGAGAAATAGGGCACTCGCCTTCGATATTTACTCTCCCATCAACACGCGTGTTGTATTCAGCTATGCAGGCAAAATTGAATGATCACAATAGGAGGTGGGCTGCTGAAAGAGGAAAACAAATTAGAAATCAAATTTGTATATGATGCAGAGTACTGCATGAGATTATGTCTGCTCAATTCTGAGAGGCAGAGCCATTGCAGGGGGGCTACGAGGCCCTGTGCAAATTTAACATGCGAGGCC
The DNA here is from genome assembly GCF_021917145.1 of Hypomesus transpacificus. Lineage (NCBI taxonomy): Eukaryota > Metazoa > Chordata > Actinopteri > Osmeriformes > Osmeridae > Hypomesus > Hypomesus transpacificus. The sequence goes on from NC_061082.1 coordinate 9,714,355, forward strand.
CTGATTATTGACATACACTGTGATGCATGCGCAATAATCACTTTCAACCGGCTCAGGGACTGTCCATAATTCCTACAGCTATATAGCTTCTTTCTTCTTTTTAGTTTTATTCCTCAGCACCCGACTCATGTTTGCGAAATCGGTCGCGTTCTCTTGGAGCTGACATTGTTTCTCCTGGCTGTCTCTTTCCTACTCTCACAGGGCGTGCACTAACGCCTTGTGGCTTAACGTAAATCATGAATGAAAAAATAAAAATATTGAAAGTAAAAGGCGCGAGGCCCCCGGTGGTGCGAGGCGCCCTGTGCGGTCGCACAGTTGGCACTACCCATGCGACGGTTCTGCTGAGAGGATTCACACCTTTATCAGATCTCCATGATTCCTGTGATATGCATAAAAAAAGCAAGTTGTCATGTTGTAAAAATGCCAAGTTTATTACCGTTGTTGTCCATATGATACTCTGGGAGCGCCACCGGAGACCAGGGATAATCCCTCTTGCTCGCAGGACGGGAATGGTGCTGACAGAGGAGAGGAATAAATGAGCCGCAATAAAAAGGTGTTAATAACCTCCATTAATCCTAGCTTGAAATATTGGGGATCACCATGGTATTCAGGCTGCTTTGACCAATTATCTGTGCCCCTCATGTTCAGAATTCCTAACTGTTTGGTATTAAGGTCATGGCAAGTTAAAGGTTTGTCAGCATTTCTTTTCTTTTGAGGCTTTAATCACATGCTTCAACTGAAAACGTTTAAATCCATATTTTGATTGAACTAAATTAACTAAATAGTTAATTAGGAAGTATGAGCTGTTGTTTGTCTTTGACTACACTCTACAAACAAATACAGCACATTACTTAATTTAATTTGTGTAACACTTTTACACTAAAAAATATTGAGTACATTACAAAGCTTGGAAATCAAGCAAAACAAACCATAAATAATGAGTATATTCGAGTAATATTAGTAATCATGCCGGTATGAATTGATTTAGTATAATTACCAAATATAACTAAGTAAATGTAATTGAAAGACTTTGTAAACCATATAGAAAACATAAGCAAAAGGCACAAAAGAAAGTGAGTAGATTCAACTGAAATCATTAGTATGATATAACTGAATACTTGCTGATGATTTATTGAAAATATGTGTTGTACTGACTTATTTCTTTTACTCAATTTATTACATTGTATAGGTGTTTTCTACTTGATCAATCAATGTTAACCTAAATTAAGTATGACCAAGATCTCACGAAACATGAAAATGTCATTTGACTACATTTGCCAGAAAGCTCCTCATGGAGATGTGAATCACCAGCAGCAACATCACTGACACAGTATAGTGCAAATAAGCGAATAGTGCATTAGAACAAGTCCTTTGTTGCAATACCTGCAACAACAACAAATATCTGGAGCCAACTGAACCATTCAACCAATTGCAATTTTTGAAAATCTTGAACCATCAACTGTCATTTAACCTATTGACAAATTTCTTACCACTTAAGGTATCCTATTCCTTATTGTTGCTAGACACTTAAAACAATCTGAACCTGTTGGATGCAAAAACATCACTCCAGCCATTTTTATCATTTACACAAAAAATACCATATCTTTTACATTTACATTACATTTACGCATTTAACAGACGCTTTTATCCAAAGCGACTTTCAAGAGAGAGCTTTACAAAAGAGCATTGGTCACTGATCATAACAACGAGGTAATCCCAAACATTGTGTTGGGGTCTCGAAAGTGGTTCTTAGTGAAGCAAGAATTAACAGGCTTGGAGTCAGGAGATTGATTGCAAAGGCTTCGTCTTTATTTTTCCAGGCAGTTTGGAATCACGCGCAGAGCTTCTCTAGCCAGAGAAGTCTCTCATACGCCGAGCCTCCCCAGCCAGGGAGGTCCGACATGCATTCAATAGACAAGAACTTTTATACAGTCTTTCTACGTCACACAAATATGTTTGGCAACTATCAGACATTCACACAGTTTGTTCAAGATAAACAGATGTCCTCCCTCAATTGGCTGTCCTTACACAACCCGTGGTCCCTCTTGCACAACCCGTGGTCCCACTCGAGCAACATTTCCCTATCAGGTCATCCTGACCTGACTTCCTCTCTGGAAAGAACATTCTAACGGGGAGGGGGAGAGTGACTCTCCCAGCTCACTCTTCTCCTCATTATCGAGCATGGGACCCAAACAGCCTCCTCTCTCACCTAATTCCTTGCATGGGGATAAACAAGTCTTTCCTGGCCTAGTTCCCTACGTGGGCTATTTCCTCACCTCATCTAACCCCTGTCCTAGTTGACTCCTTTCTTGAGGTCACCAGGTCACAAAAATCCCCCAACAATTGCAAGCAGCCAAAACATGAAGCATACATTGTGAAAAAACTAAACAAGTGCCAAAAGGGAAGACCCATAAGAGCATGCAGTTACCGTTACACAACAGGTCAACATCTGCAGACAGGGTGAGACACAGATTGTATACACATCTACTTTGAATAAAGTGATAAAAGGACAACCAAGAGCAATCTTCAAAGGGACAAACTAAATTGCCAAGCGATATGGAACTTATGTTGTAAATGTGCACCCAAAGACATGGAAAAATAAAGCCCAGGTTCAAAAATCCTGGAATTACCCTTTTGAGTAAAAATTATGATTACTGCTTAAAATCAAAATCCATTAAATAAGGCAAAAATCTAAATTATCCCCACTATTTACTTTAGTCTCACTCTTCTGTCATCTGTGTTGGACATGCTTTTTTAAAGACTTCTGTATTTATAACAATTCAAGATACTTTGAACTTAAAATGCATTTAAGTCATTTGTAGGGAAATTGCCTGTAAACTGAAATCAGATGCTGAATGGCTTATAAATGGGAAAAAAAGAGAGAAAAGGCTTATCAATGCAAGGTGTAAAATGTTGACTCAAAACACACTGAAATCTTTCCAACACTGTGAGCCTGACCACACCTGGAGATCATCTGATTTAATGGAGCTTTAGATTGTCCAGGTTTCTGTACATAACTTCAATAATAACGGTCATTTATCACATTCCACACATGGCTCAATTGGGTATGAGTCACATTTTCTCATCTGAACAGCTGCCTCTCAGCAACTACATGACCATACTGTTTCTCAGTCTTTGCACCTTTGCTGAAAGGTTTCCGGAATCCACTTCCAAAAGCATCTTTTGAAATACCTCAAAAATGTATTTAAGAGTTTTGGGGTATATCAGATCCAAAGCATAGGTCAGTCCTAGCAGGTAGCAACAGGCTCTGCTGAGATCCCCAAGATGGCTGAGTACAGTGGAACCTTCAATGACGATCCCAACATCATCGACCTGTCCACTTTCATTCCAGACCAAGTACACAGCCATCACCTGTGCTGCCAGCTCTTTTTCCACACCGACAGCTGAATCAACATTCTGCAGACATTGTAAAAGACAAAAATGCTGATGCATTAGCGGAAGCACCAATTTCAACATCACACATTTATTGTAGGGAGACTCCTGAAAGCCATTTAGTGGACTCACCTCAAAAGTCTTGATTAAGGCACTCACATCTTCACCAAGGTGATCGATGAGACATCGGAGGACAACTTCTCTGGTTTTCTGAATGGAAATTCCGAAGAAGACTATTATTACACTATTCGCTCAGTGCACATTATGGCCTGCCGAAAAGAGACTAGTTTGCAGGTATGCTAGCTGCTAATATGGCACGCCCTCATACTCTGCTTCTGACTGGTGTTTTCTGATGGAGACGGTAACTCCGTTTGGGGGGGGGACTTTGAGCTTTTTCACTTTAACGTATAACATGCACAAAAAAAGATATATAACAATAAAGGAAAGGGAAAAAGTATATGAGCACTTTAATGACAAGACAGGTGGGGAAAAGCAGCAGCGAGAACGATTTGGTGAGAACTTGAAATGCAGCGTTTCTGTTCTGTTGTGTTTTGTGCTAATGTTGCGGTGTTCTCGGCTAATGCGGTTGTGTTCTCGGTTAATGCTGGTGTGTTCTCGGCTGATGTTGGTGGTGTGAACCAATGCTGTTGTGTTGTAAGTAGTAGATTGTTTTTTGAAATGTAGCATTTTTATAAATGTTTCGTTTTTGTTAAAGGAGACATGACATGAAAACTTCATTTTATGAGGTTCTTTAACATTATTACACGGCTGTTCTTAACGCTGTAGAAAGCTCCATTCACTTGAATGGGGCTTCCCAACGTTCTGCGGTCTGTTATCCTCTGATAACGACCGTTGCTATGAATAACAGACCGCTGTCAAGGAAAGTGGCCTTTTTGCTTCTGATTCACGTCTTTTGTAGCACTCCGCAAGTAGTCCGGTAACTTTTCAACCCCAGCGTACTCCGTTGCTTAGCGACGTCAGCTGATTTGGAGCCTAAAGAATGTTCAGTTTATGAAGTTCAACGTCTTTGGCGAACTATTTCTCTGCTGATAAACACTACGAATGGTAACAAATAAATTGTAAAAAGACACACTGTGTTAAGTAATTTTGTTGGCAAGTAGCCGTGTAATAAGCGGGATAATGTATTTAAGCAATAAGCTTAAGGCCGAATCCCAATACTCCCCCTTACCCCTTTCCCCTTAGTTTTGCGCTTTCCCGTGAGAGCTAGTGGTGTCCCAATACTCTTTTGGAGCTAGGGGAAGGGCTAAGACTAAGGGGTATACACCCCTTAAAACCAAGTAAGATCGGGAGCTTACTTGAAACCTAGGGCTATGTGAAAACTGCGCGACCGGCAACAATGGCGACCAAATTCTCCAGAGTCCGATAAATGTTATATTATCGGCTTAATTAATTGATAAAAAAATTATGACAGTCTTGTTTTGTGTTATATACAGTCATGAACATATATATTTGCAACCATTTCCCTAATTGAAACGGTTCTAAAAATCGCTAGTTTGGTACGTTAATGTTACAGTTCTGAATTGCACAACAGTCCCGCATTTCTTTGACTAGCATGTCTACAGTTCTAAGTAAACTCCATTAGCAGCGAATTTCATTTAATATCAGTGCATAACGCTACTTGCTTTGGAGATATCGATCCGTGCTAGATGACGTACCTGTAACCAAGTGGCGTCCCATTTCCTAGGGCTATTTAGCCCTTACCCCTTACTTTTGAGGGCCAAGGGGAAGGGGTAAGTTAAGGGGAAGGGGTAAGGGGGAGTATTGGGATTCGGCCTTAGTAAATAACCCCCTTACCTGTTCTAAAATCAGCGTAAACCACGGACTCGCGGGGCTTATTGCTTTTCTAAAACTGTTACTACTACAAATATTCGATATGGTTTCATCAATAAAAACAATTAGAAACAAAATAGTTTAATAATAAACCGTAATTGTTCCGCTACTACAAAGTATAGTTCCTACATAAATCGTTGCCACGCAACAGCCAGATGGACATTTGCCGTCTTTTTCAATTTGAAATATTCGATGCGCAGTAATATGGAATGTTAAAGAATGTTCTGAGGACAACCTGTGAGGTTATGCTGGATTTTACAACGGCATGGAACGCGATATAGCCAATCACAATCAAGGATGGGAACAACCAGTTTTAGAAAGAACGCTTCGCGTCAGGGTGTTGTTTGCCCTGTCGGGGCTTATTTTCCCGATAATGACCGGCGTTCTATACATTATTCCTTACTTAATATGAGTTCCCCTAGCCTGCCTTTGGTCCCCCAGTGGCTAGAATTTTCGATAAGTGTAAACCAAGCCCTGCGTGTTCTTCTCCGCCTTTGACAAAATGAAGGCTCAATTGTTCTGTTTGAAAATCTCCCCCTAGTGACGTAGATAGGGGGAAGGTTACCTCTCCTCTCTTGCCCGTCCAGATCATCTGGCCCGCCCATGAGAAACTGAGCTACCACCATGCAAGGGCGAGTGCGATATCGGTTTTTCCTGGAGACATCATGGCGAGCAAACAAACGAAGCATAACAGTTGCTCAGTGCTTGAATGTACAAATCAAAAGTATTTTTTTAGTTCTTTCATCCAAGCTTCGCAGTTTCTTAATTTGATTTTCGCTGGAATTGCGCCGACACAACTTCACAAAGTTTTGTATGTCTACGCCAAACATTTCAGCCTCTACTGTTTCCTCAACTTGAGCCAATACAAAACTGGCCTTGCTAAAATAAAATTCTGGATCATTACTAACTGTCCTTGGTCAAGCTACAAACCTTGGACAAGTAAGTTAACTAACGCTATATCATTTTGTTGCTTTACTGTTTATGGTTACCTAGCTTGCTACCCTTAGAATGTGGCTGTAACATTATATTCGATATGGTTTCATCAATAAAAACAATTAGAAACAAAATAGTTTAATAATAAACCGTAATTGTTCCGCTACTACAAAGTATAGTTCCTACATAAATCGTTGCCACGCAACAGCCAGATGGACATTTGCCGTCTTTTTCAATTTGAAATATTCGATGCGCAGTAATATGGAATGTTAAAGAATGTTCTGAGGACAACCTGTGAGGTTATGCTGGATTTTACAACGGCATGGAACGCGATATAGCCAATCACAATCAAGGATGGGAACAACCAGTTTTAGAAAGAACGCTTCGCGTCAGGGTGTTGTTTGCCCTGTCGGGGCTTATTTTCCCGATAATGACCGGCGTTCTATACATTATTCCTTACTTAATATGAGTTCCCCTAGCCTGCCTTTGGTCCCCCAGTGGCTAGAATTTTCGATAAGTGTAAACCAAGCCCTGCGTGTTCTTCTCCGCCTTTGACAAAATGAAGGCTCAATTGTTCTGTTTGAAAATCTCCCCCTAGTGACGTAGATAGGTAGATATATCATTTTGTTGCTTTACTGTATATGGTTACCTAGCTTGCTACCCTTAGAATGTGGCTGTAACATTAGCTCTGCAGCTAACAGCTGAGTTACTGATGCTAATGTAAAGATATATGGCATCAAGTATGTGTGTGAATACAAACGCTGTAACGCCAGTGTTGTACACTTCTTTGTTATTTGGATAACCGTTCTGCTGTTGGTGTTATGGCACGCGATATCCGCCTTTCTCTTCATTGAAATGACTATGAGTGTGCACCTCTGCAAACCAGGGTGTTCAGATGAGAATGGCTAAATTCGAGGCATCTTACAGCAACGGGGGCTACGAGCCATTGCGATACATCCGTTGTAAACATTAGCGCATGTTGCCCCCCCCCTCCTCCTCGTTAGCATTTAAAGCTACAGACACCAAAACAGCGAGGAAAGCTCTTTGTGGGACTACTCATAGTGGCTATAATTCTGCACCATGGCTGAATTTCGGGAAAGAGACTTCAGATACAGTATTAGGGGACCACTAAGGCCTATATAAAAGCATCCAAAAACAGCATTTCATGTGTCCTTTAATGTCGTTGTGTTGTGTGTTAATAATGTTGTTGTGTTTTCAACTTTTGTTTGCTTCGCTAATGTTGCTGTGGTGTGCACCCGTGGGCTACCGTAAACATTTCTCTCACTACATTTGGAATATACTGAGGGGATGATGTGCAGATAAACTGAAGCTGTTCCACCAAATCATCTATACATTTACCAGAGACATTATAAATGCTTTCTAACTTAAGCAAGAGAGAACCGACAACTTTCACAAACGCGCTTTCAGTTTCACAATCCAAATCTACAGTAGCAACCAACTCCACATCATCAACGGATTCCAGTAATGCAAACTGTCTGACATGCGGTTGAACACTGGTAGAAATGGGAAGTTTTACAATAAGATGAGCTTTTAAGTCCTTACACAAGTAGGATGGGTGCTTTCGGCTTTTATGTGTAGCATAACTAGCCTGTCCCAGCACGTTACAACGTCGTTTGCATTTTTGGCAATGGAACTGCGTTAAATTAATACAGCATATCCTACTGCGTGCACTGCTTGAGTAGTAGCCTATGCGACAGAAGTAAACTATTATTAGACTATTATGTACGGTGGCCCTGAAGTGCAAATCACACCCCCTAATACAAGTACATCCCCCAAATGAAAACACTCCCCCCGAATAGGAGTCATCTCCCCCCAAATGGAAAACGACATTACATTAACTCTAAAACACATTACATTAACTCTGAACGGAAAGGGTGGGTACTACACTTTAGCGCTGATTGGATGCAGTAGGCTAACTAACAAGAAATATGAAATTGATTGACAGAAGTACAAAATGCAATAGCCTGGCAGAGTTACGTGCACCAGAACATTTGTTTGGCTATCGAAGAATGTAGCAAATAGTAGGCTACTTAGGCAAAAGCATTTCGTGTTAAATGTAAAAATCGATAGCCAAACAACTATCCTGGTCCACGTTACTCTGTCATTGTGGCATTTCGTTCTTCTGTAGTGGACTATTATTTTTTTCTTCTGAAAAGTCCTGCTTCCTTCAACTGCGTTTTTAGCGTGCGCATAGGCTACTTATATTGTGAAACGTTAACAACATATCTGATATTATTTTAGAGGAATGACCCTGATTAAAATAGAGTAGTGTCATGACTCTGAATTGTAAACATTAATGTTTCCTCTTTCCTTCCAACCAAAACTATCAAGTTCATGATAATGACAGAGTTATGTGGACTAGTTGTTTGACTGTCGATGTTTAAGTTTAACACGCAACTTATGCTTTTGCATACGTAGCCTATGCTACATGCTTCCAAACCCAAATACATGTCCTGGTGCACGTAACTGTCAGGCTATTACATTTTGTACTTCTGTCGATCGATTTCATATTTCTTGTTAGTTAGCCTACTGCATCCAATCAGCGCTAAAGTGTAGTACCTACCTTTTCCGTTCAGAGTTAATGTAATGTGTTTTTGAGTTAATGTAATGTCGTTTTCCATTTGGGGGAGCGTGTTTTTGTATTGGGGGGAGGTGAACAAGTCATCCGATTTGGGGAGTTGACTCGTATTGGGGGGGAGTGTTTTCATTTGGAGGATGTACACATATTAGGGGGGTATGATTTGCATAAGTTGATAGACTAAAGACAATTCCCCCCCCCCCCCCCCCAAAAAAAAACTAATTTAAGAAAACAAATGGTAACTAACCGTACATTTTCTTGATCAGCCGTTTTCCATCTGAAAAACTTTTTTTATATATTGTAATGTTCGCCTCTATGCTGCAGTGTTAGATAAAGGAGGCGAGGAATGGTTTGCGACTTCCTTGCATTTATTTAGGCAAAACAGATTAATTCTGATCACTGTTGGCCGTGACCACGCCGTGCATGAATACTGCTCCGTTATGCCAGAGCAATGCATGATTTCCTCCTGAGTGAGATTTAAAGATCAACATGGCATGGTAATTAGGGCAGAGCCCAGCATGACCTTCAAAAAGACCAAAGTCTTGACTAAAACATTTTCACTGTCTTTGTGGTATTACCCGATCTCTGATTTTGAAAAAAGTAAAAGAAAAAGAAACATTAGCCTTGCATATACCTGAATATTTTTCGACAACTTGTTAAAGCCTAACTTCACATATTGTAACGTTAACTGAATAGATTTCAGCGAGTAAAAAATATTTTATTTTCAGACCTGTCTCCAACTTAACGTAGGCCGACAAGGTGCAAAAGTGTTGTACTTATACAAGTTAGAGTCTAATGTTAAACTGTATGTAATATAACTGGCTAATGTAAGCTTAGTTGCAGCCTTCTGAAGAAAACGCACAGCACGTGCAGACTAGCTAGCTAAAGTGTGCTAACAAGTCAAATTTGCTTTGGCAAAGAATGATTTCGATGTCACAGTTATGTTGGTCGACTAATATTTCACGCTCAGTTGTTGCTTCTGTAACTGAGATGTCTGTAAAACGATTATTGTATTAAATGTTACTTACTTCAACTTGTGGTCTTGTCGCGGTGGAGTCCAATCAGACCTTCAAGTAGCTTTGCCCGCCAAGCCACGTCCCCGCCAAGCCATGTCCCCGTGTCGTCTGTCTGAGCCAGAACATTCAGGAAATGACGTCACTTCATACCCGTTTACTCATTCTTTTAAGTTGTTATGTAAAGTTTCCAAATATATTAAGTTGAGTTTCAAATAATGGTAGTTCTTAAAAATAATTGCTATTCTTAGTGTATTCTTAAAAATATTGTTGAAACATACAGTAATTATTTCAAATATCCAAACATTGTAATCTGTCAGTCAAGTCATCATTTCTTTTTATTAAATAAACTTACTTACTACATGTACATTTTACACAAAGATTGCAGTTTGAGATTCACTCATGAATTTTAATACAGTTAACCCAAATACTCATCATAATGAAGGTCAGTATTTTTTTTAAGCAAGAACACTTTTATTCAACTCTTACATTTACAAGCCCTTGAATAATTTTATATTTAGAGTGTACTTTCATCTAGTTTGTTTAAGGGAGTTTTGTCTCCATTGCTAGATTCCTACAGTCAAACCCCTCCTGGATGTGCAGTGGAGTTAAGTGATGTGTGCTGAATAACCTGTGTTTACTCTTTCACAGGAGAAGAAGAGGGCAAAAAGTCAATTGGCAGGAGTATGATTCTAAAAGATGACTCGGGTGTATCTGCCTGGACGCGACCAGATGGCCACCACCTCCTCCTCTTCCTCCTGTCTCTCACTGCCATCCGCGTCCATTCAGACATTGATTTTCCCAAGGACAGTCAGCATTTCTCATGGAAAACAGGTAAGATAGCTGAGTTACCAGCATCACTGTTGCATGCTACTTGAGCACAGGATTGTGGATGCCTAAATACTGGGGCTGCCAGGTTAATCCATCTCTTGTTGGGTCAGCTCAATTACACACCAAAGCGGCATTGCAGGAGAATGAGGCCTCTAATTATGCAATTATTTTAATTGTAGCACTTTGAGGTATAATTAGGTCTATGTTTTGCAAGGATTTGTAGCTGCTGCTGTCGAGCATTGTTATGAAAAGAACACAGGAGTATTTATCCCTGGCATGCACTTCTGCCTCTAATACAGTGCATCCAGCAAATTTCATGCTGCGGTGACCAAATCATAATTACAGCGCAAATGTAAAGAAATATATCCCTGTAGTCTGATTGGCTGAGGCTCATTCATTGTTTCACAAAAGCTTCACTGTTGGGAAAGAGTCTTCTGTCAGTGAACAAAACATGGTGTAGACTCTCAGATGGACACTGCACTGTTGGTTTGATTCAACCTCATTTCGACCAGCAGCTTACATTTGAGTGATTTACTCACACCATCCTTAAAGGAAACGGCGCCCTCCCAGCTGAATGCATGATCACAAGACAAAGCCTGGACTTGAGGCGTGGTTGGCATAGCAGTGTGTGCTGTTGAGATGATCTATCTACAGCCCTAAGGTGACAAAGAATGCAATATATATATATATATATATGTAATATACAACGAGCATCTTTCCTCTGGCAGGCCCTACCTATCTGGCACCTGTTAACACATACATGAATACATGACCATTAATTCATGCCATTACAATACACAAAGCGTAGGTCTTGTTTTTAAGGGACTGATAACGTACATTTGGAGACAGGTGAATCAGAAAGAGGCCAGGCTTTCAAAGATCTGAAAGATTTAGGCCAGGAACAGGCTTTTCATATAATGGGCGATATAAACGATATGCAATATAAACAATACAAAATTGGCCTACGATACAGATTTAAATTATATTGCGATAATGCATGTAGTGATCTAATGCATGCTCTTTCTTAAAAGCCTAATGAATCTATCCCTTTCTCTCCCTGGCCCTGTCTTTCTGCTTGAGCAGCACTGGTTGAAATATTGAAAATATTGTAAAGATTTCTGCATATATGCAGGTAGCAACGCTAGTGCTAAATAAGTATTTGGTTGGCTCCATGACGCCGGGTAAGTAGGGCTCGTGAGACAGCTCACCAAAAGAACGATGGGGAACCCACTTGTTTAGCAGATGAAGACATGTTCGTAGGTACCTAGCGAAAAGTCACCTCAACTTTCTTAGACTTGTAGCTACGGAGCCTACTAATGCTGAAGGCTCGCTGACATTGCATAGCGTCGTTAGCGTGTGCTGACGTTATGACTGTGTGTGCGTGTGTATGTGAGAGACGCGTGAGTGACAGAGGGAGAGCAGGGGAAAGGAAATGTAGCTGAACGAATACGCTGCTTGTTAAAAAAAATTATAACGACACATATCAACACGCCGGTGTTGATTCTGTGGCACACCGCCACAAATTAGTATATGTGTGGGAAACACTGGGGTCTATGTAACCTGTTCTGAAATGGTTCTATTATAATTTATATATTGTGATATATATTGTTATTGCAAGAGGCTGCAATGTAAATTTCAATATGGATTTTAGGCCATATCGCCCATCCCTACCCATGAAGGAAATTTCAAACATATGGTTTGTTTTTTTATTAAATATTTATGTTTTAGACCCTATAAACCGTACTGTACCACACTGGGGGAGTGATACTGGAGTCAGTGATACAGCTCCAGCAGTGCTTCTTTTTGTGGTTAGGTTAGCATTATGAGGGATGTTTTGGGGGACCTTTAGAAATTGACATGAGTAATCATTCTTTGAACTTCAGGTAATTTCATAGTTCAACAGATTCCTTCCTAATTTCTTCAGAACTTAACATGTCCCTACTTTAAAGCACCTGGTGGAGGAAACTGCCCCTTCCCTCTAAAAAAGCTCTCGCTGTGCGATTAGCACTTTCATTTCTCACTTTGTGGTTGGATAATGATACTGCCAAAGTGATAAAGAGATTTATTAATTTCACTTGAAAGGGAGTACGTTCAAAGGGAATGTAATCAGAGAACCACTGAGTGAGGATTTGACACCCTTGCAGGCTCTAAGAATACTTTTGCTGGTTGGTTTTTAACTGAAAAATAAGAAAGCGCTTTATGAAACTAAATCTCTCGGCGCCTCAGAATGTGTGCATGTTATTTTGTCGCTGCAAAGTGAGCATGACAAAACATGCTACGTTTGTTCTGCACCACTTACAAAGTACTACAATTTTCAAAGTTGTATTGCTTCTAAAATCTACCACAAGTAGTCTGTAGAAGTTACACTTTGAATCCCATCAGGTTGCCATGGACTGGTTCTATTCTGCTTGAATGTCAACATGTGCTGTGTTCAGTTATCCTCACAACAACACTGGCTTTGATTGATGCACATTTACATGATTGGCTCTCTCTGGGATGCCAGTATTGAGTTCATTATAAGAGTCATAAGTGTGTTCAGATTGCATTAAACCAATACCCATGCTCCTCTACGACTATTGAATTCTGCAGAGAAGCAGGGTAAAGCGGGATGTGTTTCAGATTGCATCAATATGAGATTCAGACTGGAAAAAACTATAAGAAAAAAAATCTATAAGATTAGTTTTTGATAATCTATTTGTTCCAACAAATTGAATGAGTTGAGGTCCAATGTACTGCAACCCAAGTACACAAGTAAACACCTTAAATCATGTTTGGCATGGGGCCATGTCAGGTGCTATTAGTTTGTGTGTGTGTTGTATCAGGGGGTGGGAGGGTGATATCTTTAAACAGATCAAAACAGAGTGTTTCAGTTGGATTTACCGGTATGCTTGAATACGTCTTCATTTCAACCCCTGAATAGTAACCTCTCCAAAGGAATGTTGACTTTCTCAAGGAATCTGATTTTACTAGGTCTATTTGTCGCCTTTGGAAAAAGTTAAATCTATCTCCAGATGATTGCTTTTAAAGATGAGTGTCCATTTGACTTTTATTTATGTATGCTTTATCGCCATGCTCTCAGTGTCTGGGGGAAAAGCTGCTGAATTCTTCAGTTCCCCTCAGACAGGCATGTAGGCTACATTGCACTTCAAAGCTTCCTCCCTCTTTTCACAAAATTCACTTTTATCGATTAGGTTTTGGCTGAGATACATACACAACATAAATCTGGGACATACCATGTCTTGAGATACTATTCTATACTTTGACAACAAGACCTGGGGCCTCATGTATAAAGGATCGGCAGCTTTTATACCAGAAGATGGCGTACGGCCAAAACTCGAAAAGTACCTACGCACAGAAATATTCACATGTATAAAACCGGTCGTACGCCAGGTCCTGCGCACCCTTCGTTTATAAATCACAATCAACATGAGATTGACTGCACGTCAACGAGCCACTGACCCTGCCTTGCCTCCTCCCATAAATGGATATGCAGATGGACTTTAAATGCGCTTGTGAGGTCATTTTTTTGTCTGAATTACCGTATTTCTTTGAATAAACGCCGCCCTCGAATAAACGCCGCACCCAAAATGAACGTTATTTAATAAACGCCGCAGCGTTTATTCAAAGAAAAACAGAAAAATGGCTAAACATGCAAAAAAGAAAAAAATCACAGACCGTGAGATCGAGGTTCCGACAACAGAGGTGGAGGCGAGAAAATGTGTCCTGTTTGGCGGCCTGTCATCAGGTATTAGCGACAAAAGAAAGTCAGCGGAGTGGAAAACTGTCACTATTTGCGCCCTTTCTTGTTTTTAACCTGTAGCACTTTAAGAAAATTAGCTCAATGTAAAGTGTAGTAATAATAATAATTATTATTATTATAGGGCCATAAACAATGTGGGTTCGTAGAACCAAACCATGGCAGAAATTAAGAAGAAATGGTCCGATGTCAAACTAAGAAACGAGTGGTGGCGCATTGTAACAGCATGGCAGCTATAGGGTTAGAGTGACATGCATTTCCTGAGTGATTTGGTTGTTCGTTTGACACCCTCAAGTTTAACAGAAGTTATTAAGTGGTGGCGGAACAGAAAACAGAAGGCTATATATTGGAAGGCTAAAATTGGAAGAGACGATCTGATAGGCTGCTGAGGATATCTTTTAGAAAAAATGCATTTGTGGATCAAAGCGCGTCAGGAAAGTTCCAAAAATCCACACGAACGAATGCAAGGATTCACACCAACGAATGCAGGGATTTGTAACTTGTGTTTGTCAGGTTGCAAACGAATGTAATAGGGTCATTTATTTGTGAATCGCGTTACATTTGTGAATCACGAAATATATTTGTGAATCGTGTTACGTTTGTTTGAATCGTGTTATGTTTGTTTGTTTGAATCGTGTTACGTTTGTTTGGATCGTGTTAAGTTTGTTTGAATCGTGTTGCGTTTGTTTGTTTGAATTATGAAACTAATCTAACTCCATACTACTTCCACTCAATTTTCATACATGTATTGACGAAGATAGCATGGATTTAAAAGCATAACTTGTTGCTCATCAACGATTCAAAAGTGAACGGTAGATGAAACAGTTGACTTCACATTTCATCTGCAAGAGGAAATGGTGATGTGCGATAGCTAGCAACCTCTCAGCGGTTCCCAAACTTTTTAGGCCACGCACCCCCTACTACATCCCGACTGGGTTCAAGCACCCCCACACCTTAAAAAAAAAAAAGCAACAGCCTATTAAGCCGCATTCAAATCGTACCAATGAGAGAACAGTTTGCTAGCGCGTCAAGTTTGTTTACAAGATTTAGTCCGCTGTTAAATGTTGCAGTGTAAACACAAGCCGAACAAAGGGGCAACAGCAACATTTTATCATATTAATCCCTGAATCGGAACAAAGCAAACAAACTACATGGGTGAAAACGCCCTGTTTTGCAGAGTAGGTTTCTGCAGCGATCCTGCAGCGATCCTGGCGTATTTGTAAGTATTTGACCCAGTGTTAACAGTGCAGGTGAAAGAAACATGTTTTCTTAACTAGCTCTCATGGGAGAGAAACGAGAGAAATATTTACTTGACAGGAACACATCAATTTATATGCTCAAGTCACGTGCCAATCTTGCTGGCGTTCATTGGCTAGCATGTACCTTTAAATAGCCTGAAGAGTGAAACCATTAACTCTGAGTGAAACGGGCAAAACAAGCCTGGCTAACTAGTAACGGAAGTAACTTTTTCAGGCAACTGATGAATGAAACAGGCTTGGTTGAAGAAATCCGAGATTCTGGGTGTCTTCAGCAGGCTCGTATCTACCAAAGGCAGTCCTCCCTGACGTTCTAAGTGTAGAATGGAGTGACAGACAACATTGTGCAGACTGCCAGTGAGCGACCCGAGTCTGACTGAGGCTAACGTCAAAACACTACTGTACAGTAACGGGGACGCAGTCTCACTCAGATTGCCAGTTTTACACAAATCACAAAAATAATTGGACCAGCTGGCAAAAAGCAGAATTCCCAGATCTCTTGAAAGCTGCCCTGCTCGACTTTTTTGTTGTTGTAGGACTGACTGTAAAACTGTAAAAAAGATTAACTTTGTCATGACGTGAAGACATGGCTGCCGCTTAAGACTATGCGGTCTACCGGGCGACATTCTCACTCAAATTTCAAGACTTTTGTGCCCCAAATCAAAATTCTGATGTGACAGATCAATTTGGAATCGCTTTCTCCCAAAAAGGTTGTCCTCCTCGACCTTTTTGGTCTTTTAAAATCTAACTATTGGAATAATCCGTGTAATTCTCTAGTCCTTATAAAGGCTATATTTTCCCCGTTTTCTGCCACCATGCTGCGCGCGCATCCCGAATGTTTACAAACAAATAATTGGTCCGGATCCGTGTCAGACGGGCGAGGAGGGCAATACGCGGCTAGCAGGACCCATTAGCCAATCAGAAAGCTTGTACTGTAGTTGCCATATAATAATTCATATTACACCAATAGACCATTACATTTTTCCTCTCGCGCAACCCCTAGAGCAGGGGTCGGCAAGTAACTTGGGCCACGGGCCAGTATTTTTCCTCGCCACTAGACGGCGGGCCAGAGTCTGGGTTACTGCCTATTTAGACGCTGCGATAGGTGCCCTTGCGATACGTGCACTCGCAACAACTAGGCCTATATGGAGAATGGGTAGGTCTACTACAAATAGCTAACGATAATAAACCATGTGCATGAGCCCATTGGTGGTCTGTTAACGAACTGTATCAACATGGTCGTCACTGTCATCCCAACGTGGTGGGTCGTCATCGTTGGTGCACATAAATACTGTCATCAAGTGAGAATAGGATTACTAGGACCTAGTCAAGGTTTTAATGTGAGGTGAAATCGGAACTTCACATTAATGCGAGCAAAAATTTAATTTTTTACCTGGCTTTTTCAGTTCCTCCTGGGATCTTATCCCTTCCATTTTATTTTTTTCGCTTCAGCTTAATCTAGCTAACTCCCTCCACAACAATAAATTATGGTTTGTGTTTGAGAAACATGCGCGACAACTGAACTGCACTTTTTAATGCACGGTCTGATCATGCGCTTAATTAGATTAAAACATAATGTAGCCTATTAGCTTACTTTTCAGTCACACAGTAACTTAACAAACTTAAGGCATATCCTGTTATTCGGTGTGTGAAAAAAACAAAGAGAAAGCAGGCGATCTTCTGGCCCAATTTAGAAGCGGGCAAAGCGGCCCACCGTGAATTCTCCCTATTCTCCCGATGGCCATTCCGGGCCTGAAACTATAAATTAATAAGCAATGTCGTGGGGGGTGCTATCGGGGTGCTTTGGTCTTTCTTGGGGGTGCTGAAGCACCTGCTAGCCCCTTCCTAGCGCTGCCATAGAGAGCGCTGCCCATGATTACTAACCATAACTGTGCTTTCACCTCAGGCGATCTGTCAGCCGTGAGGTGTAGCGATCATATGGTAGCGATGACATGGCGAAAAAATACTTCAGAAAAGTCAATAAGTGTATTCGACTTCATGCAGCGACGGCAGCGCCGACAGCCGGCTGCCTTGAAGCTGAGAATTCCATTGGTTACTTCAAGTCAACCGGGCTGCAGGCGACGCCGGCGCTGCATGAAGTCGACAACATCTAATGACACCATACCCAGTTTCCGGTTTCAAAATAAAAGTCGACGGGGAAAAAAACGTTATAAAAAATATATCATTGGAAATATTTTGACGGGCCAAATAAAATCGCTGGCGGGCCACAATTGGCCCGCGGGCCGCCTGTTGCCGACCCCTGCCCTAGAGGCAGCTCGCGCCCACCACACTTTGGGAATCCCTGAATTAGGTCAACGAAGATATTGGGCAATCCGGTGCAAATGTCCTACCTCCATGACTTACGTCACCCTAGGAGTTTCCCTCAAGTGATATTGACATGCATTTAGCCATACTATAAATTATTATGAACCCCCCTTTGAAACAAGCTGAACCCCCTTAGAAACAAGCTATTCTAACAAAGGTGTCAATTGACAGCATTCAGATAAATCGCGAGTTAACGTTAGCATCAGCTAATTGGTAATAAGCCCCCCCAAAATAACGAGTTCAAGCGTGACATGACGTTGCTATTTCAAGAGAAGTTTGCTGGAAGCGATCGTTGGCAGCAACATTGCCGAATGTGACCATTTGGTCTCAGTCGATAGGAAGCTCAACAAGTGTAGCATAGCTACTGATAAAACGGGAAAAAAAGCAGAAACAGAATCATATCTACCAGTCAATTCCACCCCAACTAAGGAAGCATCCACTGACGATGCGGCAGCTTCTCCGAGCGCACCCAAAGCTACAGTCAGGCATTCAGGGCTAGCTCAAACACCGGGCAGATGTCATACATTGCCGACCGTTAACGGGATCCCCAATCGGCGTAGGGCCGGATGCAGCCTGCTTTGACTGGGGGGGCAGTGAACATTTCTGGGGGGGCATCATGATTATGGAAGGGGGTCGTATAATTTTGTATATACCATTGTTATCATTTTTGAGTCTGCTTAACGATCCAAGGCATGGAGCCGGACGTTATACACATTCGGGGCTTAACCCACACCCACATATCCTTATATGACATATCCTTGGTTTGAGGTGATGCTGGATAGGATCCTCCACAGTGCGAGCGCGCACAGTGCGCGAGCAAAATTTTGGGGCAATCAATTTGAGCGCAAAATAGTTTATTTTAGGTCTATGTAAAATTTACCGCCAATTGGTAAAAAACCTTGTCTATGAAGGTGATGTCTTTATCATTCTGGCTCTAAATTGTCAACAGGGGAAACATAAACATGCATGTAGCTTGGCTAAGTACTCTAACCAAGTTTGAGAGCGATGCTTAGGCCCTTGGCTGAAAATGCGCATGGGGTACGTTTGCAGAACAAGCTGCATTGGATTGCTGTCATTCAAACCATGCTCGCCTTCACCCACAGCAGCGGTAACGTTGGTACCGAGTTTAATATCCCTTGTCGCAGGGGCAGTAGTAGATGGTTTGGGGGATCAGAAATCGATGCATGATAAAAAGGTTTTTCTGTGTAGGTACAAACACGCACGCAAAGAACAATCCATCGCTAACGAAGCTAAAAGACTGTTAATGTCTTTAACCCGTGTATGAAAACAAATACAGATTACAACTGAAACTGAAGTATGAAATTCCAGGGTCTAACATTAAACACCAATGCTGCACTTGACTATTCGTCAAAAGCCCTCCACAGAAGACCGATATACATTAACTTCGAGACCAAGTGAGTGGCAAGAGATTCAAGGTTGATTTCACTTTTATCGGTAAACGTGGATGCGGAGCTCTAACCTACGTTGCCCATTATCAACCAGACAATCACTGGGGAATCTTTTAAAAAGATTGGTTGAAAAAACAGCATATTACTGAAAGCACTAACAGACTTTTTCATAGCTTCAACGTGTAACTATTTGGGCTTAAGTCAGAAGCGGCAGAAATCTGGGGGGGCGCGGCAGAAATCTGGGGGGGGCGCAGCCCTCCCCAGCCCCCCCCCTGGATCCGGCCCTGAATCAGCGTCAAGTAGGCATTCCGTCCTCCGTTGGAAACGACAGAGCTCACAACCAAGCGGAATAGAACACCAACGCAACAACGATGCACCCATCGAGTCCCTCGCCAACCTCGGGCCAGCTGATTTCAGGACGGCGCAGAAAAACCTCCGGTGGAAAACCCTTGTCTCTCACTCAGGGAAAGGAACAAAGATCAACAGGATTAGAAAACCATACCCGCCCCGCATACGTGAGACCTCAATCTGGAGACATGCCAGCCCCAAAAGAGGCCAAGCCCACCAGCAAGGGAGCCGCCAGCGGAGGCCAGGAAGAGCAGCGCATGCAACCTACTATCTCACGGAGCAGGGAAAACCATCGGAACCACGCCGACCAACCAGGTGCGGAACCCGGAACCGGGACGGCGTCCACAACAGGCCCAGCTCCGAATCCGACGCATGCCCCAAAACAGCAAGCGAGAGACACCGAACGAGCGGAAGATCCAGCCAGCAGGAACACGCAGGTTTGCGCATTTGACAGCATGAACGAACTACACAGGGAGAGAATCGTATTTAAAGGCACGGATCATATGACGCCATGTATTGTAGGCGGGAGCCCTAATCAACCTGAACCCCAGTGACCGCCCGACCCGGGAACAGGGGAAGGTAGGGCGTTCTTAGTGGGGGGAGTGAGTAGTGTAAACTACGATTGAGCCCGAGTGCAGAGATTGGTCTTGCCTGACTGAACTTGCGCTATGCTTCATATGTTTGATTTTGTGGATAATCTCGTCGATGCTACGCATGCATACATGACATATGAGGCAGGGAGCAATAGAGACACAAGCTCTTCTCCTGCCTGGCCCCCCAGTGGTGGAATCAACTCCCCACCTCCATCAGAGACACAGACTGTCTCTTCACCTTCAAGAGAAGACTCAAAACGCACTTCAGGGAGTACAACGGTACTTAGGAATGGTTTGCTGAACCCAATGCTAGTTTCCTCAAGGATCACAATGACTCTTGCTTAGAGACTTGCTCTTGTTGGTTAGTGGTAGCTGATTTAAACTGTTGTACTCTATTTTAGTTCATCTTATTTATTTTTTTATTTTACTGTTGCTTGCTTTTCTACAGGTACACTTGCACTTACAGATTCATGTTGTTTAAATTGTAACTTGCTTAACTACATGCTCTTATGGTTTTTCCCTTTGGCACTTATTTTTTGGTTGTTCACAATGTGTGCTTCTTGTTTTGGCTACCCGCAATGCTTTGGGGCTATCTTGTTGTTATTATCAGTGACCGATGCACTTTGTAAAGCTCTCTCTTGGAAGTCGCTTTGGATAAAAGCGTCTGCTAAATAAATAAATGTAAATATAATAACCCTGGTGGATAGAACATACAGACAGCAAGGGGGGGGAAGGGGATGATGGAGGGTGGCAGCAGCACTGATCATACAACAACCTGGGTGAGTGTGTGCGTGTCCGCGCGCCCTTTTAAAGCCGTCTTATCGGTCGTGGCCCAATGGGCTTGTGCTGGCTACAGGTGTGGTAATGAGCGTTCTGCCCAATTGCCCTGCCTGAACTAGCTCCGCTCATAAGTTTCCTCATTTGCAGCAAATCTGCTTCAAATTCATGGAGATTTGGGTTTTTAACTGAGATGCAATAAACTTCCCAGTCATGTCTGTGGTTTACTGTACGTTTATAAAGTCCCCAAAGAAACGGTTTTTAACACTGTTTTTGCCAGCTTTGGTGGCAACCTTACACTGTGTGAACTGTTTTTTTCCTTTGATTAACCCTGCCAAGCTTCTCTGGAGCTTTTAATAATTGAGTCTCTTCACAGTTCATCCCAATTAAACGTGGGAATGTTTTGCTGAGGCCCAATGCTTGCAACAAATGACAAATCAATGATAGCTTTCTGTCAGAAATATTAATCTATCAAGCATTGCACAGTCAGTCGGTGAACAAGTTTAAGAAAGCTTTATTGCTTGCGGCCGACCCACAAGGAGACAAAACATCACACCCCATTGTGCTACAAGTTTGTCCGCTAGCATGTTGTGCTAGCTAGCTATTTAAGCAGCCCCACTCTTTACAGTCATTGGTTAAGACAAAGGCATGCAAATGTTCCATGGCTCTTCTTCATTGGCTCCTTGCGTAGACCTGGTGTGCGTGCGTTTGTGCGTGCGTGTTCCTTTTGACCCCTGTAAGCTTGACCACATGATTCACCCAACACAGATAAGGCCAGACATCTTTTATGGCTTCTCCAGTAAGAGAGAGTGGTCAGCCCAGGTCACCTTGTTTACATATGCCTCATGTTACCCAAAGTCCAGATTTGGGGGTAGGCTTCTCTCTACACAAGGAATGCTGAACACAGAATCATTCTAATACAGGATAAATGTGTTACATCTTCAATTTCAACACTTTCCTAAATGAGAAGTGTTAAAATGGTTTAACTGTATATAGCTGTTTTAAAGGGCTTGGGTCATGGAGAACAAAAATGAAGAGATTGATTTCTACATTTAACAAATAAATATTATGCGGGCTTTTTCCATTTAAGGTACAGGATATGTAGTAAAAGCAAGTGTAGAAATGTTTTTAGACAAATCAATACTGTGTTTTCTTCCTAGTTTCTTTCTAGCTAGTTCATACATTTGTTGTCAACAACGTTTTTTATGTTGCTTTGCTGTATGTTTGCAAAACAATTTGAGATAAGATTGAGATCTAAATTTGAATATTTTGCAGGAAGATTCATTAGCTGTCTCATAGACCTATAGCCTACGCATTTTTTACGGTAACTACTTGCACTGTAAAAAAATTCAATAAATACCTTACTTTTTCTGTAAATTATACGTGTTTTTTTCTGTATTTCTGAAATACAGGAAATACAGATAGAAAAACAATGGCAAACTGTAAATTTATAATTTTACATATGAATTACAGCCAAATGTTGTTACTTCAAAATACAATTTTGAAGTAACTTTATTTTTTAAAATATTTTTTTTACTAATATTTATAAAATGTTCACGAAAATGTTCTGTTAAAACACATAACTTCACTTTATCAAAACTAGCTATTTTAACAGTTATTTTGCAGATATTTACTTTTATCCCACAGACAAATAACTTAATAACATAATTTTGGTTTAGACATAGGAACCTTGAATTGTGAACTGAGCTCTGGTAGTTGACGTCATGCAATCCCAGCATGCACCAGTCAATATCAAAGACTACAAAAGCCTGCAAAAGCCTTTTTAGGGCTATCTCGTTGTTTATGATCATCGACCAATGCACTTATAGTAAAGCTCTCTCTTGGAAATCGCGTTTGATAAAAGCGTCTGCTAAATGAATGAATCTAAAGACGCCAGAGTAGGACGAAGGAAAGTTGATTAGACATTTGTGTAGCCGCAACGCTCCTGTTACCCAGAATGCCCCTCGGCAAGCTGAAAAGCTACAGAGTTAAAGGTTTAAACTTAGTTAGATAAGCATTGTTTTGAGTTCTGTTGTTGTGTTCGTTCTGTTTTGATATGTGTAATGTGATGGTTTGTAGTTTGGATACATAAAGTGTTCACCCTGAGTGTGAATGTTGTCCAGTTAGATCCCTATTTAACCTGTCTATTAGAAAAGTTGATGATGATATTTAATTTTTTCCAAGTCGCGCAGCTAGACGGCAGTACAGGTGTAATCTGATGCGCCGGTAATGTCTGTAGTATTTGGATACCAATACAGCATCTGAATGCTGTGTGTAAATGCAACACGAGTTGCTTTGAATGAACATGTTAAATCATTACAACCTAATTAGACTTTATTCATTATTTCTATTTATTGGAAATGCTTTTTTTTTACAGAGAAGTTGTATTAATAAAAGTCATATTTACCAGCAAAGAACAGCCTGTAATGTGATATTACAGATATCACGGTACATTTGGTTCTGGAAATTTACAATTATTTACGGTTAATTGATGTTAATGAAAAATTTAAGCAGCCTGGAATGGCAGTTTCTGATCAAGATTGATTAATTCAGAACTGGTTATTGATTTGATACGGAAAGCTAAAGCACTCCTCCAATTTGATATCTCTTCAGGCTGTTTACAAACCCTTGCTCTACACTAATCAAATATAGCAAATTAACTGATAATTTTCTTCCTGTCTTCATGACACAGACAGAAGGCTATTAGGTTGTGGATATCGTGACTAAAAAGCCAGTTGTTTCTCTAAACTGTTTTTCTTGTTACAGACATTAATGCATGCATCGTGTGCCAGTCATCAAAGCGACCATGAGAGGATTGAAGGTAGATATTCAAAAGGCTCTCAACATTGATCATACGATCGAAATCTGGCAGTGAGCGAATCTCATGGCCCGCTATCTGGCTTGCTCTGGAACTGATTGAAGTTGTCATAAAAGCTGACTTACAGAGAGTCCTGGGAGCAACTATGTAGGAATTTCCAAGCAGAGCCGTCTTGATCCCTTGAGAATATTCTTGGATGGGAATTTGCTTCTCAGAGCAGCCCCCTTCTCAGAATTTCAAGTTGTCAGGAGCTTTCACGTCTGCCTTATGCTAAGAGTACCAGTTCCTGGAGATGCTTGACTCCAGTTTTCCATGGAGACCTTTTACAAATGAAGGATGAAGCACAGAGCAGGGGGGAATGGATGATAATTGTGCTTGAAGAATGATGTAACCCTTATAAATATCCAACACTGATAAGGCCATGACATTAGTTATTTATATAAGTAGATAAGCTGTAATGTTTGAATAAATGGACGAATAGTAACGTATCTCATTAGCATAATTATCTGGATGTTGACATTGACCAACGCCCACAAGCAGTTTGAAAATCTCTCATAGCTAGCAGTGTTTTATCCTTATATCCATCATCCCTGCCAACATTATGGTGTTTCCTTATGGACTTAGCCTTGTTATGTTCAGGTTGCTTCTATGTCTGATGTGAGCCAAAAACCTCCCGATAAAATCATCGCACTGGCCAATGTGTACCCTTTCATGATGGCTGTCTTTCAAGCTTGCCACTGGAAGACTACTGGCACGTGGTGTGTGGTGGCTTGATAGACAGGGCTACAGCTTTCTGAGTGCATAAAATGTGATCAATGTATTTGCTTTTATCCAAAGCGATGTACTAGTGCATATAGAAAGTACAGCAGAAGATCGAGGATCTGAATTGCCAAGTTCTAACAGTATTTTGGTGGTCAGAGTCAAGGAACAGTCTTATTTACTAACCGCATTGCAAAGTAACCATATCTCAGCTACCAGTCACGGTGAACAAAACATAATATTACAATGCTACAAAAATCTCAATATTTACAAAGCTCTGTGCTCATCCAAACGATCAGGGGGAATCACACATCAACAGTCAGAAACACTGTCTTTGCATAGTTATATGCAAATCCGCTGTAGATGTTCTAACTACCAAAATACTTTGACCAGAATGTCTGCTGCTTCTCTGTTTGACAGCTGGATGATAGTGATTGAACTTTTGGTTTATAGGTAATAAACCAGCAATTCAGCATCTGTAGGCACTAGGCAGTCTATAGACCGACAACAGATGATACACTGTTAAAACAACAAGATCCTTGAGGAACCTTTGGAGGTTCTTCAATTTGAAACTATGGAGGAACCTCTTATGGTGCTTTGAGGAACCTTCAAGAAAAGTTTCTTAGAAGAACCCTTTCATAAGGTTACTTGAAGAACCTTTTGAAGCTCAGTAAATAACCTTTATAGAAGTTATGTAGTAAGTTCCTTCTCCCTGTACACCAACAGCTGCACCCCCGCAAACTTCAGGAGTTTGACGGACAACACCACCCTCATTGGGCTCATCTTCGGTGGGGATGAGTCTGATTATAGGTGGGAAGCTGACAACCCTACAGAGGGTCTGGGATCGCTCCATTGACAAGCGTTAACTTCTTTGAAGGCGGGTGCTATGTTAAAGTCATTCAAATATGGGAAATAAAATTCCCATGGTTCCCGCCTTAATAACTTTGCCGTCCAATCACCGATTTTATTTCTGAAAACTGCCAGATACTCATGACAACTTAAGCTCAAAGCACTTATCATATCATTGGTTAAGGGGTTAGTGGGAGGGGGAAATAAATCTATCGTCTGCAACGGCAGCCATTGTTTTCCGAGGCGGAGCCAGAGCGGAGACCATGGGAGATTGCCTACAGTGTTAGATTTACAGCTTCGAATTGAAATCGGAGACGATATTATGAGTAAAGACAAGTTCCTTAATATGTGTTGTCAATATTGTCAATTAAAAGTCTAAACTTTTTACTTACGAAGAATTTGTTTGTGGGAGTGACGCAAGTGTTTTCAGGAAAGAATGACGTGTCCGGCTTGGCCGTTTGTGACAGGCAGCAATGACGGTAGTAGCACTGTTTAGCTTCGATTTGAGCAGATTTCTAAAAAACTTCGAAAAACAACATTAACTAATTAGATTATGTACACTGTAAGCTAAATGTACATGCCTTGTTTGGCCAATTCGGTCGATTGTGGAAGAATCTTGAACGTATTTTAGTTATCGAGAGGAGTATCCAGCCATAGCGCTAGCTACTTTTGGGACAGGATAATTCCGGTTTCCCCTATGTCTCCACTAGTCACTAAAATGGTCATAATTTTTAATCAAAATATGGTATTTCTAATCTGTCTTCTGTTCTACATTGCCCACAGACCTGTGGATATTCCACCTGCTCAAAGTATTTCTCTATCTTGTAATTAAAGTGGTTAAAAATTCATTTGTCTGATGAGGTATGGTGGATGGAGAAGTTTTTGTAAAGAATGGCTGCCTGAAACCACTTTGATAAAATATGATTTGCCTCAAGTGATCATATATTTATTGACATGATAAAAATCCCCTAGTTCTCTTCTTCAAGATGGTATAAACAGTTAAGGTGTATGATTTATATGAAAATTCATAAAATATGAATATTAATATGAATATCATATTTCAACAGCTTATGGAATGTTCGGAATGTTGTCTCAGGCAGTAAAGGGTTAAAACTATTGGATCTGCCCAGAGCCACTCTAATCTGCCATAACCAATCGCTAGCGTTCGCCTTAGCCAACTCCTTCACCACGGAGCTAACTGCTGTAGCTGGAAAATGAAACTTTTCCCGAACCCCGTGGGGAGGAGGGCCACAACATCATGACCACCAACAAAACTCAGCAAGGATTGTTCTCGCTCCGGCTTTAACTTATGTATATTTGGCAGCATTGCCACAACCGTAGAATAGCTTCGCTCGCAACTTTCTCCGCCGCCATTACTGAACTACAACTCAAACTAAACTTCTCAGCCACTCCCTCTGTTCGCGGATTGGACCTACACAATTTTTTTCTCCTAAAAACCGACTGAAGCACTGAAATCCCAGACCTAGCACAAATCCTAATATTAATAACTTTTTCAAAATTGTGTGCCTGTTTGTGCACATTCTGAAGATGTTTTGCACTGTGAATTTGCATTGTCAGTTCTGTTTTTGATGTTTTGCACTGTGAATTTGCATTGTCAGTTCTGTTTTTGAATAAAGAGTTGGAAATTAATGCTTTTTCGTTTTTTGATCCGATTAATTTATTAATCGAAAAAAGAATCGACAGATTAATCGATTAAAATAATAATCGTTAGTTGCAGCCCTAGTTAAAACCCCAAGAAGTCTCATACTGACGACAAAGTTTACCCTGTGCGTCTGCATCCGACGCCTAGGGCCAGGGGCGGACTGGGGGGAAAAATTGGCCCGGGAGTTACTGTCAGACCGGCCCACTCAATACACGGCGCGCAGCCCATTCACTACACGGCGAGTTGCCCACCCAATGCATCGCACGTATCGACCAATCAGTGGCCTACTTGGAAAAATACAGATACATTTAACATCATTTTGGATGATTACGTTGAACGTCCGAAGTCTGTAAGAACACATTTCAGAAGACACTTCCGAAAATTTTCGAAAAGGAGGAGTATACAAATCAGTCAGTAATTTTAGACGGTCTTTGAGCAAATTATGTGTATTCAAGCTGTGTAAAATGGAAAATAGCTGGAGGTGCCGGCGATGTCAGAGGTAGGGCCGGTTGGTGATGGAAGTAGGCTGGTATTTTGGACCATCCCAACTTTGTCGGCCCACCGGGAATTCCCCCGGTATCCCAGATGGCCAGTCCGCCGCTGCCTAGGGCTGTGACAAAGCGTTGGTATTTGACTACTTGGGATCGACGACAGGTTTTTATATGGCTCTGGCATCACTGTATGAAAGGGGGCAATTGTAAACTACTGCCCTTCTGCTTGTTTTAACATCCAGCTGGCTCATTATTAACACACACGGCTTAGCATATCATTAGACAAATCAAGTAATTCCAACCTTTTAAACTACTAGTAGGTCAGGAGGTGCCCTAGCTACTACTTGAGTCAGATGGGTGATTTTATTGTGATTTTCTGCAAATAAATCGACAGATTCATTCTGTATCGCAGGGATGGGGAACGTCCGGCCCGGCTAAAATCATTTGGTCCGGCCCGCCATGGCACTGCAGGAACCGTATCATTAGGTGCATTATTCGTTGGCAGCAGCACTATTTTAATATGTGGAAGAGGACCGTGCCTGATTAACACTCAGATCGATAAGCAGTCTCAAAAATGGTACCAATATAAAAAATAATACGATCCCCTTCCGTAATCATCATACCCCCCCAGAAATGTTTGATGCACCCCTAGTCAAAGCAGGCTGCATCCGTGCCAGCTAAAATCACAAACCTCACCAAAGAGGAGCAGTTCCAGCCATCACATTAGGGGTGAGTTAATTAAATGTTTGACCAAATATAGCAGGCACATTTTTAACCAGGTCAAGTAGGTTAAATTGGGATGGGTAGGTTGATCATTTGATGGCAAGGTCAAATTTCAATGTGTGTGTTTTTTTTAATGTGTATTATAGATGTAAATCCAATTTTTGGTGTACAGATATTTTTACACATTTATGTTTACGTCTATGAAAAAATTTAGGTTTTTCAAAAAGGTATGTGTGTTTTGGTTTGACCCATCGCGGGTTATCTGTGTTCTCGCAGTTCTATTGTTCTTTTTGACCTGACCTCCAGCTACTGTAGTGAGGTACGTTGTCTTGGGGTCTGAAAATTGTTTAAGAACTGTGATGAAATGTCGGGTTCATATTCATGTTTTGTAACCAAGGGGAATATTGTAAAGTTCAGTAATATGTAATATTTAGTGTAAATATTACGGAGCTCGTAAACTAGGGTGCCTGTTGTGACTTGTGGGGACGGCGGTTGATGAGGTTCCCAAGTGCTCACTCAGGTGGCTGAGAGCTAGGAGCAAGGTACACGCAAGAGTTAGGCTAACTGTACTGTCTCTTCGTGTACAGGTATGTCTTTTGTTTTTGTCCAAATTGTGTTTTATTTGGATCGTGTGGTGTGCTGTTGTGCGCTGAATGTGTGTGCATAGAACCTGTTGCTTCGTTTTTGATGCATTTGTCGTTTTCTATCGTCTTTTCTTCTCGCAGTTCTATTTTCTTATTTTCAACCTGACCTCCAGCTAGTGAGGTGGCTGAGAGCAAGGAGCGAGGTACACGCAAGAGTTAGGCTGATTGTACTGTCTCTTTGTGTACAGGGAAAATAAACCGTCTCCAGCAGATCTACAAGTGTGGCAGTGTCTTCAATAAAAAAGTGACACAATGCAGAGTGAAGCACGCTACATCTGCAGTGTTTCCCACAGATTTGAAATACATTTGTGGCAGGGGGGGGTAGTTTCATGTCAGACGGGGAGGGGGGGGGGGGGGGAGTGCAAAATAATTCCTTCGTTAATAATTAGTTACACAACATTTTATTATATTAAATAATAATCCAAAATGATTCACACCTTCACAAAATGAACAACAACAAACAAACATCTTTTGCATACGCTAGTGCTAAATAACTATTTAGCTGGTCGGCTCCATGATGCCACGTAAGTAGCTAGCTAGGGCTCCTGAGACTGCTCACCAAAAGAATGAAGGGGAGCTGTCAGGCCAAATAGTGTCCTATGGCCAAATACTGTCCTACCTGACATCACCATAAAGTAACCAGTATAGCAACCATGACAGTTTTCTGCCAGCACGCGTAGATATCTCAGGAATTTAAGGTCGGCATAGCGATGGACGCTTCCTTGCTTCGGATTGAAGGAGCTGAAAGGTGTCACAGAAGAAATAGAAGAATATTAAGAAGTTGAATAAAGTGTTGAAGCAGCATTCCAACAATTATATATCTTCCATTCGTTTTTGTGACTACTGCTGTTCTGGTTGCAAGCACTATTTCTCTCTTGCGCTCTCTGTCACTTATTCTGTCTTTTGCCTTCTCTTCCTCACTCTCTCCTCTTTCTTTCTCCTTCTCTCTCCCTCTTTCTCTCCAATGCATCTCCCCCTCTCTCTCTTTTTTTTCATTCAAAATGATTCTCTCCAGTGCAGAACCGGTGGTACATAGTTTCAAATAGGCAAGCTTGTGATAAGTTTATATATTCTGTCCATGGCACAGTATATTTCAGGTGTAGCAGTAGTCTAGAGACTGTATGTGTGTGCCAGGCAGTGTTGGGAACGTTACCGAAAATTAGTAATTAGTTATAGTTACTAGTTACTTATTTCAGAAGTAACTGCATTACTTTACTAGTTACTGCATAGAAAAGTAATTAGTTACAAGGGAAAGTAACGTTTGCGTTCCTTTTAATCCCCTGCTTCTATTATCAAATTAACGCACACAGATAGTTATAATATTTTAGTGTTGCAGTGGCACAGTGTGGGACAAGACAGCTGTAAAATGTTATATAATTGTATGTTGCTAATTAGTTGCCTGAAGGCAACGGACTCAACTGTTGACATAGGTCGCATGTCTTGACAACATACTTGGCAATCAGTCTGTATAGTTCTGCCTGGCTTAGAGACTGGAAATACTCGGTTTCAAATCAAGCCCCAGCTGTTTTGATGAAGTGGCTCCGACTGCTTGATCAGCGGAGCTAGCACTGGGTTCTTTCGCGATTAGCTTTGTAGAAGCGTGTTGTTTTAGGTGCTTCTGAAGATTATAATTACTATTCTTCGCAGTGGATAAAGTTCTTGCACCTGCACACAAACTACAACTAACCAGTATATCTTTATCCTTGATCTGGATAAGGGAAAAATCATGTCGATATTTCCACGACAAAAAAGCTTACACGGTCCGAACTGTCGGCCATTGTGTGGGCTAGTCTAAAATGCGGATTGATTCATTCATACACTGCGTCGCCGTAAACTTGTTTAAATTAGATTAAAAACCAGAAATCGCGAATTCATGCAAGAAAAAAGTAATGAGTAACAAGCCCATTTAAATTTCAGTAATGTAGCTGCGTTATTTAATGGAAAAAAGTAATGAGTTACATTAGTAGTTACTTTGTAACGCGTTATTCCCAACACTGGTGCCAGGTACTCAACATGCTATCGCCTGGCTCTGAGCAGGTTCTGAGCCCTACGAGACCAGTCTTGTCACACTTAAAAAAGGTGTCATGTGCGCCATGTCACACTTCTGCCTGTCAGGGGAGGGGGGTGGGGGATGTGGTTTTCGCTTTAGC
This sequence comes from Hypomesus transpacificus, assembly GCF_021917145.1. Lineage (NCBI taxonomy): Eukaryota > Metazoa > Chordata > Actinopteri > Osmeriformes > Osmeridae > Hypomesus > Hypomesus transpacificus. Next base: position 9,745,537 of record NC_061082.1, read on the forward strand.
GTGGCATCCATAGGGATCCCGAGTTAGCATAACCTACCCTGGCGAGTGTGGTGGTGGGGGGTATTGAAATGGTGTTTTGGGGGAGGAGAAGCAAAGTCCTTTTTTTTCCCCAGCGTGAGAGCCCAGATCCACTCAAGCTCTGAGTGAAAACATTGCATCACGTTCATGCTTCAAATGTGTGTTATATCGTTCCTGTTACAGTGTATTCTAGTATATCAGTGTGTGATGGTTTTCTTCCTCAAGTGGTGTTGTGAAAGCCCTTTATATAATCCATAGTTCGTCAGAAGAGATAAGTGAGTAGATGAAGGAGGGGTCAGGAAAAAGGGAGGAAAGGAGGGATGGAAAGAGGCTGATGAATATGATTCAGTCAAAATCCTTGTTCGTAATAAGCCTTATTTACAAGGTTTCAAATTGAGATTGGGACCTCTGCGGTGGGTCAACATTTTTCAGTCTGCTTCTATCACCTTTTATTTTCTACAAGAAACAAAGACCTGGGGATTACCAGGGGCCTGTACTACGAATCAAGATTTGGCGTTAGCAAAACGTAATTTCAGGTTCAACCCAGGGTTTTCTGTACTACGACGGTGGATCACTTGTTATCGGGGTGGATCGCCATGGTTACACATGCTGAACAGCTAACCTGGTCAGGAGCATGTTAAGTTGGAGATCAGAGATCAACGGGTATAAAAACCCCACCCATTCTTGACGATAATGTCGTCACCCTTCATAGAAGATCCTGTGGAGCTTGGTGCGCAGATAGTGAGAGGTGCGCTCAGAAGAGCCAGCAACATTTAGACACTGACCAAACCCTTTTGCATTCCCTCATGAGTATCTTTATGAAAGATATAGATTCTAAGCAGAGGGAATTACGTATATTGCCAGCTTCTTGAGCCGTATGTTGCCAATGCGAAAGGATTTTCTTTAATGGCTGTTGCTACCATATTCTGATTACTGGAGTGATGAAAAAGAGATATCCAAAGTGCCCTTTGTAAAAACTTTGGACTCCAATATGTTGACAAAATGAAACAAAGATTTTCACTCAATGTTCTGATTTCCGTTCTGGAAATGTGTGCAAAATGATATCATATTTTACAACTTAATGCATCATTTGTTCATTTACATTTAGTCATTTAGCAGACGCTCTTATCCAGAGCGACTTACAGTAAGTACAGGGACATTCGCCCCGAGGCAAGCAGGGTGAAGTGCCTTAATGACACAACGTCATTTGGCACGGCAGGGAATCGATCCGGCTATTTAAACATACGTTTACAGGAAACTAGTAATGAAAACAATATTTGACATACTATTAGTTATCACATGGGAGGTTTCATGTTGATATGTTATCCCTATTCACTGGGATGTCTCCCATGTGTCCCTTAACCCTTTTATCCTTGGGTTGCTTTGACCCATTTTCTAATCATTTCCAATCCAGAATTTCTTTTTTTTTTTCAACCAAAACATTTTAAACCAAAAAGAACAACGTGTATCTGTACAATGCTCTTCACAAGTTAAATAAATGATCATTTCACTATTACTCATTGAATTTTTATGTTTCATTCACTTTTATACAATTTTTCTAAAATTATAAAGAGGACATTGAAAGAGAGAAGTGGTGAAAATGAGCAGCCAGACACAGTTTCCTGATCATCTAGGACCTCCACTTGAGAAAGTAAATGGTATATTTGGTGAATTTTCAGCAACCACATATGGTATACATACTGGCGTATGACTATTAGTTTCATTGCTACCTCTGTATGGCACAGTGGGGCGAGAGTGGGTGGTGGCAGCAACACCACTGTATTTCCTATCACTGCAGAGAACAGTAATACATTTCACTCCTACAATATTCATAAATAATTGTTGAATGAACATGGTCACATAGATTACTTGAAACATACATATGCCTGGGCTTCCAACCTGCTGCCACCAGGGTCTGAAGAAATGCCCCCTTCCACTCCTTCCATCATGGGGTTACCCTGATAGCTGGAGAGGGCCAGTTCCTCGGCAGGAGTGAAGTCCTGTGGAGGAGCCCCTCCCCCCCAGTTGCCTAATTGTTCTTCCTGTTGGCTGCAAGCAATGTCATTGCTACTTACCATTTTGAATTATGGTTTTATATTTATTTTTATTTGCTCCCACGATCGTTTGCCACTGCAGGGTTGCAACTAAAATAATACAGCAACAAAAGTTTAACGTTGTGGAATGCACACGTGTAATTATAGTCATCGTTATGGTCTTCAATAAGTTATGTAGCTTACGCATTTATAGCGTCTGCTATTTTCTGCCAGCTTGGCAGCAGCGACTTTGTTGAATTTTGACTGTATTATGTCTGTATTCCTGATATGCTTGTATTACAATATTTCACGCAGGAGTAGAACCAGTTTGGAAGATTATTGTCTGCTCCTCCTGCGTGAAATATGCGGCTCTTGTTTCGTCCATGTTTGCAATTGGACATACGATGCAAACACCGCCCCTTTATGTGAACACGCACGTCTCTAGAATGGAAAGATCTGGGTTGAGTTAGAGAATTGATAACCGCCGTTGTAGTACTGCTTATCGTGATTGGTATTTGTAGGCTTTGCGTAGCCGGGTAACTGAAAGTAATCCAGAGCATGTTGATCTTGATTTTGTAGTACAGGCCCCAGGGCACAAATATGGGCACAGAAAATTTGTTTGATAAATAATTGATTTGCTCAATGCTGTACTATTGAGCCAAAAAAAGGTTCAGACGCAGTCCTGAAAAACTGAAGCCATGTTTATAAGAAACTAAACACTATACATTTCTCTGAGCATATTTGTTCCACTAGAGATATCTTGCTCCAGAGATTGCGGTAAAAATTCAATTATCAACAATAACAGTTCTATCAGTATCCATACAGAGTGTATTTTGCAGTCTTATGGGAATGTCGATGTGTTGGATCTCAAAATTATTCATCTGGGCAAAACCTTCGCTTAGGTATTCCGCAGTTACATAACCCCCTTGAAAACCAGTCAAAAATCTATATTTTGCTTTGCAAAAAGGCGGTGGTTTCATCGCCAGAACATGTGTGCATCACAGCTGGGACCTTGGTCTCCAGGAAGTAAAGCAAGGGGGAGGCAAGGGGAGGGAGCACCTTGAGGATGCATTTCAATTATGTGTGGCTGCAGGAGTCAAAGCTCCTGTAAGGATGAAGCAAAAAAGAGGAAGGCCACAGCAGTGCCTTCAGGCTGAGTTTGGAGCTACATGGCAAATTCCTATGATCAGACAGCTTTGAGTGGCTGGGCTAGGCAAAATAAGGTGCCAGGTTATAGAGGGTGGTGGGGTTGGACAGTAGATGGGTAGGGGTTGCTCGAGGAGTTGCTAGACGTGAAAATGTGGTGAAACATTCTTTGGTTGTTAGCATGGGTTGTATGGTGGGTGTAAGCATCCACCATGCTAAATGTCTCCATTGTTTTACAGTAGTTATATATGTGGTATATGTTTTAACCCTTTACTGCCTTTAAATGTAAATTCTGAACATTCCATATGCTGTTGAAATATGATATTCATATTAATATTAATATTTTATGAATTTTCATATTAAATCATACACCTTAATTGTTTATACCATATTGAAGAGAACTAGGGGATTTTAGTGATGTGAATAAATATATGATCACTTAAGGCAAATCATATTTTATCAAAGTGATTTCCGGCAGCCATTTTTTATAAAAACTTCTTCATCCACCATACCTCATCACACAACTTAATTTTTAACCACTTTAATTACAAGATGGAGAAATACTTTGAGTAGGTGGAATATCCACAAATCTGTGGGCAATGTAGAACAGAAGACAGATTAGAAATATCATATTTTGATTAAAAGTTATGGCCATTCTAGAGACTAGTGGAAACATGGGGGAAACGTGTATTTTATGTAAACAAGATTTGATTGCGGCTTTACAAGTAGAGGTGATGCAGGAAGTCTGCCACAGCCATGTCTTGTTCATTTTCACGACAACAACCTTTTGCAGAAGGTGCACAAATAATTAGCGGAATTTAATATTAATCGCACATTGCGTTATAGTCAGATCCAATTAGCACAGCGAGACAGGCTAGCCTATACTTTTTGAGTATCGGTTTTCTCAGGAGGGTGTCATTTACATCAATCAGTTGGAACCACATTAAATTATGACATTAGATGATAAAGTAATTATGAAAATAAGAAAATACAAAAACAAATAGGCCTAGCCTACTGTAATAAGTGATAAAACATCTAACGTGGTCACTACATTTAATTTGTCTGCTACTTTTTGCCAGCCCTCTCCTGGATTTTGCAGACTTTGAGGTGTTCCCTGCCGTTTTGATTAAATCTTCCAATTTGGAGTAACCTTTCGAGCAAGCTCTTGCTCTGTTTGGCTCTGTTGCGGAAAACACGGGGCGCTCTTTTTGGCCATGGTGAGCAGCCATAGATTTATGTGAGCAGCGTTGCTGATCAGTGTTTCTACTATCGATAAATACCCCCTTTTTGACCAACGCATAACTCAGTCCAGGGGCCTATTCCATAAAAAAAAAGCTAGACTTACAAGTCCTAAACCAGACTTGAATAAGTTGAATTAGTCAAGCGGGGCTTAAGCGGTTCCATAAAGGCCATTTCAGCTCACGCAGTCCTACTAATTCAAGTCAGATTTACGTAGTCAAGCAAATTGCGCGTGCACCCTATTTTTTAACAGCCCGAGAGGTAAAACATGGATCTTACAATCCACCACGGCAAAAGCAATGCACATGGCCACATGACTTCTTCCAGAAAGAACGTCCCCTTTAAATCGTGTACAATGACAGCTCCTTCACCCACCGCTTCAATCAAAGTAAAATGACATGCCTAGTGCTAACTTTTTAACATGGGTTTTGTGTCTGGGAAATGGAGGGCGGATTTAGGTTCGTTTTGCAATTGTAGGCTACTGTTAACAATTATATTGCTATGATAATTATACTCGGATAATTTAGATTAAGATGTAGGCCTATGCCTGATGCCTAAACATTTGAAATCACAAACTAACATCCATACATTTAACGGCTATGGTGCGTAGCCTATCAAAGCATTGTTCATCATTGTTTAATGCATTAGGCTAAATGTTGTAGCCTATGTAGGCTATTTACGTTGATTTTCTATCAATGTTGAACTGATGAGAATAAGAAAATTAAAATATGCGTGGTAAATCATCGTCTTCCCGTTGGGTCAGTGTTACAGGGACGTCTGGTTAAGCACCAAGTCACGCTAAGCCTGACAGTTAGTCTGACCCTGACCAGACTAGTTTCGCAGCCTAAGTTGCCATAGTAACTGAATTCGAACTACGTTGAGCTAGCTTTATGGAACCGAATGAACAAGAAATGAGTCCGACTAACTGACATAAGTCTGGCTTATTCAGTAAACTCGCTTAATGGAACAGGCCTCTGCTATACTAATCGTAAACAACAAGGGTGTTGGAAGAACCGAATTAGCCAGATCATGAGTAGCACGATGATGTCATCTTGGATGTGTCATTTCATTTGATATCGGATGTAATAAGCTACGTACGGAGAACAGGCCCCTGGGCCTTACGTTCTAACTGATCTGTTATTGTTTACGTTCCAAAAATGGTCTGTAGTTCAACTAGACAATCAACATTTAATTGTTGCAAATTTACTTGGCTAATGCTATGTTACGTATTTTGTGTAGTAGGATTATAACAAAATAATGCAAGTGCATCCAGTCAGTCTAACTTGTTCCTAGGATTGTAATGCATCGTTTTGTTTTCGTTTTGCTGGCTTCCATCCAGTAACTTATTTTGTGAACATGGGCTGCCTTGCCAACTCAGAAGATTTACGAGATGGAAGCCAGCTAAAGAAAACAAAACAACGCATTGCAATCAAGTTAGACTGACTGGATGTGTCCGAATTATTTTGTATTTGTTATAATCCGACCACACAAACAACTTTACATAGCCTAGTATAGGGTGACCAGATTTGTAAATAATCTGGGGGGGGGGGTGAGCAGATTTGAGTTTGCGAAAAACAGGACACGTCATTACGTGTGTGGGGGGGGGGGGGGGGTATTGCATTCTGCACCATGACCATGTGAATGCATACAAATGTCACAAATGACATGAAACAAATGACATAGGCTATATGATCATTTATTTATACCTTAAAGGTCACATGACATGAAAACTTCACTTTAGGAGGTTATTAAACATTAATATGAGTTCCCCTAGCCTGCCTTTGGTCCCCCAGTGGCAAGAAATGTCGATAGAAGTAAACCAAGCTCTGGGTATTCTTCTACGCCTTTGAGAATATGAAAGCTCAAATGCTCGGTTTGAAGATCTCCTCCTTGTGACGTGAAGGTTACCTCCCCTCTCTCTGCTTTGCCCACCCAGATAGTCAGGCCCGCCCATGAGAAACTGAGCTATGACCGTGCAAGTGGTTTTATCCTCGAGAGACATCATGGCTTGCAAACGAAAGAAGCATTACATTTGCACAGTTTGGATGTACAAAGGAAAATTTTATTTTCTCTGGAAATGGCCCGACACAACTTCCCAAAGTTTTGTATGTCTGCGCCAAACATTTCGACTGTTTCCTCAACTTGAGCTAATACAAAGCTGGCCTTGCTGAAATAAAATTCTGGATCAGCACTAACTCTCCTTTGTCCAGCTGCAAACCTCGGACAAGTAAGTTAACTAACGCTATATCATTTTATTGCTTTACTGAATATGGTTACCGAGCTTGCTACCCTTACAATGTGGCTGTAACATTAGCTCTCTAGCTAACAGCTGAGTTACTGTCACTAATGTAAAGGTAGATAGCATCAAGTATGTGTTTGAATACACATGCTGTAATGCGAGTGTTGTACATTTCTTTGTTATTTGGATAACCATTCTGCTGTTGTTATGGCGCACGCGATATCCGCCTTTCCCCTCATTGAAATAACTATGAGTTTGCACCTCTGCAAACCTGGGTGATCAGATGAGAATTGGCAAAATTCGAGCCATCTTACAGCAATGGGGCTACGAGCCATCGCGATACATCAATTATAAACATTAGCGCATGGTGCCGCCTCTCTCCTCCTCATCAGCATTTAAACCAACAGACACAGAAACAGCGCGTCTTGAGGAAAGCTCATTGTGTGCTTTTTCTTTACGTTCAAAATGGCGGAGAATCTATAGAACTGGGTATGATGTCAGAGTGCGTTGAACTCGTCTTGATCCAGGGAATCCAACGATACCTCATTTTGGACAATGGGGCATATGGTTCAAAAGTAACATCTGTAAACACACCTTCAACTTTGACCCATTGGTGGCGCTAGATGGTTGGAATGGGAGACATGAAACTTGGTGAAATTGATGAGGGGACTGATCCCAAAGAGTGTGCCAAATTTCACAACTTCTGACAATACGGTTGCCATAGACTCCCATGGCAGAAGAAGATGTGTAATAATAATAATAATGTGTAATAATAATAAGAATACGTAAAAACACTTAAGGTGGCTTCGCCGCTTCGCCACCAATAATATAATTTACAGTAGGTACAAGTAGTTAAATCAGTTAAAAACTAACCAACAAGTGCAACAAGTCACTCAATAAGTGTCATTGTGTTCCTGGAGGAAATAACCTAACATCGGATCCAACAAATTTTTAAGTACCGTTGTACTCCCTGAACAGGTGCGTCTTTAGCCTTTTCTTGAAGGTGGGGAGACAGGCAGTGTCTCTGATAGAAGTGGGGAGATGATTCCACCATTGGGGGGCCAGACAGGAGAAGAGCTTGGGTTGGGAGCGGGCGCTCTTGAGAGGTGGGCCCACCAGACGGTTGTCAGAAGAAGACTGAAGGTGGCTGGTGGGGGTGCAGTCCCGTTCACCACTTGGAAGGTCAGTACCAGGGTCTTGAATCTGATACGGGCCGTGATCAACTTTCCTTCATCTACTCATCGTTAACATTTGTCCAACGTAGCAACAGTAACTAAGAGATCATGAGCGTCTGAGTCCGTAACCAGGACAACAATGACGCTAAGTGGCAATGACAGCCAACTGTCATTATGATACTTTTCTTGCAAAACGTCTTGGTTCATTGTAGCTCTAGTCTTAACTGTCCAAAAGTAGCTTACTACTCTAGAGCTACTTGATCAGAGCTGTAGCCTTCACCTGTCCAAAAGTAGCTTCAGCTGTTTTGTATTTTCTGTATCCTTAAAGAGACGACACCACTACTGTGTAGGCATCTGATTTAGAGCTAGCTAGTTGTTGGAGCCAAACCCCCTTTTTCCTTTCTCCCTTTGGTCCTGACCCAGACTGTGGGAAAAGTACCTTATTTGGTATGATTGATTAATAGGTATCTGTTGCTCCGCCCAGCAAGAGGGTGCCTATAGAGCCCTGTGTGAGAATTTGTTTGGGGGGGAACAATTGAAGTTGTTTTTTTGAGTTGTTAAGAGCCAGCAGAGCGATATAGTTTTTCAACCACGCAAATATACATTCACTTACACAAACATACACTTACGCACTTAGACACACAAACACATGCCCACATCAACTTTAAACACATTGGATGCCAAACCTGGACTGGGAACCAACATCTGCAGGTGCGTTGAGCTATCTATTACTGCTGGCACGGTGGTTATACGTCTAAGAGGTTTAAGTTTTTAGATAGCCACTACACTAGTGCTATCAATAACATTGTCAGCTAGCTACTGTACAAATTAAGACGATCAATTAAGACGTCTCAATTTAGCCGACTTAGAAAAAACCAGTGCCAACTCAAATTGGCTAGAAATTAAAATACATTAATTTTCGATATGGCTATTTCACATTGGATAAACATACAAATACATAAATAGTAGAGCTAAAGTTTGTATTAAAACATATTTACCTCAAATTCTGTCCTTCGGGTGGCCCACCTTCACAGGAGTGTGCTATATTACTCTAAACTAGCCAACTACACTATTTTTATAGTGTAGTTGGCTAGTTTAGAGTAATATAGCACACTATTTCACTATTTCACTACTTTCACTATTTTAAAACTATTAAAAACACAATAACAAAGAACTATACTATCAACACTAAAACTTAAGTTGAAGATATATTTACACAAATTGATTATCAAACGGTATTATAGCTATAAATGAAGGATACGGGATCAAAAAGTTTTGCTGTCTCTCAACGACTTCTTCACTCAACAACAAGGTTCACGTCACGAGCGGTGACATCCGCAAGAGATGTGCTGTATTAGGCTAGTATGGAACATTTCTAGAGACGCAGCTGGTGCTTGGATAGGCTGGATCCAGCTTAGATGTTGTGTTTCAGTGATAGTACATCCTCAAATTATTTATTAATATAATGTATTACTTCGCTCAAATGCAAGTTATTGGTACCATACATAAACAATTGATTTAATACTGTACAGTTTCCACAGTGACAGTAGACTATAGCTCGAGCAAGTCACATCACAGAATGACACGCAAACCAAAATATCCTTTCGGAATTTAGATGGTTACATTATGACCAACGAATGACGTTCTGGAACCCCCCACTGATCATAACAACGAGGTAGTCCCAAACATTGCAAGCAGCCAAAACACGAAGCATACATTGTGAAAAAACTAAACAAGTGCCAAAAGGGATAAGAGCATGCAGTTATACAAGTTACAAATTAAAACAACATGAACCACAAAAAAGTGCAGGACTGTACCTGTAGAAGAACAATCAATAGTAAAATATTTCACAGCGGGTACAAGACTTAATTTCGTTAGAACTAACCTACAAGAGCAACAAGTCACTCAATAAGAGTCATTGTGATCCTGGAGGAAACTAACAACAGGTCTAGCCAAGCATTCCTAAGTGCCGTTGTACTCCCGGAACAAGTACGTCTTGAGCCTTTTCTTGAAGGTGGGGAGACAGTCAGTGTCCCTGATGGAGGTGGGGAGCTGGTTCCACCATTGGGGGGCCAGGCAGGAGAAGAGCTTGTGTTGGGACCTGGCAGTCTTGAGCGGTGGGACCACCAGGCGGTTGTCTGAGGAAGACCGTAGGTGACGGGTGGGGGTGTAAGGTTGCAGGAGAGACTTGATGTAGTCGGGTGCAGTCCCGTTCACTGCTCGGAAGGTCAGTAACAGGGTCTTGAATCTGATACGGGCGTTGATGGGTAGCCAGTGGAGAGAGATGAGGAGCGGGGTAACATGGGAGCGTCCGGGTAGATTGTAGACCAGGCGGGCCGCTGCGTTCTGAATCCTCTGAAGAGGGCGGGTTGCACATGCTGGGAGACCAGCGAGCAGCGAGTTGCAGTAGTCCAACTTGGAGAGGACCATTGCTTGGACTAGCAGCTGGGTGGAGTGCTCAGACAGGTATCTCCTGATCTTCCGGATGTTGTAGAGGGTGAATCTACAAGACCGGGAGACTGCGGCAATGTGGGCCGTGAGGGAGAGCTCGTCATCCATGGTCACCCCAAGGTTCCTGGCAGAGGATGAAGGGGTCACCGTCGCAGATCCCATGGGGATTGACAGATCATGGGAGATGGAGGGTTTAGCCGGGATGATGAGAAGTTCTGTTTTGGCGAGGTTCAGCTGGAGGTGGTGCTCGGTCATCCAGGCAGAGATGTCTGTGAGGCAGGCCTCAATCCTAGCTGAGATCCCCGGATCAGTCGGGGAGAACGACAGGTACAGCTGCGTGTCTTCAGCGTAGCAGTGGTAGGAGAAGCCATGGGAGGTGATGATTGGTCCAAGTGAGGTGGTGTACAGAGAGAAGAGGAGGGGGCCAAGGACGGAGCCCTGTGGGACACCAGTGGAGAGCTGGCGAGGGCCTGACAGTTTGCCTCCTCAGGAGACCTGGTTGGATCTTTCCAACAGGTAGGATGAGACCATAACCAACCAGGGACGTTCCTGGAATGTCCTAAGGACGTCCTAAGGATGACGTCACGGTATAACCTATAGGGGACCAAATAGGAACGTCACCGAACGTCCCCAGGACGTCCCTTGTTAGCTGGGAGGGTTCACCCTTTCCTGGACATGTACCAGAAATGAGTAAAATGATACTGTGGTAAAAATTAAGAAACGTGTTTGTGTGGGTTTTTTAACTTAATAAAAATATTTATTAAAATAACTTAGTACTGTCATTACTGTTCAAATTTTCTAATATTCACACAAGTGAATCCACATTGAATGGATATGATATATTATCATAGTGTAGCTGTCGACAAGCTAACTTGGCTAACACAGATAACATAGGCTGCCATGTTTTTGTTTTGATCAGTACTCTGGTACTGATCCCATATTAGACATTAGGTGCGTTCGACATGGACTGACTTCATGCAGCGCTGCAGCCGGCTGACTTGAAACAGTGAATTCTGGTTCGACTTTTTGTCTGACTTCAGACGGCGCCGAGGATAGGTCACTGTGACGTCGCCATCAAAGTACCATGAGATCGATTCGAGAACTGCCGGCTGTGTAGCCGAGTGCATTTTCTCAAGAGCAACTGCACGGGTTCTAGTGACGATACAGCTATTGCATGATTGGCCAGACTCACACACGACAACTTTGACGCGTGTTTGGTCATTTTTCTGACACCTTCAGTTTCGCTAATGCTCAAATCCGGACCAAACTGTTTAATTGAATAAAAATGTATTGAAGAAAGGGTTTTACTCCGCCTCTTCACTAACGGAAAGACTACGTTTAATTATAAATAAAGTAAAGTAAGCAAACAGCGCTTAATCGTCTGTGACTGACGGCGGCTACTCTCGCCGGTTGTTTCATTTAGCCACAGTCCATGTCGAACGCATGTGCGAACCATGTGGCGGCAAGGTGTACGGGGTCAAGTGGTAGGACCCAACCAGGACTCGACATACCGGTATGTTTGTACGCGTCAAAAGTTTAAGAAACAGTGTGAAATACCCTATAAAATCATTATATGACCCCTTTACATAGGTTACAATTAAGAAACAACAGTTTTTTCTGGAGGTAGTCATGTCCTGCTCTGTAGTGTCAGACTCATCATTCTCCCTGAAGAACACTATCCATCCTGCCTTCATCTCAGAGTTTAGTAATGTGGGAAACTGCAGACCTGGAAGGCTCCCGTCCTCCCCTCACCAGCAGCTCCTGTTTATTAACCAGTGGGGGGACTGGGAACTCCATACATTCAGAAGCAGCTTCTATCATTAATCTCAGGGATTTAATGAGAGCAGGTCCATCAGCCCTGTTCTGACCAACCATACGTTGCTGGTCTTCCTCTCCTCCCAATGTCTGAAGTTCTGCTGGGTATATCAAGGAGGCTCAATCGATCAAGAGTGCGGACGCAAAAGGGAGACCGTTTCGCCATTCGCTTTCAGAATGTCAAGTTGGCGTCTGCCAAGTGAGATATAATTAGTACCTAATTAAATTGAAAATGCAAAAAGCCATGCATCATTTTCCTTCCCAATCACTGTGGTCCCTAAATGAGAGGTGGGATGATAGAATGTTGTACTAGAACTGGAGTCGTTGATAGGTTCTCTTAGTCGTGTTGCCATTGGCACATCAACGCTGAAATTGGAATATCACCCAAACAATACTGTGGTACGGCACCCTTTCTTTCAAATAAGAGCCTTCCTTGTAAATCAACTCTTCTGTGAATAATAAGTAGCCATACAATTAGACTCAACAACAACAAGCCGTCACGTCCATCCTCAGGTGAAAAACATCAAGTTACCTACTTAGAGACCACCACTGTTAGTGTCCTACTTCTCAGTAGGTGATGGGCTGACTTGCTTCATTATGAGACCAATTATCCCTGCTGTTTCTTCTGCATGACCTGCTCTGGTTCTGGGCTGGAGGCTGGCCCCTGTGGGCTGGAGGCTGAGTGACAGGTGATACGCCCCAGGGTGGTGTGTCTGTGATCCGGCTACAGACTTGAATTCATGTCGGAGGATCTGATGAGCTCTCTGGGCATGCTCGGAGCAAACCAAGAAATAAGGTTTTCTGAGAACTTTCTCCAAAAACAGAAAGGGTTATCAGTGTCTGTTTGAGTGTTTACTATTGGCTTTATTGACACTTTTTTCAAATGTCTGCAACATGTTGGTGGTCTAATTAACATTGTCAAATAGTTATTTAGTATGTAAAGTACCTCTATGAGCACCTCTTGAATTATACAGGATTTTACATAACAGTTCACATTTGCATAAAGCCAATTTGTCACTGGCACTCATGCTCATTCACTGAAGCTCAAGTAGGCTACATGTCGTTGCTTGCCAAACACTTTCTATGGCCCTTTCAATGTTAAGCGTAGAATTGGATAAGCAAAAAAAAAGGGGTTATGATTTGTGCAAATTATTTGACTGTTCAATTACTCTGGGATATATATATATATATATATATTTACAGTTTGCATGAAGTTGTTTTAAGGGTTTATTTTTCAGTGAGTTTCTCGAATGTACTGGAAGTATATTCATTGCATCCCCTCGAGGGCACCATCTGCCTGGAATCACAGAGTAGCTTCTCCCAATGCCTGGTCTCAGCTTCTGTCATGCATCAGAGAGCTGCCTCACACCAGCGAGGCCACAGCTACCTCTGAGGACTCATTTTGGTGGCTAGCCCAATATCAGTTCACGCTCATGTTATTCCCGACACGTGATTGCCCTGCCAATCTTAAGCGATGTCACAGATAAAAATAGCAATACAGGAAGTACAGTAAATGTTTTCACATTCCCTTGACACGTGATACTCAGTGATGTGTTCTTGTAACATCTTTTGTTGAGAGGTGGAACGTGAAGGCAAACATTTGCATGCTGTCATAAACCTTGTCAGCATGTCAGCCCAGAATGAAGAGTACACAGTACACAGCTCAGAGACACAGAGAGAAAACACTATAATAAAGAGTAGATTGTGTTTGTACAAATACAGTTAACAAGGAACCATGTGATAAACTTACACACAGAAGATTGGCAGCCCTTGATATCAATGTGACAGGTTTGACTGCTTCAGTTAAGTGTCTCTCTGTCATGTCTACAGATGGCTCTTTGCTAAGTTTTGTCAGAATTACAAAGAGCAGAAGACACAACAACAGTAGTGCAAATGTACTGTCACTACCAATATAACTGAATAGTAATAAAGAAACCGGGAAACACGCCCTGCTTCGGCTCCTTGAACAAAGTGTCTGTTGCTTTGTTAAGGCCACAACAACCCTCAACATACAGCATGCCCTTATATCCTTCTGCCATACTTCAGGTGTTTTGCTGTGGTCACCTGGCACAGCAGTGTCTCTGGGCTCCATCTTTTCTAGGGAGAAGAAAGGGCAATCTCCCACCTGATCTATCTGCACTCCCAGACGGTCCATTAGTTGTCTGTCCTGTCCAATACAGATAGAACAAGGGAATCTGAAGCATCTGCCCAACTCTAATGGACTCGGTGATAACCACTTGCATGGCCCTGCAGAAGCCAATCACTTTGTTTGGCTGTCTGATCAAATAAAATAAATACGAACAAATGACTGGCCAGTGTTTGTTTTGGGCATGGATAGTTCAACGGGTCACTGAAGCTTTAAACATCAAGTCCCAGATAGCCGTCTGACTTTTTGTACCATAGAACGTTGGTTGTCTTTGATAGCTTGCAGATTAATAAAGGCAAAGCAGTAAAGTGAAAGAAGTACTGGATGTTTATTGGTGTGTCCCCAGTTGTGCTTTACAGGTAAAATAGAGTGCACTCCACATGCAGTAATACCATGCCACTCAACACTTTTACAGTTTTTATTCTTGAAGACATCCTTACTCTTTCTTTTTATAAGGATAAATGGCAAATGACCCCGCTGTGCCCCAAAGAGGAGGCATGTGTCCTTGTCCCAGAACACCATGTGCTGGCGGCCATGTTGGTTGTCCATGCATGATAGATCCTTTTGTAAATGTCCATAAAGGTGGCAGAACGCTGATTAATGTTGCAGGGACAGAGGGAGCGGAAGTGACAGATGGAGGCTGGCTAACTTATTTAGCCTCAGCAGGATACTGCCTGCAGGATACCTGCCTAAAGTAATCACTTTACCCTCTCTCCAACACCCTCCTAGTCTTTGTACAGTATTCTTAGACATTTACTGGCAGAATTAGAGAGGGTTTTGGTAAAGATGAAAGATTTAAGAGTAACTTTAATTAAACGTATTATTGTGTAGCGAGGTTTGCTCATTTAAGAATTAATATACTTGATCTATAGTCAGTTATTTAGTTAGAGGGGGCACCAACCTAATATTGAGTTAGGACATCAGGGACACCTAGGTTTAATATGTAATAATCAGTTGAAATAAATGGAAATAGTGTATAATGAACACTAATGGAGATATGTTATTGGCTACAGTAAGAGTTTGATGGGCTAACACCAAGTGCTTATTTTCAGTTAGCAGACGGTACTGTTTGAATCGCAATTCAATCTGAAATACTGCTAGTGACAACGTTGTTAAAGAACTTCTCATCATCCCGGCTAAACCCTCCATCTCCCACGATCTGTCAATCACCCTGGGATCTGCGACGGTGACCCCTTCATCCTCTGCCAGGAACCTTGGGGTGACCATGGATGACGAGCTCTCCCTCACGGCCCACATTGCCGCAGTCTCCCGGTCTTGTAGATTCACCCTCTACAACATCCGGAAAATCAGGAGATACCTGTCTGAGCACTCCACCCAGCTGCTAGTCCAAGCACTGGTCCTCTCCAAGTTGGACTACTGCAACTCGCTGCTCGCTGGTCTCCCAGCATGTGCAACCCGCCCTCTTCAGAGGATTCAGAACGCAGCGGCCCGCCTGGTCTACAATTTACCCAGACGCTCCCATGTTACCCTGCTCCTCATCTCTCTCCTCTGGCTACCCATCAACGCCCGTATCAGATTCAAGACCCTGGTACTGACCTTCCGAGCAGTGAACGGGACTGCACCTGACTACATCAAGTCTCTCCTGCAACCTTACACCCCCACCTGTCACCTACGGTCTTCTTCAGACCACCGCCTGGTGGTCCCACCGCTCAAGACTGCCAGGTCCCAACACAAGCTTTTCTCCTGCCTGGCCCCCCAATGGTGGAATCAACTCCCCATCTCCATCAGAGACACTGACTGTCTCCTGATGTTTCCTCCAGGATCACAATGACTCTTATTGAGAGACTTGCTGCTCTTGTTGGTTAGTTGTAACTGACTTAAAACTATTGTACTTGGTGTATAATATAATGTTGTTGCTTGCTTTTTTCCACAGGTACACCCTTTCACTTTTCAAGGTTCATGTTGTTTAGTTGTATCTTGTTTAACTACATGCTCTTATGGTTCTTCCCTTTGGGACTTATTTAGTTTTTCACAATGTATGCTTCATGTTTTGGTTACCCGCAATGTTTGGGGCTATCTCGTTGTTATGATCAGTGACCTATGCACTTTTCTAAAGCTCTCTTTTGGAAGTCGCTTTGGATAAAAGTGTCTGCTAAATGCGTAAATGTAATGAATGGCTGGATCCAAGCGCAGAGCGCAGGGGTATTTAAAGGGAAAAACACAAATCTCCAGTTCAGGTACAAAAATAGGACACAAGTTTTCAATACAAACAAGACTGAGTAGGTTTGGTATGGTGGCAAACAGCAAACAATACCTCACAAAGGACAGGGTGTGAATGATCAGTTTAAGTAGTGGCAGTAAGTGGCAGAGGGAAAACAGGTGAGTAGAATCAGTACTCAGGGGACTGGGATCTACAGGGAGGGGTGCGTTTCCCAGCCTTTTGGGAAGGTTGCAGAGGAAGTCTCATAGGAGGCCTTACATAATATTGTTCATAACAAAACCGGCATGAAAAAACGTGTTTAAGTTACCTGGCATTGCTTTTTTTTATTTATTGGTGATCCCGCTGCTGTGGCCACCAAATAGGCCTAATGTGTTTTTTCGCTCCTCCACCTCGCCTACAAGTATTTAAATGTCAGTGTCTGAGAAGTTGCGCCTTTTCGTTCTTCTCCCTCCTGATGCCATGATTCAACGTAAAGTAAGAACAATCATATGCCAGGGCCATTAATATACTGTATTAGCATTCATGAGTTGCTTTGCATTGACCATTTATGGATAAAAAAGGGGCGTGTTCAGGGCGGGGTAAAATGCTGATTCATGTACGCACACTTGTGTGTAATTGTCAGGAATATTAATCTATCAAGCATTGCACAGTCAGTCGGTGAACAAGTTTAAGAAAGCTTTATTGCTTGCAGCCGGCCCACAAGGAGACAGAAACATCACACGCCATTGTGCTACAAAGTTTGTCCGCTAGCATGTTGCGCTAGCTAGCTATTTTAACACAAGCACTCTTGACTGCCATTGGTTAAGACAAAGCATGCAAATGTTCCATGGCTCTTCTTCATTGGCTCCTCGCATAGACCTGGTGCGCGTGTGTGCGTGTGAGGGCTTGTGTGCACTCTCTGAATCCTCCAAGCTTGACCATATGATTCACCCAACACAGATAAGGCCAGACATCTTTTATGGCCTCTCCAGTAAGAGAGAGTGGTCAGCCCAGGTCACCTTGTTTACATAAGCCTAGTGTTACCCAGAGTTCAGATTTGGGGGTAGGCCTCTCTTGGCACACAAGGAATGCTGAACACAGAATCATTCTTATACAGGATAACAGTTATATCTTAACCTTTCTAACAGTAATATGTGATTTAATAAGGGAACATTGTTTACAGGTGTGTGTACGCATGGTTTTATAAATCAATTTTTTGGGGGCCGCACTCCTTCTTAGGCTTTTGGGCATAAGTACACTTTTAGTAAGAATCCTACGCACAGTTTTATAAATAAGACCCCAGGTCTGGTATCAACCCTTTGAGGCTCATCCAGAAAGATAGCATTGTATAAGGCGTCATATAATGCAAAATCGGGGGTTCTTGTGCTAATGTGGTTGGCAGTACTGTGTCTTACTGAGGTGATCAGATTATGACCATGTTGAAGATTTGACTCTTTGCTACAATTGTTATTACAAATATTAGTAGAATTTTGGGGGCACTTCAGCAAAGATTGTAAGGCCAAACACAAATAATTTGTTAGTCATATTTGCCACTGTGTGTCAGCACAAAGACAATGTGTATTACATAGGAATCTAATTTGTAGATGGTTACAGACACAAAACACATTTTGGATACAACTCAGTGACAACCCTGACCAAAAGGTGAAGTGATGTGAAGAGCCACACAGACCTTCATGAGGAGCAGCTGTGACCGGCGCTGTCATGCCTTGTCCTCCTTTCCCCCTGTCAGCACAGCAAGTCTGTTTATAAACCCCTACTCCTCTTCTGTCTCTGTTCCACTGTGACCTCAGGTGACCTCTGCCATCCCAACAGCAGTGTTTCCTCCCCTCACAACTCTGGAGTCTGGATGTGGCTATTAGCCCCCTGCCTGCAGGCCTGACAGAGGACCAGACAGAGAATAGCCAGTCAGAGAGAGAGAAAGATTCAGTGTAATCCCATCCAATTACTCGCTACGTCCCAGAAGTCTGTTCTTGAGACCTTGTAAGTCAAGAAATTTTACCTGGAGGGTTCTGATCGCCACACTCTTGCATCAAGGTTGAGGGAGATGAAGGGGTGTTGGGCGGTGTTGATGTTCAGGCATTTGTTTTACATCAACAAATGTTGGATTCTATTTTAAATCCCAAATAGCACAATAACTACAACAAGGTCTTATGATGATTTCAGGCCAGGGGAAAGGAACATGCTATGTCCAGTGATTGATTGAGAAAAGGAAGGATATGCCTTTCATGCTCTACCTTGCTGCACCCTGCCCAGCCAGCTCCTGCCAGCTGGAGGTACCGCAGAGACTCCTATAGATAACCATGTGTTTACATGTCTGTGTAATGAATTAATCATTTGTCAAGCACAGATATCGGGCAGACTGTGTCTCTCACAGTTTCTTAGCCCTGCTGTCAGTCATGATAGTCTGCTCGCTTGGTCTACGAGGATCTTCCAGGTCAGAAAAACAGACAAACAATGGTGCCCACACCCCAGTTTCCATCTACCCCTGCCATTATTCATGCTCATATCTATGGTGTTGTTTCATTCCCTCTGTGGGACAGTGTCCAAATGCAAGCTGTTCTGAGCTTACTTTGAGGAGTCAACTGCTGTGAGTATCTTATAAAATAAAGAGATTGGAAACTAAGTCAAATGGGAATCACGGATTGACCCAGAAAAAATACTTGAAAATAAATAGCATTGTGAGCCAGCTGCGCGGCTACAAAGCGCCCTAGACTTGAATGCACCCCTGTGAACTCTGCATGAGTTTGAACAGCGAGAGCACAGACTGAAACACCATCATTATTATTCAGATACATAGTTCTGATCAATCAAATCTGTGAAAACTTAAGCAACACCAGAGCAGTGAATAAATATGCCTCCTTTCTGATAAGGAGACATTCCCTGAAGGACAAAAGCTCAATTGAATCACTCAGTCTCTGATTTTTACCGCAGTCATCTGTCAGACTGTGCTTACTTCACTTACATCCTAGGAGACATGCAGTGATCCTACTTATATGAACAAAATAGTTTTGTTTTGAACTGCTGAGGGGCTTGCAAAAGGATGATTCATTATTATTTTCAGAAATGTTATGTACACCTTATCCAGCTGTTAGGATAGGCTACTCTTACTGTAGACATTAATGTTCGTTCACATGGTGGAACATCCAAGTACTGAACGTAGAAGAACGTTTTGCATTTAGACTGTGAGACTGAAAAGGAAATTACAACGGAAGCCCATTGGGCACTTTTGTGCTGTTCCACCCTAAAGCTAATTCATTAGTGTGTGTGTTTATGATGAGTTTAAGCTTCATTTGAAGCATGGCTCAAGGGGGATGGTTCTGCTACCACATATTATTACTTACGCAAAACTGAACCAACAAACCCAGAGACAAATACCACACAGTATTTAATAAACATTTAGTAAAACAACTGTTTAAACCAAATAAAAGCTTTGCATCTGGCATTCTTTAAAAAAGTATTTACTTAGGTAGCTCTTTCCTGATGCTTCATTGAGTTATTGAAGGGGCTGAAGGGATGGGCCTGTAATTGGATCATCAGGCAGAACAGAAACATAAGAGGTGTTCTCAAGATGATGGAATGTAAACATTTTCCAGTAAGCTATCCCCAAGATAATTATTTAGAAATTAAACATCCTTAATGTATTGTGGTAGACACCTGCATGAAACAAGCTGATTCAGGCCTCTCATGATTTCCTGCATTATATGTTGTAATCAGGGTCGTACCTCAATGCTTGTTAATCACACCAGGGGGGTAATCTAGAAAGCGGGTTTAGTGAAAACCCTGAGTTGGGTAACCCTGAAATGAGGATAACTGGGTTTTCCGTTCCAGAAAGAAAGGTAACACAAACTTTTGGTCAGTGTCCATGGTCACTGACTCTGTGAACCTAACCTGCTCGATAGCAGGTTTTCCATAACAAACTGCATTTCAACGTATCCCCTCCCACTTTCTGAGCCTGATATAGTTGGCAGACATGGGGTGTCCTTTCCTGGTTCAGCCGACCAATCTCGAACAAAATGTCATTCTTAGAATTAAATTTATTTCTTAGTTATATGTCGGGAGAGATTATAAAACCGTGATTTGATGTGCTTTAATTCCCTGATGAATACCTAAGTTAACGTTACCGTTTCCCATCACACTATTTTAGCAACATTCTCAGCCCTTACATCGCTAATGTTACACACTGTGGACATGCACTCAGAACCGACCAAATAATTTTTGGCACTTAAGTAAAGACAAATCATTGACATTTAATTTGGTCTTCTTCATTGCCTACAAATAGAAATTCAACAAGTATTTAGATAGGCTATTGTTCCTACAATTAACATTATTCACCTGTGACTGTGCACCATCCTGTAACTGGTGTTCCAGCAAATCTACTTCAAGATTAGCCTTTATTCTTCTGCCCCGAAGTACGCTTACACAATCTTTGTTTGGCACTTGCTTCATGAGATGCAGTTTTTACAACTCCTTTACTGGTGACTGGGAATAAATGAGATTACATTAAATTCCACAGTTTCACATGCAGAATTAACCTGCCATCAGGGGCGGATCTAGAAAAATTCATGGGGTGGCAAGAGGTTGGCAGGAGATTTTGAGGGGTGCACCCCGTGGCAGAAGTGTTTGAGATAAAAATGAAGAAAACTAAAGGCTGTGCAACATGTATGCACAGTCAGTGAACACTCTGAAATTAATTTGAGGATTATAGGTCCCATGACCAAAAAGCTATTGAAGTTTGAAGATTTATTTAAAAGATTTATTAAAAGATTTTTTTATAACCTGAGATGAAAATTAACAAAATAAAGGCTGTGCTGCATGAATGCATACATCTTCAACAGTTTAACATTATTTTGACGCTCCTAGTTCATGTTGTTGAAAAGCTATTGACTTTTGAAATTTGTAATTTGTTGATGGTCCTTATATAATATGGTGATATGCGTTGTTTAGGCAGCCAAAAGCATTGGCTAAGGCCAAATCCCAATACTCCCCCTTACCCCTTCCCCTTAGTTTTGCGCGTTCCCGTGAGAGCTAGTGGTGTCCCAATAATCTTTTTGAGCTAGGGGTAGGGCTAAGACGAAGGGGTATATACACCTCTAAAACCAAGTAAGATCGGGAGCTCACTTGAAACCTAGGGCTATGTGAATACTGCGCGACCGGCAACAATGGCGATAAATGTAATATTTTCGGCTTAATTCATTGATAAAAAAATTAAGACAGTCTCGTTTTGTGGTATACACAGTCCTGTACATATATATTTGCAACAATTTTCTTAATTGGAACGTTTCTAAAAATAGCTAGTTTGGTAGGCTACGCTAATGTTACAGTGATGATTTGCACAACAGCATTAACAGCATTTCTCTGACTAGCATGTCTACAATTTTAAATAAACTCCATTAGCAGCTAATTTAGTTTGATATTAGTGCATCCCACTACTTGCTTTGGAGATATCGATACGTGCTAGATGACGTACCCGAAACCAAGTGGCGTCCCATTTCTTAGGGATATTTAGCCCTTGCCCCTCAGTTTCGAGGGCCAAGGGCTAGGGGTAAACTAAGGGCTAGGGGTAAGGGGAAGGGGTAAGGGGGAGTATTGGGATTGGCTAATGAAATAGGCCATCCGTCCATCCGTCATCTGCCGCTTGTCCGGGGGTCGGGTCGCGGGGCAGAAACCTAAGCAGAGAGGCCCAGACTTCCCTCGCCCCGGCCACTTCCAACAGCTCTTCCAGGGGGACCCCGAGGCGTTCCCAAGCCAGCCGAGAGACATAGTCCCTCCAGTGTGTCCTGGGTCTTCCCCGGGGCATCTTCCCAGTGGGATGTGCCCAGACCACCTCACCAGGGAGGCGTCCAGGAGGCATCCTTATCAGATGCCCGAACGTAGATTGACTGGTAAATAGAGAGCTTCGCCTTTCGACTCAGCTCTTTATTCACCACGACGGACCGATGCAGAGCCCCCATCACTGCGGACGCAGCACCGATCCGCCTGTCGATCTCGCGCTCCATTCTTCCCTCTCTCGGGAATAAGACCCCGAAATACTTGAACTCCTCCACTTGGGTCAAGATCTCCTCCCCGACCCGGAGATTGCACTCCATCCTTTTCCGGTCGATAACCATGGCCTCAGATTTGGAGGTGCTGATTCCCATCCCATGAATAATGAAATAGGCACCAACTGATATTTACTTTGTATCATGTTGAATATGATTAAAACCAAGGTGACGTATAGGCTACAAGACTGCTGCTGCAGAAATTGATGCAGTGAAGCCTTTGTATGATAGCTACTGGTAGTTCCCTCCCCATTTAGCCTACTTTTATTTGCAGGCTTGTGTGGAATTGTCAGTTACACTGACATTGAGACAATAAAGAAAAGGAAAACAATTTCCACATTCCGATCCTTTTGAACAGAGCATGGATGCTGTACACAGTGAGATGTTCATTTAATGGTTTACAATAATCATGGTAGAGTAGGTAAGAGTTAACCTTCATTTGTAATTGATTTAATTCATTTGCAATATGATTAAATGATTATTTTATTTAACCTTACTTTGACCATTCTTCCTCTGATTTAACCCATAGAGTCAAATAACTGTAATTCCATTTGTTGGTTATTATTTGGTTCATGTTAATACACTGTTCAGTTTCCCATCTTCCTTCAAACCATATGGGATTTAGTTTGGCCAATATTGACCCCATACAATCTTTACATTGATTTAATGGAATACCAGTTACAGGAGGGTACATAGCCACAGGTGAATCATGTAAGTTGTAGGAACAATAGCCGATAAAAATACTCATTGTTGGATTTCTATTTGTAGGCAATGAAGAAGACCAAACACAATTTTAATGATTTCATTACCGAAAAGCATTTGGGTGCATGTCCACGGTGAGTAACATTAGCGATGTAAGGGCAGAGAATGTTGCTAAAATACATTTTGGAGTGTGACGGGAAATGGTAACGTTAACGTAAGTATTAATCAGGGAATTAATGCACATTTAATCGCAGTCTTAAAGTCCTCTCCCGGCATACTAAGCGAATTACATTTTGTCCGAGATCGGTCGGCTGAACCAGGAAAGGACACCCAATGTCTGCCAACTGTATCAGGCTCAGAAAGTGGGAGGGAATAGGTAGAAATGCAAAGTTTGTCATGGGAAACCTGCTAGCGAGTAGGTTAGGTTCACAGAGTAAGTTACCATGGATACTGACAAAAAGTTTGCATAGGGGTCAGATGGCTGAGCGGTTAGGAAATCTGGCTTTTAATAAGAAGGTTGCTGGTTCGATTCCCGGCCGTGTAAAATGACGTTGTGGGCAAGGCACTACACTAGGGCTGTCCCCAACTAAGTTTTTCTTTGGTCGACCAAGACTCGACTAAAACGTCTGAAAATCGACTAATCGAAATTTGAAACGCTTTTTTTTTTCACAAAAAAAAAACCATACATTTTCGCGATCTAACTCAATGGCTGCTGGACATTGCAGATTCAGCCTAATAATATTAAGACTCGTATCACCAGTCCTGTTGTAACCGAATGCCGATGGTATTTAGTAACTCTTACAATGTACTACAAATTAAAAATATTGTTTCATCAGAGCGCACTATCACTGCCTGAAAACTTGCAGCGTGCGAACTTACGTAGAAGCTGTGTGGGGAACGGTGCAACAGATAAATACTTTGTTGTCTTGGCTGGAGAAGATAATGTCATTCGATTTGGATGTGATTGTTATAATTATTAAATATTCATTTTTCAACCCAGAACATTAGCAAGAGCGAAGTAGGGCTAGGCCAACTTATGTTTTTCAGGTGGTAGGAAGGCTAAATCATATTCAACGTCAAACTATGAAAAATAAACCGTGGTTGGTAGAGTTTGCATTCAACGTTTTTCGAGTCACCCGGTACTTTGTAAATGTTAATGTACTTAAATGAAATGCTGCCATACCACAGATTTCTTTGCCATGTTGACAAATAACACAGACAAAGTAGGCTAAGGCGGAGTTTGTAGTTCTGCAGCCCACCTTGTGCTTGTGCCGTGTACAAAATACCAAACCAAAACAAAGCGCACATTAACGAAAGGGAAAACAGTAACACCTTTTCTTTTAAATTATATATTTCAGAGTTGCTTTATTATCATCTTATTTATCAATTTCCTTAATTCAGCAATGATGACACAAGCGGGAATCAGATCTCACACTGCCATACGGCAGCTCGACTAAAAAGATCTTAGTCGACCAAGAGCATATCGACCAGAAAATCGACTAGTCGACTGAGTGGGGACAGTCCTACACTACACCCTACTCGTCTTGGGGGGATTGTCCCTTTACTTACTGTAAGTTGCTCTGGATAAGAGCGTCGACTAAATTTAATGACCTCTCTTTATTTTAGAGAGGTTATCCAACTCAGGGTTTTCACCAAACCTGCTTTCTGGAATACCCTACTTCACTTCACTAACATAAACACTTTCTGAGGAAGTGTAAGTTTAGTAAAACGTAACGATATCTCATGGCACTATGGGGTGTTGAGGAACACTGCTGCTGGCCCACCAACATTCTGACAGGGGTTCAGCGATAGCTTTCTTCTCAGTTTTGGTGAAAATCAACATGCAAGCCCCCAGTTCTCCATCTCTTCCCATCTTTTAGGGCAAGTAAATCTACGGGTGACCTAGAGGTCCGCATCACCCCCTGAGGTGTCACTGTACTTACCAGGGAGGGGAGGGGGCTGGAGGCTGGCAGGTGTACAGACAACACTGGCTGGCTGACAGGTGTGAGGGTGAGAGAGAGAGAGAGAGAGAGAGAGAGAGAGAGAGAGAGAGAGAGAGAGAGAGAGAGAGAGAGAGAGAGAGAGAGAGAGAGAAATTGGCTAAGGCGAACGCTAGCGATTGGTTATGGAAGATCAGAGTGGCTCTGGGGAGATCCAATAGTTTTAAACTTCAACAGAGTACCCGCCTACAAGGAAGTCAATGCTTGTCAATGGAGCAAGGCCAGACTGAGAGTCTGGTTAGGACTAGGCTAGAGTATAGCAGCTTGTAGGTAAAAAAGAACATTCATGCTGATCAGTGTTCAAGGCACGCATTGTAGCTTTGTCGTTGCGCAAGTTTAACGATGGCAGCCTTATAAAACAATATTGTACATCTACTTCTCTGTCACCATTTTAAACCAATCATTGGTGCACAACAGGATCTCATTATATCAGTTTAATTCCAATTATGATAGATGAAACAAATGATCCTGTACATGGCATGTGGCTAATTGACTCTGAAATGAATAGGAAGAGCTATCAACTACTAGCCTGACGTTGTCATACTCATAATTCTAGTCAGAATATGAGTCTGAAAACTCTCCGTTGGGCTGTGACTACGGGGCGTGTTTCAACCGAACTCGTAAAACAAATGCCTCTTCGCTCAATTGGATAGACCTACAACCAATCAGAGCAACGTAATATGTTGTTTGTTGAAAACGAATTCAACCCAAGCGCTCTTTCGTGACGTTGTTGATTACGTTACTGTTGATCATCTGTCCATCATTGTATAAAGCCTACCCTGGCAATTTCATTGGTACGCCCAGATTCTGGTTTTCTGTAGTTGTTCCCCAATACGAGACCCTCCAGACCCAACTTCCCGACCAAATTTTTTTGTGGGCGGGAAGAAGTTGGGCTGGCAGCCAGGCTAATCAACTACAGTACAGTAAGGATATTACATCCATAAATTGACTAAATTGAGCACAGATAGCATTCATGCATGTTTGCAATTGTTCATCAGTGGAATTTGACGGAGAAAAACAATAACTAAAAGTATTAATTTTCTCAAGTGACGTCAACTGGCATTTTTTGATATGCTGGTAGTGTAAAGCAATGCTCTCTCTCTTTTTTTCAGTACCAGAACTATAGTATGTGACTGGTTGTACTGGTTGTACTGTATTTATAATTAAGGATTCTGATCATGGCCTGTGTTCAACATATTTCTTTCTAACAATTGATGCCAAATAATAGGTTTAAATATAAGGCAAGCTGGTAGGCGATTGTAAGAGTAGCTGATTATATAAAAACCCCAGGGTTATATTGGACAATAACAAAAATTGCATTTTGGTTGCTTTGAATTGGATGGTAATTTATAAATGGTAATGTTTCTGCACCTACATTTTACATTTACGATTATTCATAAAGCGTCTGCTAAATGAATAAATGTAAAATTTAGGTGACCAGGATTACCTCCTGTTCACAATAGGAAATCAATTACCCAGGGATCTTTAGTTTGTTTGATTACCTTTAATAACAACATTTTCCTTAAATGTCCTTCTTCCTGCTTGACTCACTGAAAACAAGTTGTTTGATTGGTTATGAAACACAGGTGCAGCGCCAGCGGAAACTATGTTACGTGATTCCCATGTAATCTCTTTGCTGGTTGTCTGTCTGTGTGATAGGCCAGTGGGGTCGCTGCCTGGGGGAGGAATGTGGCTCGGGTGGGACCCAGACCAGGATGGTGTGGTGCGTTCATGCAGAAGGCTGGACCACCCACCACTCCAATTGCCCGCAGGCGGACAAGCCAGAGGGCCAGCGCCATTGCTTCAAGGTGTGCGAGTGGCACCAGCACCTGTTTGAGTGGGAAGTGTCTGAGTGGGGTGCCTGCCTGCTTGTGCCCTACTTCTCCGACGAACTCAAGCTGCAAACCGCAGAGTGTGTGACGGCGCAGCATGGAATCCAGCGGCGACGCGTCCAGTGCTCCCACACCAACAACCGGACATTGGTGACCTCGCGCATCTGCGAGTTCTTTTCCCAGAAGCCTTCAGGGGAGCAGGCATGTCTCATTCCCTGTCCCCAGGACTGTGTGGTGTCGCTTTTCACTTCCTGGTCCAGCTGCAGCCGGAGCTGTGGGGTGGGGCTTCAGCATCGGACTCGTCACATTCTAGCGACGCCTATGTATGGAGGGGCCAGTTGTCCCAATCTTACCCAGACCAGGACATGCTCCAATATTACCCCCTGCCCTCTAGGGGAGGGTGAGTTTCACTACAGCTTGAAGGTGGGCGTCTGGAGTGAGTGTCGTCTGCCCCTGCAGAGAGGGGTCTGGTTGAATGGGAGGACCATGGTAGATTTCAGCTCCAACTCCAAGAAGAAAAACACAGTCAAACGGCATACCCAGAGCTTCCACCATGACCAGCACTACCTTGACCCCAAACCGGACCCCAACTCTGACACGATCCCTGACACCAACCCTGACCTCAACCCTAACCTCAAACCCGACACCAACTCTGACCTCAACCCTAACCCAAACCCTTACCTCAGCCCTGACCCTGACCTCAAACGTAAGGCGTGGGACATCGAGGTTGGCTACCAGACACGGCAGGTCCGGTGCACACGGAGCGACGGAAAGAACGCCATGCTGAGGTAAGTCAATCAGACACAAGCACACGTCTCTGTACCATCCAATGAGAGATCAGACAGTATGTGTACTCCAGAGATGAGTTGGCTGTGAAAACAAAGTCATTTTAAGGTCTAAAACCCAGATTAGTGTCATGAAAGCAGGGTGGGTCTGCGGCAGCTGCTGTAATGAT
The DNA here is from genome assembly GCF_021917145.1 of Hypomesus transpacificus. Classification (NCBI taxonomy): domain Eukaryota; kingdom Metazoa; phylum Chordata; class Actinopteri; order Osmeriformes; family Osmeridae; genus Hypomesus; species Hypomesus transpacificus. Next base: position 9,773,508 of record NC_061082.1, read on the forward strand.
AGCTGTGAGCGGGGCTGAGTTGCAGACATGGCTGAATTACATAGTCCCACATTCACCTCCTTCTCCTCTGACAAAGCTGGCGTACACAAACACACACAAGCACCTCAGATAAGTTCCATAATGTCAGCAACGCAAAGACACCTGCAGCCTGCATGGAACAACATTTAAAAATATTGTTTTTGTGATGTTTACAGTTTGTGGTTGCGTAACGTCTCTCTTGGTCTGTGAGAATCAATGCTAAATCACTTTACAATATTCCAGTTTATTTTCTTGCTGAGGGAACAGGAGCTTTGCAGAAAGGCCTAATTCGTAATTGTTTATGGTATCAACATTTCAATTATTGTGGGATTTGGTGGGATCCCAGCAACTGTAATGCTTTCACAACCCTATGCTATTCTTGTAAATGTCAAATGCACTGCAGTCCTGAGACTCACAGCTAACCATGCTATTTCATTTGATAAGAGTGACTTTTACACATACCTCCACACTCACACATACTAACACAGAGACACTGGCACACACACTGACACATACAGTGCCCTCCAAAAGTATTGGAACAGTGAGGCGAATTCCTTTATTTTTGCTGTAGACTGAAAACATTTGGGCTTGACATCAAATAATGAACGTGAGACCAGAGATCAACGTTTCAGCTTTTATTTCCAAGTATTTACATCAGGATCTGATGCACAACTAAGAAAATATCACATTTTGTTTGAATCCACCCATTTGTCATGTGAGCAAAAGTATTGGAACAGATATACTTAAAACATATTTAAGTGAATAAGACTTAATATTTAGTTGCAAATCCTTTGCTTTCAATAACTGCAGCAAGTCTGTGACCCATTGACGTCACCAAACTTTTGCATTCTTCCTTTTTGATGCTTTCCCAGGCTTTCACTGCAGCCTCTTTCAGTTGTTGTTTGTTTTGTGGGGTTCCTCCCTTCAGTCTCCTCTTAAGCAGGTAAAATGCATGCTCTATAGGGTTTAAGTCTGGAGATTGACTTGGCCAGTCTAATACCTTCCATTTCTTGCCCCTGATGAACTCCTTTGTTGTTTTGGCAGTGTGTTTTGGGTCGTTATCTTGCTGCATGATGAAGGCTCTGCCAATCAGTTTGGTTGCATCTTTCCTTAAATTGGCAGACAAAATGTTTCTGTAGACTTCCGAGTTCATTTTGCTGCTGCCATCATGTGTTACATCCTCAATGAAGATTAATGAGCCCGTCCTAGAAGAAGCCATGCAAGCCCAAGCCATGACATTACCTCCACCGTGTTTCACAGATGAGCTTGTGTGTTGGGGATCATGAGCAGTTCCTTTCTTTCTCCAAACTTTAGCCTTTCCATCACTTTGGTAAAAGTTAATCTTTGTCTCATCAGTCCATAAAACTTTGTCCCAGAATTTTTGAGGTTCATCTCTGTACTTTTTGGCAAATTCCAGCCTGGCCTTCCTATTCTTCTTGCTAATGAGTGGTTTGCATCTTCTGGTGTAGCCCTTGTACTTTTGTTCATGAAGTCTTCTGCGAACAGTAGATAGTGATACCTTCACTCCTGCCATCTGGAGGTTGTTGCTGATCTCACTAACAGTTGTTTTAGGGTCTTTCTTTACAGCTCTCACAATGTTTCTGTCATCAACTGCTGATGTTTTCCTTGGTCTACCTGTTCGACGTCTGTTACTTAGTACACCAGTAGTTTTCTTCTTCTTCAGGACATTCCAAATGGTTGTACTGGCTATGGCCAATGTTTCTGCAATGGCTCTGATTGATTTTCCATCTTCTCTAAGACTCACAATTGCTTGTTTTTCACCCAAAGACAGCGCTCCGGTTTTCATGTTGTTTTCACCTCTGAATACAGTCTGCATAGACAAAACCTATCTTACCCAATCTGAACCTGAGTGTAGAGATTCAGTGGTATTTATTGATTGAATAATGTATGTAATAGGACACACCTGGGCAACAAAACACACCTGTCAGTCATATGTTCCAATACTTTTGCTCACGTGACAAATGGGTGGGTTCGAACAAAAAGGTGATATTTTCTAATTTGTGCATCAGATCCTGATGTAAATACCTGGAAATAAAAGCTGAAACGTTGATCTCTGGTTTCACGTTCATCGTTTGATGTCAAGCCCAAATGTTTTCAGTCTACAGCAAAAATAAAGGAATTGGCCTCACTGTTCCAATACTTTTGGAGGGCACTGTATACTGATGCACACACTGACACACACACAACCTCTATATCTACTCTCTGGAATAGAGTCTGCTTTCTAGTATTCCATGTGCTCGGTGAGTGCATCGTAGTGTGGCTGGCATTCATGGAATATGGAATGAGTGCCACTATCATATCGGTCTGCTTTAAGTGATGTTATTAACTAACTGTTGGAAAATGGATGAATGAACGAATGACCTCCACCAATCAACTCCCATCGGTTACCATGGTTTCATGTACAGCAGCTGAAATCAATTTCATGTGCACGCTGTGCTGCACGGAGCACACTGGAATAAACAGTTTTATTGCTTTGTGCTTGTTCAGTGCACACCAGTACAAAGGTTGCATTTCATGTAAAAAGTGTTTGAGGGATGGCAGACATTCTTTCTCAGTCATGTTGTAAATGTCATCACATTCAGATCAGTTTTCCTTCTGTCACTTCCAGTCCTAAACTGCGGAGTTCAACGCTTTGTTCAACCCACAAAGTTTAAAGTGGTTGTTGAATGTGCACCTGGAAGGTGCTTTGCCAGTTGCAATGTGTCTGAGTTGTTCATACTGTGTATAGAGGCTGATTTGCTAATGGATAGACTAGACTGTGAACTGAAAATGTTGGTGGAGTCCAATTAACATATGTTATTTATTATTCACAAGTTTCAACTTAGGAGCTTTTGAATATAAATTTCCCACCTGAGTTCAGAAGCATTCTGCTTTTCCAATTTCACTCTAATTAGTAACATTGTGCACATGCAGACAAGTACAAATACACACACACACACAGAATTATACATTCATATACAGTTTATAATTAGATGATCTTAATTATTGTAATTTAATTTTAATGTGAGTTATTATGTAATGCATTTATTCACATTTCCAGATTAGCCTACAAGTGGCCTTTAATACCATTTTGAATCAGGCCTCATGAAAGTTAATTTTATGTAAATAATGTATGATGTTGGTGAATCTGACTTTGCGTTTGACTTGCTTTGATATTAGATATCACTTTTTTTTCCGGTTTGATCATGTCTTCATCCAAAGCTCAAAGTCTTCTGCAATCTGTATTTTCTCACAATTGATGCTAGAACTTACTTCTGCAATGTGCTATTTTAGGAAGCCTGTCCTGATGGCTCAGCCTGTGACAGTCTGAGGTCTATAATCACATCCCTATCTGGATGACATCCATCATCCTCAGCCACAGTTTTCTCCATGCCTAGGTCTGGATACCTGATTCATCATACTCTGAAGGGGTGAAGGAGGCATAACATTCACAGATCAAGGTCCTCTTCTCTGTGTTAATCAGAACTTACTTCCTGTTTGTCAACAGCCTCTGTACACATGACGATGGCCCCTTGACCTTCCAGTCTTGCGTCATGCCTAAAGACTGCATTGCCTCCAATTGGTCCTCCTGGAGTCCTTGTTCCAAGACCTGCCGGGCTGTGGACCTATCACCTGGCTTCCGGATCAGGACCCGGCGTGTGACGCAGATCTCCATTGGTGGAGGCAGAGAATGTCCCGCCCAGGAGGAAAAGGAAGCTTGCAACATCATCGGAGACCTGCTACCAAACTGTCCCAGGTGCTCCATACTGTTTGCAAACTCAGTGTTACATGAATCAGGGTCGTATATTCAGCAGACACTTGAATCAAAAGCGATGGACGGGGTATTTGAACCCCAAATATCTTTGCATTTACAGTTTTTTACAGTCGCTAGGACACATTTCTCAATACTTAAGTCACGTTTTCAAAACTCTTCACACAGTGAGCACAACAGAAGTACATGTGGGCTAAACTGTGGATCATTTATCATTGTTTTGGCACAAAATGCATTCAATGACTACATCTTTCAAATTTCATTCATTCTTTTCTCACTTCGACACAACAACTGCCAAAACTCTATGTACCTACAGGCCAATTTGCACATCCTAATTTACTGTTTTCAAAACTGTTAAACTTCAGTTCAAAACAATAACATAATCCAAAACTGAATAAGACAGAAATTGGCAAAATTTCTACTGAAATATTGTAATGAAATATATTTCTAATAAAAAAATTAAATGCTATAACATGATCTCAATGGAAGGGTTGTGCTAGGTGAGGAAAGGGATGCAGAGAGAAGAAATCAGCCAACATTTGTATGGGACAATGTGGCATTTCACCACTCCCGTGCAGTCACTGAGTGGTTTGCAGCCCATCCCAGAATAGTGTCACTTTTCTTCTTACCTTAATCTCCATTCCTCAACCCCATAGAATAATCATTTTCCTCATGGATGTGGAAAGTTTACTGTATGACCACCATCCACATGATCAAATGGACGTCCCTCCTGGACGCAATGAATGCTGAATGCCTGGACATTGCCAGGGATGGATCAGGCATGCCAGAAGATTCTTTCCTAGGTGTATTGCCCTAGATGACATAAGATGTGATGTGGATGAGAACCTATGGCTAAATGCAGAAGATTACAGTACCATTCCTATTGTATCTGTATCAGTGTGTATACAAATTCTTGTATTCTGGAATGAGTGAAAAAAAAAGAAAGATATAGAACATATTGAAGCATACTGCATCATGTCTGATTCATTCCAGTATCATATATTGCAGTGAATTCTAAACAGTAGAGAGGTGTCCTTGTTTTATATAAGAACACTTTGTATAATGCTACCTGTTGTTAATGATTTTTAGGTCATTGTTTTGTGGGTGACAAAGTATGTTTGTTGGCTGTCAACTTTTGCTAGTGTTATGGAAGAATGAGTTGATTTTGAGACATGTATGAAGTGATTTGGTAGCTTTAGTGCATTTTGAATGTGCAATTAACTGCTGTGCCGAGCTGAAAGTTGGTTAGGAGAACTGTGTGAAGAGTTTTGAAAAAGTGACCAAAGTATTGAGAAATATGTCCTAGCGACTGTAAAAAACTGTAATTCTATACCTCTATATGTGATGTAAAAACAGTGGTCCAACAGAAAATAAATGTTCCTGTGAAATATTTTTCATATGTATACATAGCAGCTGCATGGTGTGATTAGGGAAATACTATTAACTGAGATTAAGCATGTGATAAATGACTTCAGACTGGTGTCCTGTGAAATTCCCTCAACATTATTACTTCCCACATCACAGCATTTTTCAGAGTCAACCCATTTGCCATGAGTAGGCTCTTTTTTATGTGAAATCATGACCATGCTTTTGTGTCTCATTGTGTTGAGAGGCTTGCATGCTCAAGAAGGAAGCATCTTCTTTTAAATGCCACCCAATAGCCCTATCCATAATATTTAATCAATAATCAATCATTCTTATTCTGTGTGTATGTCTGTGTGTACGCCTGTGTCTGTTTGCACCCTTGCATCTATGTGTGCATGACTGTGTATGTATATTTGTGCATGTGTGTCTGTGTGAGAATGTGTGTGTATCTGTGTGTCTGTGTGTGGCGTGCGACTGTATCTGCATATCTGTGTGTGTTCATCTGTGTTTGTATGTGTATATCTGTCTGCGTATGTATGTACCCTCTCAGGTATGTGTGGCGGACCACAGACTGGGGAGAGTGTCTCGTCGCCTCCCTCCTCAGCCAGCAGGACAGGAAGCTGGTCGACGCCAGTGTCCTCTGTGGAGGAGGGCTGCAGACCAGAGACACTTACTGTGTCCAGGTGCCCAACACCTCGGCACCACGCCACAGGAAGGAGGGTAAGGACACTTCCTGAACTCACAAGCCAATCAAGGGTGGGCCAACAAGGTAACTTGTTGACATTTTTCCCATGTATTTGGATTGCTAAAATAACTTTAAATCTTTTAATCTTGTTTAAAAGTTTTTTTTGTTTTTTTTGTTTTACCTCTACAGGATATTTACAACATAGTGTTCCAATGACATATATTTGAGTAGTGTCCTGAAACTCTTATACAGAGATCAGGCCTAGGTTTTTCAAAGATCTTGTTTAAGACCAAATCAGTCGATGATGCACAATGGTAATTAATTCAGTTATGCCCCCAGTAAAGCCCGTCCTAGATTTGAATGCATCACTACATTGGGTAACAAGTTCCCCCATTCCCAGCCAGACCCATGCAGTCTCTTTCATGGTTAATAAACATCATTGATGGTTATTTCATCTTGTCACCTTGTTAAATCCCTTCATCGATTTTATGGCGAATGCATGAGGGCTCTGGAGAGAATTCATTTGTTTTTCTTGGACTATTGAGATAAAACCTCTCACTGGGGAAGCAGACGCAAGGAGTTGGCCTTTTACTTGCACAATAGTGATGTGTGCACCGGTAGGAGATCCCAACAGTGTTTGTCCTCCATCTAAACAAATAAATCCTGGTTCTGAATTGTAATGAGAATCACTGTTTTGGAATCAATGAGATTAAGCTGGATCTCAGTGGTGATGTTGAAGTGTAGACACGACCCACACCGCTTCAGCTGATTTCAATAGAATGCCATCAATACAGTTGGTTATAAAGAGCTGGCGTTGGTAATGTGGAAAGCTATTTGTTCCCCTGGAGGGTTGTATTTCACAGTTGGCGGAAGGCGGAGGCCCTATTGTGCGTTATAAAGGATGCTTGTGAGACACACAGTCTACAATTTGTGTTAAGTACTGTATATTTCTCTTTGGGCTTTCATTGAAATGGCAATTTAAAGCTCAACAATGTGAAATCAAAAATACAATTATTATTTATTTTACCATGGTCTGGGTGAATACTCAATTCTTATTGGATGCAGGGGTGTCCATTATCAGGTGATATATGGACACCTATTAAGTAGTTCCAGCAAAACTGTCTGTTCACCGTTCTAAATTAGTGTGCTGGCTACGTAGTATGAGCCTGTGCAAAGTGTCTGAAATAAGTAACCATAACAACAGGGATGCAGTCAAAGCTTTTGAAAGACTTTAACAAGCTAATATTTCATTAATACAATGAGTGACTTTAATATTTATTTTAACCTGTTTGAAAAATGTAACTTTTCTGACTTTACTGTGTCAGTGTCATGTAACCGCTCAGTGGCTAGTCTTGTTCTTAAACATACTGTCAAATTATAATTACTGTTTGGAGAATATGTCAACAACTTTGATGCGATCATCTCACATCTATTTGCTATTCAACTTGCTACACAGGCTGCGGCCGTAGCCTAGTAGTCTATGCCATGGCCGACACTTTGTTTGTGAAAATCTTCACATTGATTTGGGAACAATGACATAGCTGGCCAGCTAGATAGTCTTCTTGTCAAACATACTGTAAAATAATATTTACTTTTTGTCAACCGTACACAATGTTATTATATGGCAACAACGGTACGAGCGTTCTGATTGGCTAATGGGTAGTCAAGCCAGACGCGAATTGCCCTCCTCGCCGGTCAATACGGATCCGTATTGCCCTCTGACGTCAGCTTCAAAATGAGCGGTATTGACGAGTCGGCTGCTGAGTTTTACTATCAAGAGGCCTGTTCCATAAAGCGAGTTTACCGAATAAGCCAGACTTATGTCAGTTAGTAGGACTCATTTCTTGTTCATTCGGTTCCATAAAGCTAGCTCAACGTAGTTTGAACTCGGTTACTATGGCAACTTAGGCTGCGAAACTAGTCTGGTCAGGGTCAGACTAACTGTCAGGCTTAGCGTGACTTGGTGCTTAACCAGACGTTCCTGCAACACTGACCCAACGGGAAGACAATGATTTACCACGTATATTCTCATTTTCTTATTATAAGTTCAATATGTTCAACATAGAAATATGTTGATAGAAAATCTACGTAAATCTACGTCTACATAGGCTACAACATTTAGCCTAATGCATTAAACAATGATGAACAATGCTTTGATGGGCTACGCACCATAGCCGTTAAATGTAGCGTTATGGATGTTAGTTTGTGATTTCAAATGTTTAGGCATCAGGCATAGGCCTATATCTCAATCTAAATTATCCGAGTATAATTATCATAGCAATATAATTGTTAACAGTAGCCTACAATTGCAAAACGAACCTAAATCCGCCCTCCATTTCCCCGACACAAAACCCATGTTAAAAAGTTAGGCTACTGGATAATGTTTTAATTAATAGTAGGCTATTTATTTTAAACAATGTCAAAGATTCAGATTAGTTTAGCGGGTATTTTTTAATCAACGAAGGTCTAAAAAGGTCCTCAACCTACGTAGTTTATCGTTCACGACGTCAATCATGGCGTGTCATTTTACTTGGATGAGGGAGCTGTCATTGTACACGATTTAAAGGGAACGTTGTTTCTGGAAGAAGTCATGTGGCCGTGTGCATTGCTTTTGCCGTGGTAGATTGTTTGATCCATGTTTTACCTCTCAGGCTGTAAAAAAATAGGGTGCACGCGCAATTAGCTTGACTACGTAAATCTGACTTGAATTATTAGGACTGCGTGGAACAGGCCCCAGATGATGCTGATAAGATTTGTCATCGAAAGTGAGGATGAAGACTAGACTCTTTGAATCACTTGTGTCGTTATTTTGTGTTGAAATTAAAGCCATCTTAGCAAAAAACATGTTGTCCGCTTCCTATCAAAAGTAATGATTTGCTAGGCAACACTTGAAACACAGCGTGAGAAGACTTGAGAGCTAGCTACAATTAGCCTAGAGGTACCATTTATTTTCGTTTACAAAATGAAAAGAAGCTAAAAATGCCATATAATAAACTACTTACTAACCTCGACCGTTCGGTCATGCCGGGAAATATCAAACCTCGGCTTTGCCGTATCGACCTCGCTATTGCTCGGTCGGTACGTTCCAGCCTCAGTTTGATATTTCCCGGCATGATCTCACTCTGGGTTAGTAAGTAGTTATTATTGCCTTTGAATCTTGCTAGCATAACGTTAGCTTTCGGGCTAGTAGCGCAGCCAGGGGCGGAGCATGGGTTGTGTCTCAGGGGGGGTGGAAACTGATTGGGGGGCCCCCTGTTATTAATATTTTGCAGTGCAATAAAATATAACAATAAAAAGTAACCAATGGCAACCTCTTTTGTGAACAGAACATATTAGCCTAATACATGTGTTCAGTCATCATAGCCCATAATGTGCGAACAAAATGTAGGCCAGTAGGCTCACATTCAGCATTCATTAGAATCTCTCACACACAGTATATTGTAGGCCTACACAAATCCATGCATAAAATGGGTTTAATGATCTGTGCAACACACACGCGTGACGCGCACTGTAGCAGGCCACCTACAGCCGGCATGCTACAATTGAACAAAGATTCGATTAGATATGATCATTTTCTTTTTTTTGTTTTGTGTGTATTGGGATATTCCAAACCAGCAAACTCAAAGCTTATACACAGGTCAAAACATAAACACATTATTTAACTTTAGTTTTACAAAGGCAGAATCGGCTATATGCAGACATGAAACATAGGCCACATCAAATGCCCTTGCCAATTTAAATCATCATCTGTCTGTTCTTATCGTTAGCAATTCTGGCGATTACTTTGATAATGTAAATCTCGATGTCCCTCTCGATGCACAGCAACGCTTAGTTGGACAGCCGCTCCTCTCCCATGCTTGATCGCAAGAAACTCGTTATCAATTTCAGACGGCTGAAAGTCCTCTCTGCCACAGCTTATCGGAATTGTCAAGTAAATGCGATAAAGAATGCAAGGTTGGGGAAAGCGGTCCGTGTATTTTGCGGCCAATGGATTTTCGTTTTAAAATTGGAAAACCAAAATCGGGAAACGAGCTGTTCCCCCCGGAAGTTACTCCCACGAGCTTGACAGTCACATTCAGGATGTCAGCAGAGGGCGCATAGGAGAGCAGATGAACGATAAAATTGCTCACAGAGCAATAGAGCCTCAATGCAAAATTTGATTACATCGGACTGAAGCATGTTTCCAGAGTCTCATCAGCCACCTCACAAAATAAAGAAGGTTCTACCAAAGCCTGTTTAAGGATTTATATATTATATTAGACATATTATATTAGACATTCTGTGGTTGTACACCAAATTTGAATATTTGTCTAAGAAAGTCAGCGACCAGATATATTTTATAAATTATTTTAAAGTGATTTTCTTTGACTTTTGGGGAAATGGGCCATTTAATGAATTTGAAATGTTTTTTTTTATGGACAATGCAACCATATTCGGAACCTGTACACACAATCCTCTGTTATAAAAAAAAGATTTAGATTTCAAAGCATCACTAATATATGTATTATTACATTTACTGTCAAATAAAGTACAATCATTAATAAAAACATTTGGTAAAGGTCTTATTCTTACATATAACAATGTGCTTTGAACTAACTGCAGTAATGGTATCGGTATTGCTTTACAGATCTTGTTGTATTCTCTATAAGTACAGTTTAAATTATATTTTTTGAAGAAAGCTTTATATTCAAAAAGGTTACCAGACATTTAAATTATAACAACATTCACAAACACAATGCATAACTAAACACAATTCAAACACAATTCAAACCAATCATAGCCTATTTAAACAATGATTTCCTATTGATTACAATGAACCTATTGTTCCATAAGGCTCACATTTTTTAAGATATAAATTTTTAGGCTCAAAGTTGATAGGCTCAGAAATTTTTAAGGTCCAATTTTTTAGGGGGCTCAAATTTGAGCAACCTGAATTTCCGAGTCTTGAATTTTTGGGTCAGATGATTTTTTTCATTGAAATGTACATTCAGATGTGAATTCAGTGTTGTTTAAATTTCAATATTAAGTATTCAATGCCTTTTAAAATTCAAAACATTATGTCACTGATTTGCTTTCGTACAAATGGCAGCGCACCCTCTGCTGACATCCTGAATATGTGGACCAGCTGCGTTTCCCGATAACAATGGATCGTAGCTGTTGCGAGGGTTCTCTACGATGAAAATAACGATCCATCGTTATTTCTTACGTGCGTTTCCCGAACATGCTCGTAAGGAGAACCATCGTACGTGTCTCTTAAGTTGCACTTAACAAGACGCTGTCCATTGTACTGAAATGTGATTCTTCTGACGCAACTTTAAGACTTTAAAATTAAAACCAAAATATTTAACGAATTATGGTACACAAAAAAAAATTCTGTCGCTATAGAAAACTATACATATATTATAGGCTACTTATTTGAGTACTTTTCAATGTACATTGTATGATGCTACATGAAGGCAAAGACAATAAGGTGAACGTGCAAACTATGCTGCATCTAAGTTTTACACCGGTGTTGAGACCCTGCAATCAGCGACACAGGATGCTAAATACCAATAGGAGGTCTTTGGAAATTAATTCCAAATTGAGGTGAGGAAGCTCTTGTTTGAAGAAATGAAGTTCACAAGGCCCTTTTAATTTCATCAAAAAGGTAGAGTCAAATGTAAGTTACCTTATAGCCTAAGCATACAATGTTTATTTAAATTAAGTAAAGGCTGAATTGTGTATTGTATCATATATTCAGTGTTGCCTGTCCAATCCTTACATGTTTTTTCACCTTATAGATCCATGTAAGCCGTCTTTAGCCGGCTCGCAAGCCCAAACAAGTGTGTGTGGCGTGCCTGTTGTTTTGTTTCCGTTCTAGCTAGATCCGGTGCGGTACACTACACTTTCCATAGGCAAATATATATATGAGTCCTATATTTACTACTTGATTGAATCACAAGGTTAAAAACCATGCATGTAAATGGTGTCACACATGGCATGTCCCAGCTAGCAGCCTAAATAATTCAATGTACAAATACAAGCATCTCAATCCAACATATTTACTGTCTTATTTTCTAGTGCTGACTATATCTACAATCTTGCATAAGCCAACAGCTTTTCAAGACCATGTTTGTAATCTCATAATTCTCACATATTGACCACAAATGACATTGTGACAAATGACACACATAATGGAATCATTGTTTCTGACATGAATAATCAACTCTACATTAATTGATGGTTGATCAATTATACTCATTGTGAATGTAAGATATGTCAGATGACATCATGATATCATGATGCTCCTGAACCACATAAAAGCAGACCTGCAGAGGCTAACAAGGAGGTCCTTTGCACTGACCCCTGCAACCCAACTACTGGAAGTGTTAAGGTTCTATGCCACTGGCAGTTTTCTGGAGGTTATTGGAGATGGACATGGGCTCTCAAGGCCTCAGTTTCAAGATGTGTGCAGGCTGTCACAACTGCATGACTTTGCCACATCCCAGACCACATCCAATTCCCCACAACCAGAGGGGACAAGTCTGCGGTGCAGGACTTATACTACCTTCAATGGCTTATGTATGATTTTTGTATTTGTAGTAGTTTTCACTCCCTCCTGGCCCCTTCACCCTGTGTGACTTCCCAGTCAACCCTGTGGAGTCTTTCCAGTTCCTGGGCGCCACCATCTCCCAACATCAGGCTCGGCTCTCTGCCACCAGCCTCTTCATCCACCGGGCTTGGCGTGCTACCAGCCCTATAATTCTAATAAACATCTTCAATGTTCATTTGTTGTTGTGTTATTGTACTGGTAAAAGCGTTACGTTAATGCATTTCTAGTTACTATTCCACATTACAACAGCCATATTTCAATTTTATTGTATTTTGAATAAGACTGACAGTTTTTTAAATACCTTCATTGCATGCGCCAAATCCACTAAATCAAATTATTTTGTGTAACCTAAATTTACTTGAGAATAAACCGGATTCAGATATGTTTTTGGCACTTAAACTTGTATGGCTTAACAAATATCCCAGTTCCATCATAACTGGTGTAAAAAGAGAACCAAAATAATCTTATTTTCCATCGGAAGTAACTTTCAGCATGAGTTTAATGTAGTTTTCATGGTCGGCCTACGTGTGTCTCCACTGAGTCTCTGTGCTACGATGCACTTAGTGATCTACGACTGGTCTGGATTTTCAAGTGCCTCTTTAGCTACGATGGTTTCGGGAAACGGCCCGTACAACTAAGATCCATCCTACGATGGACTCAACGATCAATTTAGGCTAACGATGCTTTCGGGAAACGCAGCCCTGAGTGACTGTCAAGCTTGTGGGAGCAACTTCCGGGTCACTGCACAAAAATCTATGCAAAATTGAGAAATAATATTTCCACACACAATTTTACTTCCCGATTTCCATGTTTAAGCACATCAAAGAAAATCAGATAACGGGTCGTTTTTTCGTTTTCCGTTTTCTATTATAAAAAAAAAAACGGAAAATGGGTCGCTTTCCGTTTTTTGTTTTCCTATTTCTAAATGGTAATCGGGGAACAGCTCGTCACTCGATTTTGGTTTTCTAATTTTAAAACGAATATCCATTGGCCGCAAAGTACACGGACCGAAAGCACGGTCCATGTCGTTGTCAATGAGAAATGGTAGGATGCTGTGTGTGTTTAGTTAATGTTTTTCCATGCTCAGCTCATGGTACATAGTTGCCTACGAAATGTAACAAATTCGTCAACCACATCATCGGCCTTAGACAGATCCTCCGGATAGAACTCCGCAAGAACTCCAACGTTCGAGCAGCATCGGGGTAACAAATGTTTCGGAAAATGTAGGCCGATATATATTTAGTAAAATTGTCTACCATGGATACAATCAAAGTTTTGTTGCCAAACAGAAATAATGATTAAAAAAAAACATAGATCGGAGGCCCTCTGGGGTGCGGGGCCCGGGGTTTTCGGCACCTCCGCCCCCACCCCTTCTCCGCTACTGAGCTCAGCCAAAGGAAAGCCGGTGTTGGTTCTATGAGCTAAGCGGACTAGAAATATCAAAGTTGGCTAACGTTGAAAAACGTTGCAAAATGCATGAAAACATGAATGTTTGTAAAAAAAATAGTTGGCAAGTGACCATGGTATTAGCGGGATAATGCCCTTTCAAGGTGTACATTATCACCTGATAATGGACTCCGCTGCGCGTCGGACGGTTTACGCTTCTGTGCACTAGGGATGGGCATAATTAATCGAAGATCGATTAATTGATAATCAAGAATTTTGGCGATGACATTATTTGTTCATCGATAAAACGAATGTGTGTTCTGTTGCGCACTGTGAGTCTTGAAGGAATGCAATGGATTTCGCTCTGTGGCAGCAATTGAACATTTTACCACACAAAGGCAATGTTTGGAAAAAAACGCCACAGGCCTACTCAGTTACCGGCAAGTTTCCATGTATTTCAAAAGTAAACATGAAGAGGTCACAGCGAAGTGTAGCGTGAGACCATTTTGACTTAAAAATGATTTTGTTCACTGCCAACACTGCAAAGCTGAGTATAAATACAACTCCTCCTCCTCCATGACTCAAATGATGTACCACTTGAAGAACGTATACAACCCTGGTTAGTGGCGGTGCATCCTGCTCTCGATGTTAGCACGGAGGAGCTGCGATGCACAACGAGCAGAGAAAATTACCCAACGGATCTTCAAATCCATCGAGATGGATATGCTACCCTTAAATATTGTTGAGGGTGAAGGTTTTTATGAAGCTTTGTTAACTAGCCGGAAAAAAACGAGGTTCAGTTGTGTTTGATAGTGATGTGTCGTTCGTGAACGATTCGTTCATTTTGAACGAATCCTTATAAGGACTCGGGAGTAACGAGTCCTCTCAACGAGTGATTCGTTCATTTCCCGACTCGGTCTTTCTACGAGTCTTTGGATCATTTTTCACGTGACCTGCATAGGCTCTGTAGCTAGAGGAAACGAACGATTCGTTTCTTTCCCGACTCGGTCTTTCTACGAGTCTTTGGATCATTTTTCACGTGACCTGTATAGGCTGTAGCAAGAGGAAACGAACGATTCGTTCCTTTCCCGACTCGGTCTTTCTACGAGTCTTTGGATCATTTTTCACGTGACCTGCATAGGCTCTGTAGCTAGAGGAAACGAATGATTAGTTCCTTCCCCGACTCGGTCTTTCTACGAGTCTTTGGATCCTTTTTTCACGTGACCCGCATTGTATTTTTTAGTAGAGGAAACAGTTTCCTTATTCCCTTTTGCGTGGCCGCTGTTTTAGTAAGACGTGAATGAATGATATTCGCTCAAGTCATCATACTGACTGGTTTTGTTATTTTCACTTTACATTTACACTTACAGTTTAGTGCAGTGTAATTGTTTGACGTGATAATTAAATGCTAGTGTGATAATACATGACCAAATCATACAAACTCATGATACATTATTTTAATGCAGGAATTTATTTTGAAATAGTATTTGCTGGTGCACATGTCATGCACTAACCTACAGTGGACGTATAGGGGCTATACGTCCTTTGCAGTGGACGTATAGCCCCCTAGCCCCCAACCCCCCCCCCCCCCCCCCCCCCTGAAATGAACAAATGACTCGAAAAAAGATTTGTTCATTTTACTGAACGAGATTCAAAGAACCGAATCAGTAAAAAGAACCGAATTTCCCATCACTAGTGTTTGAGCACCGACTTCTAGCTGTCGGCTCCGCTGCTAGGAGTACAGAAAGAGTTGTTCTTCTTGTAATACATATCTTAATGCGTAAACACGCTGTGTTTTCTTTTTTCACTGCATTTTACTATAGCCTATAAATAGTGCATTTTTATATATTTTTTTAATGATTAATCGAAAATTAACTCTAGCTCTGTCAAAAGCCATTAGAGGTGTACTGGAGTTGACCTAAGGTTTTATCAATCTTCTCAAATGTATCAAAAGGTCTAGCAGCTTGCAAACATCATATGATATCCGGCAAGTGTATTGCACAGGACCCAAGAACGTGCAGTGCTGCGTTTAAAGTTGTTGGCTGAGCGGGTTGAGTTTTTGAAAAAATAAATAAACGTGTAACCTCCATGTAGAGCTGCATGGATCTCAATAGAGACAGCCAAAATGGCTACATACAACCATGTGGAGCCATTGATCTCACAAGCCATCAATGGGCATAGGCTATGACAAGAACACAGTTCAAATTTTGCCTACTCAATGCACTGCCAACAAGCTAAATTGACCACCATGGTGTTAGATTTAGCCTAATCTTTTTCTAAACTCCTCATATCCTGACATTATCAGCATCCTTCCGGGGACTGGTCATTATACGGAGCCATTATGTAGAAAACTCTGCCTGCGTTCCCAAACTTGCCCTTTAATGCTAATGCACACTAACTCCAATTATGTTAAGACCGAATCAACTAACCAATATCTTAATCACCGGCTGCATCACAGGCATGGGCACTGCACTAGTTATTACCTCAGACCCTGCTAACTGTGCTGTAATAACGTTTCTCACTCCCATCAAGTCCAGTCACAGTCCCCTTGACAGCAGCATGCTAACAGCCCCTGTCTCTCTCCCTACACACCCCCACGCACTGGGCCTGGGAGGATGAGGAGAGTCTGCACCCTCATTTTACTCCTCCACTGCACCCTAGTTTTAACACTCTCCTGCTACTCCTGTTTCTCCGCCAGGATCACTCATCACTCCTGTCTCCCCCTACCCTCCTGTCTCCTCCCCACCGGTCTCTCCCTGTCTTTCCCCTGTCCCTTCTCACTCCCTCCTCTCCCACGGCAGTATCCAGGCCTGTGAGCCGGCGTCTGTGTGCTGGCATGGAGCTTCCCACTGCTGTCCAGCCATGCTCCCTCCTGTGTCCTGAGGCCTGCCTGTTCTCCCCCTGGGGCCCTTGGGGGCCCTGCCTGCACGACAACTGCCTGGAGGCCCAGGGACGCAAAGGTATGGACTGGGGGGAGAGGAGGGGGGGAGTGAGGGTAAAGAAAAGGAAGAGAGCAAGTAGGGAAAACAGGGTGAGGTTAAAAAAAAATGCGGGATATAGAAAGAGAGAGAGAGAGGAACTGAAGATGTAAAAGAGGCAGAGACAGAAAAAAGGGTAAGAGAAGAAATAGAAATAGAGGGGGAGGAAGGAGGAGAGAGAGAGATAAACAGAGAGAGAGGGAGGGAGGAACAGATGGAGGTAGTAGAGAAGCATGTCTTAGCTGCTCAACCTGATGAGGAACAGAAGCAGGTCATACCTATGGCTCAGCCCAGTTAGGGGCATCACTACATCACAGCACACTAAGTTTTATCTGCTACGTATGTGTTTGCTTCTCAGTAAGGCTGAGTGTGTGTGTTTGTGTGTGTGTGTGCGGATTCAGTATGTCTCCATTTTAGAGGTGTGTGTGTGTGTGCACCAATCAGTTGTGCGATGTGTCCTTGTATTCTGCTTTTTTCCAGTGTATGTGTGTTTGTGTGTGTGTGTGTGCGCGCGCGTGCGCATGTGTAGGGATAAAAAGTGTGCTAAAGGACAGAATGACCTCCTTCCTTATATAAGTGATGGACCATAATGTCCCCATGGGTCTCAGAGACTTATAGTTGACGGCCGTCACAACAGCATTCAGACCCTGTCCACGCAGACACACAGTACTGAACTTAACTGACTGACCTAACATCCCCTTTAGTGTACACAAAATAAATTAGGCTCTCCTTTTAACTGGGCTCTACAGTGCATGTGCATTAAATCACAGATTATTCAACAGCATTTATGAAAAAAACAATTCAAAAATGAGAACTGCATATTATTATATGGTACAGTCCCATTCCTGTAATGTAATTGAGTGTGTGATTATTGTTGTTTACAAGTAGACCTCTGATTTTGATCTGTTGGTTCTCTGAAGCTGTCATCTACTACTCTGTTACAGCTAATCACTATAACTACCCACAATCATTCACTCCCGTCCACAGGCTCAGAGCATGGTGGAGCAGAGGTGCTATTCCGAGCCTCCAAAGAAAAACGTGTTCTTTAGTTTTTTCCCCCCCAACACATTTAAAATGTACATTTCCCAAAGCAACATTCTAGCCTTTGTGTTAAGTTATGCCGGACTTGTGAATGTGAATGTCGGAGAGACGTAATAACATTGCTTCTCTGACCAGAGGCGGGCAGTAAAGCAGGACTGATAAGAAGCAAGCAACGGCCAGCCAGCTGAGACACTCTCACTCCTTTGCAGGAATACAATCTGATATGACCGCCAGCAGCTTTCAATTATTCATATCCAGAGGGATGTACCATGCCAAATTCTTTTTTTCCCCTCACAGTTCTGAGATGGGTGTGGGGTTAGTGGGAGAGGTTTGAGGAGGGGGATGTGGGAAGGTTTGGGGAGAGGGGATGGGTGGAGGTTCAAGGATCAATGGCTGTAGTGAGAGGGTGTTGGCAGAGGGAATCAGAGAGAGAGAGAGAGTGGGGAGAGGGTGTGTGAGAGAGGTAGAGGGCAAGAGAGAGAGTGGGGAGAAGAGGAAGATGGCAAGAGAGAGTGAGAAAGAGGGGGAGCGTGTTGGAGAGGGAGAGACTCCCCTGGAGAGAGGGGCCTTCAAGGATGTGGATGAGTGGTGGAAGTAATTTGTCTGTGGGGTATCCTGGGGTTAGCTGGTGTCATCCGTCGTGGGGGTTCATTTTTGTTGAATTACAAATTAAACAGTAGTTTCTACCTGGCAGTACTGCCTAAGAACACACTGAGAAAACACTCTCTGGAGAGGATGAGGCAGCCGATGGACTGGCAACCTTGCGTTTACCATAATGGTTATAATGACAGGGTTGGTAGGACCCATGAGCTCTCTGTCTGCTGGATATACTTGAGAGCTCCGCTGCTGTCACTAAACAGGATCAGTGACTGACCATTGTCACCATCCTCGAACCCATCCAATCCAATTTCCTTGTTCAGTTAATCACATAACTTTTTTTTTACTCAATCATATTGGCAAGGAGTTTTGCAGATATGGAGCCCTGCTTTCACTGTACACATACATACATACTGTACATACATACTATACAGACATACAGACATAGATACGGGTAAGAAACCCTTGCTCTACGTCGCGCTTTCAGAGGATGTGGGAAGAGAGTCTGAAGATCTAACTGTAACATTTATGGATGATAAACTTTGTTATCAATGTCACCAGCTGTGCTTACACATGTTGATGTTATCCTCTTCTTATCAAGGGCCCGGCACGCGGCCTCAACAATGTGTGCTGTGACAGAAGGAATAGAACATGTGCTCCAAGTGCTTTACGAGTGCATCCAAGGCCGCAAACACCAGGCCACTGATGCCTGAGATTTATTAAGGGAAACGATACGAGAGAGTAAAAAGTAAAAACTTGGTGAGAAACCCCCGCACCAGCCCCGCTTTCATTCTCCAGGTACTCGACATTGATGTATCTGAGGTTTTGCAGAGTCTCATGTTGGCTCAGTACCTCAGACTGCAGGGCGTTAGTGATTATTTTCTAAGTCTTAGATCTCCACAATCATTGTCTTTAGGCCCTGTGCAGAGTGCTGGGGAGCACCTAAGCACCATGTCATATATAAAGTTAGAGGCCATCAACACAATGAAAAGAGTGAAGAGGAGACAAAGTGAGGTGAGATCAGGTGTGCTGAGATTCATTCACAAGGGGAAAACAAGCCTTTTTCTCACTTGCTCCTTCCAATATGGAGATGACACAGTGAACGATTCACTATTCTTTTCTTTCAGTTGACAGTCCTATAATAATATATATATAATAGATGTACAATTATGCATCTGTAATCCATCTCCTGTTGTGTGTGTGTATGTGTACAGTCCAGCTATAGATGAGTCTAGCCCAGGCTGACCCTCAGCTAGCAGCAGGTGGTGGAGAGAGCAGGGTTGTCTGAAGTGTGGGATGTGAGTATGGGGAGGCAGGAAGGAGCATTCTCATCAGGTCTTCCCATCCCTTTAACACATCTCGGAGGGCCCTGGGAGGGGTGTTTGAGGGTGTTGAGGTGGAGGGAAGTGATGGGAAGTGGTGTGAGGTCATCCACAACGCTTTGAAATCACTTTTTGTCCACATCTCCCTCTCTCTCTCTTTTGTTGTTATGCTCTTCCGTTCTTTTCTCTTCCCATCCTTCTTTTTCTCCAATCACACTCCCCTTTACAATGTAAGGCTGCGTGTCACCCTGCCCCCATCTCACATTTGCTAAAATCTGGAGTTGCTGGACGGAGTTTCTACTTGATGGGTCTTACACCTCATTGTGTAACTTACTGTTGCATTGCTAGTCATATGTTCATAAGTAAGGGCCAAGATTTGGTCTGATTGGTTGTTCTGCAAATAATAGTTGGGTATAATAATTGGGAATTGTGAAGCATTGTTCTTTGGATTCTCAATCTCCTGTGGACTTCTCCTCAGCTCTTGCTTGTCCTACTCCTTTTCCTTCTTTACCTCTTACTCTTTATCTCTGATTTACAATAATCAGGGTAGAGTGGGTAAGATTGTAAGCCTTCACTTTGTAACATGTTTGCCTTGTAATTGATTTAATTCATTTGCCATGTAATTAGATATTTATTTTATTTAACCTTACTTTGACCATTCTTGCTCTCGCAGTCAAATAACTGCCATTCCAGCATATTCAGTTAATTCATTTTTCAGTTTACCCCTCTACCTTTAAACTTAGGGGAATAGTTTTAGTTGTGTGCCCTACAACAACCTTTTGCCTCCTCCATGACCTCCTTCTCTGCATTGTCTCTCTTTCCCTCTCTTTCCCTCTCTTTCCCTCTCTTTCTCTCTCTCTCTCTCTCTCTCTCTCTCTCTCTCTCTCTCTCTCTCTCTCTCTCTCTCTCTCTCTCTCTCTCTCTCTCTCCTCTCTCTCTCTCCTCTCTCTCTCCTCTCTGTCTCTCTCTCTTGTCTCTCTCTTAATTGCTCCCTCCCCACCCTGTGTCCCTTTCTGCAGGGTTCAGACAGAGGAGGAGGGTGGTCCTCTGGTCTCCTCCTGGTTCTCCAGACAGCTGTGTCCACCTCGTGGAGTCCATTCCCTGTGAGGAGCCAGCGTGCTACCTGTGGCAGAGCCAGCCAGGGGCCCTGTGTGTGCCCAGCAAAGGAGGCTGTGGCCCTGGCATCATGGTCAACACCGTCCTCTGTGTCAACACCCAAGGTACTAGAGCCTTTATGTTGCTGATACCTCTGCTTCTCACTTTCCTTCTCACTTCTCACTTGATTCTGAATCAGAGTAGTGGACCCAGTTTTTGACAGGACTGTGAGTTCTCTAAAACTAGTCTGAGGACTGGGGCTTTCTTACCTGTATTTCATACTAGCTTCGGACATAACTGTGGATACAGTACACATGCCTACCTAACCTAACCTATTAATATGTTAATATGATATAAGACTGGCCCACATTGATATAAACTACATTAACAAAGTTTTACTCCCCTAGCAAGATTAAAACATAACAGACAGGAAGACTGACGCAGTGTAACTGACAGTTCTAATCTTGTATTTTAGCATAGTTTATCGTCAAAGGTCAGGTAGAAAGAGCTTTTTGCTGTTCCCGGACCTTCAGAACAGCGCTAACAGATTATTCATGAGGGGATGATCCTGTAGTGTACATGCACGGTGAACACACCCAAACCTGATTAAAAGTCAGATTTGGGGCTTTGTGCAAGCCCTTAATTGCTCATCTCCACAGATCATGCACCTAATTGCATATTTCTTTGCGTGTTTTATTATTCTGTCACAATAGATTACTTGTATGTTTATTAGTGAGACAGCGGAGGGTCCAGGTGAATTACCCAGAGAGAGACGCTAACGAGGTTTGACACAACACCCGAGAGCCATTGCTCAAATGGGTTGGAAAAGGAAAAGTTGATTCAATTATCACCCCTCACTCTTTGTTGGCGAATACGTTCGACAAGTTGTTCCGAATTTAAAGTTTTAATTGGCTTGAAGAAATCACCCACACATTAGAATTTTGCTTAATAATGATTATTATTTGTCTAGGAGACCAAACTGCGTGTTTTATCTTAAGTGTGTTTTAGCTGTTATTAAATCAGAATAGTTGGTTTCGAACTGATGGTGATTAACTACAGCAACGTAGCTTTGATAGGCTCATTCCACCTTTAGACAGGCCCTCATTCACCAGCGAATTGCTGTGTCTCCCCTGGAGCAGCTGCAAGCCAAAGGAAAAAAGTCTCATTAAGTACATCCATATGATACTGAACATAACTGCCTTCAATAATGACTGGCTAATAGGAGCAACAAAACCAGATAATGGACCTTGTCCTTACAATGAACTTTGCCCTTTTGCTGATCAGCTCATAATTGTATTGGATTTTAGATTGGTGGACACATACCGTATTGGAGATTTCAGGGCCATTACTAAGCTTTCAGTGAGAGTGTTTTTGTTACAGAGAGATAGTGTAATGGGAGTTTGCTGTTGTGAGTGTTCCCATTCACCCAGAAGGCTCCCAAGAAGTGATAGCATGTTGCCACAAATAAGAGCTCACATGAGGAGGAAGTTTTATCAGCCCTCAGAGAAAACTGAATATTATATCTCTTTTATATTCTGGAAAGGTCCCTAAGAGAACTCAAATTGCTCCTTGGAAGTGAGGGTCTACTACACCCACATTACACTTCCTACAGCTCACTGGTCACTTTAAAAGTATGTGTTCACTTCAGGGAAGAACATTTTGCAACAGAATAGACTGAGGAATGGGCTGACTGATAAAATGTAGGCTGGTGAAATGCTATTGCCTTAAATTGTTCATGGTCATGTCCTGTCTGTCTCAAAAGCATTAGTTCATCAACACAAATTTACTTATTTCACCCAGCAAGGAAAATACCAGACTCAAATACTCTGGAGAAAGAAGTAGAATCTCTTCTGGTCTTCATTTTCTGCTGTAGGTGAGTGATAGTCAAGATAGTCAATGCCTCTTTATCCGGCTGGTGAATGCAGCAGGAGTTGTCCTGTCCACCTTGTATACACTGATCCATAAGTGTGCGTGACAGATACATTTATCAGCCCTTACAGAGTCCGTCACTGCCCTGCAACCAGTGTTCAGCTCTCCCACCTGTCTTCTGTCTGGGTCTGAGATGGACTTCATCCCTACCCAGGACATAAAGACCCGAGGCAGGTAGACACAGCCCCCAGCACTTCGGCCCATGCGAGACATGCAGACTTGAAAAAGTAAAACGTTCAGAGCTTTTTTATACCCCTGGAGGCTATTTATCGCAAACCTCTTTCTTGTCTCCTGCTGGACAGCTTGAGCTCACAAACTATTTATGTTCATGTCTACAAGACTAAAGGAGCAGCATTTGGTGTGAAGGCACTGTTGAGTGAGCAACCCCAGCTTCAAGTGGGACTACAACAGGGGCCTCATGTATAAAGGATTGCGCAGCTTTCATACCAGAAGATGGCGTACGGCCAAACCTCGAAAAGTACCTACGCACAGAAATATTCACATGTATAAAACCGGTCGTACGCCAGGTCCTGCGCACCTTTCCTTTATAAATCACAATCAACGTGAGAATGACCGCATGTGAACAAGCCACTGACCCCGCCTTGCCTCCTCCCATAAATTAATATGCAGATGGACCATAAATGCGCTCCTGAGGTCATTTCGTTGTCTGAATTACCGTATTTCTTCGAAGAAACGCCGCCCTCGAAGAAACGCCGCACCAAATGAACGTTAAACGCCGCAGCGTTTATTCGAAGAAATACGGTGACTGTGAGATCGAGGTTCTGACAACAGAGGTGGAGGCGAGAAAATGTGTCCTGTTTGGCGGCCTGTCATCAGGTATTAGTGACAAAAGAAAGTCGGCAGAGTGGAAAATTGTCACTATTTGCGCCCTTTCTTGTTTTGAACCTGGAGCACTTTGAGATTTAACTAAATGTAAAGTGCATTACAAATAAAATTATCATTATTATTATAGGGCCATCAATGCTGTGGGTTAAGAGAACCGGACCATGGCAGAAATTAAGAAAAAATTGTCCGATATAAAACTTTAAATGAAGAAACGAGTGGTGGCGCATCGTAACAGCATGGCAGCTATAGGGTTAGCGTGACATGCATTTCCTGAGTGATTTTGTCGTTCGTTTGACAGCCTCAAGTTTAACTAACAGAAGTTATTAAGTGGTGGCGGTATAAACAGCAGTGGCGTGTTCAGGGAGTGGCCTAGGGTGGCACGGGCCACCCCTGAAATCTGATTGGCCACCCCAATTTCATAAAATATGATGCCCAGCCTATGCCCAGTCAGAGGCGGGCCACCCCTTGTGCTACCCCTATCAAAAATGTCTGGACACGCCCCTGATAAACAGAAGGCAATATAGCATTTCCCGTTTTGGGTTTTGGCATTTTGATGTGATCATCCACATTAATGATCAAACTTTTATTTTTATGTTTTTTGAATGTCAACGTCATAAACGTACTAGTGGAAACTTTATTTTGTAATGTTTGGTGAGTCTCTGCACTTTTCAGTTAGAATTCGCCATGTTACAGAGCCAGACAAGACTTGCGGACGGTCGGCACATTCTCACGTCTGCTCAAAAGTTTCTGTGATGGTCCGCACATTCTCACGTCAAGTAAATCTTTATACATCACAAAGTGTGCGTGAAAACCAACGTATGCAAGCTTTTTGTGCGTACGCAACGTTTATACATGAGGCCCCAGAGGTGTGAAAAAACACTAGAAGCGTATGGGCATGTTCCAACTGGACATCAGGGTTCTCCAGGATGTTGTGTGCGTTTTACCTAGACCATTTGAAGGGCTCTGGGCCATTGCAGCAGCGCTCTGGTGGAACCAGAGACAGACAAGTGTGAAAGATCTAGGATGGAAATCAGAGCCTTATCGTGAAAACCCACATACAAGATTTCGTTTGTGAAATGTATTGAATTTACATAAAGAAATGCATGAAATTACGGTGCCATACTTGAATTTGAAGCCAACAGTATGTTTTTCTCTTGTACTAGAGTTTAGATGAAGCTTCACATGCATTTGTCTCTCCTTTCTCTCACATGAGCTGTTTTCATTTTTGTGACATATATATATTTAAAATATATACAATAACACGATCAGTAGATAAAAGCATCAAGTGAATAATGGTGCAGTCTATCAAGTGGTTTTTATAACACTGGTAGTGTTGGTGTGGTTGGCTGTAGATCTTTGAAGAGAGCCTACTGATAACTTTCCTTTAAGACTCACAGTGCAACAGTTTGAAGCTCTTCTCTACCAGCTCAGACACTTCACATCGCTACAAAAAATATATTTACTTACATGCGGAAATCATGTTTTTTTGTGCGTGCACTCCAGGGAACTCTTCACATGTGAGAGGTACATTTCAATTTATTTTACACAATGTCATCAACTTGAAGGCTTCGGGTTTCATCCTCGCAGTTTCCCATTTCTCAAAGTTTTGTCACATCGGTCACAGTGTGCGTGGGTGACCGTACATTCTCACGTGAAGTTTTTTTTTCTTAAAGTTTGCGTACAAACTGCCGTAGGCTACGCATTTATTTTTAGCATACTCAACGTTTATAAATGAGGACCCAGGACAAGGAAAAACCAAAAACTAAATAAAGGCACGGCCATGGCCCTGACACCAGCGCTGGGTGTGAACAAAAAAAGATAAGGTGTGGTTAAAAAAGACAAGATGACTTGAAGTAGGCTATATCAATTTACACTTAGGCCTATTTTAATATATCTGTTTTCTCATTATCTATGTTACCCTGATTTATAGGATATGTACCAAGTAATATAACCCCACATGGCTTTTCCTTTAAATTGATTTAAGCAATTATTTTCCGGTTGGAGTCACTTTTTTCCATGGGCGGCGCTACGGAGGGGCTAGCTGGTGCTTCAGCACCCCCAAGAAAGACCAAAGCACCCCGATAGCACCCCCAAAAAGAATTTCTGGAAAATCCAATCAGAGACTCGGATGTTAATTGTACGGAGTCTGACACGGAGCAGTCCGCTGATGCGGATGCAGAGACGGCAGCTAGCACAACTGCAGTTCCATTCAAATTAACATCACGAGTGGCCAAGTTTTGCTAATTTATTAATAGTACTTATATATAATATATATATAATTGCACAGCTCCCCCTGTCAATGATGGCACCCGCGCCGCCCCTGCTTTTTTCCCATGTAGGTCTATCTCCCGAGTCTCACTCTGGATTAAGTTGGAACTCTCAGAAGCTTCCCAATATTGTCTGGCCTCAGACTAATTTAGTCATATCTAACGCTCAGGGATTTATCCATCTCCCAATCTGTAATTATTATTAATGCCAAAGTGAAGAGCTCTGCAGCTGATAGATACGAGGAAGAGAGAACAGACTGGGACGATATTTGCCAGAAAATCAATTTCTCATGTGAAATATGTACAGTAGCTGATCCCCCACCTCACTTCTTTATCCCCTCCCAGGAGACGGCCCTCGCACTGATTAAACCTCTCATCAATCCCGCGATATCGCCTCAGCTCATTCACACTCAAGGTTACCTTACACATAAAAAAAACCCACAATCAAGAGTTTGCTTCAGATTTTTTTTTTTTTCTCTCTACCTGCCCATTCCTCTCCGCTAAATTGGGTGCAGGCTTCATCGGTGTTATCTTCCAGATGAACATCAGTGCTTTTGTCACGTCTGCCATTAAAATGCTAATGCCTTTGGCAAGGTATCTAAGGTCACATGACTGGCGGACGTGTTGATCAATAGAAGTGACAGAGTCGGTCATCAGATTAGGTTGTACGCCTTAGTGATGACTGCTCACTGCACCTTCACAGAGATAGGGCTTTGTTCAAAATACTTCATATCAAAACCATTAACACTGTGTGAACATCTGACTGGGTATATTTCAGTGACTGATTCCCACTTCCTTTTCTAAAGAATTGCAAAAGCTTGATACAGTATGTGAGTTTCTCTAAGATCCTCATAGTCAATTCAAACGTTCAAAGACTTTCTGCTTTTGCTCTTTTTAAATGTTGAGTTGGACTCTGATGGACAATTCTTCCTCGAAACTGCAAATAACAAGTATGTGTGTGTTTATTTAACTTATTATAACCACCAGGGTCAGGACATGACAGAAACAGCAGTCTCTCTTGCGTCACTGCCGTCACTGCCAAGGGTCACTGCAGACTGCAGAAGTATAAACTAAAACAAAACCAGCATGAGGGCCGTATAGTGTTTGGGTGCATTGGTGTGTCAGTTAGTGATGCTGCCAGGACTATCATCTATCAGGAGAATTACGCATCAAGTGGCCATGATGAACAAATTAACTCTGCCTCAAACCCTCACAAACTTTTCTCTACCTTCTCCACCCTTCTTAACCCACCTCCCGACCGATCATCACCTCCCACGGCTTCTGCTACGCTGACAAAACGCAGCTGTACCTGTCGTTCCCCCCGACTGATCCGGGGATCTCAGCTATAATCGAGGCCTGCCTTTCAGACATCTCTGCCTGGATGACCAAGCACCACCTCCAGCTGAACCTTGTCAAAACTGAACTTCTCATCATCCCGGCCAAACCCTCCATCTGCCATGACCTCTCAATCACCCTGGCATCTGCGACGGTGACCCCTTCGTCCTCTGCCAGGAACCTCGGGGTTACCATGGACGACAAGCTCTCCTTCACAGCCCACATTGCTGCAGTCTCCCGGTCGTGTAGATTCACCCTCTACAACAGTGTTTTGGGGTCGCCTTGTCACGATCTGCATCTCTGCCACTGGCGATTTCTTAAACTAATTAATGGTCAAATATTTACTATTGTGTTAACATTTTAAATGCGTTAGAACACGTTCATATCGAAGACGAGTTCATTCAGAATCAGCTACATATTAACAGGTCGACTGACTAATTTCCTTCTTATTCATTCCCGTAGCGCCACAGTGCATTTCCATGTTGAAGCTCAGCTTTCATGGACTTCAATGAAGTTCAAGTTTTGAACAGTTTTTTTCAGTGCTTCGAAACTTGCGATTATGTCCCGCCCATGGACGCTCAGCGTCTATGGGGGTGAATGGAGGAGTGGGCTGGCCTGGACGCTGGGCTTGCGAGTGATGATTGGAGGGTCTGTCAAAAGACTGCATCTCCTTTTGATTTACACTAATTTTGTACTACATTTACATTTAGTCATTTAGCAGACGCTCTTATCCAGAGCGACTTACAGTAAATACAGGGACATTCCCCCCGAGACAAGTAGGGTGAAGTGCCTTGCCCAAGGACACAACGTCATTTGGCACGGCGGGGAATCGACCCGGCAACCTTCGGATTACTAGTCCGACTCCCTCACCGCTCAGCCATCTGACTCCTCTACTATAAAAAGTCACCAAAGCTATTCAAGTTCAGTCCCATTGCGGATTATGTAAATGTAGTCGAAAGACAAACTGCTGCAACCTTTCTTGGTATAGACAAGTTCATGAGCGGTTTCCGCTCTACTTCCTGAACTGCTCCCCAATATGCAATCCACTTCCGTTCTGGCGGACTGGGTTTGTTTTGCTAGCTAGATCCGTTGTGCCGACAAAGCACTGATATTGCAGTGACAAAGAGGATATAACATTTACAACATGAAGAAAAGTGGTTCGGGAACGACGTGTGCGGTAGGTAGTTGGTTGCAAACAGAGCACCTGAACGAGTAGTTAGATAGAGTGCTACGACCAGTTTTAAAACCTAGAATCGCCTCTAGAATCGCCTCTAGCCTGTTACTGTTAGGCTATACTACAGTATTGTTTGTAGGCTATTCACATTTTGTTGGTGTTCCTTTGTCCTATTGTTGCAGTGGATATAATAATTATACATTGATATGTGGATATAATAATTCAAACCTTTCAAAGTGCCAATACACACATCTATATAAGCCCGGCATGAGGTGTGCAGCCAACCGGTGCTTGTTTAAAGCAGTCATAACCGGGTTCATAGGAAGAATAGATACGTAGGCACTTCAGGCAGTGACAAGCCACATAAATAAGGATAACAGTGTACTGCCTGTCTTGTCCTTCTGAAGTTGTTAAATTGAATAGGCTGAACATCAACATGTAACATCAAGTATAGCCTAGAAATTTCAAACGAATTAGCGTTAGCTTTCAATTTTACGTATGCCTAGGCTACTTGTACCGTGTCCTGGCAATAAATAAAGAACATTATGCTACATGTTTTGCCAGGATAACTGGCAAGACCATTGAATGTTCATGATGTTCCTGTGTGTTTATTCCTTTGACTGGGTACAACAACGCGATCAGTCAACCGACTATAAATGTTTTTTATGTCGGGCTACAAATTTATTGAACAACTTCTGTCTGATACGTATGGCATCCTTTAGCCAAATAATTAGCCTACATTTTGCTGAGAGATTGAAGAGCTGAACAACAAATGTTCTAATGAATCACCGACTTAAAGTCATCTTCTGACATTGCCTTTGCTCCATGTTAAAAGCTCCAAAATGATGGACTGGCAAAAGCTTTATAACTATAAATCTACTCTAATGTACTTATAAGTATGGCAACGGCGTTATCCACAAGTACATGCCACAACGTTGGCAACTTATCCAGTAGTAAATGTCAAACGACAAGTATGTCAAAGTAGTAGAACCGTGATCCCAAGCTAGCATAGACAAATCGCTGTGTTTACACCGGCAGACGCTGTGCAAACCACTTCCGGTGGAAATGAATTGCATATTTGTAGAGTTATGGCAGCCCCCTAGTTTTGGCGCGTAAACTTGTCTATTGGCTTGGCGAAGTTGCTAGCAAATGTTCATCATACATTTCATAGAATTATAGCTACACCACATGCCTTGTTTCAGTTTAACCTAATTCCCAAATTTTCTTTGAGTTTAATATTGTTTCGTTGATTGTTCCTTCATTCATTCATAGCGATTCATGTTGTTTAAAGGTAACTTGTTTAACTACATGATCTTATGGTTCTTCCCTTTGGCACTTATTTTGGTTGTTCACAATGTGTGCTTCACGTTTTGGCTACCCGCAATGCTTTGGGGCTATCTTGTTGTTATTATCAGTGACCTATCACACTTTGTAAAGCTCTCTATTGGAAGTCGCTTTGGATAAAAGTGTCTGCTAAATGAATAAATGTAAATAAACAGTAGGCTAGGCTAGTATCGTAGGGGTGAACTAGCCAGTGAACTAGAAAATTAATGTAAAATATGATTTAGGTCGAAAATGAGCTTCCCCTATTTGAAAGACCAGCAGCCGTCTGCGCTTATTCAAACTCAATGTCGTTGCGCTTATTGAGAACTTTGATTGGTATTTTCCAACAGAGAGGTAGCCTATGCCATTCTGAATGATAAAAGTTGGATGCAAAATCCCTTCGAATTTTAGAGTCCTGATACTTTGCTTGAGTTGACGCTTAGTCCTGCAGAAGAAACCGAGTGTTTGCAGCTCAGCTCCGATCGCACTGACCCCATGGATCTGTGACCTTATCGTCATTCTGGATAAGCATTTTGTCAGAATATCCTGTCCTCAGTAGGGCCAGTATTTCTATGCTTATTCCTTTTACTACCACGTACATGTGCGAATTGGGATTTTCTGTGCTCACAAAAATGAAGACAAAGCTCAGAAACAAACTGAATGCACCCGGCACCCGGACCTGCACCCGGACTGGAACGCGCTACAAAAACGCAGACAGGCCTACCTACCCCTAGCCTGGCTGCCAGCCCAACTTCTTTTTATTACACAAAAAAATGTGGTCGGGAAGTTGGGTCTGGAGGGTCTCGTTTTGGGGACAACTACAGAAAAACAGAATCGGGACGGACCAATGAAATTGCCAGGGGGGCCTTTATACGATGATGGACAGATGATCAACAGTAACGTAATCAACAACGTCACGAAAGAGTGCTTGGGTTGAATTCGTTTTCAACAAACAACATATTACGTTGCTCTGATTGGTTGTAGGTCTATCCAATTGAGCGAAGAGGCATTTGTTTTACGAGTTCGGTTGAAACACGCCCCGTAGTCACAGCCCAACGGAGAGTTTTCAGACTCATATTCTGACTAGAATTATGACTATGACAACGTCAGGCTAACCTACCCCATTAGCAATGTTGAAATGGTACATGTTTTGTATAATTTGTAATCTTTTTGTAATTATTACATATTTGTTCCAATATTTCTGGTTCAATTGAATGTTGAAAATAAGAAGAAATGGGCAATATTTTTTTTAATAGTCTATATTTAATGTCCAATTAGGCACTTATTGGATATCTTCTTTAAATATTGCTGGTTCAAATGTTCAGCGAAAAGTGATCACTCAGTCTGAGATAGCTTATTAACAATGGCAGCAGGCCTACAAGTTCTGAAATAACAATAAAATAACAATAGAAATTCCTCATTATTGGACAATAATGGCCAAATCCACCTTAATTTTGTTATGCGAATAATGTCTATTGGCTTGGGTCGCGAAGGCTTGTGACTTTTAAAATATAGGTCCCCAGAAAAAAAGTTTGGGAAACACTGCTCTACAACATCCGGAAGAGCAGGAGATACCTGTCTGAGCATTCCACCCAGCTGCTAGTCCACCCATTTTTATTCTCCAAGTTAGACTACTGCAACTTGCTGCTCGCCGGTCTCCCAGCATGCCCAACCCACCCTCTTCAGAGGATTCAGAAAACGCATCAGCCCGCCTGGTCTTCAATCTACCCAGACGCTCCCACGTTACCCCGCTCCTCATCTCCCTCCACTGGCTTCCCATCATGGCCCGTATCAGATTCAAGACCCTGGTACTGACCTTCTGAGCGGTGAACGGGACTGCACCCGACCGACTACATCAAGTCTCTCCTCCAGCCTTACACCCCCAACCGCCACCTACGGTCTTCCTCTGACAACCGTCTGGTGGTCCCACTGCTCAAAAGTGCCCACTCCCAAACCAAGCTCTTTTCCTGTCTGGCCCCCCAATGGTGGAATCTCCTCCATCAGAGACACTGAGGGCCTAATTTACTAACATTGCGACCGCAGCTTAATCTGCGCCTTTGCCCAACCTCAAATAGCGCACAGTGTATTTCCACATTTTGCGTGGTATTTATCAAACCAGATCCTTGTCGGGCAATCAGCGCCTTACTCCGTCCTTTAGTGTTAATAAGCGCGCCGTTAAAAGACGGGAGAAATCGCCTGCATGTTACTGCCACCATGGGTGATTCGAGGAAAATAAAAAGAAGGTTTGGCAAACAGGAGATAGAATTATTGGTTCACGAAGTTACAGCTAACATTAACATGTTACAAGGAAGAAATACACCTCTCATCCCATCTCTTTGCGGCACACACCTACTTTCCCTTCAAAACCTTTACAGGAAGGCTTCCAGGGTTCCCATCCCTGAGTCGGTGGTTTCCTGTATGATAACAGTGGGTTTAAAACACTGTGTAGGTGTGCC
Source organism: Hypomesus transpacificus (assembly GCF_021917145.1). Lineage (NCBI taxonomy): Eukaryota > Metazoa > Chordata > Actinopteri > Osmeriformes > Osmeridae > Hypomesus > Hypomesus transpacificus. The sequence continues at coordinate 9,805,689 of NC_061082.1, forward strand.
AAGACACAAATGAATCTGGAGCTGCATGCAGCAAGCAGTGGTATTATATCTGAGTAGGAACCCTGGCGACAAATCCATATAATGTATTAATAATGCAGTGACTCCCCTAGGGTAGAGATCTATTTACAGGAGCCCCCCAACCCCCACGTACACTTACACAGACATACACAAACATATGCACACACACATACAAACACACGTTTGCCCCCAAACTGGAGAATCCTTCTCATGAATTATCAACTTCTAAATGTCGAAAAGTACATAGATACACACACAGATATGCACACGCACACACTAGTCAATGCAAAAGATGTAAATCTTCTAGAGATCTTCTAAGATTGTTGGGGATTATTTGAGAAAGACTGTGTAGCAAAAATGATTCTATTAATGAGTTCTCCCTTACAAACAAACCTGATGTGTCTCTGGCCTGTGCAAGACCTCTCTACTCCTCACAGCAGTGAAATTATTTGTGCACAGTAGAAAACCTGTCACTGACATGTGATGAGGTTGATGCCATTGAAGGAGAACCAAACTGTCTGCTTTGTTACTGCTGCTTTGTGGTCATTCGGAGACGTGCCAGTGTTATCGGTGTGTCCAGTCAATAGCGCTGACAGTGATCTGTTAAATGATGTATTCTCTCAGGAGAGGATTCTGGGAGTGCAGTCATCTGCTCCGACTCAGGCCGGCTTTGATCAATGCCTTGGGTTGTCTCACACAACACAGGCACACGCACTCCAAACGGCAGTGAGGTTACACGGCAAGCCATGGTGTAAGTGTGGATAACTATAGATACAACACTGATAAAGACACTGACCATACATCTACGATTAAAACAAAAAGTAATACAAAAGTTTAAAAGGTACCAATAAAACAAGGGTCGCAACTTCACCAGTCCATATTAATCGCTCCGCTGTTCGCTCCACTATGTCACCGCACAAATGCCCACCAATGTCCGCTTACAAATGCCCACCAATGTCCCCTGGCTTGCTGTGCTAACATGCCCCTTTTAAGGGACTTGTCCTACATTAATTGGCATTGATTGTCTATCAGAAGCAGCTGCTGCCTGGCCACCTACTGGAGGAGCTGAAGGCTCGACAGCATGTATTAGCAGACACTGTCCCCATAAAACTCTTTCAACACACATTTAGGCAGGACTATGCCCTTCTCTGTCGTCCAAACTCAACATTTGTCCTTTAGTTTCCCCCTCTAAACAATTAAAAGTCGAGCTATACATTCAGGCCCCTTTACACATTTTAAACAGCCTTCAAATTAGCTTGCCACTCCCCCAACCCAACATCTGAATTCCTACTGCGGAATTTCTGTCCCCACATGTTTGCCGAAAAGGAAGGTGGCATGAACATAGGCATAAACCCCGGTTGAGCTTCATCCACAGACATACGTATACACAGTTGTCACTGGAACCCAAACCAGATCCTGCCGACTACACCAGTTGTAACGGTTCGATTGGTTGCTCTAATTTATGGATCTGGAATGGGACTTCAGTGACCACTAAACTTGACAAACTTCAGTATCACAAATTTATTACATACATCAAAAAAAACAGTAGATCGTAGGTTTTAGTGTCCTAATACAGCATATGCTCCATAAGCCAATTCACTCACACACGGTAAAATAAGCACTGCAAAACACCCGTCAACGTGTTAACACGACACACTAGGTTAACACATGCACACAACACAGGCACACGCACTCCAAACGGCAGTGAGGTTACACGGCAAGCCATGGTGTAAGTGTGGATAACTAAAGATACAACACTGATAAAGACACTGACCATACATCTACGATTAAAACAAAAAGTTATACAAAAGTTTAAAAGGTACCAATAAAACAAGGGTCGCAACTTCACCAGTCCATATTAATCGCTCCGCTGTTCGCTCCACTATGTCACCGCACAAATGCCCACCAATGTCCCCTTTTAAGGGACTTGTCCTTCATTAATTGGCATTGATTGTCTATCAGAAGCAGCTACTGCCTGGCCACCTGCTGGAGGAGCTGAAGGCTCTCCAGCATGCATTACACTAAGAAAGCCGAGTAAACGCACTCAATGATCGGCTACATCTGCTACTGATATTACTATCCCAACTAATTTAAGCTGTTAAAACTATAAAATTCATGTTACAACTAGCTAGCCTACTTCTTCTTCTGTTTAACAGTTCAACTTTCAGCTTCTCCCGCATTGTAGGCTATTTAAGCTCTTAGCTTTGTTAGATGATGCAGTTCAGCTTCCACACTGCCTCTTGAAATTCAACTTTTTCTTCTTTTTGCTTCCCTACGTTCAAACTTATTCTCCCGCATTGTATTTAAGCACTTAGCTTTGTTAGATGATGCAGTTCAGCTACCACACTGCCTCTTTAGAGTGAGTCACACATTTTTTAAATTAATTTCAGCTTGCAGGTATTTTCTCATTTCTGTATTTTCAGCCATTTAAAAAAATCATTTCAGATTTCAGCATTCCAACGCATTTTCAGCAGGAAATGCCTCTTCTAGTTATAATAATTAACCTTGCTAAGTGTGCACACTGTTAGATCCAGTGGAGAACAATTCCACTGCTCGTCTTACTGGTATGATGTTTATTTTTTATTATTTAACCTTTATTTAACCAGGCAGAATCATTTAAGAACAAATTCTTATTTCCAAAGATGGCCTGGCAAAAAGCAAAAGCTTTTTGAGGGAGAGGTGTATAAAAATCTGGTTAAAAGCAGACAAACAAGCAGGGAATTTGTACATAGCGAATCAGAGAGGATAAAAATGTAAAAGCACAAGAACACAAAGCAAGACACAGACTATTTACACCAGACAACAACCACAATCAAGACATAGACTGACTGGCAGGAATGAACAGAGGATACAGGCAGGTGAGAAACAGACAAGCAACATTGGTGCAACAGTAGGACTAAACTAGACAAATGGCAACAGATCATACAGACAGACCATGGGGATGAATAGGACAACAATACTAAGGGGAGGGGTTAACAGGTGAGAGAACATTTACAGAAATCGATGAGTATGAGGGAAATTGTATTTTTGAAGGCAGGGATGGAAATGAATGTGTCCAGTTTGAGATGTTTTTGCAGAGCATTTCAGTCAGAGGTGGCAGCGGACTGAAATGAGGCTAGACCTAGGATGGGTTTGTGTTTGGGAATTTTTTACTGGATATAGAGAGAGGACCGGGTGATGTGTGTGACAGGAAGCGGATGCATCAGGTGAGCCAAGTAGGGTGGTGTCCGGTGAAGAAGGGTCTTGTAGATGTGCTAATGTGGTTATGTTGCACCTGTGTTGCACCTGTGCACTGGTTACTTTTCACTTGAACATAACTTGCGTTCCTGTTGCTTTCTTAATTGTGTCTATTCTGACTGCACACGTCACTGCTGTTGCGTGCCCTTATAAGGAGCTGTCGGGGCGTGTATGTATGCAAATTCATGAGCACGAGGATAGGGTTAGGGTTAGGGTTAGTTAACCCTGGCTTTCAACTTAAGAAACTCTTCCCGGGGAGCACAGCTCAGAAAACGTCTGCTGCGTAGGAACACATTTTCAAGCGTTCATGAATTTGGCATTTGTCATTTTCTTACGTTGTTTTTCCGAAGCCTGTAAGAAGCAGTTCAGAAGAAACTTCAGAAAATGTTCGACAATGGCTCGATGACGTAAAAAAATTTAGGATTAATATTTACCAAAGTTACATACCTGTATAAAAGCTGTATGTTGACCCATGTGAAGACTCCGCCCCTCGCAGGCAGGGCCGTTGCTAGGAATTCTGGCCCCCTGAAAGAATATCGGTGTGGGCCCGCGCCCCCTGACTTTTCATCGTCAAAGATCAATTTTACACCACTTTTTTTTCTTAGACTATATGTATTATAATTTTTTCTTAATTTTTCTGTTTCTATATGTTCTTGACAGTGCCTGATGCAATGCACCCAATTTGTCATTTTTTTTTCAATTAACCACTCAGAGTCACTGGGTATTATTATGCAAAAATCAAGCACCTGGTGCAACACACCCAAACACTGCTTTTGTACACATTTATGGCTATGTTTTATGAAACAACTGGTGAAGAACTAACATACCTAGTCTTGGCATTAACATAAAAAAAATCTAAATTGGCTTATCAATGACATAGCTCTTGAGAAACAGCTTCACTTTATTGTTGTATGAAGACGGCAAGCTGTAAGATTAGCCCCTGTTTAACATTAACAAGACTCATGTCAACAGGCTACCATAGTAGTTCAGTTTTAGTAAACACTCATGTAAGAATGGAAAATGGTGTCCTACTCTACCTTTACTGGGGCCCCCCAGGTGAAAGAAAAGTATACTTTAGAGTATTTCAAGCATATTCACATTTTCAATAGTACATTTTAATTATACTAAGAAAAAGTTTACTATCTGTGAATATATGAAAAGTATACTACCATCATGCTTTTAACATTTTTAACGTTAATACTTTGAACACACTTTAAAAAAATTGTACTACAGTACACTTTTAGTCAATATATTATTTTAAAAAATACTTTAAGGAAAACCTATATTTAAATTCTAAAGTGTAAAATTGGAACTTTGTTTTTAAACATATTATTTGTATATTTTAAAATGCATGCAAAAAATAATCTTTGTAACAATGCACTTTAAGCTTACTTAAAAAATAAACAAAACAAAATAAACACCAATATGCTGAAATGTTAGGATATTTTAAGTTACTTTCGAAGTACCTTCATCAATTCTGCCTTCAGTGTACTGGTATACATTTGCTGTACTGTAGTGTGTAGTAGAGGAAAGTACCTAATTTTTTTACAGTTTTCTTGTGCTTGTGCTACTTCTACTCCGGTTTTAGGACAAAAAAGTGGCTTCTTTCAAGATCTCTATTTAATGCTCAACACTTGAACGGGGGTTTATTACTTGAGGAATTATTTATTCCTCAAGTAATAAGTTATTCCTCTAGCTACCAGTACAGAGCCTATGCAGGTCACGTGAAAAATGATCCAAAGACTCGTACCCGAAGACCAAGTCGGGAAATGAACGAATCATTTTTGTTTACTTGGACGAGCCTATGCAACAGTCCCGATGCGCGGAGATGAGAAAATGAACGAATCACTCTTTGAGAGGACTCGTTACTCCCGAGTCCTTGTAAAAAAGATTCGTTCAAAATGAACGACTTGTATTCCAATTTAGATGAAGTGCCTGCTCTGGGGGCCCAGGTAAAAAAATATTTATGCTAAGTATACTAAAACTTAAAATTTTAAGTATACTTGAAGACTGATTAATCATCAGTATACTTCAACTTAGTTGATTTGAAGTGTGATATTTTGGAACAACTTATTTTGTACTTTGTAAGTAAATTTTAGTTGTAATTACCAAGTATACTTGAAGTTGTTCCACTTTAGCACATAAAAGTACACTTAATACACTTTAAATTGTGCTTTAGTACAATTTAATTACAACTAAAATATACTTTACTTACTTACTACTTACTTTACTTACTTTATTACCTGGGCCCTATTCATATCCCTTTTTTTTCTTTCAAGCTTGCTGCGCACAATGCACTACTCGGCTATTGAAATTTCCCCTGCTTAACCCACTACAACAGTTCAGGGACGCAAGTTTGTTATCAGCTTTGGCAGGGACATCTATAGTTAATGCAAGCAGGCCATTTTTTTTCGCATTCATTTGAGCGCAAATACAATTTTTTGAGCTTCATGTAATATTGTTTTTATGTTAAAGTCAAAATATGATGATCAGTAGGCCTATAATTTAGAAACTTTTAGTTTTGTCATGTTTTCTTAGCATACCTTAATTCGGGACATGTGCAGAGTCCGGCACCTGGACACCTGTGTGTGCTGCAGTGGCTATTTGGCAAGTTCAGAAGAGCGCGCAGACATGGAATTCTGCGGGCATCGGTTTGGGTTTTTGGTTAAACTGCTTTGATTTTACTACAGGGATGCAAACACATGTATGGTCAAAAACGAGAGAGGTAATTCAAGCCCTCGCCCTGTGGCAAATATCCATATACTTACATTGCCACCAACCCTCTGACATCCCTGGCCCACCCCTATATACACAGAGTAAAATTACATTCTGAAGATCAAAATACACCGACACCAATTTGTAATATTAAATTTTTTTTTTGATTCCAAGACAAACTCTTATTAAATTATCTAGCACTTCTTCTGGTTTTACTCTTTCTTCCTCTTCTTCCTGGCCACCTCTAAGGGCACTAAATGTTGATGATCCTAGCCAACTCCTTCAGCTGAGTAACAGCCTGGGAATGGCCCATCACCACAAGATCAATGGAGGACAAGGCCTGTAGGTTTTTATTTTTGAGAGGTAGTTTGTTCTACTTGCCATAAGCTGTGTTTGCCTTGGTCACCTTCCTAATATAATCCATGACAGGAGCTTTATTTAAGACTGCAAGGGAAGCTCGGCTTCCCCTAAAACAGGGGTACTCAATTAGAAACTCAAAAGGTCCACAATTTTCATTCAGTCCAGGGTCTGGTAGCGACCATGCTTTATTTTTCTGCCCCTTACCTCTCCCATTGACTCCCATTCAAAATTGACTTCACGTTAGCTCTACTACTTTTGAAAAGGGCAACCGTCTCATTGCAGATTAATCACATCGGTTTTGTGCTTCCCACCGGCCACACAAATGCGTACTTGTTAGTCCATTCTGTCAGAAATGTGCGATTTTCTGAATCAACTTTTCGCTGGGTTTTGTCAAGCCATGATTTTTGCTAAGAAAGAAACAGGTAGGCTAGCTACTGTTAGCAAATCAATTAGCCTGCGTAGTTGCGAATGACACACAGAACATGCGTTACCCACAGAGGCTGCGGCCAACGTTGAGTGAGTGAGTTGTCATGGTGATTACAGTTATTACAGCTCCTGATTGGAGCTTTAGATTGGACACAGAAGATATAAAGCATCTAGTAGGAAAAAAATATAGGCTATAGCACAAAATCACGCACCAATGAATTGCGTCTAGGTATTGCGGTCCGGATCCGGACCGGAGTCCGTTTATTGAGTGCCCACCGCAGACAGTAAAAGATACGCAACAAGAAAAAACACTAGTGTTTCACGCTTGCACGCATAGGCTACTGCTGATTTGCTTATTTCCTATTTAGCTACTTGTTTGGTGGAGGCAATCCAGAATTACTGTTGGTGCAATTATAATCAGATCCCCCCCTTAAAAAAAAACTAGTGAAAAAAGCGGGAGGCGCCGAAAAGCGCTCTGTTTGCATCCCTGATTACTAGCGTGGATTGGAATAGCCTACTGCATTAATTTTTTCCGGGATTATCGATCTAAATGAATGCACTAACTAAAAAAGTAAATTGTTAAAACTCAAACTTTAGATTTTACTGGGGTACAGCAGATTTATAATGCGGCACTTGCCCCAGTGAAAAGGGTCTAACGACACCCCTGGTCCTACTGCTACTGGAATTTTTTGACAGCGTATTATAACGTTTGGCGAATTATAACCTTACTGATCTTTTCTGTGGATGAATTTAGTGGATAATTTTGTAATGCCAGCCTTGTCAGGCGATTATTTTACACTGCTGACCACACGTAACGTTAAACGTTCGTTTCTGTTAACGCAGTCATGTTAGTAGATGGCTAAGTGCTAGCTCCTAACATTAGTCACTCCAACATCGGACGTTGGACGAGGCGAGCTATGCTATTTCTCATGAACCACAGGACCCCTGTGCAGCTAGCTTAAGACTCGAATCGCTGATATTCTGGGCTCCTGATGTGCTCCTGGTCTCTCTTTTCTTCCTCTCCTCTCTTTTTTGGCGTCCCAATTTATGTTTCAGTTTTGGCATTGTCAGTTCTCTATTGATAACCAGCTGGCTGCTGCTGCAGTTCGTGAGCAATAACGTTACGCACACATTTTCAAAAGAGGAGCGAACCATGGACCAAACCTTGTTTGACGAAGGGTGTTATTGCTCGCAAAATATAACCTTTTGTCAATTTTGCTTGATTTTGTATTTCATTCCGCACCATGACCATGTGAATGCATACAAATGTCACAAATGAAATGACACAAATGACATGGGATATGATCATTTATTTATACCTTAACAAAATTGCAAAATACAAATGTAAACAAATCTTTTTTGTGCCATTTAGTCCAGTGCTTCTGTGGCTTTCAGTGGTTGTTTAATCTGTCTTGTCCATATATTCAAGCAATAAATGTAACAAATAATAAATTATTTATATGGCTACATTAAAATACGAAAATAAAGACACATTTACACAAAAGCATGGCTGCAGATGTCATGTGCTGTTGTAAACAATGCAACTAGTGGAGGCGGCAAGGTGCTCAGTTTTGCCAGATGGGAAATGCCGAAGTATCGTACGAATGGCTCAAAATTATCGTATTTGGAGGATAATGATCGTGCATCTGGCAACACTGAGAAGGCGGTCAACCAATGACAGTTTTCTCTACAGTCAAGAGCTTGCGCAAGAAGGTGGAATGTAAGGGAGATACACTTTCCAAAACATGTAAGGGCGTAATAATTAGTTTGTGAAAGACCCAGAGAAACACAAACATCCGATGAGACAAAATCCCGGACATTTTTGGAATCCCTGCCGGACGCATTTTTTAGGTCTCGAAAAGAGGACATGTCCGGGTAAAAGAGGACGTCTGGTCACCATAGTTACGCCTAGGCATAATAATTTTGTCATAGAAAGGGAAGCCTACATAATGTTTTTTTGTGGGCCCCCCTGGGCTGTGGGCCCCTAGAATTGTCATCACCCTTCACCCCTAAACGACGGCCTTGCTCGCAGGGCTAGTTCAGACTATGCACTGTATCCAAGTGTATCACTGATCAATCATTGCTCTTTGTAGAACACATTACTTTTCTTTGGAGAACTTTTCCTTCTGTCATTGTTACACAGTCCTCCAGCTCTCTGAGTCAGTGTTCATCGTGTCAACTTTTCATGTGAATGTCAAGCCCAGCGTTCCTGTTATTACCACAGAGATGACACACAGGGAAGGTAGTTGGCGTGGTTCTCCGTTTCTATACGAGTTCGGGGGGTTAATTTTGATAATCTACATGCACTTTTATTCATATGCTATGTTAGCATACAACATGTAAGCTTCAAACTTTTACAATTGCCACCTTTGTTCTGTTAGACAGCGTAGTGCTGAGCAGGGATAAGTGCTTGCAATGTGACTCGATTAGCACCATTACGTGCTAAGTTTTTTTTTAGTTTTATGTCCCATTCCCACAGTCTACTGTACTCAAATGGGTCAAGTTTGCAATGTATAACCATATAAATTGCTGTCGTTTTCTCATCAATGGAATATTTTACTTTGTGAAATGCAGGACGTTTCAGTGGTTATCAGCGACCTGTGTATATGACCATGACCTGTGGTGCTGTACTACACGTCTGCAAGTGGTAAAGGTATTGTGCTATATTTCCTGTTTTCTTAACAACCCCCCAAAAACTTATTGCGTTTACAAATCGTGTTTATCTTTATTATTTTTGTAAAGACAGACAGTCCTGTGTCTGCTATTTTACTATTGGTATATTATTTTAACCAGATATCTGAAAGTAAGGTTGACTGAGAACATGGTGAACATTATATGGGTTACTGACTCGTTGACCTGGGATTTGAGGCCATTGAGCTGCAAATCTTGTATGAAATGTGCTATATAAATAAAGTATTATAATAAAAATTATTATTATTATTACTATACTGGGATTAACCAGAAGACTTGAAACTAATAAATATATATATATATATATATATATATATTTATATATATATATTTATATATATATTTATATATATATATATATATATATATATATATATATATATATATATATATATATATATAGATCCTCTATCGCCTCACTCTGCAGCTGCTAGGGGTGTGCGATACTGCAAAATGTGGGATTGATCTGATACCAAGGACTAAATACAGGGCCATACGGCGCCCCAGCCAATACCAATATTGCTGATTTGCAATATTACTTTTTACTTAGAAAAGCAGTTTATCTACTTTCGTGTGTAGGACGCAATGCCTCATAATTTATGAAGTGAATGCAACATCAAAATGAAAATTTGAATACAAATTTTTAATTTAATGATTGATGATTTTAATGATTTTTCCTTCAATTACTTGTTCTTGATTATGATCATAATAAAACACAGGACAAAGAATTTTGTCAGAAATACTGTTAGTGTGTGCGCCCCTGAGTCGTGTTACTGCACATACACGCCGGCAACAACTCACAGCCTAGCAGGGGAGGGGCAAAGTGAGCTTGAGCGAAGTTAGACGGTGTTTGCACAAATTACAACCACTATGATGTAAAATGAATTGTGTACTGAATGTAGAGAACAGAAATTGAAACTCAGGTATTGATCTTATCACGCCAGTATCAATCAATAGGCTACTGATACCAACGTTAGTATCGATACTATCGGTCTTGAGATCAATTTGCCCACCTCTATGTTGTACCAGCTCGCCAAGGATAGTGAACACATTTTCATTGATGTCTGTGTCAGTCAGGGCCGCCGATATCATTGCTATAATTTCAGCAAAGCTCTCAATATGATGTGAAGAAAAAAAAGTTAATTGGCAGTTGCCTCCATCTCTTCAGCTACCAACAACATTTTGACCACTGTAGCATGCAATATTTCATTAATTGAATCCGCACTAGGTGCTGCCATCTTGAATGAGTCAAAAGCAGTCAATTCAAGTTGAACCACCAATCAGAAGCTTTAACCCGCCCCCTGACTTGGTGACGGCAGACAACGGATTTATTTTGCTGCAGCAAGTTATACCGTGGATAAATGTAAGTATAAATAAATAAATGTGAATACATTAAAACGTGAATATATATACATACAAATACATGTAATATTTATTTATATAGTGTCTCATTTAATTTGTAATTTATATATTTTGTATGTCAATTAGGCATTTCATTATATCGTTAGTCATTTATTTAAGCTTTGTGTTGTATAATTATTTATTTATCCAAGTATTTATTTATTTAGTTTCGGCCCCTATAATCATCCATACACCCCTCGCCCCCCGGCTTGAAGCAACGGCCCCGGTGGATGTAGCTGGTATTGCATTTCTTGTTAGACTTCCGGCTCTTCCGGTCATTTTTATTCCATTAACTCCAGTCAACATTTAAAAAACTATCTCCCCCAATAATTTTTGTTCGATTTTCGAACCTGGCTCACACTACTAGCTTTTTCATATAATTTTTGTTCATGATTTTTGCGAAGTTTGAAACCAATCCGAAATTACATTGGCCGATTGCCGATTTACCTGGAGCTGGACCCAAATGCGGACAGGAAGCGGGATAGTTTGACAGTAAAACAGTTTATTCAAGCGATCTCGTAGTCCAGGGCAAACAACGGTTGGCAACAGAGTGGCAAGGCAGAGGTACACTGGGGCAGGCAGACTTGTTGGTCTGTGAGCGGTCGGAGGTCGTAACGGGGCTGAATGGCAGAAGTACACTGGGGGCAGGCTGGTCCGTGGTCGGGAGACAAAAAAGGCAGCGATCAAACCCGAGAAGACTTGGACGAGAACTGATCAAAATGCTGGAAACGACTGTGGAACACAAGACGATCTGGCAACTGATAGAATAGAGAACAGAGCTTAAATACAGACGACAATAGGGAACACCTGGTGAGGGGTGGAGACAAACCAACAGGTGAAACGGAAACATAGGAAACAGCAGACCAATGAAGGCTACATAATAATCTGCATAAATGTAAGCTACCACAGCATTGGCAATTTGACTAGAATAGATGTGGAGGTAAAACAAGCATTTCAGTGATGACGGAGAATTTCATTTCTGATCTGAGAAATATGGGTACCAAAACCACTGAGAAAAACTGTCATCACCAGCTGCATCACGGGCACAGGAATATCTATCTATAATTCCAGAAATCTGTGTGTGTTATCAACATCATCGCTGGCACCGTGCCCTATCTATAATTCCAGGAATTTCTGTGTGTGTACCACCAATTATATCATGGGCACTATGCACTCTATCTATAGTTCAAGGAATCTGTATTTGTGTGTTTCACTGACCTCTCATGTGGTGGCTTGTGGAGCTTCTTTACTACCGCTTTGAGTTTGGAAAGAACCTTCTCTTTTTCTCTCTGCTTCTCTTTTTCACTAATTTCCCCCCTCTCTCTCTCTCTCTCTCTGTTTTTCTCTCTCCCATTTCCTATCTCACTCTCCCTGTTTTGTCATGTCTCCCATTTCCACACCTGGGAGGGAGGGGGAGACAGCAGGGAGGGAGGGGGGAGAGCAGGGAAGGAGGGCAAGATAGCAGGGAGGGAGGGTGGAGAGCAGCGGGAGAGGGAATGGGAGAGCGGGGAGGAGTAAGAGAGTGATAACATAGTGACAAATCTGCCCTTGGGTTGTTATTGTTGAACCCAGGTGTGTGATAGAGTGGCAGACAGAGTTTAACAGAAGTAATGATTCCTACCCTGCAAGGGAGTGCACCACCGCTACTCATGCTCCTGGCAGAATGTTGCATCTGAGCACTGTCCCGGTTTTGAAACGATTGTGTTACATTGTGAGGACCAAGGGAGCTGAGAGGGTTAACCCAGGTAGAGGAGTACAGCTCAGCGACTGCTGCCAAATGACTGTTAAAGCTTCCTTTAAATGACCTCTTGCTAGTGTTATGGTGCGATTGGTGTGGGTTGTTATGTTTTTGTTGTATTTCGTTTTTTTTTTTTACTGCTTTGAAGGTCAAGGTTAACAAAATATCTGTAACTAATGGAGTGTGATGTTAATGTGTAGCGTTGAATCTCTCATCAAAGTGATGACTAACTGAGAGTCTGGCAGAGGGGACGTGTAGAAAATTAATAGCACAAGTCTTTAATGGTAATGAGATTAAAACTGAAATCCAGATTGCATATGACAGCGTATTTTCTTTGAGTTGGTGTCTGGACGATTTAGCTCTGGATCTCACTCTCTTGAGAAAAGAGGAACTTCACACTCCTCTAATCGTGATCAAAGAGCTATTGCAGTACTTTTTCTCCCTATTACTCTAAAAAATAAGACTCTATGAAACTCAAAATGCCAGTGTTATGGAGTTGTTGTTTTTTTGGTCAAACTGTTCAGCCTCTGTTTAATACTGTGCTGTTAAACCTTTTATCTCCAGCAAAATGTTTTTTTTTTTTTACCAAAGCAGCTTGTCACAGGAGATACAGTTATTTAACATGTTGTTGATGTTGCTGTTGGTGTTACTGTATACTAGATGCAGTTAGTGTACTATATATGCTGTTAATATAGGTAAAATATACATAACATTACGTACATAAAGTTACTGTTAGTGATGTTACTGTAGATGATGTAGCTACATGTTACTGTAGCCAAAGTTACTCTAGGTAACAGGACTGTAAGTGATGTTTCTGTGCCATTGTACCCTATCAGCTCTGCTGTCAGACTCCCTCTGTATTGATTATCCCTTGTCATCCCCCAGGAATGGAGGTGTCATCAGTCCTGTGTCAGGACAGCCCCACTCCTCCCCTGGAGGCAGCCTGTGAGGTGGCCTGCCTTGGGGACTGTGTAGTGGGGTCCTGGTCCCCCTGGTCCTCCTGCTCCAACTCTTGCTCCACCAAGAACGCAGAGGGCAGGCAGAGACGTACCCGCACTGTCTTGGCACTGCCAGGGGAAGGTAACTGTGATCCTCCTGCCTCTGGACAACATCATTAGACCAATGATCCTGTATGCGTTTACATGGAAATAGGGATCTTGGATAACATCCGATCACTATCTAAGATAGGTTCAAGTTCAAGTCTTTTATTTGTCAGGTACAAAGAACAGCACAAGGTTAGACTGGGCACTGAAATTCTTAAGACAAGACAACACAAGCACCTGGCATAACATAACATATAAGTACACAGAACATAATTTACATCTATGCTGAGCTTAAATAAGTGAAACTTCCTAAATATACAGATAGCAATAAATAATCGACTATACTAACCCTAATACTAAAACTTCCTAAATTACAGATAACAATAAATAGTACACTATACTAACCCTAAATGCACATAAAACCTGTTTCAACCCTATAACCTATTCTAACCTAAGTGGAGTACAGTACAATAGTGCAAATTTGCAGATCAGTGACTAAATCAATGACCATACAGGAGCCTGGTAGCGAGGTACAGTGAGGTACAGTAGTGCAATGTTACTGATAGTGCAACCAGTAGCTGAAAGTGACAGTGTATAAGTGACTAGTGTGCAGTAAATCAATGTCCATATCAGTGTCCATTCAGAAGCCTGATGGCCCTTGGGTAGAAACTGTTGTCCAGTCTGCGTGTGCGCGACCGGATGCTGCGGTAACGCCTGCCAGAAGGCAACGGGGTAAAGAGACTGAATGATGGGTGGGAACAGTCTCTAACGGTGCGTTCACACTGCAGACTTTTTTACCGCTCAGCACCGCCGGCCTTCCCACAGTGCACCACGCTCGGGGGCGTGTCAGACAGATTCATTCAGAGCTGTAGTTCTCTTAAATCACTGTTGTAGTTCGTATAATGTCATGGCAAATGTGCAGACAAAACACAACTTTTACACACATTAAGCAAAAATCCGACACGCATTCTAGATCTGACATGATCTTATCTACAGCACACAATAGGTTATCTTTTTCCACACTTTTTTTAGGCCGAGTGAAAGATGAAATGCCACCCGCACTCTATGCAACGGGTATTGTTCCGGCTGGAAAAAAAGATGCATCAGACATAAACGTTGACATGTGTAACCTTTTATTATATTACTCGAAATCTCTGCAAATCAATCGCTAGATTATGACTTGCCACTACACATTCACTGTATGGATAGCGAGTGGCTGCCAGCCAGCCTTTCAGCGTTGAATGTCAATCGTGTGCCGGGTGAGCTAGCTAGACTATGCAGCTAGCACAGAAGAAAGTTACGTAATGTGAAGAAACTGAATTAAAGTACAAAATACAACACACCAGGGACGCCGACAACCTCAGCAACCCTGCGCCAGGCATTATTTTTTTTGTTTATGTCTCTGTAATCGAACATAGACGTATCATACAATACTGGGTATGAAGACACACATACGATGAGTTGCTCTTCCATCTTGAAATTGTCAAACCTAGAAATGTTTACCATGACCAACAGTTGCTACGTTACAAGAAACAAGAAACCAACCCGATTGGCCATCGCTGGCGTTTTCACGCTCGTCATTTACATAAAGTTCCGAAAAATCCAACTTTCGCCACCCCGCTCGCCTTCCCACAATACCCTACGCGAGCGTCGACGCCCCGCTTGCCTTCCCACAATGCCCTACGCGGGCGTCAACGCCTGGTTACATTGAAAATGAATTGGAAGCCGACACCCCGCTCTGCCCGCCCCGCTGCAGTGTGAACGCACCGTTAAAATCCTGCCGGCTTTCCTTAGGCAACGTGTGTGGTAGTTGTCCTGTAGGGCTGGGAGCTTCCTGCCAATGATGAACTCAGCGGAACGGACCACACTTCGTAGGGCCTTGCGGTCCCTGTCTGTGCAGCTCCCATACCACATTGTAATACAACCAGTCAGAATGCTCCCGATAGTGCATCTGTAAAAGTTAGTGAGGATGACTGAGTCCATACCAAACTTCTTCAGTCTCCTCAGGAAGAAGAGAAGCTTACGGGCCGCTTTGACCACATTGTCCGTGTGAACAGACCAGGTGAGGTCATTGCTGATGTTCCCCCCGAGGAACTTGAAGCAGCTGACCTTCTCCACTTCCGAACCATTGATGAGTAGGGGTGCATGCTCCTCCTCCTGCCGCCTCCTATAGTCCACAATCATCTCCTTGGTCTTGCTGATGTTAAGAGAGAGGTTATTGTCCTGACACCATGATGTCAGGGTGTCAACCTCCTCTCTGTAGGCTGACTCGTCACTGTCAGAGATGAGGCCCACGATGGTTGTGTCGTCAGCAAACTTAACAAGGAGGTTGGAGCTGTGTGTTGCCACACAGTCGTGAGTGAACAAGGAGAACAGGAGAGGCCTGAGCACACAGCCCTGGGGGGTGCCTGTGTTGGTGATCAGTACGGATGAGGTGCGGCCACCAATTCTCACCACCTGTGGCCTCCCCGTCAGGAAGTGGAAGATCCACTTGCAGAGGGAAGTGCTTAGTCCCAGGTCCACAAGCTTGGAGACCAGTCTGGAGGGGATGATGGTGTTGAATGCAGAGCTGTAGTCAATGAACAGCATCCTCACATATGTATTCCCCTTGTCCAGGTGGGAGAGAGCGGTGTGCATAGTCAGAGTGATGGCATCGTCTGTCGACCTGTTGGACCGGTAGGCAAACTGCATAGGGTCCAGTGTGGGGGGCAGCGAGGAGCAGATGAATGATTTGACTAGCCGCTCGAAGCACTTCATGATGACAGAGGTCAGTGCTATCGGGCGATAGTCGTTCAGACATGTGACCTTAGTGTTCTTGGGCACAGGGATAATGGTGGTCCTCTTGAAGCAGGTGGGGAGTACAGACAGGTTAAGGGAGAGGTTGAAGATGTCACTGAAGACCCCTGCCAGCTGGTCAGCGCAGCCCCTGAGGGCCCTACCTGATATGCCGTCTTGGCCAGGTGCCTTGCGAGGGTTGATCTTCTTAAAGCACAGCCTCACCTCAGCTACAGTTAATGTAGGCACACCACTGGCTTGGCCTTCAGGTAGCTCCACTGCAGGGGGGTCACTGTCCCTCTCAAAGCGAGCGTAGAAGGAGTTCAGCTCGTCTGGCAGTAGGACAGAGGACTGGGTTTCATTGTAGCCTCTCCATTTGTAGTCAGTAATGGCTTTAAGTCCACTCCACATGCGCCTGGGGTCAGAGCCATGGTAGCTGGACTCCACTTTGGTCCTGTAAGCCCTTTTCGCTGCTTTGATGGCCTTCAGAAGGTCGTATCTGGCCTTCCTGTACTCATCAGGGTCCCCAGAGTTAAAGGCGACAGTGCTGGCTCTCAGCTTGGCCCGGACCGCGGCATCAACCCAGGGCTTCTGATTTGGGAAAGACCGGACAACCTTCTTGAGGACAACGTCATCAATGCAGTGCTGGATGACTTTGTCCCCAAGAAGGTTGTCCGGTAACTGCGTAATATAATTATTTATTAGAAGCATTGTCCAGAGAAAGTAACCATGTCAGTGATCTTGGTAGAGGGCAACTCTGATTGTATTTCCAGAAGAAGTTAGCTTTCTGTGATCTGTCTCTCAGTGTGGCTGACTCATGGTTGTTACCACTTTCACTCTCACTGTTTTGGTATCTGGAGGACCGTTTTTGTCAAAAAGTACCAAATACAACTAAAGACCCTGTCCTCTTAGACAGGGAAGTTGTTGGCAGCCAAGTACAACTAATGAATCCCTGTAACCGAGTGCATATCTGGAATGCCAGTCGATTAAGCTTATTTACGCCTGTTTAAATCCAGATCTAAAAACGCTGGATAATCTGTCCTTGAATATCTCCTTGCTGGCAGAATGGACTTGGACTAAGTGTGTGTATGCGTGTGACTGTGTGTTTGTGTTTTGTGTGACTGTATAGTACAATATGTGTGTATACCGTATATATGTGTTTCTTGGTATTTATTTAAAGGGGTCAGTGACTGGGTTTGTTTGGGTATTTCACACTGTTACTTAAGGTCTCCGAATAGGGTATGTAACATTGGTTAGGGTTAGGCTGAAAATGGCCTGGGTGCTGTTCTATGCCCCCTGATACATCCAGTGAAATTTTCCCGGGAAAAAACGCTAGGTTTTCTCCTTTTATGGTATGCTCATGAATATATAGATGAGCTGTGCGTTGATTGGTTGGTTTACAACGAGTGAAGCTGTGGAGCAAAGGCGCAACAAGGCCAACAGCACTCACTGATACAACGAAGGTGGAGACTTGAAATAAAAACTTGCTAATAAATCTATTGTCTACACACCACTGTTTTCAACAGATTGACTAGATATCATTTGAAACTAGAGAGGGTACCATTTCTGGAGAAATTGTAGGGTGTGCTTTCTTGCGTCGGTTGCAGGTGGGTCCATTTTCCCTTCTAGTGAAATTTTCAAGCATTTAGCCTACTCATATTGCATAATTCATTAAGAACACCCTTTGAAACAAGCTACTGTAACAACGTTGTCACTGGCATTATTTCAGATGGAATTGCGTCTGTTAACTGAAAATAAGCCCCCCGAAACGTAAATAAGTTTGATATTAATTTAGGGGGACATGGCTAATTCAAAAGCAGTTTGCTAGAGGCAAGCTAGCTGCCGTTGCTATCCACACTTCACTGATTGTTTGAAAGCGCCGGAAATGAGAGTGTTTCTTTTGAAAGGGATATTGTATAGAACGCCGGTCATTATCGGGAAAATAAGCCCCGACAGGGCGAACAGCACCCCGAAATAAGCCCCCTGAAGGGGCTTATTTTCCCAATAATGACCGGCGTTCTATGCATTATCCCGCTTATTACACGGCTACTTGCCAACAAAAATAACTTAACACAGTGTGTCTTTTTACAATGTATTTGTTACCATTCGTATTGTTGATCAGCAGAGAAATAGTTTGCCAAAGACGTTGAACTTCATAGACTTTGAACATTCTTTAGGCTTCAAATCAGCGACAACGAGTACGCTGGGGTTGAAAAGTTACCGGACTACTTGCGGAGTGCTACGAAAGACGTGAACCCGAGGCAAAAAGGCCACTTCCCTTGACAGCGGTCAAATGTGCATAGCAACGGTCAAATGAGAAAATTGTTCACGGCAGAACGTTCGGAAGCCCCATTCAAGTGAATGGAGCATTCTACAGCATTAAAGAACAGCCGTGTAATAAGACATAATAAAGTTTAGCCATAGCTGTGGCATTGAAGACAGTACTGTAGCCATGGGCGTCAACAGTATTTTGAGAGTGGGGGGGGCACATTATGCGGGGGGGTCTGGGGGTTTCTCCCCTAGAATTATTTGAGATGTAGATGCAGTTTCACACATTCTGGTGCATTTACCACAACTATTTACCATAGTTGTTATACATATACTGAGGGGCTGGACATTAAAATATTTTGAAAACTTAACTTCCCAATAAGCAATGGGACATCTTCAACTACCTGTCACCTTTCAGCACTCACCTCAGCAACACTGCCCCTGCATGCTGCCCCTGCCTCTGACTCACTCTCAATCTCTACCACCTATATCAGGAGACATGGAGATGCATTGAGCATTCTTTCATATTGATAATAATAAGCTTAATGTAGATTTTTCATATGAAGATTTCTGAGATGTAAATCGTGTTATCAGCATATAAAATTCAGAATTGGTATAGGTTTAGTAGCCTAATAATCATGTAGGCTACGTAAAAAAAGCATCTCCCTAAAGCATGACTGGACAGTTCAGAAATGATCAAATTTGTGTTCAAACCTGTAGTCTTTTCCACAGATCACATCCTTAGGATGTAAGCTTCCAGAAAATACATGGTTTAGGTGGTTGAATCAGTTTCCCTAAATGGCACAGCCCAAAAAAGTATCAGCCATATAGCCTACTCCATTTACCAATACCGAATTTATTATGCATGGGCAGCATACTAATATGGAGAGATGGACGTGTCTCTTGTCTCATTAGATAACATCCTACAGGGTATAAGCTTTCAGAGTATATATGGTTTTAATGGTTGAATCAGTTTTGCCTTCATGTTACAGACTAACATGTAGCATTACAATTCTGCGAATTGCCAAACTTACAAGTTGAGCAACCTTATTTAAATTGGAAGACAATGTTAGACAAACTAGACAAACTAGCATGTTAGCTAAGGTTAACTCCAGATTAGCTCACGGTTGTTATGGCAATAAAAAAAACACCAGCAATTTATTTTGTAGCTACTTGGAAAAAACATCCTTGTCATCTCTTTCTGCCTGAAACAGTCTGAACACGGCCAAAAACACAACATATTTCAGACCCAGATTAAGAAATCAGCAAATGCTGTTCCACTTGTAATGGGTAAATAAAGTATGGTATTGCCTAGTGCTAGATGTAACGTCACTGTGTCCAATCCCGACCGGTTTTTAGCTAACATTCTGATAAAATGCCACTTCAAATATTGATAAATATGATTGTATCACGTTTTCAGCTGATTTACTGATTTCACGTTAAACTTTAACTTCTTACCTTGCGAACTAAATATTGTTAAAAAAAAATTAGTTAGCTCATCCTTTACTAGAGCCGGTAAAAAGACCCTGGCGCCGGTAAATTAGCCGTGCGCTACCCTTGTCCAAACCCAACCGCACTTATACTCGTAGTAAACACTCGCTGCTGCTGTTTTTTGGGGATATTAACTTGATCCAGGGTCACCAAACTGACCATAATGCTGTCAATATATACGGGGACAATAAGGTATCACGCTTCAACATCTCCAAACTTTGCGATAAAATCAGAATTTGACTGTTTACCACCACCTGCTGGATGTTTTGTTGAACTCTTCTCATGTCAGAGTAAAAAGCGTCGCCCGAGTGGTCTTTCGGCTTTCTCTCATCAATGTAACTTTCCTAAATTATTTAGACATGTAAATGTCCATATATGTTTATGAAATTTGACACGTAGATGTGTTGATGACACGTGTTTGGTATGCCTAAAATAATATTACTTACACTTTGCTAGCAATTGCAAAAGAAAATGGTGGCAAAAAGACCGGAAACTAGGTGTCCAAACACCGTTCGGGTTTGGACAATAGTAGTTTACAGCGGTCGGGATTGGACACAGTGACGCTAGGTAAAAAGCTTGCTTATCTAGCTAGCAATAATCATAATGTTTGCAGAAGGATCTTTGTGACTTAACTAATGCTATTATAGTCAGAGAATGTCTCATAAGGGTGCTTTGGCCACTGAAGGGAAAACTTGGCAACTTTGACTTACTTTCCTCTTCCTCGAAAAAACCCTCCTTATGTCCATCTCGTCTGTGGAACAGTCATGTCTGAAGTGCTAGCTACAAGCGCGATGCGTCGATCAAAGAGTATGGGAGTTGAATCTGCGTGCTCAATGCTGTTTTTCTGGAAAACCTGGAGTGGAATTCTATTGCTATTGGTATTCTCCCTACTGATAAAGTGGAACGGATTTGATTGTGAAGCAATGGAAAGATCGCTGGACTAGTAGACAGTCATGCACTAATATTTTCATTGCAAATGTGAAGGGGCCCAAACAACTTTTTGGGGGGGACCCCACAAAGTTACATTGCGGCGACGCCCATGACTGTAGTCTACTACTACACACAAGTTTTACACAAATAACTAGAATATGCTGACCCGCTGGCTGTCTTCACAATTGCCATATCTTTAAAACACTGCTCTCCTTTTGGATGTAGAATTGACCCTGGTACGAAATTAAGAAAAGACTCATCAGACGCAGATCGACAACACTGTTGTCGACGACACTGTTGTTGCTGCCGCAATCGTCAATGGAGGCTGACGGGGCTCTCACGTAGCAAACAAATCAGTGTTTACAGCAACCTACATTAAAATCTCACCACCTGGATGTCTTCACAATAGTCATATCGTCATAACATTTCCCTCTCAGTTTTTTCGTGTAAAATTGAACTACAAAATTAGCTACGAAAATACTACTATGACGTTCTCTAGCATGGCTGCCGCCGAAAAGACTAGTCGGTCTCACGGGCGACCCGCACTCGCTCAATTTACAAAGACTTTAACGACCTAAATCAAAAATCCGAGATGGCAGTTCCACTCGAAATCGCTTTCTCAACAAAGCCAAATGGTTGGGATTTTTTGGGGGTGGTATTTTTCACTCGTAATCCAAGCTCCAATTTGCGTGCTAGAACGTCTCTATCACGTTGTAGCCATGCGTCGTTGCTGACGTCTGTTGACGTGGTGACGTAGCTAGCACAGATTACCCTTTGTCGACTAAAGGCACTTTGTTGCCACAAAAACTTTTTAACCTCCTAAACTGTGCAACGTAACGTAAATCCAAATACAAGCAACGCAATCGAGACCAAGACGAACCTTTTGACATCGACATTGTCTATGTAGTCCAAATATTGACTGAGCCTTAGGGGGCAAAAATAAAAAAAAGAATAATAAATATATATGTGAGATAACAATGGTTTGTGCTCGCCGAGGCAAGCACACCCCAATGATTACGATAGTTGTTTCCACTTGTTTCCAACAAGATCGACTTAGGTGGGTAACGTTAGCACTACAGCTTAGCAAACAAACTATCGTGATTCAACTCAGCTTCAGTTAGCTCTAGCTATCTTGCTGAAAAATAGATCTGGACAAACATGCATCTTGAATTGTAAATTTACATGACAACACAGGTTATTTATTTGAATGAAATACAGTCAGGAACATGAAATAACGTGATCCCCATTGCCAATAAACTAGGCTAAATCATCACACATTCTACCTATGCTCTTGCGTTAGCAAGCTAAACTAGTTTACATGCCTACAGTCTAGGTGTTTTCGCTATCTAGCTGTTCTTGCATTCCTTGCAAATCAGCATTAATAAAAAGTAGATGATCTAGAGTCTTGCTAACATTGACTCGACGGGCATGGCGGATGTTTGTCTATACCGTGGCGTAAAAGATCCCTGTGCAGTTCGACCCTCGACACATTTGCGCGAACCATTTCACCAAGGATGGTTTTGAAAACCTGGGACAATGTAAAGCAGGATTTGCTATGACGCTGTTGCTGAAAAGAGGTGACCACCCCGTGACGCAATTCGGTCGCATGATATACCCCATCAACCAGCACATACCCCCCCCCCATACTTATGAATAATTATGTAATCAAAAAATAAATAGAATAGAAGTTTGCAGTGGCATAGCTACATCTCTGACGTTGATAACAAACCAAACCGTTTAAAAATCGGTTGAAAATTGAGCAAGTTATGGTTATTTAAAAAGTACATGTAGCACCAACCCAATGTTATGGGTGAGCGAGTTCCTACATTCCAACTAAGTTGTCCGGCAACACGGACAAGACATCTAGTGTTTATATATATCTATGGTAGTCAGTCTTTCACTAACCAATCAGCATTCATTAGCAGAATGCTAGCGTGTTATGGGCAATTCACCCTGTAAGAAATCAAAAGGACATAAGTACTCGTTCATTCAACTTTCGACCTATAATCTATGTTGAAAATGCAAAAACTACAATCAAATCGTTAATTTCTCAACGACAATCAGGCAAAAGAGACAAATTTAGCTGTTTAGCTCCATAGACTCCCATTCAACATGCACTCGCTCGCGATCACCCCCAGTGGAACTCAAAATTCGGTACAATGGGGCTTAATAGGGAGTGGCAAGGCTCTCCTTAAACAGGCTATGCTTCTATACAGGATGATATCCTGTATCTAGCACCTGCCTTTCTCCAGTTCTTTCAAATAGATAATCTAGACAGGCCTTAGCAATAGGCTACACTGTTATTCGTTTTCTGGCATTTTTTTCGGAAGCTTCCCTTCTAATGCCGACTACAGCTAGGCTAGCTAGAGTCATTTTCTAAGTAAGGTATGTGTTACCTTACACATACCTTACACATACACATACAGTGCCCTCCAAAAGTATTGGAACAGTGAGGCCAATTCCTTTATTTTTGCTGTAGACTGAAAACATTTGGGCTTGACATCAAACGATGAATGTGAAACCAGAGATCAACGTTTCAGCTTTTATTTCCAGGTATTTACATCAGGATCTGATGCACAAATTAGAAAATATCACCTTTTTGTTCGAACCCACCCATTTGTCACGTGAGCAAAAGTATTGGAACATGTGACTGACAGGTGTGTTTTGTTGCCCAGGTGTGTCCTATTACATACATTATTCAATCAATAAATACCACTGAATGTCTACACTCAGGTTCAGATTGGGTAAGATAGGTTTTGTCTATGCAGACTGTATTCAGAGGTGAAAACAACATGAAAACCAGAGCGCTGTCTTTGGGTGAAAAACAAGCAATTGTGAGTCTTAGAGAAGATGGAAAATCAATCAGAGCCATTGCAGAAACATTGGCCATAGCCAGTACAACCATTTGGAATGTCCTGAAGAAGAAGAAAACTACTGGTGTACTAAGTAACAGACGTCGAACAGGTAGACCAAGGAAAACATCAGCAGTTGATGACAGAAACATTGTAAGAGCTGTAAAGAAAGACCCTAAAACAACTGTTAGTGAGATCAGCAACAACCTCCAGATGGCAGGAGTGAAGGTATCACTATCTACTGTTCGCAGAAGACTTCATGAACAAAAGTACAAGGGCTACACCAGAAGATGCAAACCACTCATTAGCAAGAAGAATAGGAAGGCCAGGCTGGAATTTGCCAAAAAGTACAGAGATGAACCTCAAAAATTCTGGGACAAAGTTTTATGGACTGATGAGACAAAGATTAACTTTTACCAAAGTGATGGAAAGGCTAAAGTTTGGAGAAAGAAAGGAACTGCTCATGATCCCAAACACACAAGCTCATCTGTGAAACACGGTGGAGGTAATGTCATGGCTTGGGCTTGCATGGCTTCTTCTGGGACGGGCTCATTAATCTTCATTGAGGATGTAACACATGATGGCAGCAGCAAAATGAACTCGGAAGTCTACAGAAACATTTTGTCTGCCAATTTAAGGAAAGATGCAACCAAACTGATTGGCAGAGCCTTCATCATGCAGCAAGATAACGACCCAAAACACACTGCCAAAACAACAAAGGAGTTCATCAGGGGCAAGAAATGGAAGGTATTAGACTGGCCAAGTCAATCTCCAGACTTAAACCCTATAGAGCATGCATTTTACCTGCTTAAGAGGAGACTGAAGGGAGGAACCCCACAAAACAAACAACAACTGAAAGAGGCTGCAGTGAAAGCCTGGGAAAGCATCAAAAAGGAAGAATGCAAAAGTTTGGTGACGTCAATGGGTCACAGACTTGCTGCAGTTATTGAAAGCAAAGGATTTGCAACTAAATATTAAGTCTTATTCACTTAAATATGTTTTAAGTATATCTGTTCCAATACTTTTGATCACATGACAAATGGGTGGATTCAAACAAAATGTGATATTTTCTTAGTTGTGCATCAGATCCTGATGTAAATACCTGGAAATAAAAGCTGAAACGTTGATCTCTGGTCTCACGTTCATTATTTGATGTCAAGCCCAAATGTTTTCAGTCTACAGCAAAAATAAAGGAATTCGCCTCACTGTTCCAATACTTTTGGAGGGCACTGTATGTGTATGTGTTTAGAAACGTATTTAGCATTCTACCTATACTAGATAAAGGATATGTTAGCATTGCTAATAGGCTAACTGTTAGCGACAAAATCATACTTACAGCTTGCGTTTGTGATGAGCATACGGTTTGAACAGAACCTCTTTTCAGCAACAGCGGCTTAGCAAATCCTTTTTTAAATTGTCCAAGGTTTTCATTCAAAACTATCTTTGGTGAAATGGTTTGAGCAAATGAATAAATGAACTTCACTTCTCATAGAAAAACAACAGCCATGCCCGTCGTGTGTCCGGTTCCTTGGAAAGATTATGAAAAGTGTCAGCATTCCCAGTACAGCCTGGAACACTGCATTTATGATGGTCCATTTTCAATATACTTAATAATAAATAAACTTTCAAACTTTCTCCTTTGTTGTTCGTGTGGAAGTACACAGAGCAGCGCGCGGCTAAACTAGTGTCTGAGATCCTGGGCCAGAACACCAGAGGGCTGGTCTGTATGTAAATGTTGGGGCGTGACAAAAGTGATGCGGAATTTGTGACGTCACAAATTCCGCTTTTTCAAAACCAATTGTTTTACAGTTTCAAGTTTTTAGATTTAGATATGAAAGAGGTGTCAATGGACTTTGAGGTTCACTGTATGTCCATTTTACCCACCGAACTGTCGTTATTCAACTATGACAAGGTAAAATCGGTTTTGCAATCACTGTCCCCTTTAATGTGTGTGTGCGTGCATGTTTGTGTGTGAATTGAACACATGCTGGTGGTAAACAGGTGGGTGGGTAGCTGTGTGGCTGTGGTTCAGCAAGAGAAAACATCCCGGTTTGGTGACTCAAAAGAGTTGAGTAATTAAGACAAAAATACACCTGGGCTGCCATGCCACACCGCTGATGATACTTTTCCAGATTCCCCCCTCCCCCCTCCTTGTCTGTCCAGAGCTCTAACAATAAGAACCAGAACGTATTTTTGTCAGGGTTTTGTCTCTGCAGAGCAGCAGTTCAATGTTATTAGCCAGTACAGCCGCCTTCTCTCCCTCTGTTTCACATTAATATTCAGCCAGTCTGCTGTGTCATTCATCATCTCCGAACGCTGTGGAAGGCTGTGTATCTGCTGGCCAAAACAACAGAGACTGTCAGTTTCTGGAGTCACGCTGCGTTCAAGGGCACACCTGGCTGGAATGACAACTTCATCTCATAGTGGACCCAGGAGATAAATCCCAATGGATTAGATCACTGAGATGTGTATGTACTGTAGGAAGATGTATTTTATCACTTCATCTTTGAACCTCGGCACAGGATGTGCTCCTGGTTTCGTCTTCAAGGTCACTGTGTCATCATCGGAACACGCTGAGAAATTGTGGTCAGAGTTATTCTGAGGAACAAAACCTGTAACTGGATGGTTGTTTGATGGTAAAGCGTGCTTTTGGTGTATTTACATTTATGCATTTAGCAGACGCTTTTATCCAAAGCGACTTCCAAGAGAGAGCTTTACAAAAGAGCATAGGTCACTGATCATAACAACGAGGTAGTCCCAAACATTGCAAGCAGCCAAAACATGAAGCATACATTGTGAAAAAACTAAAAACGTGCCAAAGGGAAGACCCATAAGAGCATGCAGTTATACAAGTTACAAATTAAAACAACATGAACCACAAAAAGTGCAGGACTGTACCTGTAGAAGAACAATCAACAGTAAAATATTTCACAGCGAGTAAAAGACTTAACTTCGTTATACCTAACCTACAAGAGCAACAAGTCACTCAATAAGAGTCATTGTGATCCTGGAGGAAACTAACATCAGGGTATCAGGTATTTACATCACTACTTTGAGGTTACACAGGTTGAAAGGTTTAGGGATGAAGGAGTATGCATTACAGTAAAGCCACATAAACTTGCTCCCAGATTAAATCATGGTCTGTCTACATAATTATTTTGGGATGTTTTAGACAAGGTACTGTGAAGCATCTCTGTGGTACATTAATATGTCATCACTACATTGAGGTGACACAGGTTGAAAAGGGTAAGAAGAGATTAAAGCCACATTCAAGTGGATATTAAACTTGTTGTGACCCCTCTGTGTGTCGTTGGTCCTCCCTGCCAGGAGGGAGGGCATGTCCTGCAGGCCCAGCTCTGGAGGAGTGGAAGCCATGTAACAATCACCCCTGCATGGTGTTTTACTGGGAGGCATTGGTGTGGGGACCCTGCATGGAAGACGCTGCCCTGAGCCTCAATGGAAGCATCCTGTGGAACGGCACCACCACCTGTGCCGTTGGAGCCCAGAGCCGCAAAGTGACTTGCATGAAGATGAACGCCGGACAGGTGATCCCCAAAAGGTACATTCCACCCTTTTGACTGAACATACAGGGCACCCTGTCACATTGTGGTTTACAGGACATAATGCATTTTGGGTTATGATGACTCTACGTATGGAACTATGTATGTTAAACTGTTCATATTGTTGTCCTTCTCACCCTGCTGGGATCGACATGGTCCCCGGGACTCCCTAAAACCTTGCGTGCCAGAAAGCCCTTGACTGAGAAAGTTGTTGTGGTCCAGGTGTTTCCGGTTTAATGGTTCTTTTAGTTTGGGCTCCACCATCATCTGATCTTGTTTCAGAAACAGAGTATCTATCAGTTCATGCCCAGCAAGAGGAGGCATTGTGTTGCAAAGCATTGTGGGGGGATTTATGATGTGTTTTACACCAGGAAGATAGGTGGATAAATAATTCAAATGGTTTGTCCTGCTTTAGCTCAATATATTATTGACAGGGACATAAAGTGTTTTATGGATTGGTGTATTTCATGCGCTTGTTGTTTGAAGTATGCTTCCCTACCCCACTAATCCCCCCTCCCCTATTTCTAAGAAGACTTTAATGAAAGCTGGCACTAAAGTAGAGCACACGTTCCTGTTCTTTGTTCCTCTGGTAACACATTGTTCATGTGACAAAGCAACTGCCTGCGTATACTGTCATGTATCATATTCCTCAAAGCTGTCTTCTACGTTGAGAGTGCATAGTGTTTCTGTGTGTGTGGCTACAGGGGCGGTCCTAGCACATTTGGCGCACAAGGCGAGCTTCACTCGTGGCGCCCCCCCCCCCCCCCCAAAAAAAAAAAGTTTCAAAAGTTTAAAGTTTAAAACGATTTTGCACGAAACCGGAATTGCAACTTTCAAACGCTATTTTGCCCTGCAAGACTGCATTTCTTTCAAATAAACACAACAACGATCACAACGATGAATAAACATTAAATAAAGAACAAAATCCCTGAGAAAATGTCAAGTCTGTGCTGAACTACGCTTTGGCCACGCCCCCCTGTTCAACGGTGCACACACGGTGCACGGTCACATTCATTCCCCTATAGCCTGCAAATAATGTTTTTTTTGTCTTCTGTTGAGTTGATGCCTGGCAAACAACAATCTTAGAAGGTCTGGGTCACTTGTGGCACATATTCACTCAGTTTAAGCAATCAATCTACCTGAACAAAATTAGACAAAACGGAATTCACCAAAATTTCATGACACATCGAAAATGACGCAAATTGCGGTACAGCTGAACTTGAACTGATGTTTCGACTGAAAGGCAATAACGTCAGAAGTCACTGGCTAGCTAGCGTTAGCTAACTATCTAGCAAGATTACATACAATCCATTCGCTAAAGTTGACAATACAACACTTGGATTTTTACCATTCCTCACTTGTTGACAACTTGCTGTGTTTGTCTTCCTTAATGCCTAATGCAACAACACTACAAATATCTTAGTCGTTGCATAGCACACCCATTAGGCATTAAGGACATTAAGGAAGACAAACACGGCAACTATTGGGTGCGCTAGTGCTATGCAACGAGCAAGATATTTGTAGTGTTGTTGCACTGGCTATTGGCTTTATATGTGCGCCCCTATTTTAATCGTGTTTTTTTTGTATAACGTAAAATAAATGGACATATCATTTTTTATATAGGCTACCCGCCTCTGTAAAATCCTTAAAGAACTAGGTAATTTGACAGGGAGTAGGAACACGTTCAATGCTAAGGTAGGCCCTACATCTTTTCTTCTTAACTCCACTAAAGTGCCCGGGGCAATTCACGCATTCATGAACGTTTTCTTACCTGGAATTCATCATAGGATAAGACCAGAATTTAAGGATTTACCTTTCCTTTGCACATTTCTCTTATTCTTCTTAAATTTTGCCCCGGATAGCTTTTGCCTCTTCATTATTTTGTTCTTCAAAGTTCTTGAACACACAAACTCTAACCAAACGCCTCACTGTGCTAGCATGTTCTGATAACACCAAGGAGGTACCGTACCCCTTCCTTTTTTAAGGGGTACGTATACCTGGCTCATTTTACGCTAATGTTAGATTTATTTTTTGAACGTCAAAATACCGGTTGGAGATATAGAAGGGGGCACAACAAAAAAAATGCCCAGCAAAAAAAAAATGCGCCCGCATTTTTTGGCGCCCCCCTCTGACTGGCGCCCTAGGCGACCGCCTATACCGCCTGTAGGAAAGACCGCCCCTGTGTGGCTATATATAGTAGTGCTGGGGTGCTGGTCCTTGTCTACAATACTTCCTGTAGGACTGTGTTGTGGTGCTGTTTAGGGCTGCAACAACGGATCGATTAAAATCGATTATTAAGAGCGTTGGCAACGAATTTCATTATCGTTTTGATGTGTCGCGCAATTATTACACCACTCTACAAGTCGCGGAGTGTTTGAGTATAAAAAAAGTTCAGTTGAGCGCGGAGCAAAGCGGAGGTAGAGGAAAGACCATCGGAGAGACGTTGTTAAGT
Organism: Hypomesus transpacificus; assembly: GCF_021917145.1. NCBI lineage: Eukaryota > Metazoa > Chordata > Actinopteri > Osmeriformes > Osmeridae > Hypomesus > Hypomesus transpacificus. Next base: position 9,835,646 of record NC_061082.1, read on the forward strand.
AACGTTGTCCTGAAACACATGAAAAGTAAAATACGACCTAAGTCATCCAAGGTGTGGGAGCATTTCACACTAAATACGTCGAAAAGGTGTGTTAATTGACCGAGGTGAAGTTAGTTTCATATTCGTCATTCGGAAGACGCTACTTTGCAGCGTCGCGCTATGGACCGCGTGAAAACTACCCATACCATTTTGAAAAATGTAGAATTGTATAATATTTCTATGAATATAAAACCTCAGACAGACACCAGAGTATCTTAACAATGTCTGGTATACTTCCACAGCCTTTCCTTTTTCAATTAAGCTTCAAATAAAATGATAGAAAATCACTAATCTTTGAAAATAGCTTAATCCTCGCAAATCTTAACTTTTTTCAAAATGGTGTCAAAAAATCATACATATACACCAGATTATTTATAATAGAGTCTGGCCTACTTCCACAACCTTTCAATTTTCAAAAATGTTTTAAACAAAACTCAAATAAATTGCTCATATCTGAAAAAAGCATAAAATCCACGCTAATATTAATAACTTTTTCAAAATTGTGTGCCTGTTTGTGCACATTCTGAAGATGTTTTGCACTGTGAATTTGCATTGTCAGTTCTGTTTTTTAATAAAGGTTTGGAAATTAATGCTTTTTCGTTTTTTGTTTTTGGATACGATTCATCTATTAATCGAAAAAAGAATCGACAGATTAATTGATTACAAAAATGATCGTTAGTTGCAGCCCTAGTGCTGTTGCTTCTGCAGCGGCCTGACACAACAGATCATTGTGCACAGACCTTAGATACCACGTGTCTCAACCCATGTAGTAAGCTTCTCAAGCACGTAGACCTGTACTAGACTAAACGGTGCTGAGAGATTCTGCTGTATGAGTCATGAGGACATTAGTTTTTCAGCATCTCTTCATCAGCACCATTTCAGAGTGTTGATGTGAAGGGTCAGGAATCCAGGGAACAGCTCTGCTCCTGGAAGAGCCCTCTGAACTGTGTCTTTGATGTTTTCCATCTCATTAAAGTCGATTTTTGTAAGAGAAAGCACTTCTAAGGCTCTTCTCCACAGCTAACACATAAGCATTTTTTGTATTTATCAATGATTGACTAGATAGACAGGGTAGGCTGTCTGTTGGCAAACCATATTCTAGTCATATTCTACACACTCAAGTGTGTGAAGTGTTGGTGTTTGTGTGTGTACAAACATGAGCCACTGCATCGTTTATGCCAGAGTTTGAGGTTGGATCCAGTTCACTGATTGACATTTGAATCAGAATTACCAGATTCTGCCTCGTCAGGTGTGTGTGGGGGAGGGGGGACATCAGGGCTGCTCACTGCTCAAGGTACTGGAAACAGATAACAGCTTTTTTGTCCAGCGAGCTTGATTTGTCATAATCACAGTGAAGACCCCATGAAGTAAACCCCCAGGGGCCCCAGTGTCTGTGCTATATCACTACACAGTTAGTTACTTTACCAGCCCATAGACTTCTCCCTTACAGAGTGCTATAAGTAAATGAACTATCTCTTTAACGGCTTTTGCTAAGTCATCCCTGTCAAGAGCAAGACTAATTCATTGGTGAACAGTTTGCATATCTTCACTTTTCTCTGCTTTAATTAGCAGGCGTGTTATGGACTCTGATTGATTCCCCTCCTCCAGGACTCTCCTGGGTGGCTGCTTAAGGCTGCTGGGTGATGCTCTCTGTGTTCAGATAGAGATAGCACACTCTCTCTCGCTGTCTCTCTTGCTCACTTTTCTCCTCTCTTTCACTTTCTCTCTCTCTCGCTCTCAAACTCATTCTTCTCTCTCTTGCGCACACTCTCTTGCTCTCACTCTTTCACTCTCTTTTCGGTTTCTTACATGCACACATACACACAATAATTCTTATGTATGTTTTCAAAAGACGTGGAAGGCCTCCTTCACACAGTACATCCCTGAGTGAGCTGTAGTGATGAACCTGGTGTGTTCATCAGGAAGTGAGGATGGGCTGACATTCTGGAGCAATTCTGAAGTGAAATGGCCTAACAGACTGTAGGCCTAAATAAGCATATGTACATATTACACTTATGAGGGGTATGTACCATTGGATCTTGTTATATCCGGCTCTACAGAATGTGAGGTTTTGAGTAAACGGTTTAGATGCTTTACAAAAGCAACTTCGATAGTGTGAAAACTGTAAATCTTTACATTTTTCATCAGTTTCCCCCCAGCTCCGAAGGGGAGAAGTGAATCTGTCATGTTTGCAGCATGTGAGAGATGTCTAGGACAGGGCAGTTGTTCCTCTGCTACTGGTGTCCTGTGACTCTCATCACTCATCATTCAGCGCCTGTGGGAGAACAGGATCTCAGACCCCTCTCTGTGCCCTAGGTGTCCAGATTCCGCCCGACCGAAAAACATCAGGCCCTGTTTACTTCCCCTTAAGAAAGACTGCGTGGTGACTCCCTTCAGCGAATGGACAGCCTGTCCCTCACCCTGCCAGCCAGGTAGACAGTACCCTTGGGTCTAGAACTCTCCCCACGAAGCATAACCAGTGCACGTCTATGTGATGTCAGATGCACAATACATTCAGAGCTGTAAATGAAGAAGTAAAGCAATAGCCTTAGAGAGAGTCTTATTAAAACATAATTATGCAGTGTCCCTAGAAAAAGATTCATGAAAATTGGAGTGGAAGAATTTTAAGATTAAATCTTCAGGAGCTCATTTGAAATTAAAGTTGTTGTATTAAAGAGGCTATCTCTGGAGAAATGGTTTATTCCCAGATGTCCAATGACAACACTTAAATGTAATGGAGAACAACAACTGTTAGTTGTAATAGGTAGATTTGTGAAAAGCTAAATAATGAAGGGGATTTGACGGATATGTTACAGCGTTTTGGAAATCAAAAGTGTAACTGTTTTAGAGAACTAGGTAAGTATTTAATCTGTAAATACACTTTAGCCTGTTGGCAGCTTTCTTGATTGCACTGTTTTCCATATTTATTCATTAGCATGGTGTAACAAGCTTTGAGCCTCAGCCTAATTAAGTTGTTACATAAGTCTGGTTCTTACTAATAAATTAAATGGCAGCAAAGTGGAGGACTTTGCATCATGTATACTTCTATAGTCTTCTTCTACTTCAGCCCCATCAGCAAAACACCTACAGAATAACTGCACCTGCAGCTTGATAGCTGAACGTGTCTGAGTTCCTTTAAATCATTCCAACTCAAACTGAATGCTTCCAGTGGTGTATTATTTACCCACAGAACCAAGGTTTGGTTTGAAATTAGAGTAGTGTTTACTCGTTATGCAGACCTTTTATTCATATTTTAAATGTAGTCTGACCATCCTTGATATTTCTGAGTCTGGTGTACATTAAAGGTGTTTGTGGTTCTACCAGCCAATGTCACAGCAGCCAGACAATCCCGGTACAGGACCATCATCCATAGGCCAGCCCACGGGGGCCAGGAGTGTCCTGACACACTCTATGAGGAACGAGAGTGTGAATCCCTTCCTGTTTGTCCCGTCTACAGGTAAACACACAAACACAAATTTCTGTGAAATATACTGTGAAATAGCTATGTTTTTGCAAGTATTTTGTTGAAACTTCAGCTTTCTGACTGCAGGTTTAGAAACAATTTAAGAGAGAGAGGCAGCTTACTGTACAGTTATGTTAAAGGGGTCATTGACTGATTTTATAGGGTATTTCACACTGTTCCTTAAGGTGTCCGAATAGGGTATGTATCATTGGTTGGGCTGAAAATGGCCCGGGTGCTGTTCTATGCGCCCTAATGCAGTGCATGAAATAGCCCTAGAATGAAATGAGAGGTTTTCTCCCTTTTATGGTATGTAGGGATGAACGATTTCGGAAAATAAGCTAATTGCGATTATTTCGACTGATATTGCAATAGCGATTTAATATGCGATTATTATATGATCTATTATGAATAAATATAGATATATACTTGTGGGAGCAGCCTAGCTGACTCACTAGCCTAGGACCAAAATTTCTTTCGTACTCGATACAAATGTCAAAAATAAAAGTCCATTATCCAAAAAGTGTATATTATTGTTTGTTTACTGATCAGCTTAAAATAAACAATATAACAAGATCAGGATAGTATTTTTAACAAGTATAGGTCAAAAGACTGTGGTGCTTCAAGGTCCAAAAGCTTATGACTGTTTGGCTGGGATTCTTGGCTTTTACATGCAACATCCAACTTAGCCCCGTCCATCAAAAAATTTGATTGGGAAGTTGGGTTTGGGGTACCTCGGTTGGGGAAAAAGTATGTCCGAACAGGAGCTGTTCGGACTAATCAAATTTTCAGGGCAGGCTTTATCAGTGATGGACAGATGATCAACAGTAACGTAATCAACCACGTCACCAAAGAGCACTTGGGTTGAATTTGTTTTCCACAAACAACATACTAAGTTTTTATTTTTTTTATTTTTTTTATTTCACTTTTATTTAACCAGGTAGGCTAGTTGAGAACAAGTTCTCATTTACAACTGCGACCTTTACAACGTTGCTCTTATTGGTTGTAGGTATATCCAATTGAGCGAAGAGGCAATTTTTGTTAGAGTTCGGTTGAAACACGCCCCATACTCACAACCCAAAGGAGCGGTTTCAGACTCATATTCTGACTATAATTATGAGTATGACAACGTCAGGCTAGCTACAACATATCTCGGGCCCTAAATGACTATGCCTTAGCATATCAATTACCAACTTAAAACTTAAAATTGGGGCCAACAACATTTTTGTAAAGCTTCTTTTAAGCGAGGATCTTCTTCTTTGCACAAGTAAATACAGGTAAATATATACATGTAAGTATTTCCAGTCTTATCAAACTTTCTCTTTCATCTTCATTCTTCACCCTGCAATAAACAATGTTTAGTTATGGGTCTGTGAATGACACTGGTCTTGGTCCGGACCTCAGCGCTTCGGACAACTCATTTGTAGTCTGGCATCACCTTCATGATTCTGCCTAACAACCAGGAGTTCCTTGGCAGTAATGAATCAGCGACGAGGACAACATCTCCAACCTTGAAACTTCTCATCAGGCCGAGCCACTTTTGTCGTTCTTGTAGGAGCGGTAGGTACTCATGAGTCCACCTCCACCAGAATAGATCCGCCATGTATTGGATTTGTCGCCAGCAATGAAGGGCATAGACATCCTTAACGAACACGCCAGGTGGAAAGCTGGGCTGTGCCTTCAAGGTGAGCAAATGATTCGGTGTCAGTGGTTCGAGAACGTTGGGTTGTTCTGTGTTGGTGGTTAAGGGTCTCCCATTGATTATGCTCTCAACCTCGCATAGAAGAGTTTGTAGTCCTTCGTCATCTAAAGTCCCCGTCACACCATAACGTTCTCGTCAACGTTCTCTGAAAGTTCTAATCGTTCAATTTCGAGCGTTCTAGGGCGAGGTAGACACATCTGGCATGTGACTAACGTGTGACTATAACGCATGACTAGTGTGGGACTGAGTGCGACCAAGTAAGACACCCCTGAAAACTATTAGCGTGTGATGACGTGTCACTGGGTCGCGACGACTTGTGATGAAAGCAAACAATGAAAAACAACCAAGTAACGCTAGGGTAACGACTGACTAACGATAGCCAAACGTGTGCAACGTTGGTCAAACGTTGTGCATGTTTTTTTGGACCAGCGTTCTCCGCCGATCACCGCCGATTACCAGCGTCACAAGCGTCCAGACAACGCTCTTCTGGCGCTATACCATGGACGATTACCAACATTTCCTCTAACGTCATAGAACGTTGACCAGAATGTAATGGTCTGACGGGGCCTTAACAGCTGTTGCTTTCCCACGGAACTGAGCACCTTTCTCACTGTGCGGATCTGGCCCAGATGCCACCACGGTGGGATGCAGCAGGAGGGTTGAAAATCCACTGCACACCTTTTTTCATAATGGCTTCATTGATACGAGACTGGTCTAGCTCTGCTAATGCTTCTCACAACTCTCGTTCAGCGCTGACAAAATTTGTGCCATTGTCGGAACGAAGGATTGACACTTGTCCTCTTCTGGTTTGGAAATGCCGCAGGGCATTAATACACAAATCAGTGTCAAGGGAATGGGCTACTTCTAAATGCACTGCTCTCACAGTTAAGCATGTGATAAGCACTCCATAACGCTTCACCTTGACACGTCCTCTTCTGACCTCGATAGATCCAAAATAATCCACACCCGTGTTGGTGAAGGGTGGTTTGTCAGGAAGCAGACGATCTTGCAGCAGGTCCGCCATTTTTTTCTCTCCTGTCTTTGCATTCAGTCTTCTGCAGAGATTGCACTCTGTAATCACTCTTCTTGCTGCTGCCTTGGCTCTTGGTATCCAATACCATTGTCTAAGTCTGGCTTACACGTGGTTTCTGCCTCCATGTCCGGTCTCTTGGTGGATGTAGTGAAGAATGAGGTGGGCTATTCTGTGTTGTTTATGCAGAATGGCAGGATGCTTGGCCTCCTCAGACATAGCCGATCGGTTCAGACGTCCTTCTACCCTCAACACACCATATACGATGTATGGATCCAGTTTGAAAATTGGACTATTCCTTTTTTTACACTGGAGCATCCTGTGTGCAAGGCCTTTATCTCTTCAGCATAGGTTTGTCTCTGACTGAATTTGATCAGTTCTATTTCAGCTCTGGATATATCTGCCACGGTAAGTGTTATTTTTTCCAGGTTTTTCTTACGTCACCATCTGCTGATCAACCATGGATTTGCGCCTTTTTGGATCATTCTCTGTCAGCTGCATGCTCCGCTCCAAGTCTTTTCTTTTTTCGATCAAGTGTTGCATTGTCTTTTTCAAGTGCAGAATCCAAGTTGTGGCCTTTTTTAACTTGTGGCAACCAGAGTAATAATACTCAACAAGCTGATCCAATGGATCTGTGCACTCGTCCAGATTTGTGCATGACACTGTAGCAGATGTCTTCACCTCAACATCATCTCCTGTACGATAAGTACACTGTTCAGGTTGTTCTGGCCACTCGCTTTCATTCTGCAGGAAACTAGGCCCCTGAAACCAGCTCTCACGTTCCATGAAACTCTTGATCTTCAAGCCTCTTGAAGCTTGATCTGCTGGGTTTTGAGAGATGTTGACAAACTTCCACTGAGACGGTGTTGTAGCCTCTCTAATGAAGGAAACACGGTTTGCCACAAAGGTTTTGAAATGAAGGGCATAATTTTCAATGTACCTTAACACTGTTGTACTGTCCAGAAGACCGACTCCATCAGGGAAACTTCAAGTTCTTCTCTCAGCATCCGATCCAACTTGACTGCAATCATTGCTGCTGTCAACTCCATTCTCGGGATCGGGATCTGTTTGAGTGGAGCGATTCTAAATTTTCCCATCAAGAAGGTTACATGTTTCTCACCCTGATCATTCATTGACATGAGATACGACACAACGCCATACCCATCTTGACTTGCGTCTGATAAGTGGTGAATTTGAGCAGCCTTTGTGGGCCCAAATGCTGTGGGCGTTAACGCAATTTCACTTTAACACGACAAAAAATAAATAGTGCCGTTAGCGCAGGTTTCTTTTTGACTGTGGGAATCACCTGTCGTCACATGATTTCGACTGCCTACGGTAGCTGAATGATGGAGAGAGGGATTTTAGATGGGAAGTTCCATTTCAAAAAGTTGTGAGACGGCTCGGTTGACAAAACTAAGGGTGTGTACTGATTGTCAGGCTGAGTTTAGTTACCACCGGAGTACTTCCAGCCTAAACTAGCACATGCAAGCAAAGCACACAGCTGTTAGCAGCGTTAGCGGTAGCAGCAGCAGCGTTCACTTCGGTAATATGGCAGACAACACTCGCAAAAGAAGCGAGCAGCTGGGGTCAACAAGATAGAAACTGAAATGTTCAATATCAAGGTAAATCTGTGGTTGCTTAAGTATATGAAGAATGTTTGAGTGTGATTTGAATATTATGGAGCAGGATATTGTAGTAGGCTTTAATGTATTCTATATTCCAGAATATGTCTAATTTTGTGGATGTTTATTATACAGCAGTATAGTTTGTGAGTGAATAAAACTCATCCAGTTAGGCCTATCTGAAGTTAAGTACACCCTTTTAATGTTATTTCCACCCAAAAATAATTTATTGGGTAACATTTTTACAGATTACAGAAATTGTAATTGCTTGACAGCCCTAGTTTACAGCAAAGCTGCTTTTCCTAGACACACCTTTTGCGCTGCTGAGTGGCTTCTTGAAGCTGTTCTGACTATCTGCAGTGGAGTCCAGGATGTCTCCAAACAATGGGTCATTGGAAACTTTTGCTTGATAGATAAACTCTACAAGATCAGGAAATCTGTATCTTCTTCCACTTCTTTCTTGGATGTTATATGCACAACTTCTCCATCATTCCTTCAATTTGTATGGAAGTTTAGACAAGATGCACTTCATGTTGGTGGGATTGTTCATTTCATCCATGTAATCCACATCATTCACTGTGTTGCAACATCCAATCAAGAACAATGCAAAGGCGTTCAATCCTTTCCTATCTTCTGATTTTATCTGAGGCCATTTCATTGCTTTCTTGATGTAAGCTGTGGCAATGGTCAGTTCATCTCTGTAGTGACTTCTTTGTAAGAAGAGATCAAGTGGCTCGCCACTCGTGAACTGTTCGAGGTAACACAACCGATCTTGATGGCTGTCTGTCTTACATACATACATAATAGCATGCTCGAAGGCCCTTATGAAAGATCTGTAAGTCAGAGGATCTCCTGTAAACGTTGGTATGTCTCAGTGAGGCAATTGAGATAAACTCTGCAGTTTGATGAGCATCTCAGTGACTTCATTCTGACGCTGTAGCACTTCATACAGGCTGTCTGTAGATGACTCAGGGCAATCATGAAGATCAGGACGTGGAGTACTGCTGTCTGTGACAAGTCTTAATGGTGGCCTTCTTCTATCTGAAGCATCAATTTGAACAAATGGCTTTCGATTTAACGTAAAAGAAGGCTTACCAGCTCCACGGCTGGCATAATCATCATCACTGTCAAGTTCTTCATGTCTACGCATCACAGGTTCAGCTCTAGGTCTTATAGTCATCTTTAGCAAATCATCCACTGACTCATGAGCATCTTCACATTTTTCATACACCCTTAATTTGGCATCTGTAGCAGCAAGCTCAGTTTCAATTTCCAATTGTTCCTTCTTTGACTTCAAGCAAATTTCTTCCTGCTCTACTATAGCTTCTTTCTTTTTCATTGAGGCAGCTCTTGCCAACAACGCTTCATGTTCTGCTTTAATTCTCAGCTTTGCAAAGTTAGTGCTTGAAGTACGACTCACCGCAGAATAAGCCTTTGATACACTATCATGTTGACTAACATCCTGAGGGTCTTTCATGACTTCTGCAATCCAATTATTCATTTCTTCAATAAACCTCTTGAATTCTGAATATCTGCTGACGAAAACATCTTGATCCGCATAATTATCCTCATCAACTATCAACTCGCACTATTCTTATACTCTCCTAAGCATCTTTCATACATCAGTAATGCTTCATCTTTAATGACTTTAACATTGTGTTCATTTTCCTTCAATTCCTCCAAGTCATTCTTCTGTTTGGTTAACCGTGCTAACTTTCCCTTGCGTTCGCTTTTTATCCTTTACATTTTCTCCTCTACAGCCTTTTCCGTGGGCATTGGTGCCCTCTTTGTACGCGTAGCTCCACTACAATCTGCCATGTCATGTACTTCAAGAAATCTTCACACACAAACTGTCGCAATTCCTCGAATTATCCACAGCTTCTTCCTCTTCTTATGCAGTCACATACACTTGTGAAGAGAGTTACTAGATGTGTAGGATTTCTTGAATTGAAGCTCTATGACTTTCGGAACAGAAGATCTACTTTCTTTTTCCACGACGGCTAGCAAGAGCATCTTGCCAAGAGGCTAATAGAGTCAAGAGACAAATATCAGACCTGTTTCAGGAAAAGCTTAATTCATCCGATGAGTCACGCTGTAGGTAGTTTCACTTTTCTTGTAGAACTCTGATATAGTTTTAGCCGTCTTAGTCTTCTATCTTCGCCAGCAACAGGTTTAGCACAGTCGTTTCATCACGAGCGCGTCGACGAGCAGAGCTTTCCAATATGCTACGTCTTCTAGCTTAGCTAGTCTTTTGACTTGAATGTGGGAGCAGCCTAGCTGATTCACTAGCCTAGGACCTAAGGTTATTTCGTACTCGATACAAATGTCAAAAATAAAAATCCATAATCCAAAAAGTTTATATTATTGTTTGTCTACTGATCAACTTAAAAGACTTAAAAACAAATAACAATATCAGGATAGTATTTTTAACAAGTAAATATAGGTCAAAAGACTGTGGTGCTTCAAGGTCCAAAAGCTTCTGACTGTTTCGCGCGGATACTTGGCTTTTGCATTCAAACAAACAGCCAATCAAATTAGGCAGAAAATGGCTACAACAATACTACTGATCTCAAGTCAGCAACATAACACACAAAGTTCAGAAAAATTAAGGAAAACGTACTGCCTGTACCTCTTAGAAAATATTTTGCTAAATCAAAGCTAAAAGTAGGCTAATAACGGTTAAATAAGTAGGCTAATGTGCGTTGCACTTAACTACAGCTAGCTAGCTACCGTTTTGGAAAAAATATTTTCCAACCGTCGGAAATATTTAGAACTCAAGCATCTAAAGGTTAAATCTTAAAAGAAAAAGAAACACTGTCTGAACATATCTGATTCAGTCAGTAGCCTAACAAAAACATGGCACTGACAGCCATAGTGATCCTCCTGTATGTGTATCACCGAGGGGCATCATATATTTCGTGATGAACACTGTTACTGCTTGAGTAATTTCGTACATGAATATGGAGTTAGGCTTTGAAACATTTCTGTCAGTGATCCTGTCGGGTGTTATTTGGCTTTTTTGATACACTGGTGTTCAGCATTTTAGCGATGCATCGTACATGGCTTTGAGGTGTTTTTTTTGGGGCCGAATTAGGTTGGTGGTGTTGCCCCGTGAGGTAGCAACATTAGCCAGGCAGGTTTTGCACAATACTTGACACTGCGCAGCATATTTTTTAAAGGCAAAATTGTCAGTGTCTGTAGCGTCAGGTTCTGTCGAGACTGAGGCCATCGTACAGGTCAAGGTAAAGTGTAACGTGCAAAGTTGATCCTTTGTCTGCAAACTGCGTTACTCTCGCGTGTCACGTGACCAAAGTAAAATCGCAGCCTTTGCGATAAAAAAATATTGTTTTGTCACATCGCGATATTATCGCAATGCGTGCTGATTGGTTGGTTTACAACAAGCGAAGCTGCGAAGCAAAGACGCAACATAGACAAACATGCATTGTGAATTGTAGATTTACATGATAACACAGGTTATTTATTCAAATGAAACACAGTCTGGAAAAAGAAATAACGTTAGCCCCATTGCCAATCAACTAAATCATCACACATTCTACCTATGCTAGATACAGGAGACGTTAGCATTGCTAATAACTGTTAGCGACAAAATCATACTTACTACTTGTGGTTGTGATGAACATACAGTCGGAACAGCACCTCTTTTCAGCAACAGCGGCTTAGCAAATCCTGCTTTAAATTGTCCACGTTTTCAAAACTGTCTTTGGTGAAATGGTTCGAGCAAATGAATAATTGAGTGTGGAATTTCACAGGGATCTTCTCGTAGACAAACATCAGCCATGTCCGTCAAGTGGTTGGTTCCTTGGGAAGACTATGAAAAGTGTCAGCATTCCCTGTATAGCCTGGAACACTGCATTTTTCAATATCCTTCAAAAACTTCCAAACTTTCTTCTTTGTAATACCCATGGAAGTACACAGAGCAGCACGCAGCAAATTTTGGGGCATGACAAAGGCAAAAAAGGTTTCAAATTGTGAGATTTGCATAGGAAAGAGGTGTAAATGGACTTTGAGGTTCACTGTATGTCCATTTTACCCACCGAACTGTCGTTATTCAACTATGACAAGGTAAACTCTTTTTTGCAGTCAATGACCCCTTTAAGAAAACGAGATATGAAAGTAGACCATAAGCGAAGAAATATATTTTCATATTGCCATCCAAGCATTCTGTTTTTAGTTGTGTAACGTCCATGCCTTGACACCTGTGTAGGTGGAAGACACACAAGTGGCAAGCGTGCACACTGGTCCCAGACTCAGTCCGTCTAGGAATGGCAGGACCAGTAGAAGCTTGTGGCAACGGTTTAGAGACAAGAGGTGAGTTTTCTCTTTTCACCCCTCCCCTCTCCAGAATTAGTTTTAGCAGATCTCTTTATTGCGCCATCCCCTGTTGCAGCTCCTATCACTCTTCCCTCTTCCCCATCAGAGCTGTTACAGCCTTCTGAGGATAGTTCTCTGATATTGTCCTTAATTGTGATGACACAGTAGTGATTGCAGTACAAAGAAGCTGACAATTTTCTCCACTGAACATGAGAGCTGGGCAGTGGAAACTGTGAAGAATAAAATAATAAAACCTTGCGTCACCACGGCGATTCACAGTGAATGTATGCACCCCTGGAGATGACAGGAGCTCTTACAGAGATAGAGGAATAATTAACCCCTACACTGCCATGTGTGGGAAACACACAAACATACCGTATACACACATTCACACACACACACACACACACATACCGGCATGGTATGTGTCACACACACACCTACATATACCTTAGACACACACACACTTTTCACTGATTTATGCGGTGTCCCCCCACACATTTCGTTCCTGCATCAGAACTTGTGGTTTGCATTGAGGCAATCGAACACAAGATGCAGACAAACCAATTACACAACCATATATCAGCCATGGCATGTTCACAGCCAAAAAAAAAAACCTTCGAAGACCAAGAAGCCCCATCAATGGAGATTTATAGTGGTTGTTGAAATGAATTACTTCCTTCATCATGCCTGGAGACTGAACTGGCCTCAAGTTCAATGTCAGGAACCAATACTTGCCTTTACACCAATCATGTGTTTTGTTGGACCGTCCCTCTCTTCCATTTTCAATGTGCAATAGTTCGGAGTTCTAAAAGGAGTAGGAAACAGGTAGAGAGAACAGTTCTGGAGATCAGACAGCACATGCACCAAATAAAACCCAAAGTGTCAATTAGATCATTTCAGACTTGGCAGACAAAGTTCCAATACTGTTATTCCAAGAAACTACTTGTTAGAGGGAATTTATTATACAATACTATTATATAAGTTTTCATGTTATATTATCATTATGTTGTGGTCTAATAGGTGTTCTTTATGCTGCTATCCAGTGATAATATACTCTGTGACAAAATAACAGGTTGCCTCAAATTATTTTAGACATTTTTTCAAACCAAGAGTAAGAGTTGAATATCTTTAAGAGTATGGAGATGATTCTGTATATGCATTGTCAATTGGCTGTGCTGGGTTGAGAATAACCTGTGCTGACCTTTAGTACTTATTATTTGAATATGATTAGAATATCAGCAAATTACCTGTGACATTTCAAGAACTAAGTTTTAGGTCAGAATGGTTTATGATAGTGGTAGAAGGCAGTCATTAAAAATAATGAGAAAGTGAGAGTATTATTTAAAACAGAGACAAGATAGCACTTTATTAATCACCAGGATGGGGACTTTGCAGCACCAGAAAGAAAGAAAGATAATACAGTTATGAATGAAAGTCCGGTATATGCTAGGCTTAAATCATTCATGTCAGTAACAGGGACCCAATAGTCCTACTCAGGGATGGATTACCGAATGAGCCTACCGGCACCGGGGGCCCATGAGCTCAGGGGGTCCCTAAGCCAGAGCCTCTGCGTGAAGTCGCTTTTATTAACTTTGTATTATTATGATGATATGACACGATGTGCCATAGCCGTTCAAGTTCAAGTCTTTTATTTGTCAGGTACACAGAACAACACAAGGTTAGACTGGGCACTGAAATTCTTAAGACAAGACAAGCACCTGGCATAACATAACATAACATATAAGTACAAGGAACATATGGAGGCTTAAGTCATTCATGTCAATAACAGGGCCCCAAAAGTCCTACTGAAAAACTAAAGAATAGCCTAAACATTCACTTTGAAGATGTCACAAGAAAGAAACCATCATGATACCTTTCAAGTGAGTGTTTATCCCCTCAGATTATCTATAGGACTTTAGAGGGGCTGAGTACTCCATGCAATATGGGCCCTTCAACTCTGTAGGGAGAAATCCAAAAAGGAAGTGCAAAACAGTAGCATTAGAGCTCTGTCTAAGCACCCCCACCCCCAACCTACACACAAATGCGCTGTTTAAGTGGCATTTCTGTAAAGTTGTTCTTCATGAAGACCCCATTATGATGTTATCCACCCCTGATCTGTCTGAATGGAGCCCCTCAATCATAACTTATCATAACATTTCACTGTATGATCCTTTAAATATGTTTTACACCCCTGATTTGTCTGAATGGAGCCCCTCAATCATAACTTATCATAACATTTCACTGTATGATCCTTTAAATATGTTTTACTGGTAGGCCTTAATTAGGACAAGTGAGATTCCTTACATGACAGGGCTCCAGACTGCGACCAAATGGTCGCATTTTGCGACCAGTTTTTGAGACAGTGCGAGCATTTTTTACAAGCACTCGCGCATGTGCGACCTACACATTTTTAATTCATTGGGTGTGCACAATGTCGGCACACGTTAGAAACAACGCAGATACGACGTTCTAGTAAGACAGCGATATCAGCTTTCCTTCTGCATTAGTACCGTAGCTTAAAGTCTAGGAAAGTTGAGGCTATTTTTCGCTAGGTTACCTATAAACCTAGCTAAAAGTCTTGGAAAGATTAGGATATTTTTCGCTAGGCTCCTACGAACATGTCTTAATCTGCCAGACAAGTGGGTTTCCCTTCGTTCTTTTGGTGAGCAGTTTCACGAGCCCTTCTTACCCGGCGTCATGGAGCCTAGCAGCTAAATACTTATTTAGCGTTGCTACTGTATCCCTGCCTGTGTTTGAGCTGTTGCGCTGTTATACTCGGCAAGTATCGTGTTGTGGTGTCGGAGGACTGATCGAAAAGTGCATCATACATTTAAGTCATTTAGCTAAGACTTGCATGTACAGTACGTAATGTCACATTAAATAATGTATTTAAACTCAAGCTTATATGGTGAGTTGCAGGGGCGATTCTAGGATCAGACCTTTAGGGGTGCTCAGCCCCCAATGAGAATGTGACATGAATACAGTGCCTTGCAAAAGAGCTAAACGTAAACCCCCTTGCTAATATAAATCCCTAATTTCACTGGATAACAATTAATACATTTATGTATTATTATGCAAAATATTGAATGAAAAAACTAAGGATGTCCCTTTCTTCATGAACTACCAGCATCAAATGATAATAAACAATATATAAAGAAAATATTTAAAAAAATATTAGGAGTGCTTGAGCACTCCTAAATAGGATCTAAAATTGCCACTGAATTGTACCCTCTCCAGTTACATTAATAAATGCATTGCAGGTCAATATAAGGTGTGCCCCTTAATTTTCTGCTGGCGCTCCTAAAATTTTCAGTCAGGGGCTACTGTGCTCCTAGTAAAAAAAGTTAGTCTGGAGCCCTGCATGAGCTTAAAAAAATATATTTTGAACAGTTTGAAAAAAAAGAGAAAAAAAAGATATTGCGATAAAAAATTGAACAGCGTAAAATGGCAGGGGGGGGGGGGGGGGCCCTTGACACGTCCAGGCCCAGGGGCCCGTGGTTTCTTAATCCGTCCATGGGTACACAGGCAGGCAGAGAAGGTGCAATCCGGTATCAGGTACAGTAGTCGTGGACAGTCCACTCGAGTTCTAAGCACGGGAAATCTGAGCACAAGGCAGGAACAGAACAGGTAACAGGTACGCGGGAACGCTCGGTAGAAACACACAAGACGAACTGGCACAGGACAAACATAACCCAACAGACTAAATACTCACTAACGAGCAGACGAGACGAGAAACACCTGGAGGGGGCGGGCCAAACAAAACAGGGGAACACACACACAGACGTGACAAAGGTGATGTTGAAATTATAGGGTCGGGTCTTACAAGGCTAAGCGGCTCTGCCATTCTTTTTTCGCCCCCTGAACTCTGGGGTTTAGTCAAGTGACGAGTGTTACGCAAACACACATACTGTAAAGGGAAGTTTGATTTGTTGTTTTTTTCTCCTCCCAGATCGCAGTAACGCAAGACATTTCTGTATTAGTAACTGTAATGCGATTACTGAAGTTATCAACAGTAATGCGTTACATTACTGCGTTACAGACAAATGTAATCTGATTACAGTAACTGGAGTAACGCGTAACGCGTTACCCCCAACACTGCGGAGAGCTATGTGAAGTTTACATAGAAGCTTTACCATTTTGTTAGGTAGCATCAAAAAAGGCTGTCACTCTTGGTTTGAACTAGGCTTATACTTTTCCTAACTAGGGATGTCACGAGAACCGATACTTACGATACCTTTCGATGCTAAAATAACAAAACACCGACGATGCCCATTTTTTTGAAGCACCGTAAGCACCGTGAGCGCCGATGCCAGATGTTAGCATCGGTGCTGCGCCTCTTCTGGAACTGATGGGGGCAGTATTCTGGATTGTTCCAGCCGACGTTTACATTCAGAAAACCAAGATGGCAACTGCAGCTGCAGAGATCGCCCCACCTCGACTTGTTGAAAAGAAAGGCGCAAAAAGTCGTGTATGGAAGTATTTTGCGTTTGAGGCAGATGACAGTGGGGTTATAATTCATCCGCAGTAGCCACTTTGTAAAATATGCTACCGTGGTCTTCAGACCAAGGGAGGTAATACTTCTAATTTAGACAAACACCTGAAAGATTGTCATCCGGATTTGTTCAAAGAATTCAAGGTGAGTTCTGAATCATATTAGCTAACAACATCCAAAGAATGTACTTCTTCTGTTTTTTTAATCTGTCATACTGAAATACACGTTACATGATGTTTTAGATGGTGGGCACGTGTGTTATTTAAGCAACAAGGTACGAGAGACAGTACTTTATCGTCAATGAAGTACGTGTTACAGGGTGTAGCAGCGGAGGGCCCAAACCCTGGAACACGGACCTTATAATGGCTAATGTTATGTAGCTAGCCTACATAGTTTAGGTTAGCGATGCTGTTTTAACGTTAGCATAGCCTACAATTGGTTAGAAGGAGAGAAATGTATGCAGCCCTGTATCTTGCAAGAATCATGTCAAAACTAGCAAAATTCACTTAATGTCCTAGTTTAATCTAGTTACAAATGAATATGGAATTGGTTTGACAAAACACGATGAGCCATTTTTTTTTACGATGCCAGACTCAAAGACGATTTGCGAGTGTCAGAATTTCGCCGCGACCACAACGAACATTGATTTATTTTGTATTTAATATGTCCTATAAAAAGCTTTAGTCTTTAGTGGTAAAGATTTTCAAATGGCTGCATCTACTAGTATTATATTTAGGTGTGTGCGTGCGTGGCCTGGAGCCAATGTGCAGGGCAGGCAGGTGCTTGTGCATTATAGGTGCCTGTGCTCTTTCTATAGTGAAATAACTATATTAACTGAAATGTCAATTTTCCTTTTCCAGTTTCAACCAGAGAATGACGTCCAGGAGACAACTCAGCCAACTAAAAGTCAGCAATCACAGCCAACCATAACCGAGGCTGTAGGGAGGCAAACAAAATATGAGAGAAATTCAAATGAGGCCAGGAGATTGGATAGAAGTGTAGCAGAGTTTATATGTATCGACCAACTCCCTGTCTACATTGTTGAAAAAAACGGATTTCAGCAAATGCTCCATAAATTCAATCCCAGATATCAACTTCCAAGTAGAAATTATTTCATGTACACAGAAATACCTAAAATCTACAGTGAAACAAGGGACCTGATCACACAATATATCAAAGAAAAGCCATTCTATGCATGCACAACTGACCTGTGGACAAGCAGAGCTGCAGACACGTTCATGTCCATTACCATGCAATACATAACACAGTCATGGGAGTTGCACTCCTGGTGTTTAGGCTGTAGTGGCCTGAACTCAGACCACACAGGTGACAGTTTGAGGGAGGCATTTGACGAAGTAGTTACTGAGGAGTGGAAGTTGGACATTGCAAAACTAGCAGGCATCACAACAGACAATGCATCCAACAACCAAAAGGCTTTCAAAGATGACTACACATGGATCCCTTGTTTTGGCCACAACTTAAACCTGGCCGTTAACAAAGCCATCAACATCGACAGGGTATCTACAGCCCTGTCAAGGCTGCGCAGAACCATATCTGCCTTCACCAGGTCATCAAAGCTGTCGCGACAACTCAAAACAAAACAAAAACAACTTGGACTCCCAGAACACAATTTGATACATGATGCACCCACCCGTTGGAATTCCTCTTATGACATGGTGGAGAGATTTGTGGAGCAGCAGCAAGCTCTGTGTGCAGTCCTGGCAGAGGACAGAAAGAAATGGCACCTGATGCCAAAAGACAATGACATCACAATCCTAGAAACACTGAAAGAAGTCCTTGAGCCACTGAGTCCTTTTACAGATGCACTCAGTGGTGAGAAGCACACTACTCTCTCCTCTGTCTTACCGCTGTTATGGAAGATGCTCTCTTGTCTCAGGTATAAGGAGGATGACACTCTACTTACTAGGGAGATGAAGAGCTCAGTAACGGAAAGCCTCAACCAACGTTATGAGAATAGGGAGGTGCAGCTTCTGCTAAACACTGCCACCTACCTAGATCCAAGATTTAAGGCCAGTTTTGTTGCTCTGGAGGATGACGTGAGGCAAAGTCTCCTGGAGCAAGTGGGGAATACCGATGATGGAGCTAGTATATCTGATACCACCATGGCAAAAGGAGCAGAGGCCTCGAGCCAAAGCAGGCCATCTAAAAAGTCAAAGACTGATTTGAAGCATCTGCTTTCAGAAATTCAAGGAGAAAAGAAGGGCAGTGAGGTCACATCATCTCAAGCAGGGCTCTCCACACAAGATAAGTTAAATGGTGAGTTCCTGGTATATAGCAAAATGCCAGAACTGAGCGCAGACGAAGATCCCCTCATCTGGTGGAAAATGAATGGAGGCCCAATACCTCAACTTGCAGAATTTGCAAGGAGGTATCTCTGCATTGCAGCTTCAAGCTGTGCTTCCGAAAGGGTCTTCAGTGTCTCAGGAATCATTGTCAGTCCAAGACGTTCCCGACTTACCCAAGACAATGTAAACATGTTAGTTTTCCTCAGTAAAAACCTTGAACTAGCCAAGAAAAGTTGTGAAATGCTGTGAAAAAGTATGCCATTTTCCAAAACTCATGTTCATCTTGTTAGCTGAATGGCTTAATTGCACTTTATTATGTTGTGCTATGCTCTATTGCACATGTTTTGTATGTCTTATGACATTTTGCTATTTTTCAAATATTTTAATAAAGAAGTTCATGTTTCAAGTTCAAGTACATGAAATCCTTTTTTTTTTTACCGTGGTATCGAAATTGGCATCGAGAATCGTGTTATTTTACTGGTATTGGCACCGACTACTGAATTTTTGGTATCGTGACACCCCTATTCCTAACATATGTCCCAAATACATTTCTAGCAGTCGAAGCAGATCTGTCAAATCCACAGAAAGAAAGCAAACCTGATAACAAAGGGTATCTGAGGTAGAATAAGTATTTTTAATTATATTTTCTGTAAAACAAAGGAATATTATGGAGCACTGTGTCTGCATCTTCAGAGGTTGAGAAGCAGAATGGGGCTGTGGGGGGGTGAGTAGTCCGATACAATGTCCTTTAAACAGTCAGCAAACACTGTCATCCTTCTAAAGTACTGTATTATTAAAGATGATCCCTGTCACGGGCAGAGATAAGAATAAAATGCTAACGATTTGGAGAGTTGATAAAGTGGAAGTCGTGCTTGGCTGGGGCTAAGAAAATATGAAATAATCTCGCAAAAAATGGATGATTCGTGATTCTGAACTCAGAATGTCAGCCGTGTCAACCCCTATCTTGCTGTGGAAAAGCTAAGAAAATACGAGAGAATTAAATAAAAGGGAGAGAATGAAAGAGAGATGGGGAAAGAATGAGGGCAAGAGAGAAAATAAAATTGACAGGGCTGTACAATTTGCCAAAGGGAGAGGTAATTGAAATTAGTCAATAAGCAAGCCGATTTTGATTGCAGTCAAAGATTAGATTGAATTAGCAGGTAGTCTAAAAAAGACTTACAAAGTACTTACAAAATATACAAAGTTAGTTACTATATATAGTACATCAAAAAACTATTTACATTCTTAATTGAATAGGTGTTTATACATGTATATGTGTGTGTACATGTATGTGTGCAATTGTGTCTGTTTGAAAAAATGCTGTTCAACAGAAAACATTTGACGGCACCAATAAGTATATCATATTTAACTCTAGTGAGACCACCATCTTGTATTGACCGTAAGTGAAAGGATGAAAGGATGAAGATGCCTTATAGTGGGGCAGATAACAGCATTTTTTGATGAAGAATCGTTCAAATGTGGATACAAGCGTCAAAATTGGCACAATTATTCTATGGGTACTGCTCTTCCAATAAAGAACGTTAGCCAACGCAAAAAAAACTCATGTCGGCCGCGGCGGCCATTTTATTTCCCGCCATTATCAAAGTATGCGTTTTCCATGATATCTCCTGAAAAAACATCAGAGCACATATACGATAATGTCAACCCCTATGTTTTGATGGTCAAGGAATGCAACGATACCATCGACAACATCATTGAATGCTTTGTGGCATTCATGGCCGCCATTTTGCCTTCCTCCATAACCAAATTCTGTATTTTGCGTCATATCTCTTCAGCCAAACACAATAAATGGAAAGTGGTAATGTCTACCTCTATGTTTTGATGGTCAAGGATTACAATGATACCATACACAACACCATAAACTTTATACATCTAAAGATAAGTCTAATTGTGCGGTATAATACTGTGGAATGGAAATCATAATGTTAATAGACCAATTTTTTAAGGGATTTTAGGTGACATTTTATTTTGAAGAAAGAATAATTGAAAACAGAATTTGGGTTTTCTACCTGTTTGTCTTGTTACTCCAAATTGGAATAACACAAATTGATGTACTGTCTCTTTAAGATCAGATTTTGTTGGTGGCAACTGTTGCTTAGCAGAGCATATCTGAGGCAATATATATTATATATGCTAATTTATGTACATTCCCAAGACTTAAGGGTTTTGTAGTTAAACAAGTTAAAAATTACACAACATTAATCTCTAAGTGCAGGTGTACCTGTAGGAAAGCAATAAAAATAGGATTAACTAGAAAAAGAATACAACAGTTTAAATCAGCTACCACTAACCAACAGTCTAAGCAGGAGTCATTGTGAACCTTGAGGAAACTAGCGTTGGGTTCAGCAAACCATTCCTAAGTACCATTGTACTCCCGGAACAAGTGTGTCTTGAGCCTTCTCTTGAAGGTGGGGAGTTGATTCCACCACTGGGGTGCCAGGCAGGAGAAGAGCTTGTGCTGGGACCGGGCGGTCTTGAGAGGTGGGACCACCAGGCGGTTGTCTGAAGAAGACCGTAGGTGGCGGGTGGGGGTGTAAGGCTGCAGGAGAGACTTGATGTAGTCGGGCGCAGTCCCGTTCATTGCTCGGAAGGTCAGTACCAGGGTCTTGAATCTGATGCGGGCCGTTATGGGTAGCCAGTGGAGGGAGATGAGGAGCGGGGTAACGTGGGAGCGTCTGGGTAGATTGTAGACCAGACGGGCCGCTGCGTTCTGAATCCTCTGAAGAGGGCGGGTTGCGCATGATGGGAGACCGGCGAGCAGCGAGTTGCAGTAGTCCAACTTGGAGAGGACAAGTGCTTGGACAAGCAGCTGGGTGGAGTGCTCAGACAGGTATCTCCTGATCTTCCGGATGTTGTAGAGGGTGAATCTACACGACCGGGAGACCGCAGCAATGTGGGCCGTGAGGGAGAGCTCGTCATCCATGGTAACCCCAAGGTTCCTGGCAGAGGATGAGGGGGTCACCGTCGCAGATCCCAGGGTGATTGAGAAGTCATGGGAGATGGAGGGTTTGGCCGGGATGATGAGAAGTTCCGTTTTGGCAAGGTTCAGCTGGAGGTGGTGCTCAGTCATCAAGGCGGAGATGTCTGCGAGGCAGGCCTCAATCCTAGCTGAGATCCCCGGATCGGTCGGAGGGAATGACAGGTACAGCTGCGTGTCGTCAGCGTAGCAGTGGTAGGAGAAGCCATGAGAGGTGATGATTGGTCCAAGTGAGGTGGTGTACAGAGAGAAGAGGAGGGGACCAAGGACGGAGCCCTGTGGGACACCAGTGGAGAGCTGGCGTGGGCCTGACAGTTTGCCTCCCCAGGAGACCTGGTAGGATCTTCCCGACAGGTAGGATGAGATCCACTGGAGTGCAGTGCCAGTGATGCCCATCTCAGAAAGTCTGGAGAGCAGGATCTGGTGGTTAACCGTATCAAACGCCGCAGAAAGGTCCAGCAGAATGATGACGGATGACCTGGAAGCCGCTCTGGCAGACTGGAGGGCAGTGGTGACTGAAAGGAGGGCAGTCTCTGTGGAGTGGCCGGTCTTGAAGCCCGATTGGTTGGGGTCGAGCAGGTTGTTCT
The DNA here is from genome assembly GCF_021917145.1 of Hypomesus transpacificus. Lineage (NCBI taxonomy): Eukaryota > Metazoa > Chordata > Actinopteri > Osmeriformes > Osmeridae > Hypomesus > Hypomesus transpacificus. The sequence goes on from NC_061082.1 coordinate 9,858,217, forward strand.
GAGAAAGGAAGTTAGACAGTTGGTTAGATACAGCACGTTCAATTGTTTTAGAAATGAAGGGCAACAATGATACCGGTCTGTAGTTCTGGAGGACGGCAGGGTTAAGGGAGGGTTTTTTGAGTAAAGGGGTAACTCTGGCCTGTTTGAAGGCAGAGGGGAAGGTGCCAGAGGTAAGAGAGGAGTTTAGAACATGGAGCAGAAAAGTTATGATAGAGGGGGAGATGGTTTGAAAGAGAGGGGAGGGGACAGGATCAAGGGGACAGGAGGTGGGGCGATGAGAGAGAATGAGGTCAGAGAGCTCTGCCTCGGACAGGGGAGAGAAGGAGTTTAGACATTTAGTTGGGTCAGTAATGGAGGGTGAGGGGGTAGGAAGGGTGGGTTTAGGGAACCGACTGCTAATGTCGGCGACTTTTTTCTCAAAGAAGGAGGAGAAGTCGTCTGCTGTCAGGGTGGAGGGAGGGGGTGGGGGAGGTGGGTTAAGAAGGGTGGAGAAGGTAGAGAAAAGTTTGTGGGGGTTTGAAGCGGAGTTAATTTTGTTAAGGAAGTAGAGGGTTTTGGCACCAGTTATGTGAGAAGAGAAGGATTTGAGGAGGGAGTGATACTTATCAAGGTCCAGACCGTCTTTGGACTTGCGCCATCTCCTCTCAGCTGCTCGAAGGGTGGACCGTTCTTCACGAATAACATCCGTAAGCCACGGGCAGGGGGGAGAAGATCGTGCAGGCCTGGTAGACAGGGGACAGAGAGAGTCAAGTGATGCAGTTAAAGTGGTTAGCAAGGTGTCGGTGGCAGTGTTAGTGGGGTGGGACGAGAACTCGTCAATGGGAGGGAGGGAGGATGTTACAATAGAGGAGAAGTGGGAGGGGGATAGCGAGCGGAGGTTGCGCCGGAAAGTTACGAGGGGAGGGGAGGTAGGAGGGATTGGAGGGAGAGAGACAGTGAATTGGATAAACTAGTGAGCAGAGATGTGCAGTGGGGTTACAGAGGTTAAGTCAGTGATACAGTTACGTGTCAGGACGAGGTCTAGCTGTTTGCCTGCCTTGTGGGTCGCCGGTGTGCTCAGCAGCGTCAGGTCGAAGGAGGTCAGGAGAGACAAGAAGTCGACAGCCTGCATTCCTTGAAGGTGGATGTTGAAGTCCCCAAGGATTATCAGAGGGGTTCCATCATCCGGAAGGACGCTGAGGAGCATGTCCAGCTCCTCCACAAAGTCGGCTAGCGGTCCTGGTGGGCGATAAAAAACAATTAAGCATGCTTTGATAGGATTAGTTAGCATCACATAATGGTGTTCAAATGATTTGGCAGTAACAGAGAGTGGTGTGGATGTGTATTTAATATGTGGGGAAAGAAGCAACCCTGTCCCACCACCCCGCCCGGTTGAGCGGGGTGAGTGAGTGAAGGAGTGCTTGACGGAGAGAGCAGCTGGAGTTGCAGTGTTCTCTGGGCGGATCCATGTCTCAGTCAGCGCAAGGGCATGAAGAGAAGCATGGGATGCAAACGCCGGGATGAAGTCTGCCTTGTTCACAGCAGACTGGCAGTTCCAGAGCCCTAAGGAAAGAGACAGGGCAGGTGGAGAAGAACTGGATATGTAGTGAAGGTTAGAAGTTGACCGAATATACTTTGTGACATATCTACGTCTACGGGTAGTGTAATGAACAGGAATGCTAAGGAAACACATGCTAGCTATGAATAAATTCTAGGTAGAATATAATCCAAATATGAATATAAATAGGTTGATACTTATCAGAAGAGGTGATCCGCCTCGTCGGCCTTCCTCGGTGGACTCCGCAGGTAGACTCCTTGTCTTTGTTCGACTGAGTCTTCGTGCGACAAGGCTGGCAGACGAGGCTGCCTCTGTAACGCTAACCGCCTTAAATATGCTAATGCGCAGATACAACGCCCCCAATTACTGCCAAACAAAACAATACCCTGAGTACCCTGAAACCGAAAATGACTCACTGGCTAGCTACTCCTTGACCAGTTTCAACTGGTTATCTAACTGCCGACCCTTCTGCTCTGCCCAAGAGACTAACTTTTAGCTAAACTCAATAATATACTAGTCTTGATCACTCGCAGTCAATGCAGCGCTCTCGAAGTTCTCTTCAGTATGACGCTATACGCTCTCAGCTGATTCCAGGCGACTTCGGCTTTTAAACCAAATTCTACAACGCCCCCCAATTACTGCCAAACAAAAGAATATCCTGAGTACCCTGAAACCGAAAATGACTCACTGGCTAGCTACTCCTTGACCAGTTTCAACTGGTTATCTAACTGCCGACCCTTCTGCTCTGCCCAAGAGACTAACTTTTAGCTAAACTCAATAATATACTAGTCTTGATCACTCGCAGTCAATGCAGCGCTCTCGAAGTTCTCTTCAGTATGACGCTATACGCTCTCAGCTGATTCCAGGCGACTTCGGCTTTTAAACCAAATTCTACAACGCCCCCCAATTACTGCCAAACAAAAGAATATCCTGAGTACCCTGAAACCGAAAATGACTCACTGGCTAGCTACTCCTTGACCAGTTTCAACTGGTTATCTAACTGCCGACCCTTCTGCTCTGCCCAAGAGACTAACTTTTAGCTAAACTCAATAATATACTAGTCTTGATCACTCGCAGTCAATGCAGCGCTCTCAAAGTTCTCTTCAGTATGACGCTATACGCTCTCAGCTGATTCCAGGCGACTTCGGCTTTTAAACCAAATTCTACAACGCCCCCCAATTACTGCCAAACAAAAGAATATCCTGAGTACCCTGAAACCGAAAATGACTCACTGGCTACCTACTCCTTGACCAGTTTCAACTGGTTATCTAACTGCCGACCCTTCTGCTCTGCCCAAGAGACTAACTTTTAGCTAAACTCAATAATATACTAGTCTTGATCACTCGCAGTCAATGCAGCGCTCTCGAAGTTCTCTTCAGTATGACGCTATACGCTCTCAGCTGATTCCAGGCGACTTCGGCTTTTAAACCAAATTCTACAACGCCCCCCAATTACTGCCAAACAAAAGAATATCCTGAGTACCCTGAAACCGAAAATGACTCACTGGCTAGCTACTCCTTGACCAGTTTCAACTGGTTATCTAACTGCCGACCCTTCTGCTCTGCCCAAGAGACTAACTTTTAGCTAAACTCAATAATATACTAGTCTTGATCACTCGCAGTCAATGCAGCGCTCTCGAAGTTCTCTTCAGTATGACGCTATACGCTCTCAGCTGATTCCAGGCGACTTCGGCTTTTAAACCAAATTCTACAACGCCCCCCAATTACTGCCAAACAAAAGAATATCCTGAGTACCCTGAAACCGAAAATGACTCACTGGCTAGCTACTCCTTGACCAGTTTCAACTGGTTATCTAACTGCCGACCCTTCTGCTCTGCCCAAGAGACTAACTTTTAGCTAAACTCAATAATATACTAGTCTTGATCACTCGCAGTCAATGCAGCGCTCTCGAAGTTCTCTTCAGTATGACGCTATACGCTCTCAGCTGATTCCAGGCGACTTCGGCTTTTAAACCAAATTCTACAACGCCCCCCAATTACTGCCAAACAAAAGAATATCCTGAGTACCCTGAAACCGAAAATGACTCACTGGCTAGCTACTCCTTGACCAGTTTCAACTGGTTATCTAACTGCCGACCCTTCTGCTCTGCCCAAGAGACTAACTTTTAGCTAAACTCAATAATATACTAGTCTTGATCACTCGCAGTCAATGCAGCGCTCTCGAAGTTCTCTTCAGTATGACGCTATACGCTCTCAGCTGATTCCAGGCGACTTCGGCTTTTAAACCAAATTCTACAACGCCCCCCAATTACTGCCAAACAAAAGAATATCCTGAGTACCCTGAAACCGAAAATGACTCACTGGCTAGCTACTCCTTGACCAGTTTCAACTGGTTATCTAACTGCCGACCCTTCTGCTCTGCCCAAGAGACTAACTTTTAGCTAAACTCAATAATATACTAGTCTTGATCACTCGCAGTCAATGCAGCGCTCTCGAAGTTCTCTTCAGTATGACGCTATACGCTCTCAGCTGATTCCAGGCGACTTCGGCTTTTAAACCAAATTCTACAACGCCCCCCAATTACTGCCAAACAAAAGAATATCCTGAGTACCCTGAAACCGAAAATGACTCACTGGCTAGCTACTCCTTGACCAGTTTCAACTGGTTATCTAACTGCCGACCCTTCTGCTCTGCCCAAGAGACTAACTTTTAGCTAAACTCAATAATATACTAGTCTTGATCACTCGCAGTCAATGCAGCGCTCTCGAAGTTCTCTTCAGTATGACGCTATAGCTCTCGATTATTGATTACTAGCATTAGCTGAACATGCTAATGTTTTAACATGACATGGAAGATTGAAAAAGGTCACTGTAGCCAGTGTATTGACTGTAAAATGACTGACTCATTTGTTTGCACTTAGTAGTTACTTGTACTACTTTATACATGTGTAATACGCTGTTTGATTAATAGATGATAATAATAATAATAATAATTAATAGAGAGAAATAATAGATTTACGGTTTGCCAATCTCTATATCAACATCACTTGTGCCAGTTTTATCTTGAGTATACAGGCCCACGCAATGTGTTGTTTTTGTTTTAATCACTGACACTTATGTTGTCATCTTGTACACTGAATTGGTTTCAATGATGTGTTTGTGTTGTTTTATGTTATAAGCATGTATAGCATAAATAGACTTGCCTGCCAAGCAAGATGGCAAACGCTTCACCAACACCAGCTAAGTGGCAAACCGACTGGAGCAAATGTTGTTTATGTCAAAAGGAGACACAAGAAGTTCTCAAAGCCCCACCAACACGATATTCATCTGATCAAGACGGCTACAGCATGATTTCAATGAATATCCCCCTCTTTTATGAGATCAATGACGTGCCAATCATTCTCGATCCTGCGCGGCTGGATGAGGGTGGTGGGATAGATGGAACATTAAGACGGAATAAGGCCTTGTATCATCAGAGCTGCCGCCTCCTTTTCAACAACACAAAGCTTGACCGGGCCAAAAAAAGGAGAGCACAGAACAGTAATCAAGGTGATTGCCAAACAAAGATGCGCAGAGCTCATGAAGGTCAGAAGTCTACCCTAGCTTGCTTTCTCTGTAATACAGAAGCTCCAGCATCCGAGCTTAGACAAGTAATGACGATGCAACTTAACCAGAGACTAAATGAATGTGCCAAAGCACTTAATGATGGAAAATTTCTGGCAGCACTGAGTGGTGGAGATGCCATTGCCCAAGAGCTGAAATACCACGTCACATGTTTGACTAATCTCTACAATAGAGAAAGAGCATCCCTCAGAACCATCAAAAGACAAGCACGTGAACAGACACATGAACAGAATGCGTACGCACAGGCATTTTCTGAGCTGGTCATTTATATAGTGAAGACCAAATCTTGCTCCGAGGATCTGTCTGTCTTCCGGCTTGCAGATCTAGTTAACTTGTATCAGCAACGGCTAGAACAGCTGGGTGTGGAAAAACCTGTAAATGCCACCAGACTTAAAGACCGATTGCTGGCTGAAGTACCGGAGCTGAAGGCTCATAAGCAAGGAATAAATGTACTCCTCGCCTTCAAAAATGATGTCGGATCAGCTCTATCCCAAGCCTGTGAGTACGATGATGCCATGATCCTTGGTAAAGCAGCTAAGATATTAAGAACACAGATGCTCAATCATAAGGCAAGTTTTGATGGGACATTCCATGAGGGTTGCATTGAAGAGGCAGTTCCATCCAGTCTCCTTCAGTTTGTAGGCATGATTGAACATGGTGCTGACATCAAATCACAGCTGTCGTTTGGTGCATCAAAGACCGACCTTGCTATTTCCCAACTCCTGCAGTACAACTGCTATGCAAGGTATAGGGAAGGGGCATCAAAACATGGGCACCTGAAAGCCCACGAAACTCAGTTTCCTATTTACATGGGGATGTCCGTCTATGCAAAGACCAGGAAAAAGGCATTGGTGGAACTGTTAGATGAGCATGGTGTCAGCATCTCACACGATAGAGTTCTGGAAATATCTGCACAGCTCAGAGAGGCAGCAGTAAGTAGATATGTTGAAGATGGTGTTGTCTGTCCATCTGTTTTGAGAAGTGGATTGTTCACTACAGCTGCCATGGATAACATAGATCACAATCCCACCGCAACAACAGCCACCACGTCTTTCCATGGCACCAGCATATCGGTTTTTCAGCATCCAACATCAGATGACCAAGGTGAAAAACAACTGAGTTTTGGGAAATACAAAGTGAAGAGAGTCCCAGAACTGCCCGACACCTTCACAAACATCCATCCTGCCTTCTTCAAAAAGAAAAATCCATCTCCTCCGCCAAGTACTTTAAAAGATTTGCCAGGTGCCAGTGTAATGACATCACAGATCGCTCTGGAGTATGAGTGGCTGGAGAAGATCACTGTGACTGAGGGGCCTATAGATGTGACTTGGTCTGCACACCATGCTTCAAAGAAGAGAAGCCCTGCATTTGAGGTCAGCATCACATCACTGTTACCTCTTCTTCGTGATCAGGCTCATTCCGTTGCTACAGTCAAACATGTGATGGACAAAATCAAGGACATTGTAGCATTCCTGAACCCAGGCCAGGTACCTGTTCTTGCTGCTGACCAACCAATCTATGCAGTAGCCAAGCAGGTACAGTGGCACTGGCCTGAGAAGTATGGTGAAGACAAGTTTGTCATCATGTTTGGGGGTCTGCACATAGAGATGGCAGCACTGAAATCAATTGGAACTCTACTTCAGGACAGTGGTTGGACAGGAGCTCTGGTGGAGGCAGGGATCGCATCTTCTGGTACAGCTGAATCCTTTCTGACAGCCTCAAGCATCACTAGAACACGGCAAATGCACCAAATTACAGCATGCAGCCTATACAAGCTCATGAAGGCAGCTTACCATAACCACTCCAATGAGATCACTCAAAATGAAGACATGCTTGACTTTGAAGCTTGGTGTGAGAATCGAAAACGACAAAGCCCCCAATTTCAATTCTGGCATTTGGTGTTGTCAATGCAACTTGTGATTCTCCTGCTAATCCGATCATTCAGGGAAGCCAATTTCAGCCTGTATTGTCAGTCTCTGGCAGAGCTAATACCATATTTCTTTGCCAACAACAATGTAAATTATGCACGATGGCTTCCTATCCACCTCAGAGACATGGAGACTCTAAAACATAGGCACCCTGAGATAGCACAGGAGTTTCAGAGTGGAAGATTTGTTGTGCACAAATCAGCCCGAGACTTCTCAGCAATTGCTATTGACCAAGCCCATGAACAGGCCAATGCTGTCATCAAGGCAAGTGGGGGAGCCATAGGTATCATTGAAGATCCATCAGCACTGAGGAGGTGGATGGTAGCTGGACCTGAGGTCAGCCGCTTGGTTCTTCAATATGAAGCATCAGCCAGTGCCAGGGAGGGTGCAAAGCACACCAGTCACCATGAACAGACAGAACATGCTCAGATATCGTTCCTTGATAGAGTGAATAAGCTAACCAGTGTTCTCGAGGATCTGGGGAATCCTTTTGCTGAGGAGAGCCATGATCTGTTTTCACTTGACACCAAGGATATTGCCAACCCAAGTGTCGCTGTGTTAATTCATACCCACTTTGAGAGAGGTAGAGCCTGTTTCAAAGAGTTCATGAAAGGGTTAGAGGAAAAAGAGCCCAGGCTTTATGAGCCTATCAAGAAGAACAACACAAACTTCTTCCATCATGGCTCACCCTCAGTCAATCGCTCAAAAGAGAAAGTGCTGAAGGGGGACTGCCAGCTTTTCTCCAAGCTTTTTATCTCATGTCAGAGCAGAGAATGTGATCTCAAAGAGTTTTTTAAACATGAGAATCAGCCATTCCCTGCTGCCTTGAGTGATGGTGGGAGGCTGCACACTGTTCAAAAAGCTCAGTTGGCAGCCATACTTGAGTCTCTTATCAAAATATATGATACCGAACCAGAAGTAGAAACCATTATCATTGATGGCTCTGCACTCATCAACAGTTTGCCCCCACGGAGCTCAAAGACATTTGACGACTATGCATCATTTGAGTTTCTCCCAAAGGTACAGGCATACGCTGTGAAATACGAGAGAACAGGCATAGTGTTTGACGTGTACCAGCAGTCAAGTCTGAAAGTAGAGACCAGGTCTAAGAGACGACATGGAGCCAGAAGGAAAGTGACCAGCAATGGCAAAATACCAACTAACTGGCGGAACTTTCTTAGAAATGACGACAATAAAACCGAGTTGTTCCACTTCCTTGCTGACAAGGTTGCACAAACATTGACACCAAATGTGCTTATAGTGACCAAAGAGGAGCAGGCTGTCAGCAATCAGTCCATCAACCTAGATGAAGTTAGTTCCTGCCCACATGAGGAAGCGGACACCAGGATCTTTGTCCATGCCAAGCATGCAGTAAAAAATGGCAGCAAAAACATCATGGTCAAAGCCAGCGATACAGACGTCCTTGTTATAGCAGTCAGTGCTTTGCCAGTTCTTCAAGCAGCAGGTCTACAACAATTATGGATTGCTTTTGGTCAAGGAGTTAACGTGAGGTGGATCCCTGTACATGACCTCTGTCAGTGTATAGGAAGAGAGAGGAGCAGAGGAATCCTTTTCTTCCATGCCTTTACAGGCTGTGATGTTGTTTCAGCCTTCCGTGGCAAAGGGAAGAAGACTGCTTGGCAAACGTGGGCTGCATTTGATGAAGCCTCTGAAGTCTTCACCAAACTCAGCCACTATCCACCAAGAATAGATGACAGTGACCTGAAGACTTTGGAAAGGTTTGTGGTCATGATGTATGACAAATCCAGTGAAGCAGCAGGAGTGGATGATGCCAGGTTAGACTTGTTTGCCAGAAAACATCGGTCATACGAAGCCATTCCTCCGACTAAAGCAGCATTGCTCCAGCATGTAAAGCGTGCAGCCTACCAGGCAGCCTGCATTTGGAGTCAGGCAACAACATGTCAACCAGAACCAGTGAGTCCTTCTGAGTGGGGATGGACCAAGAAAGATGATGAATGGCAGGTCCTCTGGACAGAGCTATCACCAATAGCAGAGAGTTGCCAGCAGCTGACCAAATGCGGATGCAAGGTAGAATGCAAGGAAGATGCAAATGTTACCAGTTTGGTCTTACCTGTACAGCTCTGTGCAGCTGTAGGTGTCTGGACTAGAAAGAACCGCAATGAACTTTCAAACATTTTAGATGTCCTAGAAAAACTAAATAGATCTAACCTCAATAGCATGATACATTCTGTCAATTAAACATTCTTTATATTAAATAATTTTTCTGTCTTTTTCCATGTTATTTACTAGAGCCTTTTAAAAGACCCTCAATCCTTAAGATTTTGTACATTATTGATGTTCCCAGGGCAAATAATAGAGTATTTAATGGTAAAAATATAAAAATATGTCCCATGGGTACAATTCTGTGGCAGAATATGTCTGTCAAGCAGCAACATTGGCGGCCATCTTGGAAAATGGCGGCCATCTTGGAAATGTAAGTGGCTAACGTTCTTTATTTTATTAATGACCCCAGAGGGATGCATATACAAAATTTGGTGCTTGTATCCACTTTTGAACGATTGTGACAGTTATCTGCCCCACTATTAAGGTATTCATCAGGGATATGAACTAGCATCTTTTGCCATCGACAAGAGCAATGCCTCAGAGCATTCTCCCCCCGACCACCTACACAAACAATCCTGTGGGCTTGGGTCAGAGTGCAAGATTTAAAAGTCAAATAGGAATCAATATGATGTGTTAAAGGTATGTTTGTCGATCAATTGTACTCCAAAGATGTGGGATAGTGTGTGTTTGAATGTGTGTGCGTGGGGGTTCCTCGGGGAAGGGGGGAGGGGGGGCAGCGCAAGGGGAGTTGCTCCCATGAATTTGATTACATTTGAGTAAAATCTTTTGGCCGATTTGATTCTTTGTAAAAGCTAGCTAAGCAAACAGCAGTATTTGAGAGGTTCTGACCCTCGTCACAAGAACATCTCCCTCCCTCCAAGCCTTATCCCTGTTTGCTGTGACATGTCAGTCTTAACCGTAAAGGAAAATGAGAGCTTGCCCATCTGGTTAGCTACCATATAATTCCAACTTTCTCTTTCTTTCTTTCTATTTCAAAAATATGGCCGCATGTACACCAAGGTGGCATTCATGTCCATGTTTTCTCTACCTTGTGCCGTTCACATGACATGATGAGGCATTTCATCCATGTAAAAGCTGTGACTTAGCTGGTTGTTCTCTTGTCAAGTAATGCTTTACATTTACATTTAGTTATTTAGCAGACGCTCTTATCCAGAGCGACTTACAGTAAGTACAGGGACATTCCCCCGAGGCAAGTAGGGTGAAGTGCCTTGCCCAAGGACACAACATCATTTGCTCAGCCGGAAATCGAACTGGCGACTTCAGATTACTAGCCCGATTCCCTAACCGCTCAGCCACCTGACTCCCGACAGGGAGTTTAACTTCCATTATCATTATTTTACTCTCTCAAATACCAGTACTTGAAGCTTACGCAGGGTATATTGTGAATATTAACTGCGACAATAGTAGAATTGGACTGGCTCTTGAATTCTATTAGCAGTCTCTGATGTGCTTTTTCTTTATCAGACCGTAGAACACATCTGGTCTAAAACGTGTTTCTTTAGTTGCATTTTTTTATACTTCATATAGAACATTTCATAGAATTTCTATTTATAATTTTAGAGTTCTTGTAGAGTGACTAGGCATTTGTGCATATGTAAAACTCTAAAATATGTTGAACGTCTCCCAGATAACATGCTGCATTCAGTGGTCTCTCACTGTTGTCTTCCTTCCAGTACAGTACATGTAAAAGCTAGAAGAATCGATTCTCCAGTTGCTTTAACAGTAACTCGCAATCACAGCCACACCTGAACAGTCCCACAGAAAATAAAGGCTGAGGTAGCTTGCTGTTGGTACATGTAAATGGGAACTCCACCATCTCGCACGCTCGGTATTATCATCCCCTGCGTTTCTTTGTTCACGGAATGGCAATCGATAGGCTTGGGGTTAGGGTTATCCTCAGGGTTAGGATTAGCCTTCGGTTTTGGGTGAATTCCGTAGAAGGTTGGACCCTAAAAAAACTGTATAGAAGTGTAGAATGTGCTTTTACATTTGTAGATGCCAAACTTGAGTCCCAAAGATGTCAAATGTGCTGTCCTCCTCCAGGGCTCAGCTGCGTGGGAGAAGACGATCGGCCAGCTGACATGGCGCAGTGCCTGCAGTGGGCCGGCGCCGTCCCTGACCGGGTCTGGGAGTGCCGGGTTCCGTGCCCAGAAGACTGCACCCTCAGCGCCTGGTCCAAGTTCTCAGAGTGTTTGGGATGTGGAGGCTCACGGAGCCGCAAGCGCTTTCTCACAGGTACAGCCTGATAGGCATTTCACACAAGCATCCACAGCTTTAGGGCGCACTCCTTTTTCACCAGTGAAGCAAACTTCATAGCGTAGCATTGACACAGACGTCCCAGATGTCCCTACCAATGTCAAGAGACCACCGAAACATCCTCATCAATAATCAGCACCAGAGCAGGGGTGGAGGTGTAATTATAGTGATGAAAAATGTTCCTCATATACTAGTATTATAATTAGACCAATACGCTGTTCTTATTGGTCCACAGACGTTCTCAAAAGTTAACAAATCCGTTTGTATACCTCCTGAAAGTTCGCAGAGGTAAACAAAAGTTTTTTTAAACTCCACAGAGTTGTTCGATATGTTGCCTTGGAGATGTAGTGACGTCACCAGTGCAAGAGCAGCTGATTGCTCTGACAACATGGCGTCTGCTCCAGATTCACCGTGTTTGATTTGGGATCTTCCCACGTACTGTTGTAGTATATAAGAAACCAAATGTTTACTCTTCGATAGGTCAGCAAACGCTTTTTCGCCTTGATTTGTTAAAAGGATTTAACAAATATCTGCTTACAAAGGCGTTTGCAGACCTGTCGAAGAGTTAACATTTGCAGTTTGTCCTCACCAATGTATAAACTAAACCTAAGCCCCTGACTCTTGGTTCCAGCCATCGCAGGCCATGAAACCCTCTTTTGAGGTAAGAGAAGCTCTGGCACCCAGTAGATGCACTGTTTATTAGGTTTCTGCCTTGAATCTGTCTTAATTCATTCCTTTACTTCACACAGTTTGGGTAGGCAGTCTTAGTATATCTAGGTTTGAATGCACTGTAGCCTACTACAAATACTAGCCAATTCCCATGCTCACTCTATGGCGTCTGTATAAACGCTAAATCACTTCCCTGTTTATACAGCAGCTGACTCTGTAGTTTCAGCACAGATGACAAACTCTCCTGACTGGGTTACATGGTGTGGTTCCACAGCAAGCCTATCATTTGTCTTCATGAATATTTGATCCGTTGCCTTTAAGCCCAAAGTGAGTATCACAGTATCGCTCAGTCTTTATCTGTATGGCTTTTAAAAGCTGACATCAGTCTTGTGTGCCACTACAGCAGAGGTCGCCAACCTGTCGATCGCGATCGACGTGTCGATCTCGGAGACTTTCCCTGTCGATCTCCAAAATAATTTCAGAAATACTGATCTCCGACTAATTCATGAACGCGGAGGATTCTTAAACTGAACGCGCGTTCTCTTGTACCTGGATTTGCATATTGGCCTGTGCGTGTTGCAAAGCAATTCACCGACAGAATAAATGGGCGTTTTTTCCCGAAGACGACCTTTGAGAGACCTGCTATCCCAGGATACCTGTGGGCGTGGTTGCCGTTGGTTTGTTTATTTACCCGGCCGTGTTGTCCACATAGTGTTAGCAAGCATGGCAGAGGCACCACGAAAGAGGGCGAAAAACTACAGTTTCCATCATGAATGGGAGGAGGAATTCATCTTTACCTTGGTAAAAGACAAGAGTGTGTGTATGTTGTGCCACCAGCCACAGGCACTGTCTAAGCGAGGGAATTTGGAGCGGCACCACAACACTAACCATCCGAAATTCAAAGACTGCTATCCACCAAAGAGCGCAATCCGCGCCAAAAAAGTTCAGGAGCTGAAAGTGGAGTTGAAGGCTCAACAGTCGCTTTTCTCACAACCTACGTCTCAAAGTAAGGCTGCAACTGAGGCGTCATTTCGTATTAGCCACATTTTGGCTAAACACAAGAGACCTTTTACAGATGGGGATTTGTTTAAGGAACTATTGACCGTCACCGCAGAGACTGTTTGCAGCACCTTCAAAAACAAAGAGGACATAAAAGCTGCATTCCGTGCTGTGCCTCTTGGTCCTACAACAGTGACACGAAGGATCGAGTTACTGTCGGATAACGTTGGTCAACAGGTGTTGGAGGACTTGTCACTCTGTGAATATTTTTCACTGCAGTTTGATGAATCGCTGGATGTAATGGACACGGCTCAGCTTGTTGTATTTGTCAGAATGGCTTTCCAGGACTTTACAACAAAGGAGGACTTCCTCACTCTTCTCCAATTAAAAGAGAGAACGAGAGGTGAGGATATTTACAACGTTTTTAAAAGCTATGTCCGTGAAAAGAACATCCCCATTCAGAAACTGGTGGCAATCACTACCGATGGGGCACCGGCAATGTGCGGTGTGCACGCTGGTTTTATAGCACTGTGCCGTAATGATCCGGATTTCCCCGACTTCATAAAGTATCACTGTGTGATTCATCAGCAAGCCTTGGCTGGGAAAGTTGTGGACTTTTCTCATGTCATGTCACTGGTGGTCAAAGTGGTAAACTCGATTCGAGCAAAAGCGCTTCAGCATCGCTTATTCAAGGCGTTATTGGATGAGCTCGATTCGGCGTATGGAGACCTGCTTCTGCATGCTGATGTCAGGTGGTTGAGTCGCGGAAAAGTGCTGCAGCGATTTGTTGACTTGCTGCCTGAGATTAAGACGTTTCTGTCGAAAAGGAACGAGGAGCACGAGGAACTTTCAACGGATGCGTGGCTACTGGACCTGGGGTTTCTGACGGACCTAACCGGAAAACTGAACTCGCTCAACCACGAACTCCAGGGAAAAGACCGGCACCTCCTCCACATGATCAGCGCAGTGAATGCGTTCAAGGCCAAACTCTTTGTCTGGACCACGAATCTGAGGAAAGGGACGCTGACACACTTTACAAACCTGGAAAAAATGTCACAGTCCATCAAAGACTCTTCTGACTTTCACCCTGAGCAGTACTGTGTGCACCTGGACAAACTGGCAGCGGAGTTCAGTCGACGTTTTGGTGAGTTAGAAATCATGAAGGATATTGCTGCATTTCTTTCAAACCCATTCCTGCCTATTAATACAGAGGAGGTTGCAGACCAATTCGAGAAAGCATTTGCTTTGCCAAGTGGAGTGGACATGGAGATGCTTGATTTGCAAAATGACATTGAGCTGAAAGCCAGGTCAAGGGACAGTGACTTTTGGGGACTTGTCAGCCGAGAGAAGTTTCCTCTCCTCAGTGCATGTGCACTAAAAGTGAGTGCCTACTTTGGATCGACCTACCTCTGTGAAATGGCATTTTCACAGATGAAAATCACCAAATCCAAGTACAGGAGCCGGCTTACTGACAGACACCTCACAGACTGCCTCAGACTGGCTGTCTCTGCTTATGAGCCAAACTACAAGGCACTCACAGACAGTGTTCAGTCACAGCCATCACACTGACTTGTCACATGAGAAATTTGTCAGTGTTGTGTTGTAACTTCAGTTTATAAATAAAACCGTTCATATCCAGCCTGCTCATTGCAAAAGTGTTTTTTCTTGTTCATATTGTTCACAAAGTGTTTGATTTCATTCAATTACAATAAGGCCAAATATAAAGTTAAGTTGTAAGTTCAGTCTGGAGTCTGTTCTGTCTCTCAACGCCTCAATAGGTAGATCTTCGGGTCACCAAGGCAAAGGTCGGTGATCTTTGGCCTAAAAAGGTTGGTGACCACTGCACTACAGGGTTAGCTAGTCAGGAACGTAGCCTTATATACTTGAACGAATTGTAATGGATGCTTCTGGTCACTCTTCTAGCTTCTTTGGCCAGCTTGTTAAGACAATGTAGATACTGTATCACCGTTACGAGATGTGTTTGTGTCCAAAGAGGACTCAGGACAGAGAAAAGATTGAGAGAGGAGGCCAAGAAGCATCTCAGTCTGATTGGAGGGTCTCTGAGGACAGGCCGAGCAGCGTAATCCACTGCTATTGAAAAGTAGAAATAAGAATTGAATTCTGAAAAATTGATACATTTGAATTAGGATGTGTTAATGTCCGAACAGCTAAACAGAGAACACGCAGAATAAAAGAGAGAGAGAGAGGCATAGTTCCATTAATGCATTTTCTTTGTTTGAGGTAATTTCCCTGCTCTAAAGTGTCTGCAGTGTTGCTTGCAGTACTCATTTGACAGTCATTTCCATATTCAAAGATTACCTGCTGAGAACAATTTCAGCAGCAGATTAGAAAGCAACTTAGTGTGGAGCTTGGGGGAGCTTGATAGCAGAAAGCTTTCCTCTCCTCTACCCTACTCACCCCTCCAAAAACCCTTGCAGTGTCCTCCAAGATATTTGTAGAATTACAACACCTTTATATATGTTGCCCCCCCCCCCCCCCGCTATCAAGCTAATTATGTACCCAACACTTATCATTTAATGTCATAGTACATGATTTCACACAAACCTTTTGACTCCATGGTTGATTTTGTTGTAGCCGTTACCATGGTTACATGGTGTGTAGAGATCTGTTGCAAATTCTTCATAAGACCCTGCCAGCCTCCTAATCTGAATTGTTGTAGTGTCCCTTACGGAAGGAAAATATATTGCTGTATATTGGAAAATATCATGTGATATATTAGGCAATATATGTCCATATATGGGATTTAATATTTATATTGTACGGAAATACATGGGATAATATATTGATGATAAATATATTACTAATATATTATAAACTATAATATATATTCATGTAATATATTTCAATAAATTGCAGAATACAGCAATGATTGCCGTTTTCCATATATTGCAACATATTCAACATGAATATATAATGTGTTTATATATCCCAAAATATATGCAATCTATAAATACCACCATAATGTATTCCAATTTATATGGGAAAATGTATTGGTAATATATGTAAAGATATAGTGTCACATGTATGTTTAATATATGGTAGAATATATTTTAATTATATGTAAAAAATATAGCTGCAAGCAGCAATGGCGAATTCCTCCTTCAAAATGGCAAAATATTGTAAAATTGACATAATAGATAGTTACACCGGGATTACTCAGAAAACCAAAAACTGTTTTGTAAAAAAAAAAAAAAAATGCCTATGTCTGGAGTTGAACCTGGAACCCTTCATTTACCAGCACAACCTCTCATCCAATTGAGCCATTCCAAGATCTAGACTTTGCAGTGTTCAGTTACTGAATAATAAAATAAGACATTTCTCCTATGGCAATCATAGTCACATTTGGTCTAAGCTCAAACAGCTCAAATTCAGTCATATTTTCACATATTAAGGTGAAACTTTGCAGGGTACTTCAGGCGGAAGTCACCTTAAAGCCTATTCCTGACGGGGAAATCCTAATTATATGGAAAGATATACATGAAATAAATGTACAGATATGTGTTCAATATATTGTGGAATATATTTTAAATATAGGTAAAATTATATGGAAAAATATTTGAAATATATAATGACAATGATCGCTTCCAGCAAACTTCTTTTGAATTAGCCATTTCCCCCCAAATAAATGTCAATCTTACCGTATTTACGTTTTTGGGGGCACATTTTCAGTTAGCAGGTGGTACTGTTTGAATCGGGATTCCATTCGCAATACTGCCGTTGACAACCTTCTTAGAATACCTTTTAGATGGCTGAGCGGTTAGGGAATCAGGCTATTAATCAGAAGGTTGCCGGTTCGATTCCCGGAACCGCAAAAAATGAAGCTGTGTCCTTGGGCGAGGCAATTCACCCTACTTGCCTCGGGGCATGTCCCTGTACTTACTGTAACTTACTTGTAAGTCACTCTGGATAAGATCGTCTGCTAAAGGACTAAATGTAAATATCACCATATATATCTGTACATTGTATGGGCATGTTCTCATTTATATACACATACATTGTACAATACATCTTTCCATATAATTTTACATATATTTAAAATGAATTCTACCATATATGAGGCATACGTGTGACACTATATCTTTACATATATTACCCATACATTTTCCCATATAAAGCGGGATATAAATTGCATATATTTTGGGATATATAACCACATATATGTAAGGGATAATGTATAGAACGCCGGTCAATATCGGGAAAATAAGCCCCGACAGGGCAAACAACACCCCGACGCGAAGCGGTACTTGCCAACAAAATTACTTAACACAGTGTGTCTTTTTACAATTTATTTGTTACCATTCGTAGTGTTGATCAGCAGAGAAATAGTTCGCCAAAGACGTTAAACTTCATAAACTGAACATTCTTTAGGCTTCAAATCAGCTGACGTCGCTAAGCAACGGAGTACGCTGGGGTTGAAAAGTTACCGGACTACTTGCGGAGTGCTACGAAAGACGTGAATAAGAAGCAAAAAGGCCACTTTCCTTGACAGCGGTCTGTTATTCATAGCAACGGTCTGTTATCAGAAGATATCAGACCGCAGAACGTTGGGAAGCCCCATTCAAGTGAATGGAGCTTTCTACAGCGTTAAGAACAGCCGTGTAATAATATATATTAATGTTCCATATATTGCAATATATGGAAAACGGCAATCATTGCTGTATTCTGCAATATATTGCAATATATTACATGAATATATATTATAGTTTATGATATATTAGTAATATATTTATCATCAATACATTATCCCATGCATTTCCATACATTATATATTGGTCAATGTAATGCAAAATAATATATTCAAATGTATTTCAAATCATATGTTGGTAAATATATTTTCTTTCTGTAAGGGGTCGAATTATTGTCCGTTCAAACTCTACAACGTTAGGGCTCATCCCACCGGATCTGGCACCCCGAAGCTATAAAAAAAAAAAACAGTGGCGACTGACTGTGGCTGCAAGGGTCATCACTGGAGAGGACTACCAGCGGCTCCTCCGGGAGCGCAAAGACAAGGAGCTGGCGGCAGCTACGCTCAGGGCACAGAATGGCAGCTGAGAGGAGGGAACATGCCCGGTTAACATTTAGTCATTTAACAGACGCTCTTATTCAGAGCGACTCACAGTAAGTACAGGGACATTCCCCCCTAGGCAAGTAGGGTGAAGTGTCTTGCCCAAGGACACAACATCATGTGGCACGGCGGGGAATCGATCCGGCAACCTTCTGATTACTAGCCCGACTCCCTCACCTCTCAGCCATCTGACTCCCTATTAAAGGTTAAAGGCGGTCCGCCCCACCATCCACCAAAGGGACCGCTGCCGGCAGGAGTAACCCCCCTCAACCTCCTCCACCACCGCCGGCAGAAAGACATCCCCTCCAGCCTCTGCACTCCCCAGCACCTCTACTCTGGCCATCTCATCACCAGCCCCTCAGCCTACTGCCACACACCTGGCCACAAGGCTCCTTCATTAACATCAAGGGTCCGGCGCAGAGCCTGTTTAAGGAGAGCCTGTCCACTCCCTATTAAGCCCCATTGTACCGAATTTGGTTGCAGTTCCACCAGAGTTCCACTGGGGGTGATCGCGTGTGCATGCCCGCCTAGATTTTGTTTTGAAAACAGAGGCCTAAAGAGGCCTAGAGGTGGTAGGTATTAGTTGGAAGACAGAATTGGAAGCCTTACCCAATTCAAATTAAAAGTCAAACATAATACCACAATATATTCATATTTGACACATGTTTTTATAAAAGTACATCCAGGCGTTTTCTAAAAGGGCCTTTTGGAGACTCCAGAATGACCCTTTTTAACCAAGGTCAAACTCTTAGGATAAAAAGGTATAATTGTTATCTCTAATGAAAGGTGGTACTTAGAACTATCATATTTAATAGCTAAATCCCTCATTAGTATTACTGAAACACAAAAACTGAAGCATGAACACATTGCAGTGCTTTATCTAATTCCCAAGATTGCCGCACAAAGAGTACTGCGCAATAGACTATTATTGCGCAATACACTTTTATTTTGAAGGCTCAACAGGAACCTGGCAAATGGGGTATCAAAAGGCTAACAAAGGCTGTTTATCAAACCACGTTTTTTTCCGTTCTTGTGTTCTTCCGAACTCGTTTGACGTCATCTTTTATTGCCCAAGTACGGTTCCAATCCAAAGAACACAAGTCACCAGGAACGCCAAAAATACCCGGAAATGTTCATGATCCGCCCCTTTTATCGAGGATGCATCGGATGGTGACTTGACCAGCGAGAACGCTTCTGATTTCCCAGAAGTCATTGCAACATGTCAAGCGAGGCGGACAAACCTCACAACTGTAATTTTTTACTTTTCATATTTCAGCTAAACGGTACGTGTAAATCAGCATCTGAATTAAAATGTGACGAGAAATAGGCAGTTCAGTCGCTGAAAATGTTCTTATTTTATTGATGAAACGGCTACTTTGTAAATTTGCTCCGACTTGTCGATAACCTAGCTAGTAGCATCTCAGTGCAGTGCAGACACTAGTTAACAGGTACTGTAAGTTAGCAAGGGCTACAGAAAACGTAAAATTACAGGTAGACGGACCATTTTTTAGCTTTGTTATCTAGTGTTTGTAGTTAGTCAGTGTTATCATAATGCTGCAAGTCCAGGAAAACCCTAAGCATCTCAATTCATTCTCCGTCCTTGCGTCCTTGCAAGACCATTCTCGCAAGGAGGCTTGCCAGAACGTTCTTCAAAAGAATGTACTTGCGTTCTCAACGTTCTTCGGATTGATAAACAGCCAAACTCATATCAGAGCCAGTCAAAGCCAGTTTCAGATATTTGTTTAGAACGAGTGTGTGTGTGTGTGTGTGTGGGGGGGGGGGGGCTGGACGCACAGACCTAGTTGGCTTTAGAGGGCTGTCAATGGGGCATGGAAGCTCCTATCGGTCTTTGTCAGACACGTGGGTTTTTTGTGTGTGACGTCACCACGCGGCCATTTTACAGGTACAGCTAACGTGCAGTCGATGAGCACTGATGATAATTTACTGAAGATAACAAGCAAATAAATCGCTAAACTGGAGACGCACAAGAAAACTGAGAAATGGCTGTACTGCATAAACTTACCAAAAATGCTAGGGACCGTTATTTTGAGATATTGTCATCCATTCAAGACATAGATCTATACGAGCTGACTGCAGTAAATTTGAGTGCGGATTTACATTCTGACCAAAGGACTTTAATATCAGCACAAATGCACAAATATACAAATTGCACCGACAACTTCAGCATACATTTTCTGTTCAGATAAATCACTGATTTGCAGTTTGCACTATTGTAATTGTCAAAATATGATTTTTAATACACCTGAAGTATTAAACCTTACCCATATGTTTGTTTCCATTTAGCTATCAAAGTAAATCACAAGAAAACAATTAACACATTTCTGAAAAATGTTTTCATATGTTTTATTGGGGTGTGCTTGCCTTCGGCGAGCACAAACCATTGTTATCTCACGTATATATTTATTATTCTTTCTTTTCCCACCCCTAAGGATCCGGCAATATTTGGACTACATAGACAATGTCGCTGTCAAAGGTTTCATCTTGCTAGCGAATGAGTTGCTTGTATTTTTATTTACGTTTAGGAGGTTACAACTAGGGATGGGACGTACGGCACTGACGCATCGATGCTTGTGTCGCAAAACCAATACGCACAGTTTCGAAAAAGTGTTTTGGAGCTTGTATCAAATTTCGAAACCACGTGACAGATGACGTTCAATGCTTCAAACGTCACAAACTGGTTCGAAGTTTTGCCGCTCTTCTGAACCAGAGCCATGGAAGGAACGAAGCCACCGCTTCTTGTTAAAGACAAATCTCACATTGTCAGAGAAGCAGCACCAGGCATCGCTAGAGTTTCTTCCATCAGTCATTATTATTTAGCCAAATCCGTATAGTAATTATTATAAATCCGTGCATTTGTGTTGTGTTATTTTATTGAAATGAAACGTAACATGATAGGACTAGGTAGGTCTATACAGTGCCCAGAAAACAAATGTTGATGATTCGTCAACATTGTCAACAGTAATAATAATTTGTAAAAATAAAGTTCCCCCAGTTCACAATAGACCTACATATCACAAATGTTAAGAAAAAATCGGTGTTATCTAGTTTAATTGACATAAAGACCATATCGTATAAACTCCGTCCACCCGCAACAAAAAGTAATGATTTCTTCGGTGGTGTAGTTGGTTAAAGCATTGTACGCCAACATATTGTTAATGCGAATCTGGAATCCTGAGTTCGCGCCCCAATGCAGGGACCCTCGTACGACGTTCTTTAACTTTAACTGTGAGAAAATGACATAATTCTAAAGGCCTACGGATGTATCACAACATTTTAATGTGTGAGAACTAATATCAGATCAAAATGAACACATGTAGCCTTAATTAAATATTGAATAACGTAGGGTAGTCTACCGTTGGAGACAACCACTACGCCTCATTCAGCCAGTTTAAGCGGCTGCTAGATGACGCTGTTCATTTTCAATGCGCCGATAGTTCGGCTCTTTGGGCCGGCACAATCCGGAAGAAACCACCAAAGCTTCACAAGGCATCGTTCGCCCATCCCTAGTTACAACGTTTTTGTGGCAAAAAAGTGCATTCTGTCAACGAAGGGTACTCACAAGCCTACCTCACAACGTCAGCACACGTTAGCAATGACGCATGGATACATTCTAGGACGCAAGTTGGAGCTTGGATTATGAGTGAAAAATACCCCCCCAAAAAAATTCCCACCTATTGAACTTTGTTGAGAAAGCGATTTCGAGTGGAACTGCCATCCCGGATTTTTGATTTAGGTTGTGAAAGTCTTTGTAATTTGAAAGAGTGCGGGTCGCCCGTGAGACCGCCTAGTATTAGTATTTTAGGCGGCAGCCATGCTAGAAAGCGTCATAGTAGCTAGTATTTTCGTAATTTTATAGTTCAATTTTACACGAATAAACTGAAAAAAGGAAATGTTATGACGATATGACTATTTTGAAGACAGCCAGCGGGTCAGCATATTTTAGTGATTTGTGTAAAGCTTGGAATTTGAGTGATACCGCGTCTTGTTTTGACGTTAGCCTCACTGACAGTGTGTAGTAGTAGGCTACTGCCTTCAATGCCACAGCTATGGCGAAACTTTATTATGTCAAAAGAAACATTAGATTACAAGTAAACGATTTGTGGGTGAAATTATCATGACCTGTGGTTTCAAACCAGTGTAGCTCACTGCAACGGTGTAGCCTACTACTAGTCTAGTACTGTAGCTAACAAAAACATCTCCACAGCTGTTTACTGTACAGTAGAAAGTCAAACGAAACGGCAGCACATGTTCGGCCTACTTAAATCAAACGTCTTTCAATAGGTGAAACTATCTGACTAGTGACTACTAAACTGAACTCCATTGCCACAGCCTAAACTTTGTCAATCTGTTCATGAAAATAATTCATTTCAGCCTAAACCGTACAACGGAAGTAGTTAACGTTAAATCGAATTCAACCAACGCAATCACTACCAAGACGAACACAGTCTAGTAGTAGTACAGTACAATTTACCGAGGCAGCTTTTCCACACAGGGCTATATCACATTTTGCCTTGTTACTGACAATGATCGCTACCACTGACATTTTTATGAATTAGGGATTTTCCCCTAAATGAATGTCAAGCTTATTTAAGTTTTTGGGGGCATATTTTCAGTTAGCAGATAGTACTATTTGAATCGCGATTCTATCTGAGATTGTTGTTAAAATAAGCTTCAAAAGGGGGTTCTTTATTAATTAATTAATTAATGCAATATGAGTAGCCTAAATGCCTGAAAATATCACGAGAAGGGAAAAACTTAGAATGACGTTTAAGCCATAGAAATTAGGTCAAATTTTACACCGGTCTGCCAAGTAACCCTAACCATTCCCTCTGGCAGGGGAAATGAGAAGACAACTATTTCATTCTACTCTTCACTCTTAGTATTTTGAGTTGTAAATGAGTAGAAAAAATTATGCTTTGTATGTAATCTTTATAAATAAGTAGGATATGCATTTTTATATAAAATATACAGAAATATCAGTTGTAAAATGTAATTTAGATACGGACCCCTGCAACCAACGCAAGCAAGCACACCCTACAATTTCCCCAGAAATTGTATCCTCTCTAGTTATAAATGCAAGGCTGGTCAACACTGCCTTGCAGAGTGTGCAGTGTTGGTGCGAGTGATTTCTGTATACATCATGTCATATGCTGGTTGACCTGCAATGACATTACAAAAGGTTTAAGCTTCATTACATGGGACCAGAAGGGTTACTATTAAAAAGATATTATACTTAAGTAAGAGTTCATATATGTTATAGCCCTGTAGCCTATAAGACGCATGCATGACATTTAACGGTATAAACAGAAGATGTTTCGCCGATAATAAAAGACTTGAACTTGAACATAATCAACCATGCATTGTTTTGATTCATCTCCTGTGCCACAAAATTTGTCCAAAACTACACGTGGATGTAATGTTAGCTAGATATTTCACATTTGTAAACATCACTTAAATATCTTACCTTTATGAAAATGTCGAGCGCAAACATAAGTAGAACGCAATATGTTAGCAAAAGTGATGTTTTTGCACTGGACCGCTGCAACCCAGGCGATCCGCTACATGTTGCCCCATATTTTCTTCAAAGTGGGAAAGGAAAAAAATATATCCCCGTTGTGAAGCGTATGACCTTTGCTGTCGTGAGATCTTCTATTGCAGCCGATCATGCAACAAGAATGTCCCATTTTGACACTTAAAATAAATGAATCAACAGCAAACTCACTGAACACCGCTTTATGCGTACCTGGAAAATGGTGGCTACTCCCATAATGCCCTTCGGTTTTCGCAACTGTGACGTCACCTGACAAAGACCGATTGGGTCAAACAAGGTGTCAATCGAAAGGGCTGAGTGTAGCAGCCATTTTAAGACAACCCTGCGTTTGTACTCGACCCACATCTCCTATGAGCAATAGTGCGTGAGAGACTGAAAAAAAAATGGGCAAGGGAAGAATGAAGCAACAAGATCGTGGCTATGTGTGGATATAATTCATTGTTTGGACAACTACTCAACATGGTTAGATACTTTGGACCTTTGGGAATGTAAGGTGATGAGGTTTTGAGGGGTTGTGTGCATACCTGGAACATTCTGAAGTAATGGTAGGTAAGAAAAACTTTTTTCCTCTGGCATTGTTGAAGGAACGGTCACCGGACAAAGACGTTGATTGTACTTGCTGTTGCAACTTGATCTTTAATTGGTTTATTTCAATGGAAGCTCAAGAATCGTAGCTTTCCACTGATATATCATTTGTGTAGCCGCCTAAAAAACGTTTTAGTTAGGAATGAGTGCGTTGTAACAAGTAGGCCGTAAGGTAAGCCGTAAAGTGAACCCTGTTATCGTTTCATCCCGCTCCACAGTCTGGCATATACACAATCTTTAGCTCATAAAAAAGAACGAGTCGTGCTAACCTACCAAAAAAATGTTGTCGCTGAAATTCCAGTCGATTGTCGATGTGTCTATGTTTTATGTAGAACTAGTTTCTTCAGAGTGCAATAGGATTTTGGTGGCACAGTCGACACGTGATCGGTATACACCAATAAGGTAGCTGCTTTTTGTCAACATGGATGGATATGGTTGGCAAATAGAGGATGAAACCTTGCACATCACCTGGGGGCTATTGCACAAAAGTAGAATAAAGAAATCCAGGATAACTGAAAAAGCGCAGCTGGACTTACAGTGCGTGTCCACTGCAGCGACGCGAATCACTTGCCATCACTTGCCTTCCCACAGTTTACCACGCTCGGGGGCGTTTCAAACAGATTAATCTAGAATGTAGTTCTCTAAAGTCACTGTTGTAGATGTCATGGCCAAGTGTGCAGACTTGGGTTTACGTAGTTGCAACATCGATCAAAATACAACTTGTATACAAAATACAAAACTGTTTAATAAACATACACGTTGACATGTGCAAAAAACATTTTACTATATTCCTCAGTCTCTGCTAATCTGTCGATATGATAGGGAGTTCCAGTCGGGCTAGCTAGCTAGTTACCAGAGAACGAAGTTACGTAATGTGACTAAACTGAATTTGAAAGTACAAGCATCCACAACTTCGGTAAACCTTGCGCCATGCATCGTTTTTTTGTATTAACATCTCTGTACGAATACAGCTATGTATCGTACAGGACTGGGTAAGCAGCCACACAAACGATTAGTTTCTCCTCCACCTTGAAACCTAGAAAGCTAGAAATGTTTACCATGGTTGCTACGTTACGAGAAACAAGAAAACACTCCGATTGGCCATCGCTAGAGAAAATCGCTCCTCATTCGCATAAAGTTGAGAAAATCTCAACTCTGCCGCGTTGCGTCGCTACTCACAATGCACCACGCAAGCGATTCGCCTGGCTCCATAGAAAATGTATGGAAAACATGTCGCATCGCGTCGCTGCAGTGGACACGCACGGTTAGTGTGATCGACTCATCACGGCTTATTCGGTTGCACGTTTGCCAAACCAGGATGAGAAGGTGCAGCTATGTCAATCCAGATGTACATAGTTGGGATAAGTGCACCTTCACGGCTTTCTTAAATAGACCATGGTATCGATCACAGATTGACTGATGCAGAAATGGAGAAGACGCGTGCGGCACATTTTTCACCCGCTAAGCAGCAACTAATTACGGAAATTGAAGCATAGTAAAGCATATAACAGGGCTACAGGGCTCAAGTTTTGAAGACAGGCAAGAGTGACATTCTCCCCTCCTCCTCCTCTCCCTTGACAGACGGTTCCATAGTGAGAGTGGGGCGGCCAGAGGAATTTTGGTTGGTTGCTGCGGCATATTAAATATCTTATAAATATTTTTTTTCTGCGTGAAAAATACAATGTGTGGCGGGAGGGCGTGACTAAAGACCGAAATGAGTGACTGTCACTCTCAATGCGTGACACTTGAGAGCCCTGATATAATATGTAAAAAACGAAATACGGCTGCTGTTATTAAACAGAGAGAAAAGCCTGGCAGACAATCGCGGAGCGACTGAATGCGATTGGATTGAAAAGTATCTACCTACTAGGAAAGTTGTACACTCTGTTTTAATTTGCTTTTTAATTTAATTTTTAAATATGCTTGTTTTATATGTTGTTTTTTGCTGTATCTGTGTTTATGTGCTAAATCAGGGTATATGCAGGAATCCTGAAGTTAATTTCAATACCTTTTTAAGACTTTTTGAAGACCTTCTTAAAATATTTTAAGACCTCATTGCCACTTCAAATTCTAATCTGCAAAAAACCTTAAACTTAATAAACAGTTGTAATTTGCAAATAAATCTATAGAGCACAACCATACAACAGAACTGAGATAAGCTCGGAAGAAACAAAGCTCAAAATAATAAATTAAAGAATAAAAGGCAAGGTTTATAGAAATATTTGAATGTTTGAGTTCAGTGAGCGGTGATTCACCGCAGTATTGAGACACCAGATAACCTCCGCGCGCATCGTTGATGTGCCACCCATAGCCACCCTGATGTCGGCAGACGATGGAGCAGAGGTCGCTGTCGTAGCCGTTTTGACAAGTTCAGCTGTCGTGTTGGGTAGTAGTGTCGCTGGTGGAGCACAGAAACTGTCAATGGACAGCTGCGGCTGCTCTCTGCGGCCAAAGGCGGCCTTGAAAGCGTTTGCCCATCGAAGCTACGCTGATCTTCTTTTTACAATATGTACAGTAAGCCTGTTTTCAGGGACAAGCTTCAGCCATTGTATAAACTCATCCTTCTACAATCAGGAGTCCGCAAGTCCGTCTGTTTCGCGACATGTGGAGGGCGACACATCAGCTAACGTGCATTTCGCAAAATACGTGACTCGCTAACCAAGAACGTCGTTGTTTATAATAGTCATGGGGAGGAAAATAAATATTCATGCATATTTTTTTGAGTCAAACTCTTTGGACAAAGCGTGAACAAAATGTAATACCTCATAAAATCGGGATTAAGACTTTTTTATACCTTTTAAGGGCCTTAATTTTCCCTAAATTGATTTATCAACTTATAATACTTTTTAAGACACTGCGGATACCCTGTAAATGTGCTGGTTGGACTGTAAAGTGTCTTTGAGTAGCCTACCATGTAAAGCACTATGTAAATAACATGTATTATTATTTAGCCTACTTTGCCTTAAAAGTGAGCAGAAGGAATACATTTTCCTCGGGAAATGTACCCTAAAGACTAAGCCTTCACCCCTGCTCCAGACTTCACCCAAGCTGAGGAATTGGCCCTTTTGCTTTTAATGAATAATACTTACTGGATTGCTGGACACACAAGGCCTGCAAGTACCTTGTATGAAAAGGGCAGTTTTTGCAGGTGGTCAGTAGCTGTCCCACCCTGAATCCCTTCCATCAAAGGCCTTCCTTGGTTTAAAACAGCGACACAGTTACTCTCCTGCCAGCAGACGAAGATCCAGTGAGTATTATTCATTAAAAGCACATGTCTTGGCACATCCTGTCAACACAAATTATATTCAATATGGCAGGGGGAAGGAACTTCTGCAGTATGGGATGCAGCTTCTGCAGCTGATGATGAGGAGACTGTGTCACTGGACTCCAGAAGGCCTGAGATATCATGTAAATTGTATGGAAATGCATATTTAGCCCATAATGGATGAGAACTCATTTCAGCTTAGTTTATTCTTTGCTCCACAAGGGGCAATTTGTATGCAGCAAGAAGGCATCACATGAGAATATACAAGTCAAACCACACAACAATTAACACAATAAAAGTCAGTTATATGGCACTCATAATATATATTTGTAACAGGATCCAGACGCAGTACGCTACAGCCTGACAGCCAGCCTGGCAACATAGTAAGTATGGGCTAAAGGAAATCTTAATCATGCACAATTCCTGCTGTGCTAATCAATGGGTGGTTTACAGAATTCACAAACTGTCAGATGTCTCTACTCAACATCTGAAAAAGCTAATTGAGCTGGCAGATGCACAGATTGCTGTCAGTAAAAGTCTTCAGGATCTAGACCTTGGTATTGAAATCAAGAAGAAAACACTGAGGAAACTGTATCTGGAGATAAAAAAACTAGAAAAATACGTGACTTCAATCCACACTTAAGCATATCTGTAAAACATTGTATTAACCTCTCACGTCTGAAAGCACGTCTCAATATCAAATGCTTCGTCATCCAAAACTTAGTTCAGAAATGGGCATTTATTCAGATCTAGGATGTGTTAATTTAGTATTCCCTTTATTTTTTTGAGCAGTGTAGCCTTTATTACTGACTTTATTGAAATCACAGTTGCAACATCATCAACCATTTCTATAAAAACTGCAATAGTAGGGTTTAAATTAAACTTGTGACAGCAATAGTGACAAGTGATGCATAAAAAATACATAAGAACACATTCAGAAGACAGCGGAATAACTGTTAAAAACGTTTATTTCGGATATGAGCGGCATCTGATTTAACACGAGACTCCAGAATGAATCTTAGCCTGGCTGTTAGCCTGCTCGGGAGCAGGCTAGCTGCAAAGAATACATCTCCATGGTTTCTTGGCTAGGTTTCATTCAACCTGCTTTCGTGCAACCAACTCAAAGCTAAATTCATCCAGGATAATTTGAATATCCCGACTTAATCCCTTATCCTGGTTTCGTGCAATAGCCCTCTGGATGACCAGAAATTCGTCCCCTGACAGTGTTTTGCATGTGATACACTGCGGCTGCTAAAGTGCCTGGGAGACAGGCAGATGTTCATGTTTCTCTGCAGGACTGTCTTGCACAGACTGGCACAGATGTCGTTCGTCTAAGTGTAGGCTATGCTTAGCGCCATCTCAGAAGGGACTAACCTTCCAGCCAGTTAGATGAAATATTAACAGATTAAGTCTGTCTTTGACTCACTTATACCGGTAGAAATCTGTAGTAATAATATTCTAAAGAATAAGGTGTGTTCTACACACCTTCTCCATCACCTTTATTGTAAACCCTTTGCTATTGTACAGGCTTGCTCACATACAAGTAATTATCCCACCAGGCTGGTTTTACAGCTAGGTCTAACCCCGTGAGACCCCTAAAGTACAATTTATTAAACTCTTGACAATAACAGTGACATAACGTATTGCTGCATTTAGCACTAACAAAGGCAGGTTAAAAACCACTGTGAAAACAGAATGGAGGCTCTTTCTCTATACTCAAACTGTAGGAAACTAGGATCACCAACACACGTCAAAGGCAAACATTCTAAGCCTGTCCTGTGCAGCAAAGGAGAAAATATTCTGAAATCAGTTTTGGCAAGAAACGCTCAGTCTTGCTCAATCCCAAATCTAGATCCAGTCCTTTGCAGGAGAGAGAAGTTTATATGATACTCTAAATTTCCTACTGTTGCCTGCTTAGTTTTGGACCACCCTTATAGAAGGAAAATATATTGCAGTTTATTGGCAAATATCATGTGATATATTAGGCAATATATGTCCATATATGGGATTTTATATTTATATTGTACAATACATTGCAACATATTCAACATGAATATATAATACATGTATATCTATAAAAACCCTCATAATGTATTCCGATTTATATGGGAAAATGTATTGGTAATATATGTAAAGATATAGTGTCACATGTATGCTTAATATATGGTAGAATATATTTTAAATATATGTAAAAAATATAGCAGCAATGGCGGATTCCTCCTTCAAAATGGCTAAAAATTGTAAAATTAACATAATAGATAGTTACACTGGGATTACCCAGAAAACTAGAAAAAAATTATTTAAAAAATGTGGTACTGTTTGAATCAGGATTCCATTTGAAATACTGCCGTTGACAACCTTATTAGAATACCTTCTAGATGGCTGAGCGGTTAGGGAATCAGGCTATTAATCAGAAGGTTGCCGGTTCTGCATCGCAAAAATGAAGCTGTGTCCTTTGGCAAGGCAATTCACCCTACTTGTCTCCGGACATACGTACAGGGACATACCTGTCCCCGTACTTACTGTAAGTCACTCTGGATAAGATTGTCTGCTAAATGACTAAATATCACCATATATGTCTGTACATTCTATGGGCATGTTCTCATATATGTACACATGCATTGTACAATATATATATGTACATTAATTTCATGTAGATCTTTCCATATAATTTTACATATATTAAAAATATATTCTACCATATCGCGAATACAAGCGGCCGAAATGAGCTTTCTCCGTAGGGTGTCCGGGCTCTCCCTTAGAGATAGGGTGAGAAGCTCGGTCATCCGGGAGGGGCTCAGAGTAGAACCGCTGCTCCTCCGCGTCGAGAGGAGCCAGCTGAGGTGGCTCGGGCATCTGATTAGGATGCCTCCTGGACGCCTCCCTGGTGAGGTGTTCCGGGCACGTCCCACTGGGAAGAGGCCCCGGGGAAGACCCAGGACACGCTGGAGGGACTATGTCTCTCAGCTGGCCTGGGAACGCCTTGGGGTCCCCCAGGAAGAGCTGGCGGAAGTGGCCGGGGGGAGGGAAGTCTGGGCCTCCCTGCTTAGGTCGCTGCCCCCGCGACCCGATCCCCGGACAAGCGGCAGATGACGACGACGATTCTACCATATATGACGCATACATGTGACACTATCTTTACATATATTACCCATACATTTTCCCATATAAAGCGGCATACATTATGGTGGTTATTTATGAATACATAATTGCATATATTTTGGGATATTTAACCACATATTATATATTCATGTTCCATGTATTGCAATATATGGAAAACGGCAATCATTGATGTATTCTGTAATATATTGCAATATATTACATGAATATATATTATAGTTTATAATATGTTAGAAATATATTTATCATAAATATATTATCCCATGTATTTCCATATATAATATATTGGTCAATGTAATGGAAATTAATATATTACAATATATTAAAAATGTATTTCAAATCATATCTTGGTAAATACAAGGGCAATCCTTTCAGATGGTTCAGAGTACCAAGGATGCATGTATTTAGGACTGAACCAGGAGTTGATTTAGGGCAGGGCATATGCCAGTTTAGCTACTATGCATTTTAAAGGATCATAGCGTTTAACGTAGAGTACAGATGGGTCACACCTTCTATTACACACACATGTTGTCCCCATCGACTTATGTCGTTGTTGTAATTGTGCCAACACAAAATAAACTGAGGAACTGGAAGATAACTGTCCTGACACTCACAGTGAGAACTTAGTTTTCAAGGCCCTAATCATAATACATATTGGGGGAGACACATCCCAAATCTGGTCATCCCAAATGTCCCCCCCAATATATTGAGGGACATTTGGGATAAATAAATGTGCTACTCTACGACAGGCAACCACGCACGCTGTCCGAAATTATCATTAAAATATTAATTCGTCCCCCACAATGTTGACTCCATGGCTACGGCCTTGGTTGTTTTCATGTGTGGAAGAATGATTTAATGAAGTAAATGTTACAACAACGACATAAGTCTGTGCGAGACAGTCCTGCAGAAAAACAGGAACATCTGCCTGTCTCACAGGCACTTTTGCAGCCGCAGCGCATCACATGCAAAACACTGTCAGGGGCCGAATTTCTGCTCATCCAGGTGATATGCAAGGTCCCATCCTCTATTTGCCAACCATATCCATCCATGTTGACAAAAAGCAGCTACCTTATTGGTGTGGACCGATCAAGTGTCGAACCGTGCCACCAAAATCCTATTACGCTCTGAAGAAACTAGTTCTATACAAAACATAGATGCATCGACAATCGACTGGAATTTCAGCGACAAACTTTTTTTTGGTAGGTTAGCACGACTCCGTATCTTTTATGAGCTAAAGATTGTGTAGATGCCAGACTGCGGAGCGGGAATCATTTTCTAAAATATTTTTTACATTTACATTTAGTCATTTAGCAGACGCTCTTATCCAGAGCGACTTACAGTAAGTACAGGGACTATCCCCCCGAGGCAAGTAGGGTGAAGTGCCTTGCCCAAGGACACAACGTCATTTTGGCACGGCGGGGAATCGATCCGGCAACCTTCTGATTATTAGCCCGACTCCCTCACCGCTCAGCCATCTGACTCCCCTTTTTGTGGTTCACCTTGAGGCCTAGAGGGGCAGCATTTCTGTCCCGCGGGCGCGACAGGACCGTAAACTTAAAAAGGCTTTTTAAAACAGAAAGGCAACTTTAAAAAAATCGAACACCCTATTTTTTTTGCCTCCCCTTTCGAATTGAGAATTTGAGGGGTATAGCTCCATAGACCTCCATTCATTCTGCACTCGCTCGTTAGTGCCCTCATATGGAACTAGAGTGGAACTGCAACCAGTTCAGAACCCAGAAGTTTCCTGAGAGTGGCAGTTTTCCCCATATTAGACATTAGGTGCGATCGACATGGACTGACTTCATGCAGCGCTGCAGGCGGCTGACTTGAAACAGTGAATTCTGGTTAGACTTTTTGTCCGACTTGAGACGGCGCCAAGGATAGGTCACTGTGACGTAGCCATCAAAGTACCGTAAGATTGATTTGAGAACTGCCGGCTGTGTAGCCCAGCGCATTTTCTCAAGAGCAACTACACGGGTTCTAATGACGACAAAGCTATTTCATGTTGGCCAGACTCACACACAACAACTTTGACGCATGTATTGTAATGATTCTGTCACCTTCAGTTTCGCCCATGCGCACAGATGGCACTGGGGTCCCACTGTCCCCCCCAGATTCCTAGTGACCCGATCCGTCCCCACCACTCCCCCTACGTAAGTCGACAAGTAGGGCTGCACAATGAATCGCATTTTAATCACGATCATGATTTTGGCTTCCCACGATCAAATTCACGTGATCGAGCGATATAAAAAATGCATCATTCCGCTAATAGAACGCTCCGTATCAAAGTTATTTTTTGCAAATCCAATCTAGCTCTCCGTAAACCAATAGGTGCGTTCGACATCGGCTGCGGCTGCAGGAAATGATCGACCAGCGAGAGTTGCCGCTTGCAGTCGGGGAGGAGTTATAAACGGCTCTTTAAAGTCGGAAAATGTGTCATTTTATGTATTGGGCTATGATAAAATCTTTCTCCAATCTGTAGGCTGCAACCGGCTCTATGGAGTCGAATACGCCTAATGTCTGATCACGAGATGTTCCCTGCACCACGCAGCTTAGGCCCTGTCCACACTAGCCCAAGTAAATTCCAAAAACGCATATATATGTCTCGGTAAACGGAGACGCAGAAGCATTCGGCCTTAAAGGCCAATTTATACTTCTGCGTTTTTACGGCGTATTCGCCCTAGCCGGAGACATTTGAAAACGCCGGGTTCGCGTAGTAGGCTAGTGTGGACGGGGTCCACGGAGCTTTTCAGATACGATGACGTTCAGTTGCCATGGCATTTGGGGTAGCTTTTGCTCTATAGCTATAATGTCAAGATGAACATGGTGAAATAAATATGCTGCTCCATCTCTATAATTTATTTACCAGTTTAGTTAGTGTACTTCAGGTAAAAGTATTATCACTTAATAGATACGCGTTACTCCTAAGCAGAAGGCGAGTGTTGTACTCGGTGTGCCTGAACGATAGGGGGACAAGGCAGAGAAGACGGTTTAAACCAAACATAGAGGAACGATTCTGGGTGAGACCTGGCTGAACAGTTAGCTGTTTTAAAACACCAAATAGCATTGCCAGAGGAGTATGTAAACAGGGCACAGTGGTTTATTGATTGTATATTTTGAGTTTTATTCAGGTACAATGCATTGTGACAATCAAATTTGAATAGGTTAAAATCAACAAATAATCGTGATAATTAATCGTGATCTCAATATTGATCAAAATAATCGTCATTATCATTTTGTCCATAATCGTGCAGCCCTAGCGACATGCATCAGTTAATAGGTGCGTTCAACTGCATGCAGCGCCGGTGTCGTCTGCAGCCGCCTGCAGCCCGGCTGACTTGAAGCAACCAATGGCGTTCTCAGCTTCAAGGCAGCCGGCTGCAGCCGACTGTCGGCGCCGCCGGCGCTGTATGAAGTCGAACACACCTATTAACTGCACAGCTGATTAGGCGATGTTAGCGTGTATTAGCGTGTGTAACATTGGCCACACAAAAGTACTACAACACTTTTTTTTTCTTTTTTTTTAAGAAGTGTATTATGTTTATTTAAAGTATTTTTGTATTATAGTTTCATACGTTTGTGCTTTTAGGCTTGGCGTCTTCCTGGTAGTCATGGAGATGACGTTAGTAGCCCCGTTCGTTTGGCTCGCTCCCTTTCATTAACCTATTGGTTGCGATCAGCCATGACACCAAAAAGCTAAATGGCATTGCTGTTTGCCATATTCACCAAGACAGACTTGACAAACTGGACAGACATCCCAGCAATATCTTCAGGGAAATGAAAGGAGGAGAGATGTTACTGGGTCTATTGAGTCTGCTCCTAGAGGGTACATTTGTTTGGCTGCAAAAGGAATTCTTTTTTTCTTTTGGATCAATTTTGTTTATTATTGGGATTTTTTTTTAAAGAAAAGTCATACTTGTAGAGGGTTTTCCGAATATTCAATTTAAAGTGTAAATTTTATTTCACATTTCATGCTATGTAGGTTATAATTATTTTTATTTATGTAAATCTATTGTTAAAGTGTTTATACTTTACACTGTTTACATACACATTGTTATATTTGTAATAATTTACATCCTACTGAGATCAGCAAATGTTTAAATAAAACATTTGCAGAGGGCATGAAGTTTTGGTGTATGATTGACATACTAATGTCCGTCCGTCCGTCATCTGCCGCTTGTCCGGGGATCGGGTCGCGGGGGCAGCGACCTAAGCAGGGAGGCCCAGACTTCCCTCCCCCCGGCCACTTCCGCCAGCTCTTCCTGGGGGACCCCGAGGCGTTCCCAGGCCAGCCGAGAGACATAGTCCCTCCAGCGTGTCCTGGGTCTTCCCCGGGGCCTCTTCCCAGTGGGACGTGCCCGGAACACCTCACCAGGGAGGCGTCCAGGAGGCATCCTAATCAGATGCCCGAGCCACCTCAGCTGGCTCCTCTCAACGCGGAGGAGCAGCGGTTCTACTCTGAGCCCCTCCCGGATGACCGAGCTTCTCACCCTATCTCTCTAAGGGAGAGCCCGGACACCCTGCGGAGAAAGCTCATTTCGGCCGCTTGTATTCGCGATCTCGTTCTTTCGGTCACTACCCATAGTTCGTGACCATAGGTGAGGGTAGGAACGTAGATCGACTGGTAAATAGAGAGCTTCGTCTTTCGACTCAGCTCCTTCTTCACCACGACGGACCGATGCAGAGCCCGCATCACTGCGGACGCCGCACCGATCCGCCTGTCGACCTCGCGCTCCATTCTTCCCTCACTCGTGAACAAGACCCCGAGATACTTGAACTCCTCCGCTTGGTTCAGGATCTCCTCCCCGACCCGGAGATGGCACTCCACCCTTTTCCGGTCGATTACCATGGCCTCAGATTTGGAGGTGCTGATTCGCATCCCAGCCGCTTCACATTCGGTTGCGAACCGCTCCAGTGAGCTGCAGGTCACGGCCCGATGAAGCCAACAGGACCACATCATCCGCAAAAAGCAGCGACCCGATCCTGAGGTCACCAAACCGGACCCCCTCAACACCCTGGCTGCGCCTAGAAATTCTGTCCATATAGGTAATGAACAGAATCGGTGACATAGGGCAGCCCTGGCGGAGTCCAACCCTCACCGGAAACAAGTTCGACTTACTACCGGCAATACGGACCAAACTCTGGCACCGGTCGTACAGGGACCGGACAGCCCCGATCAGGAAATCCGGTACCCCGTACTCTCGGAGCACCCCCCACATGAGCCCCCGAGGGACACGGTCAAACGCCTTTTCCAAATCCACAAAACATGTGTAGACTGGTTGGGCGAACTCCCATGTACCCTCCAGGACTCCGCGGAGGGTATAAAGCTGGTCCACTGTTCCACGGCCAGGACGAAAACCACATTGCTCCTCCTGAATCCGAGGTTCGACAATCCAACGGACCCTCCTCTCCAGGACCCCTGAATACTTTCCCAGGGAGGCTGAGGAGTGTGATCCCCCTAAAGTTGGAGCACACCCTCCGGTCCCCCTTTTTAAAGAGGGAAACCACCACCCCGGTCTGCCAGTCCAGAGGCACTGTCCCCGATGTCCACGCGATGTTGCAGAGTCGTGTCAACCAAGACAGCCCTACAACATCCAGAGCCTTAAGGAACTCCGGGCGGACCTCATCCACCCCAGGGGCCCTGCCACCGCGGAGCTTTTCAACCACCTCGGCGACCTCAGCCCCAGAGATAGAAGGGCCCCCCCCGATGTCCCCAGACTCTGCCTCCACGTCGGAAAGCGTGTTGGTGGAATTAAGGAGGTCTTCGAAGTATTCCTTCCACCGATCCAGGACGTCCCCCGTCGAGGTCAGCAGCGCACCATCCCCACCGTATACAGTGTTGACAGAGCACTGCTTCCCCCTCCTGAGCCGCCGGATGGTGGTCCAGAACCTTTTTGAAGCCGTTCGGAAGTCATTCTCCATGGCCTCGCCGAACTCCTCCCATGCCCGGGTTTTTGCCTCCGCGACCGTCAAAGCCACGTTCCGCTTGGCCTGCCGGTACACATCAGCTGCCTCTGGAGTCCTACCAGCCAATAAAGTCCGATGGGCCTCCTTCTTCAGCTTGACGGCATCCCTCACCTCCGGAGTCCACCACCGGGTCCGAGGGTTATCGCCGCGACATGCACCGACCGCCCTGCGGCCGCAGCTCTGGTCAGCCGCTTCAACAATGGAGGCCCGGAACATGGCCCATTCGGACTCAATGTCCCCGGCCCCCCCCGAGACATGATCGAAGCTCTCCCGGAGGTGGGAGTTGAAGCTCCTTCTGACAGAGGGTTCCGCCAGACGTTCCCAGCAGACCCTCACATTACGTTTGGGCCTGCCAGGCCTGACCGGCGTCCTCCCCCACCATCGAAGCCAACTCACCACCAGGTGGTGATCAGTTGACAGCTCCGCCCCTCTCCTCACCCGAGTGTCCAAGACATGCGGCCCCAAGTCCGATGACACGACTACAAAGTCGATCATCGAACTGAGACCTCGGGTGTCCTGGTGCCAGGTGCACATATGGACACACTTATGCTTGAACATGGTGTTCGTTATGGACAAACCGTGTCTAGCACAGAAGTCCAACAACAAAACACCACTCGGGTTCAGATCGGGGGGGCCGTTCCTCCCAATCACGCCCCTCCAGGTCTCACTGTCATTGCCCACATGAGCATTGAAGTACCCCAGGAGGACGAGGGAATCCCCGGGAGGAGCGCTTTCCAGCACCCCCCCCAGAGAGTCCAAAAAGGGTGGGTACTCTGAGCTGCCGTTTGGTGCATAAGCACAAACGACAGTGAGGACCCGTCCCCCCACCCGAAGGCGGAGGGAGGCTACCCTCTCGTCCACCGGGGTGAACCCCAATGTACAGGCGCCGAACCGAGGGGAAACCAGTATTCCCACCCCAGCTCGACGCCTCTCACCAAGGGCAACTCCAGAGTGGAAGAGAGTCCAGCCCCTCTCAAGGAGACTGGTTCCGGAGCCTATGCTGTGCGTCGAGGCGAGGCCGACTATATCTAGCAGGAAACTCTCTACCTCGCGCACCAGCTCAGGCTCCTTTCCCGCCAGCGAGGTGACGTTCCACGTCCCTAAAGCTAGCTTTTGCAGCCAAGGATCGGACCGCCAAGGCCCCCGCCTTCGGCCGCCGCCCGTCTCACACTGCACCCGACCCCCATGACCCCTCCTGCGGATGGTGAGCCCACTGGAAGAGGGTCCCACGTTGTCTCTTCGGGCTGTGCCCGACCGGGCCCCATGGGAAAAGACCCGGCCACCAGGCGCTCGCCATCGAGCCCCACCCCCGGGCCTGGCTCCAGGGGGGGGCCCCGGTGACCCGCTTCCGGGCAGGGGCAACTGAGAACCATTGTTGTGTTTCTTCATGGTTGGTTTTTTGAGCCACGCTTTGTCTGGTCTTTCACCTGGAACCTGTTTGCCTTGGGTGACCCTACCAGGGGCATGAAGCCCCCGACAACATAGCTTCCAGGATCACTAGGACACGCAAACCCCTCCACCGCGGTAAGGTGGTGACTCAAGGAGGGGCATACTAATGTTTATTGCATATATAATATATATATATTTATATATATATTAGTGCTGTCAGTTAAACGCGTTAACGCAAACCCAAATTAACGGCGTCAATTTTTTATCGCGTGATTAACGCTCTTTTTGACCTAGCAAACTTTGTAGTTTTTTTCACATTCTGTTGCAACAACCACTGACGTTAGAAAAACTACAATACTGCACCGGATCTAGCTAGACCGGAAACAAAACAACAGCACGCCACACACACTTGTTTGGGCTTGCGAGCCGGCTAAAGAGTAGTAGCAGAGCCCGTTTACGGATATTAGACATTCTCTGGTAGTAGGCTAACGTTACGTTTTGAGTTGATTGCCAGCGCCAGACGCCGATATGGATGCCAATAAGATTCTGAATGGAAAGTTTTACTTTTAAAAGGTTGCCAAATGATTCCATTGACAAGACGAAAGTGATCAGTGTGTTCTGTCGTTGTGAACTGAGCTATCATCGCAGCACGTCGTGGAGTCTAAAATACAATTTTGATGGCCAAGCACACAGCTGATGCGAATTCTCCGCCCGCTCGTCAAAGCCAGGCGATTGCAATGTTGTTTTCAATTAAAAAAAAACATTTGCACGAAGCATCCGAACCACTTTTCCATGTTGATAAGAGCATTAAAATTTGAAAAATAATGGATGAAAAAGAAATCAAGGGACATTTAGAATAGATAAAATGTGCGATTAATTGCGATTAATCGTGAGTTAACTATGAAATTAATACAATTAATCGCGATTAAATATTTTAATCGTTTGACAACTCTAATATATATATATATATATATATTACACAAAATAACTAATTGAGTTGGACTCATTTGCTGACAGCTTGTTCCCCCCAGTTCAAAAATTCCATCTGCACCCCTGGTTTTGCCAATGCTCAAATCCAGACCAAACTGTTTAATTTAATAAAAAATGTGTTGAAAAAAGGGCTTTAGTCAGCCTCTTTACTAACGGAAAGACTAAGTTTAATTATAAATAAAGTAAATAAACAGCGCTTGATCCGCCATGACTTACATCAACGCAGCAGGCCACGAGAAGCTGGAATGTCCGACTTCACAGAGCTGTTTTTAATTCCTCCTCGACTGCAAGCGGCTTCTCTCGCCGGTCGTTTCATGCAGCCGCAGTCCATGTCGAACGCAACTATTCTCTAGTCCGGCATCCTTCAATTTGACTGCCTGCTTCTACCTTTGAATTGTCCTCCTCCACTCTCAAAAGAAAAATACAAAAATCAGCAGGTATAATATTGCTGTAATGAAATCATTATGTTTCGTATTAGCTCAGTATAGATTTTTTTGTAAGAATAAAACAAATGTGGATGTCACATCTTGAAACAGTCTTGAATCTGTAGCGGGGTTTTCTTAGTTAAGATTAGCAATACTTAATCTGGGGGGGGGGGGGGCTTTGATACTGCAAACACGTATCATATTCTCATGTAGGTTAGTGCATGACATGTGCACCAGCAGATACTATTTCAAAAGAAATTCATGCATTAAAATAATGTATCATGACAGTTTGTATGATTTGGTCATTATCACACAAGCATTTAATTATCACAGCAAACAATTACACTGCACTAAACTGTGTAAATGTAAAGTGAAAATAACAAAACCAGTCAGTATGATGACTTGAGCGAAAACTGTTTCCTCTACTAAAAAATACAATACGGGTCACGTGAAAAAAGGATCCAAAGACTCGTCTAAGACCGAGTCTGGAAATGAACAAATCGTTTGTTTCCTCTAGCTACAGAGCCTATGCAGGTCAAGTGAAAAAGGATCCAAAGACTCGTAGAAAGACCGAGTAGGGAAATTAATAAATCGTTTGTTTCCTCTAGCTACCAGTACAGAGCCTATGCAGGTCACGTAAAAAATGATCCAAAGACTCGTACCCGAAGACCGAGTCGGGAAATGAACGAATAATTTCTGTTTACTTGGACGAGCCTATGCAACAGCCCGATGCGCGGCCACAAGAAAATGAACAAATCACTCTTTGAGAGGACTCTTTACTCCCGAGTCCTTGTAAGGATTCGTTCAAAATGAACGAATCGTTCACGAACGACACATCACTAGTAGCTAGAATTTTCGATAGGTGTAAACCAAGCCCTGGGTGTTCTTCTCCGCCTTTGATAAAATGAAGGCTCAATTGCTCTGTTTGAAAATCTCCTCCTAGTGACGTAGATAGGAGCAAGGTTACCTCCCCTCTCTCTGCTTTGCCCACCCATATCATCTGGCCCGCCCATGAGAAACTGAGCTACCACCGTGCAAGGGCGAGTGCGATATCGTTTTTTCCTAGAGAGACATCATGGCTAGCAACAGTTGCTCAGTGTTTGGATGTACAAATCAAAACAAAAGTATTTTTTTTGTTCCTTCATCCAAGCCTCTGCACAACCAGTATCTTAATTTAATTTTCGCTGGAAATGCGCCGACACATCTTCCCAAAGTTTTGTAAGTCAGCGCTAAACATTTCAGCCACTACTGTTTCCTCAACTTGAGCCAACACAAAGCTGGCCTTGCTGAAATTAAATTCTGGATCATTACTAAATCTCCTTGGTCAAGCTACAAACCTTGGACAAGTAAGTTAACTAACGCTATATCATTTTGTTGCTTTACTGTATATGGTTACCTAGCTTGCTACCCTTAGAATGTGGCTGTAACATTAGCTCTGCAGCTAACAGCTGAGTTACTGTCGCTAATGTAAAGGTAGATGGCATCAAGTGTGTGTGTGAATACTAACGCTGTAACGCCAGTGTTGTACACTTCTTTGTTATTTGGATAACCGTTCTGCTGTTGGTGTTATGGCTCGCGATATCCATCTTTCTCCTCATTGAAATTATATGAGTGTGCACCTCTGCAAACCAGGGTGATCAGATGAGAATGGCTAAATTCGAGGCATTTTACAGCAACGGGGGCTACGAGCCATTGCGATACATCCGTTGTAAACATTAGCGCATGTTGCCGCCCCTCTCCTCATTAGCATTTAAAGCTACAGACACAGAAACAGCGCATTTTAAGAAAAGCTCATTGAGGGACTGCTCGTAGTGGCTGTAATTATGCAAGGCTGAATTTCGGGAAAGATACTTCAGATACAGTAACAGGGCTGCCAACTTTTCCAAAAACCTTGGCGTGAGATTTGGTAGCCCCCCCCGGGCGAGCTTTTGCGAGCTTCACTCCCCCCAAAGGCGAGTTTACACGGCTGCATAGCCGCGGGAACATATTTCATCAGGGGGGTGCTGGCTTAATTTTGCGGGGCGGCAGGGAGGAACTGGGAGTAAAAATTGGCCCTGGACTTTGATCCAGACCGGCCCACCAGAACTGGCTCTATACGCCACCACAGCTGCCCTGCTAATGCAAGCATAGTCTGTGTTCAATGTGATGCGAGTTAGGGAGTTCAATCCTTTAAGCAAGCGCGCATAGCGCGCAAGCCGAAAATTATTTGGCCTTTATTTGAGTGCAAAATAGTTGAGCTTCATGTAAAATAAACACCCTACGTTTCTTACCCTGGTTTTCCATAGTTATTCTTCTCCAGGTGCTCCCGATTGCCAGTCCGCTACTGCAGAGCTGTGCCACGGTGGTGGATTTTTAAGTCATATCATTTTAAATTCTCGTGATTTCAGGGCACAGCACCCTCAGCACCCCTAGTTCCCGCGGCCATGCACGTCTGTTTGCACGTCAATGTTGCTTCACTCAGTTAACCTGCGCGTCGTCCGTTAATGTTTACAACGTTAGCTTGGCTACTAGTTTGGCGTTGCCTTTTCAGCGTGAGATATACAAGGTGTGGCGTGAGAGCGTGAGAAATGGGTGAAAAGCGTGTGTCACACGGCGAAACCGTGAGGGTTGGCAGCTCTGCAGTAATAGGGAACCACTAAGGCCTATATAAAAGCATCCAAAAACAGCATATCATGTGACCTTTAAGTAGTGAATTCTATGAAAGTAGAGCAGATCAGATAACGTGAGGGATAACGCAAGTATTATACACAATGATTTATTTAAGAAAATGTAATTATAATGAACAAATACCAGAGAAGTTATGGGTTAGTTTGAGTTGAACAGTCCAGTAGGCCTAGCCTACCGTATTTTTCGGAAATAAAGCCGCGGCTTGTACCCCGATTTTACAGTTTTCTTGGTAGTACGGCTTATATTTCGAAGCAGCTTATAGCCCGGTTTTAAAACAAAACTGTCTTCGTCCCAAGATCTCTACAGACCGTGCAGCTAATTTAATGCTCAACACTTGAATGGGGGTTTATTACTTGAAAGAAGAATGGAGTCAGATGGCTGACGTTGTGTCCTTGGGCAAGGCACTTCACCCTACTTGCCTCGGGGGGAATGTCCCTGTACTTACTGTAAGTCGCTCTGGATAAGAGTGTCTGCTAAATGACTAAATGTAAATGAATGATTTACTGTGTCGTCTCAGTTACACTATCTGGGCTTGGAAATACAGTGACTTGCTAAAGTAAGCAAATGGCAAGTAGAACATAACATTTCAGTAAATCAAACAGCTGCAAGACCCAGTGAAATGTTAGGTATCGCTTGCATCGCTAACGACATTGGCTAATTCAACTTCGGTATGCTATCCTCATGTTACCTTCCTGACTCGTGGCTCCGTACCGTGAAAGGGAAACCTCAGAGTGAAAAGGCTAGCTTCCCTTGCTAGCCTGGCTCGTTGCTGGTAACTTTGCTGCCTGGACAAATCCACAGTGCACCAGAGAAACAGTGAAGGACTCCAAAGTAGCCTTTCATGCGAACCGGCCCTTTATTTATTCATGGTGATGGCGCCTCGTATGGCTGCCTCGGTGTGTTGGCGCACACTTCTGTGTTTGTTTTTAGTCTTTAATTATTGTTTAATTCTGTTTATTGCGAATCAACTCTGATTATTTTGTCTTATTGTCACAAACTGTGTTAGTTTTAGTCTTTTAATTCCGTTTATTACGACTCAACTCGGATTATTTGTAGATTTTTCTTATTTTGTTATTGTGTTGCTATGGCAATGTTGCTTCCGGTGCGCCTAAGACATGGCCGCGTCGACAAGAGCTCCGCAAAAACCCAGCTTTTTGTTTGTCATTTTAGTGTTCGTTACTTGTTTTGTCAATGTTATATTGTCGTTTATTCAGTACGACCGGCAGACACTTCTGGACATTAAGTTGTAACTTGGCAAGGATCATTTTACGAACTTTAATTCCACTTTTTGGATTGCGAGCTCGGACTGCAGCTGGCCCTTTGTTGTTTCGCCGCTCTGTTTACCCGCAAGACGGAGAAAGAAGAAACGTGGCCGGCGTGCTGGAGTCCTTGTTCGAACTCGGAAACGGTGCTTCAAACCTGCTCTTCCAACCATCTTACTAGCTAACGTTCAGTCCATCGACAACAAAATGGATGAACTTAACGCTTGTGTCAAATTCCAACGGGACATCAGGAACTGCTGTGTACTGGCGTTCGTTGAGACCTTGCTGTCTCCGGAGATCTCCGACGCAGCGGTTACCCCGTTGGGATTCACCATATACTGCCAGGACAGAACAGCTGATTCAGGGAAGTGCAGGGGCGGAGGGGTCTGTGTTATGGTTAACTCTTTCTGGGCTACGGATGTAGTGGTATTAGCATCTCACTGCTCTCCGGTCCTTGAGCTGCTAATTGTAAAAATCAGACCCTTCTATCTACCTCGGGAATTCACTGCGGTCTTCATGAGTGCAGTCTACATCCCCCCCAGGTAGACAAGGCCGCTGCTTTGGATGAACTGTATGGGATTAACAATGGTCTGGAAAATGTGCACCCAGAGAAAGAAAGTCCACAT
This sequence comes from Hypomesus transpacificus, assembly GCF_021917145.1. NCBI lineage: Eukaryota > Metazoa > Chordata > Actinopteri > Osmeriformes > Osmeridae > Hypomesus > Hypomesus transpacificus. The sequence continues at coordinate 9,902,251 of NC_061082.1, forward strand.
GAAGAAAGTCCTGCCCAAATACTATCAGCACATTGACTTCTTCACACGTGGAGACCAGATCCTTGACCATTGTTATACAACATTCAAGGGCAGTTACAAACCCCTCCCCCGCCCTGCTTTTGGGAAGGCTGATCACACCTCCATTCTTCTCCTCCCCGCATATGAACAAAAGCTCAAACAGGTCAGACCAGTTGAGAGGTCAGTTCACCTATGGAGTGACAAGTGTGTGGCGACCCTCCAGGACTGCTTTGACACCACTGACTGGCTGATGTTCAGGGACGCAGCAGATGGGGACATTAACGAATACTCAGACACTGTCTCCAGCTACATCCAGCACTGCATTGATGACGTTGTCCGGTCTTTCCCTAATCAGAAGCCCTGGGTTGATGCCGCGGTCCGGGCAAAGCTGAGAGCCCGCACTGTCGCCTTTAACTTTGGGGACCCTGATGAGTACAGGAAAGCCAGATATGAACTTCTGAAGGCCATCAAAGCAGCGAAAAGGGCTTACAGGACCAAGGTGGAGTCCAGCTACCATGGCTCTGACCCCAGGCGCATGTGCAAAGCCATTACTGACTACAAAGGGAGAGGCTACAATGAGACCCAGTCCTCTGTCCTACTACCAGACGAGCTGAACTCCTTCTACGCTCGCTTTGAGAGGGACAGTGACCCCCCTGCAGCGGAGCTACCTGAAGGCCAAGCCAGTGGTGTGCCTACACTAACTGTAGCCGAGGTGAGGCTGTGCTTTAAGAAGATCAACCCTCGCAAGGCACCTGGCCCAGACGGCATATCAGGTAGGGCCCTCGGGGGCTGCGCTGACCATTTGGCAGGGGTCTTCAGTGACATCTTCAACCTCTCCCTTAACCTGTCTGTACTCCCCACCTGCTTCAAGAGGACCACCATTATCCCTGTGCCCAAGAACACCAATGTCACATGTCTGAACGACTATTGCCCGATAGCACTGACCTCTGTCATCATGAAGTGCTTTGAGCGGCTAGTCAAATCATTCATCTGCTCCTCGCTGCCCCCCACACTGGACCTTATGCAGTTTGCATACCGGTCCAACAGGTCTACAGACGATGCCATCGCTCTGACTATGCACACCGCTCTCTCCCACCTGGACAAGGGGAATACATATGTGAGGATGCTGTTCATTGACTACAGCTCTGCATTCAACACCATCATCCCCTCCAGACTGGTCTCCAAGCTTGTGGACCTGGGAGTAAGCACCTCCCTCTGCAATTGGATCTTCCACTTCCTGACGGGGAGGCCACAGGTGGTGAGAATCGGTGACCGCACCTCATCCGTACTGATCACCAACACAGGCACCCCACAGGGCTTTGTGCTCAGCCCTCTCCTGTTCTCCTTGTTCACCCACGACTGTGTGGCAACGCACAGCTCCAACCTCCTTGTTAAGTTTGCTGACGACACAACCATCGTGGGCCTCATCTCTGACAGTGACGACTCAGCCTACAGAGAGGAGGTTGACACCCTGACATCATGGTGTCAGGACAATAACCTCTCTCTTAACATCAGCAAGACCAAGGAGATGATTGTGGACTATAGGAGGCGGCAGGAGGAGGAGCATGCACCCCTACTCATCAATGGATCGGAAGTGGAGAAGGTCAGCTGCTTCAAGTTCCTCGGGGTGAACATCAGCAATGACCTCACCTGGTCTGTTCACACGGACAAGGTGGTCAAAGCGGCCCATAAGCGGCTCTTCTTCCTGAGGAGACTGAAGAAGTTTGGTATGGACTCAGTCATCCTCACTAACTTTTACAGATGCACTATTGAGAGCATTCTGACTGGTTGTATCACAGTGTGGTATGGGAGCTGCACAGTCGGGACTGCAAGGTCCTACGAAGTGTGGTCCGTTCTGCTGAGTTCATCATCGGCGGGAAGCTCCCAGCCCTACAGGACACCTACCACACACGTTGCCTAAGGAAAGCCGGCAGGATTCTAAGAGACTGTTCCCACCCATCCTTCAGTCTCTTCACCCCGTTGCCTTCTGGCAGGCGTTACCGCAGCATCCGGTCGCGCACATGCAGACTGGACAACAGTTTCTACCCAAGGGCCATCAGGTTTCTGAATGGACACTGATATGGACATTGATTTACTGCACACTAGTCACTTATACACTGTCACTTTCAGCTACTGGTTGCACTATCAGTAACATTGCACTACTGTACCTCACTGTACCTACTCCTGTTCCTGGAGCCACCACTGTACAGGCTCCTGTATGGTCATTGACTTAGTCACTGATCTGCAAATTTGCACTATTGTACTGTACTCCACTTAGGTTAGAATAGGTTATAGGGTTGAAACAGGTTTTATGTGCATTTAGGGTTAATATAGTGTACCATTTATTGTTATTTGTAATTTAGGAAGTTTTAGTATTAGGGTTAGTATGGTCGATTATTTTTTGCTATCTGTATATTTAGGAAGTTTCACTTATTTAAGCTCAGCATAGATGTAAATTATGTTCCGTGTACTTATATGTTATGTTATGCCAGGTGCTTGTGTTGTTCTGTGTACCTGACAAATAAAAGACTTGAACTTGATCGGGGCTGTCCGGTCCCTGTACGACCGGTGCCAGAGTTTGGTCCGCATTGCCGGTAGTAAGTCAAACTTGTTCCTGGTGGGGGTTGGACTCCGCCAGGACTGCCCTTTGTCACCGATTCTGTTCATTACTTATATGGACAGAATTTCTAGGTGCTGGCTGGGCGTTGAGGGGGTCCGGTTTGGTGACCTCAAGATCGGGTTGCTGCTTTTTGCAGATGATGTGGTCCGGTTGGCTTCATCGGGCCCCGACCTGCAGCTCACTGGAGCGGTTCGCAACCGAATGTGAAGCGGCTGGGATGCGAATCAGTACCTCCAAATCTGAGGCCATGGTTATCGACTGGAAAAGTGCCATCTCCGGGTCGGGGAGGAGATCTTGTCCCAAGCGGAGGAGTTCAAGTATCTTGGGGTCTTGTTCACTAGTGAGGGAAGAATGGAGCGCCAGATTGACAGGCGGATCGGTGCGGCGTCCGCAGTGATGCTGGCTCTGCATCGGTCCGTCGTGGTGAAGAAGGAGCTGAGTCGAAAGGCGAAGCTCTCTATTTACCAGTCGATCTACGTTCCTACCCTCACCTATGGTCACGAACTACGGGTAGTGAGCGAAAGAACAAGATTGCGAATACAAGCGGCCGAAATGAGCTTTTTCCGCAGGGTGTCCGGGCTCTCCCTTAGAGATAGGGTGAGAAGCTCGGTCATCCGGTAGGGGCTCAGAGTAGAACGGCTGAGGTGGCTCGGGCATCTGACCAGGATGCCTCCTGGACGCCTCCCTGGTGAGGTGTTCTGGGCACGTCCCACTGGGAAGAGGCCCCGGGGAAGACCCAGGACATGCTGGAGGGACTATGTCTCTCGGCTGGCCTGGGAACGCCTCGGGGGTCCCCCAGGAAGAGCTGGTGGAAGTGGCCGGGGAGAGTGAAGTCTGGGCCTCCTTGCTAAGGTCGCTGCCCCCGCGACCGACCTCGGATAAGCGTCAGATGATGACAACGAGAATCACTGACGGCTGGCTGGGACTAACGTATAGCAAACCGCAACTTCCGCTATCTGACCGGAAGTTGCACCCAAAATCATTTCTACAGTAGACCCCCTGAGAATAAGGTGGATACTATGTAGCAAGCGCAATAATTTAGAACTGTGAAAAGACAGTTTTGCCAGAGCCTGTTTAAGGAGAGCCTTGCCACTCCCTATTAAGCCCCATTGTACCGAATTTTGTTGCAGTTCCACCAGAGTTCCACTGGGAGTGATCGCGGTCGAGTGCAAAATGAATGGGAGTCTATGGAGCTAAACGGCTACATTTGTCTCTTTCACCTGATTGTCGTTGAGAAATCTCAGATTCGATTGTAGTGTTTGCATGTTCAACATGGATTACAGGTCGAAAGTTGAATGAACGAGTACTTATGTCCTTTAGATTTCTTATAGGGTAAGTCGTTGTTGCCCATAACACGCTAGCATTCTGCTAACGAATGCTGATTGGTTAGTGAAGGACTGACTACGACCAGAGATCCCGCTTGATGGTATCCGAAGCAGAACCAGAATGTCAGAGCATTAGCAACATTAGCAACAACATTAGCAAGCCAAAATTCTTTCTAGCATGTGTATTGACAGGGAGAGCCTCCCCTCTCAGCTGTGTTGTCGATGCCTCGAGAGAAAAGTGGAAGTAACCAGAGCTTGCCGTCAAGCAGTATCTCTGGCCATACAATGTGTATGATGTCAATGACATTTAAAAATACTTTTTAGAACAGAAAGGCGACTTAAATACACACCGCTGGGTGTTAAAAAAAAAAATACTAAATAAAAAAAAAACACTAAAAAAATGTGATCCTGAGAAAAGTGGATTTTGAGGAGTATAGCTCCATAGACCTTCATTCATTCTGCACTCGACCATTAGCGCCCTCAAATGGAACTTGAGTGGAACTGCATCCAGTTCAGAACCCGGAAGTTTCCCGAGAGTGGCATTTCTCCCTATATTAGACATTCTCTGGTATTAGCTTAGTTAGATAAGCATTGTTCGGAGTTCTATTGTTGTGTTTGTTCTGTTTTGGTATGTGTAATGCTATGGTCTGTAGTTTAGATAAATTGAGTGTTCACCCTGATTGGGAATGTTGTCTAGTTAGATGGCTATCCAAGCTGTCCTTTGGGAAAGTGATGTCTGGGTAAATAAACAATCGTGAGCGTTGTTCCGCTCAACTCTAGCAGGCGCTACGGTATCGTTGTTCCCGTTTAAAGTGTAGCCTATATTCCAGTGCGGCCTGTACTCCGATTTAAAAACACGAAGCTCCCATTCTGGTGGGGTGCGGCTTATAGAAAATGCGGCTTATTTTCAAAAAACACGTTAGGTTATAATGAGAGCGAACTACACAATGGCTGTGTAGAGCGCGTGGGGAGGGGGAGGAGAAAGAGAGAAAAAGATAGGCCTCTAGAACAAATGGTGGACAGTCAATGGTAACTAAACCAATTGCGTAACATAGTAACGACGGGCCCAAGTGCAAAATATTATGACGGCCCACCCCCTAGTGAACGCAAAACATTTCTGTTTTACATTGGAATAGATGGGGAAACACTTTGTTACATTTGGCTCCCCTCCTAGGAATAGCCTCCCTAGCACCCTGCTAGGCTATTGGCTAGCTTAACATAATAATTTGCTATCCACCTAGTAGTGACCACTATTTACCCAACTTGTATCCTAGTTATCCTACCCGACCATAATGTATGTATGTAGGCTATAACTTGGCTTGAAATGTATATCTATCACAATAGTCGTAGGTTACCTGTCTGAGGGCAGCAATACGGATCCCAGCTTAACTGCTTCACTGCTGCTAGCAGGGGGGATGTCCGTGTCGGGGTCGTCCGTGGGGGGGTCGTCCGTGGCGGACTTTGTGGGCTGGCGACTAGTTGATGATGTAGTTAAAAAAGGATCTAATTTCGGCAGCTTTGCCGCTTTCTCATCTTGTTCTTTTTTCTCTTGCATTTTCCTGCTTCCACTCTTATGCTTAAAAGGCATTGCTACACGTTCAGTTGTGCTGTGCTCAATGAACTGCGTTGTTGTGACCTTCGAATTGGTGTAACTATAGTGTATTGTATCGTCACATAATCAAACAGAGACTTGACATTGGACAACAACATACATATTACCCAGCAATCATCATTGCTAATCACAAAAATACCAAAGAAAAATATAGCTGCAAGCAGCGATGCGGGTTCCTCCGCAAAATGGCAAAATATTATAAACATGTACACTGTAAAAGATCGAGACTTGGACAACAAGAGAGCAAAACGACTTTATGTTTGGCCATCAACAATAGGCTGAACGGGGATTTGAACTCATGAGCATAAGGTTACAAATTGGAGTCACTAGCCTCTCTGCTACACACCAACCGCTGAGATTTTATGATTAGTAAGGGCTGATTATTAACTTTCCATAGGATATTGAAACTGTTCTTGAGTTTATCTCTCTCCAGACTCTCAGTCAATGCACAACTAACAATAGTCATGTGGGCAACTGGGCTAGATCAGAGCTCATAGTTAACTCCTTGCGAAAACAGCGTGTGACTACACAGCATGCACAATCAGGGTGACCAACAAGATTATATTAACTAAACAACTATAACATTACAAACATCTAACTGAACGAACACAATAACTGAAATCCCTGGCACGGCTTTTGTAACAAAACTATTTTCCACAAGTCTTTGCATTTTTGGACATGTCGCACTGCATGCTGGGAACCCAAGGGTGCCGACTGCATGATATGAGTATTAGTTTTTGGTCAGCTTTGGGACAAAAGTTAAGAAACGGTTGACATTTCAAGTTGAAATTGCATGAAATTGCACATGGTATTTCAGAAGGATGTCTGCCTGTTTAACTAAACAAGTAATCAAAATTAAGACAGGCCAAAAGACTGTTCCTGGTTTCGAACCTGTGAGCTTGCATTTTGCAGGACAACGTTTCAACTCATTGAGCTACCTGCAAGGCTAAGAAATACTGGTCAGTTTCTGTATAAAAAAAGAAAGCTGTTTCTCCTGCAGCATGGATTGTTCGATTCGGCCAAAGTTTAAACAGCTGTAATTCAATGATCTTTTGACATATCAAGGTGAAATTGCGCATGGTACTATAGAACGATGTCATCCTGTTTAACTAAACAGATATTCAATTTTAAGACGGGCTAAACGACTGTGGCTGGATTCGATCCTACGACCTTATACTTTGCAGGTCGCCGTCCAAGCCCAGTGAGCTAATCTCAGTGTTGAATATTTTTTCCTTCAGTTACTGTATAAAAAAGGACGCTGTTTCTCCTGTGGTAAGCTAAATATATATTACATATATATATAATACATATTTTGACATACCAAGGTGAAATTGTGTACTGTACGTCAGAGTGATGTCACCTTAAAGCCTATTAGGTTTGAAAAACCATCATTCAAAAATTACATTTGATTTAGTGACACAAACATATTGAGTAAATGTGGACATTTACATAAATACACCCCTTTCAGCCATTTTGTACTTGATTCAATTGCCTTAAGTAACATTTTTAAATACGTCAATGATACATATATGTACCAAATTTCAAGTCAATTAGAACTTTGGTTCAAGAGAAGAGGAATTGTGAATGTTTTCCCAAATTATCACTGTACAGGAAAATCCATCATGGCAGACCTTATGGGTCCTTGAGGCTTTTTTGTTCCTCATGAAAAATGAGGCATGCACACCAAGTTTCAGAAGAATTGGAGCAATGGGGTGGAAATGCAATCACTCTGAAAAGTGGACAATTGGGCGTGGCCCGTCCCCAGTGCCATCTGCGCGCATGGCTTGGTCAGCACACCATTTTCAGAAAGGATGTGTGTGCGTCTCGCCAAGCTCGCGCGTGTCACGTAGGTTGACCACCTGTCCCTCTTTGCGCTATATCGTATCGCACAGCATTTTCAATATGCGACGTGCGGGACAAGGGGTGCAAATGATGTGCGACACAACGCAAAGCGGGACAGGTGGTCACCCTAGTGTCAAGGGGCAGGATGAGTCTGTGAGAATTTGGAGCGCGCGCACTGTGGAGCAATTCACTTGAATTCAATCATATATTGACATATCAAGGTGAAATTGTTTATGGTACTTCAGAGTGATGTCGTCTTGAACCCTATTAGGTTTGAAAAACAATCAGTCAAAATTGTATTTGATTTATTAACACAAAGATATTGAGGCAATGTGGACATTTACATAAATACACTTCTTTCAGCCATTTTGTATTGCATTTCTTATTCCATGTCACCCTATGTAAAGACATGTATTCTACACATCTGGAACAAATTTCAAGTCGATTGGGTCTATGGTTTATGAGAAGAAGGGTTTTGAAGGTTGGACCAAATTTGGACAGTACAGCTAAATCTATCATGGCGGACCTTATGGGTCCTTGAGGCTTTTTTTGTTCCCCATGAGAAATAAGGAATGTATACCAATTCAGGCATTTTGGAGTAACGGGGAGCTGGGGAAATCACGTAGACTTTGGGCGTGTTTTATAGCGCCACCTATGGGCGCACATGGGCCACTAGCCGTCTGGGAGTAATGAGTGACTTGTTGTATCATTGGGCCAAATTGGAAAAAATCGGGTCCAGAACTTTTTGAGCTGTTGGGCCATTTAGCGGAGAAATGTAATAATAATAGGAATACTAACAAAAACAATAGGTTCCCTCCTACCGGAGGAACCCTAATAATAATACCAACAAATACAATAGGGTCCTCCTGATGGAGGAACCCTAATAAGAACTTATTCATTTCATTTAATAGGTTTTTGATAGTTTCTATAGTACATGTAGGATAAACATATGAATTTGGTATGAATTGCTACTTTCCCCCCCAAAAAAATTACAACCATGACTGAGATAAATTTGCCTTTTTAGGTGTATAAACATCATTTGACACCACCATTAGATTATTAACAGCGCGTATTTGAACATAAGTATATCCAGGGAGTACAGTGCTGTACTGAAGGAGGGCACATCGTGCGACGGTACTTGGAGGGGGGGGCCCGTCAAGTGACGCATGTATGTCTTTGGGCCCTGACACCCCACGGGCCCAGGTGCAGCCGCACCTGCTGCACCCCCTATAGTAACGCCCCTGAACTAAACCAAACGAAAGTCAGGTTAAATCATTTGCAAACTAAATCAAACATAACAAATTAAATCACAACATGCCAATGTTACAAGTAAGAAGTGTAGCAAATCGCAGTTACTGTTGTCAGTTTGAAGAAGAAGAGTCAAAGTTCCGTTTGTTGTCGTCAAACGTTCAGAGCAAAGGAATCTTTCCTCAAAGTTCCTTGTAGTCCAGTGAGTTGCTGATTGAGAAGGATAGGTCAGAGGTGTTGCGAACAGTTCCGGTAAATCCTTACGAAAAAGCAAGGTTTGCTTGTGCGTCAGGGTTTCATAATCCAAGCGAAAGGGGGGTATCCTTTTGAAGGTGAACTCTTTGATTGGTCAGTTATTTCCACTGGGCGTCGTTCTGAGATAAGCGTATAGGTGTGAAATGGCTGGTTAAAAAAAAGACAGTTTCAGAAGCTTTCCTGTGCTTTTTTTGGACAGAGCCAAGAAACCGGTCCCCATCTTTCCCGTTTTCCCAGGAACCAGTGCTAACCCGTCCCTTGACACCACCAACTGGTAACCATGTGAACCCACTGTAGCAATCCTTTGTATTGAAGAGAATACAATGATTATAGAATCAGTGTATTTGCATCTCCTTTGTCTTCTTAGCTGGATCATCAAAAATGTCAGAGGATGGGGTCAGTCTCTGTCGGCCGTGTTTGGAGACTGACCCACCAAAGAAAATGAAGTGTCATGGGTCCAGTGTGAATACTGTAAGCGCTGGTTCCCTCCTCCTGTGTGGATAGGGAAGATGAGGAGGATGGGAACTTTTATTGTACATTTTGTATAGAATGAATGTTTGTAATTAAATATATTTTCTTGTTGTGCTGTGTCTTATTATTCTTGGCTTAATGTTAACAACCAAAATAATAAACATACACAGTAAAAACAAGAGTGCAAATTCAACACCTACAGAGTTAAATTTAACTCTGTTTCAGATAATATTTGGTCCCACTCGAAAATAGTGTTAAATTTACTCTTTGGTCAGTGTTAATTTTTCAGAGTTAATTCTACTCAAAATTGTGTTAGAATTGACACTGAAATGTGTACACATATTTAACACTGGTTTATTCACACTCCTCTGAGTAATATATTGACACTTTTCAGAGTGGATATTTAACACTGTGGTTTAATCACACTCCTCTGAGTAATATATTGACACTTTTCAGAGTGGATATATCACAAGGAAAGTGTTAAAATTAACACTGATATGTGTACAAAATATTGATTTGTATGATTTTCTTGTATATATACATAGTGTTATTTTTAAACGCAATGGCATGACAGTGTTATTGAATTACTGTAATGTAATGAAGATAAGAAGCAAACAGATAACCATACCAGTATTTATTGTAACTGTATAGGCTATTTTGACATCAATGACATCAGAAATCACATGCTCACCAGAGAAAGCAATATGGAACCACAAATAGAGCTGTGTCATTCGTTCCATATGACATTTGTATGTTAAAGGGCCTATGATAAAGTAAGTTATCAACATAAAAGTAAAGAAAACCATCTTTTGACCTGGTCACTTCATATGCATGAAAATGTTCCTGAAAAGCTACAGTAGCTAAAGGCAGAGTGAGCAATAACAATCTTTCATGCATTATCACAACAGATTCAATTTCAAAAACCTGAGGTATTTCAGATTCTATTTTTCCACAGATAACCAGATGTGGGCGATAAACATACCCGTGATATTTAGCCCAATGCACTTTAAGAACCTGAGTGCTACTGGGCACCTGCATTGCCATAGCAATTTCACAACCTCCTTTTACCATGTTTAAAGATACATTTTCAGTCGACACTTCAATATTAGTGGCATTACAAGTGTCAATGGTACTTTGGTGTTGTGAAGAATCTTCTGCAGAATCAAATGAATTGCATACATGACACTTGTTAAGATGCTTTCTTAAACCAGAAAAGCTACCAAAAGAACGTGAACATCCCACTTGACCACATTTCAGATTTAGTGTCCTCCCTGTACATAGTCCATGGATTACCTTAAGGTGCTGGATGAGACTGTTTGGACCTCTATGGCATATTTTGCAAAGAAAACAACTCATGGTTTTATCTTAGTAGTCTTGCTCTTAACTCAGCAACTCTGGGGGTCTCCTTTGTGTTCCCCATGTCAATGTTGTAGATGGTTGTTTGCAAAAAAGTGAAAAAGTTGTTCAGGCAAGGACTGTATGACGTACCAAAGACGAAATGGGCCTTAAAGAGTCCGTCAAAGGCTCCCACTGAACCTGTCGCTTTGCATGGTAGCGCATGCTTGTCGACCACAATGAAGTAGGAGTGGATGCAGCTCCTTGTAGATCCAAGGGCAAGAAGGTAGGGCTGACTGCTTTGGGTGATGCCATCTAGATGCTGCTGCACACTGGTTCCAACCTAGAGGAGATATTGAATAGAAGTATTTAGTAACTATAAATCAGATCTCATAGTGATTATGAGGTTGAGATGATTTTCACACAATATTTCAATGTACCTTTTGAAATCTGATGAGCATATCTGCTGCTTGAGATGCAGACATCTTTCCTGGCCTCTTTCGCCCTTGTGCAGCTGGTGGTAGCAAATGTAGCAGCAGCAGGATGGCAGATATGTCACAGTCCCAGCCTATTGATCAGTAAACCAGTGTTAAGTTCACGTAATACCACAATTATATTCAATTGAGGATTCGCATTACAAAATGCTTTTAGTGCATAGATTAACACAGTAATGTCAATATCAAACAGTAATCATACCATTCTCAGTCTCCACAGCTGACTCAGCATTGCGCATCAAATCCAAGAGTTCTGTGGTGGGTATGAGTCCCTGGCTTTCCTTCATCACCTTTTCTTTGAAAGTGGTTTGCCACTTCTCCAGGAATTTGTTGGCTGTGGCCTCACCAAACACATGTCTGAAGTCTTGTTCTATCTGCAATGCAACAAACATAGACTTGAAAAAGAAAAAAAACACCACCATTCTCTTGAGTGATATCTAAGGCATTATTTGGTATTTTGGTGATATAGTGAATAAAAAAGTCATACCAGTCCTGCTGTCCAAAAACCGTGGGAAGACCAAAAATACATCTGCTGACTTGTCTGCATTATTGACCATTGCTTGGCGATACACAAAAGTAGTTTTCATCTTCTCACGGATTGTGTCTTCATCAGCAGAGTATCTCAAAACAGCAATGGCTGCTTCCACCTCTTCGTCAGTTGGTACTTGGTCACTGGTGATAGGTTGTCTACCATGGCCTGGCCCACCAACTAAAGACAAACGACAAATTGACAGCCTCCTTCACAACACAATTCACAGTACAAACTCAGTTAAATGTAACTGAACTTACTTTTGGGGGATTTGCTTTCTGAGGCCCCTTTTTCTTCAGCGATTTTTCTTTGTATGGTCTTCAAACGCCATGCCAGGTATCCAGACCCACTCTCTGGATCGTAGTAATGTTCCTGTGTAATTAGATATGAACATAAATTAACACAAACATTTAAAATTATGAATACGGGCATAATGTTGCAATTACACCTTTACTTACATATCCATGTTCTGAATATGGGTCTTCCAGATAAGGAAAGAATGCAACAATCCCCTGTGCATACATCACCCTGACACTTTTTGGGGGGGATGTCCTAGGGAAGGTATTTGAAATTCAATGAAACCATCAAAGTCAACACTGTAATTACTCAAATCATATGTCTAATGCTTACCCATGTGTTTCTGTCATCTCAGCAGCAAGTATGTTGATCATTTGTCTTCTGGTGGCATCTGTGAGACTTTTGGTCTTATCATACTCGTGGATAATACGTTCACCACCGGGTTTTGATGTTAGGATTTTTTCAATCAACTTTAATTTAAAATAAATAACTAAAGTTTATTTTAAATGTGAAAATATATATTTTTATATAATTCACTTAAGAACACCAAATGAAAAAACATTCAGATTTAAAAGTAATTTCTACTACCTACCCCTTTTGCCTCACAGTTTACTCTGCATGGTCTTTTAGGTTGGCTTCCTTCAGCAGTGGCTGCTTCTTCATTAGGGTCACACACAGAGAGGTTTAGAATTACCGTGTCATCAGATCTTGCAGAGGTTGATGATGGAGAGGCACCTGTGCATTATGAAATTGTACAAAATAAAAAGAATATATCACACAGCACTATTATATTCATGATACATTTTTAAAAAATGCTAAAATGCATTAACCAAAAGTTCAATGCATGTGTATCAAATCTGGATTTGTTTTTATATTATTAGTATAACACAACCCAACTTTATAGCTTAATAGTTAAAAGTTAATGATTACCAAGTTCTTTTATGCCTAGAGTGACCCGAAAGGTTCCAGGTGACTCCTTTGCGATTTCTTGAAAAACCTCTGAGTCGACTTCTGTGTCAGACTGGTCATACACCTTGATTTCAGCCTGACATTCTTCTGGTATGCTGAATTTTGATAACACTGGTAACAAAAATTATGTTTTCTGGTCATTGAATGAAGCATGTATACTGTATATCAATTAGGATTGCACCATTAAACACATTTTGATAGCAGAGTATATCCTTCCCAAGACAATAAAAGATCAAAAATTATTTCTGGTAAAAAATACCAAATAAATTGCTCGTTCAAATGTTTTTGATTTTATTTGACTATCTTTTGAAGATGTAAATGTAATCGTAAAAACATTGTTGATTCAATTAGTTTAAAAGTCATGGTAAATCAAACTTTGTAATAGGAATGAATAGTTCTTGAAATAATGTACACACCTTCTTGTAAGAAAGCATCAAATGTCAGCTCTGACAGCTTGACGTACTTTTGTTCTACACCAAACTGAACTCGCAGCAACATTTTGAATCTGTTGAAAAAAATAAACCAAAATAATCATTAACCAGTAATGCACTGCACAGTAGAGACATCACAGTAGACAGACAAAAGATGGACTTTAGAATAGGTTACATTAAATGAATGTGAAGGTAAAATTATCTGGAGCCACAAATTCTAAATATGTTAACATTGAAGGTCAATAAGCCAACTCTATGATAAAGTCAAATGTAATGTTGGGAAAGCTAGCCAACTTGGTTGCCAAGTTAAGAATAGCTCAAGTTGCTCATTTTGGCCGCGTGTCATGACTCATTAGCTTCTCAGCAACCTGAAGATTAGCTTCACAGCAACGTGAAGTAGCTGGTTAGTCAACACATTCTAACTTCAACTTCTAGCATTGAAGGTTGCCAATTAGCTCACTACTTGCGCAATCCACCATCCGAGGCTGTGTGCAGAGTCCTTTGCAGACATATGCTAGCCTGGCTGCCAGCCCAATTTCTCCCCGCCCAAAAGAAATTTGGTCGGGAAGTTGGGTCTGGAGGGTCTCGTATTGGGGACCAACTACAGAAAACCAGAATCTGGGCGAACCAATGAAATTGCCAGGGCGGGCTTTATACGATGATGGACAGATGATCAAGAGTAACGTAATCACCCACGTCACAAAAGAGCGCTTAAGTTGAATTCGTTTTGAACAAACATGGCTACCGCTGGAGATCTGGGATGTTATGATTCTGCCATCGAGTCTGTTTTAGAAAACATCGACAGCGCATTAATTTTGAAAGAGGAACAGAGAGATGCAATCAAGGCATTTGTCGATGGAAAATATGTTTTTGCCATCCTTCCTACGGGATTCGGTAAAAGTTTAATTTATCATCTGGCCCCGATGGAGTTGTAATACTAAACGGAGAACTTGTTCGTATATGCATTTCCCTTTATTGTTTCGCTCAAAAAGGTTGACCGTGTGAACAACTACTCTCCCTACCCTTAAATTAATTTTACAACACCGGCAAAAATCGTTTGTATTCATTCTTCAAGCATACTTCAAGTCTGCTTGTAGTTTAGTTCTGTTGACAACAACTATGCGGTGCTTAACATACGTCACATACTCTGTTGCTCTGATTGGTTGTAGATCTATCCAATTGAGCGAAGAGGCATTTGTTTTCCAGGCTCGTTTGAAACACGCCCTGTAGTCAAAGCCCAACGGAGAGTTATCAGACTCATATTCTGACTAGAATTATGAGTATGACAACGTCAGGCTAGACATATGCAGGCAAAAACATAAAATCTAGTTAATTTACCTATTATTTACTGAGGTAGCGTTACTGTATTCGCAATACTAGCTGACACGCTGCCTGCAGCTATTATTGCTAGTTAATACAGTGCAGCTACTGTAGCTCACAGATCTCTGAAGAATAATTAAGTTAGCTACAACAGTACTAGCTAGAGCTAGGTTTAACGTTTTAGCATTTGCATTTGCCTAACTGCGGGCAGTTGTGACAACTAATTTGTATCCCGTCTAATTTACGATAACGTTACCTAATTTAGCTTATGTTAGCTCAGAACGTTTGCTCAGTTATAGGCTAAGACTCGAGCAGAGCTACAGTGCAGTAGTACTAGCACTAACTAGCTAACTAGGCTAACTTTCAACTGCTACCGTCACATTGTAGCTCGACAACAGTAGCGTTAGTCTAGTTGGATAAGACATAACATGTGTTAATACTTCAGTTAGCATAAATACTATTAAAATCGTACGGTACTTTGCAAAATGTAGTATTTATTTACGACACTATAACATTACTTACCGACCAAGTATGCGCTCCTCAGTCCGAAGCCGTTTTCAAAATGACGAAGTAGCAACTGTCCACGCGGTTAAACCTCAGCAGTGGCGCGAAATTAACACTCTGAAGAGTAGATTTTTTCACTTCAGGTCTGCAGAATTTAACACTGCCTTTTAACGACACCATTAGAGCGCCGTTACTCTCCACATTGTTGAAAATACTCTCTATGGGTTTTAATAAGTTAACTCTGGAATATTAACACCCCATTTTTTACACTTAACCTAATATAAATAATGTGCAAATATATGGCACAAAAAGGTACTTTTTGTAGTGAGAGGCTAAGATACCCAGTTTATACCAAGAGGGCATCGATAGGCAACACTCAAGTTGAGAACAATGTCCTCAGCTGAAAAAGAGAGACAGTTAAAGGAAGCGTAGCCTGAACCGGAAAATCTAAGGTTTGCAAAAAATGGTAGGATGAGGAAGGGATCCCCCATGACTAGGTTAGTCCACGTTAGTCAATGTTTCTCATTTTGACAGAGCTAGACTAGCTAGGCTAGCCATGGGGAATCTTCCGTCCTTTCGACTACTCGTGAAGTTTGAGGCAGCATAACAATAGGATTACATCAAGACTGAGCTGGGCTAGCTCTGGACGCTCTGCACTGCACATAAGCCTATGGGTTGAGTGTGTTTAAATATTTAAATAACAAGGCAGGAGGCTGCAATTTGGTACATGTAATAAAAGGTGTATACACAATGAATAGTTACTTTCTTTCTCTTCTTTAACAAACTAGCTGAAAAACGGTCTCGGCCGATAGTCGGGTCTGGAAAGTTTGAATGGACGATATGGGGCCCCCTTTAACTGCCAAAATGAGGAAAATATTTTTGGGGGCATTTACCATTGGATTTTAAAACCGGAATGTTATAAATGTTATAATATATGTGTTTATCTATATATTAAAGTCAAATGTTGTGACAAAACGTTGTTAATTTGTATAATATCGAAATGTTCGTAAAATTCCTAACAAGAGTCAAGAGCTAGGTGGATGATAATGGGACCCCTTTACGCTATGGTCTATCCAAGCACACAAACAGAATGACAAAAGAAATGGAATGAATGGATGGATGGCTCAGACAGAACACAGGTTCACAATGAGAGGAAGAAAAGTGCTTCTATAACTGAAGTACACTGTTGGGAGATTGAAGAGGCCTATTTATGTAATTTGACTCTATTTATGTCAAAAAGAGTGCAGTCATGCCATCTTATACAAAATGTATTTTTCTGAGTGAAACAAATTAACATTTATTTTGCAATTTGACTCCAAACCTTGAGCGCAAAGGCCAGTTGTTCTTTTGGAAACTACTTTGTGATGTAAACAAACACATGTTTAAAGCACTCTTTCTCAAAGATCTTATTGTTCTTTCATAGAGTTCTAGGTAGTGTGGTTTGAACAACCCCACCGATACTCCACACAACATCATGTCTTCAGAAAATCTTAAGAAATGCATGGTCAATATTCCGTGTGAACTCCTTATCATGGGTTCCTCAGGCCTCAGAGAAACATACACAGCTTTCAAAAATACATGTGTCTGATGATGCCACACATTGAAACACATTGCAACTTGTTCTCATTGCATTAACAACCATTATTTTCGCTCATCTTAGATCCTTGTCAATATAGACATATATTACAAATAATGTAATCCGCCTATAAAAGAGGGTTATTCCTTACAGTGTTTTTACACAGGAATCCAGAGGCGTTTCCTCGGAAAGCGCGTTTTTTGAGGATGTCTGTGAACTGTCTGTGAACAGGGCGGAGCAAGAAGAAGGGCCGCTGCCTAAGGGCGGAGCTATACCCGCTGGTGGAGATGGAGGCGTGTCCCTGTGACAACTTCTTGTCCAGGCCCTATGGGAACTGGTCATCCTGCATCCTGCCTGAATCCCCAGGACCGAGCGCCATGCTAGGCTGGAGGGGGAAGGGGGAGGGCCTGACCGAGGCCCAGAGGGAGGCCAGAGAGTGTGGCCAGGGCCTGAGGTACAGAGCCCTGCTCTGCCTGGACCAGCAGGAACAAGTGGTCAGCCACACTCTCTGCAGTGACTCAGGTACTGAAGTGTTCGTGCTTGTTTGAGTTATTTCTCTCTTTATGTCTCTTTATATAAATATTTATATAAATGTATACTAACATGGACTCCTGCTGCTTGTATTTCATCAGACAGTTTGGTCACCGAGACACTAGTTTCATTCTAAAAAAGGACACTGTTAAGGTGGTTGCATTTGCCTTATAAGTGGATAAACACACTCCCAAAAACAAACTGCCGAAAAGTTCCCACATGCCGCTGAGTGTACATCGAACACGATCATTACTTAGAAGGGAGCCCTCCGTCTGCCACGGTGTCACTACAAATGAGACAGAGGTCTCAGCCCGAGTCCAGAGGACTGCCTCCTGACATTATTACTGTGATGGCGTTCTTGATCTCTGTGGCTCTCTCCTCCCCCTCCATGACCCCTCCTCTCCTTGTCTGTGCATTTTTAATCCCTTCTGCCAGGCTATGTGGAGGAGGTCTGCCACATCCCCTGCCCCCTGGACTGCAAGCTCAGTGATTGGTCTGCCTGGACGCCCTGCAGCGCCCCCTGTGGAGGAGGACTGAAGATCAGGTCCAAGTGGCTCCGGGAGAAAGCCTTCAACGGCGGCCGGCCCTGCCCCGAGCTGGACCTGAGGAACCAGGTGAGCAGAAGTGTAGCTCAGGGCCCTCAGCCCTGCTCCTGTTCCACTACCGTTTTGTGGGATTAAGCTAACCATCGTTTCATCTATATGTGTCTTATGGTCTTGGTAGTAACAGGATTTGTCTTCATTCCAATCTGAATCCTACAGACCTTTTTTTGTAAGTTTTTTTTATTTTTCATTAACTTATTTAGCGAATAGACCTAATTTGCCAGGGTTGATGTATTGAATTCATTTTCGTTCACTCTGGTACCAGTGCAAAACAGTACTGTTCTTAATTAACCACCCAGCCTCGAGAAAACACATTACGGTTTCCTTGTGGAGTCAATGCAAACACGACCTCATCAACCATAAGTATTGTCTTCAGTCCCTCCCTCTATCAGCACATCTAAACAGCCACACAGGCATGGATATGCTAACAAGAATGGAGCTGTGTGATTATTGCAATGGTAACCTAATAGACTCCTGTGAGTTGACCCCTGGCTGGAAGGTAAGGCAGAGTGATGTGAAATCATGACCCATGACCTCACTCCTACCGGTCATCACCACCCAATTTCCAATTTTGGTACTGTCATTTAGTTTATTTTCAGATTCAGATTTTGAACATTATTAATGTCATCCACACGATCCCTAGTTTTGAAGGGACTGTCTCATCACAGTGAATAGAATACAGAGAGTACAATGTCTCTTCATTTGTTTGGCTCAGTGTGCATCTAATTTGTGTAATGTGTCCATCCTGCGTGTCTGCCTCTTTGAGGTGATTCTGTGTTCCAGCAGTCACCTCACATTTCAATGACAGAATTTTATCACCCAGAGATTCCTGGGCCCCATTTAGCCCCTTGGTGTCTCGATATGGACCAGATCAATCGCCTGGCATGTCATGTTGGAAAGCTGTCCCTGGCTTCAACACTGCGAGGTGTGGAAGACTGAGAAACAGGACAGATGAGCAGGCTCTGAGTGCCGCTGTCAGGTGTGGCCCCTCCTGGTACTTGAGATAGCACATCTCCCACAGGCAGTGGTTAAAAGAGGGAAATTGTATTGTAAATGCCACTGGGTATGATCGGATGGGCTTGAAAGGACATTCTGGTTCGTAGAGGTCAGTATGCAGATGAGGCGCAGAGCATGAAAGATATTCCCGGTGAGTGCTGGTGGAGATTTGTGTACAGATGGTCAAGTGTGCACTGACAAGCTGTACGTGCCCCCTGTTGTACTGCCCTGCAATAACCCTCCCCGAGAAATCAGCACAGCGCTATCTCCCCTTTCAAAAGGGAAGGGTGAGTTCTCTGTGATAACTGCATTGGGAATGGCCTTGTAAAAATGGAGAGCTTAAATCAGTTCAAGGTTAGATGGGCCGATTTAACAGCATTGCAAATGCCTACTCCATTTTCACTTGGTGAGGAGCCACTAGGTCTCTGGCACCACCTGGTTCAGCTGCTTCACACTGGGAGAGCTTGCTGTATCATGGACAGAGAGCTTACCGTATTCTCATCCAACTTAATGAACGGTTGTTTTTCTCTGCTTCTCCTGACGGCCAATTTGAGGACCTGGATGTGGCAGGGAGTTGGACTGTCCATCCTGGCCGAGGAGACTCTCCTCTCAGCGAAGCAGCTTCTCACCTGTCACCCGAGGTGACCTGTTCTCTGAATGTGTTTGGACACCAGCTCTCCCTCTAGCAGATGTTTCCCTTCTCCCCGCTGCCAAAAACTGACTGGCTTGACAGAGACAAGATTTATACTGCAGCGCATCTCCTCGCTGCATGCCTGAAAGAGAAAGAGATAAGACGGGGAAAGGAGGGAGGGAGTGAGAGAGGAAGGGGGGAGTTGAGACAGGGGTAGAGAGAAAGAAGACAAAGAAAAGGAATGGTAGAGGAAGACAGAGAGGGGGGCGTACAGACAAGGGGGAAGAGAGAGAAAGGGAGGGAGTGGTTGAGAGACAGCGAAGATAGAAAGGGAGGGAGGGAAAGAGAAAAGATGGAAAGAGGATATGATAGAGAGAGAGGAAACGTAAAGAGAGAGGTTTGGGGAAACAGAGAGGATGTGAGCGAGATAGATAATAGGAAGGTAGTCTGGTTGTAGAGAGCGAAACCGTGACTCAAACATATCTATTGCTAGGGATAAACCAGGGAGAAAACGTAAAAAATGGTTCCAGGTGTTTTGCAGTCCTACCAGTGGCGGCTGGTCAATAGAGGGCGCTAGGGCCCCGCCCTCCCTGGTGAAAAGTGTTTTAGATTTTTGTTTTTCATGTAATATATTTTCTAAACAATAACTACTCATTTTAGGCATTACTGTGCTAAAAATACACAATAAAATGTTGTGTATATATATACAAAAATTATGTTTTGGGATCAATTTACTTCATGCTTGACATCGTGGAGACCAGATCCTTGACCATTGTTATACAACATTCAAGGGCAGTTACAAACCCCTCCCCCGCCCTGCTTTTGGGAAGGCTGATCACACCTCCATTCTTCTCCTCCTCGCATATGAACAAAAGCTAAAACAGGTCAGACCGGTTGAGAGGTCAGTTCACCTATGGAGTGACGAGTGTGTGGCGACCCTCCAGGACTGCTTTGACACCACTGACTGGCTGATGTTCAAGGAGGCAGCGAATGGGGACATTAACGAATACTCAGACACTGTCACTAGCTACATCCAGCACTGCATTGATGACCAGTCCTCTGTCCTTCTGCCAGACGAGCTGAACTCCTTCTACGCTCGCTTTGAGAGGGACAGTGACCCCCCTGCAGCGGAGCTACCTGAAGGCCAAGCCAGTGGTGTGCCTACACTAACTGTAGCCGAGGAGAGGCTGTGCTTTAAGAAGATCAACCCTCGCAAGGCACCTGGCCCAGACGGCATATCAGGTAGGGCCCTCGGGGGCTGCGCTGACCAGCTGGCAGGGGTCTTCAGTGACATTTTCAACCTCTCCCTTAACCTGTCTCTACTCCCCACCTGCTTCAAGAGGACCACCATTATCCCTGTGCCCAAGAACACCAAGGTCACATGTCTGAACGACTATCGCCCGATGGCACTGACCTCTGTCATCATGAAGTGCTTCGAGCGGCTAGTCAAATCATTCATCTGCTCCTCGCTGCCCCCCACACTGGACCTTATGCAGTTTGCATACCGGTCCAACAGATCTACAGACGATGCCATCGCTCTGACTATGCACACCGCTCTCTCCCACCTGGACAAGGGGAATACATATGTGAGGATGCTGTTCATTGACTACAGCTCTGCATTCAACACCATCATCCCCTCCAGACTGGTCTCCAAGCTTGTGGACCTGGGAGTAAGCACCTCCCTCTGCAATTGGATCTTCCACTTCCTGACGGGGAGGCCACAGGTGGTGAGAATCGGTGACCGCACCTCATCCGTACTGATCACCAACACAGGCACCCCACAGGGCTTTGTGCTCAGCCCTCTCCTGTTCTCCTTGTTCACCCACGACTGTGTGGCAACGCACAGCTCCAACCTCCTTGTTAAGTTTGCTGACGACACAACCATCGTGGGCCTCATCTCTGACAGTGACGACTCAGCCTACAGAGAGGAGGTTGACACCCTGACATCATGGTGTCAGGACAAAAACCTCTCTCTTAACATCAGCAAGACCAAGGAGATGATTGTGGACTATAGGAGGCGGCAGGAGGAGGAGCATGCACCCCTACTCATCAATGGATCGGAAGTGGAGAAGGTCAGCTGCTTCAAGTTCCTCGGGGTGAACATCAGCAATGACCTCACCTGGTCTGTTCACACGGACAAGGTGGTCAAAGCGGCCCGTAAGCGGCTCTTCTTCCTGAGGAGACTGAAGAAGTTTGGTATGGACTCAGTCATCCTCACTAACTTTTACAGATGCACTATTGAGAGCATTCTGACTGGTTGTATCACAGTGTGGTATGGGAGCTGCACAGACAGGGACCGCAAGGTCCTACGAAGTGTGGTCCGTTCTGCTGAGTTCATCATCGGCAGGAATCTCCCAGCCCTACAGGATACCTACCACACACGTTGCCTAAGGAAAGCCGGCAGGATTCTAAGAGACTGTTCCCACCCATCCTTCAGTCTCTTTACCCCGTTGCCTTCTGGCAGGCGTTACCGCAGCATCCGGTCGCGCACACGCAGACTGGACAACAGTTTCTACCCAAGGGTGCATGCGTTGTCTTGTCTTAAGAATTTCAGTGCCCAGTCTAACCTTGTGTTGTTCTGTGTACCTGACAATAAAAGACTTGAACTTGAACTTGAACTACTTCAGTTTACGTCGTATTTACGAAACCTGCAGGTCATCGGGTAAACAGCGCCTTTCTCTGCCCACTACACCGTACATTGCGAGCATTTAAACGCGCAATTGAATGGGCCTCCTTCTCTCTTTCTATTATGGATCAGCCACCAAAGTCAAAACAGCTATGACTGTTTGAAATTATCCTGATGCCAATATTTCTAATGTAGCGAGGAGTTTACCAACTGCTGGAATGAACGCCGAGTCGCAGATTTGAAGTAATCTTTGATTTCTTCCAGTAACTATATTGCATGGCTGCTTAATCTGTAACGCGTTATGATTTCGTGTCATAGACTTATATATGAGTAGACACAGCTAGATTTTTCTTTTAAGATGGCGTCCCCATTCATTTCTATGAAAAGTGCTCAGTGGCGCAGTGAGGCAAGCGAGAGCGATCTTATTATGCAAGAAAAAATACAACAAATAAGTAGCCACTTACATATCAAAGAAAATACATTAAAAAATACAAAATACAAATAAGCCAGATAATGCATAATTAAGTCAAAGTAAGTTATATTTCTTTAGGATAGCACATGTTTTTACACATTTACCCATCAGAATCATTAGTTGGATAAAATAAATACAATCCGAATCAACATCTGGATTGATTAAATAAAAAATAATATCAAAGCTATTAATTGTTATAACATGACCTGTTATGTTATGAATATGACGAACCAAAGCAGACCAAAAGGATTTAGTATTGTATAGTAATACAATCGCAAAACAAATGAAAGATAGTTTCATGCTCAGTAACACAAAAAACACATTTAAGATCAATATTCAGTTTAAATCTCTTATTCAAAAGGTCTGTCACTGGATATATCTTGTGTACAATTTTTAAGGACACTTCTTTAACTTTGTTGGTAATGCAACATTTTTTAGAAATCTTCCAAACTTTCGTCCAGTCTATGTCTTCAAAAAAAGAAGCCCAATTAAATTTTGAATTTGGAAGGGGTGATGCACACACTAAATTCAAAATATATTTATTACAACACCTTTCTTTCATAATATTAAACTTACCAAAAAATATGTCAGATGTGGCATACGTGGAGTATTGTGTAGGTGAAAAATTTCTCAGAAGTGCTAAAACCCCAAGTGGTATCGCATCAAACACAGTAGCATATTCTTTAGGAGTTACAGGTAAATTGAATTTGTCCAGAATTTTTTTATAAGAAAGTAATATGTTATTGGCATCTAACAGTTGAAAAACATAAATTATATTGTTATCAAACCATTTGGGTAAAAATAATGATTTATTTTTGTATTTAAGATCCTTATTATTCCAAATCATATATTTGTGTGGTGAAAAGTTGTTTGTAGGCCAGAGACCAAGCCAACAGTGCTTGTTTAGGAAAGTTGGATAGTTTAGTGGGGATTTTAGTAGTATCAAAGTTACATTTTAAAAGGAATTTCAGGCCACCGATTGTTTTAAATATACATTTTGGGAAGATGTGCCATATGCTGTTTTGATTCTTAAGATATCTAATAATCCAATTTATTTTAAAAAGTATTATTTAGCGTATTCATATGCAAGACAGCTAAGCCCCCTTGTTCAATAGTGTTTCTTATAACTGCTTTATGAGGTAATGTCCTTTCTCCATACAAAATAACTTGATTGTTTGAGGCATATCTAGAGAAAGTGAAACGTAGACAGATCTCGAGATACCTTCAGCTTTTGACAATAACACTCTACCATTCAATGACAAGTCTCTTAACAACCATAGATTAAATCTTTTCTTAATTTTTTCTATTTTATAATAAAAATGTATATGGAATCTTTGTTTCTCATCCTTACATATGTTATCCCCCAAGTATGTTGCCTCTGTTTTGACAGGAATGTTTGCTAACTGTAAATGATTGCATTCTTTAATTAGTACCGATTTATGAACATTCATAACCAGACCAGATGCAGCAGAGCATTCCTCAACACATTCAATAGCCTATAGGCTGCGTTTTTCGAAAAATTGACACATGGGAACGCCCTCTACGTCCTCTCCATCAGCCCTCGGAGAGCTTGACGTGCACCGCCTGAATTTTCTAACTGTCCATCGTAGCTACGGAGAGCTACGGAGACCCCCTTGGCTGTGATTGGTCAGTATTAAGTACCGCTTACGTCAGGGGCGGGGGCGGCGTTGCTGTGATAGCAGGACGAACAGAATCCTTTAACCGCCATTGCTTGTAAAGTTTTTACAATTCATATTTCAGCTGAACGGTACATGTAAATGCACATCTGATTTAAAATGTGACGAGAAATGGGCAGTGTAGTTGCTGAAAATGTGCGTATTTTATTGATGAAACGGCTAATTTGTAAATTTGCTCCGACTTCTCGGTAACCTAGGTAAATAAACACTCAACAACGTCTAAACAAAAAACGTTGCGCCACCAACTCTTCTGGCGGTGAATTGTTTTCAGCACCCACAGCCTACGGAGAACCATAAACGCAGTCTATCCATCCATATCCGTGCGTATCCGTGCGCCCACCCATCCGTAAATGGAGACGCAGATTGACACAGTTTCAGTTCCTTATCGCTAAATTTTATACCGACAAAGTTGGAGTTCTTAACTTGAAGAGCCATAATCTGCATCGCCAGTAAAAACAAACATGGAGAGATTGGACAACCTTGTCTAATGCCACGATTTATATAAAACCTCTGTGACGTTCCATTAGAGAGTTTGACCGAGCTAGAGCAATTTTTATAAAGGGTTTGCATTGCATTCTGAAAGTATGTACCAAAACCAAAAAAAGACAAGCTTTTCATAATAAATTGGTGTTCTATCGTGTCAAAAGCTTAAAAAAAAATCAATAAAAAAGATAAAGCTATCATCTGGTATTAGATCACTATAATCTATAATATCTAGAATAAGTCTGATATTATTACAAATATGACGCCCCTGCATGAACCCAGATTGTTCCTCATCAATAATAGAATCTAAACCTGTTTAAAATAATTTAGCATCATTATTTACATTACATTTACATTTAGTCATTTAGCAGACGCTCTTATCCAGAGTGACTTACAGTAAGTACAGGGACCTTCCCCCGAGGCAAGTAGGGTGAAGTGCCTTGCCCATGGACACAACGTCATTTGTCACAGCTGGGAATTGAACTGGCAACCTTAAGATTACTAGCCCGATTCCTTAACCTCTCAACCACCTGACTCCCAGTTAGCCTATTTAAAAGGCTATTTAAAAGGCTAACTGGTCTCCAATTATCTATATACAAGTTGTCCTTATTTGGTTTCGGAATTAGTACAATTAAACTCTGTTTCATTGAGATAGTAAGTTCCCCTTTAATCATCGATTCTTTAAACACCTGCAGAATGAAGGGGGCTAAAAGCTCACTAAAAGATTGATAGAATTCACAAGTTAGACCATCATTACCAGCTGATTCCTTGATTCTTTGTCGGAGGACGTGAGATCTTCCTTGAATTGCAGACAATTCTTCAGGAGGTAGTTATTTTTCTTAGAACCTTTCCATATTGAATCCCTTGCCGTTCTGGAGGTGAAATATATGATGACAGGACGTGGTAGTTGTCTGCAATTGCTATCTTCGAGCTTTCTGCCTATACGATGGACTACATCAATGCTCCTCACAATGGTATTTCCATCATCTTCAGGCAGTACCTTTCTGCAGATCCCTTTAGTTTTTTCTTTAACATTCTCTTCTGGCCCTTCGACCATACCGAGAATTCTGAGGCACCGTCTACGGCTATAGCGTTCAGCCTCATTAGACTTATTTACTAAATCGGCGATTGTCTTCTCGTGTTGTTCTACCTTCTCTTGTAAATGGCTGTTCTCTTCTTTAAGAGTCTTAACCTCTTCTATCGTGAAGTCAATGGTTTTTTGAAGATTGACAATGCTAACTGCTTTTCTCTTCACCTTCCCCCCTAAATCAGAAACAGTACGATTAACACTCTTTGTATAACAAACCAACTAATATATAACAATACAGACAAATTACCTAATGACAACAAATTTCTATTTTTGGGGATTATGTGCACGCAAGGCACAAGTAGCCCTCCTCCAGTATAGGCCTCTGCACGCACACATGGTGGTACCATCTCCCACAGATGTCACAGCAGATCTTAGAAAATGGATTAACAATGCAAGTCCTTTAATTTGGGCACCATCTCTTCTATTAAACTGAGTGTTAATCGTACTGTTTCTGATTTAGTCATTCTTGTAATAAGGAATATAACAAGCCTGTTGTGAAATGCACCCCCCCTCTATTGTCTGTTCTGTATATACCAGCATCAAATGATTGTTACTGTACACTGAGGGCACTAGTATGAATAAGCACAGTAAGTTTCAGGCATTTGACACTTTCCTAGTCAGAGTTAGCGGGGGTGCATTTCGTGACAAGAAGGAATACAACAAGCCTGTCGTGAAATGCACCCCCCCTCTATTGTCTGTTCTGTATGTCCATGCATCAAATAATTTTTACTGTACACTGAGGGCACTAGTATGAATAAGCACAGTAAGTTTCAGGCATGTCACACTTTCCTAGTCAGTGTTTGCAGGGAGTGCATTGCACTTACATCAAATGGAAAACAAGGCCTGCATGAAATGCTCTCCTCCTGCATACGTTTCTTCCCATCTACTCGAGCATTATGTACATTTAATAGCATAAATATAATACCAATACATGTGTATGTATAGGGTGGACAGGTCTGAAATCAGAATAGTCCATGGTGGGTGTGGGATTACTATGTTTTATTTTTTCATGTATTTAATTGACTTAAACAATAAGAGTAACATTTCCTATCATAAAAAAGGATTTGATGGTGAGAAAATTTCTTTTGATGTTGACACATAGCTCATAAATCTTTTTTAGTACTTGTCATTTGTAGGATATAGGCATGATGTGAACCTTTGGTCCCTTTTCAGGACAGCTGATAACCTATTCTGGATCAGAAAGCTGTTGTTTTCGACCTGTCTGAGTAACCCACCCTACGCGCAGGCTAACAGCATTAAAATCGCATGCCTTTGAACCTATACATTAGTATGAAGAGCCATACCATGGGAAATACTTTGAACCTGCTTCACAAAATACATTTTGTGTAGCAGTAATCATGATCATACTGGGGTATATTTCCTCAGAATGCGATGTCGTAGAGCAAGAATGTTAGTTCGCGTTCGTTACTATACCGTTTGAATAACGAATGTTAAGGATTTTGTGTTGGAAATAGCATCTGATATTTACACAGATAACCGACATCCTTCTCTTGAATTCAACAACTAAGAAAGTATAATGTGAGACTCAGTGTTGTGCATGAACGCGTTCATTGAACGCGTTCATTTTTATGAGAACGATGAACTGAACGAAACTTAATGACAAATAATGAATTTGAACGTTGAACACGTTCATATTATCGGAGGTCTAGCTAAAACCTTACGGAATGTTTTCCTTTTCTTAAGGACTGACGCTGTCTAAAACGAATGCTTGCACCATGTAGTTGCTTAGTGCCCGTAAAATGTTTGCTATGTAGACTAACATAAACTAACTAACTTGACTTCTCACTACGTTACCGATGATTCATTCCACACACATGTAGACCAAGCAACGCTAGGTTGCTAGGTAACGGAAGCTAACTAAAGCTGGCTAAGTTCCGTTTCGGAAATTTAACTCGGTTGGGAGCGTCAGAAATATTTAGAACTTACGATCTAGGCACCATGACCATGTGAATGCATAAATGTCACAAATGAAATGACATGACATAGGCTATATGATCATTTTTTATACCTTAACAAAATTGCTAAATACAAATGTAAACAAATCTTTTTTGTGCAATTTAGTCCAGTACTTCTGTGGCTTTCAGTGGTTGTTTATGTGGCTTGTCCATATATTAAAGCAATAAATATAACAAATAATACATTATTTATATATCCACATAATAAAATAAGAAAATAAAGACACATTTACGTTTCGGCATGGCTGCAGATGTCATGTGCTGTTGTAAACAATGCAACTAGTGGAGGCGGTAAGGTGCTCAGTGTTGCCATATTGGAAATGCAGAAGTATGTAGCTACCAAAGGCTCAATTTAAATTTAAATTAGGCTATCGCTTTTGGAGGATAATGATCGTGCATCTGGCAACACTTCTTGCTCGCGCAAGAAGGTGGGACGTAAGGGAGATACACTTGTCAAAACTTGTAAGGGCGTAATTAATAGTTTGTTAAAGACATGTAGGTTATATGGTACGGTGGTCAAGACCCAGAGAAACACAAAAATCCAAGGAGACGGAACTCCCAGACGTTTTTGGAATCCCTGCCGGAGGCATTTTTAGGTCTTGAAAAGAGGACATGTCCGGGTAAAAGAGGACGTCTGGTCACCCTATGTGTTAAAAAACAAGTTAAGTAGGCTATTTAATTTGCAATTTCCGCATTAAAACTATGAAATGAACTGAACTATGAACGCGTTCAGAATTTAAATGGTGAACTATGAACGTGAACGATTCATATTGACTTGTATGAACTGAACTTTGAACGAGTTCATGAGAGGTATGAACGTGCACAACACTGGTGAGACTCCTGTCTCCCCTTCTTTTGGTTGCGATATCAAGACGAAATCCTTCACTCTTTGAATCGCGCGCGCTCCCGCAAGGGGGTGCCAATCCAGAAAGTCATGCATCGGGTGATACAACACCTGTGGCCCTGCCCCCCTCCAAGTACCATCGCATGACGGGCCCTCCCACAGTACAGCGCTGTACTCCCAGGATATTCTTATGTTCAAATTCGCGCTGTTAATATAATAGTGGTGTCAAATGCTATTTATACACCTAAAAAGGCAAACTTATCTCAGTCATAGTTGTTATTATCTTTTTGGGGAAAAAAATTATACCAAAATCATATGCTTATCCTACATGTACTATAGAAACTATCCAAAAACTATTCAATGAAATGAATAAGTTCTTATTTTCTTTGGTATTTTTGTGATTAGCAATAATGATTGCTGGGTAATATGTATGTTGTTGTCCAATGTCAAGTCTCTATTTGATCATGTGATGATACAATACACTATAGACCTTTTTTGAAACGTAAACAATAACAGGCCAGTTTGGAACGCAAGGCCCTGAACTACATCCGGTTAGCGCATCTCATGCATTAGTCGCTAGCTAGCTTACGCTACTGGCATCTTCATCTATTAACATGACTAGCGCATATTACAACAAATTAACTGGCTGTGAAAAGCAGCGATACATAGATAAATTAAGTTTTGAATCGTGTTCCCTGCCCGATCCACTGGATCAAATTGTTAGGTTGAATCTATTTTCGACAGATCTGAAATTGATACCTGAGGTAACCTACCCCGATGTCTACCACTATTTGGTAGAGAGAGAGTGGGTTTACAGTAGGGAAGCTATTAAAGCGTACAAAAGTCTCGATGCGTACAACTATTTTTTTAATGGGAAAGTCAATAAACTATGTACATATAAAGACAGAAATGCAGGGTTGCATTTAGTATACGCAGAGGTCGGCGCTGGACAGACGCTTAAGGCCGATATAAGCTTCTGCGTTTTTCGAAAAACGGACACATGGGCACGACCTCGTCTCCGTGGAACGCCCTCTACAAGCTCTCCGTCAGCCCTCGTAGAGCCTCGGAGAGCTTGACGTGCACCTCCTTAATTTTGTAAAGGTGCCAGTATGGTACTCAAGGCCGAAATATGCTTCTGCGTCTCCGTTTACGGATGGGCGGGCGCACGGATACGGACGGATACGGACGGATAGACTGCGTTTATGGTTCTCCTAAAGGTGCCAGTATGGTACTCAGACTCCGTTACGGATAGGCGGGCCGCCGGATAGGACGGATTAATTAGCATTTCTGTTGCTTTTATGGTTCACCGAAGGTTGGGGATGCTGAAAACAATTCACCGCCAGAACAGTAGGTGGAGAAGCGTTTTTTTGTCTAAAACATGTTGCGTCTTTGTAAGTTAGAAATCGTTGTTGTTTATCTCCCACCTGTCATCACACGTGTGACCCTCCTACCAGCTGTCACTAGTCAGACGATGAGTGCAGCAGGTGCAGTCACATAATATTATATTAAACTCTGTGTCTAATGCTATATAACCACCTGAAAGAGAAAACTTATCTCTATCATGGTAGGTGTTATTTGTGGGGAAAATAGTAGCACTCTATAACAAAATGATATGCTTATCTTATATACACTATAGAAACTATTAAAAAACGATCCCATGACATGAATACGTTCTTATTTTCTTTGGTATTTTTGTGATTAGCAATGATGATTGCTGGGTAATATGTATGTTGTTGTGCAATGGCAAGTCTCTATTTGATCATGTGACGAGACGATACGATATAGACAAGGCTCTGGTTTTGTGAATTCATTTCTCCACCACCAAGTGTATAATCCAATGTGAAAAATTATAAACAAAAAGACTGATATCATTGGAAACAAAAAGATCCATACAAACTGTATGTACAGTCAAAACTACAATGTTCTACTCTAGGTCACTAAACTGTGGCAGTCAGTGCACAGACAACAAACTCACATTTCTGAGTAGAGCATAAACTAGCTCACAATAAACTTTCTCTCCAAGAAGTTCTCATCACAGACGTCTTTCAAGAAGACGACCTTAGAGAAAACGCCTTTCTGTCGAAGTCGTCAGCGTCGTCGTCGAGTGTTTATGTACCTCCTCCCGGCTTTCCTCTCCGCTTTTCCTTTCCGTTTGGAAATGATGTCGTAGCGGACCAATCACGGCCAAGGGGTATCCATCGCTGTACAGCATGGCATGACGGATCTACAGGAATTTCAACGGTGCATGGGAGAGCTCTCCGAGGGCCCCGGAGACGACGGAGAGGGCGTTCCATCTATGTGTAGGCCTTTCCCATGTGTCTGTAATCGTGAAGTACGGAGTACCATATAACGGCCTTTAGGCTGTGGGTGCTGAAAACAATTCACCGCCAGAAGAGTAGGTGGCGCAACGGTTTTTTGTTTAGATGTCTTTGAGTGTTTATTTACCTAGGTTACCGAGAAGTCGGAGCAAATTTACAAATTAGCCGTTCCATCAATAAAATATGATGGAATATAGGGTGAAAACACCACATGGCAAGGGGGTTCACAGCAAACAGCACACTGCAACGGTTCACCGGTCAATCCCGCACAAATTCAAAGGAACCATATAGCCACACAGCAACACAGGTAGAAGCCCACACGTCAATGCTCACACGTGCACACAGGGATCCCCAAGCCTCTACCTGCACCTCCCATAGAGCACAGCCCCAACACTACCCCCCTGTCCAGGCCAGCAGACGAACATACACACGAAAACTGTCCAGCCTAGACACTGGAATAGTCAGGCTGCACCACCCGTCCTCGAGTGGCCGAAGCTGTTCCTTTGCGGTGGTTTCCCCCGCCTGGGTGACGTCACTCCTCTGGGTCTCTCCGAGAAGTCCAGGCGGTGGAATCCGTACCGCTTTGAACCTGCCAATGGAAACAAAACAAACAACCGGTGAATCCTCACGGGTCCACAACCACCATCACCCGTTCATGAAGCAATCGATGTTGGAGTCACCGTTCCTCTTTATAATATTTGAGAGCGCAGAATAATCTCGCTCGTCCGATGTCTCCGCTCCCTTTCTCTCAGGCTCGAATGCAGTAGACAGCGTAGATCCCGTAACAGCAGCAGCCCATAAACGGCCCAGTATCGCGGAGGAAAGCGACGGTGGAGCCCCAACCCGTCGCCTTGGCTAGTCGTGTAGTCCTGTGTACGGGCCCTCTTCATCTCTCCGCTGTCAGTCTTCTTATAGCCAGTTCAATTGGGGCTCCACCAATCTGGGTTGGCCACTCAATCTTGCTAAAAGTCTGCAGCCGTGTCCGATTAATTGGTCCTTGCACGGCAATAGCGGAGTGTCTATTAGCAAGCGGATAAAAGAGCAGAGCAGCGGAAAGCATGGACCCGTGCTGGCATTTGTACAGTTTCCTCCACAACACAACCATTCACAGATTATTCACATGCATAGACCACCCCTTAAAAACAAGACAGAACCCACACAACATAATCCCCCCCTACTAAAATGGTAGTCGTCCCGAGCCACTTTACGGATGATAACGTTGCGGGCGTACCCCAAGATTAGGCCGCTGCGACCGCCTGACCAGAGGCACCGACCCCCCCTGTCCCTCCTCACCTTCCTGCACTGGCCCGGTGACAAAAGGTGCAACGTTCAGATCAGGTATTGGCATTGGCACAGGAGGATTTACTCTCAGCATAGGCCATCGGGGTGGCAGGTCTCCCCCTTCTCTGGTTGGTTCAGGAGCATCGCTGGGTGAAGGGGTGGGAGGTCCTTGGAGGCCAGCAGGGCAGGGACGTAGGTTGTTCCGATGGAGAGTGCGAACAGGACCCTCCTTCCCTTCGGGACGGATACGGTAGACTGGTTGTCCAGGCTGCACTTGAGAAAGAATCACAAACAGTCACGGAAACTACCTGGGCTCAAGCTTTCCCCGGGCTCGGCGTCAGAAGTTCCGTATGAGAACTCGCTCCCCTGGCAGCAATGGGGCAGCCCGAGCCCTCCTATTGTAGCGTGTTTGGTCCCAGGTCTGTCTCTGTTGGGTGCGTGCTTGGACCTGTTGGTAGGCTGTAGTCAGGGCCTGCTGATGGTAAGAGACCCACCCATCTAGGGTGGCTCGCTCCTGGGGCGGCTGGCCCTCCACACACAAGTCCACGGGGAGCCTGGCGTGTCTGCCAAACACTCCAAAATGAGGAGTCAGCCCGGTGGAACTATGAATGGTGTTATTATACACCTGCACTAATGCAGGCATTTTGGTTGGCCACTGGGACTGTTCGTCAGCATTCAGGGAGCTCAACAAGGACAACAAGGTCTGGTTGAACCTTTCCACCGCTCCGTTTCCCTGTGGGTGGTACGGAGTCGTCCGGCTCTTGACACAGCCATACAGGGCACACAACTGCTGCATGAGCTCCGACTCAAACGCACCCCCTCGATCGGACAGGATCCGCTCCGGGCAGCCAAATGTCTGGATGAATGCTCCCCACAGGGCCTTCACCGTAGTGTGGGCGGTTTGGTCACGGGTCGGTACGGCTACCACATAGCGAAAGAACAGGTCAGTGATCACAAGGATGTAAGGGTAAGTATCCGCTGGCCTCCCTAACGACAAATATTCCAATCCAACAATTTCAAATGGATAGGCACTCTGAATGGACTGCAGGGGGGCTCTCACCTCAGGGCCAGCCTTGCTGATGGCACACTCCACACAATCCTTGGCCCATGCGTTGCTGTCGGTGACCATGCCAGGCCAATAGAATCTCCGTCGTATAAGGCTCAGGGTTCGCTCGCTGCTTGCATGCCCGGAGGCTCGGTGGTACTGGGCCCATAGCCCTTGGGCTTTGCCACCTGGAACTAGGACTTGGTGAACGTCCATCCCGGTACCTGGCTCCTTTGTTTGTCGCACCAGGACTCCCATCTCGGATCTCGATAGGGGCCCAGTCGGCGAGCAGTCTCTGGACCGGACGGGTAAGGGTGGAACGTGCTTCCTTGGGTGGCAGGGAATTCAGCCTCTTCCAATCGTACAGCTGCTGAAGGTCAGGATCGGCTTGTTGGGCATCCCTCCACTGACTAGGTGGAGCGGCAGTGGGCACGGCTTCACTGGCGTCTGTTGGACCTAATGGGATGTCGTCGCTGGGAAGCTGTGTTTCTGGGCCAGTCTGAACTGCAGTCACCCTGGCTTCCTCTGGGAGCCGGGAAAGGGCATCGGCATTCCCGTTCTTGGCACCTGGCCGGTACTTGACAACATAGTTATAGTTGGCGAGCTGGGCTACCCACCGCTGTTCTGTGGCCCCCAGGTTTGCCATTGCCAAGTGTACCAGCGGGTTATTGTCCGTGAAAACTTCGATCTCTGCCCCCCAGAGGTAATCCTTGAACTTCTCGGTGATTGCCCACTTGAGCCCCTGTAGCTCCAGCTTGAATGAGCTATAGTTTTAGTCGTTGCGCTCAGCTGGGTGCAGGCTGCGGCTCGCGTAGGCAACCACTCGCTCGTGTCCTTCTTGGACCTGCGACAGCATGGCACCCAACCCGCTCAGGCTTGCATCCACGTACACCCGGGAAGGCAGGCTAAAGTCCGCATAGGCCAGGATTGGGGCTTCCAACAGTGCAGTCTTTAATCGGTCAAAGGCCAACTGACAGTCCCCTGTCCACTGAACAGCAGCAGACTTGGCTCCGGTCGTGCCTTCGAGCAGGCGATGGAGAGGGGTGGCTATCTTCGAGAAGCCCGGGATAAACCTCCGGTAATAGCCTGCGAAACCCAGAAATGACCGCACCTGCTTTGCTGGGGTCTGGCCACTCTTTCACTGCCGCCGTCTTCTCCGGGTTGGTGGCCACTCCACGTCCGCTGACCACATGGCCCAGGTATCGGACCTCCCGCCGGAGGAAGTGGCACTTATGTGGTTGGAGCTTAAGTCCATACCCTTGAAGGCGCTCGAAGACCTGTTCGAGGTGATCCAGATGGCTGTCAAAACAGGGCGAGAACACCACTACATCATCCAGGTAAACCAGTAGGAAGTCGTTCACCTGGTTGCCAAGGCAACGCTGCATCAGGTGCTGAAAGGTGGCCGGGGCATTGCAAAGGCCAAAGGGCATTCTCTCGAACTGGTACAGACCCAAGGGTGTTGTGAACGCGGTCTTCTCTTGATTGCGGGGATCCACTTCGACCTGCCAATACCCGCTCGCCAGGTCCAGGGTGGAATACCATGCTGCCTGCTTCAGGGTTGTGAGGGACTCCTCAATCCGTGGCAGAGGATAGGCATCTTTGTGCGTTCAGTTTGCGGTAATCGACGCAGAAGCACCACGATCCGTCCTTCTTATGCACCAGCACAACCGGTGCAGCCCAGGGACTATTGCTCTCCCTTACGACCCCACTCTCCAGCATACTCTGGAGGAGCGTACGCAGCTCGGAGTACAATTTTGGTGGGATTGGACGATGCCGCTCCCGTACGGGTGGTGCACTACCTGTTGGTATCTGGTGCAATACCGCATTGGTCCGCCCGAAGTCCTCTTCATGGGCTGCGAACACCGGTGACCACTTCCGCAGCAAGGCAGTCAGCTGGTCCTGTTGTTCCGGGTTCAGACCTTCCCCCTGCAGGGCCAGGACTGGGGGCTCATCCGTGGTCTGGGCCTTTCGCTGCCTTGGGGGACCTTGGTCCACAGCACCACTTTCATTTCTGATGGAACAACAAACGTTGTTAGGTAATCATATACGTTTGTCTCACCTGTAATAAAGTGAGTACTGCAGATTTTCGAATTTGCTGTTGGTAACCAACAACTTCTCTTCACCACAGCAATCCAGTCATCCCGTTGATCCGTTTCTTTAGGAAATCTAAACATTTTGATTGTGGACAACTTGTTCGTCCCCGATCTCAGCGAACAGCCAACAACGCAACAACAGGATCCAAAAGACATTGTTGTGTTTAAATAAATAAATAATTACGACAGTAACTTACTCCCTACGCTTTTAAACTTGCTGACTTCAATAATACAATCATTCGCGCGTCTGAAACCCGAAGCTTTCTAGGGCCAAACTTGACGAATGAAAATTCTAGAATGTTTATCAAAAAAGTTCTATAGTTACAATTCGGAGAGGCAGCTAAATCTTTTTTTGCATCATGGACGTCCACATGGACGTCCTTTTCTAAACCAGCTTGCCAAACTCTCCCTAGCATCAAAATCCCAGCTCCATTGGTTACCTCCATGGCCCAGCTCCGTAACTCAGGGGTGGACAATTAATTTTGACAAGGTGCCACATGAGAAACTTGAAATGTGTTGGAGGGCCGCATCAACAATAACTTGAACTTAATTCTGCTCACTATTCATTTCCTCCCATTGTAAAAAGCAGTAAAGTATATATTTTGATTAGCTGCTACTGGTTATCAGGGAGGTATTCCAGGTAGCGGGTTTAACAAACTCTGAGATTAACCCTGAACTCTGAGTTGAGTTACTCTAACATGGGAAACTCCGAAAATTCGGTTCCACAAAAGCTGATATGAATTTGTTAACTCAACTCGGAGTACGGCAACTCTGAGTTTAGCGCGTGCATGAATACTAACAAAAGCCAACATCTAAGGAGCTCCGATACTAGGATTCACCATGGCAACAGACGACAAAAAACGTTGTTATACTTCACCACACTTTAGATATACGTTTTATTTCGTGTTCATGGTCAATCTGAGCACATATTCCGGAAAAAAAGCAACACGGCTGTAGCAGCGTAGCCTTTAGCTACTATTGGCGTGGGAAACAATTGCTGCCGACTGCCGAGTCAATGCATTTACTATTTGAATGCAATAGCCAGTCTATACATTGAACATTTAACCCCACTGTCCGTTAATATTACACAATAAAAAGTGTTGGACTTAATAAAATAGCATGTTCAATGTTATATTAGGCTACATATAAAAACATACTACGAACAGGTAATGCATATTTTGCTTATAGGCTACGCTTGTGATTGTAGCCTCGACGTCACCATGGTTTTAATCATATTCGACATGATACAAAGTTTATCAATTGGTGCCTATTTCAACTTGTAGTAGCAGTTTCCCTCAACAGAATGCTTTTTATCAAAGGATGATGATGATTATTAAGATGACGAAGAGACCTAATAATGACTGCTGCCGCAGAAATGGATGCAGAGAATTACTATGTATGGTAGCTACTGGTCGTTCTCTCTCCATGTACTTTTATTTACAGTCTTTTTTTGTAATTGTCAGTTACACTGACATTATGAGAATAATGAATATAAAAACGATTTGCACATTCTGACAACAGGGCATGCTGTAAACAGTGAGATGTTCATTTGATAGCAAGTGAATATTGCATGTGGAACAGTGAAATGTAGCTAATGTAATCTCATGTTACAAGTAAATTAGTTGTACAAACTGCACCTCGTGAAGAAAGTGCCAAAAACTGACCAAGAGATGGTGTAGGCCTACTTATGATAGAATAATAAAGGCTAATCTCAAAAAAGATTTACTGGAACACCAGTTACGAGAGGATGCATGGTCACAGGTGATGTTAGTTGTAGAAACAATAACCTATAAGAATATTAATAGTTGAATTTTCTGAATTTCTATTTTGACCAAGAAATGGTGTACTTAGGGCAGAAGAATAAAGGCTGATCTTGTAAGGCTATCAACCTGCCCCCACCTCTCATATGGTAAAATATGGAGTTACTGGATGGAGTCTCAACTTGATGGCTCTCACATCTCATTGTGTAACTTACTGTAGCATTGCTAGTCATGTTGATAAGTAAGGATCAAGATTCTGGGGTGATTGTAGTTGTTCTTAAGGAATTGTGAAGCATTGTTCTGTGGATTATTGATCTCCTGAGACGTTCTCCTCAGCCCTAGCTGGTCCTACTCCTTCTTCCTCACTCTTGCTTTCTATCTCTGGTTAACAATAATCATAGTAGAGTAGGCATAAGAGTTAACCTTCATTGATATCGTTCATTTGCAATATGATAACAATTATTCAACCTTAATTTGACCATTCTTGCTCTGATTTAACTCAAAAATCAAAATAGTCAAATAACTGTAATTCCATTGGTATTGGCATAATTTGGTTAATGCTAATACACTGTTCAATTTCCCATCTTCCTTCAAACCATAGGGGAATTACTTTCGGTTGTTTGGCCAATATTAACTACCTACAATGTTGAAATAGATTTGCTGAAACACCAGTTTCAGGATGGTACATCATGTAAATTGTAGGAATCATATGAATCATTGTAAGAACAATAGCCGATAGAAATAGGCTGGGCTACTCATTGTGATTTCTATTTGTAGGCAATGAAGAAGACCAAATATAATTTCAATTATTTACATTTATTTCAGTGCCCAAAAGCATTTGGTCAATTCTGAGTGCATGTCCACGGCATGT
Source organism: Hypomesus transpacificus (assembly GCF_021917145.1). Taxonomy (NCBI): domain Eukaryota; kingdom Metazoa; phylum Chordata; class Actinopteri; order Osmeriformes; family Osmeridae; genus Hypomesus; species Hypomesus transpacificus. Next base: position 9,940,413 of record NC_061082.1, read on the forward strand.
AACACTAGCGACGAAGGCCCAAGGGCTGAGAATGTTGCTAAAATAAATTGTGACGGGAAACGGTAACGTTAACTTAGGTATTCATCAGGGAATTAAAGCACGTCAAATCGCAATCTTAAAATCGTCTCCCAGCGTATAACTAAGCAAATTACATTTAGTTTGAGATCGCTCGGCTGAACCAGGAAATGATATGCCGTGTCTGCCAAAGCTATCGGGCTCATAAAGTGGGAGGGGATCGGTAGAAACGCAGAGTTTGGCATGGAAAACCTGCTAGCGAGCAGGTTAGTTTCACGGAGTAAGTTACCATGGAAACTTACCAAAAGGTTTCGTTACCTCTCTTTCTGGTACGTGGAACTCGGAGTATGCCTCTTTTCAGGGTTAAACAACTCAAAGTTTTCACTAAACCCGCTACCTGGAATACCCCCCAGAAGAATAAGGATATTCTGTAAATATTTATATAAATATTTTACATGTTGGTCAACTAGGAAAAGACTATCGAAGTAACAGTAGAAACTAAAATAATCATTACTTCAGTGTTTCATTTTATTTGTAGCTAGTTAATCTTCACAAACACTACAAAGTTGTTTTGCAGTATGTTAAATATATGCAATTTATCAACTTTATACAAAAAGCAATACTTTTTTTCCAATTAATTTTGTTCTGTTAGAGGAATCCAGTGGGCTTGAACAAGTGCATCGAAATCTGGCTGAATGTCTGAGGTGGATATGCGAAGGACAGCTGACAGGTGATGATCCGGGTCTGCAATTTAACTAGCAAACCATTAACCATCAGCCCGCGCCCACTTGAAGTTCTTATTATGTCCGCCTTAGTTTTTTTCTTTAGTCCCTTAGTGCCGATTCAAATTAAATCCTTCAACACAGCGACCTGTTCTCCAAAACTAAGAACACGGCTTTGACTTTGACCTCAGTAAACAGATACTTAAAAGTCCATGTCTTGTTAAAAACTCTCCTGTCGGTGAGGTTGCTTCAGGGCACATTTGTAAATCGCCTGATCACTAGTCTTTTAGGACTACATATTTACTACAGCTCAACACATTTATTTATTTTTAATTTTTGATTTACCTCATGCGCGCCGGATTGGGACAGCCTGTGGGCCGGTTGTGGCCTGCGGGCCGTACAATGCCCAGGTCTTCCATAACTGATTCTCTGGTGCTCAGGTCGTAATTTCAATCCCGCAGCACGAAGGAGTGTAGGCCTACAGGAATATCTGGACCACAGCCAGTCAGAGGCAAAGACCCGCCCCATCTCTGTCTCTGATTAATTTAGACCACGATATGATCTAATCATGAGTGTGAGTTCCGTCAAAGAACAAAAACAAACGCTTCCTTCCTGGAGAGGCAGCGGAGGTTAGGTGCACCGGTGCGACCTAGGAAATGTTTTTGTCGCACTCGTTCAAATTTTGGTCGCACTCCAGAGCCCTGCTAGCAGGGTGCTAGGGAAGCTATTCCTAGGAGGGGGAGGGGAGCCAAATATAACGAAGTGCAAAAGCGTTAGAACATGAGGCCCAGAGTCACTTACCTGTGCTGGAGGAGCAGGAGGTTGAACAGGAGGTGAGATGGAAAAACAGTATCAGTCCAGATGTTGTTCCCACCTATAATTGTACACCTGTTTTCCTGTGGCAGAACATTGTATTGGTATTTTGACACTGATAAGGTGCCAAGTCAAACTGATGGCTCTGGATTGTTTCATGCCACTGCAGAGGGGAGGCGGTGAGACTGATGTTTTGATATGCAGGGCCGAAGCCATCCTCCTTAAGGAGCACCCCTCGGAAGCCCCACTAGCCTCTTCCCGACATGGAAATGTGTTTGATGCTGCTAAATCAGTCATTCATCCTCTCCATCCAATTCAGCTATTCAGCTGTGATTAGTCATATCAACAAGCAGACAACAGCTGTCTCTCAGGAGGCTCCACGCTAGAGAGAGTGAGAGACTAATGTAGTGAGTGGGAGAGAGAGACCGATGGAGGGAGAGAGACTGAGTGGGAGAGAGAGTGGCACAAAAACTGTGATTTTGGCAGAGCACCACTCACAATCCTATTCTGTTTTTACGAGGTTTAAATTGAATTTGGAGTAGTCAGTCAGTGTGGAACCGTTTTGTGTTTTTCCTTCTCACTGGTGATTGGCAGCACAACTACAGCTGCTATAGACTCACATGTTAAACACATTATACAAACACTTTTTTTTAACCCACATAATTGTATACTCTGATTTGATCAAAATGTGCAAAAAAATCTGGCAGTCATTAGTTTATCAACCAATACAGTGCTGTGTGCTCAGAGTAAGGTGATGGGGTAGTTTTTAATCTGCTTGTGGTGCAAAGTGGTCAAACACACGTAAGATCCAATAGGTCATCATTCGCAGCAGCACAGTGGCGGTTCTAGACTAACTTTATTGGGGGGGGGGGGGGGGGGGGGGGGGGCAAGGGGGTGCCAGGGACACTACAGGGGCCCGTGTAAAAAGGCCCCTGCAGCAGCATGAGTCATGCCATTTCATATTCTAGACTGAATCTCACTCTCAATGCAGGGCTATTAATTTTCCATCTGCATGCGGCCCTGGTGGGGCGGACTCCAGTCTGTGTGCTTCATTATCAGAGCAGGGTGAGTCCAGTTGGCGGCAGAAGACACCTGAGGCTGGTCAGGTGTAATTACTGAGAGAGCTGCTTGTGTGCGTGTTATCTTCATACCCACCGCTCCCCCCTCTCCCAACCACTCCAGGCCATCCCAGACAGCACAATGTTCGTCTATGCATCCCAAACCTTGCTGGAAAAAAATCTGCGTTTGGTTCAGATGGTCTCATGTGATCATGGCATCTGTCCCCCTGCTCTGTCCTGGAGCCTCACCAGTTCCCGTCCTCCAACTGCCCAGATGGCCCACTATGTTTTATCTGAGTCGCAACAGGTTAGCCGTGGTGCTTTAGGCTAATTACTACAACAAAATTGATGGAGTGGCAGGGAAGAGAGGAATGAATAACTGACATTGTGTTGCCATCTGATAACGCTCTTCCTCAGAGGAAATAGGTCGCTGGCACTCAGAAATTTTATTTGGGCATTAACCCTGTGCAGTATGTCCCTTTCATGCTCTATCATTAGAGAGAGCTATCTGAGCCCAGCCCGCCACTGATAAAGGAGTTATGAAAGCAACAGTGGAAGGTTTGATGAATGCTTGACGCTGCTAGATTGTGCATTCTCATTGCGTGGCCGTGAGTAAAATCTTGCCGACGTCCATAATGCTGTAGTTTTAATTCAACACCTATCCCCAACACAATTTCTGCATCCAGGCAGTCAGTCTTCCCCAGTAAATGACAATCGTTAATGCAGTGTGATGAAACGAGGAGGCCCATTGTACAAGGCCCTGATTCAAAAACTACTCTGTACAGGGGAGGGGAATGCTCAGCAGTTAGAGCACTTGATGGCGGATATAGAGGTCGTAGGTGCCACACCCCCACCTGTACTGTTTATTGCTTTGGAGAAAAGCATCTGCTCAGTGAATACATTGTTATTATAACTACCTGTCTGGTTTAGACACACCCTTCCCTCATTCCTGACTTTCCTGTATTTCCTCCTCGTCTCCTGCCCACAGCTGCCGTCTCATGGTTTTAGCAGCCATTATGACGCGGGCGTTCATCACCTCCCGTTCCGCCATGCAGCCATTGTTCTGTATCACGCTGGCGGTCCCAGAGACGGTAACGACCTTATCTGTTTGAACCTGGTGCTACTCTGTTTGACAGAGAGTTTTATGAAGAGGCTCGCTATGCAACTGTCTCCTCTTTCCAGTGAGCATCTCCCAAGAGCAGCACTGTGTGTGTGTTTGTGTCTGTCTGTTTGTCAGTGAGTGTGTGTGTGTGTGTATGTGTGTGTGCATGTCAACATTTTCTTAACTGATTGCTTGGATATCACACAGATTTGCAGTTTTAAAGTCTGACAGCACAGCCAAAATCAATAGGCACATGATCATGAACCAGTATTTCAGAGCAAATACGTCGACCCAAATAACTTCCCTTTCTGCACCCCAGCATCAGTCCGTGTTTCAGACCCAGATCCAGAAAACACCTCACCTCAGTTGCAGTTCCTCACTCCTCTCCTTTCTCTGGGGTAGACTTCATGGTTTGGATATTCATAACAGAACCCCAGACCTTAGTAGCACAGTTGTTGTAGTCTACTGCAACACTGCGTCTCTCCAAACCATTACTTATTTCACTAGACAAACCGTACACCACTTATAGATACAGAATACATGATGAGCCTCTAAATCATCGTTTCCCTCATTAATTAAACAACGGTGGTGAAAATCAATCTTAGCCTAGCAACGCAGTAGGTATATATTCGTATACACTGTGGACGGTAAAATAAAGCAAACTAATGGCTATATTATTGTTCTTCTCTCCCCTGTTGCTTGTCATGCACTGCTAATATGGACATCCACACAGGCACAGGTCAGTGACCATCCTTCTGTATCTATGCTATCTGCACATGCACGCATGCACACACACATGGATAACCCTTTTCCAGTCACCATCCTTTGAACAAGAGGAAGAATAGGCAATTTGATCTGAGAGCTCCACATAGATAATACAAATAACTTTAAGAAGCCCGCTCAATGAAATTCCATCTTCATTTCATCTGGTGCCCTCTCTCTGACATTTCTGAAGGAGCAGGGGACTTCATTATCCAAAGAATTGTGGATCGGCTTTTGAAGGGGGAGCTCAAAAGAGCAGACCTAATATTATTATTCTTTCTTCCCACCAAAATATTCACTCAAACTGAGAGGTAAGCAGGGTTTGATGGAAGGAGGAATCACCGTATCTCTTTTTGTTTAACATTAAGATGAGAATCCTTTGTCTGTTTCTTTCAACTCAAGTCTTTCCAATACAATTTAACACCAGTGTACTTGGTGACAGTTTAGACCATACTGTATTTGTTGCTGCTTGCCTTTGGCTTGTTCTCCCATCCCTCTATCCCTGGTATTCCCTTAATTCTCCCTATTGTCTTCACTACTGGCTTTACTTGGACATGATACAGTGATCAGATCCTAGTGAGAAGGAGGTGAGGGTATTAGGAGGAGGATGGGAGGGCGCCGTTTGGCTGTGGTGTGGAGAGCAGTGGGGCGGAGCCCTGGAGAGCTGGAGCAGGGTGGGTGCCAGGGTACCTAGAAGGGGGATCTGCTCTCACAGATGGGGAATGATGAGGGTGTGTAATAGACGTCTGTGGGCCCCGTAGAGGTTGGGAATACACACACACACATATACTATACACACACATTTATTACACACACTGGCGCACACGCGCACACACACACACACGCAGTACTATACACACAAACATGCACTGACATGCACTGACACATACATAAGCACACACACAAACACATGCATTCACACACACAGGCAAAAACACAACGTTTTCATGATGGTCTCTCCTGAGTCTTGCTATGCAGCAGATTGTTATGTCCATGTAAAGAGACAATTTCTATGAGCTTACAGGTGTGTGTTTACAGGTGTGTGTTTACAGTGTTTCCCACAGATTAGAAATCTAATTGTGGCGGGGAGGGGTGGGGGTTGTCAGACCGGGGAATAATTCCTTCGTTAATAATTCGTTACACAGTTAATTTGTTAATAATTTGTTACATTAAATATTAATCCAAAATGATTCACATCTTCACAAATTAACAACTAACATATCATTTCTGCATTATGCATGTAGCAACGCTAGTGCTAAACAACTATTTAACTGGTCGGCTCCATGACGCCGGGTAAGTAGCTAGCTCTTGAGACTTCTCACCAAAAGAACGAAGGGGAAACTTTGAGTACTGTAAGTCGCTCTGGATAAAAGCGTCTGCTAAATGACTAAATGTAAATGTAAGTAAGGTACCTAGCGAAAAGTAGCCTCAACTTTCCTCGACTTTTAGCTACGGCACTAATGCTGAAGGCTCGCTGATATAGCTGTCGGTCTTACTAGAACGGCATATGTATGCATTGTTGCTAACGTGTGCTGACGTTGTGACTGTGTGCATATGTGAGAAAGACGCATGAGTGACAGAGAGACGGAGGGAGATCATGGGAAAGGAAATGCAGCTGAACGAATACGCTGCGTGTTTTAACCTAAATAGCGATAAAAAAAGTTTTACGAAACGCAATGTGTGGCGGCCGGTGTTGATTTTGTGGCGCACCGCAACTTTTATTAATTGAACTTCTCTGTCAAAAAACAGCATTCTCAATAAATACAAATATTCAATAAAGCCAAAATAAGATTTAATGATTTAACATGTTTATTCGAAATAAGTCATGTGTACAACTCAGTATCTACAACTATCTGTACAACTACAGATACTACGCTTAAGATTACACCTGCAGCGCCGGCTATGTGTACGAATTGGAGAGGTATAATGCTCGCTGCACATTTATTTTCCAAAACAGGTTAGATCGCCATCTAACTGGACAACATTCACACTCAGGGTGAACACATAATGTATCCAATCTACAGACCATCACATTTCACATATCAAAACAGAATGAACACAACAACAAAACTCCAAACAATGCTTAACTAACTAAGATTAAACCTTTAACTCTGTGGGCCCTATCTTCCACCCAGCGCAATTGACTTTGTCAACGACACAAGTATCATTACTACTTAGCACTCGACGCAAAGTGGACTTTTCCCTCCCCAGAAGCACGTCGGTAAATTAGGGAATTACTTTGAGCTCCTGGGGGCGGTTCAGCGAAAAAAAGGAGGCGTGTTCCGGCGCAAATGTTCCCTGGTGCTATTTTGCAGTTTCAGAAAAACGATTGCGCCACTGACCAGGAAAAACATAGTCTAAAGTCAATGGCACGTTATTCAGATGCTATTTTAAGGGCGCAAGCTTAGTCCGTGCGCACTGCTGGCGAGGCCAGGGTCTTCTTTCTGCGAAGCAATGTTACTTGTTTTGATTTATGGCGTGTTACATTTCTTCAATGATTATAATAAGATTTACATGAGAAATCCCTATGTAGGCCTATGTGAACTTGATTTGTAACAATTGTGGCAATTTCCTCCCACGCCTGTTTAACCGAAGCTAATTTGGGTGGGTTTCTTCTCCCATCTCCATCAGAATCAGAATTTGGTTTAATCGCCATGTAGCCTATGTTACACAAACACGGAATTTATTGTGGCAGGAAGGTTCAAACAATAAACATATACGGGTCTTAAATTAAGTAAAAAAGTACAATAGTTAAACTAATTCTAAGAACTAAACAATTAAAAAATATGACAAGTCAAAAAATAAAATATATATAAAAATAAGAATAAGAATTTGAATGAGCAGCATGAGCGGGCAATTTAGTGCAATGAGAAAACTGCTCTGCCTTTCCCATACAATGTCACTTCTCTATCTGTTACAGCCCTGACTAGAACGTCGGTGAGATGAAAATAAATATCTGCAAAATAACTGTTAAAATAGCTAGTTTTTTTATTATTATTTGTAAAAAAGAACTGACATTTAAGTGTATTTTTAAGGAACAACATTTGGCTGTAATTATTAGGTAAAATTTTAAATTTACAGTTTGCCATTGTCTTTCTATCTGTATTTCCTGTCATTCAGAAATACAGAAAATACACGTATAATTTACAGAAAAAATACTGTAATTTAATCTATCTTTTTTTACAGTGAATATAAACACTGCATGAAGGCTGTCTGGTAGATTTGTGTTGCATAGCAAGCATCACGTTAGTTTGTCTGAGTCTGATGGAATGAGTAAGATCCACAGAGCCCAAGGTTAAATATTGTATTAGTTTATTTTTATTTATTTACTGTTTATGTACCCACGCATTTCTTTCTTCTACTGATAATCCTGTGCATCTGTGTGTGTGTGTGCATTTGCGTGTGTGTGTATCCGTAGTCATTTACACATTCACTGTTCTCTTAAATTCTCTTGTGTGTAGACATCCACTTCAAATGTTGTGCTGTTTTGATGTAGGTTTTAGTATGTGTGGACTGTACATAGGCGCTATGCCATAGTATACTTTGATTTGTATGTATTAGGCTGTGTGGGTGGGTATGTATGTATAGGTTTGGCTGTGCCTGGGTGTATGTGTGTGTATGTAGTTTGGATTAACTTGGTATGTGTTGGTGTGTGTGTATGAGCTTATGTGTGTGTGTGTGCGGGGGGGGGCGTTGGCTGTGCCTGGGTGTATGTATGAATGTGTGGGTGTATACACACACACTGAACTCCACCTCCCCTGTGTGTGTCCCCAGGTGTACGAGGCTATGCCGTGCCACTCTCAGTGCAAGCAGTATGAGTGGAGGGCAGAGCCATGGTCCATGTGTACTATCAACACTGTGGACGAGTTGCCAGCCTGCGGAGAGGGGGTGCAGAGCCGCAAGATCAGGTCAGTGTAGCCATGCACATCCTCATGGCTAGGAATAGCAGCAATGCTGTATGGGTGATTTAGTTAAGAGGGGCCTTATTTAACCCCTTTTATAACATGGGTTTGAAATATACATTTCACCATGTGATTTGATATTTATGTTGCGACAAGAATGTACTGTACAATATATAATTTACTAATGTCAACAAACTGTCAATATTGTTGAAGAGTGTGGCTGACAATATATTATGAATTCAAGAGTTCATTTAATTTGAATTCAAATAGTCATTATGTGTATTCTAACATATTAATTACTATTCAATTAATGTGGTAAGAAGAACAGGCCATATGATTATGATTACCAAATATGTACTGTTTTTGAAAAGATTTTAAGAAAAGGAGCTCAATATTAAAAGGATTGATATGATTTGGAGGTAGTTATAACTTAAACTGTACAGTACTGTAGTAGAAGGTGGTTACACCTGTAAAGTACTGTAGTAGGAGGTAGTTGATTCACAGGCAAAGCGGGTTGTGACAGCACTGTATCTCGGGTGGCTGACAGGTGTGTGAGGACGGGAGCAGAGGGGGCCCATGAGCCCAGCAAAGATGATAGCCTGTGTGACCAGAAAGAGATTCCACCTGGCGCCCAGACCTGCTTCCTGCCTTGCCCAGAGGAGTGTGTGATGTCAAACTGGGGACAGTGGAGCACCTGCCCTCTGGTAGAGATTCTGCACTTCCTGTCAATGGTCATATATGTTTTAATCCAGTAGAATTTCCCAACTGCCATTATGGTGATATGTTGGTTGAAATATCCCATTACCAACAACTCAAATTAACTTCTTAGTTCTTCTTTATTTCCTGAACGATGTTCTTCTGGCACTTGTAACTCTTCTAGCTGTTTACATTTACATTTATGCATTTAGCAGACGCTTTTATCCAAAGCGACTTCCAAGAGAGAGCTTTACAAAAGAGCATAGGTCACTGATCATAACAACGAGGTAGTCCCAAACATTGCAAGTAGCCAAAACATGAAGCATACATTGTGAAAAAACTAAACAAGTGCCAAAAGGTGTTTGCATTCATAAAGGTTATGATCAATCACACCTTGCAATGAGAAACTTTTCACTGCCAGTGTTTCATCCCTCATGTGTAGCTAGAAATATCACTTTTGTAGCAAGTTATTTCACTTTGTAGCTATTTCACTTTGTAGCTAGTACTGTAGGAGCGTCACGCTGTAACTAGCATTGCCATTGTGTATTGTTTAACTAGCTACTAATTGTGACCCTTGCATTATCACAACGCTATAGGTTTTATGCCACAACTAACGGGTCAGTGATCCAAAGCATCATTCTCCTAGAGCAGGCAAGATGAACAATTAGTCGTTAATGTGTCTTCAATTAGAGACTCTGGCATTTGTCTTATGCAGTCCACCAAGCCTTTGGCCTCTAATATCGATGAAAATAGCCATTTGGAATTTACAGGATCTCCTGTTGGAGTTGTTCAACAACACAGGTTTGTTGAATATTAGTCCTTCCAGAATACAAATGAGGTATAACGACAATATTAATTGGTTTGTTCAAATCAGTGCAATTCACACACTGGACACAGCTTTCAGTGCATGCTAGTGAAAGTTGAAACCTTGCTTAGGGCACTAAATGTGCTAGGACCGGCACTGAACATCCTATACTTCACACAACGCTGCAAGCTAAATGTTCTCATTGTGCCAACAGAAGCGTTAAAACATTCCGAACGTTATTTCCTTACTGTGTTTTCGTTTTTCCCCACACTTACTTGCTAACTTGTTTTGATGTTATTTCTAGCATTCAGTGTGGTTTCAAAGCCCCTTGTACAAAAACCCATTATCCCTTTAAGGATTGATTCCATATATAGATACTCATCAACCCTGCCAAGAAACCAGCATTGTCGTGTTTGTATGGGAAGTGTGGGGTGTTGCTGAAATTCTAGTGTACTGTAACTTCACAGCTAATAAATGAACCTCTGAATTTGGCTCATTAACAGTCATTAAGCATTGACAGTGATGGAGATGGATATTATCTCACCACAGCAACCATGCCCCGTGAGGCAAACTGAGATCAAATCCTCGATTAGGGCTTTTTCAACCTTGATGCTATACTTTGTTTAACTGACCACTTTTACTCTCTTCCATCCTGCCTCCCTGTGAAAAGCATTGCTTCCTTGGTCTTCTCTTCAATTCATAAAATCTAGGATGTTGGATGTTCAGGTAGACGCTAGTTTTCAGACATCCACTCATATCCGTTCATATCAAGCAGGAGCAGGAGGAAGGGTGCATCTGTTTGGTCCCTGTAGATGAATAGATTAAGATAGTTGTTTAATATTTTAAGACACAGTAGGTAAAATAGTTAATCTGATTTTCGTCTTCTGCTCTGGAGCCGTGTGACTCAGGCATGTTGAGGAACAGGACCAGACAGGTGCTGCGTCTGCCTGCCCCTGGCATTTCTTGTCCGGAACACACCCAAATGGAGGCTTGCCTCCTCAACTCCACCTGCTTCTCCTACCACTACAATGTCTCAGGTAGGACACTGGTCTAGTCTACGGTCAGGGAGGAGACTGGTCTAGTGTAAACTGTCAGGAAATGTGACTTGCACAAGTGGTCAGGTATCATAATAGTCTAAAGGTTTATTTGTGTGTGTGTGTGCGCATGTTTGTTTCAGCATGGAGCACCTGTCAGCTGAATGAGAATGCAGTCTGTGGCCCAGGGTCACGGTCCCGCCTCCTGGACTGCGTTCGCAGCGACGGCAAGGTTGTTGGACTGAGCGTGTGTGAGGAGGTAACCTCTGTCTAACCAATCAGGGATTAACAGCTTGGGGTCGGTGTTGGAGTGCAGCTCTGTGAGGATGGCGGTTGGGCACCTGGCATTCAGGATCAAGTTTAAATCAATTGCTTGAATCAGAAAACCTCACATTCTTATGAATAATCATTGAGTGTTTCTATTCATGTTTTTCTCTCTTGATAATTTTAGTATTGCTGTTTTTCAACACTTGAAAGTACAGAGAGTCACATTTTTGGAGTGGGTTGGATACTTTATTTCAGTATTTTTTTCCTATCCTTCCTTCTCCTTCTTCCTCTCCAGTTTGGTCTGGTCAACGAGGAGATGTTGGCAGGAAGCTGTATGGTCGACTGTCCTGTCAGTTGTGTGCTCTCCGATTGGTCACCTTGGTCGGAATGCTCGCACACCTGTGGTAACCAAGGTAATGCCCCTTACACACTCTCCTGTTTGAACCTGTATAGCAAGTGTGTGTAGGCAGCAAGCCACTTCATATCACAGGGTCAAACATGCAAAGAAGTTGGACTATACAATTGTATATTCATTAGTGGTAGGCCGTTATTGGCGTTAACGTGCTGCATTAACGTGAGACTCTTATCGGGCGATTAAAAATAATGTCGCCCTTAATCTATTCTCAAAGTTGGGTTGGGAGCTCGGTGTACACTGTAAAAAATTAATTAAAAAATACCGCACTTTTTCTGTAAATTATGTGTTTTTTCTGAATTACAGGAAATACAGATAGAAAGACAATGGCAAACTGTAAATGTATAATTGTACATAAGAATTACAGCCAAATGTTGTTACTTAAAAATACACAAAAATGTCAGTTTTTTTTTTATAAATACTAATAATGGAGTCAGATGGCTGAGCGGTGAGGGAGTCGGGCTAGTAATCAGAAGTTTACTGTAAGTCTGTAAGAATTACTGTAAGTCGCTCTGGATAAGAGCATCTGTTAAATGACTAAATGTAAATGTAATAACATTTTCACGAAAATGTTCTGTTAAAACACATAACTTCACTTTATCTAAACTAGCTATTTTAACAGTTATTTTGCAGATATTTACTTTCCTCCCAAGGACAAAGAACTTAAAGGGGCAATTGTCTGGGTTTTTTGGGTATTTCACACTGTTCCTTAAGGTCTCCGAATAGGGTATGTAACATTGGTTGGGTTGAAATTGGCCTGGGTGCTGTTCTATGCCCTGTGACAGATCCTCTGAAATGTTCCCGGGAAAAAACACTAGCTTTTCTCCTTTTATGGTATGCTCATTAATATTTAGATAAGCTGCGCGCTGATTGGTTGGTTATCAACGAGTGAAGCTGGGAGCAAAAATGCAACACGGCCAACAGCAGCACTCGCTGAAACACCAAAGTTGGAGACTTGAAATAAAAACATGCAAATAAATCTATTGTGTCTACCCAACACGGTTTTCAACAGATTGACTATATATCATTTGAAATGATAACATTACTTGTTTCCACTGTTGTTGAAGCAAACTGGATTGACTTAGGTGGGTAGAACGTTAGGCTACAGCTTAGCAACCAAACCATATTGTTATTCTACTCGGCTTCAGTTAGCTAGCTAGGCTAGCTGTAGATATCTTGCTGTAAAATAACATGACAAAGATCTGGACAAACATGCCTCGTGAATTGTAGATTTTCATTACACAGGTTATTTATTTGAATGAAACACAGTCAGGAACATGAATCAACGTTAGCCCCATTGCCAATAAACTAGGCTAAATTATCAAACATTCTACCTATGCTCTTGCGTTAGCAAGCTAAACTTGTTTACATGCCTACAGTCTAGGTGTTACTAGTAACAGTTAATAGCAATGCTAATGTATCCTGTATCTAGAACCTGCCTTTCTCCAGTTCTTTCAAATAGATTATCTAGACAGGCGTTAGCAATAAGCCAGACTGCTGTTCGTTTTCTGGCTATTTTTCGGAAGCTTCCCTTCTAATGCCGACTACAGCTAGTCTAGCTAGAGTAATTTGATGTGTGTAGTAACGTATTTAGCATTCTACCTGGTATGCTATATACAGGAAACGTTAGCATTGCTAATAACTGTTAGCACAACATCATACTGTCCTTATAGCTTGCGGTTGCAATGAGCATACGGTCGGAACAGCACCTCTTTCCAGGTTCAGCTTCCTAGCAAATCCTGCTTGAAATTGTCCAAAGTTGTCAAAACTGTCTTGGGTGAAATGTTCAGAGCAAATGAATGATTGAGTGTCGAACTTCGCCGTGATCTTCTCATAGACAACAGCAGCCATGCCTGTTGAATGTTTGGCTCCTTGGGAAGACTGTGAGTGTTAGCCTTCCCTGTACAGCCTGGAACACAGCATTTACGACCGTGGTCCATTTTCAATATCCTTGTTATAATTCAAAACGTTCTTCTTTGTAATTCCTTATGAGTAGCCTACACAGAGCAGCGCGCAGCTAAACTAGTATCGGAGATAGACGCTACCTCGGGCTGGTCTGGATGTAAATTCTGGGGCGTGACAAAGATACAGACCAGAGCCAATAAGAGGGCGATCACCGGTCCTACGTAGGACCGGTAGCTTTGTTGAAAAGCTAGCGTTTTACAGCCAAATTTTTTCTTTTTGAGATTTGAATAGGAAAGAGGTGTCAATGGACTTTGATATTCACGGTATGTTCAGTTTACCCACCGAACTGTCGTTATTCAACTATGACAAGGTAAAATCGGTTTTGCAGTCAATTGCCCCTTTAATAACATAATTTTGGTTTAGACATAGAAACCTTGAATTGTGAACTGAGCTTGGGTAGTTGACGTCATGCAATCCCAGCATGCACCAGTCAATATCAAAAACTACAAAAGCCTGCAAAAGCCTTTTTGGGGCTCTCGTTGTTTATGATCATTGACCAATGCATATATATTAAAGCTCTCTCTTGGAAGTCGCTTTTGATAAAAGCGTCTGCTAAATGAATACATGTAAAGATGCCAGAGTAGGACGAAGGAAAGTTGATTAGATAGTTGTGTAGCGGCAATGCTCCTGTTACCCAGAATGCCCCGCAGCAAGCTGAAAAGCTACAGAGTTAAAGGTTTAAACTTAGTTAGATAAGCATTGTTTGGAGTTTTGTTGTTGTGTTTGTTCTGTTTTGATATGTGTAATGTGATGGTCTGTAGTTTGGATACTTTAAGTGTTCACCCTGAGTGTGAATGTTGTCCAGTTATGTACCGGTTTAACCTGTGTTTTGAATTAATGTACATCGAGGTATAATTCTTTCCAATTTGTACAAGTTGCTGGCGCTACAGGTGTAATCTGAAGCGCTGATAATGTCTGTAATATTTGGATACTGATTACAGCATCTGAATACTGTGTGTTGTGCACACGAGTTACTTGGAATGAACATGTTAAATCATTATTTCTTAATTAGGCTTTTAGGCCTGTCCCCGACCAAGATTTTCTTTGGTCGACCAAAACTCGACTAAAACGTCTGAAAATCGAGTAATCGAACTTTGAAACGCAAAAAAAAAAAAACTACAAAAATTTTCGCGATCTGACTCAATGGCTGCTGGACATTGCAGATTCAGCCGCTAATAGCCTACTAATAACAAGACTCGTATCACCAGTCCTGTTGTAACCGAATGCCGATGGTATTTAGTATCTCTTACAATGTACTACAAATTAAAAATATTGTTTGTTTAACATGCAAATCATCAGAGCGCACATATCACCGCCTGAAAACTTGCAGCATGCAAACTTACGTAGAAGCTGAGTGGGGTACGTTGCAACCTGAAAGATTTTGTCTTGGCCGGAGAAGATAATGTCATTCGATTTGGATGTGATTCTTATAATAGGCATATTCCTTTTTCAACCCAGCGCGTTAGCATGAGTGAAGTAGGGCTAGACCAACTTAAGGTTTTCAGGTAGTAGGCATTTTCGACGTCGAACTATGAAAAATAAACCGTTGTTGGCAGAGTTTGCATTCAACGTTTTTCGAGTCACCCGGTACTTTGTAAATGTACTTTAATGAAATGCCACCATACCACATGTGTCTTTGCCATTTTGACTAATGACACCGACAAAGTAGGCTATGGCAGAGTTTGTAGTTCTGCAGCCAATTGTGCTCGTGCAGTGTGCAAAATACCAAAACAAAACAAAGCGCAGATTAACGAAAGGGAAAACAGTAACACCTTTTCTTTTAAATTAGATATTTTTTGAGTTGGTTTATTTGTCTTAAATAATATAATCTACAATTTCTGTTGAACATTTCGTTAATTCAGCAATGATGACACAAGCGGGAATCAGATCTCACACTGCCATATGGCAGCTCGACTAAAACAATCTTACTCGACCAAGAGCATATCGACCAGAAAATCGACTAGTCGACCAAGTGGGGACAGCCCTATAGGCTTTATTAATTATTTTTATTTATTGAAAGTGCCGTTATTTACAGAGAAGTTATACTAATAAAAGTCATATTTACCGGCAAAGAACAGCCTGTAATGTGATATTAGATAGATAGATATATCTCTTACATTTGTTACTGGAAAATTACAATTTTTTACAGTTAATTGACTGTTGAAAACTTTTTTTTACCGTAATTTAGTGGGTGTAATCTGGCGTCCCAGCTGCCAGATTGTTCCTGTTTTTTTTACAGTGTACACTACGCAAGCTATGATGACTTTCACCTCGATATTATACCTTGATATATAGCGTGGATGTAGGGGGCGAGAACGAGTCTTCGAACCTGTGTGTATGCCTTGTGTATGAAATTACCACGTCGTCAAACTACGATGTTTGAGTGCAACCGAGGCAAGCCCGTCAGCACAGCTCTATCAGCCAAGCTAACTAATCTAATAAACAGTTAATAAACACAAGTAGGCTAATGTTATTGACCATAATTTATTTTCATCACCAATTATCATAGTACAACAGCTTTCTCAAGCAGTTTGTGATGCATTTTGGAAACAGGAGATGAGCCCCTGGTCTACATGTGCCACCTGGCTTGAGAAACCCGTTCTCAAAGACTTACTTTTAGTCATTATTTGGGTAGCACACATATTCTAAATGCCTTCGGTGGAATTCAAATGAGCCATTTTAATGTAGATTAATCTATATTAACGCCAACATTACAGTGAGATTAAACTAGATTAAAAAAAAAAATCTATGCCCACCACTAATATTCATGTATATGAATTAAATAAATGTATGTACATGAATCAATTATAATCTGCATTATAAAATGTAGTGTGTATAACCCCAGGTATTTAGGGGAAATACAACGTATCCAGCCATGGAATCTACTCCAAATTTACTAATGGGTGTACATAAAGTAAACTGAACTGAACTCTGATTTGCAATACACTGCAATGCAGCCATGTCTTTCAAATTATGAAAAGTCTGCATTTTGGGGTTCACAGGTTAATGAATAACCTAAAGCTTGCCTTTAAAAATGTACTAAATGATTAGTAAATACAAAGATTTAACATGAAATATTTATCTCAACCGCTGCATGGTGTCAGGATTGCAATTTGTTATTCAGAATCGAGCGTTAGGCTCGCCTTCAATCTGATGAAGTGTATGTTATTACTTCATGCAATATACAATATGTAATTATCTAACCTGGACACTTGCGTTGTCTCTCAGGACTTCTGGCCTCCATGGGTTAGATACTTGTTATTTAGTTAATTAGAAACTCAACAGTGTCTTCTCAACTTCATTAAAATGTATTTGTTGTTGGCTGCCTGTCTTCTCCACTCAGTTTTCCACTAACCGCCACATCTCAGCACTAGTCCGGCTGCTCATTAGGGAGGTCTAAACCTTACGAAATTAGTGCACACACAAACAAACAAACACACACTCAGTGCCGCTGCTAGCCATTTTGGTGCCCTAATCATAATTCCTTTATGATGCCCCCCTCCTGACAATTTTTGTTTTTGTTTTTGCCAGTTTAACTTTTTATTACCAAACTTTAATACCAATAACACAATAGCAGCATCACAATGTAACACCTATTCAGAGGTGGTGGTTTTCTGCTGTCTATCTGTCCCTAAACTGCTGGTTGAGGGTGGTTGATCAGGGTTTGGCATGACTGAACTGGGAGTAAAAATAGGCCCTGGACTTCTGGATCCAGACCGGCCCACCAGAACCGGCCACAATATATGCACACCACAGCTGCCTTGCCAATGCATGCACTTTCTGTGTTTGATGTGATGCTAGTTATAGATTTCCACACTTAATGCAAGCGCGCAAGCGAAATTTTAGGGCCTTTATTTGAGTGCAAAATTGTTTTTTTATGTCAATTAAACATAGCCGTCTTTCAATTGGTAAAACCTTGTCTTAGTGAAGGTGATGTATTTTTGTATCTTAATTTTTCAACCCCACCCTTACGTTTCTTAGCCTGGTTTTCCTAATAATAAACATTTAAAACTGAAAGCATGCAGCCAAGGAGCTCTCCACCTTTTATTCCTCATTTAAAAACAATTTGATAAATCGCATTTAAAAGCATCATAGAATGTAAAGTAACGGCTAAAGTAACAGCTAGCTGGCTTTAGTTACTTGTAAAATGCATAGATAATGTTTAACAGTAAAACCTCAATTTAGCTTGCACCTAGCTAAGTTATAACATATTTGAGTGTGCTAACATTAGCAATTACGTCAGCTAGTTCGAGGTGTATGCATAGGCTAACCATTGAATTAGCAGCACATTTCCCGTATTTAACAATGATTAAACATGGACTTACCTGAAAGTGATTCACGGGCATCATCTCGCAGTTTTTTTCTCTTTCTTTTTTTTCTGCCCCTGACTCCTGTTGTCTTTTTGAGGCCATTTTCGAAAAGTTGACCTAGCCTACTCTGCCGTGCAAAGGCAAAAGACCGTAACTTAAATTTTTTCGAAAATGATATTTTTTCATTTCTCGAGCGCCTGCTCGGCTCCTTCTCGAGCGCCTGCTCGGCTTCCGGAGCGCCTGCCCGGCTTCCGGAGCGCCTGCCCGGCTTCCGGAGCGCCTGCCCGGCTTCCGGAGCGCCTGCCCGGCATCCGGAGCGCCTGCCCGGCATCCGGAGCGCCTGCCCGGCATCCGGAGCGCCTGCCCGGCATCCGGAGCGCCTGTTTAGCTTCCCCCGAGCGCCTGCTCGGCTTCTTCTCCAGCGCCTGCTCGGTTTCCTGAGCGCCTGCTCAGCATCTGGAGCGCCTGCTCAGCTTCCCCCAAGAGCCTGCTCGGCTCCTTCTTGAGCGCCTGCTCGGCTTCTTCTTGAGCGCCTGCTCAGCTGCTCGTTCTAGAGTAGATAGTCGCAGAGCGTTATCCAATGGAAGCCTCTATTGTGTACCGGCTACAAGTATCGCCCGACACGGTCCCGGTCTCTGTTCTCAAACGCTCATGAGTTCTGCTCTTCCACGACGTCCAACGCGGACATGAACACCAGAAGCAGCCGCCCTGATCCGGAAGGAATACGCCGTATACGGCTCCGGGGACAGGCCATAGCACTCGCACAGAACTTAGTGGAGTTGCGTGAGCCACGATCTGGTTGTGGCCTTGCCGGCTGCGTCACTGGTAAACAGGGGCTCATCAGGTGTCGCCCGGGGCGGTACAGCAGGTACTGGCGCATGAAGGAGAGGGGACAAAGGGTAGTAAGTGTGGACCATCACAGTGGGGGTACCTTTACACCGCAGAAACCGAGAAACACTATCGAGCAGGGTGTCGACTTAGCACGAAGCACCCCTGTCTCAGTGGTAGTTTGTGCAGTAAAGGTGGAGTGTTAGGAAGACGTTTGTCTGCTTTCAGCCCGCGGCCTCCGTGCACCGCTCAATACAAGACGGAGAGCTCCCCAGAAGGCTGCATGATGAAGGTTCCGCACACCGAACGTACAACTGGACACCTGCCACCAATGCTTTGATGGACACGGTTGCAGCTTGCGGGACTCGAAACGGTGCACCCTGCAAAGGGCACAGCACAGACATATTTACAGGCAGAGGGCTCGCAGATAACGCATCAAAGTATGTATAAGAATATCGAAGCTAGGCAGGGGTTGACGGTATTCACTTGCCCTTTGACGAGGGCACAGATCGGGGAAGCGTCCCTGCAGGCTACCTGCAGCATGCAGATACCTATTGCAATCAGTATAGCTGGCTTCATGCGGACCGTCTTAAAAGCTTCTCGGTTCATCATTATCGTTACTCATTTCCTGACACTGATTACATCAGACACACGTTCAGCATAGTCAGTACACATTGGTATATCTACAGGTGTAACCGGGGCAGGGTATTCTTCTCTGCCTTGAGAAAACGCAGCTCAATGCTTCAATTGAACATGTTCCTCTTAGGATGTCGCAAGACAACATGCAGATAGGCTACAATATTAGCGGACCGCTACGGCCTGCATAAAGCATCCAAAACAGCATGTCATGGGACTTTATATGCGTCTCTATTAAGTAAGAGACATAACCAGTAGTATATGGAATTGCAGCAGGATTAGCATTGTGTATTCATTCCTTTACAGGACGCATCCTAGTAAACTATTACTGCTATTAACCGACAACGTTTGCCGTCTCCATTGTTAGGCTAAATCTCACTAGGACGATGTACTCCAGTGCTTCCGCTGTATTCATAATACCGCTGCACGGAATTGAAAGAACGTCATCAAACGCGAGCGAGTAGATTGGATCTGCTCCACGATTCTAACAATCAATTTAAACGGCGCGAATACAGCAAGCACTTCTGTTCGGCTCGGTCAAGCAGTGACAAACAGGGCGGCTTAGGAACAGTAACACTACTAATGGCTAGCAGCTACCTAGCGAACTCTGGCTGTTTCTTCGAATGCGGGTTTGTGCAGCAAAGCATTAATGCCCCCATTATTGTAGACTGAGAAGCATGCACATAGCATTGTCCTTGGACGATATGTCCAACCCTACACCCCCGCACTCGATCAGACGCCTGTCCAACTGACCTAGGTCAGTGCACCGAGAAAACCTGAGTGTGATTCACAATGGTACCTGCAAATGTCGCTCCTCGGATATGCCGTGACTGCTCGTGGTTGGCTCCTGAACGCGAGCCCCCGTTTGGACAGCACAACAGCAACACGGGAAATGGAGCCGCCCTTCGCCGGAGCCTTCCCCGGGCAGCATGCACGGGAGCGGAAGGAACGGCCCCGCCACTCGAGGAACAAACAGCTCCAAGTGGCCGAACCCCATGTTGTACAACGGATAGTCCTTTGTTGGTCGACAAGGCCAAACGGGAACTGCGCCTGACTCGGCGCCGAATTCCACCGACCCCATCGGTGCAGGGCTTCTCGGATGGAGAATCATCGGGAAGCAGCTCGAAACCTTCGTTCAGATCCCCAAAACACGCACACGGCGTCCGGGACCGAAGAGACAGACAGGGAAACGCGAACGACAGACAGGCCAACACAACACAGAGAACGGGGAGCGACCAGCAATGGCAGCAGCGCAGAACACAAGGGTAATCGAGGACGTGCGTGCGTGCATGTGTGCGACTTTATAGCGCAGCCTATCAAGCTTACGCCTATGGGCTGAGAACACGGCGATGGGTGACATGGCGCGCGCTGCCCGAGTTCCATGCCTGAACTAGCTCCGCCCATTTACGGTCACTTCTCTATCTTTTACGGCCCTGACGAGAACGTCCATCTCCTCGGCTGTGAACCGCTCCTTGCGTGCGCCTGGCAAATCCGCCATGGAACAAGCGCGCCTGCTCTTAAGTGGAATGTGAGATGACGCTCTGATTTTAAACTTTTGACTGTTTATTGCAAGTTACGCCCAAACCACACCTATGAGTAATGTAGCTACTTCAGACAAACCTATTTTTGATTTGCGTCGGGTGCAAGAATCACAAAGTTACTTGCGTTTCGCGTTTGATACTTGTGTTTCAGATTGTTAAAATAGGGCCCTACATGTCAAATTGAACAGCGTAGTCCACGCTCCTCTCCTGGCATTATGGCGGTACTGAAAGTCGGAAGAAAGCGGCAGAGTCCTATTTGGGATTACTTTGAATATGACTGGGGCGTAGCCAGAATAATCTTTTTGGGTAGGCCTAGAAAAATATGGATAGTCATCTTTTCAGTTTTTTTTTACTTATTTACTTTGCAATGTGCACCCGGAGCATCATTTTTCTGAGATATTTTCGTTTTTGGGTAGTCCTTAGAACAAATTGGGTAGGCCTGTGCCTACCCAGGCCTACCCGTGGCTACGCCCCTGGTTTCAGATAAAAGCAAATGCCTTGCAGTGGAAGGTGGTAAAATATGTGGACAATTTATTAAAGGGAAAAATCCCACGAATTTCCCACGAAGTACATTTGAGAAGCGCGGACAAGAAGGCTAACCTAGTTTACCTTAATAAGGTAAAGGAAATCGCCAAGCCCCCCTCCCCCGTAACAGAAGCTAACCCCGGTGTTGTGTCCCTACTGGTTCCCAAACTACATTTACATTTATGCATTTAGCAGACGCTTTTATCCAAAGCGACTTCCAAGAGAGAGCTTTACAAAGAGCATAGGTCACAGATCATAACAACGAGGTAGTCCCAAACATTGCAAGCAGCCAAAACATGAAGCATACATTGTGAAAAAACTAAACAAGTGCCAAAAGGGAAGACCCATAAGAGCATGCAGTTATACAAGTTACAAATTAAAACAACATGAACCACAAAAAGTGCAGGACTGTACCTGTAGAAGAACAATCAGCAGAAAAAATATTTCACAGCGAGTACAAGACTTAACTTCCTTATAACTAACCTACAAGAGCAGCAAGTCACTCAATAAGAGTCATTGTGATCCTGGAGGAAACTAACATCAGGTCCAGCCATCCATCTCATATTTGCTGCGTCAAATACGAAAGTAGGCCTATAGGCTACGTGCACACTACATAAGGCTTCCATTTGCGACAAAATAAATTAAGACAAAATTTTAAAAATTCAGGCTCGCATGAAGTGGGATTCAATCGAACTAGAGCAAAAGTACATGGCACACCGAAGCGCATTGCTTTACGCTGCGAGCTATACCAGCTCACAAATCGTTAAGTATTTATTCACTACTGTGGCCTTCAGGTAACATTTTGATTTGGTTTCTTCTGAACCAAGACACTACCCGAATGTAGGCTACTAATCGCGTATTTGGGGTTGTTTCGAGGCAATGGCCATATTTACCAAGATATCACAGCCCCATAATGACACCACATTTTGCAAAGTAGGCCTGATACCTAAATTGTCACTGTTAAAACAGACAATACGATCAGCTTTAATATTTATATATATGACGGTTGTTTGTAGAGTTTATTTCCGTTATTTTAAAGCAGATTTAACCATGTTGGAATGAACGATTATGCTCCTGGCATGACAAACTTAATAGCATAATATAATTAGTTATAATATCATGGCATGTTACGGCGTCATTATAGATTGTTGACATGTTCTGGAGAAAAGGCAAAGATGAATAAATCATGTGTGATAACCACAATATTGTTATGGTCGTTATATTGTTAGAACATTATGTCAGTTAACACCACAATGCTGGCATTAACAAAAATCTAGTAATAGTAAGCAACACTCATCATCATTATAATAGTAACATAAGTATAGGCTCAATTTAGCTTGCTTGGCCGATAGAACAACGACGGAGCCAGATTCAAGTTGACAGTTTCTTTAATCCGACACAATACTTCAGCAGTCAAACTAAAAACATGAAGCACAAAGAACAACGTAGGCTATAGGCCCTGCACGTACAATACTACAGTACTAATAGTTTTGATTTTCGTAAAGTTCGCATGTAGCTTCATGATTGGACTTGTACCACATTCTGACAGTTTTCTGCAATGCCTTAGTTCCAGCTCAAAAGCTCACGACTGGTTGGCGCAAAGTATGACGTGTACAGCTAGTTGCAAGCATGCACGAGTTTTGGAGCTAGGAGAACAATTCACTTTGTATTATGTATATTACTATGTATATCAATATTTAGTATGGGGTGTTTTTATCAGGTCTAGACGGAGATGGATGGAACATGGTGAAAGGAACACTAAATATTTTCATAGTTTAGAAAAAACAAATGCCAGACTTAATAATATACATAAACTTAAGAGTAAAGAGCAGATATCTGAACATCCCCCCGAAATCTCAATTTTTGTGGAAGAATTAAATATATATATATATTCAGAGCAAAAGGACAGTCTTAACACATCTGATTTTTTCTTCTCTATAACAAATGAGGCACAAGGTATTGACCAAACTCAAAAAGACATCTGTGATCAAGCGCTGTCACTCTAGAATTAATAAAGACAAACTTGTGCTTCATAACTGGAGATTTATAACCCTAATTAATAATGATACAAAATGATTCTCTCACATTTACACAAAGACTCAAGGCATGTCTAGACACAATTATAGATGACTGCCAGTCTGGATTTATGCAAGGAAGGCACATAAGTAACAATATTCGCTTGATTTTAGATCTGATTGACTAGAAGGATTACATAACAGACAACAGCTACATTTTATTTATAGACATATATAAAGCCTTTGATACTGTAAAGCATAGTTTTTTATTTGATGTGTTATATTTTTTTGGCTTTGGTCAATACTTCAAAAGAGCAATTACAAACTTTGTATAGTGACTGCAATAGTTCAGTTACCATTTCCCGCTGGACCATTCAAATATGGGAAATACAATTCCCATGGTTCCCGCCTTAATATCTTTGCCGTCCAATCGCCGATTTTATTTCTGAAAACTGCCAGATACTCATGACAACTTAAGCTCAAAGCACATATCATTGGTTAAGGGGTTACTGGGAGGGGGAAATACATATATCGTCAGCAACGGCAGCCATTGTTTTCCGAGGCGGAGCCAGAGCGGATACCATGGCAGATCGCCTACAGTGTTAGATTTACAGCTTCGAACTGAAATCAGAGACGATATTATGAGTAAAGACAAGTTTCTTAATTTTTGTTGTCAATATTGTCAATTAAAAGTCTCAACTTTTTACTTACGAAGAATTTGTTTGTGGGAGTGACGCAAGTTTTTCAGGAAAGAATTACGTGTCCGGCTTGGCCGTTTGTGACAGGCAGCTATGACGGTAGTAGCACTGTTTAGCTTCGATTTGAGCAGATTTTAAAAAAACTTCGAAAAACATCATTAAATAGCTATATTATGTACACTGTAAGCTAAATGTAAATGCCTTGTTTGGCCAATTTGGTCGATTGTGGAAGAATATCGAACGTTTTTTTGTTATCGAGAGGAGTATCCAGCCGTAGCACTAGCTACTTTTGGGGGAGGATAATTCAGTTTTCCCCTATGTCTTTTATGTATGAACGAATGAGTATGTATGAACCTGCAGAGCCGGAGGCCCCGGAGAACTGCAGTTTCAGGGCCGCAGTTTCAGGACCGCAGTTCTAGGACCCTGACAGCGCCACCTAGCGAATTGAAAGGCAGTGTCCCTACATCGCAACAAGATATTTGAATGGTTTGCGAGGCACAAGGAAAACTCATGTGGTGATGTTGGATGACACAATTATATAGAAAGGTATAATATTTGAAAATATGTTCTAATAATATAGAAAGGTATAATATTAGAAAACATGTTCGAATAATAAATATTGGATAATAAAAAAATTAAAATCACATACAATTGGAAAACGTTTGCATATTTCTTAGATGTCAAGAGTGTAATTTGATAAAATTAAGTAAGCAAATGAAGGAAGATAAAATAGTCTAAAGAAAAGGTGGAAAATATATCAATGTGGACAGATGTGTGATGTCTGGAGTGGCCTTAAAGGTTTTCTGGGACTACAGAGAACCAATGTACACCCTGTAACATGAGCCTTAAGGATTGTGGCACCTTTGCAGATACTCTGAACACGTTCTAGAGGGCTTAACTTCACCAAATAGCCAAAGTCAACAAAGCATTATGTCCTGATAACATCAGTGATAACAAGTTCCTGGAGACCTGCTACAATCAACTGGCCCTGTCTTCTGTGAACTGTTCAACTGGTCACACAGACCTCTGCCATCTGCCTTGTTCCAAAGAAGAGCAGACAGGCTTCCCAGTTACTTCCAACATGTAGCTCTTACATCAGTGGTGATGAAGTGTTTTGAATGTCTGATACTTTTCTAACTACAAGAGACAATCCAGAACCTGGCAGATCAACTCCAGTTTGCCTACATGAAGTGTAGAAATCTCGATGATGCTGCCCTAATTTTCCTGCATCATGCACTCCCATCTGGAAAAACTAAAAGCACATGCTAAGCTTGTGTTTGTGGAATAGCTCTAGTGCCTTTAACAGAATGTAACCACATCTGTTGGTAATACAACTATTAAACATGAGTAAATCCTTGATTCATACTGCAGATAATTAAATTCCACACACATACAG
The DNA here is from genome assembly GCF_021917145.1 of Hypomesus transpacificus. Taxonomy (NCBI): domain Eukaryota; kingdom Metazoa; phylum Chordata; class Actinopteri; order Osmeriformes; family Osmeridae; genus Hypomesus; species Hypomesus transpacificus. Next base: position 9,965,915 of record NC_061082.1, read on the forward strand.
GGTTCTGTCAAAATACTTATGCAATGTACGTATTCTGTGATTCGTTTCATTATTTTATTTTATGCTCTATTATACACAAATATCAAGGTTATCTGAGGAAATACAAGTTTAACTCTATACTTTAATTTATTTAATGTCATCATCACAAAAAAAACATTTTCTTTGAGTAATGTGGGATGGTGGTGCTGCGGAGGATCCACCGCTTCCTTCTCTGCTGCTGGTGGTGAACCTCTATGGTGGATGGGCTGCATGAGGATGCTTCCTTTGGTGTGGATGGGCATGCTAGATGATGTTTTGTATGGACATGACTCAAAACATTGATCACATCAGTGGATCAGATCATCTTTCATATTCCTGTAAATACTGCACATGCCTGTGTGCATGCTACATTTTGGATGTGTCTGACACCACAAAGTTCTGGAAAAGTGAAATTCTATTCTATTTGCTATGGCTTTTGCAGTCACTCAATCTCAACCACAAATGTGTAATGTTAGAGAGGCAAGACACAAGGTTGACTCTCAGGGCAGATTCAAGATATACATTGTTTATTTTGAATAATTGCCAAACAATGACAATCACCCCTCCATATCACTCCATCCCCTCCATATCACTCCATCTAGACCTCCATACAACTTCATCCTTCAATGAGAGATAGAAGCAAGAAAAACAAATATAAAAAAAACATTATGGATATTTGACTTTTCCCTTCAGTGCGCAATTGTTTAGATATCCCCCTATCAAACTCCTCCACTTCACTGAAATAGTACAGTCAATATTACTTATAGGTAAGCATACATATGAGTTACCCTAAAAAAGTAGTGTACATTAATTAGCATTACTTAAGTGGTTGATTAATAAAGGTATTAATAGTAGATTATAAAGTTGTATGGCATTGTGCAGAAAATGTACATACATTACTACTACTACTTACCTCCGATGATAAACTGGTCCAGAGATGAAGACCTTTTCTGCATCTTGCAGGGATTCCTCAGCATACTCAGGCCGTAGCCTATATGATGGCCTACAAAAATTATATGGTTAATTTTGAAGACAAAAGGCTGCAGATTTCGTTTAGTTGACAGATCGAATCCAGTTGCTTTTAACCTATAATTTGTTTTAAGTTTTAATAATGTGCTGGCTTTATCATGAGACACCTACAGTAGTTGGGCTTGCCAAAATCGCACTATGGTTTCAATAAAATAAAACAAATAGTCTAAAAGTTCATATTTCATAAAATTATCATAAGTGAACAGATCATTTTACCAGAATTGTTTTGAACGTTTAGCTAACTTAAATATGTTGAACAATACTTGATTTATATAAGCTACGTCGCGCTACTGTTTCATTAAACAAATAAACAGAGTAACAATTTACAGTTCGTTTTTAAAAGCTATGTGTGTAGAGCTAGCTAGCTAGTGCTATAACTACTGAATGTTAGCTCTAGCTAATCAAGTAGTTTGTTTGACGTTGAAAACCACTCCAGTGTCGTGAAATGATTTTGACAGCAAAGTTGAAGTTAGCTAGCTAAAGTTGTCCAATTCAAGACGCCAGAATTGGTTTATACATAACCATACGCGATTCACATTAGCTACTTACACTCTGATTCTAGTCCATCTTGTTCTGAGCCGTAATCCTACAATATTCACTACTGCAGGAAAATATTATCTTGTTCCGGTCCATGTTTATTCTATTCGCTACGTGGCGCTGTCAGATAAAACGAGGGTCCTAGAACTGCGGTCCTGAAACTGCGATCCTGAAACTGCAGCTCTCCGGGGTCTCCGGCTCTGCAGGTACCCCCTACTCCTATGTCTCTACTAGTCACTAGAATGGTCATAACTTTTAATCAAAATATGATATTTCTAATCTGTCTTCTGTCTACATTGCCTACAGATTTGTGGATATTCCATCTACTCAAAGTTTTTCTCCATCTTGTAATTAAAGTGGTTAAAAATTAAGTTGTCTGATGAGGTAAAATTTTGCCAGCTAGCTGATGACACAGCCATTTTCTTAAAATAATTTCAGGTTAAAAAAGTTATTGATTGTCTTAATGTATTATCTAAATGTTCAGGATTAGCATTAAATAAATAAAAAAGTACCCTTTTTCCACTTAAAGAAAGCAATATACATTCAACAGAATTTGAGGGTATCTCTGTTAAAGAGGAAGTAACATACTTAGGAATTCATATTTGTAAAGTCAGACAGAAAGGATGAAATCCAACTCATTCCAAAAGTAAAAAATAAATGTGATAGATGGTTCATGAGAAATCTATCACTCAAAGGTCGGGTACTTTTGTCCAAAACTGAAGGATTATCCAGAGTAGTTTATCCGGCCAATGTTTTAGATGTTTCAAAACCTTTTATTAAGAAAATGGATTCTACATTATTCAATTTCATATAGAAAAATAAGCCTCACTATTTAAACTAAAATACTTTATGTAGTCCATACAATCAAGGAGGTCTGAATGTTCTTGATTTCCATACATCTAATATAATTTCCAAGGTGAACTGGATTAAACATTAAATAAATAATAAAGATAAAATGTGATATTTCATTCCAAATTTAATTTTTCAAAACGTTGGGGGTATTGAATTCTTACTAAAATGCAATTTTGGTATCAATAAAATCCTTCTTCAGCTTTAACTTTCATAGACTGGCTCTTTTATGTTGGCTTCTTATGTATAAACACAATTTATCACCCCACAAACATTTGATATGGAATAATAAAGACTTAATGTATAAAAACTAGTCAATATTCTATCCCAAATAGGTCCGAAACAATATTTTACTGATCTCCCAGTTGATTAATGACAACGGTCAGTTACTTACGTATTCCGAATTTTTAAGGAAGTTTAAAATTCCAATAATTGCACGAGATTATAGCATAGTATTTGATTCTATACCCACGGGTTACATAAGAGTGCTGCAGGGTAGGAATGTATATAATGACCAGTCAACATTTAGAACAGACGTTTTATTAAATGGCATTGACATAAAGGATAAAAAGTGCAATAATAGATATTTTAGACATTTGATATATTGCCCCACAGCTGCTCGGTGCAAACATTATTGGAATAACCACTTTGGGAATATCAATTGGAATTTGATTTTGACCTATTATAATAAATATGTTGTTAATAATAAAGTAAATGAAGTATATTTCAAAATTGTCCATTGCATCTACCCAACAAATCACATTTTAAAGAAATCGGATCTTTCTGAATCCTGCATATTTTGTGGTGTCTTCACAGAGACGATTGCTCATTTGTTTTGTGAATGTCTTTATGTCAGATTGTTCTGGATTGAGGTGGAGGATGTATTTCATGTATTGTGTGGCTCTAGGATAAAATTACAAAAACAAGATATCATTTTTTACTATAAAGATAATGATTTGGTTAAATGCCATGTTTTCATTTGGAATATTTTAATTATATTTGGAAAATGTTATATCCATAAATGTCTGAAATGGTCTGAAAGAACCAAATATTCACCAATTTAAAAGTGACACGAAATTATATTTTGAAACTTTGAAAGGACTGACAAATAAGAAAGCCATCCAAACTCTAAACATTTACAATGCCTTACAACCTCTTTAATGTAAATCTCCTGCGCCCCTTTTTCCATGTATGTATGGGTTCATTTAATGTTGTCAATGTGTTTTTGTATTTGTACTTGAATAATAAAGTATAAAAAAAAGAAAGAAAAGAGTTTTGGAGCTAGGAGCCAGCTTCTGCGCAAGACCAGACAAGTCGGTCTGGAAAGATGGCGCGGTCCATTTCGCGCTCTCGCTTGCCTCACTGCGCCACTGAGCACTTTTCATAGAAATGAATGGGGACGCCATCTTGGAAGAAAAATCTAGCTGTGTCTATTAATATATAAGTCTATGGTTAGAACCAAAACTGTACTGTACTGTAATGAGTGGTTACATGAGATTTTTAAAGATTAGCATCCATTAGCATCCATTCAAAAATCCTTTAAAATAGTTATTATACAGCTCTTCAGAATGTTCCAAAAAAGTTCTGTTGATTTGAATGGGCCATATGTAGGTTAAATGTCTGCATTCGCAGGTCTGTAATTTCTTGATATTCATCGCTGCAAAAAGTTTACAACCGCTGTCATTGGCAACGGGTTTTGTGCTTCTAATTCACATCTTTCATATCATTCCACAAGTAGTCCGGTCATTTAACATAACGGAGAGTCATTGGAACTTGAAGTCAGAAGGTGGGTTGCTACGCACAAAGTTTTACCGATTGAAAAACGGCTTTGTTTATTTTACACAAAGCTTAAAAAATATGTTGCGCTCAAATAAAGGCAAAAAAAATTTGGATTGCGTGCTCGCATTAACTATTGATCTTCCGAACTAGCATCACATCTAACTCAGAATGTGCATGCATTAGTAGGGCAGCTGTGGTGGCGTATACGGGGACCGGTTCTGGTGGGCGGGTCTGGATCAAAGTCCTGGGCCTATTTTTACTCCCAGGTATACGTAAACCACCTCTGTGGATGCGGGGGTCGCGAGTCACTAGCACCATCATTTTAGGGGTCGTGGGCTGAAATGTTTGAGAACCCCTGCTCTAGGTGGCACTGTTATCTCCTCTGGATATATTTTTTCGTGACGTTAACATTAATTTGCTAAATGTTTTCTGGTCAAATTTGAATAGCTCTTGGCTAGTAGTGTGCATTGAATATGTGATGTAATGTTGAATGAACACTACATTTTGTATTGGTTGAGGGAAGCTGAGGTGCAAAGAGAGAGAAAATAAGATGCCAATTTGTTGTTTCATTGTCTAGCTACTGTCACCACTAGCCACTAGCACGTACCACTCGCTCCACTGGCACATACCACTCGCTCCACTGGCACGTACCACTCGCTCCACTGGCACGTACCACTCGCTACAGTACAGTACAGTTTCGGTTCTAACCGCCTCTCACATTCGGGTAGTGTCTATTAGTGATGTCGTTCGTGAACGATTCGTTCATTTTGAACGATTCGTTCATTTTGAACGATTCGTTCATTTTGAACGATTCGTTCATTTTGAACGAATCCTTACAAGGACTCGGGAGTAACTCTCAAAGAGTGATTCGTTCATTTTCTCATGGCCGCACATCGGGACTGTTGCATAGGCTTGTCCAAGTAAACAGAAATGATTCGTTCATTTCCCGACTCGGTCTTCGGGTAAAAGTCTTTGGATCAATTTTCAAGTGACCTGCATAGGCTCTGTACTGGTAGCTAGAGGAAACAAACGATTCGTTCATTTCCCGACTCGGTCTTTCTACGAGTCTTTGGATCATTTTTCACGTGACCTGCATAGGCTCTATTAGGGCTGGGCGATACGGGTAAAAAAAAATTGCTACTACTACAGATCTGTAGTAGTAGCAAAATAAGTCTCTTCCTCAACTTTTTCCTTACACTCGGCATAAAGTTTAGGCAGAGCGGTGTGAGAGAAATGTTTGCGGCCAGGGAGCACGACCCTTTAACTTTTTAAAACCTTGCTTTTTTATCAATAGCCTACCTGTCAATACCTTGGCAGAAAACTCACACTTTCTACATGTTCCAACGAGTAATTTTGCTTCAGGTGGTAAAAAAGGTTTCTTATATACTAGTTTTATATTTGGACCAATACGCTGTTCTTATTGGTCCAGAGACGTTCTAAGAGGTCAGCAAACAATTTACGGACCTAGCAAGCGGTTGCCTTGGAGATGTTGACAACATGGTGTCTGCTCTAGATTCGTTGTGTTTGATTTGGGACTTTCCTACGTGTTGTTGTATTATTATAAAAAACTAATATGGACTTTTCGACAGATCAACAAACGCCTTTGTTATGGAAGATTATAGGGGCCAAAACTAAATAAATAAATACTTGGATAAATAAATAATTATATAACACAAAGCTTAAATAAATGACACAAAATATATAAATGTTACATGTATTTGTGTGTATATATATATATGTTTACGTTTTCATGTGTTTACATTTATTCATTTATACTTACATTTATTCATTTATACTTACATTTATTTATTTATACTTAAATTTATTTATTTATACTTACATTTATGTATTGATACTTACATTTATCCACTGTGAAACTTCCTGCAGCAAAATAAATCTGTCGTCCCCCCGTCACCAAGTCAGGGGGCGGGTCAAAGCCTCTGATTGGTGAATGAACAGTATTACACACCAGGCAGGCTCAACCAGTCGATCAAGCTCTCTTCAAGCTAGAGGGATCCTCTATCGCCTCACTCTACAGCTGCTAGGGGTGTGCGACACTGCACGATGTGGTATAGATCCGATACCAAGGAGTAAATACAGGGCCAGTATTGCCAATACCGATACTTTGGGCTTAGAAAAGCAGTGGAGGGGCAAAGTGAGTTTGAGCGAAGTTAGACGGTGTTTGCACAACCACTATGATGTAAAGGGAGTTGTGTACTCAGTGTGGAATGAAACTTAAGTATCGATCTTATCACGCTATCAATCAGGCTTTTGATACCAACGTTGGTATCGATAGTTGCCGGGTTTCCCAACCCGGCCACTGTCGGTCTTAAGATCGATATGCCCACCCCTATGCTGTATCATCTCGCTGAGGATCGTGAACACATTTTCATTGATGTCTGTGTCAGTTAGGGCCAATATCATTCCTATAATTTCAGCGAAGCTCTCAATATGATGTAAAAAAAAAGTGAACTGGCAGGTGCCTCCATCTCTTCAGTTTCCGCCAACATTTCGACCACTGTAGCATTCAATATTTCATTCATTGAATCCGCACAAGGTGCTGCCACCTTGGAATAGTCAAAAGCAGTCGATTCAAGTTGAACCACCAATCAGAGACTTTGACCCGCCCCCTGACTTTGTGACGGGGGACGACAGATTTATTTTGCTGCAGGAAGTTTCACCGTGGATAAATGTAAGTATAAATACATAAATGTAAGTATAAATAAATAAATGTAAGTATAAATGAATAAATGTAAGTATAAATGAATAAATGTAAACACATGAAAACGTAAACATATATATACACACAAATACATGTAACATTTATATATTTTGTGTCATTTATTTAAGCTTTGTGTTATATAATTATTTATTTATCCAAGTATTTATTTATTTAGTTTTGGCCCCTATAATCCTCCATACTTTGTAAGCAGAGATTTGTTAAAACGTTTGTTAACCAAGACCATAGGTCGAAGTCAACAAGAAGTCCACATTTGCAGTTTGTCGTATTACCAAACTTGGTAGCCACCTGTTGTTTAGTGCACCAATTTTGCACCGAACATTGCTCTGCTCTTTGTCGGATTTCAAAAAGCCAAACAACTTCGAAATAACTGAAGAAGACGAACCCTGTATAAAATAATTTCTTCATTGGAAGTTGCTCCCTCGCCATGGCTATTGCTGCCTAGGGTGACCCGATTTGAGTTTGTGAAAAAGAGAACACTTCGTCGCGGGGGGGAGCGGACATTTAGTCCAGTGCTTCTGTTGTTGGTAGTTTAATGTCTTTAATGTGTCTTATCCATATATTAAAGCATTAATGATAACAAATACAAAATTCTAAATAATACATTGCTTATGGTCACATTAACAGAAGAAAATTAAGACACTTTTCAGTCCTCCTCATATATTCAACAAATGCGGCAAGGTGCTCACATTGTAGCCAGATTGGAAATGGTATCATACCAAAGGCTCACTATCATCGTATTTGGAGGATAATTATCGTGCATATGGCAACACTGAAAAGACGGTTGACCAATGACAGTTCTCTCGACGGTCAGAGCTCGTGCAAGAAGGTGGAACGTAAGGGAGATACCTATGGAGTTAGATTAGTTTCATAATTCAAACAAACAAACGCAACACGATTCAAACAAACTTAACACGATCCAAACAAACGTAACACGATTCATACAAACATAACACGATTCAAACAAACAAACGTAACACGATTTAAACAAACGTAACACGATTCACAAATGTATTTCGTGATTCACAAATTAGCAAAACACAAGCAAATCCCTGCATTCGTTGGTGTGAATCCCTGCATTCGTTGGTGTGGATTTTTTGGAACTTTCCTGACGCGCTTAGATTCACAAATGCATTTTTTCTAAAAGATATCCTCTGCAGCCTATCAGATCGTCTCTTCCAATTTTAGCCAATCACATTAACGTGTCTATGTGGTCTTCAACAACCTGCCATGACGGACATCGTCTCCCTCAGATCACGAGCAATGTCGTCTGGTAGCATGTAGGTGAAATGTTGCTTGTTAATCTTATTAAACCGATGATCATACGTGATTGAATATTGTTGAGAATGGCAGGATTCATGTTTAGTCATTTTCCGTGTTTCTTAGGCTAACGCAGAGCCCGTCTACCCATATTAGACATTCTCCGGTGATTGGCTAAAATTGGAGACATCTGATAGGCTGCAGAGGATATCCTTTATAAAAAATGCATTTATGAATCTAAGCGCGTCAGGAAAGTTCCAAAAATCCACACCAACGAATGCAGGGATTCACACCAACGAATGCAGGGATTCACACCAACGAATGCAGGGATTTGTAACTTGTGTGTGTCAGGTTGCAAACTAATGTAATAGGGTCATTTATTTGTGAATTGCGTTACATTTGTGAATCACTAAATACATTTGTGAATCGTGTTACGTTTGTTTGGATCGTGTTATGTTTGTATGAATCGTGTTACGTTTGCTTGGATCGTGTTAAGTTTGTTTGAATCGTGTTGCGTTTGTTTGTTTGAATTATGAAACTAATCTAACTCCATAGATACCCTGCCAAAACTTGTAAGGCCGGCGTAATAATTAGTTTGTGAAAGACCCAGAGAAACACAAATATCCAACGAGGCAAAATCCCAGACGATTTTGGAATCCCTGCCGGACGCATTTTTTAGGTCTCAAAAAGAGGACATGTCCGGGTAAAAGAGGACGTCTGGTCACCCTATCGCTGCCACTGTTTTCGGCAATAAGACTAATTTTCCGCGGTCAACATTAGCTACTCCACTCAAGGTGCTCAGTATATTTTAGTGAGCGTAGGCTACCATTTCTCCGCAACTTCCTGCTTCATCACAGAAATTTTATGGACTGCTGTTCCTAATTATTCTCTATCGACATCATCGATATTATTGAAAATGAATTAATGTTACGATATGTTTATTGAGGGAAGTCATTACTTCGATAATTATTTGTATCGATTTATCGCCCAGCCCTAGGCTCTATACTGGTAGCTAGAGGAAACAAACTATTTGTTAATTTCCCTACTCGGTCTTTCTACGAGTCTTTGGATGCTTTTTTCACGTGACCCGTATTGTATTTTTTTGTAGACAGTTTCCTCATTCCCTTTCGCGTGGCCGCTGTTTTAGTAAGACGTGAATGATATTCGCTCAAGTCATCATACTGACTGGTTTTGATATTTTCAATTTACATTTGCACTTACAGTTTAGTGCAGTGTAATTGTTTGCCGTGATAATTAAATGATAGTGTGATAATAAATGACCAAATCATACAAACAGTCATGATAAATTATTTTAATGCAGGAATTTCTTTAAAAATGGTATCTGCTGGTGCACATGCATTAACCTACATGAGAATATGATAGGTGTTTGCATCACAAACTGCTTGAGAAAGCTGTTCTACTATGATAATTGGTGATGAAAATAAATGATGTTCAATAAGATGTACTTGTGTTTCTTATATACTAGTGTAATAATTGGACCAATACGCTGTTCCTATTGGTCCAGAAGACGTTCTCAAAAGTCAATAAATCCGTTTATTATATGGCAACGACGGTAACGACGTTCTGACGCTAATGGATAGTCATGCCAGCCGCGTATTGCCCTCCTCACCGGTCAATACAGATCCGCTTTGCCGTATTGACCGAGCGATAGCGAGGTAGATACGTTCCAGCCTCAGTTTGATATTTCCCGGCATGACCTCACTCTCGGGCTGTGTTCGAAATGTCTTAAAATGCGTCCTTCCTTCCTTCCTTTTAAGACAGCGAGGTCTGTTCGAAATGTCTTAAATCTTCTCTTCCTGTCTAATAAGATACCTTGAAATACGTCACATAACGGTCATTTTTTAAGAGAGCATCTGAGCTGCCTTGCTGTCTTAATGGCAGCACATATTACCCATAACTCTGTGCGCGGGGTTACCGTGAGCAACAAGTTAAACAGAATCCTTTGACCGCCATTGCTCTAAGTTTTTACAATTCATATTTCAGCTAAACGGTACTTGTAAATCAGCATCTGAATAAAAATGTATCGAGAAATGGGCAGTGTAGTTGCTGAAAATGTACTTATTTTATTGATAACACTCCTAATTTGTAAATTTGCTCCGACTTTTCGTTAACGTACAGTACCTAGCATCGCAGTGCAGTGCAGACACTAGTTGCTGCGTTTTATCATAATCCTATCAAATGAGTGAAATACAAACACAAATGTTATGAGCTATTGAGCCTATATCTAACACAAGTTTAAATACAGCTTAACTTGACTTAGTGTGACAATAAACTCAATGCACTTGACTGCCGTCTGACAAAGTGCGCTAGTGCGAGCACACAAGTACACGCAGCGCGATGACGTACATCCTGTCTTAATAGGCTGTTCGAAAACAACGGTTTTTAAGATACCTTACCCCGAAGAGAGCTGTCTCGTTAGACACCTGTCTAGTAAGACATCAAGGATTAAGACAGCTGTCTAAGTTTTCGAACACAGCCTCGGTTAGTAAGTAGTTATTATTGACCTCCCGAATGTTCGCAGAGGTCATTAAACGTTTTTAACCAACCAGAGTTCAGTTGTTCTGTTCAGTTGTTGATATGTTGCCTTGGAGATGTAGTGACGTCACCAGTGCAAGTGCAGCTGATTGCTCTGACAACATGGCGTCTGCTCCAGATTCGACGTGTTTGATTGGGATCTTCCCACGTATTGTTGTAGTATATAGGGATGGGCGAACGATGCCTTGTGAAGCTTTGGTGGTTTCTTCCGGATTGTGCCGGCCCAAAGAGCCGAACTATCGGCGCATTGAAAATGAACAGCGTCATCTAGCAGCCGCTTAAACTGGCTGAATGAGGCGTAGTGGTTGTCTCCGACGGTAGACTACCCTACGTTATTCAATATTTAATTAAGGCTACATGTGTTCATTTTGATCTGATATTAGTTCTCACACATTAAAATGTTGTGATACATCCGTAGGCCTTTAGAATTATGTCATTTTCTCACAGTAAAAGTTAAAGAACGTCGTACGAGGGTCCCTGCATTGGGGCGCGAACTCAGGATTCCAGATTCGCATTAACAATATGTTGGCGTACAATGCTTTAACCAACTACACCACCGAAGAAATCATTACTTTTTGTTGCGGGTGGACGGACTTTATACGATATGGTCTTTATATCAATTAAACTAGATAACACCGATTTTTTCTTAACATTTGTGATATGTAGGTCTATTGTGAACTGGGGGAACTTTATTTTTACAAATTATTATTACTGTTGACAATGTTGACGAATCATCAACATTTGTTTTCTGGGCACTGTATAGACCTACCTAGTCCTATCATGTTACGTTTCATTTCAATAAAATAACACAACACAAATGCACGGATTTATAATTATTACTATACGGATTTGGCTAAATAATAATGACTGATGGAAGAAACTCTAGCGATGCCTTGTGCTGCTTCTCTGACAATGTGAGATTTGTCTTAAACAAGAAGCGGTGGCTTCGTTCCTTCCATGGCTCTGGTTCAGAAGAGCGGCAAAACTTCGAACCAGTTCGTGACGTTTGAAGCATTGAACGTCATCCGTCACATGGTTTCGAAATTTGATACAAGCTCCAAAACACTTTTTCGAAACTGTGCGTATTGGTTTTGCGACACAAGCATTGATGCGTCAGTGCCATACGTCCCATCCCTACTAGTATATAAGAAACCAAATGTTTACTCTTCGACAAGTCAGCAAACGCTTTGTCGCCTCGATTTGTCGACCTACGGTCTCGGTTAACAAACGTTTTAACAAATCTCGGTTTACAAAGGCGTTTGCAGACCTGTCGAGGAGTCGGCTAACATTTGCTGTTTATTAATTGTTTATTAGATAGTTAGCTGGGCTGATAGAGTTGTGCTGACGGGCTTGCCTCGGTTGCACTAAAACATACTAGTTTGACGACGACTCTTCCCCTGCGCTACATCAGTGCTTGGCCCTTCATCTTCCGCATTAGCTAAGGGATGCTTTGCGTTTAGGTGGTATTTCAGACTGGAAGAACTCCTACAGTAAACTAATTCCGCATAGCACAAGGTGCAAACAACCTTAATCTTGTCGAGGTTTCCATTGGGAAGCTTCTTAAAAATTCATTTTCCCTGAAGCAAACCAGACGGCTTCATAGCTGCATCCATGTTAGCACGTCACGTTTGATGTGATAATTTCATACACAAGGCATACACACAGTTTCGAAGACTCGTTCTCGCCCCCTACAGTGCAATTCGGCTAGGTATACATCCGTGCTAAAATATCTAGGTGAAAGTCATCATAGCTTGCGTAGTATAGACCCAGCTCCCAACCCAACTTTGAGAATCGATTAACGGCAATATTTTTTTATCGCCCAATAAGAGTGTAACGTTAACGCAGCACGTTAACGCCGAAACGGCCCACCACTAACTAAAACAAAGCATTTTCATAGTTTCATAGAAACTAAACTAGCAAACCCGCTTTAAAAACTAATTAAAACTAAACTGAATTTGAAAACAAAAAGTCAAAACGAAATACTATGCAAATGCAAACTAATAACCTTGATCCCCGCAGGTCAGACCATGCGCTTCCGGACCATCCTCCAGCAGGCCCATGACGAGGGGCGTCCCTGTCCCCCCTTGCTGTCCCAGACCAAGCCCTGTCCTATCAGGCCCTGCTATACCTGGCTGCTCGGAGACAGGACCCCCTGCACTGTGGAGGTACGGCACACATTGAGGACAACAGTGTAAATACTGTACACACACAAAGGACTACAGCTAGCTAAGCTAAAACTGTAAACACACACACTGAGGTCTATAGATAGCTTAGCTAATACTGTACACATAATGTAGGTGTGGAGGTAAGATGAGGTAGCTCTTAATGAAACAATGTTTCGGATCTATACTCCTTTTATTGATGTAAAAACCAAAGGCGGTAGTTTGATTTTAATATGGGAGTCAGGGAGTCAGATGGCTGAGCGGTGAGGGAGTTGGGCTAGTAATCAGAAGGTTGCCGGATCGATTCCCCGCCGCGCCACATGATGTTGTGTCCTCGGGCAAGGCACTTCACCCTACTTGCCTCGGGGGAATGTCTCTGTACTTACTGTAAGTCGCTCTGGATAAGAGCCCTCAACGTCCTCTCATCCCTTCATTTTCTCATCTGAATTGACTTTTAATTGTATGTCTTGCGGCCCTCTTGTATCCCCAGAGTCTTTCTTTCTCTCTCCTTCACCATATTTCCAACTCCTCCTTACTCTTTTTCTTTCTCTTTCTCACTTCTCTCTTTCTCTCTTCCCATCCTTTATTTATTTCTGTCTCTTTCGCTCTTTCTCTCTCTCTCCCCCATTGCCCTCTCTCTGTCTCCCCTCTCTCATTACTCTACCAGCCCCTCACTAACTTAAAGATCCTGTAAAGTGGAATTGAACATTTTTTTTAAATTCATTACGCCACAGAAGGATGTGTTGTTAACTACCCATCCATATTCGAACGGAAAAAGAAACACAGACAAGTATGTTAAATGAGGCTTTGAAATCAGAGAAAATCAGAAGTCTTTTCTGCTTGAGACTGGGAGGGCGTGTCGCCTGAAGGAGGTGAATCTCCGCACCCTCGAATTTATTGAATTTAGCAACCACAGCAACACTAGCTAAATCAATTACAGATATCAGAACAGACCTACCTGCAGTCTCTGAGTGTTTTATGAATTAATTACTTTGTCTTAGCATCGTACCAGCTGAGTAACAGAATGCAACCGTCTGTGATCTGACATAGATAGGTCTCTATGACGTAGATCGGTCGGGTTTTGACTCCGCCTATACAAAACCTGAGCTGAAAACGGAAAATAAACTGTTCAACGGTCTAAATCCACATTTCAGTGCGACAACGTTTTCGCGCTTTGCACATGATTTCAGGAACTAATTTCACACGTATATAATGTACTGAGAAGCAAATCATGGAATTTGCTTTACAGGATCTTTAACAATGACAACCCATCCTGCTGTGGTTTAACAACACATACAGATTTAGCAATTTTGTACCACTTTCTATATAGAGTTTATTTATGTATATAATTATTAGGGCTGTGAAATGATTAAAAATGTTAATCAAATTAATCACAGGTTTCTCTGGATTAATCATGATTAATTACACATTACCGATTTTCCGAATTTCTGTCATTAGTGTGCGTCTTTGATTTTGCGGTACCTTGATGCTCGAGTCACCCGTTGCCACTCGCAAAACTTTTCTGCAAAACAACTTTCTCATCCAGAAGTTGCAGGTTGGGTGGAATTGTGGGTATATTACGTTAAATGCGTTAAACAAAAATAACGAATTAATCCTGTAATTTAATCATAGTGCGTTAACTCGTTATTTTTCACAGCCCTAATAATTATGTATACTATAAATGTGTGTTTTTTTAATTATATTTGTCAAAAGAGGCCACTTTGGTCAAGACATATCTGAGATCTATCTGATGTTTTATCTTGTATTTTATTGTGTTGTGCTATGTTGTGTTGTGTTGCGCTTTTGTATATTATGTTATTTTGTGTTGTATTGCAGTGTATACTGTGTAATGTAATAAAATGTTGTGTTCTGTTGTATTTCCAGGGAGCAGTGTGTGGGGAAGGGGTGCGCAGGAGGAACCTGACCTGTGTAGTCCATGAAGGAGACTGGCCCACAACCTCCTCTGCCAAGGCTGTGGACGAGGGCCTGTGTGGAGGGAGGCTGTGGAGAGAGAGCGAGCAGGACCTGCTGCTGCCCTGCTCCATCCCTTGCCCTGGTACTCTGCTGATCACCTTGAACTACTTGAGCTGGGCTGGACCGGACCAACTAGACTAGACTGGCTGGAGTGTCTAGACAGGGCTCTACTGGACTAGACTTGGCTGGGCTGTGATGTGTCTCTTGGGGCATGGAGAGAGGCGTTTCCTTGCTCTGTAGATGTGGGCTGTGTTGGCTCGGCCAACCTCACCTAATCTTGGCCTGAACTGCTCACGGGTGGAGGTGGAAGAGGAGCAAGAGGGTTCCTCACTGCAGCCTATGCTGTGTGTCTGGGGTGGAGGAAGTGGAGCAGAGAGTCCTCTCCTCAGCAGCTCATGGTACAGCCTAGGTTTCAGCAGGCAGGGGTGAAAACAGAGCGGGGACCTGTGAAGATGAAGCATAATGAGCTGCTTCGCCGCACAGATTGGCTTTAATGTCAAGTCAGGGCACAGAATCAAAGAGGTGTCATGGCTGAGGGGCCGATGCAGAAAGAGCAGCGATGGTTGGGAGAGAGTGTCCTCACCGTGGATTAGAAAGGGATATTGATGTATGACCTTCGCTAAAGAATCTGCTAATATGATATTTATAATATGTATTTATTAACACGCATAATAGATGAATTCCTCTCTTATGCATTGATGTCTCATGTACAATAGACCCGGCTCAAAAGCTTATTTCCTGTGAGAAATGTCATTGTGGAGGTGCAATTGATTAAGCTCCCCTTATACAAATAAGCCAATCACTCAAAAATAGCCTCAGAAAGATGACAAATAAAACAATTGCCCCTCAAGTGTTAATATAAAATACATTACAATCCAGAATGGAACATTAACGCTCGATTCATCTCTGTGTGCAGGAGACTGTCACCTGACTGACTGGTCTTCCTGGAGCTCGTGCCAGCTGACCTGTCTGGAGGGGCGGAGCTTCGAGACCACGGGTCGACAGGCTCGCTCCAGAGCTGTCGTGGTAACGGTGCTGGAGAACCTGGACAACTGTCCCCAGCAGGTGTTTGAGACGCGACCTTGCAAAGGTACATACCTCTCCTACCTCCCCTCCTCTCCCCCCTCCTCTCTATCACCTCCCCTCCTCTCTCCCCCACCTCCTCTCCTCTTTCCTCCACCCCATCTCCTCTCTTCATCATCCATCCGACCATCTCCCCCATTTCCCCTCCTCTCTCCATTATCTCCCCTACTCTCTCCATCACATCCTCTCCTCTCTATATCACTGTCCCCTCCTCTATCCCCCCACCCTCCATGCACTTTCTTCCACCTCCCCTCCTCTCTCCCCACCTCCCCTACTCGTTCCCTCCCCTCCTCTATCTTCTCCCCTCCTTTCTGCTCAACTGTTCGTTGGGTATGTAATATTGGTGCTAAACTGTTTTTTTTTTCATAAACTTGTTTTAGTGCTAATTAGAGTTTTTCATTAGAAATTGGAAATGTTTGTACTTTTTTTTATAAGGACTGTTCTTGCAGTTTGACGAACATTTTTGGAACCCATTGAACACATTCAACTTCTCAACCACTCGTAGTCTTTTACCACAGTACAGTATGTCTCCAATCATCGTCAAAACGAAAAATACAAAAATATTCCTTCATTTGCTGAGTTGCCTGAGGGAAGACAGGCTGCTTGTTTCATGCTTTTAAACATCCCTCCAATTTGTCTCCTGCCTATTCTTTTCATTTCATATACCCCCAAAAGCTTTTGTGTGGTAATAGCCTCATGCTGCATAGCCAAAGACTAGAAAATGTGCCTGTAGTTCCTCTGCAGCTTGAATATGTTTCTCCCCAGGACATCTGTTTGTCTGTAAGTGAGTCGTCTAGTGCTAATCCCTAAGGGCGCCTCCAGCCAGCCCAAGGTGCACAGCCCTAACCCCTCCATCCATCCCCAAGTGTCCAGGTCTAACCCCTCCCAGCCTTAACCCCTCCAGCCGTCCCTTTGTGCCCAGCCCTAACTCCTCAAGACCCTGGCCACCAGCCATGCCTTGGAATACATGGAGGGATGGACTGATTACCCATCAGCCTTTGTATATTGTATCTGCCCTTGTATTTGCAGAAGTATATTGCTCATGCACACTGACATGGAGCCAGCTTTGGCTAACTGAATGCATTATGGTAGATGGCAAAATTAACTCTATTTGGCCTCTACATGGATATATATTTATTACAGTTTTTCACAATTGCTAAAACACTAAACCCCATTCTCTGAATCAAATGTTCAGTGAACTAAACCAATTTGTCAAATCAGACACTCTTTTGGCAAAACTCTCAACACATTCTCATTCACTAAACACATTTTGCACTGTGATGCACTTGTGCTGCAAAATGGTAAACACGGGGCAAACAGTAAACACAACTAAAACAGTTGTCATCTGTAAAATACAATGACTCAAAATTGTTCACACTCGTTTCTAATGGTGGTTTGGGACGTCAGCTTTCACCGTGGTGTCTATATACAAGAATAGTTCAACATCAACCACAGTTTTTTACTGTAAATGTTTACCTTCCACCATAGTTTTTCTCTGTGTGGCGGTGAAAGGTCTATGACCGAAACCCATATACCAGGGTAAATCTCCTACAATCAATGGAATTGGCCTGTGGTGACATAGGTGTGGAGTGTTTTTTAAGGCTGGATCCAGCACACCAGAGGGTTTTTACCCCGTTTTTCTTTGTTCTTTGTTGACAGTACTACTGTAAGTTGTGATGGTTACTGTAATATTTTCAAACCAAATCAAATGCACAGTATTTATATAGCCCTTTTTACAAGAAATGTCACAGCGGCCTTCACATACGCTGATAGAACTGCCACCCAGCCAACCTCAACCCTCAAGGAAGACAGGAAAAACTCCCAGAAAAACTAACTAGAGGAGAAAAAATTGAAGAAACCTTGGGAGGAGCAATTTAGTAAGGGATCTTCTCCTCCAGGGACGGTTGGTAAAACAGAGGTGCACAGGCTAAAACATAGTCATACATTAGGAAAGTGTAAATGGGTGTTGAAACACCAAAATCCAGTGTTTCAAAATCCAAAATCAATTTTCTTTATTGCTATGTAAATGCATTTACTGTGTAAACATAAACAAATGTGTCTTTACATGGAACTACATGGCCTGGATGTTGTGTTCTCCATTTTTATGTGTTGTGTCTAATGATTGCTCCATGGTGTTTATATGTGTTTATGATCTGACAGCATAGTTAGATTTTGAGCACAGGTTACATGGTTTAGGGGCGAGTGTTTGATTTTGCCAGAAGAGTCAGAGGTTTCGGAAATTTAGTTTGAATATTTGGTTTTGTGTTTACAGTTTTTAGAAAATGGTTGACAGTTTCAAGAAATGTGTTTTAGCAATTGTGAAAAACTGTATTATAAGATTGAAGACCGTTTGTGTTTGTTTTAACCACAATTTTGTGTGACAACTGGGTTTTTACAATTGTTCGCTTATTTTGTTTATTCTAAAGAGAAGCAGTTAGCTACCATTAGCTTTAATGTTATTTAGGGTTCAGTTGCTATAGGTGACAAGGTCCCTTGAAATCCGTACATTTGCATTGCTATGACATTGTTGGAGTGATGACGTGTTGTGATGGTTTCAGGGGGGCGGTGCCACAGCTACGAGTGGAGGGCCAGTGGATGGAACGACAACGAGAGAGCCGTGTGGTGCCAGCGCTCAGATGGAGTCAATGTCACAGGTAGCTGTATACACTAACATGACCACATTTGACATAAATACACACATTGCACAGATGCACTGCGATGTGTGGCATGCATACTTGGACTCATACATGGACACACACATGCACATAGACCCACATATTTGCTCAGCACAGCTAGCATTGATCTCCTCTCTACCCTCCAAATACTTGCAATCAATACCACACCAAATCTCTCAGAGGTTCTCCGTCCATACAAATATGAGGAAAAACAAGGTTTTCATTTGTTCAAACTAAATTAAACAAATACATTTAAAAACATGCCGACAAGAAGTGCAACTTGAAGGTGTTCAAAATAAGGGAATGTGAGTCTTTGGAGAGCTTAATGTGCTGCAAATATCAGGTGAATGCGATCTTATTACTGTAAGTCTGCCACAAAGCAACTCTGCCAGTGTAATCTCTCCCTGTAGAGAATGCAAAAGCCCAAGGCATTACTCTTTGATATTCTGACATGTAATTTTCCATTTTAGAATTACACTGTTCTCACATTTATCAGAGAGTCTGATAGCAGACCCAGGCACATTAATCAGGAGTGACATTACATTCATTTGGTTATCAATGGAGGGCCAGTATTAAGAACTTAGGTTTCACCGTTACAGGGGGGTGCTTTCTACACAACCGGCCGACAACAGTCCGACACTGCCACCCTCCCTGCACCAAGCCCTTCTCCCACTGCACACCGGTAAGACCCACATCCTACTGACTCATACACATCCATCCCCTTGCCCCCAATGTCTCTCACCTGTTCTCACAAGGCCTTGTGGGTAATGGTGTTCGGTGTTTATCTGGTTCTCATTAAAAGCTTTTGTCAATTATCATATTTGAATTGTGGGCTAGCATGATTGTGGGCTAGCATGTCTATGGCTGAGAGACAGCACTCAGATCCAGAGCTGCACTGGAAACAAGTAACTGATATCCATAGTTGATATGCTGCTGCCTCTCAGAGGATGGTGTATGTAACTACAGGTGAAATGTAGCCACCTCCCCAGTCCCACTCAATTTGTCTCTAACACTGATACTCCTCCAAGGTGTGGTTGAAGCTCTCACATTAAACACTAGATAAACCATCTGGATTGAATTGTTGTTTTGTGGGAATACGATGATCACCCAAAACGTAATCCCCGCACACTCTAGCCACGACACGAAACACATCACAGAAGAAGCAAGGAAAACAACCTGCAGTTAAAACGCTGGTACATTTGGAATAAAAGCCCGGAATCGGACTATTAATCAGAAGGTTGCCAGTTCGATTCCCCTCTGTGCCGAATGTTGTGGTGTCCTTGGGCAAGGCACTTCACCCTACTCGGGGGAATGTCCCTGTACTTACTGTAAGTCGCTCTGGATGAGAGTGTCTGCTAAATGACTAAATGTAAATGTAATGTAAAAGATTTGAGTGAGGATTGGGACTCGTAGTCCTTAAAAACACATTGATGACAGCTGTTACCCAGTTAGCTCTGAACGAGGCCCCCTGCCTCCCCTGTGTCCACCAGAGTGGAGTGTGTGGGTGTGAGAAGGGCTACACAGAGGTGATGACCACCCACGGCTTCCTGGACTACTGCACCAAGACCCCTGGGGCCGACACCAAGAAGGCTGATGTGAAGACCAGCTCTGGCAGGCTGAAGCCAGGGCCCTCCCAGGCCCAGGACCTCTTCAGTGAGTGGAGCCTGCGGCCTGTCGGACCAGGTACTGGAAACCACATATCACTCTCCAGACACAGCACCTCTGGATCTACTCTGTGCTTGTCTCTTTGGTTTAGGGAAATTGTATTGCTTCCTGTATGCACTTTTACATCTTTGTACTTTACTAATGCTAGTCTCACAAGAAATGTTCAGTATGACAGTAAGCTATATTAAAGAAAACTATTAAGAACTACAGACAAACAACATCTAAAGCTTCTGCTCTCTGCACAGATGGAAGAGTGAAATTCTGGGTGTATGGTGTGACAGCTGGAGGATTCATCTTGATATTATTAATTATTGCTTTATTGTTCCTGCCATGGTACGTATAAATGTGTACATATATTTTAAGTTTATAATGTACACATTGTATCCATATTTATACATAAAAATGTTCAGCCACATAATGTCTCTACTTCAATTTTGGAGAATAAATGAGTAAAAAGATTCCAGACAGTGCTGTTTGAGTTTACAGTTTTTCACAATTGCTAAAACACTAAACCCCATTCTCTGAATCAAATGTTCAGTGAACTAAACCAATTTGTCAAATCAGACACTCTTTTGGCAAAACTCTCAACACATTCTCAAGGCCGAAATATGCTTCTGCGTCTCCGTTTACGGATGGGCGGGCGCACGGATACGGACGGATAGACTACGTTTATGGTTCTCCGTAGGCTGTGGGTGCTGAAAACAATTCACCGCCAGAAGAGTAGGTGGCGCAACGTTTTTTTGTTTAGACGTCGTTGAGTGTTTATTTACCTAGGATACCGAGAAGTCGAAGCAAATTTACAAATTAGTTGTTTCATCAATAAAATACGCACATTTTCAGCAACTACACTGCCCATTTCTCGTCACATTTTAATTCAGATGCTCATTTACATGTACCGTTTAGCTGAAATATGAATTGTAAAAACTTTACAAGCAATGGCGGTCAAAGGATTCTGTTCGTCCTGCTATCACGGCAACCCCGCCCCCGCCCCTGACGTAAGCGGTACTTAATACTGACCAATCACAGCCAAGGGGGTCTCCGTAGCTCTCCGTAGCTACGACGGACAGTTACTGCAAAATAGTAAACACGCGGCAAACAGTAAACACAACTACAACACAGTTGACATCTGTAAAACACAATGACTCAAAATTATTCACACTTGTTTCTAATGCTGGTTTGGGACAATGTAAGCTTTCACCGTGGTGTCCGTGTACGAGAATGGTTCAACATCAACCAGCATTTTTTACTGTAAATGTTTGTCTTCCACCATACAGCCCTTTTCACAACCCAATTGAAGATTTTTTTTCTGTGTGGCGGTAGAAGGTCTACGACTTAAACCCCTATACCAGGGAACATTTCCTACAGATACTGTAATGGAATTGGCCTGTGGTAACATAAAAGTGGAGTGTTTTCAAGGCTGGATCCAGCACACCAGAGGGTTTTTTCTTTGTTCTTTGTTGACAGTACGTTGTGATGGTTACTTTAATATTTTCAAACCAAATCAAATGCACAGTATTTGTATAGCCCTTTTTACAAGCAATGTCACAGAGGGCTTCACATACACTGATAGAACTGCCACCCAGCCAATCTCAACCCTCAAGGAAGACAGAGAAAAACTCCCAGAAAACTAACTAAAGGAGAAAAAATTCAAGAAACCTTGGGAGGAGCAATTCAGTGAAGGATCCCCTCCTCCAGAGACAGTTGGCAAAACAGCAGTGCAGAACACAGGCTAAACATAGTCAGACATCAGAAAAGTGTCAATGGGTGTTGAAAACGCCAAAATCCAGTGTTTCAAAATCCATTTTCTTTATTGCTACGTAATTGCATTTACAGTGTATACATAAACAAATTTGTCTTTACATGGAACTACATGGCCTGGATGTTGTGTTCTCCATTTTTATGTGTTGTGTCTAATGATTACTCCATGGTGTTTATAGCCTGAAGTTGTCATACTCATAATTCTAGTCAGAATGAGTCTGAAACCGCTCCGTTGGGCTGTGAGTATGGGGCGTGTTTCAACTGAACTCGTAAAAATGCCTCTTCGCTCAATTGGATATACCTACAACCAATCAGAGTATGTTGTTTGTTCAAAACGACTTCAAACCAAGCGCTCTTTGTTGACGTGGTTGATTACGTTACTGTTGATCATCTGTCCATCCACGTATAAAGCCCGCCCTGACAATTTGATTGCTGTTCAGACATTTTCCCCAACCGTGCTACCCCAGACCTAGCCTGGTCCTAACCAGACTCTCGTACATTTCATTTGTACAGAGTCTGGCCTCGCTCCATTGACAAGCGTTGACTTCCTTGTAGGCGGGAAGTTCAACTATTGGATCTGCCCAGAGCCACTCTGTTCTGCCATAACCAATCGCAGCGTTCGCCTCAGCCAATTCCTTCACCACTACTGTAAAAGAGCTAACTGCCGTAGCTGGAAAATCAAACTGTTCCCGAACCCCGTGGGGAGAAGGCCCACAACATCATGGCCACCAACAAAACTCAGCAAAAATTGTTCTTGCTCCGGCTTTAATTTATAGATATTCGGCAGTGTTGCCATAACGGACCGAATGGCTTTGCTCGCATCTTTCTCCGCCGCCATTACAGAACTACAACACAATCTAGCGCACGACATCAACGTCATTGTGCTCAGCCACTCCCTCTGTTCGCTGATTCGCCGGTAGAAAATTAACCTGCAAAATGTGACTTACCTACCGAATAGCCAGACCGAGTACAGCAGAGAATGGGCGTTTATCAATCCACGTTTTTTTCCGTTCTCGTGTTCTTGCGAACTCGTTGGACGTCATCTTTCGTTGCCCAAGTACGGTTCCAATCCAAAGAACACAAATCACCAAAAATACCCTGAAATGTTCCTGATCCGCCCCTTTTATTGAGGATGCATCAGATGGTGACTTGACCAGCGAGAACGCTTTTGATTTCCCAGAAGCCCTTGCGGACTTGCAAGACCATTCTCGCAAGGACGCTTGCAAGAATGTTCTTCAAAAGAATGTACTTGCGTTCTCAGCGTTCTTCGGATTGATAAACAGCCAATGTCTAATATAGGGAGAACTGCCACTCTCGAGAAAACTTCCAGGTTCTGAACTGGTTGCAGTTTCACTCAAGTTATATGAGGGCGCTAACGGTCGAGTTCAGAATGAATGGGGTTCTATAGAGCTATACCCAGGCAAAAAAAATACACACCGCTGGGGGTTTAGATTTTTTTTTAATCGCCTTTCTGTTCTAAAAAGCCTTTGAAAATGTCATTGACGTCATACACATCGTACAACCAGAGCTATTGCTTGACGGCAAGCTCTGGTTACTTCCACTTTTCTCTCGAGGCATCGACAACACAGCTAACAGGTTAGGCTCTCCCTGTCATTACACATGCTAGAAAGAGTTTTGGCTTGCTAATGTTGTTGCTAATGTTGCTAATGCTCTGACATTCTGGTTCTGCTTCGGATGCCATTAAGCGGGATCTCTGGTCGTTGTCAGTCCTTCACTAACCAATCAGCATTCGTTAGCAGAATGCTAGCGTGTTATGGGGAACAACAACTTAGCCTGTAAGAAATCGAAAGGACATAAGTACTCGTTCATTCAACTTTTGACCTGTAATCCATTTTGAACATGCAAAAACTACAATCAAATCGTTTAGCTCCATAGACTCCCATTCATTTCACACTCGACCGCGATCACTCCCAGTGGAACTCTGGTGGAACTGCAACAAAATTCGGTACAGTGGGGCTTAATAGGGAGTGGCAAGGCTCTCCTTAAACAGTCTCTGGAGTACAGAAGCAAAATCTAAATTGAGCGGAACTACATAGGAGGGCAGAGCCAGGCTACCCCAGACCCTATGGAAGCAAATCGTGACCAAAATTCAAATGAAAATGCATTTCCAGAAATGCATTTTCATTTTAAGAATGTGGCTGCATTATTTGACTCATAAATCAAATTAGTATTCAATCATCCTATTTGCATTTTCATTTTCTTCTTTAAGACTGCTCATTCTTTCCCTTAATTAAAATGAAAACGAAAAAGACATTTGAAATTTAATTTTCAAAATATGCCCCAGCAAATAGATACCAAAATTCAATTTGAAATGTAAAATTTGAAAATGAAAATGCATTTCCAGAAATGCATTTTCATTTTAAGAACGTGGCTGCAAAATCGTGACCACAATTCAAATTCAAATGCATTTCCAGAAATGCATTTTCATTTTCAAGAACGTGGCTGCAAAATCGTGACCACAATTCAAATTCAAATGCATTTTCAGAAATGCATTTTCATTTTAAGAACGTGGCTGCAAAATCGTGACCACAATTCAAATTCAAATGTATTTCCAGAAATGCATTTTCATTTTAAGAATGTGGCTGCATTATTTGACTCATAAATCAAATTAGTACTGATAAGTACTGAGCGGACATTGCATTTTCATTTTCATGTTCTGCCCGCAAAGAACTGCCCATAATTCGAAAACGAAAATGCATTCTGAGCGGCGCAGTTGAGTGACGTCAGTAGCCGCTCTTCTTCAGCTCCCTGCTGACCGAGCAACCCATCTTGTTCGGTAGGGGGCGGTGTGCACATACGCATTGCATTACATGGCAAATGTGCCGGGAAATTGATTGAATTGCCGGGTCTTTAGAGGAAGCATCACAGATCATGGCACTCCCTCAAATTGTGCAGACACTGATAGAATTAGCTGAGCTGGTAGAAACTAATAATATATCTGAGTCTGATGCCCGTGACCGAGTAGAACAAGTCACAGAGAGCTTGGCTGCATACTCTGCCGTCACAGACGTACACATTAATGAGGTTGCCATAGTAAACCTCTCTTCAGTCCTGGAACGGCTGGATGCTGTGGAGCCTCAAATGGGACGGGGACGACCAACCATCCACATCCCGTTCGAGTCCATCGAAAACTGTTTATTAAATGGTTTAAAAATAAAGGACATAGCGGAGCTGTTGTCGGCCACCAGACCATCCGTCGGAGGATGCAACGGATTTATGGAGCTAGAAAGCTGACAAAAGTATCTGAATTTGAATATGAAAGATCTGAAATATTTGTGTGTCGAATTTCATAAAACTGAAATATATTGCTGTTGAATATATAATATCTGAATTATTTGTATGCCAAATTTAATACAACTGAATTATTTTGATCCAAAAATAAAACATTCTAAAATTCAGATTGCAGGAATTCAGATTCTTGAAATTCAGATTGCGGAAATTCAAATTCAGATTGCGGAAATTCAGATTTTGTCTGAACCAGGCCAAAGGTGAAACAGCTTGCTTTCACAGGAAAAAGTAGACCATTTAATAAATAGTTCTCGATGGACTCGAACGGGATGTGGATGGTTGGTCGTCCCCGTCCCATTTGAGGCTCCACAGCATCCAGCCGTTCCAGGACTGAAGAGAGGTCTACTATGGCAACCTCATTAATGTGTACGTCTGTGACGGCAGAGTATGCAGCCAAGCTCTCTGTGACTTGTTCTACTCGGTCACGGGCATCAGACTCAGATATATTATTAGTTTCTACCAGCTCAGCTAATTCTATCAGTGTCTGCACAATTTGAGGGAGCGCCATGATCTGTGATGCGTCCTCTAAAGACCCGGCAATTCAATCAATTTCCCGGCACATTTGCCATGTAATGCAATGCGTATGTGCACACCGCCCCCTACCGAACAAGATGGGTAGCTCGGTCAGCAGGGAGCTGAAGAAGAGCGGCTACTGACGTCACTCTACTGCGCCGCTCAGAATGCATTTTCGTTTTCGAATTATGGGCAGTTCTTTGCGGGCAGAACATGAAAATGAAAATGCAATGTCCGCTCAGTACTAATCAGTACTAATTTGATTTATAAGTCAAATAATGCAGCCACATTCTTAAAATGAAAATGCATTTCTGGAAATACATTTGAATTTGAATTGTGGTCACGATTTTGCAGCCACGTTCTTAAAATGAAAATGCATTTCTGGAAATGCATTTGAATTTGAATTGTGGTCACGATTTTGCAGCCACGTTCTTGAAAATGAAAATGCAATTCTGGAAATGCATTTGAATTTGAATTGTGGTCACGATTTTGCAGCCACGTTCTTAAAATGAAAATGCATTTCTGGAAATGCATTTTCATTTTCAAATTTTACATTTCAAATTGAATTTTGGTATCTATTTGCTGGGGCATATTTTGAAAATTAAATTTCAAATGTCTTTTTCGTTTTCATTTTAAATAAGGGAAAGAATGAGCAGTCTTAAAGAAGAAAATGAAAATGCAAATAGGATGATTGAATACTAATTTGATTTATGAGTCAAATAATGCAGCCACATTCTTAAAATGAAAATGCATTTCTGGAAATGCATTTTCATTTGAATTTTGGTCACGATTTGCTTCCATAAGACCCAACGTCCCAACCAAATGTATTTGTGGGTGGGGTTAAGTTGGGCTGGCAGCCAGGCTATGGTGTTTATATATTGATTTGCTGTGTTTATGATCTGACAGCATTGTTTGATTTTGACCACAGGTTACATAGTTTAGGGGCGAGTGTTTGATTATGCCAGAAGAGTTTTGGAAATGTTTTTGAATATTTGGTTTTGTGTTTAAATTTTTGAGAAAATGGTTGACTGTTTCAAGAAATGTGTTTTAGCAATCGAGAAAAATTACAATAGAACGAGCAGTGCACTGCTGCTACAAGGTGTAACTTCCTGGTTCACTCTGATGTGAAAACAATTAGCAAACAACTAGCTTTGTCGTTTAGTGGTGAGCACATCTTCAGAGGAAGGCGTGTGTGGTTTGTTGTTTTAAGTCCTAGTAGAGTTTGTATAATTATATCACCTTTTATTAGAAGAACCTTCTTATTTGAAGTGAAATTAAAGTGAATTGATAGCCTGGCTGCCAGCCCAACTTCTCCCCGCCCACAAAAAAATGTGTTCGGGAAGTTGGGTCTGGAGAGTCTCGTATTGGGGACAACTACAGAAAACCAGAATCGGGACGGACCAATGAAATTGCCAGGGCGGGCTTTATACGATGATGGACAGATGATCACCAGTAACGTAAGAACAACGTCACGAAAGAGCGCTTGGGTTGAATTCGTTTTCAACAAATAACATATTACGTTGCTCTGATTGGTTGTAGGTCTATCCAATTGAGCGAAGAGGCATTTGTTTTACGAGTTCGGTTGAAACACGCCCCGTAGTCACAGCCCAACGGAGAGTTTTCAGACTCATATTCTGACTAGAATTATGAGTATGACAACGTCAGGCTAGTGAATTGAAGCATTACGTGAAAAAGCATTGTGAGCATAAAAACATTTTATTTCTAGATTTACAGTATGATTGACTGAATTCAGTTCACCTTCGTCACATGAACTGTTATTTAGATGTTTGTGAACTTTCTATATGTCTATAGAAAGTTATCTTCTGTTTCATTGTCTTCTTGTTGTTTTTCCAGTAAACCTCCCAAGATGAAAAAGACAGCCTCTCCACCTCAGAAGCCTCTGACTCTGGCCTATGACGGGGATGCAGACATGTAGCCATGATGTCACAGGCAGATTATGTACTGAATTGTACTGTACTGACACACGGACAGGATATTTACTGAATTGTTTCTAAGATGGTCTGAGGGACATTTCCATCACTCTCAGAAAGAGGAACTTTTGACCTCTAACCCAGGGACCATGAGGTGGACAGGTCTGGATCAACACAGCAGCTTATTGTCATGGAAAGTTTGAGATTTTAACTTGGGAGGCGTTTGTTTTTCCAGAAACATTTTGAGAGTCAAACTTTCTCAACATGTCACAGTATCAACAGCTACTATGTGAGAGTGACTTTTTAACGCCGGGAGGATAAACTCAAAGCTCTATGCACTACATTAGTGCTGTTTCATTCTTGTTTTTCTTTTCAAACAAGTTTTTTTCTAGTGTTTTCATTGTAATGAAAGTTATTGCAGTGAAGTTGTGTATTAATTGATAATATCATAGGATGTGTAAGCTTGGATTTTTGACAGTTTAACCAAATGTAGGCTTGCCAGAATTCTATCTGAGGTAATTGACATGCCCCCTTAAACCCACTAGCTTGGTCACTCTCGAAACATCTGCTTTAGTCAAGAAAACAATGTATCCAATTAAACTAATGTAATTTTCCCATATGCACACAATGCCACTACGCAGATTGAATCCTTTCCTTTAGTATTTTTATAAATTGGACTGAAGTGAGTTTGAGGAAGACATTTCTTCAGTCAGATAAAAAAAATTCTGATTGTTTATCAGCACGACCAACAGGAGGCACCTGAATTGTATTCATGGTGACAAACAATTCAGAAGAAACTGATTGTTTTTATTATTCCTCTTAGCTGTATATGGATTTACCTCCAAGTCTGTTGTTAACAGACAAGCAATTAATAAATATGGTGAAAGATTTAATAAAGAAGGACAGATGTATTTCTATTATTTACATGTGGATTTATTTAAATGATTCAATACACAAATCCTGCAGACATCAATAGGATTCTAAGTATTTAACTTTACTTCAGAAATGCAATTGGACATCATTCCATTGTGAATTTAACAAAGAATGTCTCACAAACAAGTTTATAATCTGAAGGGTGTATGACTATTTTTGTTTCTTGCTACAATAATAATATTTTATCACCCAGTTGTATGTATGCATGCTTGATCTGTTCAAACAGAAATCATGATGCTCTATAAGTGGCCTTGCAATGAATTTGTTCAATTTCCATGTGAAGTTATGTGGTGCATTTGGGTATATTAGCACTCTAGTTTATGATAGTTTCCAGCTGTTGTCACTTTGTTTGCTCAGACATTATGTGGTACTGTGTCTGATCATTTCTGAGTGGAGTTATCACAAGCAGTATTTCAAAGTCATTCAACAATACTTAAACAACTATCAGCTTGTTTCTGTACTATAGAATAGAGTGCAACCAAAACATGCTCTCCAGTGACTCTGAGGGCTGAAGTCCCTATGAGTTCCCTTTTTTACATCACCTTTTATATTGTGCTAGAATGCTATAAACACATTAGTATATTGAGTAGTAACTTATAATTTACTGTACCTTGTCTTTTGTGTTTTTGCCGTAGAGAGTTGGACAGACATGCTAATAAAGTGTGGTACTATGTGCACCAACAGCTATGAAGCTCGTTCTGTCCAAATCAGTAAACAGTTAGCACATGCAGGCTCTTCCAATGAATGTACTGGGTCAGATCACTTCCTGTTGGGCTTCATTGCAAAACAACATGGGTCTGGTAAACTGACATTCCTCTATACTTGTGATGTGTGTGATTCTATTACACACACTTCCACACCTAAACTACCGGACATTATGTTGCTGAAGTTAAGAGTGTAGACTATTTAATTCAAATCAATTCACTTAATTAATTCTGAAATAAAAATCAAGAGGTTTTTTGTGTGGAGCACTCTATGTACATCTTAAATAGGGTCAATCTCCACTACTTCCAAACAGGTAGTGAAAGATTAGCTTTCCCCTATTTAAGCCTATTTTTCAATAATCCTCTGAGGCTCCTTGTCTATAAATTGTAATGACTTACATAGGATAATTAGCTGGGCCAGCTTCATGTATTACTGCTGAGTAATTTTACATTCTAAATCCAGACAGACTATTAGATAATCCCAAGGTGTTCAGAGGATGTAGGAGAAAAACAGATCTTATATATTTTGTTTAATCTAATTCATTTAGTGAAGACTGTCACTTCTGATTAGCAGGGATGTGGATTATAATGGTTGTGTCAAGGCCACGGTGAAGATAAGCAATGAGAGAAGGCAATCTAGTCAACTCTAATTCATCCATTACAGTTCCTCTCCAGGCATTGCCTTATTTTGCCGTTTTCTGGATGGCCCCTAACAGCTTGGGTTTCATTTAAATTATCTCTTAGCTCTAGACTAATAACTTGAATAAAGTGCAATGTAGTTTGGCTAATTTGAGTGCAAATGAGCATGTCTAGAATATTTGACTGAATGAGGTGTCGTGGTTTTGAAGGGTGCACTTCTGTCTATAAAAATCAGTTTTTCAATGAAATACAGGTGTAGATCAAGACTATGCTGTTAGTAGGCTGCACAAAAATCATCAAAAACCTTTTCAGCAGTATGGCACCAACAGCCAGTGCATTTAGTCCAGTGCTTCTGTGGCTTTCAGTGGTTGTTTAATGCTTGTTATATTAAAGCAATAATGATAACTAATACAAAATTCTAAATAATAAATTGTTTATGGTCACATATTAACATAGGAAAATCAAGACACTTTTCAGTCCTGCTCATATATTCAACAAAGGCGGCAAGGTGCTCTTGTTGCCAGATTGGAAATGGTATCATACCAAAGGCTCACACTCATCGTATTTGGAGGATATTTTTTGTGCATCTGGCAACACTGAAAAGGCGGTTGACCGATGACAGTTCTCTCTACGGTCAGAGCTTGCGCAAGAAGGTGGAACTTATGGTAGATACGTTATATTAACTCTATGGGAGATACCCTTCCAAAACTTGTAAGGCCGGGTCATAATTAGTTTGTGAAAGACCCAGAAAAAACACTAATATCCAACGAGGCAAAATCCCGGACGCTTTTGGAATCCCTGCCGGACGCATTTTTTTGGTCTCAAAAAGAGGACATGTCCGGGTAAAAGAGGACGTCTGGTCACTCTATCTAAAGTGAGTAAGTGGCTAGCTCTTTGTAAAATGATCAAAATAAGTTAAACTGAAATCCCCCTAGAAATGTAGAAATAATCATGACCTTTCAGAATCAGAATGGGATTTATTCGCCATGAAAGTTTGCACAGACACGGAATTTGCTTTGGCAGGAAGGTGCATACAGTAAACATATAGGAATCTTAAATTTAAATATGTGGTCTAACTATACAAAGGATACATAAACTAGCAATACTAAGTGGAATACAATTAAAATAAACTATAAAATATTGTGTTAACAAAACTACAAATAAGTTCGTTATTTTGGGATCTGTCCAGTTTCAAGCAATATTCCAACTGGTGGAGAGTATGAGTTGGCCTAAGCTACATGATTGTACAATATAGGGTAAACGTCAAAGTGCAAAACTTCCAGTTGGTATTAACAACTAAAGAGGAAGGAAGGCGCAATTGCACTTTGTCTCCCAGGAAGAAGAATAAGTAGGAGGAGTTTCCTCAATATTTTTTCCACCGGGCTGCGCGAAATCTAAATACTGTAGGCTAATATCGTCAGACCGTATGTAAGTTTAAAAGAAATGTAGCCTATGACAGCACATCATCTATACACATAGCCCACACAATTATTATTTCATTCGCAAATGAGTTAAGCGCGTTTGTAAATGTAATTTCTTACCCTGTACCCCATTTAGTCTCCGCGGGGTTATTCCTCTATGTTAAACGAAACTTCCAAGGTAAAAGATTGGGGAGGACAGATTATAGGATAGTTTATCTACCTACCCATCTACGATGTTCTACATTTAACCTCCACGGTCACTGTGTGAGAAATCTGATTTGTCTGTTTCATTGGCCGTCTGCCTGTGCTTTGCGTCAGACGAGGCTATACGCTCTGTAAACCATCCAAGTGGTAAGGAAATTCACCATGGCATCATTAAGGAGTCTGGTTGAAGACGACAGCAGGTATCAGAAGTCTTTTCAGCTGTTTCTGGATCGCTCTTCCGAGCACCAGTGCATGCAGGACTTTATCCATGGCGTCCTCCCTGACATACTGTCCAGGTAAAACTACAATTGTTCCGTAACTCTCTCGAAAAACCACAAGAAAACAGCCCATTATTCTCAATTAAAAGTTTTTTGTTATATTTAAAATGATTTATTTCAAATTTTGATTATCTTTAACAACATCTTAAGGAGTATTGCATTATTATTTTGTACAATTAGCCTATGTAACGAAGGCTAGTGTATTGATATGTCCACAATGCCCTCTAAGTAAAAGTCTTGCCTCTGCAGCATTGGAGAGGGTAAAGGACACCTGAATGTCATGGGAGTTGGGAGTGGGGCAGGTGAGAAAGAGTCAACATGGCCGTCACTTATTTATCACTATGTAGAGATCACTACTTCTGCAGGTTATATTGATGATCAGTCTAGATGCTTGTGTCTGCAGGTCAGATTGACCTAGAAATGTTCTCCCAGCTGAGTCTGAAGCACCCAGGGGTCACTGTCGAAAACGAGGTGGTGGAGCCCAGCGCCCAGCAACTGCACAACTACAAGGGTATAGTAAAACTCCAAGGGTGTAGTAGAACTTAAAGGAAAGAGTAGAACTCCAAGGGTATAATAGGACTCCAATGAGACAGTAGAACTCTAATCGTAATGTAGAACTCCAAGGGTATAGAAGATCACAAGGAGACCGTTTGAACTCTGAATCCGAATCGCCAAGTAACTTTGCACAAACAACGAATTTACTATGCCAGAAAGTTGCACACGGTAAACATGTACGTTTTAAATATAAAATGTAGAAAATATAAAATGTAGAAAATGTACAACAGTATCTAAATAATTCTAACCACTACTACACAATGTAAAATAAAAAATATAGCATTTGATATAAAAAACAGTGCAATGTGATTTGTGCATCGTGCAATGAGCAATAAGTGACCGATGGACTTCGTGTGTGATCCGTGACATCATGACAGTGTTAGTGGCAGTTGGGAGTTCTGGGTCTTGTTGATGAGGCCAGCGGCCGAAGGAAAGAAACTGTTCTTGTGGCTTGAGGTTTTTGTCCTGATGGACCGCAGCCTCCTTCCGAAGGAAAGTGTCTGGAACAGTGTGTGTCCGGGGGTTAACTCAAAGGTTAATGTAGATCTCCAAGGGTATAACAGAATCACAAGGAGACAGTAGAACTCCAGTGGTACTCTGAGTTGTTACCTCCTTTTCATCAACTAAAGTAACTAAATATATTCCAAAGGACTACACATATGTAAATATGTGATTATTTCGATGTATCCTGTATACATTTTATCTGTATCTTAATTGGTTTTCACAGTACTTGTGTCAAAAACACCTAAATTAGATTATATCAACTTCACCTGGAATAAGATGACTGCCTTTGAGTTTGAGAAACACTGGAGGGACAACAACAGGACAGAGAAGATAGACTTTCTTCACATGATACAAGTAGGTCACTCATAAACTAATTATAGATGATTTTTTAGATTCGCTAATTTTCTGATATGTATTCTTACCATCTATTGTACGTACATTGGCTAGACCTGTTGCTAGTTTCCTCCAGGATCACAATGACTCTTATTAAGTGACTTGTTGCTCTTGTAGGTTAGTTATAACGAAGTTAAGTCCTGTACTCGCTGTGAAATATTTTACTATTGATTGTTCTTCCACAGGTACAGTCCTGCACTTTTTTGTGGTTCATGTTGTTTTAATTTGTAAACTTGTATAACTGCATGCTCTTATGGGTCTTCCCTTTTGGCACTTGTTTAGTTTTTTCACAATGTATGCTTCATGTTTTGGCTGCTTGCAATGTTTGGGACTACCTCGTTGTTATGATCAGTGACCTATGCTCTTCTGTAAAGCTCTCTCTTGGAAGTCGCTTTGGATAAAAGCGTCTGCTAAATGCATAAATGTAAATGTACGTGAAGAACACATTAAAATATATGGTGATGTTCATATTTGCTTCAGATGCTGTACTATGTGAAGGATCCTGGTGCCACCATCTCCTTCTTCCACAGCCTCTTGAGCAAGAATGGGAAACTTCTCATAATTCTTGTGTCAGGTAAGATACTTAATTATGGAATGAGCAAATTGAATGCATATGGTCTCCAGTACTGTAGGACTATTCCCTTGTCCACCATATTTTGTTCTGTTAAGTCAGGAAAAAAAGTATTTATGATTTTTTTTGTTTTGATGGTGTTCTGTTGAGCAGTTTTTTTGTTGTGCTGGTATTGTGTTGTGTTCGTGTGTTCACAGGTACAAGTGGTTGGGGGAAGCTGTGGCGGACTTATAGAGCACAGTTGTGTAACACTGAGATCAGCCAATGTGTGACTACGGCTGACATCAAGAGCTTCCTGGACTCCAGAGGTCTCCGCTACCACACCTACGAGCTACCCTCTCAGATGGACATCACAGAGTGCTTCACGGTGGGCAATGAGAAGGGAGAGCTGCTGCTGGATTTCCTGACAGAGGTGTTGGACTTCAGCAGGACAGCTCCCCCCGAGCTGAGAGCCGGAGTGTTAGATCTTCTGCATCACCCTGACTGCAGCACCCAGACAGATGGGAAGGTCATGTTCAACAACAACCTAGAAGTGGTGGTTGTCGACCCTCTGACTTAAATGTAGGAACTCCCTGCCTGCTGGACTATAGCCTCAGCATTGAAAACTCTTGTCTAGGATAACTACATTTTGGTTAATGAATAGCACCGCTAAGAACATTCCTTAAAGCTCCTGTTGCAATGCATTCACAACATAAAAACTGATTGGTTGGAGCACCTCAGATGAGAAGATGGGCTTTATATTTCATAACCCTGTTAGCAAAGCATCTAGGGTCAAATGAGTCAGGTCACTGCAAGAAACTCTCTTTCTAAATAAAACGTCTGAATATGAATTACTTTGTTTTATCAATTTTTTATCAAAACCAACAAACTAAGACACATATTTTAATCAAAGTACAGCTAGTGCATATAGAAAGTTTTGCAGAAGATCAAGGATCAGAAGTGCATAATTCAACAGTATTTCTGTGGTCGGAGTGAAGGAACAGTGTGTATTGACTTGTCATACACACCGGATGCAATTCAACATTTATCCAAGGTTGTAAAGATGAAGAATTACCTTGAGTATTTATGAGGCTTTAAAAACATGTAAATTCAAATACATTGGTATAGTATATCTAACTTGTGCTGACTGTACAGATGTCATGTACACTATCTACAGTCAATGAAGATTCCCACCATCTAGCATGAATTAGTATGGGTTAGAATGGATAGAGGACTGTTAAGTGCTTATTTATCATACAAACAGTATAAAATCAGATTTTATTTTGAGAACTTTTTACAAAAAGCTTAATAAATGCCCATAGGTGTCAACCCCCAGCCCTTACACTCAGAGAAGACAAAGGACATTTTTCTACCCGGTAACTCCACTGGATCTTTCTTTTAATTTAGATTTGTATGGTCTACAACACATTTGGAAAGGGGAGCTTCACCTTGGGAAAGATAGCTGCTATTTTAACACACAAAACATTAAAGCACTGAAAAGAGAGCAACATGACCCACAGATAAACTTCTTCATGTGGTACCTTTTGAGGTTCTGTAAATAATTATTAGATGAATTCTCCTGTGGACTTATTTGTGAGGTATGTTCAGGTTTTGAACATGTAACGATGGGTCAGGATTCTGACTACCACCGCAGATAAGATGTAGCTTCAGGGACCAGTTTTCTTCTCTCTGCCAGAGTTTATTGACTGAGTATGGAAAGTTATTAATCATTATCATTGTAGGAATTGCACAATCCATGAACTATTGAACTGTGTTTGTGTGCTTCTGTGTGTAGAGGTTGAGTAGTTGAGTGGATAAGGTGTGTGCCAATAAGCTGCAGTTTGTGCAGTCCTTTGCTTGTGCACACATTTGTATGGATCTGTGTAGAAAGTCTGCATCTGTCTGTCTGTCTGTGTTTCTGCCTGCTTGTACATAAAGTAGAGCACCAAGGTGAAGCTGTGCTGCCAGCAGCAGAGCCAACTGTGTTAGTCTCCCGCCAGGGGGGGTATTCCAGGTTGCGGGATTAACAAACTGTGAGCCTAACCCTGAACTTAATTTGTTAAGTCAACTCGGATATAAGCGCGGGCATGAGAACTATTAAAAGCCGGCATCAATGGAGCTCCGATAGTAGGATCCACCAGTGGTGATTTTTGACCCTTTTTAGGGGTGCTCAAGCAACCTTAAATTTCGTCTCAGCCCCCCTAAAAGTAATAATGATAAATAAAAAATAACAATTATTATTGTTTATTATCATTTGATGCTGGTAGTTCATGAAGAAAGGGACATCCTTAGTTTTCTCATTTTTTCATATTTTGCATAATAATACAGAAAAGGTTGTTAACATTGTTATCCAGTTAAATTAGGGATTTATTACAGTCATGCAAACTCCTCACCTTTAGGTGACTCCTTTTTGAAACCAAAATGGGTAACCTACGTGATTCGTGCAGATCTGATGAGAAAATATATTTTTTGGGGGGAGGGGGGGTTAACTTAAAAATGTAATACATTTTCTTCTGGGGGAGCATGCCCCCGGACCCCCCTAGAGGGTCAGGGGATTTGCCGTATCCTTCTCACCTTTCTTTACCCCTGACCTGTTTCCATGACTGTTATTAGCAAGAGGGTTTAGCACTTTTGCAAGGCACTGTATTTATGTCACATTCTCATTTGGGGCTGAGCACCCGTGAAGGTCTGATCCTAGAATTGCCCCTGGGATCCACCATGGCACCCGGCGACAAAAAACGTTGTCTTACTTCACCACACTTTAGATATTTTATAATGTGTTTATGGTCAATCTCAGCCTATTCCGGAAAAAAGCAACACAGCTGTGGCAGCGTATACAATTGGCATGGGAGACAATTGCTTCTGAATCAATGCATACATTTGAATGCAATGGCCAGTCCATACATTGAACATTTAACCCCACTGTCTGTTAATATTACAGGAGAAAAAGTGGTGGAGTTTATATAATAGCATGTTCAATGTTATATGAAAATATAAAAATATACTATGAACAGGTAAGGAAGGCATATTTAGCATAGGCCTATACCAGGGGTTTTCAACTGGTTTTGTCCCAGGGACCACCATTCTTACTAGAAAGTAATCCGCGGCCCACTGATGTGCCTGCACACGCGTGCGTGCCTACATGTGTGTGTGCATGTGGACATAAGTACGTTTAAACATTTGGTTTTCCATGTTGCTTTTATTTAAAAACCTCAAACAAATCTAGATATATCTACTTAAAAACCTCAAACGATATACATGGAATCTGAAAAATTGAAATATGTGTATTACTTCAGTAAGTAGTAAGTATACGTATGCTACGCTTAACTACAGATGCTTGTCAACTTCGTTCTGAATAACATGTGTAGCGCCCCCAGCCCATATATGTGGTACTGTCAGTGACGCCCTGAGTTCTTACTCTATAGGAATTAACCAAACGTAATGTGAATTATGCTGTGAATATTATAACTGTACGTACTTCCATTAACCCTCTTGGAACCTTGACTAACTTGACTGTAATAACCCACATAATACACAATAATGCATATAAACATGAATGTCCACCATTAAGGTATAGTTTAGATACTTGTATTGAAAATGAATTTAACAGGTATCAAATAAAATAAAAACCACTGAATATAAAATAAATGTGATTCCTTGTGACCGTCACATTCATACCACGGTGTAGCCATTTATATATACATTTGCAGATTATACATTTATGGACATTTGTATGCAATTTAGAGTCACAAGTCTAATGTTTATTCTTTGTTTGCTTTATGCAGCTCTTACGGTGTTTTGGAAGGTGTTGTAAGAAAAATGTATTCTTCTTTAACATCAATTATTGAGAGTGAATCGCATCTGTTCAGCTGGGAATGCTACATATTTCATGATTGGTCAGACTCACACACGACAACTTTGACGCGTGTTTTGTAATATTCGGACACCTTCAGTTTCGCCAATGCTCAAATCCGGACGAAACAGTTGAGTTGAATACAAAAATGTATGAAAGAAAGGGTTTTACTCCGCCTCTTCACTAACGGAAAGACTACGTTTAATTATAAATAGAGTAAAGTAAGCAAACAGCGCTTAATCAGCCGTGACTGACGTCAACGCAGCAAACCACGAGAAGCTGAAATGTCCGACTTCACAGAGCCGTTTTCAACTCCTCCCAGACTGCAAGCGGCCACTCTCGCCGGTCGTTTCATGCAGCCGCAGTCCATATCGAACGCACCTATTTACAAAACGCGCGTCAAAGTTGTCGTGTGTGAGTCTGGCCAATCATGAAATAGCTGTGTCGTCATTAGAACCCGAGCAGTTGCTCTTGAGAAAAAAAGATTTACTGGAACCCTTACAGGAGGGTGCATCAGGGCCGGCCCAAGCCTTTATGGGGCCATAAGCAGAATTGATTTGGGGGCCCCTCAGAGTCGCCAATTATTATAATTTTTTCGTAATTACCTTATGTATTCGATTAAACGTTGATTTATTACACATTGTTAATTTTTGGTGCGCCGTTTATTTGAGGGCGGCGTTTATTTAAGGGTGACGTTTAAGCTAAGAAATATGGTAATCTAGGCTGTCTGCGCTAGCATGCTAACGTGTTAGTTTGCTACATTAAATGTTCGTAAAGATAGTTTGAACAGTACGGTCTTCTAAGCAACAATCAAATGTCAATGTTAGTTAGACTAACTTGCTCTATCTCATCTGCTTTTTGTTAACGCTGATTTGCAAGGAATGCAAGAACAGCTAGATAGCTAAAACACCTAGACTACCTACTGTAGCCATGTAAACTAGT
The DNA here is from genome assembly GCF_021917145.1 of Hypomesus transpacificus. NCBI lineage: Eukaryota > Metazoa > Chordata > Actinopteri > Osmeriformes > Osmeridae > Hypomesus > Hypomesus transpacificus. The sequence continues at coordinate 10,004,729 of NC_061082.1, forward strand.
TTAGCTTGCTAACGCAAGAGCACCTGCTTCTCTCCAGTTCTTTCAATAGATAATCTAGACAGGCGTTAGCAATAGGCTAGCTAGACTGCTATTAGTTTTCTGGCATTTTTTTCGTAAGCTTCCCTTCTAATGTCTATTCCCTTCTAGCTAGAGTCATTTGCTAAGTAAGGTAGCTAGCTATGTTTAGATATTTGAAACGCATAGCTACCAGTGGACGCCGAGTGCAACACAACAATGTTTATAAAAATGACATGCTGCTACTAGGTAATTTAGGACACACTGCTCCTACCATATTTTTGAGGCGGCGTTTATTACACAATGTTCATTTTTGGTGCGGCGTTTAATTGAGGGCAGCGTTTAATCGAAGAAACACGGTACATTAAACTGTAATTTCATGTGCTCTTGGGGGCCCTCTGGTGGCCAGGGGGGCCCTAAGCAGCCGCTTAGTTCGCTTATGCCTTGGGCCGGCCCTGGGGGTGCATGGTCACAGGTGATGTAAATTGTAGGAACAATAGCCAATAAAAATACTCATCGTTGGATTTCTATTTGTAGTTAATGAAGAAGACCAAATACAATTTCAATTATTTGTCTTTATTTCAGTGCCAAAAAGCATTTGGCCAGTTCCGAGTGCACGTCCACAGTGTGTAACATTGGCGATGTAAGGGCTAAGAATGTTGCAAAAATAAATTAGCCTACAGATTATGACGGGAAACAGTACGTTAATGTAGGTAGGCTATTCATCAGGGAATTAAAGCACATCGAATCGCAGTCTTAAAATCCTCTCAAGGCGTATAACCAAGCAAATTTGGTTCGAGATGAGTCGGCTTAGCCAGGAAAGGATATCCCATGTACGGTGTTGATTTTAGGACATCCTCAGATCTCAGACTCAAGTGTCAAACTCAAATGAAAAGGTGTCAAGTCTCAGACCAAAAGTCGTCAGACTCAGGCGAAACGGCTTCAGTCTCAGAAAAACCTCTGCCATTCTCAGACAAAAGTTCTCAAACCAAACGCTATCATTCTCACACAAAACGCTCTCAAACCAAACGCCATCATTCTCAGACAAAACGCTCTCAAACTAAACGGCGTCATTCTCAGACAAAACACTCTCAAACTAAACTGCGTCATTCTCAGACAAAACGCTCTCAAACTAAACTTAGTCAGAATGTTTTGGTCGAAGCTAGCTAGATGAGGGAGCTGTTGACTAGCTTTCTGAACTAGCTAAAGTAGCAGCCAAAGTGTATACCATGGTGTTGTTTCTGTTGACTGGTACATCAAGAAAACTTACTTTTGTTTTCACAGCGTTGGGTTAGAATAGGTTATAGCAAGGGTTCCCAATCCTGGTCCTCGGGCCTCCCTGCCCTGCATGTTTTAGATGTTTCCCTGCTCCAACACACCTGATTCCAATGAATGGGTCGTTATCTAGCTATGAAGAAACCTGCTAACGACTGCAATGGAAGAGTTCGAGTGGCACTGTGTAGATCTGAATAGTCAAGGGATATGGTTTCAATACAATTTATTTAGACTATACAATTACATATGATTAAACAAAGCTTTGCTGATCAGTCATTAATGAAGGAGGTGCCATCCACACAGATCGTTCGTAAGAGTGATAGAGAACTATCACACATGCACTGCCTTATATAAACTTTAGATCAAATGGCATTCTATAAGGTCAATCAATCAATGTAGCAAACTCTGTGATTGGCTAACTCAACTTAGTGACAGTTTGCAACAATACCATGTGTCCCAAAATTATTTGATGTCACAGTTCTCTCCAGAGCAGTAGATAATAAAGCCACAGGAGTTGATCAGTCAAATGGTCAACTGTCCTTTGTGTGACCATCTTCAAACAATACTTTTAATTAACACAAACAATGAAACAGGACACAGTCCTTCTCTAGCCGAAGTTCAGAGCAACTAACTTATTGACCCCTTACACTAACCAGAGGACAGAAGGCCATATAAGATGCTTCACCCATCCCCCAGGCCAAGCTGCCCACAGAGCCATCAGCACTTCACATTCCTTTGAACTCAACGTAATTATCTTCCCTTCCTGTCTCTTACCAATGAACATAGAAGCTTATAGATTTCATACACATACATCTATGCATATGACAAAAATGTATACAACACGACCATTCATTTGAATCAGGTGTTATTGGAACAAGGATACATCTAAAACATGCAGGGCAGGGAGGCCCGAAGACCAGGATTGGGAACCCCTGGGTAATAGGGTTGTTATAGCTAAGTGTTATGTGCATATCGGGTTAGTATAGTGTATTATTTATTGTTGTCTGTATATTTAGGGAGTTTTAGTATTAGGGTTAGTATGGTTGATTATTTATTGCTATCTGTATATTTAGGAAGTTTCACTTATTTAAGCTCAGCATAGATGTAAATTATGTTCTGTGTACTTATATGTCATGTTATGCCAGGTGCTTGCGTTGTCTTAAAGGGGCAATTGACTGGGTTTTTTGGGTATTTCACACTGTTCCTTAAGGTCTCCGAATAGGGTATGTAACATTGGTTGGGTTGAAAATGGCCCGGGTGCTGTTCTATGCCCTCTTACAGATCGTCTGAAATGTTCCCGGGAAAAAACACTAGCTTTTCTCCTTTTATGGTATGCTCATTAATATTTAGATAAGCTGCGCGCTGATTGGTTGGTTATCAACGAGTGAAGCTGGGAGCAAAAACGCAACACGGCCAACAGCAGCACTCGCTGAAACACTGAAGTTGGAGACTTGAAATAAAAACGCGCAAATAAATCTATTGTGTCTACACAACACTGTTTTCAACAGATTTACTATATAACATTTGAAATGATAACATTACTTGTTTCCACTTCTGTTGTTGAAGCAAACTGGATTGACTTAGGTGGGTAGAACATTAGGCTACAGCTTAGCAACCAAACGTTGTTGCAATCGTGATTCTACTCGGCTTCAGTTAGCTAGCTAGGCTAGCTCTAGATATCTTGCTGTAAAATAACATGACAAAGATCTGGACAAACATGCATCGTGAATTGTCGATTTTCATTACACAGGTTATTTATTTGAATGAAACACAGTCAGGAACATGAATCAACGTTAGCCCCATTGCCAATAAACTAGGCTAAATTATTACACATTCTATGCTCTTGCATTAACTAGCAAGCTAAACTTGTTAACATGCCTACAGTCTAGGTGTTACTAGTAACAGTTACTAGCAATGCTAATGTATCCTGTATCTAAAACCTGCCTTTCTCCAGTTCTTTCAAATAGATTATCTAGACAGGCGTTAGCAATAAGCCAGACTGCAGTTCGTTTTCTGGCTATTTTTCGGAAGCTTCCCTTCTAATGCCGACTACAGCTAGTCTAGCTAGAGTCATTTGATGTGTGTAGAAACGTATTTAGCATTCTACCTGGTATGCTATATACAGGAAACGTTAGCATTGCTAATAACTGTTAGCACAACATCTTACTGTCCTTATAGCTTGCGGTTGCAATGAGCATACGTTGGAACAGCACCTCCTTTCCAGGTTCAGCTTCCTAGCATATCCTGCTTGAAATTGTCCAAGGTTGTCAAAACTGTCTTGGGTGAAATGTTCAGAGCAAATGAATGATTGAGTGTCGAACTTCGCCTGGATCTTCTCATAGACAACAGCAGCCATGCCTGTTGAATGTTTGGCTCCTTGGGAAGACTGTAAGTGTTAGCCTTCCCTGTACTGTACAGCCTGGAACACAGCATTTACGACCGTGGTCCATAATCAATATCCTTGTTATAATTCAAAACGTTCTTCTTTGTAATTCCTTATAAGTAGCCTACACAGAGCAGCGCGCAGCTAAACTAGTATCGGAGATAGACGCTACCTCTGGTTGGTCTGGATGTAAATTCTGGGGCGTGACAAAGATACAGACCAGAGCCAATAAGAGGGCGATCACCGGTCCTACGTAGGACCGGTGGCTTTGTTGAAAAGCTAGCGTTTTACAGCCAAATTTTTTCTTTTTGAGATTTGAATAGGAAAGAGGTGTCAATAGACTTTGATATTCACGGTATGTTCAGTTTACCCTCCGAACTGTCGTTTTTCAACAATGACAAGGTAAAATCGGTTTTGCAGTCAATTGCCCCTTTAAGAATTTCAGTGCCCAGTCTGACCTTGTGTTGTTCTGTGTACCTGACAAATAAAAGACTTTAACTTGAACGTTGAGTTCCTTGTAGGCGGGTACTCCGTTGAAGTTTAAAACTATTGGATCTGCCTAGAGCCACTCTGATCTGCCATAACGCATCGCTAGCGTTTGTCTTAGCCAATTCCTTCACCACTACTGTAACAGTACTACTGGAAAATCAAACTGTTCCTGAACCCCGTGGGGAGGAGGGCCACAACATCATGGCCACCAACAAAACTCAGCAAAAAAAATTATTGCTCCGGCTTTAGCTTATGGATATTCGGCAGCGTTGCCACAACGGACCGAATGGCTTCGCTCGCATCTATCTCCGCCGCCATTACGTAACTACAACACAAACTAGCGCACAACATCAGCGTCATCGTTCTCAGCCACTCCCGCTGTTTGCTGTTTGGACCGAGCCCCCACCCCTCGACTCTCGGCTTGAGGCAACAGCCCCGGTGGATGTAGGTGGTGTTGCATTTCCGATTTTCTACCCGACTCGTCCGGTCTTTTTTATTCTATTAACTCCAGTCAACATATCTAAAACTATCTCCCCCAATAATTTTTGTTCGATTCTTGAACCTGGCTCATACTACTAGCTTTTTCATATAATCATTTTTCCAGATTTTTACAAGATTGAAACCAATCCGAAATGGGTAAACTAGCAGCCCATTTATTTGCTTACGTCAAGAAAAGTTGCCTGGAAACGTGCTCGCGGATACGAACAATGAACGAGCACAAAAGGGAGCATCAGCAAATCGCTGATTTTCCTGAGCTGAATGAGAACAAGGAGAAAGGATTTGATAATCTACAGCTGCCTGCCTTTATTGTAGCACGTTTTACAAATGGTTGCACATACATGATGGTTGTTTGTAGAGTTAATTTCAGTTATTTTAAAGCAGATTTAACCATTTTGTAATGAACGCTATTATGCTCATGGCATGACAAACGTAATTATAGCCTAATATAATTAGTTATAATATTGTTACGGCGTCATTATATATTGTTGACATGTTATTCTGAGGCGAAGACAAAGATGAATAAATCATGTCGCATAACGTCAATATTGTTATGGTCGTTATATTGTTAGAACTCTAAGTCAGTTACCACCACAACGATGGCATTAACAATTAGATAGTAATAGTAAACAACACTCATCATCAATATAATAGTAACAAAGGTATAGGCTTAATTTGCTTTGCAAAGCTAGAACAACGAAGGAGCCAGATATTCAGGTTTACAGTTTATTTATCCGACACAATACATAAGCAGTTAAACTATAAACATGAAGCAAAAAGAACAACGTATAGGCCCTGCACATATAATACTACAGTACTACTACTAATAGTATTGATTTTCGTAAAGTTCACATGTATATGGCGTGAAATTAGTGCCAGGAGAGCGAGCTCTAAAAAAGATTTGTGTACTTGTAAACAAAAGTTTTGTGTCTCCGTAGAAGAAAAAGATTTGTGTACTTGTAAAAAAAAAAAGTTTTGTGTCTCCGTAGAAGAAAAAGATTTGTGTACTTGTAAAAAAAAGTTTTGTGTCTCCGTAGAAGAAAAAGATTTGTGTACTTGTAAAAAAAAGTTTTGTGTCTCCGTAGAAGAAGGCGGGAACACTGCTCCAAAAACCATCTAAGCCAATCAAATATAGCCATTTCTGTGTCTAGTATCATTGGACATTTTCGTCTGTCTATCACACATGACCTAGGTCGTAGTAATTTAATAGTTTTTTTATGTAAATATGTATACGGATATTTAATTAGACAACCAGTCATTAAACCTACCATTAGTTGGACAATGTGCAGCTAAATGGCAGGGAACTGGCGCGAAGTATAGTGGTTTTCATTTGAAATGTATTATTTACTGCCAGTGTAACATAGTTATCTGGGTTCAGATTAAATTACACAAAATTGGCAGAACTACGCCACCTGCTGTTCAAATGTGTACCTGCTCAGTAGCTGTAGCGCAGCATTTAATTCCTCACAGCAACGGAGGATTTTTCTGAAAGGTAACATGTAGTGAATGCTTCTGGAGGACAATATAATATAAATAACGTGAAAGGTATTTAAGGTTGACCCAGTTGTTAGGTCAAAAATGGTTAAATTGTTCATTGGACACACAATTCTGCCTGCTGAATTTGTGAATAAAACCTTGTACAATAACAAAACGTTCAATGAAATGGTACATTTGTCTAGACAATATATAGGCTAATGCAAATTGAACAAGCCTGGTGTATTCCTGGCCTTAGACGAGACCAAAACCTGTCACAAGTTGATATGCAGGACTCTAGTGACAAGCTGAACATAGTTTCCAGGCATCTTCAGGGACTGACACAACATGGTCGTCTAATTAAATATCCGTATACATATTTTCATTAAAAAACTATTCAACTTACTACGACCCTTATCCATTAGTTTATACTATTAAGAGTGTGTTAACTGAATAATCTTTAAATGTTGCATTAAAGATATGGATGGATATTTTGAACTACTAAACGTTACCAAATGACTCGCCATTGAAATCATCAGCATTCTAGTTTTGTTCTTATTCGCTGACGTTCTTTGATAGACAGACGAAAATGTCCAATGATATTAGACACAGAAATGGCTATATTTGATTGGCTTAGATGGTTTTGGGAGCAGTGTTCCCGCCTTCTTCTACGGAGACACAAAACTTTTTTTTACAAGTACACAAATCTTTTTCTTCTACGGAGACACAAAACCTTTTTTTGCAAGTACACAAATCATTTCAATGAGTTTTCTAATTTCACGCCATACAATCCCAGACGCAGTACAGAAGCAAAATCAAAATTGAGCGGAAGTACGTAGGATGGCAGGGTCAGGCTATAGAAACGCAGTTTGTCATGGAAAACCTGCTACCTGGAATACCAGCGCTGGGGTGCTAAGGCACATGCACACACACACATGCAAACTGTCTTCTCATCTCAGGCTTCAGCTCTGTGGTCAAGGGTCACAACATGGAGGCTAAGTTTCTGAGCCAAACATGAGCAATACACAGATGTGTTGGTGGCTTGCACACTGATGTCCATCAGCCTATTTGCCAGCATGTAAAAAGGCATGATGACGTTATATCACGTTAATGGCTGACAACACAAAAAATTACATAAAAAACATCCATCAAGTGTAACAAGAATTTCATAATTGTCTTCATTTAGGGAGATTTGTCCTTTGACATGAACAAGGCATGTAATTGGCCATTGTAGACCTCTTCTTCTCTCTCAGTCAACTCAATGCATCATTCACCCTGCCAAGTGCCCAATGGGTGAATCTCCCAGTGCTGTGACTGGGACAAGGCCGTAGCCATGGAGTCAACATTGGGGGGGACGATTAAAAAAAAATATATAATTCCGGACAGCGTGCGTGGTTGCCTGTTGTAGCGTAGCACATTTATATTTCTAAATCAAAATATTGGGGGGGGGGGGACATTTTGACCAGATTTAAATATTGGGGGGGATGTGTCCCCCCCCAAAATGTATTATGATTACGGCCTTGGACTGGGAACTGCATTGATAAAGAGGCAGTCATGGTCAACTTTGTCTAACAGAGTTCCTGGGAACCAACGAAACAGATTCATAGTCTCATAGATTAAGCAGATGAATCGACAGTAGCCGTGCTTCATTCAGTCCTCAAACAGAAGTATCCAGGATGGGTTACGGTCTGAGCAGGGCCCGGGTGGTGGGGGTGATGAGGGGGTGGGGGAGTCATGAACTGAGCTCAGTGAACTGAGTTAGATCATCAAGTGTTCATGAGACAGACGGAGGGGTCTAAACTGGAGAGGGGATGTGGACAGTTCACAAACAGTAAGCTTAAGTAAAAGTTTGTCAGAGTTACTAATGTATAACACTTGTCAAACAAATGTCACTGCTTGCATAAGGGGGTCAGATGGCTGAGCGGTTAGGCAATTGGGCTAAAAATCAAAAAAAATTCTGGCCGTGCAAATGACATTGTGTCCTTGGACTAAATGTCTAAATGCATAACAGGAAGTGGGATCTGTTCCTGGACATTTGTCCAGAGACTATTGCTTCAGTCTGACAAGTGCAGCTGTTTTGCCTGTCGTTCAACAACAAGGCCCCTGTTCATGTACAGGGAGTATCTGTCTTATATAAAGAGTTACACAATCTGGGGGAGGAGGGAAATTAGCCCAACCCAACTCAGACGTGGAGCACTCATTGAACTTTACGGAGCACAGAACACGAAGCTCTCTCTCTACACATTAAAAGGTAATTTTCAATACCTCTCACTGAAGTTTTTTAATTAATACAATTGCATTGAAAACTATTTATTTAGCATTTTATGCCACAGAATCTGGCTGCACATAGAGACTAGTCCTGAAGTTTGTACTTTTGTGGTGCAGCATGATGTGCACAGCAGCGTTAGTAACTTATCATTAATTTCACATGACCCATAGTACAGTTATCTAATGTAGTCGTCTTCTTCCTATAGGTCACAGGCTGCAGTTATGACCTCAGAGCCAAAGCAAGCTGGATATGAGGGTCGCTACATTCAAGGTTTCCAGTACTACCTGCAAAACTCAGAAGAACACAAACACATATGTCAGTTTGTTGATAAGGTTCTGACAGGGGAATTTCCAAGGTACAAATAGTCCTATTTTTGTGTGTCTGTATCACATAAATTAGAGGGGGGTGGGGGGGTATTGGTAATATACCTGATTGGCTTGTAGGTGGCGTTGAACTCGGTCTAACACGAGACAACTATCAACTCGGCAAAAAACATCCCTTCCTATGACCGCACCTCGTCCATTAATTGTATATTGTATATAGCAGGACAAGTTATCACTTAGTTCTCAGCGTGAGACATACAAGGTGTTGCGTGAGAGCGTGAGAAATGGTTGAAATGCGTGCCCTGATTCAAAACTGCAACACATTGCAATTATGAGGGAATAATTGTTGGAATTCTGCTTCAGCATTCCAAGTATTGTTCTTTGAATCTTTATTCAAGCATCTTCTTCTTCTTCCATTTCTTCCAAGACACCTTTCAGCGCCTTCAAATCTTCAGTTATTAAAACCGTTCAGCTATCAAAAAAATCAGCAGTTTCAGGCCATGGGTGCTATGACTTTTCAGCTTATTCATAATATTTTGAACATGGTTTTCCAATTGAGTTTTCTTTCAAATCCTCTCAATCCTCTTAAACTTCTTCAACTTTCAAATCCTTCTTCCTCAATCCTTCAGCTACAGCCACCATTTAAACTTTAAAATGTTGACAAAACCATAAACTATTTAGGAAAAAAATCTGCTTTTTGATATCTATTCAACTTAAACAAAATATCCCTGATTGTGTTTCATTAGTTTTTCAAACCGTTTCTGAGATTTACATGGGTGTGTACGTGAAAGCCTAGAGTGCAGGGGAGCTTCGAAATCGATTTCAAAAAGTATTTTTAGTTTGCCAGCATTGCAACAATTTTCGCTCTTCATGCTTCGTTTTTGGATCAATAGATAGCTAATTTTGTGCTGGTCGTAGACAGCTGTCTGTGGAATCCAACAGACTTACACATTTGTTCAGAGCCCCACGAAAGCGAGACAAAGTCCAACTTTCGCCCCATAGAGTCCAATGCAAATCTGGTGACAAATTCGTCAGATAAAGCAAAAACAACCAGATTTAGAAACTGCCGGTGGGGTCGTAATTCTGACCGCACAGACATATAAAGGACATCTCTGGTTTCGGCAGAGTCTTGGGTCTCGGAAAATGTCCTTACTTTTTGGATTGGACGTATAGTTTTGCGTCTAGGTTAACTTGTTTGAGGTGTGGATTCTAGTTAAATTTCTGTTATTCTCTGCCCTCAGCTGTTAGCAGCCATAGCTGCACCATCACCTGGCAACCACATAAACACGCGACAGTCTCTTACACAGGTGATTGATTAGCTGATTAGTGGAGACACAAGATAAGCTATTCAGTCAACTCCTCTCATTAAAAGACTAAGAGCACCACAACACAACTACTACCACTACTGATACTGCTATATGTTATGCCACTACTACAACTACTAATTCTGCAGATGCTGCTGATATCTCTTTTACCAATTACTATGCTAATGGTACTGTTTTGTTCTACGCCACTGAGTGCGTTCACCTGACCATTAGAAACCCGATAGCCATTGTCGGTTTATGCCAATAATTCGATTACTCCGTTTACTGTCTTCCTGTATGTTGTATGTTTCATTCAATCAACACATTGAATCCTACTAAGAAAGCCGAGTAAACGCACTCAATCATAGGCTACATCTATACTGACATTACTATCCCAACTAATTTCAGCTGTTAAAACTATAATATTCTTGTTACAACTAGCTAGCCTACTTCTTCTGTTTAACAGTTCAACTTTCAGCTTCTACCGCATTGTATGCTATTTAAGCTCTTAGCTTTGTTAGATGATGCAGTTCAGCTTCCACACTGCCTCTTGATATTCAACCTTTTCTTTGATTGCTTCACAACGTTTAAACTCTCCTGCATTGTATTTAAGCATTTAGCTTTGTTAGATGATGCAGTTCAGCTACCACACTGCCTCTAGAGTCTAGAATGAGTCACACATTTTTTTAATTAATTTCAGCTTGCAGGTATTTTCCTATTTCTGTATTTTCAGCCATAAAAAAAAATTCTGATTTCAGCATTCCAACGCATTTTCAGCAGGAAATGCCTTTTCTAGTTTACGATTGTTATCGTCACTTAACATTTAACAACAAATGTTCATTATTTTATTTTTTTAGAATAGCAGAGGGGAAGACCAGTGTGGAGGTGCTGGGGGTTGGTAGTGGAGGAGGTGAGTGATGTCATGAGGTGATGCAAGAGGCGGGAGGCAGGACACTGCCCCTCCCTGTCGAACTAAGTAGTAATCCCCTGTATCTGGCGGTTATATTCTTGCACAGACAGGACATCAGTGTTATTTAAAACTCTTTATTTGATATTTTTGTTAATTTACACAATTAAACACAATTATTAAACACAATTAAAGAGTTTACACAATTACATTTAGTCATTTAGCAGACGCTCACACAGGAACAGTGCCGGTCCTAGCACATTGGGCGCCCCGGGCGAGTTTATCACGAGTGAATCCAAAATTATGCACCCGGTGCACATCGCAAAGTAAATAAGTAAAAATAACCTGAACAGATGCCTATCCATATTTTTCTAGGCCTACCCAAAAAGTATCTTTTCCCTGTGTTGCAGGGGAGTTGGATGCCCACATGCTATCTGTACTGCAGACCAAGCTCCCAGGAACCCCAATCACAGCTGATATAGTGGAACCCAGCTCCAAACTCATTGAGCAGTTCAAAGGTTTTGCCCTTTCAGACCCCCCCCCCCCCCCCCCCCCCCCCCAAAAAAAAAGAAAACCCCCACATAAACATGCACTCACTCACACAAACACACTCACACTGATATCCCATCTCTAAAAACATTTATACTCACTTCTGTTTCTCAAAGGACATAACAGTTTTTGGTTAACTGTCTAGAGCAGGGTTGTCAAACTCAGGAGATAATATCAAATTTCTACTTGAGCTGGCCCGCCATTATCGCAGTGGGGGGCTGCAAGGCCTTCTCTGCTGGTTTAAACACTATTAGAATCACTGCCTTATGTTTTAATATATATATTTTTCAATAAATATTAAATCTGGCCCGTGACTTTGTCCCAGTTTTCAATTTTGGCCCACTGTGTATTTGAGTTTGACACCCCTGGTCTAGAGCATAAGACCTTGGTTAATGACGTTGGTTTCTATAATCTGATCTTTAGCTTTGGTGGCCAAGACAGCCAACCTCCAGAAGATTCCTTTTGCCTGGCATGGTGTGTCCTGTGGGGAGTACGAGAAGCAGGTCAAGGACAAAGGACAGATCAAGAAATTTGATTTCATACACATGATTCAGGTGATATAAGGTTTTAATACATAATCAGAGTACAGCAATCATCTTATTAATGCTACTAAATATAGCTCAGATTTGTATCATACAATCAGATGTCATTGTCAGTATAAATGTAATGAGGATCTTCAACCATCTTGTAACTGGGCCTCTTCCTTACATAGATGCTTTTCTATGTGGATGACTATGCAGCAACCATCAAGTTCTTCCACAGTCTTCTGAATGAGAATGGCAAGCTCCTGATCATCCATGAAGCAGGTCAGTGGACTGCAGGCTGGAGTGACAAAGGGCAGGTTACCAACTGAGTAGCTAGTTGTTTGAAGAACCAGTATCTTGTAGCTGAGTACAGACATTGGGTTAAACCTCCATCACCATTGAACAGATCCTGATTTTTGCATTTCATGGAATCCTGATCTGAGATTTCTTGATCTGTTTCACAGAACTCATTTTCTTAAAATATGTATTTTGTAAAATACATATTATATTATATTATATTAATATTATATTATTATACATATTATATAATATGTTAAATAATTTTATTTTTTAATTCTTCTTAATTTCGTTGTTTTCTCTCCCCCCAAATCCAGCCAACAGCGGCTGGGACAAGCTGTGGAAGACCTTCAAACGAGAGCTGTGTACCAAAACAATATCCGAATACCTGTCGTCCGGAGAGATCAAAGGCCACCTGGAAAAGCTGGGTCTGAAGTATGAGGAGCACATGATCCCCAACACCTTTGACGTCACCAATTGTTTCACTCAGGGCAGCAAACAGGGCGAGCTGCTGCTCGACTTCATGACTGACACGGACAACTTCCAGCAGAATTTCAGCGAGGAGGTCAAGGCGGGCATGCTGGACCTGATAAAGAACAAGTGCAGCATTCAGAAGGATGGCAGAGTGCTGTTCGACTGCACCCTGAGCTGTCTACTGGTGTTTGCCTGAACCACCTGTTCTGTTAGCTGAGAGGGGGATTGGGTGGTTGTTACTGATACCCCATCCCCTATCATTCTTAACTGTGGAAATGCTGGTCCGTAGTTGCCTGTTAACCTTTATATTGTTTTTTAATAAAGCTTTTGCATTACACAGTTTTCTTTTCAGGCTTCTGTTCTTGTATTTTGTGATGGTATCATTGTTAAAACCAAGAGCATTATTCGGTTGATGAGGCAAATTTGTGTACATGTTTCAGTCCAAGGCCGGTAGATGGCGCTGTAACATAAAAATGCTCCAGCCAAGTCATGTAAAAGCTTTTGTCTTGATAAACACCAGGTGGTGGTCTAGGCTTTGAGATGAGATTATCAACTTAATCTGTTTGATACACTTGAAAATGTGAAGAAAAATGTCAATCCCTAAACAAAATATTGTTAATAGGCCCATTATCATGTAATACCTACAGCTCCCATTGAAACTAAATGTACTGGCCTTACATTGTAACAGGGATACTTGGCAAGACTTGGTGTAAACAGCCAGGTTTGCCTCTTCATTGAAAAGGAACCTAAGTTAGAGACACTATTGTTCAGAATGGATGGTCCTATGTCGTCCACTGCCACTGTGTATGCGTTTTGCATCGCCTTGATCCAAAGAGGAAGGTCTCGTCTCCTGTTATCAAGCCAGGACATTCAGGCTTACTCATTCTCCTCATTAGCTTTAATAAGTCCGTAATTGAAATTCATTACAAATTCCTGTAATGAATTCCCAGTGTGAGTGGGCTCACCGCACCTGCTCAGGAACAATTATTTGGGGGAGGGTCGGGGGTTGGGAAGCTCGCCAATCCTATCAGCAACTGACAGAACATTTGTCATTCAGAAAATGAAGCTCTAGGCGGACTGAGGGATCTGATCTCCTCAGAAAAAACGATTTTGAGGTGGAAAATCAGAAAGCCCCTTCTGATGAAAAAGGACTTACATTCTTATTTATTATTTGTAACACTCCTATTCCAGCCACGTACCAGTAATTAGGAATTTTGTAAAAAAAAATTGAAACTATCTCCCATTTTGACCACCTTTGTCCAATGTGAACAGTAGCTTCAAATGGTGTATGCTTCAAACTGTGAAAGCTTTCTCAAGTATCAGTGCCCTCCATAAACTACTTCCGCTTCACGTCCTCCTCACCTCGGCTTTACCGTTGTTATTAATGTTCTGAGAAGCATCTGACGAGTGTGGTAGTTTCTTTCTGGGAATCCTTTGGCTGGTGATGTGAGCATTCTCCTCCAGAACAAATTAACTTCAAAGCAGGATACCACTGTTGTTTATTACTCCGGCCACCAGTTCATGACACTACATGTACCCCTATACTACTACTGGATTTAGATTTATTCTTAGAAAACTATTGTCCTCTATGAGGCAACATGTGTTATAATACAGAACAGAAAGACATAAGATGTCACATTCATAACTCAGGTTACTTAAATCATGCTGGTGATCATACAATCACATTTTTCAGTGTGGTTTGAAGTCGTCATGCTCTCCCTGATCACATCAAACATCATCTACATCTACCTCCAGTACATCTACCCTGTCAGACAGACAAGTCGCAGCTCCAGGCCTTACCGAGCACTGCTTCCCACGAATAATCAAGTCAAGGGAAGAAGGGCAGAAAGGTTCTTCCTTGTCTTTTAACACACTTCCTCCACTTCCTCTCTGCTGAGAGTATCCCGTCTTTCAGTCCGTCCCCCTAGGTAATGAGGACTTGCCATTTTCCAAACCTCAAATGAAAGAAATAAATGTCTCTCCCACTGCTGAATGTAGTGTTCCCATCTCCTCTCTGAAGCCCTTAGAGCGGATCCAGTATCAATCACGGGCCCTTCTATCACCTTCCGCCTCAGCGTGTAGGCCCCACTGTGATGATGGCAGGTCATAAACCATCTCTTTAATACATCAAGCAGAGTTTAATGGGTGGACGCAAGGGCCAGGCCTTGAAATACAGCTCTGATACCCCTATCCTGTAAATGGCTGCTCTCTGCAGTGTATTTCATTCAGGAGAATTAGTGCTGTTTAGCAGCTGCAGTTATAAAGCACCTGTCCAGCATCAGACCCTAACGAAAGCAAGACCTCTGATTGAGGATTCCTGGGTTGTTTCTCTCTCCATCTCTCTCTCTCTTTCTCTCATTGTCCAATTCTCTCTGTATCTCTCTCTTTCTGTCACTCTCTCTCCTTTTCTCACTGTCCCCTTCTCTCTCTCTCTTTTTGTCTGTCACTCTCTCTCTTTCTCCCTTTGAATCTCTCTTTCTGTCCTATTAAAGTAGGCTGTGTATTACGTAAGCTCTGAGGAACAAGGTGGAGGAGAAGAAGATTGCCCTGCTTAAGGGATGACACTCCTTGCTTCACATCTGCTTGGTCCAGCAGCAGACAAGGCCTTGCTATATTCAGCCGAGGCTCACCAGGCTTGGATCAATCCTGGGCAATTACTGTAACTACAAATCAGTAGGAGGAAAGGACAGACTCTACGGTAATCAAGTTTACCTTTGTCTGGCTCATTAATCTGGTGAACCCCTGCCTCACATGTTCCTTTGTACAGGCTTGTTCTTCGAAACCAGACTGTGGCAGATTAGCACAGATAAGCAGTGATAGTGATGTATGACTGTTATTGTGCCACAAAGTATTTATGTGGAGTGTCATATAACGAATCTGTGCTGTGGAATATGAGCCGTGTCTAAATTCTTATTAATTGATCTGAGTTCATATCTTTTTGATCCATGACATGAAACGTTGAATATTTTGGGAGGATTTATGATACTTGGGGGAAGGAGGGTTTGTGAGAAGTTTTCTTTCGAGTAGGGGGAAGAACAATTTAGTTAGGTTTGGACAGGGGCGGAGGAGACTTCTGGAGAAATTATGCATCTGTCTGAAGGATGTGACAACATTTTGGAGAGAAGTTAATTAACATTGGCTTGGAGCCAAGCTCTTAAGGCAAACCTGTATTTGCTCCTTTAATTAAGAGAGACACAGTCAGATGTTCACTTTGTCAATACGGAGAGGAGCTGTGGGCGAGAGGCTCCATAATTACCCGGTATGCTGCTTACCGATTTGGGAAGTCAGACTCACACCTCTCTCTGAAGGGCTTTCTACACCTCAAGTCCTCCATGAGTCATTTGGAACATTCCAACCAAATTTACAATATATACTTTGTTGCATCTTGCTTTTTAGACAGCTTTGGCATGATAATCCTTACTGCTTATCCTTGTTCTGCAAATGAGCAAAGAATCTGTCCTTCCACCCAAACACCAACCAGGACACTGAGATTTACATGGGGTTATTACCAATGCTGGGATTACTTGTGTTTAAGCTCATGTCCCACACTGGGTCCTCCAGTACATTTCCCCACAGACCTGACTTGGTCTTTGCCTCTCCTGATCTTATTATGTCACAGTATATTAATCAGGTTGTGTCTAACTTTGCTTTTATTAAATGTCATTTCAGGCTCAGATTTGTTCGGAGAATCTGTAATCTTTTCCTTCTCTTGGGAACCAGCTCAATTGTGCAATTAAGTTTCCAACTGAATGCATCATGCAAAGGCAGACAGTGTCAGGAGTTGGGCTCTGTCTTTATAACATCTAAGAGGGTGGGCTATTTTGTGCAATGGACCTGTTTGGGCACATAAGAAAGGCTTACAGCCCCTCAGAGAAGCTACAGTGAAGACAACATAGCTGAAGATGTGGATTGCCTCACAGGGCGAGACAGACATGTATGTAGTTTAGGATGTTTCCTTCACAACTCGTCGTATTGCATGAAATGAGACAGCAGGAGTTATCCCCAAGAAAGAGGTCTTTAAAATGTCTCACTCAGTGTACTCTGTCTTCAAATGAATCTTTTTGTTGTTGTAATTTTCACGTTGTATCACATTGGGTCATATGGCAGACTTGTTTTTTCTTGTTTCTTATTATTGACAGTAATTTATCAATATGGTGGTATTAACAAAATCATGATTGATTGACAATTGTCACTTTCTTCTGTGTTGCATCTGTTATAGCAGCAGTGAATAGATATTCCCATGTGTACCCTCTCTCTCGTTCTCACATGCGTCGATGTCAGAACCTCGTTGGATCAATATGCGTATTGATGAGCGTCCGATTGAAACCGTTAAGGCTACAAGCCTTAATTCTTTACCTGAATTGATTTCATTTAAAATGATCCATGTTCATGTGGCAGAGCACGTTTGCTTTTGTGTGTTTTACCATGGCTATGTCAGGCCGCTGTTATTCATCACATAGGGAATCTCTTCACACCCCAATAAAATGCAGAGTAATGAAGCTTCTGTAGGCGCTGTCACTGCTTTATAAAGGATGACACAATTATATTTTACCAGCTCTCCAAAAATGCTGACAAGCTTTGGTTCAATAAAACGCAATCTGGAGAGAGTAAGGCAGGCTGGCTGCTCTGACGGGGAGGCCATAGCTCATGGTCTGCTGGGTGTCACTGCTGTTGCCCAGCCCTCCTCAAAGTAATGCTGCACACACCTGACACTCATCTTAGGGATCAAATTTAAAACATGTGCGATTAAATATGTTTTGAAAACAGTGTAACAAAATATGCTGATGGTTTGAAAATAATGAGTTACACATTTGATCTGTTGACAAAATGGCTTAAATCTGATATATATCATACTGAATGTTGCATGGAGGTAAACCTAGATGGTATTTTCCTGTGAACAAAGAGAGACTGATGTATGACTGGGCTAAGCAGCCAACCTCACAATGTCGTGCGACAGAAGATGATGTCATTGCCATAAAAGGGGCACGGAAAAGACAGCGAGTGTGACTTTGAGACTGCAGACCACAACCTCCCTGCTGTTCTCTGGTTCCCTGCCGAGGGACTCGGCTGACTCTTCCGGCGCGGGCTGTTTTCACTCTGAGAGAGACACATCTGGCCCCCTGGATAATCCTTGGTCTTTCTCTGAGTAATACACACAGCTCAGCTCCATGTTGTCCTCCGACTGTGCTTTTCTTCTTGGCGTGGATAACTTGGACAGTAGCGGGAATTATATGTCATGTCTCAGCTTCTGTCCTCTCTTTCTCTCTCTCTCTCTGGTCACCAGGGCTTTGGAGCTGGTTATTTAGAGAAGATATATCAAGAAGCAAATGTTTAGAAGTTTTTTGTTATGTCACTACTTAGGGCCTACATAGCTGTGTTACATGCTGTGTAAAACTACTGTTTGGCTGAGAAAGGATAGAAATCTTGGCTAGAAACCAGAATAGCTGGAAAACGAGACTTCCCATTAAAATACCCATGCAGCACAAGAGAATGATAGATGCCTCAACATAACAAAACAACGTGAAGTAAGAATAATTATTGTGTATTTAAAAGTGCCGCTGTAATTTTGACAAGGGTCATAATCACATTGTGAGTGTGAATGAAGAAATTAACAATGAGCGTGATTGAACATCATGCAATCTTAATGGTAATGGAACGTGTGTTTTGCATCCCGGAGCCTTCAGTATGACGCCGACCCTCTATGGCTAACTTGTTTATTTATTAACTGACGAATTGTCTGCTTCACTTGCTATCAGTGGAGCCTGACAACAGCATAGCGTAGGTGATGCATGAGCCAATATGTGGACTGGAGAGGACTCAACGTCGCACATCAATATGAAAATCAGTTTCTCGCTGCAGCAATAGCCCAGAGCAGTACATCCAGCTAAAAAAAAGTGACTAATCTCAGGGTCATAAACCCTGCTTGAGACGCCTAAGGTCTTTCTTACAAGACAGAATTCAGAAATGTCATCGTTTTCCATTCCGGAGTCCCTGGACCCTCGGCTCAGCGTTAGCACACTTCTTTTAATAGTGTGTGAAATAGGGTGGTTGCCTTAACTAAGTGAAGGAGCAAATAAAACGAGAAAGAGAGAGGGAGGGAGGGAGAAATAGAGGGAGAGAGAGATGGAGGGAGGAAGGAAGGAAGGGAGAGGCAGGGAGGCAGGGAGGCAGGGAGGGAGGGAGGGAGGGAGGGCAAGAAAGGTGACTTTAGTCTCTGAAACGGCGGATTAAAAACTTCAAATACTCAGGCCAGAGGCTTCTATGCTCACTGGAGACAGACACAGAGACCAGAGGCACGTCCATAGTTGAATGGAGGATGCGGTAGTATAAACCTGAATAATCTTCCAGGAAATGATTTTCACTTCCACATAAAATAGCTTTATACCTGCATAGGTAATTGGTCATTGGTTTATCCCTGCAGCAC
Source organism: Hypomesus transpacificus (assembly GCF_021917145.1). Classification (NCBI taxonomy): domain Eukaryota; kingdom Metazoa; phylum Chordata; class Actinopteri; order Osmeriformes; family Osmeridae; genus Hypomesus; species Hypomesus transpacificus. The sequence goes on from NC_061082.1 coordinate 10,023,933, forward strand.
AATGTCAATTAACTTTTGGTTTTTAATAATACATCAGCTTGTGATGCCATAAGATCCACGTATATAGAAGTACAGTATACACACAGCACATCTTTCATTAAAGCCATTGTGATTACAGAGCGAGAGAGCATTAGAAAGTATTTATAGCTAGATATTAATAACCATAATGTTTATTTTAATGGCCAGTTTGATTTGATGGGTAATAGCAATCAAAATATTTTTTCTTATTCAGTTACAAGCCATCTCAAAAGCATAGCCTACTCATGCACTGAACTGACTGGCTGATCTGTAGGCAGCAGAATACTGGAGGTGAATTTTCTGTATCGTTTCCCCCAGCGGCCAGATATTAACTCAGCCAGCTTAATTACAGACTTGGCTTCTCAAAGGAAACAAAATACCAGGAAAAAGATTTCACTCATGAGGAAAGAAGAAACAATGGCCTTCCAAATCCTGGAATGGATTTGTATCTCAAAGCTGGTGGTGAAGCGTGCTTGAATCGTGGCATCGCTGAGTGCTGTAATTACTGGTGAATGACTTACTCCGAGTCCTTGACCCAGTTGAGATTCCTTATCATAAAGCACTGCTCTGAGTCGAGATTACTTTTTAAACTTTGGGAAAAGCGACAGGGGTAGCAGAAAACAAGCTGATGCCGTAGGAGAAATACATGGAGGACGCAGCCTAGAGCCATTTAGAAAGCAATAGCCCATTCCAAGATGTGGCATCGAACTGGCATGCGCGCAGCTCTCAAATTCCTTCTCTCCAGCCAGATGGCAACAGAATTACACATTTTTTTATCTAAAGCATGAACCTCTCCAGGCTCGCGGAAATCTTCTTGGGATAGCCATTCTGGATTTATTTGCGGGAAAAGCGTAGTCTGTTATACCTGAGGGCAACTCGTCTGGTAAATACGAGGGCCAACATTAAATGTCTTCACTCCTCGGATTGCTTATCCTTATTTGGTGCAACATCTCCACCCTACAGGTTGACCCTGTTGCTAACCGAGCGCTGAACGGTCACGTCTAGTTGGCAACTCTTGCTGTGTGTCAAGGGGAGAGGGGTGCAAGAATCAGGAAATCCATAAAGTGAATTAATCTGGTTTGTCTATAAAATATGACATTTTATGAGTTAGAGACAGAGCCCCTGTTCTGCTCCAGGGATGGCTTCTACATGTGTGTCATGGTGACTGTAACTAAATGCAAATGTATATGCAAAGTCACCAAACAAAGTTCCATAATTTGTATATATTTCTGTGAAACAAATGTCTGTAAACCTGTATTCCTATATTACACATCATGTATGAACCAAGCTGCCATCAAACAGTAGGCTGTGGTTCAAGGACAACACTCCCCTGCTTTCCCACCTGATCCGAGTAAAAACAATCTAAACCTGTGTTGTTCTGCAAACAGAAAAGCAAAAAATGTCAAGTTTCTGGCAGTCTCTCTCCACAGCAATGCAACATCAAGCGATGCACTTAAAGGTTAATTAGAAAAATTATCTATGGAGCTGAAAACAAATGGTGCTCCGGAGTCCCCCTGCTGGCAGAGCGGTTTGTCTACGGCAGGTCTCCTCCCTGGTCCACCTGCGATCTGTCTCCGTCACTCGCCATGACAGTCCCCACGGGCCGCCGCCAAGGGGTTCCGCTTCGTCGCGCCGCCCACGCCGCTGTGACCGGCGTGCTAATGAATGGAGGAGATCAGACCCGTCGAGGCTGCCGCCACTTCTCTCTCTCTCTCTCTCTCTCTCTCTCTCTCTCTCTCTCTCTCTCTCTCACACACACACACACACAGACTCTCTCACACACACACCCACCTCTTTCTCTCTCTCTCTCTCTCTCTCTCTCTCTCTCTCTCTCTCTCTCTCTCTCTCTCTCTCTCTCTCTCTCTCTCTCGCACACACCCTTCCCCACTAAGATCTCCACTCGCCGGAGTGCCGGCTCAAATGGACCAGAACACGGCTCTCCTTGTGTCTGAGAATGGAGAGAGGAGTAAGGAGGCACTGGCCCATACAGACAATGTATGTTCAAAATTCACCGCTGTAGTCAAACTGACTGGAGAGGAGTGTTTCTCAAGGCCACATACATATACAGAGAGATTAGATACTCCTCCGTCTAGTGTCCTTGACCCCTCGGCCAAATCCTTGAGCTGTGAAGGCGAGGGCTTGCGATATCAACGGATGTGGTGGACGCAGAGATCAAACACCCGGTCAAACACCCACTACAACAGTTCCATAACAAAAGCGTCTGTCCAAGACGCGGTGCTCTGTCGCAGTATAATCTGTTTGCCGTGATGACATTCACAGACCACCATTAGAGAACGTGCCGGTGGGATCGCCACCTTCATCCCTCAATTATTGACGCAAACGCCCCCGTGTCATCACAGGAAGCCAAGCAGTCAGTCTGTACACGTTCATTCTGACGACGTTATACCATGTATGTTTGTTATTCACAAATTACAGTGGACTTACTCTTTGTAAGTGTCTAGCTAACTATAATGAAAAGTGGGTTGATATTTCAGTGTAAGATAGTTGAGTTTGTGTAAGAAAACTACTCAGAGACCAGTTTCACATCCTAGCCTACACCATTCCCATAAAACACCCATATCTTCTGTCTGCAGCACTCAAGGCACCACTTTGTGAATCCGACTGTTACATTCTTCTCACAGCATAGTGACACTAGTGTGCCAGCATCCACACCCATACATATCCACAGACAAATACACACACACATACACACACAGCCAAACATACACACACACACCCCAACCCCCAACACACACCTCACTAGCAGGTGACAGCAGGTGACCCTGCAGGAGACTGGCTTCCTGCTGTCTCTACAGTATGCTGTCAGACACAGGAACACACAGACACCTCAGCCTCATACAGCTGTCTGTTGCCACACATCACACAGTTTATAGATGACAGCCACAGAGACACTTCAGTCATCTCTATGGTAATGGCGCCATTTAAATGATTGAATAGGTGTCCATTGATGAGTGCCATTAATTTGTTACCCTAATCTGATACATGATACATGAGGACATCCTTGAGATCCCTGACATCCGTGATACATGGGGGCATCCTGGATGAGGGAGGGAAAAGCAGCTCAGTCTGGCATCCCAGAAAGCAGTTAGTAAACGGTGACATGTGCATAATTGTTGATGTTGTCTTTGTTTACTTGGATTTAAACATTTTAAGTTAAGTTTTAACACTGTTGGTGTGGTTTCTGTACAGGCATTTGAGGGGACCGCAGTGGAGCTGCAGAGGCCATTGGGTCTGGGCTCAAGGGATCAGCACATCCTTACTGATAGGTCAGATCACAACCAGGGTGTTGTTTTTGTTTTGTTATAGTTTTTCTGCCATGATTGCTGTGATCATGATGATACTGTGATTTTGTTGTGGGGGTCAGGATCATGAGTGTCAACTTCTTATAGAGTCCAAAAGTAGGCATTTAATTAAGTCCTGTGATGGTATTTTGAATACCAGAATAAAACCAGGGGCAAATGGTTAATATTTAATTTAATGTCTGTGTCAATGTTTGTTTGATTGTAAGACACACAACTGTGTGTGTGTGTGTGTGTCTGACCACCTTCCCACCCGTCCCCGTTTTCATAAAGAGTTACGATCATTCAGGTCTTGGTTGTTATAAATAGCTGGCATTGCACTTTTATCAGCAATGCCGTGACCGTCAACATTGTGACCTCATCATTAATAAGTCGAAGGCGGATGATTGAACCTACCATGGCCCAGTGAAGTATCCCCAGGCTAACTGGCCTTGGACTGTAGATCAGAGCAAACCAGAGGTCCAGTTGAGAAAGAACACTCCACAGTCAAACTTGTTTCAGCTTTCTGAAAATGACACATAGTTAATCCCCCTCTGTGGAGTTCAAAGTTTTTATGTAGATAGACATGTAGGCTACATTGGAGCCCATGATAATTCAGTGTGGTTCTGTTGTGGTTCATGAACTATTTCTCTACACACCAACAAAATGAATTTGGTATTTGAAATGTGAAATGTACTGTCAGTGTTGTTGTTCCCATAAACTCGCCGGCTGTGCACTGTTGTTGAATAGTTGACTTTTTTCCGTTAACAGTCATTCAATAACAACATTTTGATTTCTATCGACGTCCACAGGATTCCATCAGTGCAGCGTCAAAAGAGAGTTCTTCAACGCTCCTGTCAACTGGAGGGTGTTGTGCCACATTTCTCAGGCTATTTTCACTCCCGGTAGCTTAGAATGATAGTCCCTCTCCAGACAGACATAGCTCAGCCTCTACAGGTAGCAGGTAGCGGGAGCTGGTGACTATCAGTCTTCCCTCCGCTGCAGAGCAGGTGTGAGGCAAGCGGCTGCTCTGTTGTCAGAGCTGCTCGGCACGGCGTCTGAGGTGATTCATCTTGTTGCCGGCATCATTAACTTCCTGCGAGAAGGATGTGAGAGGGACTGACAGAGGTAAAGTCAGAGCAGGCTCCCAGAGAGTTGGGAGCCTTGTCAATGTCTACCTTAGTAATAGGATGGAGACTTTGTCAAGACGTAGCTTCTTGGCTTTTAATTGATGTTCTGATCCAGCTATAACTGTCAGCACAGTATAAAATGTTCATGGCTACTGATATGATGCTTTTAGACATTTTGTAATGCACTAAGGGAATGTAACAGCTTAACAGAGAAGTATTCTATACACTTTGCATTGTTGTCTATGTTTTGCCAAGCTGTACTTCAGTAATTATACCATGGATGTATTTTGTTGTACCGAAAAATTGCTTGTGCATGAAAAAGTAAAAAGATGAATTGTGTCTATGTTAAACAGTTTAAGAAAGAGGCTACATCATACATAGAAATTGAACTGCAGTTCAATTTCAATGCATTGACAATTGATGAATACACAAATTCATTGACAGTGGAATAGGGCATCAGCTAAACAAACAGACACATTTGTTTACACTGTAATTTTTTCATTACCCTAATGAGCCTGTGTCTGTGATCATTAATTGCTTCATTTCAGTAATGTTGTCCATGTTCATTTCTGCAATGACATATGTTTTACTGCAGCATGACTCGTGTTCATTTAGGACATCAAAGGCTCATTAAGGCAGTCAATTAACTGGTGATCAAGGTGTAGACCAGTCAAGTTATATATTTTTCCAGTACATTACATTCTTATATCACGCTTACGTGATTACCTAAGTGCGTTCATCCCACTATTAAATGTCATGACCGGTACCTTTGTAAACAAATACGTTCTGAGAATAATGAAGAAGTGATTTTGAGAGGATGTAATACCGACATATATAATCATATACGTGATTTTAAATACAAAGACATAAGTAAAAACACATCAAGACATGGTAAATAGGTAGAAATGTGAGAAAAAAAAGGTTTTCTTATCGAACGTGACAACACTTCGGTAGTGGCATGGTAAAATGTGTCAATGCTCTTTTTGTGGTGCGTAAGGATTCATGTTTAAAGGGTTTTCTAAATAGGTTTTGTCAAAGTTTGTAGACTAACTTCAATGATGTTCTATTTCAATGTGCTTCGTGTGAACTTCATGGTGTGTACCTTGTCACTTATTTCTCCAACCCTCACATAAAAAACTAATCTGATTTGATAGGTCCTGGAGATTATTTTTCTAGGAGAAAATGAAAGCCACCTCACCTACGACCTCTAGTCCCTAAACTTCTGTTGTTGTTGCCTGGTAACAAGTTATTACTCAACAATGCAGCCTTTTCAGACACAGTGGTAGAAGAATGAGAGGTTTTATGTTGGGGTATTATTGATGCAGGAGCACAAGCATTAAAATGGAATATCTTAGTCTGCCTCAGCTTCACTACTGGTGTGCTCTACGATAAACACCTGCTTCAAGCCTGCTTCATTCCTCCTCTGCTCCGCCCTCCCATGCTGTGTTGTAAAGTAAGTCCGTCATTACTGTGTAAACGTGGTTAAGAAGCAAGGGTTGTTTACCATTGTGTCCAATGTCATGTAATAAAGAACCAGAAACAAGACAAGATTTCCTCCAACCACTAACACGCCAGACAGATGGTTTATGTTTGATTTGAGGATTCTTATTGGCCGTTTTCCCTCCTTGCTGGTCTGATATTGGATATCAGTTCTGGTTCTAGGACAGTCATATTCATTCAGTGGATATTTCTCAAATGGCTTAAACAGGGCCTGTGTATATCCCAGAGTTGTCTGGGAAAAAAAACATTTAGAAGTAATGTCTTTATATAATACATACAGAACATTTTCAAACCCTACACCATACCGGGGCAGTAACCCTAGAGCCTGAAATCCTTCCATTCACCTCAGTTCCTGGCTTGAGGGTTTTTATTCTGTGGGATGAGTTGGGATACAATATCTGCTTTATGGTGCAGTTAAAAATATTACAAAGGATTATGATCCACCTTTGCACACTTCAAAGACAATTGTGTGGCAGGATGTTTGATTATTTTTTAGGCTCTGCAATGGTTCACATCCATTACAGTCCATTTGTTTCATTGTTTGCTGTGTATACAGAGAGCCTCCTAAATGCCTCTGTGAATTCCCTCTGTGTGTTGATAGGGTTATGGTAGAGAGAGGTTCGCATTATAGGAAAAACGTGGAACACACTGGCAGTTTCATCTCTGGTGTCTCCACTTGATTAGTTTAACAGCTCCTTTGATCTTTCACTGTGATTGAAGTGTTTTAGTGGAACAAGGGGCATTCTTGGAGCCAGAGAGCAGGCGTCAAGCAACGTGCCACAAAATGCCTAAGAGGCACAACATCTTAATGTCAGACTGAAATTAAACAGTTTTCCATTACTGGGGCCCTTGAATCTTAATTCATTCCTTTGCAAACTATAAAAAACAGGTGACAAGGTCAGTAAACACTTATTGAATAAGAGGTGCATGTTGACCTTTGAAAGCAGGTATAAAATAATATAATTTTATTTAAGATGTATTTTGGAGGGAGGGGTCACATTTCAGTACATTGAGTTGTAGCCTTTTTGAGTAACATGGAAGAATTGTGTCTGGACACAGATTGTGCACAGAAGTCGTAAGAAGTAAACAAGCTGATTTTCTCCGCAGAGGAAACTGGAATTATCTCTCTGCAGGCTACGAAAGATTCCTCGTAATTGTCCGTGGTTGGAGTCACAACATCAACTGTTCATCACTTCAACACCAGCAAGTTGCAGTTCTTAATCTAAAGACCCATAAAGCTTGAGGTATCTCCAAGACACACTTTACAACACGAAACAATTTGTTGCTTGTAATGTTACGTCAATATCTCTAGACACAAGACAGATGTTGCCATTACTTTTGACATTTGCACAAGTTGGACAGCAGCAGAGATAATGTCTGCCCTCCACTAGAAAGTCAGATAATGACGGTGCAGTCAGAAAAGAGCATTGTGTTTATTATCACTGACAGACCCGCAAAAAATATTTCTGATAAACCCAGGGACTGGGCTTGGTATCTTTTCTGCCCATGAATGTAGATAACTATTTCTACATTGGTGTGTATTGGAGGAATGTTTGTGATGTTCTTAATGAGTTCAAATGCTAACATTAAGCAACCAGCCTAAACAATTGAGCAGGAGCTAAAACAGCACATTGTTTCCTGGGACAATGAAATGGGTAATCAACTCAGCCTTGCCCACTGTAATGGGCACATGCACAGATTGTTAGAAATGCTGAGGACAGCAAGATAGAGGAACAACTGCTTTTATGGTTAATTTTTATTTTATTTGTATGTTTTTCCATGGTGAGGTGCTGTGTGCCTCTTAGCGGCGCTAGGCGAGGATGGATGTGCCTTTGCTACTTCTACACTGCCATCCAACATCAACACTGCTTACCCCAGAAGACCTATCAAAAAAGCTAGAAATGTATTTTCTTGGTCAGGTTGCAGTCAGTGGTATTACAAAGGTTCCGATCAAGAGAGATCACCCCACAGGAGAGATCATCCCAGTGATTCTTGTTAAGACTCCAAATCATTCCAATTAGGTTTGCTCCAAAGTGACTTTTTCAGTCATCCATCCAGGGATTTCTGCTGCCATCAATTAGAAATGTCAGTTTTAATCTGGGCTGGTTTCCCAGACACTGGTCATTTCCCATTACAGTCATCTGCTGGGAGGATCCTGTGATGCGATAGACATCTCCACGCCTCAGTAGAGGAGACGTGGAGGAGACCATAATTAAAGAAGTGGCATTTACTCCCAGTCAGGCTCCCTCTTAGATCTGAATCTGCAATTACCTTCTAGAAAATAGCTTTGTCAGGACAAGGCCCGTTCAGCATGGCTCCCAGCATGGCTCCCATCCCGGTGGCAACACTACAGAATGCAATCTTTTTCACTGAAGCCGCAGTTTGATTGTTTAGCCCTTCACCCAGGGTTATCGCTAGCCACTCTACTGTAACAGATGTAAGGAGGGGAAGAATAGGGTAAGGGTTAAAGAGAAGAATCATGTGCTTTTATTTTATTTAGTATTTTTTGCTGAATGGTGATCTGCTGCATGCTGATTAAAGAGAAAGCACAACCATAATTACGTTTTGATTTGAGGGCTAAACGGTCGAGACTTAACACTGGTATAATTAATCTCTTTCCTCTGCCTCTCTTTCTTTCTCTCTTCATCTCTCTCTCTCTCTCTCTCTTTCCCTTTCTTTCTTGCCCCTCCCTCCCTCTTTCTCTTTCTCTTTCTCCCTCTCACACACACACACACACACACCCTCTCCAACCCCCCACATGCCCATGCCTAACTTCCCAGACTCTTTATCAAGCTCATAAGGACTATTTGCACAGAAGGCAATTAAAAGCTTTAGTGGTTCCTGTAGACTAAGGGGTCATTTGGGGGCCCCAGGCCACACATGCGGCAGGGCCTTATTGGACAGGGCTGCGTTGTGCAGTCAAATGGCATCAGTAAATAGACTCCAGGTAGGGCCTGAGAGCCAACAGGAGCGCATCTGCATTAATCAATGGGAAATTATCCTGGATGTAATTTGTGGAGGGCAGCCATGCACCTGCCTAGAAATGTGATGTGTGTGTATGTGTGTGTATATGTTCATAAATGTCTGTGTAAATGCGTGTGTGTGGTTGGACGGGAGGATAGTACCTGAATAAACAATCTTTAAAGTCTGTTGTTGACAAGAAATTAGATGCAATTTGAGACAATTTGTTTCTCACACACAGAGACAAAGAAGAACAATGGAGAAACAAAATCCTTAGCACATAACACTCTGTATACGAACACATGAGTGTAGACAGATTTTAAGGAACCATGCGCAGACCCACACACACTCTCCAGGTAGCAAACAGCAGGAAATAAATCGATGCTTAATGGTGGCGCCAGAGATAAGCATGTCCTTAAAATGACCATATGCAAGTGTGCAGATAATGAAGATACACAGCGGATTATCTCCTTTGCATATCTGACCAATCAATCCTCTCTCTGTTGTCGCATGCTGTGGCCACAATCATTATGCCACACCTCCTAATCAGTGTTACTCTTTGGAAACGAATGCACTGCATGCTCTTACCCACAACTTGCCCTACCTGTGCATTCTAAGGATACAGGTGTGGACAGGAGTTCGGCCTTTTCCAGCAAAAAAAGAGAGTAAGAGAGAGAGACAAGAGGACAATCTGGAGTGTTTTCGGGCCTCCACTGGCAGCTGGTGACCTTCCCAGTCAGTCTACAACATGACTCTCTCCTGCCTCGTTTTCAGGTTTTTAGACGCTCCCCACTCTCCCTCTCTTTATCAATCCTCGGGATCAGCAATCACTCACAGCACAGTCTCTCGGCAGGGCACTGGTCATCTCTACACAGCACACTGCTCTGGGAGTACTATGGCCACAACACAAAACCAAGGGGTGAGAAGGGTGGGTGGGGGTTACAGTATGTAGTTCCCCTTATATCCATTACCAAATGATGTGGCTCATATACGGACAGAAACTTAATCCCAGATGACCTTGTGGGCATTTGTGAACAGTGTCCACTTCCTTCTCAAGTGGTTGTCAAGGTTTTGTGTCAAACCTTGAATCACCAAGAAAGGGAACGTTTGTTTCTTGACTGGGAGGTACTTTAGGAAATACAAAATAAAACACAACTTTACAGACACATATGCAAGTGCCAATGCCATTCGCAAAATTGACATGTTACAGACATGCATTCCATACATGTACACATAATTTCAAGACAATGGAGCAATGACAGATTTTTTTATTATTATAGTAGTTTACCACATAGTTTTTGTGCAGCTGGATTGCTAGACAGGCTTGCTGTTTGATTAAAGTGAATTTTGAGTTTTTTGTATAAACACATAAGAAAAATTTGAAATGTACTGCATTAACACATTACAAAGACTATGAACTATGTAATACTGAATTGTGAACAGGGCTCTCAAGTTTTATAAAATGTTTGGCGTGAGATTTCCATACGTCAACCCAAGTGAAAAATAAATATAGGCCTACTTTAGAGTATTTCAAGCATATTCACATTTTCAATAGTACATTTTAAAGAAAAAGTGTACTATCTGTGAATATATAAAAAGTATACTACCATCATGCTTTTACCAATTTTAACGTTAATACTTGAACACACTTAAAAAAAATTGTACTACAGTACACTTTTAGTAAATATATTATAAAAAATATATACTTTAAGTAAAACTTATATGTAATTTCTACAGTGTACAACTGGAACTTTGTTTTTAAACATATTACATTTACATTTATGCATTTAGCAGACGCTTTTATCCAAAGCGACTTCCAAGAGAGAGCTTTACAAAAGAGCATAGGTCACTGATCATAACAACGAGGTAGTCCCAAACATTGCAAGCAGCCAAAACATGAAGCATACATTGTGAAAAAACTAAACAAGTGCCAAAAGGGAAGACCCATAAGAGCATGCAGTTATACAAGTTACAAATTAAAACAACATGAACCACAAAAAAGTGCAGGACTGTACCTGTAGAAGAACAATCAATAGTAAAAATATTTCACAGCGAGTACAAGACTTAACTTCGTTATAACTAACCTACAAGAGCAACAAGTCACTCAATAAGAGTCATTGTGATCCTGGAAGAAACTAACAACAGGTCCAGCCAAGCATTCCTAAGTGCCGTTGTACTCCCGGAACAAGTGCGTCTTGAGCCTTTTCTTGAAGGTGGGGAGACAGTCAGTGTCCCTGATGGAGGTGGGGAGCTGGTTCCACCATTGGGGGGCCAGGTAGGAGAAGAGCTACAGAAGAGATTATTTGTATATTTTAAAATGCATGCTAAAAATAATCTTTGTAACAATGCACTTAAAGCTTACTTTAAAAATAAACATTTTAATATGCTGAAATGTTATTTTAAGTTACTTTAGAAGTCCCTTCATCAATTCAGCTTTCAGTGTACTGGTATACATTTGCTGTACTGTAGTGTGTAGTAGAGTAAAGTACCTCATTTTTTTACAGTTTTCTTGTGCGGCTTCTATTTCAAAGCGGCTTATAGTCCGGTTTTAGAACAAAAAAGTGTCTTCTTTCAAGATCTCTATTTAATGCTCAAGACTTGAACGGGGGCTTATTACTTGAGGAATGATTTTCTGTGTCGTCTCAGTTACACTATCAGTGCTTGGAAATACAGTGACTTGCTAAAGTAGGCAAATGGCTAGTAGAACATAACATTTCATAATAATTTCAGTTAATCAAACAGCTGCAAGACACCCCCCTGGATCCGGCACTGCTGCGAAGCGCCCCGATCAACGGAATGGCGCTGTTCAGACTAGACACGCTGGTCACCAAGCCTTTCACCTTCTCTGAGCTTTCCTTTTTTCACATTAAAAGCTGACTTAAACATTGCATATAGGCTTCATTTAGGCAACTTGCTGCTCCAACAGCATCCCAACGTAATGTGGCAACATTTGTCTTTTTTTGACGTAGGCTAGTCTTTGTAAAATAGGCTACGTGCAAAGGCTACAACTCCATATAGGCCTATTCTACTCAACTTCGATGATTAACTTTGCGTCGTCAATCTTCCAAAATGTCTCAGCTGGTTTGTGAAGTAAGGTTTTGGTGTGTCTTCTGCTGGAGTGTTATGCCAGCTCGTCTATCTCGCTCTTAAACACACTGTGGGCCTCTTGTACGTACATTTGCAAATGTTATTAGCGTTATTAGCGCCATGGCCAGATTGCGCCTGCTGTGATACTTCAGTTTACGTCGTATTTACGAAACCTGCAGGTCATCGGGTAATCTGCGCCTTTCTCCGCCCACTACACCGTATTTTGCGAGCATTTAAACGCGCAATTGAATGGGCCCCCTTCTCTCTTTCTATCATGCATCAGCCACCAAAGTCAAAACAGCGATGACTATTTGAAATGATCCTGATGCCAATATTTGTAATAGCGAGGAGTTAAACAACTGCTAGAATGGAATGTGAACGCAGAGTCGGAGATTCGATGTAATCTTTGATTTCTTCCAGTAACTGTAATATTTCATGGGTGCTTAATCTGTAACACGTAATGATTTCGTGTTCACTCAACTCAAAAAGTGTGATCCTTGTGGCAAAAATCCTTTGGCCTATGAGTCCTTCGTCTTGCTCGGGTTACAGCTGCCATTTCACCAGGAGGCATATGCGCATTCTGGTTTACGCCTGCTTTTAACTGACGGAGAATTTTCACCGCAAAATAGAGGTGCACTTTCACAGGCGGTTTTTGTTCATACCGCGGAATACATAATAGGTGCAGTTTACGCATCCCCTCCCATTTCTTGATGGTAAACTCCCACTCAGGGCCGGCCCAAGCCTTTATGGGGCCGTAAGCAGAATCAATTTAAGGGCCCCCCTGTGACGCAAATATTATTGATTATTCTTAATGCTTGATTATTTACACACTATTAATCTAATGCACTAATCCTAACCCAATGTTATTAGTTGTGTTGCTTACATCATATCAATGTTTGCCTGGCATGTTTTCACCTTTATACGTTTTTTTATTTTAACAGAAGCAAACTCACAAGATTGGTCAGGTGATGATTTGAACTTTAAGCATTCAAAGTCTTACGGTACTAAGTGGTGTACTTAAGGTGGTGTACTGAAAAGTAGCGTAATAAACCAGACAATTAATCTATTGTACACAAGTTAACCACTTTAATAGCTTATGGTTTAAACTAGCAATGTGCAAACATTCCAAACATTCAACTCCAAAGAACTTAAAGATAAAGAGTATATTCTTATTTCTTACAAAACTGATATTAATAACAGCCATGTAATAATTTAATTTACCCGCCACGGTGGCCAGTAGCTACGGAGCCCCTAAAGGGACATGAAAAAAAATAAAAAATGAAAGGTTCTCGTGCGCACGAGATCCTTTCTGGTGCGCACGAGAACGTTTCTGGTGCGCACGAGAACGTTTCTGGTGCGCACGAGAACGTTTCTGGTGCACACGAGAAAGTATCTTCTCAGACACTGTTACTTATAGGCGAGGTGGAGGCTCGAAAACCACATTATTTGGTGGCCGTTGGATCACCAATAAAAACTGTGCGAGTTGCAGCATATTGCTGCTGCCATCAACTGTGCCAGCGATACCCCGAGTCGAGATGCAATTTGAAAACAAAAGCGTTTTGTTATGAACAGTATTAAAGTTTGAAATGATAACGAGGACGTAAAGTGTTGCGATTGCGCCGGGGCTTATAACTGTATTTCCAGTTTTTGACATAATGATATATGCACATTATTAAATACATATATTTAGTTATACACTGTGTTCTGCAGTTATCTAAAGGTAGGATGTATGATGTTATCCTGTATTCCATGCAGTCAGGGCATCTCCTGCAACCATAGTGGATCATGTGATGTTGAGACCGCCACGTTTATAAATGAGACCCCTGCTCAAGACGAACGTGCGCACGAGAAACTTTCGGATTTTTTTTTTTTTTTTTCATGTTTTATTTTTTTTTTCATGTCCCTTTAGTGGCTCCGTAGGTAGCTGAAGCTGGTTTACCGACAACACAAAATCAGACGCATTTGGCTGGTGGCGGGTGCTAATTTCCATCCCTGATCTGTACACTTGAAACCACAACTCTTAATTTATAACTAGCTACTTGAGGCATAATGATATTCAAATATTATAGCAATGACCCCAAAAGGGTAGGATCTATGCAAGCTACTCTAGGCTAGTTTTGTTAGCGAGCTTAACTGTCAACTAGCCATCTTACGTTAGCTCACAACGCAGCCTAGTTAGCAAACCTACCTGGCAATGGCAATCGAAATGTATTTTGAAATGTATTTTGCTATTATGCATTTGCCTTGGCAAATCCACCTAGGTGAATGCATACTAGCAAAATAAATGCAAATTTTAATGAGGGGGATAGCTATTGTTATATTTTGTCAGTGTTACATTAAAATGATAGCTAGCTCTAGCTAACGTTGAAGGCTTGTTTGACGCATCTATCTCTAGACTAGGGGTGGGGAACGTCCGGCCTGCGGGCCGTATGCAGCCCGCGAAATAATTTGGTCCGGCCCGCCATGGCACTGCAGGAACCATATTATTAGGTGCATTATTCGTTGGCAGCAGCACTATTTTAATATGTGGAAGAGGACCATGGAGGCGCGCACCGTTGCGTACCAATGTACCAAAAAAAATTGCTCTCGCACTCTGTTTGCTCGCATTAAGTGTGGAATTCCTTTTCTAGCAAATCAAACCCAGAATACGTTGTTGGTAGCAATATAAAAAATAATACGATCCCTTTCCGTAATCATGATACCCCCCAGAAATTTTCGATGCACCCCCAGTCAAAGCAGGCTGCATCCGTGCCAGCCAACATCACAAACCTCACCAAAGAGAAGCAGTTCCAGCCATCACATTAGGGATGAGTTAATTAAATGTTTGACCAAATATAGCAGGCACATTTTTAAATTGATAATTCTGTACGGCCCCCGAATGATTTTATAAATATCCAAATGGCCCTTGGCAGAAAAAAGGTTACCCACCCCTGCTCTAGACAGTAAATGTTTATGGTTAAATACTGTAATTAATCATGCAAACATACCTTGATCTTGCTGTTTTTTTCTCTTCTGTTTTCTTTTCTCTGCACCAGAGGAATGTCCTTTTTTGTGACATTGCTTTGCTGCGTGTCAGATTACGATTGCCGACTGATCTTTTCTGTTCTCGAACAATAGACGACGTCATGTTATTGTATGAGTGCTGACAAAAGCAGGCCCCCATGATAATTTATGAAACCAGTAGTAGTAGGCTATTATCTTCTTTGCCAGCCGGTCAACATAATATTGAGTTTATTGCAAATTTGTATAATTACCATTAACATATATTTTTTTTATTAATTTAACTTAATGTGTTCTTGGGGGCCCCCTGGTGGCCATGGGGGCCAAGCAGCCGCTTAGTTTGCTTATGCCTTGGGCCGGCCCTGCATGGGCGTCGCCGCAATGTAACGATAGCAATAGAATTCCACTCCGCGTTTTCGAGACGAACAGCATCACGCATGCAGATTCAACTCCCATACTCTTTGATCGACGCATCGCGCTTGCAGCTAACACTTCAGACATGACTGTTCCACAGACGAGATGGACATAAGGAGGTTTTTTTTCGAGGAAGAGGAAAGTAAGTCAGAGTTGCCCAAGTTTTCCCTTCAGTGGCCAAGGCACCCTTATGAGACATTCTCTGACTATAATAGCATTAGTTAAGTCACAAAGATCCTTCTGCAAACACTTTGATTATAGCTAGCTAGATAAGCACGCTTTTTACATACATCTAGCACTAGGCAATACCATACTTTATTTACCCATTACAAGTGGAACAGCACAAAGTAGCATTTTTTTTTTTTTTTACACTTTAGAATAATGGTCCGTTGTTAATGAGTAGCTATGCAGGAAGTAATAGGTAGTTCTACTGTCACGACGTGAGGTGGGGCTGGACCCAAATGCAGGGGAGTCAGCAGGCATTGTCAAACAAAAAGGGTTTATTCTCGGAACTGGGACAGACAGGGTAACACGCAGCGACAAAGGGTAATGCTAAGACAAAGACTGGACACAAAACGGGAACTTAAATACACAGAAACAAACAAGACACACTGAAACACAATGAAAGACACAATGAAACTAACGAGAACTCAACGAGACACAGGTGAAGACGATGACAGGGAAATACTAGGGCAGGGCAAAACCAAAAACCAGGGGGGCACGGTTGTGGTCGTGACATCTACATTAACACAGAATTTAATACTATTAACTAATATGGATGTAGCATATCCTTCCCGACAGATGGTCTGACGCTTTACTGATGATTGCACAATTTATTACAAATCCCACAAACAACGAAAGTGCTGTGAATAAAGCACAAGCAACAATCACGTGTTAACATCTCCTTGCCGTTAGCACCACTGTAGTAGCTTATACACATAGCTAGCCATTAACAATGCTGTTTAAGAACAAATACACAGTTATTACAGTTGTTAATTATTTTATGTATTAAACATTGACAAACCTTTTGCCTCTTCGGGGCCGGAGCACTAATACCGTAACTATTTCTATACTTTTTTAACAGTCGTATTCTCCATTCCTTTTTTCTCTCACTGTTCTCGAGCGCACAACTCTAAACCGTTCTCGGGCGCACAACTATATTACCGTTTTTAACCCAGAGAGTCCTTCAGAATAAAAGCATTTAAATTACAAAAGGAAATGCATAACAAAAAATAAGAAAACAAGCAAAACATGTAACAAGGGCAAAACATTCATAGTAGTGCAAAATGGGTTAATTACACTCCCACCAAATTATGAATGCTTCATACTACATCATATGAACTATGAATAATTTCAAATTAGGATCTTCAATGATCTTTAATAATCATGACCTTAAGAAGCCTCTACCAACAGAACTAACTTCTGCACCGGTCGTTCCAGTATGGAGAGATTTCTATGGCACTCACCCTTATTATTCAGTCTCTTATCTCCCACTGAGATTTTCACTCTCCTTACAAGTCCATCTTTACCACTGACAATCTCCACGACTCTCGCGAGTCTCCATTCACCTCTGGGCAACAGTACGTCAATGTCCATCACTATGTCACCGACACACAGATTTCTCTTCGGTGCATCCCAGAGCTGCCTTGCGATGATGTTACGAAGATATTCCCGTTTCCACCGACTTCAGAACTGCTCGGCCAGATACTGCACGCGACGCCATCTTTTCACTCCATACAAGTCCTCTCTTATGACATGTTTAGCTCTTTCCTGTTCACTGACTGTAGAAGGTGTGCATGATTTGATTTTCTTAGTTCGTCGCAGAAGGCGAGCCACAGCCCTGGTGGCTTGGGACCATGAAGAGAACTTTGACAGGCGATCAGCAAGACTCAACAATTCTGTGGTCTTTGTTTGCAGAGTCTGTGCCCTTTTAACTTCTGGATCTCCTATGGGTAATTCTAGTACTACATCTTTAGGTGTAGGTATTTCATTTTCCCAAAGGAATGTAGGGCCAGTGAACCAGTTGGAAGCAAGCAACTCATTTACAGTTTTTCCCCTGGATGCGCCGTCTGCTGGATTTTCATTCGTGGGAACGTAAAACCATTGCTTGGGACTTGTGTTATGTCTGATCTTCTGAACTCAGTTGGCAACAAAGGTGTGAAAGCGCCTTGCATCGTTATTGATGTAGCCTAGGACTACCTTTGAGTCTGTCCAGAAGTACTCTTTCCCAATCTGCATAACCAAGCTCCTCTCTGAGCATATTACTGATGGTGACTGAAACTACTGCTGCGGTTCATTCCAGCCTTGGTATTGTAGTCAACTTTGTGGGAGAAACACGTGCCTTTCCTATCACTACACAACAGTGAATCTCTCCTCTTTGGTTCCTGACTCGTAAATAAGAGCATTGACCGTATCCGCTGGTGCTCGCATCCGAAAAGTGATGGAGCTCTGTTTCCACAACTTCTCCAAAATTGTCTGGTAAGTAACATCGAGCTATGTCTAGCTTTTCTAAGTTGTCAAAGTGTTGACGCCAGCTCTCCCACCGTGGCTTCAGCATCTCTGGCAGGGAATCATCCTAGCCAGTACCTTGGCGACACATTTCCTGTAGGATCCTCTTCCCCGTGAGAATGTATGGCGCAAGGAAACCAAGAGGGTCATATATGGAGGCGACGGTAGACAATATGCCTCTGCGTGTCGCTGGTTGCTCTTTCAACGCGTTATTGAAACTGAAGCTATCCTTCTCTAGGTGCTTGTATCTCCATCTTTCCACCACAGGAAGCGCAGGTAGTTGCGATCTTCCTCTTGGACGTCGAACTGGTGAAACATTTTCTCAACATCGCACATGAGAGCAATAGGATGTTTTATAAACCGTAGGAGGACACCTGTTAGATTGTTCATCATGTCTTGTCCTGGTAGAAGGTGTTCGTTAAGGCTTGTGCCGCTGTACCTTGCAGAACAGTCGAACACAACACGTAGTTTTTCAGGCTTTTTAGGGTGGTATATGCCATGATGGGGAATGTACCATTGTTCACCAGGAGTTCCGTCTTGGTGCACTTCTTCGACATCACCTCTCTCAATGACTTCTTTCATGTATGCTGTGTAGTCCTTCTTATATTTGTCGTCCCTGTAGAACCTCCGTCTTAGATGACTGAGCCTGATTTCAGCTAGTTTCTTATCATCAGGTATGTAAGGCCGTTGCTTAAAGGGCAGAGGCATCTCATAATGTCCCTGATCATTTTTCCTTATGCCTTCTTTGAGTTTGTTCAGGAAAATGAGATCCTCTTGTGAGACTGTCTTGTCATCTCCTTTAGTGTCCTTAAAGTCTGATTCCAGGGCGCTTATCACATCCATCGGCGTGACTATAGGGAGTTCCTTTACAGTGACTCTGTGACACAGGCTTGATTCTGTATTGTTGAGGCACGGTGACGAGCAGCCTACAATGCTCCACCCCAAGTCTGTGAGGATGGCATAGGGCTCATTGTCCTTTCCTGCTACTACTTGTATGGGTGTCAATGTTCTTGGACAGTTATACCCGATCAAAAGTCCTACTTCACAGTTGAGGAGAGGTGACATCTTATCTGCGATCGCTGTTAAGTGGTTTATCGGTTGAAGGAATACCCTTTCGGTCAACGAGTGACATGAACGAAGCCTTCCATTCAATTAACAGGATTGGGTCTCCACTGAACACTGTGGGTGTTGGCACTAGGAGTCTGTTTATAGCTATGCTGTCTTGGATTGCTTGGGCTATACAGGATATGTCATTTGCGGGTGCTGGTGTATCAATGTGAAGGTTTTGATGGAGTATAGAAGGGTTGAAAGGAATGCAAAAATGCACATGGGCATGCAAAAATAAAGTATTTTGTAAAAGATGTCAACAATTCTGTATTTTGGAATGAAAGGTTCAACACATTCAACCAACTGTGATGAGAAACTGAGTCAAACATAATGGCTAAATAATTAATAAGTACATGGCTAACCCTAACCCAAATCAAGGCCTGTACTCACTCTATAATGAGTCTAGTGTAACAGACCCTGACTGTCACTTATCATGAAGTCCACGGGACGCAGGCTAATCAAATGAATGACTATACAGAGGCAGATGTAGCAAAATATGGATATCTATATGAATATGAATATCTGGTCACTGATGAATAAGTTTACAAACAATAATACACACACTGCCATCAAAGTAGTTCCCCACCGGGTCATACAGGCTATGAGCAACCAGTAACCCCACAGTCTGACCAAACCAATCCCCAATATCAATCAACACGATCTGGATTATAACACTGCAAATCACACAAAACACTCAATGCAAGTAGGCTAACACCGAATCCAGAACAACGTGATATGACAAACTTAGACACACTCCACACAAATGTGTTTGGGGATCTAAACACAATGTCAGAGGTAATCACAATGGTTACACCAGCCTAATATATCCAAAGGCTGGGAGCACCCAGATGGCAGTTAACTAAAAATAACACATTCATACAAACAAAAGGAAACCACGATCTAAAAGAAATATGCTGGTAGCTCTCACAGTCTATGATTACGAAAACAAATTAAGGTAAGGGAAAACAGTGGTCACCCTATTTCCTGGATAAGACACAATACATGAATACTTGCACATAATATTCACAATGAAAACTTTACATGGTTGAAACAGTCAGAAACTATGCTTACGACTTACAGGACGATGCGCCAGCACAAACACGACCCATAGTCTGCAATCAGATCTTCCTATGTCGCTGCAGTGACAGATTTAAATGTTTGCGTTAACCAAGCGCTTTTTACAAGTGTTACACCACAGCTAGCAAACTGATACAAGTGATCTGTATAGTAATCCCCCTGACAACAGATAAATGAAACCTACCAGTGTTCCTCCGGCAACAGACAACCACGGGCAACAAGCGCCAAACAATTCAAACAATTTACTCAGTTGGGTGGGAACAACGTATATATACACCCCACCCTTAAGAGGGCGTGCCCAATGCGCTGCAAGTCAGCCCTACCACATACACCCCTGGCTTAAAGTTCACCGTCCCGGTGAACAGTAACCGTTTACCTATTGCCAAGGCCTAAAGGGAGTGAGGGTCATGTTCGCTTCAACCACATTGACGGATAGTGCTTGGGTGACAGCCTGTGGCAGGCGGAAGGGATTTGGGTGTTGTCCAGCTGTGCTGCGGGTGGTACGTCTGGGGAATAGAATAGGGTCAAAACCCAGATCCAACTCACCAGGGGGCTGTACTGTGGGGGTGTCAGCACCTGGTATACTCTGGGCCAGCCCTGGTCCTGTAATAGGGGTAGTACTCACTGGTGTTGTGCCTGTGGGTTCCGTATTGTTTGTGAGGGGGTGGGTGCCCAGAGCCTTTTCTGAGCGAGCAGAGGTCTGTGGGTCAAGTGCAGGGCCTGGGGGATTCAGCTCTGCAGGGCCCTGAGCATTCCTCCTGGTGTTGACTATAGCTACCCTGAGTTGGCCTCCAGCATCAGGGTCGTCTTGGCCTTGCCTCCTTTGGTCGTCCTCATGGAGCTCCTGGACTGCTGGTACAGAGTGGCTGGCTGACTTTTGGCCTGTGGGGGACTGGGTATCCAGAGTATTTTCTGAGCGAGCAGGGGACTGTGGATCAAGTGCAGGGCCTGGGAGATCCGGATCTGCAGGGCCCTGAGCATTTCTCCTGGTGTGGACTATGGCTACCCTGAGTTGGCCTCCAACTTCAGGGTCGTCTTGGCCTTGCCTCCTCTGGTCGTCCTCCTGGAGCTCCTGGACTACTGGTGCGGGGCAGCTGGCTGAGTGTTGGCCTGTAGGCACCTGTTTGAGCTCGGTGCGATGTATGGTCCTGTTGGGGCCCTCCTTCCCCTGGGGCTTGATCTTATAAAGAGTGCCAATCCCATCCATGCATTCAACAACCTCATACTGTGCCGACCCCCAAATGTCCTGGATTTTATGGCGGCCATGAAAGTGGTTCTTGCAATAAACTAACGTGCCAGATTGCAATATAGGCACCGAGTCAGGGTCACCTCGCCTTCGATATGCCGCCGCTTCTTCCAGATGTTTCCTTGCACTCGTGTAGACAGATGTAAGGTACTCTTGGTGCTGTGCCACCCAATCTGTCGGTGGGCTATCTCCTTCATCTTCAATATTCCCCAGCAAATGGTCCACTGGTAACTGTGGCTTCTGACCAAACATCAACTCATAAGGGGAGTGTTGTGTTGAGTGATGCACAGTTGTATTGTAGGCAAACAGGAGCTGAGGGAGCAACTGAGGCCATTTCCGCTTCTTCTCGGGTGGTAGTGTTCGGAGAAAGTCATGCAGTGTCCGATTGAAACGTTCGCATTGACCGTTTCCTTCTGGATGGTAGGAAGTGGTCCTACTCTTTGTTATACCATAGATCTCACACAAACGCTTCAACAACTCCCCCTCAAAGCTGCGCCCCTGGTCAGAATGAATTCTCCTCGGCACCCCATACACATAGAACCATCTCTCAGTCAAGATCTTTGCTACGGTGGCAGCTTTTTGATCAGGGGTGGGGTAGGCCTGGGTAAACTTGGAGAATACATCTGTTACCACAAGAACATTCTCCTGTCCTGTGCTAGTTCGATCTAAGACAGTGAAGTCTATGGCGATTATCTCCAATGGCTTGGTTGCTAATAGATTTCCCATAAATGTCCTGGCTTTGGGCTGTGATGCCTTAGCAACTGTACAGCGCTCACACGCTGTGCACCACTGTCGAATGTCTTGCCACATCTGGGGCCAATAACACCTCTGGCGTATTAAGTCTGTAGTCCTATCAACCCCCTGATGGCCATGATTGTTGTGCAAGCTAGTAAGGACTTCAGCCTGTAGCGTCTTTGGCAATATCAGCTGCAGCACTGGGTCCCTTGATGGAGGGGCCTGGATTGCTCTGTACAGGACCCCTTCTACCTCCTGTATCCGTGACCACTGGTTTATCAATTGATTTGCCTCCTTGAGTTCCCTTTTCCTTTCTTGACGTGTAGGTGATCGGCCCCTGCGCCAAAACCACAGTAACCGGGAGATACCGGGATCTGCTCCTTGCAAGGCTCTAAGGTCTGCTTTGGTCCGAATGGGAATGGCGTCTACTGTACAGGATTCTGCCAGCCAAAGAGCTTTCTCAGGTGCCCTCTGGGCTTGTATGCTGGCCATGACAATTGGCAGGGGGATGTCTAGCCCCTGGGATACGGAGTGATGGGTGTTTGTGGGGCTTACTGGGAGCCTTGAGAGGGCATCTGCATTACGATTAGCCACTCCCGGCCGGTATACAATGTTGTAGTCAAAGTGGGCAAGCTGAGAGACCCAGCGCTGTTCGACCGCACCTAATTTTGCTGACTGCAAGTACCGGAGGGGATTGTTATCAGTGTACACTGTGAATTTGCTGCCGAGAAGGTACTCCCGAAACTTTTCTGTGATTGCCCACTTTATTGCAAGAAGCTCGAGTTTCATAGCACTGTAATTTGACATGTTCCTTTCACTTGGTCGTAAGCCCCGACTAGCAAAGGCAATTGGTCGTCGTAGCCCATCCTCCTCCTGTGACAAAACAGCTCCCAGCCCTGCATGGCTTGCATCAGTTTCTAAAATGAAGGGTCGATTGAAATCTGCATACCTGAGGACTGGGGCTTGGACGAGCCGTTGTTTCAAGGCACAAAAGGAGCTTTCACAGGCCTCATCCCAGTGTCGTTCCAGAGGGCCATGGGCTGTAGGAGGGGGCCGTTTGCGAGTACCCTGCAGTGCTCCGACCAATTTGTGTAACGGGGCCGCCAGGCCAGCAAATCCATCCACGAAACGTCTATAATAGGACGCAAATCCAAGAAAAGAGCGGAGCTGTTTGACAGTGGTAGGTCTGCCCCATTCCTTCACCACACGGATCTTCTCTGGATCTGTTGCCACACCAGCTGCAGAGATTACATGGCCCAAGTAGCCCACCTTGACCTGAAAGAACTTGCATTTCTTCAATTTTAATTTGAGATTGTTCTCCTGGAGACGACTCAGCACCATTTCCAACCGCTCCAGATGTTGCTGGAACGTATTTGAAAAAATTACAATATCATCCAAATACAGTAGAAGGGTGTGAAGGCTCTGGTCACCAAAGATTCGTTCCATGAGACGCTGAAAGGTACTTGGGGCGTTGCATAAGCCAAAAGGCATCCTATTAAATTCAAAAAGCCCAAAAGGCGTACAGAAAGCGGTCTTATGTCGGTCCTTGGGGGCCATTGACACCTGGTTGTAGCCACTAGCTAGATCTAAAGTGCTGAACAACTTAGCACCACCGAGGGAGTCCAAAGTCTCTTCTATTCTTGGCAAGGGAAAGGCATCTTTGCGGGTTTTTGCATTGAGCTGCCGATAGTCTACACATAGGCGAATTGAGCCATCTTTCTTTCGGACCACAACTGTGGGAGAGGCATAAGGGCTACAACTGGGGCTGGCAATACCATGTGCAACCAACTCTTGAATATGAGATTTCACCAGATCGTATTGGGTTGGCGGGAGACGCCGATACCTTTGGCGGACTGGTATGTCATCCAGCAGAGGTATGGTATGTTGGAGCAAGTCAGTGCACCCCAAATCCCCCTCACTGGAGCTGAAGGCACTCCGGTATTTCTCCAACAGGTTCCGAGCATCTTCCTGTTGTTTTGGGGGTAGGGTGGACCAAGTAAGTTGGGAAAAGTCGACACCGGGGTCCCTGTCAGCTTGCACCGATTGTACTACGGCTATTTGCTCATGTTCATCCTCCTGGACTTGAAACTGAATGGGGCAGGTCGAATCAGGAGACTGGACAACATGCAACTCTCCAAGCACCGTCTTTGGCTGAAGCCATCGGTCCTGATTGCCCACATTAATGACTGGTATCCTGACCATCCCGCTGGTGACAGACAGTCGTGCAGCTGCGACAAGGAGGTCACTAGGCAACTGGCCTTCTACAAATGATAGGGGCTCTAAAAAACAGGAGGGAAGAATGTACCCTAATTGCTGATGGCAAGTTGCAGGGACAAATCTCATTGAACTCGCAGGGATTCGTACCGCAGGACCTTTCTGAACTCTAGCCAAGCCCACCCGACCCGTTTCCAAAGTCTGTTCCAGACGTTGACACACAGTAAGAGCCTGCTGCCATGCTTTCCCTGCCTGTTGGATAGAGGGGGACTGGAACAATGCGTGGCCGTGCTCCAAAAACAATTCACGATAGCATTCACCAATGATGTTCATGCCGAGGAGGCCGGGGACTCGCTCCCGTCGTGACTGCATGGCTGGGTCGGTGGAAACTTTAAGAACTAGGATGCCCATGTTAGGTAATGTCTTTCCAAAAATACTTATGGTGGTTTCCAGGTATCCCAGATACGGGATATCTAAGCCATTGGCAGCCTTAAGCTTAAGCCAATGGCAGGCCTGAAGTTGAAACTGGGGCTGCAAGTGCTGCTCAAAAAATGTTTTAGTGACTGTAGTCACCATCGATCCAGTGTCTAGTAGGCAGGCTATCGGCACTTCACCCACACGAACCTCCACCACGGGACATTTACCAATTAGTTGAGGTGCTATTGGGAAGCTAGAACCCGAGGATTCCCCACCCGACGGTTGGGCCATAACGTCGGAGGGTGTTAGTTTTCCGCCCACCGGGTAGCAGGGACAGAGGGGACCTTACAAAACCGTGCAATGTGGCCAGGCTGACTGCAGCGCAAACAAATAGGTCTACCATCAGCGTGAAAACGATATTGAGAACCACGTGCCAGAGCTCTAGAGGTTGGGGGGGCAGGCACCCTAGAATGTGCTGCCTCTGCTACAAAATGAGGAGCATCAAGACGCTTCAAGATGGCATCTAGCTGAGCTTGTTGTTTACGAAGGCTGTCCTTTACCTCGGCTAACTCTTTAGTAGATGTTAATGACACCGTTTGCGAGTCAACAGATAACTCTGTGATGCTATTGGTACTACATGACTGTGCCCGAGGACGCTGGGCACCAGAGTGTTCACCCTCTTCTACCCAACGGATTGCTTCCCGTCGGATATCCAAGAAACCAAGTCGGGGGTTAAGCCTAGTGTGACGGCATAACTCCCGACGCAGCATACTATCTCGCACAAATTCTATGAACTGGTCACGTAAAACAATATCTGGATTAGAAAAACAGTCTGGATCTTTACGATTTACGATCTCCATTAGGGACATGAGAGCATGGGAGTACTCCCGCAAAGACTCTCCCTCTAGTTGCCTTCGCTGAAAGAACTGCTTTTGAAGGCTAATGTACGACTGTGCACAACCATAGACATTAGTAAGGATAGTAAATATTTTCTCTGGGTCATCTCTGTCCACCGCAGGACGAAACTTTATCTCCGTTCTAGCCTCACCATCCAACAAATCAAAAATGGCTAGGGCTTGTTCGGAAGTGGCCATAGGCCGTAAGGACAGGTGGTTGCGGGCCTCCTCAACCCAATCTTCCACAGTTAAAGAGTCTTGTGACAGCTTTCCTGAAAACCTTGGGCACTTACGCTCCCGTGGAACATACACAAAACGCTCCACTGTCCCACTAGGGGCAGTGACTACCGTGTTACTCTGTGCGCTAGTGCTAGGGTGGCCGAGTGGTGGATTTACTGGTATATGGGGTGAAGGGGCTGATGTTACCTCTGCTCTCAGTTTGATGTTCTCAGCCTGGAGTTGCTGCACCAGCTCAGTAAGTGCCTTTAATTGAGCGCCCATTTCTAGAGCAATATCTTCATCAGCCATTCTACCTCAGTCTGAAGTAAAACGAACAAGAAAAAAAAAAAAAAAAAAAAAAAAAAAAAAAAAAACGTGGCAAGAGATAGGACAATGGAGTTGGCAGTTCTCTCAAGTTGCCCACGCCGACAGAGTCTTCATCTGGTCTTCAACCACTGTTTTCCCAAACCTACGCTAAGAGCCACCAACAAAAAACAACAATAAACAAATAAAATACAAATCCAATTTCCAGTGACCAGACACTACACAAAGCTACTGACTATTACTGCCTCTGGCTGTGACCCTTCTCGCAGCGCCAAATGTAACAGACCCTGACTGTCACTTATCATGAAGTCCACGGGACGCAGGCTAATCAAATGAATGACTATACAGAGGCAGATGTAGCAAAATACAGTACGTTTTATTTAATAAATATCTGGTCACTGATGAATAAGTTTACAAACAATAATACACACACTGCCATCAAAGTAGTTCCCCACCGGGTCATACAGGCTATGAGCAAGCAGTAACCCCACAGTCTGACCAAACCAATCCCCAATATCAATCAACACGATCTGGATTATAACACTGCAAATCACACAAAACACTCAATGCAAGTAGGCTAACACCGAATCCAGAACAACGTGATATGACAAACTTAGACACACTCCACACAAATGTGTTTGGGGATCTAAACACAATGTCAGAGGTAATCACAATGGTTACACCAGCCTAATATATCCAAAGGCTGGGAGCACCCAGATGGCAGTTAACTAAAAATAACACATTCATACAAACAAAAGGAAACCACGATCTAAAAGAAATATGCTGGTAGCTCTCACAGTCTATGATTACGAAAACAAATTAAGGTAAGGGAAAACAGTGGTCACCCTATTTCCTGGATAAGACACAATACATGAATACTTGCACATAATATTCACTGAAATATTCAATGAAAACTTTACATGGTTGAAACAGTCAGAAACTATGCTTACGACTTACAGGACGATGCGCCAGCACAAACACGACCCATAGTCTGCAATCAGATCTTCCTATGTCGCTGCAGTGACAGATTTAAATGTTTGCGTTAACCAAGCGCTTTTTACAAGTGTTACACCACAGCTAGCAAACTGATACAAGTGATCTGTATAGTAATCCCCCTGACAACAGATAAATGAAACCTACCAGTGTTCCTCCGGCAACAGACAACCACGGGCAACAAGCGCCAAACAATTCAAACAATTTACTCAGTTGGGTGGGAACGACGTATATATACACCCCACCCTTAAGAGGGCGTGCCCAATGCGCTGCAAGTCAGCCCTACCACACTAGCATTGGCCACTACTGCAAAATACAACAGCAACGCAATTCCAAAGGGATAAAAATGATAAAGGAAGAAAGAACAAATGGAAGGACTGTAAAATAACTTGCTAGATAACCGAATTCAGAGAACAGGAACTTGGCCCAAAACGCTCGCTACAGTAGTTGCTAGCTGTAAAGCCAGGCTACAGTAGTTTTCGGCTAGCTTGTAAAAAGTCCCATTCATACAAACTCGAAATTCACATTAATTCTACAATTCGAAATTCGCCCTAATTCTACAATTCGAAATTCGCCCTAATTCTACAATTAGAAATTGTAGTGAATTCACCTTGTCGTTATCCAAGGGATTATGTTAGCCGAATACTGGATATTTCCTATCCATAAAAATGTGCCAAATGATTTCGCGCTCTGAACTCACTAACTGACGTTGCACCAGAGCATTGACCTTATTCCGGAAGTTGCGATGGGCGTGGCCATCCGCGTAATCTCATTTCCGGTTTAGATACTTTCCGCTTTATAAGCTACTAAAAGAGAATGTCTTAAACAGGCTCTGGTACTAATTTAAGGCTAATAGAGATGCCCAGCGTGAACTGTTTGTAGCTGCCATAACAGCAGCTACAAAATAGGCTATTATCATTGTTTTGACCATGGAAAGAAGAGGTCTGAGTGTTGTGGGCCGACATTTACTTTGCACTGACCTCCAATCAAAGTTAAGGATCTGGCTGAAGGCGCTGAAGGCACTGAATTTAATTGGGTAAAGGCGCTGAGTTAAAAAAACTCACAGAAGTTTCCCTTTGTCTGCTCGTATCACTAAAGTGTGTAATAAGAGATAAGCTATATTTTAGTATGTTTTAGTCTCAATTCTCAAGTCTCAATTTATGATATTAGTAGATACAAGATTATAACCAAATGCATTGCTGTGAGCAAAACAACTGCTGCAATAAATCTAAATGTAATGTAAAGCTTTTGAAACAACGCAGCAATCAAATGATTTCGTAGGCTAGATGCTTCTTTCTAACTGCCATTAGATAGGAGGGAAGATTACTAGTACACAAGATCATGTAAGTTTTAACACGTTGCATAAAGCTTGTACCAAAGAACCTTGCCAACCTTGACAAATGTTAGCTAACTTTAGCGAGCTAGCTAGGTAATGTAACTTCCTCCAAGGTATATTAAGAAGTTCAAATTAAAACAACTTACCATTAATGATGTGTACGGCACTGCCGGTGGACCTGCACATTGGAGGCTGCTTACACCTGCCATAACGGGGCGTTCGATCTCTCTTAACTGGAAAGAACTAGCCATGTTTGAGTCCTGTCACCCACGTTGCACCCACTGATCCGGGTATGGGCGGGGTTGTGTGCACTGCTACTGCCAGGAGCTCGGCTCTTCTCTAGCTAAATATTTAGCTAAATAGTTAAATATTTAGTTAAATAGTTAAATATTTAGCTAAATAATTAAATATATAGTTAAATATTCAACTATTTAGATATTTAGCCTAACATTTAACATTTAGATTTAACATTTAGATTTAACATTTAGATTTAACATTTAAATTTAACATTTAACATTTAGATATTTAGTTAAATAGTTAAATATTTAGCTAAATAGTTAAATATTTAGTTAAATAGTTAAATATTTACCTAAATATTCAACTATTTAGATATTTAGCTAAATATTTACCTAAATATTTACCTAAATATTCAAATATTTAGATATTTAGCCTAACATTTAACATTTAGATTTAACATTTAGATTTACATTTAACATTTAGATTTAACATTTATATTTAACATTTATATTTACATTTAACATTTACATTTAACATTTAGATTTAACATTTAACATTTATATTTAACAGTTCTATCAAATATTATTTTATTATTTTGCATACTGCAGAACATTGCTCTGGATAAGTTATGACATGTATTTAGATGAATTTCCATCTAAATGTTTAAACAAGTAGCCGTTAAAAATTGTGCTGCATTTATTTGTGCTAAATGTGCGAAAAATTAGCAGGATTAACGGACGTGCAACTTTTTACAAACGGCGCCCCATATCTAGCTAGGTATAATCAAAGTGTTTGCAGAAGGATCTTTGTGACTTAAATAATGCTATTACAGTCAGAAAATGTCTCAAAAGGGTGCCTTGGCCACTGAAGGGAAAATTTGGGCAACTCTGACTTACATTTACATTTAGTCGACGCTCTTATCCAGAGCGACTTACAGTAAGTACAGGGACATTCCCCCCGAGGCAAGTAGGGTGAAGTGCCTTGCCCAAGGAAACAACGTCATTTGGCACTGCGGGGAATCGATCCGGCAACCTTCTGATTACTAGCCTGACTCCCTCACCGCTCAGCCCTCTGACTTACTTTCCTTTTCGCGAAAGAAAACCTCCTTATATCCATCTCGTCTGTGGAACAGTCATGTCTGAAGTGCTAGCTGCAAGCGCGATGCGTAGATCAAAGAGTATGGGAGTTGAATCTGCGTGCGTGATGCTCGAAAACGCGGAGTGGAATTATATTGCTATGGTTACATTGCGGCGACGCCCATCATGCTTCATGCACGTCACTATATTTAAGCTTACGCTTTCTTTTTCCCGTAAGAAGATCCATGATAGAAATATGCGATCCCATTGTTCTTTTAGAGGCGCGCAAATTACACTCGAGTGCGGAGCATACGCTGATTGCCTGATGGGTGTCAGGTTTGATCTTACGCAAAACGAGGAAGCATAGCGGGCGCTATTACAAAACTCGCAAAAACAGATGCAGCTTAAAGCATTGTTAGTACATGAGGCCCTTTGTTTAGAAACAACTAGCTATGTTGGCTGACAGTCAACTCAATCATAAATCAGTTTTATTTTATTTTAAAATGTTTACATTTTGAGAATTGATCTGAGGCCTGTTCCATAAAGCGAGTTTACCGAATAAGCCAGACTTACGTCAGTTAGTCTGACTCATTTCTAGTTCATTCGGTTCCATAAAGCTAGCTCAACGTAGTTCGAACTCGGTTACTATGGCAACTTAGGCTGCGAAACTAGTCTGGCCAGGGTCAGACTAACTGTCAGGCTTAGCGTGACTTGGTGCTTAACTAGACGTTCCTGTAACACTGACCCTAACGGGAAAATTATGATTTACGATGTATATTCTCATCAGTTCAATATGTTCAACATTGATAGAAAATCAACTTAAATAGCATATAGCTACATTTAGCCTAATGCATTAAACAATGATGGACAATGCTTTAATAGGCTACACACACCAGCCGTTAAATGTATGGATGTTAGTTTGTGATTTCAAATGTTTAGGCATCAGGCATAGGCCTATATCTCAATCTAAATTATCAGAGTATAATTATCATAGTAATATAATTGTTAACAGTAGCCTACAATTGCAAAACGAACGATCCACCCTCCGTTTCCCCGACACAAAAAACACGTACTGGATAATGTATTGATTAATAGTAGGCTATTTATTTTAAATGATGTCAAAAAAGTCAATTTAGATAAGTTTAGAGGGTGTTTTTTAATCAACGAAATAAAGGTTTAAAAATGGTTGCTTAAGAATAGGGTGCAGGCGCAATTAGCTTGACTACTTAAATCTGACTTGAATTAGTAGGACTGCGTGAGCTGAAATTGGCCTTTATGGAACCGCTTTAGCCCCGCTTGACTAATTAAACTTATTCAAGTCTGGTTTAGGACTTTAAGTCTAGCTTTTTTGAGCGGCCTTTATGGAACAGGCCCAGGATATAGTTTTTAACGGGGTAAACACATGGCCGTTTGATACCAGCGTAGTGAAGTTGGGTGTTAAGTGATAGGGTATAGCAGAGAATGTCTATTATGTGGAGAACTGCCACTCTGGGGAAACTTCAGACTCCTTAACTGGTTGCAGTTCCACTCTAGTTCCATATGAGGGCACTAACGGTCGAGTGCAGAATGAATGGCAGTATAGAGCCCCTCAAAATCCACTTTTCTCAGGATAGAATTTTTTGTCTAGTAATTTGAATGTTGAATTCGAAAGGGGAGGCAAAAAAATACACACTGCTGGGTGTTTTCAAAGTTGCCTTTTTCATACACATTGTACGGCCAGATACTGCTTTACTTTACGGCAATCTGTGAGTCAATCGTTTTTTCTCTCGAGGCATCGACAACACAGCTGAAACCTGACAATAAAACATCTTTCTCTCCCAGTCAATACACATGCTAGAAAGAGTTTTGGTTTGCTAATGTTTTAAAGACCACACCGAAATGTTCACACACCCACACACACTAATAAAGCCAAAACTATTTTGTTTTTAATTAAAGAAAAATCTATACAAATGTATACAAATGTATACAAATGCAATAACAACATAAAACATGTCACATATGACATGTAAGACTCTTGTAAACGTATAATGTGCAATTTTAGTACAGAACATCCCATAAAACGTTTTCAATCAATTGAAAGTACTGTAACGCCGGCTAGCGTTCAAGAATTGAGAATGAATGCTGCTTACGACTCTATATTATTACAGGCGCACTTTTATATCGGGAAGCTTGTATAGTCATCTAACTAGCCAACAGTCACAATCAGGTTGAACACTCAAATTATCCAAACTACAGATCATCACATTACACATATCAAAACAGAATTAACACAACAATAGCACTCAATAAAACACTGCTTATCAAACTAAGCTAAAACCTTATACTTCTTAGCTTTTCTCCATTAGCGGTTAGAACCGAAACTGTACTGTACCTCTTCCTTTTAAGGGGTACGTATACCTGGCTCATTTTACCTTAATGTTAGATTTATTTTTTGAATGTCCAAATATTGGTTGGAGATATAGAAGGGGGCGCAAAAAAAAACTGCCCAGCAAAAAAACCTGCTGGGCTACGGTGTTCATTTTAGGACATCCTCAGATCTCAGACTCACGTGTCAGACTCAAGCGAAAAGGCGTCAAGTCTCAGACCAAAAGTCGTCAGACTCAGGTGAAACGGCTTCAGTCTCAGAAAAACCTCTGTCATTCTCAAAACAAAACGCTCTCAAACTAAACGGCGTCATTCTCAGACAAAACGCTCTCAAACTAACCGGCGTCATTCTCAGACAAAACGCTCTCAAACCAAATGCCATAATTCTCAGACAAAACGCCCTTAAACTAAACAGCGTCATTCTCAGACAAAACGCTCTCAAACCAAACAACACCATTCTCAGACAAAACGCCCTTATCTTTACAACATGCCATTTGGTAAGCTAACAGAGTAAAAACTCCAAAGCACACACATACACATGCGAAATCTTTCAGCTAGACAGCTGTTATGCAGGGGAGTTAGCCAATGACAGAAGAAACATGGGACAGTTGCATGTCTGTATCATGATTGTGGATGGACCAAAGAACCAGAACTGCAGCAGATTCCTCAGATGCTCTGAAGAGGCTGTTGAAAAGACACGTGTTCTAAACTCTTCTTTATATTTACACACTTTATTAACAAAAAGCCATTGAAGGAAGGTGAGAGGCAGGAAGGATGGAAGTAATGAGTTTTTCAATGGAAAAACAAATGCATTTAATAAAATCAAAAAAGCATACCATGTTCAATAAAAGTCTGGATTTAAGCCATGACCCAAGTGACAACCTCGACAGAGACATCTTGTCATCAACGTCCGGTTGATGTGTGCAGGAATCATCTGGAAAGACAGAGACTGGTAATGAAGACGTAGCCAACTCATACATGGGAATTCAAATTGGAGAGTAGGCATTCAAGAAGGGGTCTTAAAAATTAGATTGGATAATTATCTAAATTATTTGAGTAGGGGAGACCGGGGTTGGTTGGCACACTTTTCACTGACTGCCATATTTCTCTGGCATAATTTATGATAGAATATTCTAACCAGCAGCAAATGAAACGTTATGGTCTAAGCCATAATTAAATACGTTTACAAGTACACAAATATTTGTTTTAAATGTGGTGATTTGAGATTTAAATCATGTTGTGCATTTGTGCCAACCAGCCCCATCACGGGGTTGGTTGGCACACAATATGGGGTTGGTTGGCACAATGTTAAAATGCTATAGTTACACAAAATGAAGCAAGCAATAGAAACAATTTGAACATTTAATAAAAGAGTGTAACCAATTAATCATTCTATAACATGTTTTATGCAATTTATTAGAAGGAATGTATGTATTAAACCTAAACCTATGCCTAATCCTCAGAATCAGGCAAAAAGACTGAAGAACGGAATGTTGACAACAACATTCTTATTAGACAACATTTAAAAGGGATAATAACCCCAACAGTAGCCTAACAGTAGCCCTCTTAGTAGCCCCTCTCCCCCATCAAACTTATAATACATGTTTTAGCACTTTTTGATTAAATTCCTATATCTTCAAAATCACTGTGCCAACCAACCCCGCTCAAATTTAACCCAATTTTGTGATTAAATTATGTTGGCTATCTACCATCACTCATCACAAACTTTCAAATTTTAAATGAAAATGTAGCTGATTCCTATGTCTATTAACTACATGTAACATGTTTTAAATATCTTTAGCTGACACAGTTTTATAATAAATTCAGTCCACAGACCACTTTTTTACTTTTGATACTATAAAAGTGAAATGTTACCCTCACCAAAACAGTTTGTGATTTTCAGATGTTTTAACATAGTAGATGAGTGCAGGTCGAGAAAACAAACATTTTGATGTTACAATTTTGTTTCTGTGACCTTCAAAACGACCCAAAAATGCTGTGTGCCAACCAACCCCTGTAGCCAACCAACCCCGGTCTCCCCTACTAAACCAAAGCATGTACCTTGGGTGTGATTTCAGCATCTTTCTCATACAGTAAGGGAAAAGCAGCCTGACCACATCTTATCTGTTAGAAGTGGCCAAATGCCAGTCACCTTTAATCCCTTTCTCAACTGTTTCATTTGTTTCCTGATCGGCCACTTAAATACATATACTTAGACATGTGCAGAGCATTAAAAAGAGAACAAAGAAAAAGTCTAAATGTACATCAGGAAAACATTTTCTTATCATTGAATGAGCCTAGCTTGCTAGCTGATGAAACCAAGACAACTCTTAATTATTAGCCTTTTTTTAAATACAAACTTCCACCGAACTAGTTTTAAAGCTAGATAGACTCCTGATCGTGACTCGATCGTAGCTACCTACACACCATATACGGCACAGACATTTTCAGGTAGGTTAATTGGTCTAGCGTTGGTTAGCTTGCTAGTGCCACTTCAATGATGTTTGCTCGGTGACACCATAGAGTTAATATAACTAGAGTAAGCTACTTTTGTCTTCCAAGATGTTCCCATTCATTTCTATGAAAAGTGCTCAGTGGCGCAGTGAGGCAAGCGAGAGCGCGAGACTGAACGCGGCCATCTTTCCACTTCCGTGTCTTCCTGTCTAGCTTTAAACAGTGGCTCTTTTTTTCCCTAGCTCCGAGAGCTCATGTAAATCGGCTATCGGCCAATGTGAACTTTTGTGCTCGTGCCCTGTTATTATCTGAGAGCACATTTGCAGGTAACTTTCATTGGCTAAGCAAAAAAATGGGTTGCTAGTTTACCCATTTCAGATTGGTTTCAAACTTAGCAACAATCGGGAAAAATTCTTCCATGAAAAAGCTAGTAGTATGAGCCAGGTTCGAGAATCAGACAAATTATTGGGGGAGATAGTTTTGTAAATGTTGAATGGAGTTAATAGAATAAAAACGACCGGAAGAGTCGGAAACCTAACCGTACATGCAATACCACCTACATCCACCGAGGCCGTTGCTTCAAGCCGAGGGGCGAGGGTGACACATAAGCGGAGCAAAAAAAAAAATCTTCACAGATAACTAGTGTTACTGATAATATTGTATTTTACTGGGCAATATAAGGCCTCTTATGAAACCTAGTCCTACTACTAAACATAAAAATATACTTACCGAAAGCTCTCGAGGTGTCTGCCTTGCATCCCAAGTGCAGCCACGACGAGTCTAACCGCTTGACCCACCCAGCAATTTCAGGTTGCATTAAAAGTCACTGGAACGCTATACCGCCAACTGGTGGTATGGAGGCTTTACAGCTACCGAGGCACATATCGTCGCACATGCATAGAGTAGGGCAGGGGTGTCGAGCTCCGGTCCTCGAGGGCCGCTGTCCTGCATGTTTTAGATGTTTCCCTGATCCAGCTCACCTGATTCGAATGAATGGTCGTTATAACAACCCTTTTAATTGAATCAGGTGTGTTGGAGCAGGGAAACATCTAAAACATGCAGGACAGCGGCCCTCGAGGACCGGAGTTCGACACCCCTGGAGTAGGGGTATGGCGTGAAATTAGTGCCAGGAGAGCGAGCTCTGTAAAAACTATTTGTAACTTGCAAAAAAGATGTGTCTCTGTAGAAGAAAAAGATTTGTGTACTTGTAAAAAAAAGTTTTGTGTCTCCGTAGAAGAAAAAGATTTGTGTACTTGTAAAAAAAAGTTTTGTGTATCCGTAGAAGAAGGTGGGAACACTGCTCCCAAAACCATCTAAGCCAATCAAATATAGCCATTTCTGTGTCTAATATTATTGGACATTTTCGTCTGTCTATCACACAAAGAACGTCAGCGAATAAGAACAAAACTAGAATGCTGATGATTTCAATGGCGAGTCATTTGGTAACGTTTAGTAGTTCAAAATATCCATGGGCATGTATCTTTAATGCAACATTTAAAGATTATTCAGTTAACACACTTTTAATAGTATAAACTAATGGATAAGGGTCGTAGTAAGTTGAATAGTTTTTTAATGAAAATATATATACAGATATTTAATTAGACAACCAGACCATGTTGTGTCAGTCCCTGAAGATGCCTGGAAACTATGACAATTATACCATGTTCAGCTTATCACTACAGTCCTGCATATCAACTTGTGACACAGGTTTTGGTCTCGTCTAAGGCCAGGAATACACCAGGCTTGTTCAATTTGCATTATATATTGTCTAGACAAATGTACCATTTCATTGAACGTTTTGTTATTGTACAAGGTTTTATTCACAAATTCAGCAGGCAAATTCATTTTTTTTACCTAACAACTGGGTCAACCTTAAATACCTTTCACGTTGTTAACATTATATTGTCCTCCACAAGCATTCACTACATGTTACCTTTCAGAAAATCCTCCATTGCTATGAGGAATTAAATGCTGCGCTACAGCTACTGAGCAGGTACACATTTGAACAGCAGGTGGCGTAGTTCTGCCAATTTAGTGGAATCTAATCTGAACCCAGATAGGCTAACCATGTTACACTGGCAGTAAATAATACATTTTGAATGAAAACCACTATACTTCGCGCCAGTTCCCTGACATTTAGCTGCACATTGTCCAACTAATGGTAGGTTTAATGACTGGTTGTCTAATTAAATATCCGTATACATATTTACCTTAAAAAACTAAAACTAAACTAAAACTTAAACTTACTACGACCTAGGTCATGTGTGATAAACAGACGAAAATGTCCAATGATACTAGACACAGAAATGACTGTATTTGATTGGCTTAATGGCTTACATGGTTTTGGGAGCAGTGTTCCCGCCTTCTTCTACGGATACACAAAACCTTTTTTTACAAGTACACAAATCTTTTTCTTTTACGGAGACACAAAACTTTTTTTTACAAGTACACAAATCTTTTTCTTCTACGGACACACAAAACGTTTTTTTTTTACAAGTACACAAATCTTTTTCTTCTACGGAGACACAAAACTTTTTTTTTTTTACAAGTACACAAATCTTTTTCTTCTACGGAGACACAAAACTTTTTTTTTTTACAAGTACACAAATCTTTTTCTTCTACGGAGACTCAAAACATTTTTTGCAAGTACACAAATCATTTTCTACAGAGACACAAATCTTTTTTGCAAGTTACAAATCGTTTTTACAGAGCTCGCTCTCCTGGCACTAATTTCACGCCAAATTATGGCGTGAAATTAGAGCTTGCTCTCCTGGCACTAATTTCACGCCATATAGGGGGTACCTGCAGAGCCGGAGACCCCAGAGGCCCCGGAGAGCCGGAGAGCTGCAGTTTCAGGACCGCAGTTTCAGGACCGCAGTTCTAGGACCCTCGTTTTATCTGACAGCGCCACGTAGCGAATAGAATAAACATGGACCGGAACAAGATAATATTTTCCTGCAGTAGTGAATATTGTAGGATTACGGCTCAGAACAAGATGGACTAGAATCAGAGTGTAAGTAGCTAATGTGAATCGCGTATGGTTATGTATAAACCAATTCTGGCATCTTGAATTGGACAACGTTAGCTAGCTAACTTCAACTTTGCTGTCAAAATCATTTCAAGACACTGGAGTGGTTTTCAACGTCAAACAAAATACTTGATTAGCTAGAGCTAACATTCAGTAGTTATAGCACTAGCTAGCTAGCTCTACACACATAGCTTTTAAAAACGAACTGTTGTTACTCTGTTAATTACTCAGGGAGTCAGGTGGCTGAGCGGGTAGAGCATCGGGCTAGTAATCTGAAGGTTGCCAGTTCGATTCCCGGCCCGGCACATGACGTTGTGTCCTTGGGCAGGGCACTTCACCCTACTTGCCCCGGGGAGAATGTCCCTGTACTTACTGTAAGTCACTCTGGATAAGAGCGTCTGCTAAATGACTAAATGTAAATGTATTTGTTTAATGAAACAGTAGCGCAACGTAGCTTATGGAAATCAAGTATTGTTTAACATATTTAAGTTAGCTAAATGTTCAAAACAATTATGGTACAATTATCTGTTCACTTATGATAATTTAATGAAATACAAACTTTTAGACTATTTGTTTTGTTTTATTGAAATCATTTGGCAAGCCCAACTACTGTAGGTGTCTCATGATAAAGCCAGCACACTAATAAAACTTGAAAAAAATGATAGGTTAAAAGTAAGTGGATTCGATCTGTCAGTTAAATGAAATCTGCAGTCTACTGTATAAAAAATTAACCATAAAATTTGTGTAGGCCATCATATAGGCTACGGCCTGAGTATGCTGAGGAATCTGTCCCTGCAGAATGCAGAAAATGTCTTCATCTCTGGACCAGTTTGTCATCGGAGGTAAGTAGAGAATGTAAATTTTCTGCACAATGCCATACAACTTCATAATCTACTATTAATACCTTTATTATCAACCACTTAAGTAATGCTAATTAATGTACACTACTTTTTTAGGGTAACTGATATTTATGCTTACTTACAAGTAATATTGTCTGTACTATTTCAGTGAAGTGGAAGAGTTTGATAGGGGGATATCTAAACAATTGCGCACTGAAGGGAGACCATTCAACTAGTAAGTAGTGCTGTTACCGACATCACAATATGGGGTTTGAATATTGAAAGGTCAGGAAAAGTCAAATATCCATAATGTTTTTTTATATTTATTTGTCTTGCTTCTATCTCTCATTGAAGGATGAAGTTGTATGGAGGTCTAGATGGAGGTTTAGATGGAGTGATAGGGAGGGGTAATTGTCATTGTTTGACAATTATTCAAAATAAACAATGTATATCTTGAATCTGCCCTGAGAGTCAACCTTGTGTCTTGCCTCTCTAACATTACACATTTGTGGTTGGATTGAGTGACTGCAAAAGCCATAGCAAATAGAATAGAATAGAACCTCACTTTTCCAGAACTTTATTGTTCCAGAACTTTTTCAGACACATCCAAAATGTAGCATGCACACAGGCATGTGCAGTATTTACAGGAATATGAAAGATGATCTGATCCACTGATGTGATCAATGTTTTGAGTCATGTCCAACATAAAACATCATCTAGCATGCCCATCCACACCAAAGGGTGCATCCTCATGCAGCCCATCCCCCATAGAGGTTCACCACCAGCAGCAGAGAAGGAAGCGGTGGATCCTCCGCAGCACCACCATCCCACATTACTCAAAGAAAATGTTTTTTTTGTGATGATGACATTAAATAAAATAAAGTATAACAGATTAAAATTAAACTTGTATTTCCTCAGATAACTCTGATATTTATGTATAATAGAGCATAAAATAAAATAATGAAACGAATCACAGAATACGTACATTGCATAAGTATTTTGACAGAACCCTGTGTGTGTGGAATTTAATTATCTGCAGTATGAATCAAGGATTTACTCATGTTTAGTAGTTGTATTTTTAACAGATGTGGTTACATTCTGTTAAAGGCACTAGAGATATTCCACAAACACAAGCCTAGCATGTGCTTTTAGTTTTTCCAGATTTGAGTGCATGATGCAGGACAGTAAGGGCAGCATCATCGAGATTTCTACACTTCATGTAGGCAAACTGGAGTTGATCTGCCAGGTTCTGGATTGTCTCTTGTAGTTAGAAAAGTATCAGACATTCAAACTTTTCATCACCACTGATGTAAGAGCTACATGTTGGAAGTAATGGAGCTACATGTTGGAAGTAATGTTGGCAGCCTGGGTCTGCTCTTCTTTGGAACAAGACAGATGGCAAAGGTCTTCCAAAGAGCTGGAACTGTGTGTTCCAGGTCCTCCAACGACCAGTTGAACAGTTCACAAAAGACAGTTGTTTGTAGCAGGTCTCCAGGAGCTTGTTATTACTGATGTTATCAGGACATAATGCTTTGTTGACTTTGGCTATTTGGTGAAGTTAAGCCCTCTACAACGAGTTCAGAGTATCTGCAAAGGTGCCACAATCCTTAAGGCTCATGTTGCAGGGTGTACATTGGTTCTCTGTAGTCCCAGAAAACCTTTAAGGCCACTTCAGACATCACACATCTGTCCACATTAATATATTTTCCACCTTTTCTTTAGGATATTTTAGCTTCCTTAATTTGCTTAGGCCTACTTCATTTTATCACATTGATATATTTTCCACCTTTTCTTTAGACTATTTTATCTTTCTTCATTTGCTTACTTAATTTTATCAAATTACACTGGATCTTGACATCTAAGAAATATGCAATTTTTTTCTAAATGCATGTGATTTTAATTTCTTTAATTATCAAATATTTATTTTTCGAACATGTTTTCAAATATTATACCTTTCTATATAATTAGAACATATTTTCAAATATTATACCTTTCTATATAAGTGTGTCATCAAACATCATCACATGAGTTTTCCTTGCCTCGCAAACCATTCAAATCTTGTTGCGATCTAGTGACACTGCCTTTCAATTTGCTAGGTGGCGCTGTCAGGGTCCTAGAACTGCGGTCCTGAAACTGTGGTCCTGAAACTGCAGCTCTCCGGCTCTCCGGGGCCTCCAGGGTCTCCGGCTCTGCAGGTTCATACTATTGCATGCACACGCACACGAGTTGTGGATTTGTTCCACGGCAGAAGTGTAGCAAAAGTCACGTGTAAAAACACAGCCAATTGAGAGGCCAGCCTTTGTGCCTACATATTTGGACAATGTTTTACACATACACAAATCTGAATGCGCATTTGTGGATCCTTGTACGCATGTGTTGATCGCGGTACGCATTTGTGAAAAGTAGCTTACACATTTGTGGATCGCGGTACGCATTTGTGGATCGCGGTACGCATTTGTGAATCTTGCTGTGCATTTGTGAATCTTGCTGTGCATTTGTGAATCTTGCTGTGCATTCGTGAAACTTGCAATGCATTTGTGAATCTTGCTGTGCATTTGTGAATAGTTTTGCTACAATAATAGCCTCATAGGC
Source organism: Hypomesus transpacificus (assembly GCF_021917145.1). Taxonomy (NCBI): domain Eukaryota; kingdom Metazoa; phylum Chordata; class Actinopteri; order Osmeriformes; family Osmeridae; genus Hypomesus; species Hypomesus transpacificus. The sequence goes on from NC_061082.1 coordinate 10,065,004, forward strand.
TACTCTCGCCGGTCGTTTGATGCATCCACAGTCCATGTCGAACACACCTAGTGTTAGTTCTGAGGACCATCCTTTTTTTCTTCACAAACACAACAGTTAATAAGCACATCAAGGCCAAATCAAGTGTTTGACTCCATAAATGACCAAAATATAACAAAAATATCAGTGTCTGGGACATTTCAGAAAAAAAGCAAAATACTCTGATTGCAGACTGGGCGCTTAATGTCCAATGATAAAACACGTCAAATAAACTTGTAACTTGTAAAATTGCTACAGCCAACAGCTAACACAGCCAGGCAGTTACAGTGATACACTCTGGGGGCATGTTCATGAGCCTCCATCATGTTCATACCCCTAGAGTGTAGCGCTGCCGCTGCCAGGCTGCGTTATCTGCTGACTGTATCAACTCGAGCTACGTAAAACCGATTGTTTTCAGGGTTTTTGTCTGTACCGCCAGTAGTAATGGGTGACCTCGAGAGACAAAAAATCTTTCTTTCGGTTTTCATTAGTGAACTTTTATTTTTTTTACTCATGCAACGGATGGGATTTGTAATGTAGCAAAATACAATACTTCACTCAAAACATAATCAAGTAGGCTACATTTTAAAGTACCGATGAAAAAAACAAAATACACAACAAAACTACTCAATACAGTAACGTGAGTAAATGTATTTCGTTACACCTGGGACACACTGCCTGCGATCTGCTGTGACGCGCCTGGAAGCGCTGCCTTTTTTCTTTCGGCACCCATGTTATCAAATGGGACCAGCCACACAGGCTGCGAAGCGTCGCGATTGCCTGCGATCGGCAGCGATCGTTTCGGCAGCTGGTCGAATTTTTTCGCGAGACGCTAACGAAATCGCCTGCAGGATGATCAAATACACAATATTAGTTGATATATTTGAATAAAAAAACATGTTATCAATATTTTACTCCATTAATTGTAGACTACGGTGAACATTTGTAAAGTTGTAGACTTTATAATTACACAATGTTGGTAACGAACGGCTTTTACATGTGATTACCCTGATGAAAACGAATGAAAATAAACTGATTGATCTGTTGAGCTAGCATGCCCGTAGTTGTTTTGTTTGTTTGAGAGAAACGAGTTGTCACACGTTGCACACAACACACGCATGCAGACATAGCCCACCGAGACAGAACCCCCAAGTCGATTTCTAAAATCAACATCAAATGAATTCTCGAAGTTGAAAAGCACAGGGAGCAACAATTTTACAAGTACAACGTAAATAAGGATCAATCCTGGGATATAGCCAATGCCATGTTTATGTACTATGTCAGCGTAAAGGAAAGCTCAGAGTAGCTGAAAGGCTTGGTGACCGGCGTGGAGAAATGCGTGTCTGGTGTGAACAGCTTTTGTTCAGTCGTAGCCGATCGTGGCGCTGCGCGGTGCGTCCAGGCGCTTTGCAGCCAGTGTGTCCCAGGCGTTACTTTCCATCTCTGCTAGCTGAACAGTCATAATGGTAACGCTGTTTCATTCTGAGGGGATTACTACACAAGAAGGGCCAGAACTAGGTCTGGCTCTTCTTTAACTTGTGCTCTGTAGATGAGATCCCGCTTCATCTAGACAGCGCATCGGATTTCCGGCATCATGTGTGTAGAAAATCTACATTTGTTGTAGATGTGTGAGATACATGTCTTTCAAAGCAATATTTAGCAAAAATGAATACAAGACTAAGGCTGAATTCAATGTCCACATTGTCGATGTGTCAACAACCCAAATGTCCTTTTGACTGATGATTTTTAAAACCTTATAGGCTTCCAGATGACATCATTCAGAAGTACCATGCACAATTTCACCTTGATATGTCAAAAGACGACTGAATTACAGTTGTTTAAACTTTGACCGAATCTAACAATGCTTGCCACAGGAAAAACAGCTTACGTTTTTAGACAGTAACTGACCATGGCATCTCCAAACATTGAGAACAGCCCAATGGGCAGAGACAGTGTACCGCAAACTGCAAGGTCATTGGTTCAAATCCAGCCATAGCCTTAGGGCCTATCAAAATTCTGATTGTTTGTTTAGTTAAACAGGATGACATCATTTTGAAGTACCTTGCGCAATTTCACCTTGATATGGCATCAAAGAATGACAATTACACCTGCTCAAACTTTGTCCCAAAGCTCACCAAAGCTATTACTGCCATTTCTATTCATATAAACTCAACAGTTAATGTGTAGTCATCCTGTTGTTGTTTGCCAAGCATGAATTAATGTTGCTCTCTTGTCCAACTCATGGCCTTCTACAATTTGTAATTTTTTATAAAATGTTGCCATTTTGAGGAGGAACCTACATAGCTGCTTGCAGCTTTCTTTTTAACTGTTGTAATTTACCCTTCTTAAATACTACTTCCCCGCTGTTGCCAACCTAGGCACAGAATGCCTTCTTTAACAGTCAGTCCACCCTTGACAGAAAGCATTGTATGCTTCAGGGGCCTAGATGTGTCTGAGAATTTGGAGCACGTGTGCACGTAAGAGGAGGAAGGCAGACAGTCATTGGAAGAGGCCGTAGCATTTAGCCAAGCATGCATATTTCAAATATTCACAATAAATCTATTTTTCATCTTACATTCAACAAACATTTGTATTCTAAACATTGTCAAGAGTCTTCCAATGAACTTGTGATTGAATCGTAGTATCAGTTTTAGAGGATGTGTAAAGTAGTATTTTAGCGTTAGCGAAAAACTTGATTTTCTTTTCATTAAATACTTTTTGCAGAAATGAAGTTGCACTTGCACATGGTAATATGGTGTCTTCCTCTTGTGTGGAACAGATCAAGTCCCTAGATCAATGTGGCATTGAATTACGAACACCTGAAATATGTGTACAGGTGTAAATTCACCATTATCTTAATAATTTGGCAATTTTGTAATATATTCTTTATTGCTTATCACTCTATAGGAAGACATATGTCCTACATATCTGTATTACACTTGTCAATTGGAGCTACGGTTCAGGTTCAGAGAAGATTTCTGTAGTTTTGTACACATTTACATTGTACAGAAAAATCCAAGACGGCGCCAGTTATGGGTTCCTGAGGCTATTTTGTTCCTCATGAGAAGAAAGGCATATCTACAAAGATTCCGAACTTTTTGACATATGTATTTCAGAATGTGACATGCAATGAGAATATTCATGTTTTCTATGGAGTTAGATTAGTTTCATAATTCAAACTAACAAACATAACACGATTCAAACAAACGTAACACGATTCACAAATGTATTTCGTGATTCACAAATGTAACACGATTCACAAATAAATGACCCTATTACATTCGTTTGCAACCTGACAAAGACAAGTTACAAATCCCTGCATTCGTTGGTGTGAATCTCTGCATTCGCTGGTGAGGATTTTTGGAACTTTCCTGACGCGCTTAGATTCACGAATGCATTTTTTCTAAAAGATATCCTCTGCAGCCTATCAGATTGTCTCTTCCAATTTTAGCCAATCACATTAACGTGTCTATGTGGTCTTCAACAACCTGCCATAATGACGGACATCGTCTCCCTCAGATCACGAGCAATGTCGTCTGGTAGCATGTAGGTGAAATGTTGCTTGTTAATCTTATTAAACCGATGATCATACGTGATTGAATATTGTTGAGAATGGCAGGATTCATGTTTAGTTATTTTCCGTGTTTCCTAGGCTAACGCAGAGCCCGTCTACCCATATTGGACATTCTCCGGTGATTGGCTAAAATTGGAGACATCTGATAGGCTGCAGAGGATATCTTTTATCTTCTGAATCGTGTTACGTTTGTTTGGATCGTGTTAAGTTTGTTTGAATCGTGTTGCGTTTGTTTGTTTGAATTATGAAACTAATCTAACTCCATAGGATCCTGCCATTCTTGAGAATATTCAATCACGAATGATCACCGGTTTAATACGATTTTCAAGCAATATTTCACCTACATGCTACCAGACAACATTGCTTGTGATCTGAAGGAGACGATGTCCGTTATTATGGTTGTTGAAGTCCACATAGACACGTTAATGTGATTGGCTAAAATTGGAAGAGACGATCTGATAGGCTGCAGAGAATATACTTATAAAATGCATTTGTGAATCTAAGCGCGTCAGGAAAGTTCAAAAAAGCCACACCAAGGAATGCAGGGATTTGTAACTCGTGTTTTCCGATTTGTAACTCGTGTTCTCCAATTTGAAACTTGTGTTTGTCAGGTTGCAAACAAATGTAATGGGGTCATTTATTTGTGAATCGCGTTACATTTGTGAATCACAAAATACTGTAGCGACCCAAGGATTGGTCGCGTGTTAACTCACGCTGTTGGCGCACAGGATTGTGGGTGGCGCGAAATTCACATACTTGTTTCATGTTTAATTAATGTTGCATGCATGTTTGAGTTGAGTGTTGTTGTTCTGTCGATTAGGTTTGTCAGTGGGTGATGTATAGATATTAGTAACTATAAGTTGTGTTGTTCTTGTCGTTGTTGCCATAACTGTGAATTGTATGCAAGTTAATTACTTGTTGTTGGCATTTACATGTGATTGGTGGTGTAGTAATAAAACCTGTAGTCGAGCGGTGTATGGGACACAGGATAAAAGGGTCTTTGCCTCTGCGTCAGATCATTGAGCATCCACTCCATTATAGACCTCTAGCGCCATCGCTACAATACATTTGTGAATCGCGTTACTTTTATTTGTGAATAAAGGAGGTACCTGTCTGAGCACTCCACCCAGCTGCTAGTCCAAGCAATGGTCCTCTCCAAGTTGGACTACTGCAACTCGCTGCTCGCTGGTCTCCCAGCATGTGCAACCCACCCTCTTCAGAGGATTCAGAATGCAGCGGCCCGCCTGGTCTACAATCTACCCAGACGCTCCCATGTTACCCCGCTCCTCATCTCTCTCCACTGGCTACCCATCAACGCCCGTATCAGATTCAAGACCCTGGTACTGACCTTCCGAGCAGTGAACGGGACTGCACCTGACTACATCAAGTCTCTCCTGCAACCTTACACCCCCACCCATCACCTACGGTCTTCCTCAGACAACCGCCTGGTGGTCCCACCGCTCAAGACTGCCAGGTCCCAACACAAGCTCTTCTCCTGCCTGGCCCCCCAATGGTGGAACCAGCTCCCCACCTCCATCAGGGACACCGACTGTCTCCCCACCTTCAAGAAAAGGCTCAAGACGCATTTGTTCCGGGAGTACAACGGTACTTAGGAAAGCTTGGCTAGACCTGTTGTTAGTTTCGTCCAGGATCACAATGACTCTTATTGAGTGACTTGTTGCTCTTGTAGGTTAGTTATAACAAAGTTAAGTCTTGTACTCGCTGTGAAATATTTTTACTATTGATTGTTCTTCCACAGGTACAGTCCTGCACTTTTTTGTGGTTCATGTTGTTTTAATTTGTAAACTTGTATAACTGCATGCTCTTATGGGTCTTCCCTTTTGGCACTTGTTTAGTTTTTTCACAATGTATGCTTCATGTTTTGGCCGCTTGCAATGTTTGGGACTACCTCGTTGTCATGATCAGTGACCTATGCTCTTTTGTAAAGCTCTCTCTTGGAAGTCGCTTTGGATAAAAGCGTCTGCTAAATGCATAAATGTAAATGTGAATCATGAGATACATTTATGAATCGTGTTACGTTTGTTTGAATCGTGTTACGTTTGTTTGTTTGAATTATGAAACTAATCTAACTCCATAGTTTTCCGGCAGGAAATAAGACATGTTAAAACAGTGAAACAGTTTAACATTGAACATTTGTATTTTCTCTTATAGTGTATTGATTAGGTGTGCAAAAATAATTACAGATCACTTAAAACAGAACCTCATACTGAAGGGTAAGGTCATTTTCCAAGAATGCCATGCTGCCACACTTCATTTTAAAATCAAACAGAATAAAACCTTTTGCATTCTGGTAAAAACAGTGTCTCATTTCCTGACAAAACCACTCTATTAATATCCCTGCGCTTATGTGCAGTTTATCTGGTCACTCACAGGGAAATGAGCTATGAAGAATGATAATAATCATCAACGGACATCTCTGCAGTAGAGCATCTGTTGCTCTTCTTTGTGCAACACAATCAGCGTCAAACACAAATGCTGAAAGAAGCACAATTATTGAAAAGGAAAACTAAAAAGCAAATACCTAATTGAGTTTGTGAAAAAACACATATAATGTCACCTTGTTAGCAGTTTCATCATGTTTGTTTAATTATGGATATTTCTTCACACTCAGAATATAGGGAATCTTCAAATTTAATAAACTCACACTTCTTTAATGACATGACCTCCCATGATACTTTTCTAAACAGACACCAAGACCAGAACAATTTCCTGTGTTCACTTGAATTATAACATAGTATTCTGTTTTTATATTACAAACATACGATTATAGTAACTTCACTGGATATTAAGGACGGTTCTGTTTTAAATTGTATCCCTACTCTTTGAGAATCTCCTCAGCTCCCAGTGTAAAGCATCTCTGGGTCTTGACCAGGATGAAGCATTAGACCACAGAATCCCCAGGATCATATTGATCGTCCCCTCTGATGGCCTGAGAGAAAGTGAACTCACATAACCAGACAGGAGGTCATGTGCATAGGAGAGGAACTAGTCTCCAATACTATCTCACTGATCTCGTCTGGGAACAAGGAGAGTCCCAGACCGAATAACCAGGTTAACATGAGCCTGGTTATGGAACAGGTACCAGAGAAACTTTCAGAGAAGGTGATTGCATTATATGGTGTTCGGTAGATTTTCAACATTTTATTTAGTAAACTTTCAACATTTTATTCAGTAAACTGTCTAACACGTAGGTACAGAAGATGTAGCATCAGCTAACATGTTTCAGCATAATTCCATTCAGATACAGCAGGTTGTGTCCTAAAGACTAACAAGTAGTTGATCTCCTTATGACGTGAATAACTATGAAGAAGATGATGAAAGTGATGGTCTGTGTGCAGTGGGTATGTGTGTGTGTGTGTGTATGTATGTGTGTTTGCGTGCAGTGTGTATGTGTATTTGCTTGCCGAGTGCCTAATGTTCTACATGCCAAACACAGTTGTGACTGAGATTAAAAGAGCAGCATGCGTGGATGGTATGAAATTATGGATTTAGCAGGATCAACCTCATTACGTATGCAGTTATTCAGGAATCTGTCTGTGGAGTGTGTGTGTGACACACCTACAGACTGACAGCTCATGTGTGAAATGTACTGAGCAACACCAAGGAGCTGCTGGTCTCCCATTGATACATCTGCTGCTGCCAGGAGCAGCAAAGCAAAAGGAAGTTGTTGTACGGAATAATGAGGTGTTAAGCTAATTATCTCAGTCGAAATGTTGAAAATAATCTCATCAGTGATGCACATTAACAGATGAAGTTGCCATGTTAGTATTTTTACCTGTATGACAGTGTCTCATAACTGAACAGCATGACTGATAACAGAACATCTAGAAGCATCCCAAAGATGTTTTACTTGACATATTCTGATTCTGATTAATTTGAATGCAAATCACCCTAAGGTAAAGGACACCTTAGAAGTCATGGAGATTGAAACATTCTTTTCAATGAGAGAGGTGACTAATTTCCACTTTGCATGTACTTATCCGTGGGTACATTAATATACAAGGAGTTTTTACAAATTTCATGTATATTTTGGCCCATGACATTTACTATCAGTCTCCCTAAAAGACTGTAGAGAGGACCCTTATATAGTCATCTATGGTCAACATGGAAGACTACTTTGAAATGATCATTCAAGGAGATTTTCAAAGTTAATGATTTGGACTATGCTACATTTAACTTTCCAGAAGGTAGGTTCCAGAACACAATCTCAGGTTTTAGCAGTATATCTAGGCAAGAGCACCATCTTATGTAGAGTTGCAATGTCTATAGCAACCCAATAAAAGACACATGTTCCATGCTTGCAGTTACGGTATATATTTGAGATGTCACTGGAGTCATCTTTCAACCAAATCAGTGGAAGGATATGAAATAAGATTTTTTTTCTTTCCATAACAAGAACACTGTCTAGACAAAATGATTACCACAAGAATGACTCTCTCTCCAATGTTAAAGTATCCTCATGAATGGCATTAATGTATCTTATTAGCAACATAATTTCATAAAATAAAACAATGTTAGGGATAATGGAATCTCCGCAGAATACCCTTTTGTGTAAATGTATAAAGTAAGACATTTAAAGACACAGCGAGATTGTAAGTCTGGCAAAGATTTGTGACAAATGTCTCTTTATTTCTCAGACTACTGGTGTCTCGACTGTGCTCTGATAAGGTCACAATGGGGTCATCTGGTCACAATAGCCTTATTCTCTCTAGTCATGAGGCCTATCATTTATCATTTTTCATCACAGACACCATTTGCTGTGACTCGGGAGTAATATCTGTAGCTTTTCAAATCACCTCGCCAAAATAAGATTGCAGTCCAAATGTATGTCTGTCTGTTACAATCCATACATCTCTACAATGCTATATGGTTCGAGCACAGAGTTTATTTCCTGGAAACTTCCAAATGAAAATGAGAGGTATTCTGTATCATGTATAAGCAGCAGGAAATTATCTGTGGCCTACAGGGCACATACACACTACAGTACCAATAATCAAAGACAGTTAATAATGAGAGGATCTAAAATTAAACCATGATGGACATCACAATGTCTTTAAATTTCATAAAGACTGCACAATAATCGCCTATTGAAATGTAAATGTCTCAGAAGACATATCTGTATTCCCTGCATGTACATCACCCCCACATATGAGTGCTGAGTCTCGTAAGAAGAAGAGCAGGTATCTGCAATTACTGAGATGTTTTTGTGGTGATACGCAGAGCAACCACATGATTGGAGACCAAGAAATGACCAGAATGATCTAATGTAAAACATTAATACACTTTTTTACCAAGTGAGGTATTCCTCTGTTCTATTTTAATCTTGATAATAATTAGGATATAAAAGCCTATGCCTAATTTAAGTAAATGTATCACAAAATAAAAAAGTTGTGTTGTGAGAGAAATGGAAATACAATTAAAAAAAATATCTGAAATCACTTGGACACATATTCAAATTACATATCTGGATTTTTGTTTTAAGAACATTGGGCCTCATTCTCGAAAATTTTCTGAAGTTTCTTCTGAAATGTTTCTTATTGGCTTCGGAAAAACAACGTAAGAAAAACACTTCTGCCAAATTTATGAACGCTTGAAAATATATTACTACGCAGCAGAGGTTTTCTGAGCTGTGCTCCCCGGGTATAGTTTTCTTAAGTTGAAAGCGGGTCCTCGTGCTCCTGAATTTGCATACATACACGCCCTGACAGCTCCTTATAAGGGCACGCAACAGCAGTGACGTGAACGCAAGTTAGGCTATGTCCAAGCGAAAAGCAACCGGTGCACAGGTGCATCGGTGCAACATCATACCAGTAAGATGAGCAGTGGAATTGTTCTCCACTGGATCTAACAGTGTGCACATTAAGCAAGGTTAATTTTTATAATTGTTTAAATCCGAGGATGTCTGTTATAGCAAGCCGTTTTATCATTTAACCAATGAATTCTTGATATCAAGAATTCTAATTTTGGATATCAAGAATTCTAATTTTGGATATCAAGAATTCATTGGTTAAATTATAAAACAGCCTGCCATAGTCTAGAGTTGATGTGAACGCAATCACCAACGATTTCTCACAAATTCATTAACACTTCTAACATGGAGAGTTTTCTTAAAAGCGATTCCCCTTGTGTTTTTTTAAGGAATTGCATTTGAGACAACTCTGGCCGATTTACGACTGCTATTTCGAGTTCTGAAAGTTTTCTGAAGTTCAGAACAAATCACAGATGAGAAAACGTTCATTAATGCCAAATGTTTTCCTAAATCCAATTCAGATTCTGGCATTCACCAATGTTTTCTTATTTGGGATTTGTTCTTAGGTAAGAACAGAATTTACGCACACCCAAGAGCACTCTTACAGACAATTGAGAGCTGACATGTTTGCGCAAAACAAGTAGTTATACCTTTTTCGTCCGTTCTAATTTAAAGTTGAATGTTTCTCTCCTTTATAATTTTCCAACTAATAATTTTCATAATTTTACATTTTTTTTTGTTTGTTTTAATAAATACACACTACTGCTGTTTATATTGTGAATTGAAACAGAAATATATCCCCTGTATTTTATTCCATTGCTAATGAGAAACAGCTGAAGTTATGCAAATACTGTTCGTCACAGCTGATTCCCAACTAGAAAACGCTCAGGTGTTGAGGTTCTTTCAATTGCATGACCATACGGTATAGACAGTAAAGAGGACTTCTTTAGGCTGATCTGGTATGGAAAAAGAACAATATAAAGCAACACTTGATATTCTAAAGCAACGCTAGGTAACCATATACAGTAAAGCAACAAAATGATGTAGCGTTAGTTAACTTACTTGTCCAAGGTTTGAAGCTTGACCAAGGAGAGTTAGTAATGATCCAGAATTTAATTTCAGCAAGGCCAGTTTTGTATTGGCTCAAGTTGAGGAAACAGAAGAGGCTGAAATGTTTGGCGCGAACATACAAAACTTTGAGAAGTTGTGTCGGCGCAATTCCAGCGAAAATCAAATTAAGATACTGGTTGTGCAGAAGCTTGGATGAAGGAACTAAAAAAATACCTTAGTTTTGATATGTACATCCAAGCACTGAGCAACTGTTATGCTTCGTTTGTTTGCTCGCCATGATATCTCTCCAGGAGAAACCGATAGCGCACTCGCCCTTGCACGGTGGTAGATCAGTTTCTCATGGGCGGGCCAGATGATCTGGGCGGGCAAAGCAGAAAGAGGGGAGGTAACCTTCCCCCCATCTACGTCACTAGGGGGTGATTTTCAAACAGAGCAATTGAGCCTTCATTTTGTCAAAGACGGAGAAGAACATGCAGGGCTTGGTTTACACTTATCGGAAATTCTAGCCACTGTGGGACCAAAGGCAGGCTACGGGAACTCATATTAATGTTAAATAACCTCATAAAATGAAGTTTTCATGCCATGTCTCCTTTAAGAATTCCGATTAAAGTTAAACCATTTATTTTTTCACTTCATCTGTTCTGCGCACTACTCCAGATACAGCTTTCACTGCATGAGTAATTGCATACCATAAATCGGTTTTATTTACTGCTTTGTATCCACAGCTGACGCTATTAAATATGATGTGTTGTTTGTCGCTAACTTCTTGCAGCTGTACCTCCACTTCAGAATTATTATTACATTTTTCTGTCTTTTATCGAGGCCTCCACCGTCTGAAGAATTTTGCTGTTTAAGAACGCTTCATGAATCACACGTAGATTTTTCTTAGGAACTTTCTCAAGAACAAATTTAAGAAATAACTTTGGAAGATATTGGTGAATGAGGCCCATTAAGCATGTTTTTTTTTTATTTATCCCCATATACACCGATCAGCCATAACATTATGACCACTGACAGGTCTAATGAATAACACTGATTATCTTGTTATCATGGCACCTGTAGATGGGTGGGATATATGGCTAGACAACTGGGTCAGAGCATCTCCAAAACTGCTGCTCTTGTGAGGTGTTCCTGGTTTGCAGTGGTCAGTACCTATCATTAGTGGTCCAAGGAAGGAAAATCAGTGAACTGGCGACTGGGTCATGGGTGGCAAATGCTCATTGATGCGCGTGGGGACCAAAGGCTGGACCGCGTGGTCCAATCCAACAGATGAGCTTCTGTAGCTCAAATTGTTGAAAAAGTTCATATTAGTTCTGATAGAAAGGTGTCAGAACAGTGCATCACAGTTTGTTATATATACGGGTCTGTGTAGCCACAGACCGTTCAAGGTGTCCATGCTGACCACTGTCCACTGCCAAAAGTACCTACAATGGGCATGTGAGCATCAGAACAAAGACCACGGAGCAATGAATGAAGGTAGTCTGGTCTGATGAATCACGTTTTCTTTTACACCACGTGAATGGCCAGGTGAACACATGGTGCCAGGATGCACTATGGGAAGAAGGCAGTGTGATGCTTTGAGCTCTGCTGGGAAACCTTGGGTTCTGCCATTCATGTGGATGTTATTTTGACATGTACTACCCATCTAAGCATTGTTGCAGACCATGTACAGTACACCCTTTCATGGAAACTGTATTCACTGATGGCAGTGGCATCTTTCAGCAGGACAATGTGCCCTACCACAAAGCAAAAGTGGTTCAGGAATGGTTTGAGGAACACAATTAGAAGTTCAAGGTGTTTAACTGGCCTCCAAGATCGTCTGATTCATGGAGGCCCCACCTCACAACTTACAGGACTTAAAGGATCTGCTGCTAACGTCTTGGTGCCAGATACCACAGAACACTTTCAGAGGTCAAGTGGAGTCCATGCCACGATGGGTCAGGGCTGTTTTGGCGGTAAAATGGGGACCTACACAATATTTGGCAGGTGGTCATAATGTTATGGCTGATTGGTGTATATTCCTCTACAGTAGTAAAATGTGTCTTGCCACAACTCACGATCCAGCATGTATCCATACAACCATGAATTGCAACTGATTGGTCCATTGTAGCTCATTCTAAGGGGTATCCATCCAAACATAAATGGGAATTACTTATCGCAGGACTGCAGGGTGTCATTGGAGTATTGTCTTAGAGTGGCTTAGCCAAAGCTGCTTTCTGTGTGACATCTGAGAGAGGAACAGAGGGGAGACAGAAGCCTTGCTAGCTACTGGAGTCTTCAGCAAAGTAGGCGGGATCTAGGACTGAGAGGCAGAACATTGCGGTTAATTTACGTTATTTATTTTGAATTGTATTTATTTAATTGTGTTCAATTGTAAACTGATGATGGACACAATATAGGTGGTTTGCACCTATACATGCACTGCGTGTGTGCAAAAAGTTTTCAATCAGAATTCTGTGAATTGAAGAATGGGTTACTGGATGCAGCATCTGTTAATAAATGTTACCTAACTATTGCTACATTCCTCAGGGGAAAGTACATTAGGTCCCATGTAGCTGCCTTGGGACTCATATAAGGTACGTTAACACAAGCCCATTTGTGCAATCTGCACTTTGCATCATGGCTCTGTAAAGTGCTACCCTCAATCAGGATTTAAATATTACAGATGTGGAAGTTTGATCAAATTGGGCATCTGTAACTCCAGTTTGCATAATGTCCCCCTCCCATTCTCATTTTGCCTGCTGTCTTTTCATTTGAATTCAGATTGCATTGTGTTTATCCTATTGGTAGCCTGTTAGAATAACCAAAGAATGTGACTGTTTTAAGGACATTTCGGTAAATGTGTCTCTTTTGTATTTTACAGCTGTCAGAAATGTCAAATTGCGTCCTTATTCTTAAACAGCAGTCAGTAACTTATTAGACCACAACATAAAGCAACGAGGAGGGTGATCAGCTGGTGGATAGTGAGACCAGGAAGTTTGATATGCAGCTTCTGCGCAAGCGTTGTTCAAGTGAGCAGCTAGACTGGTCTTAGGGAGGACAAACCCGTTTGAGCGTTTTTCCTGAAATACGTTTTTATTAGTTATTCCTGGTGAAATTATGGAATTAAATGACATATTTACGATATTAAAATACGTGTGCACAATAATATCAACAATATTTGCTAAATGTAGACGTTTTTAAAGGTTTTGAATTTTACCTCGAAGCTACTTCCGTTAATCAGCAGTTTGTGAAAAAGAGGCTAGTTTTACAACAGCGACTTTGGATGTAAACTACTTTAACATGTTAGCTGATTAGCCAATATGAGTGAGATATGTATACAGTTACATTAACAAACCTCTTGCTTGTGAAGTATTTTGTCTTAAATACGAAGGGAACACATCACATTAACAATTCTAAAATGCTTGACACGCCAAATGTTGTCTTTTTTTGACAAGCGTCCCTGAAGCTCAGATTCCGAGTCGAGTTCCATGAAGCGTTGCAGTGAATGGTTGCAGGCACTCATCGGACTTAAACTCAAACAACTCAAATGTCCCAACTGGAAAAATGTTGCGGTTTCACAGTCCTGTAGAGGACATTTTTCTGAACAGATTGACATCAAGTTAAGGTTGTGGCATTAAAGTTCAGGTTAGTAGCCAAGGGTGTAAAGACCACTCGGCTAATTACAGACGTCTTAAACTGTTAAAACGCCAGTGCCACATTCGGGACGGTATTCACACAGGCATTGGATCAATCCTAGTTTTCGGGCCTACTAGCTCGAATGTTTTTAGATGTTTATCTGCTACAAATGAATGAGTTGTCTAAAAAATGAGTTGGAACAAAATACCACTATTAAGTGTGCCCTTTGCGCCCCTCCCCCCACCTGTCTGGGCCAGGCTGCTGCTGTAAGTTGCTAGCCAACCTTTACTGAGGGGACTGTTTGAACGCGCTGGAATAAAAAAATGTTCATCTTTATGTATATTTGAGACCACAGATTCGTAGATGTACGTTTCCACTATATGTTAACCGATTTTAAGGGCGATCGGATTAAATGAGCGAAAACAAGGCACATCTGTCCATATTTTGTTAGTGAAGCAGGGAGAGGAATGCTCGTGGCAAGCTAACTGGCTGGGTAGAGCGATAGGGAGTTTGTTAGCACTCAAAATGTAGCTCTTAAACAGGGGCACTCCTAGGACATAAGCTCGATTATAAAAAATCCCCCAGCTGGGAAATGTTCGCGGTTTTCACAGTCCTGTAGAGGAGACCTTCATGAACACAATGACATCAAATTGAGGCTGTGGCATTGAAGTTCAGGTTAGTAGGCAATGGCTCAAAGTGCTCTCAGCCATTTACAGACCTCTTAAAATGGGAAAACCTCTGTGCCACATACGGGATGGTATTCACACAGGGATTGGCTCTAATTTGAGTGACAGGTTGATTCACCAATTGAAAAACTCATCTGGGAATTTTGATTTTTGTAAGGGGAGTGCCGAGATTTTACTGTCGCCGTTTGGCTTCCTAAACAGCAGTAGAATTACAAGTTTTTCTAAACCGCGTCGCGTACAGCATTACAGTGAGCTACACTGGTTTAAAACTACAGGTATATAAGGACAATTGTACCCATGAATTGTTTACTAGTAATATAATGTCATAATAAATCATAAAAGGTTCATCGATATGTGAGGCATGTTTATTATTTTAACGATCGAAAACGGATGTATCACAGACCGCTATCGTATATGTCGTTAAACAGAGGCTAATTACGCTAACGACTCAGTCATCAAACGAAAATTGACTACTGTTTTCGAAAGTAAATGTACTGATAATATCAGCGTACATCGTACTGTACATTAAATATCACAATTGTGTTTTTTATCACAATGTTAAATGAGGAGTAAGTTCAGTTTGGCATTTGTTGACGCTTGGAACTCTCCGTTGTGATTACATTGAGAGCAGAACGTTTGTCCTCCCTACTGGTCTGCCTCCACCTCAACAGCCTAACTAGCAAAGTAGCCTAGCTAGCAAACCAGTGTAGAAATATAAATTTAACAAAAATCAAGGAACGTGTTAGACTTGATATTCTATTGATGTAATAACAAGTGCCGAGTGGAGCGGCTGATATAGTATTTGTTGCATTTAGCTAGTGGAAGCATGAAGATGAAAGGTTTGTAATCAAAACATCTTATTTTTTCCATTTCCTTTGGCCAACGTTAGCTCGCTAGCAACAGCAGCTACGTTTTCCACAAGGATTAGGCACGTCTTTTGCTTTAGATCCAACAAAAGTATTTTCCTTAAATTAATTATGGCTACAGTTGGACTGCCAGTTAGCTTGCTAAGCTAACTAGCAGCATTTCATTGTGTCTGCTTGGCTACTACAGGCTGTTCCGCAGCTGTAAGATCTGTTAACATTAGCCAGTACAGTAACACCAAACAGATTATGGAGAAGGGCCTTCTGGCTTTGTTTAGTAGCTGGCTAGCTTGCGGTGCTTGAACGATGTTGGTCACCGTTAGCAACTTGGTAACTGTTATTTAGCTAGTTAGTAGCCTAGCTATCATGCTAGTAATCTAGAAAGCCTGGCAGGCCCGATTGGCCAAGAAAGTTGTGAACATTGTTAGCATTAGCCTCTGTTCCGGCTGGCCAAACAATTAGCTAATCTACTAGTTAGCTAGCTATTGCCAATACATACTGTAATCGTCTCTAAACTAATTTGAGCCAAATGCTTGCATGCTAACGTTAGCTGGCTACAGTAAGATTTGCTAGCTGGTCCGATGTAGCATCACAAAGCAACTTAGGCAAAGCACGCTAGCAGCTGTAATGATCTAGGTAGCTAGCTAGATCTACATATTTTTACTGCCTGTCTACATTAACTATTTTAGTTATCTTGACTCTTGTTAGCTAGCTACCTAGTTATTTTGTAATCGTTGCGTTTAAATTGATTTTCACCCTGTACAGTATCCAACTTAAACCACAAGGAAGCTATCTCTAGCTAGCCTAATAATGTTGCCTGCACTGCAGACAGTTGTCAGGTAGTGCTATCTAGCTAGGGTAGTTAGCTACCTACGCTGGAGAAGCTTCGAAGGTTGCTAGCATGCAAATGAATTGCATTGTATTTCTGGGTTTATACCTAGCTACTGTAGGTAATAAAGCGAGGGAACAGGCTGGCTCGCTACTGTAGAAAACACGTCCACGATTCATCAGCGTGCTGTTGTCGGCAAGGAAACTAGCTACCTGCTAGCACAGTACTTACAGACAACGTAACCAAGCTAGCTAACTAATTGGCGAAGTCGAGGCTAACCTAACTTAATTGGCTAAATGATGCCGACAGCTAACGCGCTACCAATCTTCAATTTCACGTCTTGACATATCAATAGTGGTCTCATTAGCTACCACTCTAGTTACCCAAAGTAAAGAAGTCTGCCTAAATAAACTGGACGAGGTCCTATAAATGTATGGATAACTAACTTACAATAGCAGCCATTCACAATAGTAAACTAGTGAGAGTGTTTATATATCACGGCAGCCAGAATGGATATATTCAGTGGGCCGAAACTTTACGTTCCGTGTTAGGATAGACCAGAAAGGGCGTTATTGTTCACAATAAATATTTGTCTGACCTTTTAATTTTGTTTTGATTTGTTGTACCCTCAGAGTGGGATCTGGAGAAAGGACCATGAAGCATTCAGTGATAACCTAGGCCAGCGTGATCCTCATACCATTCATTTAATCACTTCCTCTCAAGAGGTGCGTACATGGAAAATGCCAACAATAGAATGAAATGTAAACCTTTAAATAATTTGGTAAGTATATAGTCAGATAAAATCAGAATACAGTCTACAAAATCTGTCATATTGTTGCTTTAAGATAACTCTGCCCTTCTGTTACTTAAAAAATGGTGTAATACCAAATATAATTTGTACGTGGCAATAGAGGCCTTGAACTAAATATTGGATGATTTAGGCAAGTTAAGCTGTCTAACTCAAATGTCAACTTTCAGACTTATTTCTTCTGGTCTACGGTTTGTTCAGGCAAGCCATGGAGCAGCTATGGAGATGTTTTGGAGACTTCAACATACTAGATTTTTAGTAACGTGTTTTCTTAGCTGCTAACTAATCAATAATAAGGTGCATACCCTGTAAATGGGGGCTGATCAAATGCATATATAGCAATTAGTTTTAAAATTCTTAGTCAAACACAAATTCTTAGTTCGTACTATAGCTGGCACACAATGTTGTCCCCTTCATCTCCTGTTAACACCCGTAAATCTCTATTGGGGAATGTGCCTACCTTATTCAGGCCAACTCTGCCATTTCACTTGTTCGGCAAATGGTGGTGCCATGGCCAGGCCAAGTGTAAATATTATAGTGTGTGTGTGTGTGTGTGGGGGGGGGGGGTTATGTTGAGCCATGTTGCAGATCCTGTAAACACTGTCTGTGTTCCTCCTTAGGAACGGTTAAGTGGTGAAAGCTAAGCAGGTCAGCGCTGCTGCCAAGGGGCAAAGCTGGCAATGTCCAGGGTTCCAACCCCCCCTCCCCCTGGGGAGATGGCCAGTGGACCTGTGGCAGAGAGCTGGTGTTACACACAGGTAGGTGTTACACACAGGTAGGGGCCACTGGGAGTTTACCTCACAAAAATAGTCCAAAAGGTGTAATTTGGAACATCATGTGTGCCGTTCGTGTGTAGGACTGCACATTTCATGTTCTAAGATAGTTATGGAGTGCTGTCTAAAGCTGTTGTCCTTGATTCTGACTGGGTGTTGCTGGAGGTTTGTGTGATCCACTAGTCTGTGCTGAATCTTTATAATCATTCCATCAACATCTGAAAGGAATGACGGGGCAGCAGAAATGTGGGTTAACTGATATTGCTGTGAAGGACTGCATAAAAAATGTTGTAGGGTGAGTCTTCCCTTCCCTGGCCTGTTCTGAGCCTGGCTCTGTTCTCACTTGTCAAGGTCAAAGTGGTGAAGTTTTCTTACATGTGGACCATCAACAACTTCAGTTTCTGCCGAGAGGAAATGGGCGAGGTATTAAAGAGCTCAACCTTCTCATCGGGTCCCAATGACAAAATGAAATGGTGAGACATTCTGCTGTTTGGTTGTGTACATTGAATCATACTTGTAATCTTTGAAGCCAGGATTAAGCAAACTCCATCATTACAGCTTAATGTGTTTTGAGTTTTAACTGTAATCATTAATGCGTTAAGAGTGCACAGTTTGTTTGTAATGTAATGAAACCGATGCACTGTTATCTGTGTCTGCTTTGTCAGGTGTCTTCGAGTCAATCCAAAGGGACTTGATGACGAAAGCAAAGATTATCTGTCATTGTATTTACTTCTTGTTAGTTGTCCAAAAAGTGAAGTTAGAGCAAAGTTCAAGTTTTCCTTATTGAATGCAAAAAGAGAAGAAACTAAAGCTATGGGTGAGTTTAAGCTGACTCCCAACAGTTGAAGTATTTAATCAATCATATATTTACCATTTCCTTTTAATATTTTGGGTAACATGTAAATCATATTTACTTCCGCCTTAATTTTTTCCCCCAACTTCCTGCCCCTCCACGACAGAGAGCCAAAGAGCATATCGATTCGTCCAGGGAAAAGACTGGGGCTTCAAAAAGTTTATTAGAAGAGATTTCCTGCTTGACGAGGCCAATGGTCTCCTACCAGATGACAAGCTTACCCTGTTCTGCGAGGTAATCTTGCATGTGAAACACTACCTGAAACAATATCCACCAAGGACGCTTCCTGTAGATTGAGTTTGCTGCAATCTCCATAGTGTTATAAGAAAGGGCCACGCAGAAGCAGTGGATTGTCAGTATGGGTTTCATGTAATCATATGTCATCAGAGCTTCAGATTGTCAACGCTAGCCACAAATTTGAAACTGAATGTGTGCTAAGTTGTCTTCACTTCACAGAATTAAATAAAAAGGATCCAGTTCCAAGTGAAACAGATCAGACAAGCTGTGACAGAATTCATTACGGGCTGCTAATAGTAGTTGTAAAACAAATAATTCAATAGAATGTTTCAGGAAGAATAAGCGTTTTCTGAAATGTGTCTTTGGAAGGACAAGTTAAACGAAGTGTCCACTGAATTAGCTATAAATGCAATTAACCAAAACACTGCAAGGACTAAATGCCAGTGTGCCAGACCAGGTTTGCTGCAAGGTTGAACATTTTCAGGAAATTGGCAATTTCATAAGCAAATTAGATTCAAATTGAAGATGGAATGTCTCTCCTCATTAATTAGGCGTTCCAGCAAAGTTAATTAATTTGGGTTACAATTGGCTGTGTTTTTGCAATTACCGATTCCTTTTCCCATTGTAGAACTCTAAATGCATCAACAAAGACCAATGAAATGGGGGTGGGGGGGGAGGCTTCTCTGTTACTAACAACTTTTTATAATGACAACAGTTGGATCACAATGCGTGATTCAAAAACGTTGTACTAGTAGTGTCAGTTTTATGCAGAAAGAGCAGTATATGGATGTGAGACACAGTTCCTGTGTGTGTTCATATGTGTCATCCGTAACCAGGTGAGCGTCGTCCAGGACTCGGTCAACATCTCGGGCCAGTCCAACATGAACATGCTGAAGGTCCCGGAGTGCCAGCTGTCTGAGGATCTGGGGAACCTGTGGGAGTGTTCTCGGTTCACTGACTGCAGCCTGTACGTGGGAGGGCAGGAGTTCAAGGCTCACAAATCCATCCTGGCAGGTTAGACCTCAAGACTACCTGCCCCACACTACAGGCAGAGAGGTAGTCTCTCTCTTTACCTATGATTGTATTGGACATGGCTGAATCTGCTCAGCATCAAACTGCTGACAGAACTCCTCACGGAATACAGCACCTTTTAAACATCCTATATCTTATATTTATAATCTCATAGACTGTCTTCATGGAATTGCACTGTAATGGTTTAATAAATGGTAATCCGGTTTGTGGTATGGTAAAATGCTCTTGTAATATTGTTAACGCTTTTGCTTGTCAAAGAACCATGTATAAGGGAATATTGTTTTGTTTTGACAGCCCGGTCCCCAGTTTTCAATGCCATGTTTGAACATGAAATGGAGGAAAGTAAAAAGGTGGGTTATTGGAGTGGTATTTCGTCAGGCTTGGCACAGTTGTCAAAATAGCCATTTATATCTTATCTTTAGACAGAGGTTCTGCTACTCACAGTGTCAGACGCCTCAGGGTTAACATTCTCAGTTAACAGCTCTCCATACTTCTCTTAGTTTTGTTTATTTACTTTTGTATTTTGCCAGAACCGAGTGGACATCAGTGACGTGGACCCGGATGTCTTTAAAGAAATGATGGGCTTCATCTACACAGGGAAGGCTCCAAACCTGGAGAAAATGGCTGACAATCTGCTGGCAGCAGCAGACAAAGTGAGTCTGGTGAAACTGAATGATTAATCTTCCATTGTTAGTTTTTTTCTGGGGGTTACTGGAATGTCAGTTCGTATTTGAAAGTCTTTTGTGCTCGATTAAGGTTGTCTGACGCAACTCAGCCCATTAAGTAAACTCATTAATGCAGACCTCAATGTTCAGGCTGAAGTTATCACTTAATGTTTTAAAGGGTTCCTAGTGACCACATGCAGATGCAACATTAACCTAGCCAAACAGCTAATTATTAACAGTGGCATGTTGTCCCATATCCTTCAGTGTAATGTTTGATGTAATGTTCAGGTTAGGTGACTTTGAGGAGTCAAAACACAGGCCTGTTCATACTTGGCAGTAACATGCGTCTTGGCTGATCCAATCGAAAGTACAGGTCTAGATGCACCCAGGACTCATTGAGATCCGATCGCTCAGACCACTGAAGGAGGGCCTACTCAGCTGAAGTCCTTCTGAAGCAGAAGTAAACACTCCAGTGTTTCCTTTTGGATTTTTCTTTAGCAGTGGGGCAGGTCTGTCCGAACAACAAATCCCCCCCCCCCCCCCAGTCGAAACGAAGGTCACCATATTTCAGAGCAGGTTAATGTAATAGTCTACTGTCTAATAGCTAATGTAATATTGGACATATTTTCGTCCTATTTCCCCTAAAGCTATAAGGTTAGGCTACTTAAAGACACCCCTTCCACTCATAAAATATGTTCTAAATGGCATAAATGCTGCCAATTAATAATTGACGTAACAACTTAGTGTAAATGGTCAGTAGCCTAGCCTATCGATTTAAGGTAGGCCACTCTAAAGCACGTACACTGCCTGCTCAATTTGATCTTGACATATAGGCTAAGCATTCTGTAGCAAGTAATATCAATAAACCCACTACTAATTACGTTATCTTAATGCAGTGTAACTACTTCAGCATAATAATGCACCTAAAATACAAACGTGAGCAAGGGCGTTCAGCAATCACTATCGAATCAACAGCCATGTGCAATTTAGCTAGCAGGTGAAGAATACAAACAACAAAAATCACCAGTTAACTTAATTGAAATTTGCAAGAACTATAGACTAATACAATAACAGGCTTAAATGAACTGACAACATAAGTTATGACTTGCAAGGACGCACAGTGGTGCGCGTGCCCGCTCGCGGTGTGAAGCGTGTGTCTGAGCTATTCTCCGACATGCACTTTAACAATCACTGCTGATAAACGGCCTTTTGTACAGCCCCATTTCTGATACTGTGGTGGTAGAACTGTTGCCGTCAAAAATCAACATAGAGGAAACACTGCACTCATTCGCATGGCATCGGCTACAAAAGCACAACAGGCTAAATGGATTCTCATGGATGGAGCACACACCAAACACGCTGTCTGATTTCCATTTGGGCTGAAGAGTCAGTAGGCCACCACACTAAATGGAAACTGGTAGATTCACATCACAACTGGGTGATCTATGAGAACATTTTGAAAAAGATGGAGTCCCAGTTAATAATGCCAACGTAAAACAAGCACCTGAAGAATGCTTTAAAAAAAGCCAAGTACTCAAACAGTAGACCCAGTCGGTGAGGTTTTGATTCCTTCTTTTAATTTCCGGGAGACTAGGCACAGGAAGTGCAGTACTGCAACCCGCCGGTTAGAAATAACGCTTATGGTCTGTGCAAACAGAAATGATGTGCGTGTTTATCTGCATATAGAGTGGGGAAGTGAGATCCTGTCAAGTGGCCCTGAGCTATGTGGAGATGCATTCTAATGCCAGGTGTGAACTCATGTAGCCTACTGAGTGTCCACTCCTGATCAGATCACTAATGTTAATAGCAGGTGTGAAAAGGGCCATCATGTCACTTCCCCACACTATCACTGGTATCCCACTCCCCACCAGCAGGCTCTTATGGGATGTTTAGGTTTAGTGTAAGACACACATGCACACACACACACAGCTTCCCCCATGCTGTACTCTCCCCACTGAGGTTTGCTGCGGTGTTCAGGTTAGAAACCCCCTCTCCTGTTCCTCCCCAGTACGCTCTGGAGCGTCTAAAGGTGATGTGTGAGGAGGCACTGTGTAACAGCCTCTCTGTGGAGAACGTGGCGGACACCCTCATCCTCGCAGACCTGCACAGCGCCGAGCAACTCAAAGCACAAGCCATAGATTTTATCAACAGGCAAGTATAAGGAAGGGGGAGGAGGGGCAACAACAAAAAAAGTCCTGGTGATGAATTCCTGCTGCCATTTCTGTTTACCGGCCCTGAATGCTAACTTTTTATCTCTCCTCCATAGGTGCAGTGTCCTGAGACAGCTGGGCTGTAAAGATGGCAAGAACTGGAATAGCAAGTATGTAATTAGCTGAAATATGTGACACAAGATTAATAACAAACTCTTATCTCTCGCTCACTCTCACATGCATTACAATTCATTGTTTTAGCCGGGGCAGAGATAGAGCAGAGAGGGCCTCCCTATCTGTGGATCCGTGTTATTAATAGACTCATACCTGGAGAAGCTCAGGGAATGGAACATTTCTGGAATATGAAACAGAAAAGGGGGCAGTCAGCCATGAAGTTTTACCTCAAGCTGATTTAGTGTTGTTGTTGTTGTTTTAGGACACCTTGAGGTGTGGTAATCAATTACCAAGGGAGGGAATAGTTTTCATTTACGCAGCGTTACTGTGTAGGGAGCCGGATAGGCTCTGTACGTCTGGAGGAATACTCCAGATTCAAACCTGAGGGAAGGTTGCGTTGTTGGCTGTTTTGGGAAGGTAACTTTACCATGTGGACCTCTCTGCAAAGGCACATTGATGGTATGACAGACGTTAGCCAAACAGGAAGATATGAAGGGAGTTACTGTTGTGGATTTATGGAATGGCACCTAACTGTTTTCATCACAGTGTAATGAGGCGCATTGACAGTGCTCCTGACACAACTGCAGGACTTTGCTGTTGGGAAACTGGCTCGTCAATCATATCTCTGTTATTTGCCTCATTGTTTCAATCTCATTTGTCTTGATGGTTTTTTAATGTGAGTGATCTCCTGTTCTTGTTTCTCTTAACTCCCGCCTGCCCTGTTCTGCGCTTACAGTCATGCAACAGACATAATGGAGACCACAGGCTGGAAGTCGATGATCCAGTCCCACCCTCACTTAGTGGCAGAGGCCTTCCGCGCCCTCGCCTCCGCACAATGCCCGCCCTTCGGCCTGCCACGCAAACGCCTAAAACAGTCGTGACCGCCCCTCACTGCCATGAGACTTTACCAGGGTGCAAGGCAGGAGGACAAGATGGGAGGACAATGAGGAGAGCTGCTCTGTTTCTACCACCACCTGACCCTTTCAAAACCAGGCAAGGATTGGAACTTGAAGGAAGGAAAGAAGGAAGGAAGGGAGGGTGAGATGGAGGCTGGCTGGTTGGCATGTGGCTGGCTGACTTCAACAGACAGGAAACATTTGGCTGTGGTCCTAAAGTGTTGTCTGCTACTATTTTTCTGTAATTTTCTAAATGGCCTTAATATATCTGCCATTGCTCTGGAGTTGCTTGAGTACTTCGTCTATGTGACTCTGTGCCTGCCTTGTCCTGAACACCAGGCCCTCTCCAGATTGCACTAGTTCCCATAAATATAGTCATTTTGATATGGAGTTCTATAGGAACGTGTTAAGGGTTTGATAAATGGGAAATATTATATATTTGTAATGTTTAGCCCATTTTGCGACTAGACATTAAAGAAGCGTGAACACTTTCAGTGCAAGGTCAATTCTTTACACTTTTTAAAAGATGAATATGCCCCATATTGATGGCACCATTTCTATGTAAATGACAGTTGTACCATCTTCAGAAGACTGGTGTAAAAGCAAGTCTGTTCTATTGCATATTTGTGAAAATATTCCTGGCATTCTGAGACCCTGTGTTAATGCTGTATTACATGTTAGACAAAAAACGATGTCTATACTCGGGCCCTAAACCTATTAAAACTATTGGATGAATAGCAAAGTGATTTACCCAGTGTCCCATCTGATGATTGCTTATGTAAGAACATAAGATTAGTCCACTCTTAGAGATCCAACCTTTCCATAGTATTACCAACTTGCAAATATTTATATATTCTCAATATATTGTGGTTAATAAAAGAAAAAAAAATAAGTGGAAAGACTAATGCATGGTCCTGTATTGTTGAAAAGAGTGTCCAAGTACCAATTTTGTCGTTAACAATTTTTATAATTTTTCTGCAATTATCAACAAACAAAAAAAATATCTGTAAGGAACTAAATGAATTGAGTATAGTCCATGGGCAACTCTGCTTTCAACATGCTTGGAGTTGTTTAGGATGCAGAGCATCGTTTCCATTGGCGCTGTTGTTGTTGTGTGTGTGTGTGTATGGATGGATGGGGGTCACATGTCTGTTAACTGTTTGTTTCATATGTGGTGTGGTATGACAGACAAGCTTCTCCTGAGGATTTTGTAAATTAACTGATAGTGACATCATTTTTACATGGAATTACCCAAGTCATTCTGTGTTAAATTGAGATGTTGAATTTTTCCATTAGAAAAAACGATGAAGTTGTCTGCAAGAATGCCTGCATTAACCCATTAAAGATGTTTTCCAGCATTTGTGATTCGTTATTTTCATTTACTGTTTTCCCTTAATCAGTTCCTGAAAGGTTCCTTGGATGAATAAATGATGCATATAGTCTAATTTTCTACCTTGGAAGGTTCATCATCACTATGACGACTTGTGTTGTTCAGTGACTCCTGGTCTGTTTCTTGGTGATGCTCTCATTTGGAATGTGTCTTTCTTGGCTGTAGATGGGTTTTATGCAGTATGATTGTGTTATTAAGGCCATCTCAAATGTAATCTAAGCGATCGGTGTAGTTTCTTCAGCTTTGTATTATTTTCTTATGTAATACAAGGAAAACAATTTTTAAAGGTCCACTCAAACTCAGGTGTGCGTGTACTTTAAAAACTGTTAAATTGATCTCAAGGTCAAAACATATGAAGTGTGTGTGTGGAAAGTTAGGAGAGCTGTAATCGTTCGCACCAAAGCCACTCCCAGTATCTTACTCAGTAGATTGCTGGAGCAATCTGATGAGAGCAGGCTGCAGTGAGGACGTCTTCATTTGTAGTGTCAGCATGCTGCTGTGAGCCCGCCCCTTTTCTCTATGATTCCAAAGATCTGTAGACACCATCTCTGCTGTAGAGTAAGTCAGGCCCCACAACTTCTCTGCTCCAATTCTCCTTCCCTGGTCTTAAACCAGAGTGGAACAGACACCAGGGTGGCAGCTCCTACATAAAAAATCATGTAGACCATGAGGTATTCTGCAGTAGGAGATGCTCCTGTAGGATTTTTTCACTGCTTGGATGTGTGTGTGTATTTACTGTATGTATGTGTGTAGTATGTGTGTGTATGTACTGAATGTGTGTGTACTGTAAGTGTGCATGTAGTACGCGTGTGTGTATCTCACAACCCTTGATGTGTCCTGTTGAGGAAAGGGCTCTGTGACAGTGATCTGCCGAGGGACAGAGAGTAATATCCCAGATGAATGGAGTGATCAGGATCCTCCTGATGTTTTGTCATCTGATCATAAGACTACGTCCTGTAAGATAAAAAAGGATGTTTCGGGGAAATGGGTTATGATACTAGTGTTGCACCAGTGAGGCGGCTTTGTGTTCTGCTGAGATTGTGTTGTATGCTGCAGGCCTGGCCGAGGCTCTCTGTGAGTGTGAAGATGCACGTCTTTGCGATCTGATAAGACTGATGGTGGAGAAGGAAAGCAGGGTTCTCCCTGACGGCCACCGCAGGATGGATTAGTTCCCTGGGGGTGCATAGTACTTCCTCTGTGCCCTTGCCCTGCCAACAAGAATTCAGAGAGAATTAGAACACCATGCTGAAATGCATCTATAAAAAATGTCTGGTTCTCCCACTGACTCCTTTAGATGAAGAGAAAGATGGTCAGCAAATAATCATGTTGACATCCTTCTGTGTGCCCAATTCAAATCAATTTTAATGTCATAAAAACCTAAATAGATTTTTACAAACAACTTCATATTGATAAAATAAATCCCTATTCAATTATATACTCAAATGAACACCTTACTTACACTGTTGACAACTATAAAAAAAGACTATGTAGCAAGCAGGAATGAACACAGCTCGGAGCATTGCAAGGTTTACAAAAAAAAAATTCTAATTGAATTTCTAATTTTCAATTAATACGTTTAACATACCGCTACCAAACACCAAACTTATAGATAACGAAATAGATTGATATCTACAGGTGTATTACTCTGGAAAATTATAACAAAAACTGACATCATTTTTTAACTTACAAGCCATTAGTAAACACAGTTTAGTTAATTACCAGTAATTACACATAACACATTTTGCATTGCACAATGGTGAGGAACTAAAACATCAACACTCAATTCCAGTCTTTCATACCGTCGTCTCACAAATCTAGTCACTTCTACAACGGTAGAGTATCATACAAGTTTCAAGAAACACATCAGAGACTGCAAACAACAATCTTGCTAAGTCACTTCTTATAAGATTGACATACATTTGGTCAATGGAGCATTCCCTAGCCAATCCTCTGTTTGGATATCTATGACCGACCATATGGCTGATGACATGTCTTGTGTGTGCGCTGTATTTCATACAACCCATACAAGCCTGACCAGCCCAATAATTCTATATCTATGTTTATGGCTTTATGCTACCCAGTAAATACATT
This sequence comes from Hypomesus transpacificus, assembly GCF_021917145.1. Classification (NCBI taxonomy): domain Eukaryota; kingdom Metazoa; phylum Chordata; class Actinopteri; order Osmeriformes; family Osmeridae; genus Hypomesus; species Hypomesus transpacificus. The sequence continues at coordinate 10,092,502 of NC_061082.1, forward strand.
TAAAAACTATGAAGCAACCGGTACTTGTGAAACGTCCATACAGGGTTGAAAAGTAACAGTGAATCCGATCAATAATTTAACCTCAAGTGAAACCATTCCACAGGAGAAACAGAACATATAATTTCTTTTTTCATTTGGTCTGGTCGGCCAGGATGACTAAATGGAAATGTTCTGCTGTAATTAAAGTCAATTAAATCCAGGCGGTGTCAGGCTTGGTGGCAGGACCATGACTAAGAGCTGTTAACTGTCTGCCAGATCCAGTAAACCCACCTGTCCAGCAGCTCTGTCCTCTCAACTGGAACATCCACCAGTTTCATTCCAATATGCACATTCTTTGTTCACTGTCAATAATGCAATTCAGAATGAGGCATTCGGAATGTTGGCTGAAGTTGTAGAGTGCAGATTAAATGACGTATGAATGGCTGTCTCAGATGTTTTGGGATGCTATGTCCACAAAAACAAACCAGTAATGTTTTTTTGTGTCTCTCTCTCACGTAGGTAGCCAGATTGCTGACAGATGTGAGATGAGGATGTGTGTTGATGTGTTGGCTCGTAAATCCTGAGTGATTCTAGGGGGAACATTTTAAACTGGCTTCACAGCCTTGTATTGCAAACAAATGTCATTCCTCACATTACTGTTTTTGGAGAAATCAGGAATTTTGCCAAAAGAAATCCCTAAAAGTTTAACTTGAAATTCTTCTTAACGTTCTTATTTCTTCTTTTGATGAAGCTGGGGAAACCATTCAATGTCCAGATTGTTATACAGACCCACTGTAACCCAACAAGGGGGTTCATGTGTTATGAGGCCGATGGCCTAGCCTCTTAACACACATCTGGAAAACAGCATAATTACCAGTGCTCTCCAAAGAACACATGGTGACAAAGACAAGGATGATGATGAGGATACTGATGGGGATGATAAGGAAGAGTTTGACAATGAATCAGGATGGGGATAATGAATGAGGATGCATAGGGATAATTGTGATTTAAGTGATGATGTCAACAATGATGACAATGAAGAAGACGCTACCTAAGTACAAACAGGAGTTGGAGGGGTCAACCAGGGTTTACCATACTGAGGATGAATCCCAAACATTCCCCTTGATCCCCCCCCTCCCTCAAATACTTGAGTACATCCAAGAGGTTTGAATGAATACAAGCAACATTTCACCTGGCCTATCAGAACGGAAATGTGTGGATACAACGGTCTCGGATTTACTTAAGAGTCTCGGTGTTCGGGGTCAGGGCGAGGGTCAGGTCTGGTTTAGGGTTGAACGCTGGGGTAGATCCAGGGACATGCTGCAGACCGCTAGCTCTGTCAGCCGGTGGAGGAGTACGGTGTGTCGCTGTGGTAGTTGTAGTCAGGGCACACCTTCTGAACCAGTTTGTAGTCAACACTGTAAAAGGCGATGTAGATGCAAATTACTTTGAAGGGCTTGGAGCAGAGCCAGGAGACGTGGCTCTGGGTCTGCTCCTGGTAGCACACCTTGGACGGGTCGAAGCTGCACAGCGCTGTCTTCTTGTTCCGGTCTGTCTTTTCGTATTCGATGCGACAGTTGAAAGCTTTGGAGTCTTTGGTCTCCAGCGTGGACTGCTGAGCCGCCTCGAACTCCACCACCTTGGAGGGCGGGACCAGGCTGACGGACACGTTCCCCAGCCCCGTGGAGTTGTGGCGAAAGTATACGCTGAAGGTGCCGTTCCCGTGATCCACAATTTTCCCTGTGATCAGCAGGTTGAGCTTCACCGTCTTGATGTTGGAGTGGAAGTCGCCCCAGCCAAACATCTTTTTGAATTTCCCTGTCTTCACGATGGGCCTGCGTTTAGTTCTGGCCTGCGCCGCCTGGACATCTGTCTGGTTAGATAACCAGTCCCAGAAGTCCTCCATGCTCTCCACGTATGCCATGTCCCTGGCGCTGCTGTGCAGCCCGGCAGGGCCCTTGGAGAACAGTCGCAGGGGGTTCAGGACGCCCGGGCTGGCCCCTGTGGGAGAGAACTTCTGTTGGTTCTCCCCTTCCCCCCATCCCATCACCTCCGTCTGGCCAGCCGGCCTCCTCCTGCAGCTCACCTTTGGAGGGGGCAGAGAACAACACAACAAAAGGGGGGGTTAGGCAACTTGAACTGCAAACAGGCAAACTCCTCTCGTACATTAACAGACTGCATCCTGCAGCTCCTAGTAGCAATTTGTGAAACGGAATGAATATTTATGTGGTTTAAATGAACTGAAGACAAAACCAACAACAGAACATAATGACACTGGATTAAGATGGAGGGGGGAGGGAAGGAAACCCTTGCATCAACACTCGTCTACAGATGTCTATTCATTCAGACACTCGTTTCTTCAATCCAACAGACAATGTGACAGTTTACCAATGACCCCCATCACAGACAAGGAGCCCACACCAGACATACTGAGACATCCCAGCATCAAACGGAACAATGCAGGATGTGAACTTTGAAAGTTTCAAAGGAAGAAGCAGTAATACAGACAACACTGATCCCTTGTACCTCCCAACCCCCTCAGAGCCAGGGGCCTCCCTGGTCCACTTCAGATAAAACTTTAATAACTCACGATAATAAGTTGAGCTCGTTTTATTGGTAATTAGCTGTGCCTGCGTTCCCCAGGCCTGGTTGTAGGGATCACTGAGAGAGACAGATGGAGGAAGCTCTGAACAGGAGCTGTTTGAAATCTTCCAAAGCAGCTTCCCAGTATTTCCAACCTAATTATAATTCTTGCTGTAAGCTTAATTGAAGCACATGTGTGCACAGCTAACAAACCAGCCCCCCCCCCCCTCCCCCCCCCTCCCCCCCGCCACGTTCCAGAGTTTGTTGATTGTTGCAACATAATAACCTACTGTACCTATCAGGTTATTATGTAGAACACAAGCCTCAACATTGTTTTACATTGAATTATTAAAACTGTGTGATATATTGTAAAGTCACTTGTTACCAGACTGCTGCTGTGTGCCTTCCTCAACAGTCCGTCTGCGCCTGACGCACCTTAATGGGGCTGACAGGGTTTAATAACTTGGCAGTTTGGGAGCTCCGCCACGTGTAATGCGAAATCGATGCGTCTCCCACGCGTGGAGAGCTGTTTCCATTCATCAGGAATCACTGTGCCTAATTAAGACAGGACGTCGACGAAAACATGATTGACTGTGAACACATAATGTAATAATGTCGCTTTGTAGCTCATCTAATTCAAAGGCATTTAATCGACGAATATAAGCGACTTCTTGTTGACGTGTGATTTGGCTCGTGGTTTTGGTTTAGAGAATAAATTGTCAGACATGGCATAAAGGGTTGGGCCTATGTACATTTCGATGTTTTTATGTATATACTAAGTATATTATCTGTGTAGTCTGCCATGACCGCCAAAGGACAATTCCCATCGGGGCGCAGAATTGTTTTCTATTCTTTTCTAATGTTATTTTGAATTTAGTCAATGTGACTCCAGATCCTCCACCAACCTTAGTATAAAAATAACATTTATTCACTTAATCTTACTGCAGAAGAGCGCACTCTTAAGGGATTATAATATCACCTATATTTCTGCTTCTCATTTTGAACCTCATACCGGGTGATTTCAAAACCGAAACAAGGATGTGTATCTCACACTTCCAGCTAAAACGTCAGGTGATGTTTCTACCAGATGATTAGAATGGAAATGAGGAAGGAGTTAAGTATGATGAGCAACTGGGTAAATTGCAGTGACAACACTGGGGATCATGAGGAGGATATCAAGTACTTAAATGCCTTGAGAGAAACCAAACACTGAGAACATGAAAGCCTGGGTCTGACACTATCTCCCTCTTTCTATTTGTCTCCCTCTCTACTTCTCTCTCTCCTCTCCCTTTCTTCCTCTCTCTCTCTTGCTCTCTCTCAAACAAACATACACAATTGGTTGTTTGTACGTTTGTGCATCTCTGTGTGTGCTGAACAAGAATGGCAGGCAAGGTCTAATGAAGGAGAATTCACAAAATCTTAATTAAGATTTCTTAATCGCAGCTGCTTTGCTGAAGGCGTTTCAGGGCAACTTGGCTTAAAACAAGACAGTATTATGATAATAATCCCAGACTTATTACGTTGGAAACCTCAGTCATTATTCAAGTGTTCAAGGCAGAATGATTACCTGCAAACATAGGGAAATGCCTCAAATTCATGCAGGTGTGCTCTGTCAAGACAACAGCTGTGTTGACACATGTCTGCTGAGTGTACAAGAACCCTTAAAGGACTCTATATACTCCAGTTTTGTATGTGTATGTATGCACGTTTGCAAATGCTACGCAGGTGAGACGTGCATAAAATATGCACCAAACGAACAGCGGACACGGACAACAGCCACCCTACATGAACTTAGCGTGAAGTACACTACAGTCCACCTTTGATTGACTCATTCTACCATGTGCCGTGTGTCTCTAGATGATGTCCAGAGAAGGTCTGGGTTGGAGGAATGTCTGAGAAAGCGATAGCCGCCACACAATGGTCAAGATGAATCAGCTCAGTCGTCGGCCTGTAATGAGCATTACGGAGCACGCTATCTGGACTCCCTTGGGGAGACATATCTTTTAGAGCCCTGACATAAAGGTAATTGCCACGGTGACCAGAAGTAGCCTCTAGAAAGTTATTAAGAACTCAAAGGCATCTGGCGGGTTGTGTCATCTAGTGAGGCCACCGTTCAGAATGGTGTTTTGAGGTGCGGCGACACAGTGTTCCACAGTGATGGGTTCCCGGCCCCGGGCCTCTCAAGCGAGCTGGATAGTTCGATGGCATCGGATTCCTTTATCTATCCATCTCTCTCTCTTTCTGTCTGCATCTCTCTCTGTCTCTTTCTCACACTCTCCATCTCTTGTTTTCTCTCTCTCTCCCCCTCAGTTCTTCACGATCTGTGTGTGTGTATATGTGTGTGTCTCTCTCTCCCTCTCTTCGTGCCTTTCTTCTGTCATGAATAAACTAGAACTGATGAGAACATGGCACCTGTTTGTTAGTAGGGATTTGTTCTCTGAGTTTTTGGGGAGGTTTCTGCTGAGGTTTTCAGTGAGCTTGCACCAGTATTACTTTCATTTTGTTTCTCTCCCTTTGTTTTGAAAGCCTGGAAAATAAATGTGGTTGTTGTCTTTCCAGTCTAAATTTCACCTGAACATAAGGCTGTGTTCCGTGTCTGGGGAGAATAGTCTCAGATATCTTCCTCATAATAAACAAAATGGGCAATTAACCCACTCACTGGTCCAGGAAGAACACTTCTGACGATGTGCACTGTGCTTCATGGATTCATCTGGGCAAATAGACCTCACTTTTGTGGTGCAATCCATTTCTCTGCTAATTTTCTTTGTCTGGGGCTTCATTAACTTAATGCCTTTCTTCAAAGTAAAACACAGTCTGTCCTGTATAAATAGATGTCTCACCTCAGTGTCTCTGCCTCATACCATGTCATCTGTGCCTTCCTGTCTGAGCTACAGATATATTGGAATGTCTTCAGTGGTCAGTCAGTGGCCTAGAATGGCCTAAGCATACACACACACAAACACACAGCTAACAAGCATGCATGCATGCATATACACACACACTGGATCACACATTTTTGGTGAGAAAATGCAGCTTATGTTTTCAGGAATCAAACATGACATTCACATGAAGCCCTTCTTCTCCTCTGACTTGCCTTCTCCCTTCCCTCCTTCCCCGTTTCTCGCTTCTCCTCCCTCTCTTCTCCCCCAGCGTCAGCCCTCCATCTCCTTCTCCCTGAACGTTACTGGGTATTTCATTTGTAATGATTCACATAAAGAGCCGGTTCCAGGAGAGAGGGCCCCGGGGGGCTCCCAGGCTGCCCAAGGCTTGAGTCTACATGCTCCTGAAGAATAGATTGCTGGTGTGATGGCTGCAGCAGTCTCCCGCTCCAGAGCCATCACTCTTAATCACAGAGCGGCTTCAGTCGGCCTCAACGCCAAGGAGCATCACAGCCCGGCCGTGGATCCACACTATCAGCCCTTCCTGACAATGGAGCTCAGGGTCCTGTCTGTGTGTGAGAGTGTGTGTGTGTTGTAACTGTGTGAAGTATGTGTGTTTATGCAAGTGTGTGTCGTGTGTGTGCTGTATGTGTCTCAAGTGTGTTTGTTATTTGTTGTGTGTGTGTGTGTGTGTTGTGTGTGTATGTCTGGAATGTGTGTAGAACGTGTCTACTGTCAATAATCCCTGCCGTCATCACCACCTAAGTCTGGGTGTGAGATACACCACCACACGGCCATGTCAAACGCCAGAGCTGTCAGTCACTTGCTCCCTCGTGCCACAGGTCCAACACGGACTTCAGAATCTCATTTAATGCATCATTAAGTGTTTAAGAACGCAAATATGAGTGTTTAAATGGCAGGGGTTTGTGATTACATGGTTGTAGGTACTGATGGATGCTCAAAGGTCATTGCCGGATTGAGTCCATGTAAAACACTCAGCTTGGTGTTCTATGATCTTTATCTGATTATGAATCATTTCTATTAGTCCACACAAACATGATTTCATCAAATACTCTCACCGGCATTTTATACATTTCATACTCTATGTATAACCTATACATCATATACATGCACCCACATACACACGCATACAAACACACGTTTACAGTGTGGATGGAGGGTGTTGAATTGTTATGTGGGTTAAGTCTTTTTTACAGTGTTGATGGACTAAGCGGATTTGTGAAGTGTGATTAGCTGGCAGTTGATATTAGAATCACAGCTCATTCATTCTCTATCTGGATATTGAAAACTGTGGATGAACCCAGATTCAGTTAACTGGGATCAACGCCAACGCAGGGTGTGAACCTCAACATGTGGATGACGAGACCCCCTCCACTGGGCCCAAGGAGGCAGGAGGAACGGAGCCGTCAGGTAATCTGGAATGCTGTTGTTATCTCAGCTCCTGCCATGTCTGACAGCTGCAAAGCCCTGAACACTTCACTTTCCTGCAGGTGTTACCTTTCAACGCATCATCACTTTCATAATCCCCTTACACGGCCAAAGCACCTTCTCCACCACCCTCACACCTGACACCAGCATGGCTGATAGCGGGGATTGGAGGGGATCAGAAAACTGTACACCATTAATGGGATGAATTACCCTTGATGCTTTGATTTTGTAGATTTCTTCCTCTATGATTAATAACTACAGAGAGTGCGGTCTACAGTTACACACAACTTTATACAGAGAACGTCTGTTCTTCTTAATAAGCTGCGTGGAACGTCCTCCTGTCATACTTCATATAGAGTAATTTTCTTTTTCTCAGAAACTGCACATCTGTGTTTGTTTTTGTTCTTCAGATCCGTAAACATAAACACAATGCCATATTCAAATGTTTCAGGTGTTCCTCCTTGATTCTGCTCACATGATCGTTCCTAACGGTTCAGCTCAATTTGACAGAGAAAATGTTTCTGTTCTCAGAGTAAATCAGCCTCTGACGGATGTCTGAGAGACAGCTTGCTTTGAAGCAGAAAATAAGAAGAAAAAAAGGCATTGCTTCCATTTTTCTCAGCAGTAGTGAAGACAGGTACTTCATAAGAAATATGCAGAGACAGAGAGCGTCTGACAGCGCTTTGTTGGCCTGAAAATGACAAGCTGAAAGAGAGGCCTCAAAGAACCGGCGGGGGGACGAAAAACGAAAACACAGGGAATAATCAGAGCCAGATTTATAACGCTTATTCTAAAGCTGCCACGTCTTGTCTTGTAGAAGAAAGCCATACAGATTTAATTAAAGAGGTCAATCATTTTACAAAGCCCTGACATGTATTGTGATTGCCCTTCCCAAACAGCAGGTGGTGATTAGTGCAGTCATGCCAGAGACGGTCTGAGGGAGTCGTGTGTAGAGAGAATACTGTAGCTAACTATCAGAGGGGTGCTGGAGGGCCACGTCCTGATTACTCAGCCCACAAACGTGTGCGAAAGTTCTGTAGGGTTGTAAAACCTCTCAGATTAGAGGTCATCCTGTTGTTTTATCTGAACAAACTTCCACATAGTCACCAGCAAGTCTTATAGTAAAATTGGCCTATGGGATGCTTTTACAGGACTCTAGACTAGTGCCGTAGAACTATGAGCTAGTCTTACAGGACTTTGGCCTAGTGCTGTATAACTATGGGCTAGTCAGTCCCCCCAGGATTTCGCTAGCCTTGTTTGTGATAGTTACGGGCAAAAATTCCAGATTTTGCGGGAGCAAGTGAAAGTTGAGATAAAAAGTTGCGAATTTCCCTCTTTGTAATTTAAATTGAGTTATTGGTAAAAACAAGCAATTAATAAACAAACATTCATTAAAGAATAAAACCATTGAGAAATGGCACGTCCCGCCTCCTGCCAGTGGCATGTACTACCGATGCCACGTGCAAGTTAAAGATTTAACCAGTGTTGGGAAAGTTCACTTTCTACATGAACTAGTTCAGTTTATAGTTCACACATTTTAAAATGAACTGGTTCAGTTCATAGTTTATAATTAAAGATGTTGAACTAAGTTCACAGCTCCAAAATAGGAACTAGTTCAGTAATTTTTTTCCATATGTTGCGAGCTATAATTTTTCTAAATTATTTCCACAGCCCATATAGAACCACAGACAGCAATTATTTTATTAGTTTAACGCTAAAACTATGCGTCAGATTTCATCTTCATATCCAATTGTTAATCCTTATCCAACCAGGATTTGCATTCTCATTGAAGGGCGGAATCTCCCTTTTTTTAACAAAAAAGATTGAAATCTGTCTGCAATACCGCTCTCGGCCTCTACACAACTTCGGCGCTCTCACGCTTGCCAGGCATAAACAGTAGAAAAAAGCACACGCAGCGATTAGGTGCGTTCGACTTCATGCAGCGCCGGCATCGCCTGCAGCCCGGCTTACTTGAAGCAGCCAATGGCATTCTCAGCTTTAAGGCAGCTGGCTGTAGGCGCCGCCGGCACTGATGAAGTCGAACACACCTATTGACTGGTTGGGCAACCCTGGATACAGGACTCTTAACGGTGTGGTTTTTGCCTGGAAGTCTCTAGAAATCTGGCACCTTATTGAACAAAATTAAAAAGAGTGAAAAAGAGTTCACAGACACCAGAATGAATGCGTTCACAGTATCGTTCAGGCAGTAGCCTAATACAGTACGTTGAGTTCAAGTTCATGAACTTTCGTTCAATGAACGCGTCCAGGCGCAACACTGGATTTAACACCTACCGGAGAGAGTGGTGGTGGGAGACGACGATGATTGGTCTAAGTTGCGGAAAAATTGCGGTGATTGGTTAAAATGGCAACGTTGCGCTGAATTCGCGGGGATTCGTTGAATTTGCGTGAATTGGTGCGATCGCAACATCGCGAATTCCTGGAGGGTCTGGCTAGTGCTACAGGACCATGGGCCTGTGCAGGGCCGGCCCAAGGCATAAGCGAACTAAGCGGCTGCTTAGGGCCCCCTAGGCCACCAAAGGGCCCCCAAGAGCACATTAAATTACAGTTTAATGTACTGTGTTTTTTTTATTAAACGCTGCTCTCATTTTAATGTTGCACCAAAAATGAACATTGAGTATTAAAATCCGCCCCAGAAATACGGTAGGGGTAGCCGTTCCTGAAATACCTAGTAGCGGCATGTCATTTCAATGAACATTCTATTGTGTTGCACTAGGGGTCCACTATTGGCTAAATATGTTTCAAATATTATATCAACATACCTTACTAAGCAAATTATTCTAGCTAGCTAGAAACTAGCTGATATTCGGGAAGGGAAGTTTACGAAAAAATAGCCAGACGAAATAGCAGTCTAGCCCAAAACGAATAGCAGTCTAGCCTATTGCTAACGCCTGTCTAGATAATCTATTGAAAGAACTGGAGAAGCAGATGCTCTTGCGTTAGCAAGCTAAACTAGTTAACACGCTACGGTAGGTAGTCTAGGTGTTTTCACTATCTAGCTGTACACTCCTTGCAAATCAGCGTTAATAAAAAGCAGATGAGATAGAGCTAGCTAGTCTAACTAACATTGACATTTGCTTGTTGCTAAATCTGTGATTTAGAAGACCGTACTGTTGAAACTATTTAAGAACATTTAGTGTAGCGAACTAACACGTTAGCATGCTAGCGCAGCTAGCCTATAATACCGTATTTCTTCGATTAAACGTTGCCCTCAAATAAACGCTGCCCTCAAATAAACGGCGCACCACAAATGAACAATGTGTAAAAAATTGAAGTTTAATTGAATAAATGGGCCCCCAGATAAATTCAGCTTAAGGCCCCATAAAGGCTTGGGCCGGCCCTGGGCCTGTGTTACAGGACTATATGCTAGTCTTATATAAATATGGGCTAATCTAATTTGACTATTTTGTGGTTACTATTTCAATTGTTTATAACTGTAAAGTTGTTGGCAAGGTGCAGTTTTATGAATATCATTGTCAAGTAGTGGTGCAGTTTGTGTGTCACAGGGCGTAGAATACTATATAGGGTAGAGTACTGCTAGTTTAGTACTGATACTGAAGTACTAATACTAAGGTAGAGTACTACTATTAGAATATTGATACAAAAGTATTGATACTATGTTAGAACCAGTGTACTGATACTAGAGTACTAATACTAGAGTACTGATGCTACGGTACAGTACTGATACTAGAGTACTAATACTACGACAGAGTACTGATATTAGAGTACTAATACTAGAATACTGATACTGAGGTAGTGAACTGATATTACAGTACTGATGCTATGGTAGAGTAGTAATACCAGAGTATTAATACTAAGGTATCACTGATACAACAGTACTGATACTAGAGTAGAGATACTGAAGCATTGATATGAGAGTCCCGATATTGGAGTACTGATATAAAAACACTGATACTAAAGTACTACTACTAGAGTACTGATACTAGAGTACTGATAATGGAGTACTGATACTAGAGTACTGATAATGGAGTACTGATACTAAACTGCTGATACTAGAGTACTGATACTATGGTAGAGTCCTGACATCAGAGCACTGATACTACGGTAGATTACTAATACTAGAGTACTGATACTAGAGTACTGATTCTACAGCACTGATACTACAGTAGAGTACTAATACTGTGCTCGAGTACTAATACTAGAGTACTGATTCTAGATACTATGGTAGAGTACTAATACTGCAAGGCTCCAGAACAGCTTACTGAGAACAGGTCAGGACCATAGAATACATGATCAGATAGGGAGTTTGCATTGGGTGGCCTACATACCGTGGTGGCTCGATTTCAATTGAAGCAGTTGACTCAACAGTGAAAACACTGTCAATTTATGTCAACAATTTGATGACTTTCAATCATGTCAGCCTTTCTCTTAGGTTGGAATCTGATCCACGTTGAAAGGAATTGATGGATTAACTGCAAATGCACCCAATTACGATTGATCATTTTACAGATAATCAGGTCTAGCAGTTGTTTTGCTGCATTTTAAGAATTTCAGACGGGAAAATGAACAGCTGCCTTTGATAGACGGTGACAAAAAACATAACATGAGGCTTGAAAATGTCACAGACTGACAGTATTGTTTATGAAGGATTACCCAGTCCGGCCCTCTGGCTACAGAATGTGACCCCAATATGGGTACAGATACACATCAGTAGAGAATAAGCTCCAAAATGATTCCTGGAAAGCAGCGCATCTCCTGTCTATACAGACCAACTCACTCAAATCCACGTTTAATCACTTCCTGAGACGTTTCCCAGCCAAACTCGCTATTTCACCACAATTTCTTTTTTTCTTTCTTCCCCTCGTTTCCCCCATTTTTTCTGGTGCCCTAAAAGTTCCTGCCTGCCTCTCTCGCTCTCTTACAAGGCAAATCCTGTGAGGGGTTGATGTGAAGACTGGACTAAAGAATATAAACAGCGTTTTTATTGTCCAGAGGGAAAGGGAGGTCTGTGAAAGAGACGAGGACCTTATCGCAGCCCAGCAGCTCTGTAATTCGCCGCCATGATAAAGTGGCGGAGCGAAAAACCGTACAAGGCTGGCACAATCCAAAGACGGATTAGGTTCTTGTGACATAAGCTTCCTGAAAAACTAATCAATCAGCCCATGCAGTATTATCAGAAGCATGAGATTAAAGGGCTTTTTCTAATCCCCACACTCAACATTTTATTACACGTTTTTTAGTATAAATTGCATTTAAATATACAGTAAATAAATAATGAAATAACAGCTAATTGAGCATGAGGAACAGGGGAACACATACTGGGCCCCTGCAGACAGTACATGAGTGGAATTTAAGTTTCTGGAAAAAACTATTGTCTTTGCTAGAGCCCTTTTCTGATTTGAAGAAAACAGTGCAGTCTCTGTCTGACACTGTTTGAACTGAGCAACAAACAAAATACAGGATAACATATTTGCAACGCTACCAATCAATAGAGTTCTATGAATTGTACAATTCTGTGTTTTCTATTACAATATTATGTACATGTATATGGACCGCTCCTTGCCTCTAACCACTTAAATACTGTCAGAACTGTGCTCTTCTGATCCTTGATTATCTGCTGTAGTTACTATATGCACTATTTGTATTTGGATAAAAAATGTCCAATATAATGTATGAAGTGTAAAAAATATTGTTAAATATAAGGTGTTAAATATATTAAGATACTTTCAGCTCCTGTCTTTCAGAATTACACAATGATGAACTGCTTCCTTCCAGAACAGAGCTGAACCACTCCTTCAGAGCCTTCTCCCATGAATCAGTGCACATCACAGTTGCAGCGCTACTGCAGTGGAGTAGCCGGCTTTTCACCCACGGCTAGGCTGTTCTGCTTCCATTCCTTCTCACTCTCCCTCTTTAATGCACAGCCCTTGTCTCTGCTCAGTCTGGGCCTCTGACAATCAGTGTCTGTGTTCTTGCAGCCCTGGGGAGACATCGCAGTGTTTCATGCTATTGAGCTCTCTGGCATTGGCTTCATGGATGGTTTTGTTGTGACAAAATATTGCCCAGCAGCTTTGTGGATAGATGCTAGTAAGATGCAGGGAAGTAATGGACTCTGTCGCTGTCTTCTCGCTGGTATAATCCCGGCCTGTATTGCATTACCAGCGTCAGCAAACACGGAAATCAACAGTCTGAACGGGAAGGGAAAGCATTCGGGGAGAGCAGAACTCAAGTGGGTTTTTGTCCATGTGTACATTGTTCTGCCGTCAGTTCTCTTAGGCTGACAGCTGCAGATGTCATAGGAAGAATGGTCCCTCCCATGAAAGACCTGACCCTCTTATCTTTCCCTAGGGTACAGGGCACAGATGCAGGGAACACACTACTAGTATAAGAATCATGATCTTTGTGTGTGTGTGTTTATGTGTCTATGAGTATCTGTATGTCTATGTGTGTAAGGTTTGTGTGTGTGTTTGTACCAGTCTGTGAATGTGTGCGTGTGTGTATCCGTATTTGTGTACAATGTGTGTGGTGTGTGAGTTGACGGTGGACTGGAGACAATATGTGGCCAGCCATATAGAGGGGGCTGCTGGGATGAAGCCCAGTGAGGCATAGCTGCCGGTCCCCTGGGAGCCAGGCTCCCCATGGAGGTCTCGCCATAGACCCCCACAGTCACACCGCCTGCTACCAAGCCTCACCACAGTACAAGGGGATATAGTGTTTGAATCACAACCCGTCTAATCTACGAGCAATACTTCATGTATATTATATTTATCTAACATTTCAATGTGAAGGTCAGATTGTTAGGTTTTCCACCTACTAGCTACTAGGTTAATGTATCATTTAATTTCCCTGAATCACAGGATCTTGCTTGGTATACTTCAGTTATGCAATGAAAAAAACACCATTAGGTCACACAAGTCTTAGATCTTAAGAGGAACAATATCCTGTGGTAAATAAAAAATAATTTCCTCAGTATTTACATGGGTTTATCATCCTCCAACTAAATTACATTATAAGAAAGAAAGACAGATAGCTTGGAGAAAGCGCTTCTAGTTTCAATGGGTCACAGTAACAACGGTCTTTATCACAGGGTCGGATCTCCTTTGATGCTGGTCTCTCACTGGTGTCTCTCTTAAAACACTTGACTTTCACCTTCAAAGACAGATCAGTTGGGATTACAACAAGAGGTTAAATAGTACTCAAATTCATCTGTGAAAAAGGATCTAGTTGGTTGGTATTTATCAGTCGTGCCTAAAGAGGACATTTTTAAATGATTAGCTGTTGAAAGTGATCTTGAAAGTGATAGAATAGAAGAGTGAGCTGTTTTAAACACCTGACCATTCTTAGTCTGAGTGAAAATATGATTTGAAATAATGTGGTCCATCACAATCATCACATGCCACTAACAAGTCTGACAATGTTCATGTACTGGTTAATTAGCAGAATCAGGGAATTTATCAAAAGAAAATCTATATTCTCATTTGTAACCATTTATTTTAGAATAATAAAAACTAAGAGTGATTAATTCATTGGTGTCTTCCATGAACAAATTATGGTTGGATTTAGATGTTAGTTGTATAATTTCAATCATAAGGTGTCATAAATTCTAAATTGAACATGAATGTAACATTACAAGTTAACATAATGTTATTTTCAACAAAAATGCAGTTATTTATAGTGGATCATTTGTAGCATATCTGCCCTATTCCGGTCCCCCAAAAAAATGTAATAAAGGGGTCCAGAGCTACGTAAAAATAAATATAATGCTTCATTTAGAGCACAATTAAGAACATTAATTGCAACTTCTGTGTTCATTAACACCATGACAATGCCCTCCATCTTGGTTTATAATTACACGGCTATTAAATAATTACATGGTTATTACAATTTTCCCTAAATACACTATTTGTATGTATCACATCTCATATTCTTGAGATATGTGGCTTTAAAATAATGTATTTGGAAAGTTACAGTATATTTAAAATTAAGTCGAAATTGTTAGTTTGCTTACATCAAAACTCTTCCTTGATAAAATATCTTATATGTTGTTCAATTTGAAAACTGATAGGGAGCTCTTTTTTTTGTTTGATTGAAATGCCGTCTTTGAAGGTAGCAAAAGCTTGAATTTGATTATATACATAGCAAGTCCCTATAATCTACCGCAAACATTTTTTTTTACTAGTAGCCTACCTTTACATTTAAGACATGGATGACTCACCTCGTGGAGCAGAAAGAGGAACAGGAATGTTTGCAGCGTTCTCATCTTCGATAGCCTCTCAACTCTTTTTAAAGACGAGTAATGTTTAAATCCACAGTGGAGTTTTTGGGAGCTTGCAGACGCACGTGCAGATGCATTGCTGTCACTGGCTGCGTGGAGAGCGAGAACATCACAAACACTGTCAACACTATCACATCGCTTACTTGTTCTATTTATCATGATCAAATTAATGTTATGTTCCCACAGCGTCCTTAAAACCATCATGCAAATGATCCCAACAGCTCCTCTTTGGCTATAATTTAAATTGTGGACAAGTGAATTTACATATATTATAAAACCAACTGTAAATTACCTTACCCTCTCCAAAAGGCAATACCTCGGTTAGTTGGGGAAAGCATGCGCACCCATCCTTTCTATACACTTTCAACTGAGAAGCTCCACCAGTTTTCTAAAACGCTCGCGACTTGTGCGGTGATGTTGATTTTCACCGAACTAGAGTGACTTTGCGAATACTATAAAGGAAGAAGCTTCTCTAAATACAATATTGTTACAAAACCTATTTCCAATTACTTCATTTCATGTTCCGATTATGATAATACTTAATCGCCTTGAGGCGAGCATCAAATCCAGCCCAAAAGCTTCTTACAAATTTGCATCTGTCTTGCGCTTTTTCAGTGTTTCGCACCTAACAGTGTCAAAACGCGATTACACACATTGTCTTCGCCAAATTATGTTTTCTAAGCACGAGTTTCGTTGGAGAAGTGCACGGCGTTGCATTGAGAACTGAGTTCCTATTCCTCCTCCTGTTGTCTGTCTAGAGTTGTAGCCTTCAATGCGCATAATACTCCCGCTGTTTGGAGACGCCAATGTCTCCGCGCGTTCAGTAGCACGAGCGAGACAAAGATCTTCCTTTGAGGTCGAACTACCTGAATCCATAGGCTCGTCGTAAGAACCCCGATGCCACTCCCTTCAAGTTTTGGTTGTAGCCCGTGAACTTTTCCCCCCCTTATGGTAACCCTTTAAGTGAACGTTTTTGTTCAATGGCCTATGATTGTCAACTCTAGTGTAGGCTTATGTTAGGCGCTTTGCAATATTCCAGTCATTCGTCATAAATAGGTGTAATAGATCTACACCGCTGGTCACGATACCCTATTTGGAAATACGTTTGTCAGATAGGTTTTGTCTACTGTATTTGATTTCCAAATGCATAAAAAGCAGGCTATGGCTTGAGGTGACAGTGGCCTAGGCATATAAAGCTGTCCAAAGCAAGGTGTTCAGCTAGCTTTCAGCTGTTTTCAGCTATCAAATCATACTTGTAACTGAGACAATCGTCTAATTGGACCTTTATCAAATATAAAAATGAGTCCGTCTCAAATTTGGCAAAGCTCGTTCAAGGTATAAGATAATTCATTTATTTGACTTTATCACCCCCTTGTGGTTAAAGTAGAAACATTCTCTCAAACTTCACTAGAATCAGAATAAGAAGGGGCTGTATACATTGGCGGAAATCCCGGGGGGGGACACGACCCCCCTAGCCTGGCTGCCAGCCCAACTTCTCCCCGCCCACAAAAAGATTTGGTCTTGAAGTTGGGTCTGGAGGGTCTCTATTGGGGACAACTACAGAAAACTAGAATCGGGACGGACCAATGAAATTGCCAGGGCGGGCTTTATACGATGATGGACAGATGATCAACAGTAACCTAATCAACAACGTCACGAGGGTTGAATTCGTTTTCAACAAACAACATATTATGTTGCTCTGATTGGTTGTAGGTCTATCCAATTGAGCGAAGAGGCAGTTGAAACACGCCCCGTAGTCACAGCCCAACGGAGAGTTTTCAGACTCATATTCTGACTAGAATTATGAGTATGACAACATCAGACTATGACCCCCCCAATCCTGGGAAGAATATGATTTGCGCCCCCCCCCCCCAATAAATCACTGTAAACATAACTATGTAATTTCAATAACATTAATAATATGCAATTAAAGCGCTTTGCTGATTATGGACACAATGGCTGTACTGTCCTCCAGGTGTGTTTCTTAACACATGTCGACAGCCAGCCTAACTCTTTTCATATAGACGCTAAGGCCGCGTTCACACTTGACTTCTTTTTTCCGAAAAAAGCGCTGCCTTCAGCGCCTTTTGAGCGCCTTTTGAACGCCTTTTCAGAAAAGCGCTGGGTGACGTCAAGCGCCTTTTTGACGAGAATTCCGTAACCTTAACAACGGGAATCATTCATTCTAGCGATACATTGTATTTTCCGTTGGTTTTTCGTTGGTTATTTTATGACAGCTGTCATGGCAAATAAAACTCAATTACTTGCTATAGCTTTGGCGTTTGAGGAGGAGGGTGTTGTTGAACAGCCAAGGCGCCGTTTATGGGTGCATGAAATCCTCCGCAGTAGGGAGTCGCAGGGGGCATTCCACAACCTGGTCCAGGAGCTCCGCCTAGACGATGCTAGGTTCAAGTCCTTCTTTCGCCTGGACAAGAGCCAGTTTGAGGACCTCCTCATGAGGATTGGACCAGCTATCTCAAAGATGCAGACGAAATTCAGAGAGACCATCAGCCCAGAGGAGCGTCTTTGCATTTGTTTGAGGTGGGTAACATTAACTAATGTGAGGGAGACAGAGAGACTGTGTCTGTGCGTTAGAGAGAGAGAATCCATGAAGGGTTCTGAAGGAGGGGGTAAAGTCATACACATTCTAACAACCATGTTTTTTCATGTTTTTTCCTAGGTATTTGGCAACAGGGGACTCATACCGGTCCATTGCTTTCCACTTCAGGGTGGGAGTTAGCACTGTGGCTGGGATAGTTAGGAGTGTGTGTGTGAGGCCATTTGGGACTGCCTGTCTAGGGAGTTCATGGCTTTTCCCACTGAGGCTGAGTGGAGGAAGATAGCACAGTAGTTTCAAACCATGTGGGCCAACCATTTCCTAATTGCGTGGGTGCAGTGGATGGAAAGCATGTAGTTATTGAGGTACCTCCATCAAGCGGCTCCTTGTATTATAATTACAAGGGGACATTCTCCATCGCCCTGTTGGCTGTAGTTGATGCCCATTACTGCTTCAGGGTGGTCGACATCGGTGCCTACGGCAAAAACAGCGATGGAGGAACATTAGCTGCCTCTGCGTTTGGGTCTGCCCTGCGGCAGGGGACCCTCAACCTCCCTGGGGATGCCCTTCTACCTGGAGCAGAGAACTTGGGGCCTATTCCTCATGTTTTCCTGGCCGACGAGGCATTCCACCTGCGGAGAAATCTCCTCCGCCCCTACCCTGGGAACACTAGCGGGGAAAAGCAAGTGTTTAATTACCGCCTCTCTCATGCCAGGAGGATGGTAGAGTGTACCTTCGGCATCTTAGCAGCCCAATGGAGGATATACCGGAGGGTGCTTGGTGTGTCACCACAGGTGGCCGAGTCAGCTGTAAAGGCCACCTGTGTACTTCAAAACTTTCTGCGGCAGGGAGGCTCACCAGATGCACCTACTGGCCCAGCAGAAGCATCTTCTGGAATGCAGAATATTGCCAGGGTTGGCAGCAACAACGCCAACAGAGAGGCCATCACTGTGAGGACCAAGTTCACAGAGTACTTCTCATCTGGAGCTGGTCAAGTGCCCTGGCAGAACCGCCCCCTGCACATCCCACATTCCCTTCAGTAAACTGTTCAAAGCTTTTTCTAAAAAGTTGAGAAAATTGAACTCAAAAAGGCGTCAGGCTCAGCGCTTTTTTAGAAGTGTCTAAAAGGCGGCCGCTATTTTTAAAAGGCGTCCGCCTTTTTCGTTTTCCCATAGGGTTGCATGTAAAAAAACGCTGAAGGCAGCGCTTTTTTCTGAAAAAAGAAGTCAAGTGTGAACGCGGTCTAAGTCAAGATGTAGCTTCCAAGCTCTAAGTTTTTTATTGAAACGGAGTAAAACTGAAAGTAATACAAGAATATGTTTTTACAATTGTGTTTTACAATTACAATCCAATTTGATAGAATAAAGGTAGCCTACATTAGAGTCTCTTGAGGTCCTTAGTGTCATTTCATTGAAATAGCTACTGTAGAGCTAATGCTAGCATGATAAGTGATATACAGATAATCAGAGAAATAATTGAAATTACTAAGATCTATCATAAAATTATAATTAACCAAAAGTATTTACGAATGATACTTACAGACGATGCCTTATAAGGAATTAACATAAATACAAGGATCGATATTGTTTAGATTAAGAGAGTAGTTTTGTTGTTTGTAGGCTATACACCAATTATCACCCTACGTCACACAACTGTCAAGCAGGCTCAACTGCGCATGTGGGTTGCAAAAGACGAACTTCTCCCCGTTCTATTACTCTTGGAGTGTCGTTCAGGTCATCATATATCACTGGCCACTGGATTGCAGGGCTTGATATTAACTTTTTGAGGCTCTTGGCCTTTGGACAAATACATTTACGTTCACTTGTCTATGCACTAAAGTCACTTGACCCCGATACCCTTAAATAGCCTGTCCAAGTGATCGGGCAAAACTATCCTGGCTAACGGAGGTCCCTTTCTCAGGCAAATGACGAATGAAACAGACAGGTCAAAGAAATCCGAGATTCTGGCTATCTTCACCAGACTCGTATCTACATTAGGCAGTCCTCCCTGACGTTTCTGGTGTAGAATGGAGTGAAATACAACATTGTGCACGCTGCAGTGAGCGAGTCTGACTGAGGCTAACGTCAAAACAGTGTAACTGGGATGTAGTCTCACTCAGATTGCCAGTTTAAACAAATCAGAAAAATAATCGGACCGGCTGACTAAAAGCAGAATTCCCATATCTCTTGAAAGCTGCCGTGCTCGACTTTTTAAATTTAGAATTGACTGTAAAAGTGTAAAATTATGAACTTTGTGACATGACGTTGAAGAGCGAGGTGAAGTTAGTTTCATATTCGACATTCGACATTCGTCTCACATTCGGAAGACGCTACTTTGCAGCGCCGAGTTAGGGACCGGGTGAAAATTACCCATACAATTTTGAAAAATTATGACATTTATAATATTAGTATGACTATAAAACCTCAAACAAACAGCAGAGCAAACCAACAATGTCTGACCTACTTCCACACCCTTTACTTTTTCAATAATGTGTTTTAAAAAATGATAGAAAATCGCTTATCTCTGAAAATAGCATGAAATCTTCACTAATCTCAATAACTTTTCCAGACTTGTGTCAAAAAATCTCAAATACACACCAGACTATTTTAATAGTATCTGGCCTACTTCCACACCCTTTACTTTTTCAATAAAACATTTTAAAAAATGATAGAAAATCGCTTATCCCTGAAAATAGCATGAAATCCTTGCTAATCTCAATATCTTTTCCAGACTTGGGTCAAAAAATCTCAAATATACACCCGATTATTCTAATAGTGTCTGTCCTACTTCCACACCCTTTAGTTTTTTAATAAAACCTTTTAAAAAATGATAGAAAATCGCTTATCTCTGAAAATAGCATGAAATCTTCACTAATCTCAATAACCTTTCCAGACTTGTGTCAAAAAATCTCAAATAAACACCAGATTATTCTAATAATGTCTGGCCTACTTCCACACCCTTTACTTTCTCAATGATCTGTTTTAAAAAATGATAGAAAATCGCTTATCCCTGAAAATAGCATGAAATCCTTGCTAATCTCAATATATTTTCCAGACTTGGGTCAAGAAATCTCAAATATACACCCAATTATTCTAATAGTGTCTGGCCTACTTCCACACCCTTTAGTTTTTTAATAAAACCTTTGAAAAAATGATAGAAAATCGCTTATCTCTGAAAATAGCATGAAATCTTCACTAATCTCAATAATTTTTCCAGACTTGTGTCAAAAAATCTCAAATACACACCAGATTATTCTAATAGTGTCTGGCCTACTTCCACACCCTTTTCTTTTTCAATAATGTTTTTAAAAAAATGATAGTAAATCGCTAATCTCTGAAAATAGCATGAAATCCTTGCTAATCTCAATATCTTTTCCAGACTTGGGTCAAAAAATCTCGAATATACATCTGATTATTCTGATAGTGTCTGGCCTACTTCCACACCCTTTACTTTTTCAATGATCTGTTTTAAAAAATGATAGAAAATCGCTTATCCCTGAAAATAGCATGAAATCCTTGCTAATCTCAATATCTTTTCCAGACTTGGGTCAAAAAATCTCAAATATACACCCAATTATTCTAATAGTGTCTGTCCTACTTCCACACCCTTTAGTTTTTTAATAAAACCTTTTAAAAAATGATAGAAAATCGCTTATCTCTGAAAATAGCATGAAATCTTCACTAATCTCAATAATTTTTCCAGACTTGTGTCAAAAAATCTCAAATACACACCAGATTATTCTAATAGTGTCTGGCCTACTTCCACACCCTTTACTTTTTCAATAATGTTTTTTAAAAAATGATAGAAAATCGCTTATCCCTGAAAATAGCATGAAATCCTTGCTAATCTCAATATATTTTCCAGACTTGGGTCAAAAAATCTCAAATATACACCCGATTATTCTAATAGTGTCTGTCCTACTTCCACACTCTTTACTTTTTCAATAATGTTTTTAAAAAAAATTATAGTAAATCGCTAATCTCTGAAAATAGCATGAAATCCTTGCTAATCTCAATATCTTTTCCAGACTTGGGTCAAAAAATCTCGAATATACACCTGATTATTCTCATAGTGTCTGGCCTACTTCCACACCCTTCACTTTTTCAATAAAACATTTAAAAAAATTATAGAAAATCGCTTATCCCTGAAAATAGCATGAAATCCTTGCTAATCTCAATATCTTTTCCAGACTTGGGTCAAAAAATCTCAAATATACACCCGATTATTCTAATAGTGTCTGTCCTACTTCCACACCCTTTAGTTTTTTAATAAAACCTTTAAAAAAATGATAGAAAATCGCTTATCTCTGAAAATAGCATGAAATCTTTGCTAATCTCAATAACTTTTCCAGACTTGTGTCAAAAAATCTCAAATAAACACCAGATTATTCTAATAATGTTTGGCCTACTTCCACACCCTTTACTTTTTCAATGATGTGTTTTAAAAAATGATAGAAAATCGCTTATCCCTGAAAATAGCATGAAATCCTTGCTAATCTCAATATATTTTCCAGACTTGGATCAGAAAATCTCAAATATACACCCAATTATTCTAATAGTGTCTGTCCTACTTCCACACCCTTTAGTTTTTTAATAAAACCTTTTAAAAAAATGATAGAAAATCGCTTATCTCTGAAAATAGCATGAAATCTTCACTAATCTCAATAACTTTTCCAGACTTGTGTCAAAAAATCTCAAATACACACCAGATTATTCTAATAGTGTCTGGCCTACTTCCACACTCTTTACTTTTTCAATAATGTTTGAAAAAAATGATAGAAAATCGCTTATCTCTGAAATAGCATGAAATCCTTGCTAATCTCAATATCATTTCCAGACTTGGGTCAAAAAATCTCAAAAATACACCCGATTATTCTAATAGTGTCTGTCCTACTTCCACACCCTTTAGGTTTTTAATAAAACCTTTTAAAAAAATGATAGAAAATCGCTTATCTCTGAAAATAGCATGAAATCTTCACTAATCTCAATAACTTTTCCAGACTTGTGTCAAAAAATCTCAAATACACACCAGATTATTCTAATAGTGTCTGGCCTACTTCCACACCCTTTACTTTTTCAAAAATGTTTTTTTTTAAATGATAGAAAATCGCTAGTCTCTGAAAATAGCATGAAATCATTGATACTCTCAATAACGTTTTCTAACTTCTTTAAAAAAATCTCGAATATACACCTGATTATTCTAATAGTGTCTGGCCTACTTCCACACTCTTTACTTTTTCAAGAATGTTTGAAAAAAATGACAGAAAATCGCTTATCCCTGAAAATAGCATGAAATCCTTGCTAATCTCAATATCTTTTCCAGACTTGGGTCAAAAAATCTCAAATATACACCAGATTATTCTAATCGTGTCTGGCCTACTTCCACACCCTTTACTTTTTTAATAATGTTTTTTTTTAAATGATAGAAAATCGCTAAACTCTGAAAATAGCATGAAATCCTTGCTAATCTCAATATCTTTTCCAGACTTGGGTCAAAAAATCCAAATATACACCAGATTATTCTAATAGTGTCTGGCCTACTTCCACACCCTTTACTTTTTCAATAATGTTTTTAAAAAAATGATAGTAAATCGCTAATCTCTGAAAATAGCATGAAATCCCTGCTAATCTCAATATCTTTTCTAACTTGTTTAAAAAAATCTCGAATATACACCTGATTATTCTAATAGTGTCTGGCCTACTTCCACACTCTTTACTTTTTCAAGAATGTTTGAAAAAAATGATAGAAAATCGCTTATCCCTGAAAATAGCATGAAATCCTTGCTAATCTCAATATCCTTTCCAGACTTGGGTCAAACAATCTCAAATATACACCCGATTATTCTAATAGTGTCTGTCCTACTTCCACACCCTTTAGTTTTTTAATAAAACCTTTTAAAAAATGATAGAAAATCGCTTATCTCTGAAAATAGCATGAAATCTTCACTAATCTCAATAACTTTCCCACACTTGTGTCAAAAAATCTCAAATACAGACCAGATTATTCTAATAGTGTCTGGCCTACTTCAACACCCTTTACTTTTTCAAAAATGTTTTTTTTTAAATGATAGAAAATCGCTAGTCTCTGAAAATAGCATGAAATCATTGATAATCTCAATAACTTTTTCTAACTTGTTTAAAAAAATCGCGAATATACACCTGATTATTCGAATAGTGTCTGGCCTACTTCCACACTCTTTACTTTTTCAATAATGTTTAAAAAAAATTATAGAAAATCGCTTATCTCTGAAAATAGCATGAAATCCTTGCTAATCTCAATATCATTTCCAGACTTGGGTCAAAAAATCTCAAATATACACCAGATTATTCTAATAGTGTCTGGCCTACTTCCACACCCTTTATTTTTTCAATAATGTTTTAAAAAACATGATAGTAAATCGCTAATCTCTGAAAATAGCATGAAATCCTTGCTAATCTCAATATCTTTTCCAGACTTGGGTCAAAAAATCTCGAATATACACCTGATTATTCTAATCGTGTCTGGCCTACTTCCACACCCTTTACTTTTTCAATAATGTTTTTTTTTAAATGATAGAAAATCGCTAAACTCTGAAAATAGCATGAAATCCTTGCTAATCTCAATATCTTTTCCAGACTTGGGTCAAAAAATCTCAAATATACACCAGATTATTCTAATAGTGTCTTGCCTACTTCCACACCCTTTACCTTTTCAATAATGTTTTTTTTAAATGATAGAAAATCGCTAATCTCTGAAAATAGCATGAAATCATTGCTAATCTCAATATCATTTCCAGACTTGGGTCAAAAAATCCAAATATACACCAGATTATTCTAATAGTGTCTGGCCTACTTCCACACCCTTTACTTTTTCAATAATGTTTTTAAAAAAATTATAGTAAATCGCTAATCTCTGAAAATAGCATGAAATCCTTGCTAATCTCAATATCTTTTCCAGACTTGGGTCAAAAAATCTCGAATATACACCTGATTATTCTCATAGTGTCTGGCCTACTTCCACACCCTTCACTTTTTCAATAAAACATTTTAAAAAATTATAGAAAACCGCTTATCCCTGAAAATAGCATGAAATCCTTGCTAATCTCAATATCTTTTCCAGCCTTGGGTCAAAAAATCTCAAATATACACCCGATTATTCTAATAGTGTCTGTCCTACTTCCACACCCTTTAGTTTTTTAATAAAACCTTTTAAAAAAATGATAGAAAATCGCTTATCTCTGAAAATAGCATGAAATCTTCACTAATCTCAATAACTTTTCCAAACTTGTGTCAAAGAATCTCAAATACACACCAGATTATTCTAATAGTGTCTGGCCTACTTCCACACCCTTTACTTTTTCAAAAATGTTTTTTTTTAAATGATAGAAAATCGCTAGTCTCTGAAAATAGCATGAAATCATTGATACTCTCAATAACGTTTTCTAACTTGTTTAAAAAAATCTCGAATATACAACTGATTATTCTAATAGTGTCTGGCCTACTTCCACACTCTTTACTTTTTCAAGAATGTTTGAAAAAAATGATAGAAAATCGCTTATCCCTGAAAATAGCATGAAATCCTTGCTAATCTCAATATCCTTTCCAGACTTGGGTCAAACAATCTCAAATATACACCCGATTATTCTAATAGTGTCTGTCCTACTTCCACACCCTTTAGTTTTTTAATAAAACCTTTTAAAAAATGATAGAAAATCGCTTATCTCTGAAAATAGCATGAAATCTTCACTAATCTCAATAACTTTCCCACACTTGTGTCAAAAAATCTCAAATACAGACCAGATTATTCTAATAGTGTCTGGCCTACTTCAACACCCTTTACTTTTTCAAAAATGTTTTTTTTTAAATGATAGAAAATCGCTAGTCTCTGAAAATAGCATGAAATCATTGATAATCTCAATAACTTTTTCTAACTTGTTTAAAAAAATCGCGAATATACACCTGATTATTCGAATAGTGTCTGGCCTACTTCCACACTCTTTACTTTTTCAATAATGTTTAAAAAAAATTATAGAAAATCGCTTATCTCTGAAAATAGCATGTAATCCTTGCTAATCTCAATATCATTTCCAGACTTGGGTCAAAAAATCTCAAATATACACCAGATTATTCTAATAGTGTCTGGCCTACTTCCACACCCTTTATTTTTTCAATAATGTTTTAAAAAACATGATAGTAAATCGCTAATCTCTGAAAATAGCATGAAATCCTTGCTAATCTCAATATCTTTTCCAGACTTGGGTCAAAAAATCTCGAATATACACCTGATTATTCTAATCGTGTCTGGCCTACTTCCACACCCTTTACTTTTTCAATAATGTTTTTTTTTAAATGATAGAAAATCGCTAAACTCTGAAAATAGCATGAAATCCTTGCTAATCTCAATATCTTTTCCAGACTTGGGTCAAAAAATCTCAAATATACACCAGATTATTCTAATAGTGTCTTGCCTACTTCCACACCCTTTACCTTTTCAATAATGTTTTTTTTAAATGATAGAAAATCGCTAATCTCTGAAAATAGCATGAAATCATTGCTAATCTCAATATCATTTCCAGACTTGGGTCAAAAAATCCAAATATACACCAGATTATTCTAATAGTGTCTGGCCTACTTCCACACCCTTTACTTTTTCAATAATGTTTTTAAAAAAATTATAGTAAATCGCTAATCTCTGAAAATAGCATGAAATCCTTGCTAATCTCAATATCTTTTCCAGACTTGGGTCAAAAAATCTCGAATATACACCTGATTATTCTCATAGTGTCTGGCCTACTTCCACACCCTTCACTTTTTCAATAAAACATTTTAAAAAATTATAGAAAACCGCTTATCCCTGAAAATAGCATGAAATCCTTGCTAATCTCAATATCTTTTCCAGCCTTGGGTCAAAAAATCTCAAATATACACCCGATTATTCTAATAGTGTCTGTCCTACTTCCACACCCTTTAGTTTTTTAATAAAACCTTTTAAAAAAATGATAGAAAATCGCTTATCTCTGAAAATAGCATGAAATCTTCACTAATCTCAATAACTTTTCCAAACTTGTGTCAAAGAATCTCAAATACACACCAGATTATTCTAATAGTGTCTGGCCTACTTCCACACCCTTTACTTTTTCAAAAATGTTTTTTTTTAAATGATAGAAAATCGCTAGTCTCTGAAAATAGCATGAAATCATTGATACTCTCAATAACGTTTTCTAACTTGTTTAAAAAAATCTCGAATATACACCTGATTATTCTAATAGTGTCTGGCCTACTTCCACACTCTTTACTTTTTCAAGAATGTTTGAAAAAAATGATAGAAAATCGCTTATCCCTGAAAATAGCATGAAATCCTTGCTAATCTCAATATCCTTTCCAGACTTGGGTCAAACAATCTCAAATATACACCCGATTATTCTAATAGTGTCTGTCCTACTTCCACACCCTTTAGTTTTTTAATAAAACCTTTTAAAAAATGATAGAAAATCGCTTATCTCTGAAAATAGCATGAAATCTTCACTAATCTCAATAACTTTCCCACACTTGTGTCAAAAAATCTCAAATACAGACCAGATTATTCTAATAGTGTCTGGCCTACTTCAACACCCTTTACTTTTTCAAAAATGTTTTTTTTTAAATGATAGAAAATCGCTAGTCTCTGAAAATAGCATGAAATCATTGATAATCTCAATAACTTTTTCTAACTTGTTTAAAAAAATCGCGAATATACACCTGATTATTCGAATAGTGTCTGGCCTACTTCCACACTCTTTACTTTTTCAATAATGTTTAAAAAAAATTATAGAAAATCGCTTATCTCTGAAAATAGCATGTAATCCTTGCTAATCTCAATATCATTTCCAGACTTGGGTCAAAAAATCTCAAATATACACCAGATTATTCTAATAGTGTCTGGCCTACTTCCACACCCTTTATTTTTTCAATAATGTTTTAAAAAACATGATAGTAAATCGCTAATCTCTGAAAATAGCATGAAATCCTTGCTAATCTCAATATCTTTTCCAGACTTGGGTCAAAAAATCTCGAATATACACCTGATTATTCTAATCGTGTCTGGCCTACTTCCACACCCTTTACTTTTTCAATAATGTTTTTTTTTAAATGATAGAAAATCGCTAAACTCTGAAAATAGCATGAAATCCTTGCTAATCTCAATATCTTTTCCAGACTTGGGTCAAAAAATCTCAAATATACACCAGATTATTCTAATAGTGTCTTGCCTACTTCCACACCCTTTACCTTTTCAATAATGTTTTTTTTAAATGATAGAAAATCGCTAATCTCTGAAAATAGCATGAAATCATTGCTAATCTCAATATCATTTCCAGACTTGGGTCAAAAAATCCAAATATACACCAGATTATTCTAATAGTGTCTGGCCTACTTCCACACCCTTTACTTTTTCAATAATGTTTTTAAAAAAATTATAGTAAATCGCTAATCTCTGAAAATAGCATGAAATCCTTGCTAATCTCAATATCTTTTCCAGACTTGGGTCAAAAAATCTCAAATATACACCTGATTATTCTCATAGTGTCTGGCCTACTTCCACACCCTTCACTTTTTCAATAAAACATTTTAAAAAATTATAGAAAATCGCTTATCCCTGAAAATAGCATGAAATCCTTGCTAATCTCAATATCTTTTCCAGCCTTGGGTCAAAAAATCTCAAATATACACCCGATTATTCTAATAGTGTCTGTCCTACTTCCACACCCTTTAGTTTTTTAATAAAACCTTTTAAAAAAATGATAGAAAATCGCTTATCTCTGAAAATAGCATGAAATCTTCACTAATCTCAATAACTTTTCCAAACTTGTGTCAAAGAATCTCAAATACACACCAGATTATTCTAATAGTGTCTGGCCTACTTCCACACCCTTTACTTTTTCAAAAATGTTTTTTTTTAAATGATAGAAAATCGCTAGTCTCTGAAAATAGCATGAAATCATTGATACTCTCAATAACGTTTTCTAACTTGTTTAAAAAAATCTCGAATATACACCTGATTATTCTAATAGTGTCTGGCCTACTTCCACACTCTTTACTTTTTCAAGAATGTTTGAAAAAAATGATAGAAAATCGCTTATCCCTGAAAATAGCATGAAATCCTTGCTAATCTCAATATCCTTTCCAGACTTGGGTCAAACAATCTCAAATATACACCCGATTATTCTAATAGTGTCTGTCCTACTTCCACACCCTTTAGTTTTTTAATAAAACCTTTTAAAAAATGATAGAAAATCGCTTATCTCTGAAAATAGCATGAAATCTTCACTAATCTCAATAACTTTCCCACACTTGTGTCAAAAAATCTCAAATACAGACCAGATTATTCTAATAGTGTCTGGCCTACTTCAACACCCTTTACTTTTTCAAAAATGTTTTTTTTTAAATGATAGAAAATCGCTAGTCTCTGAAAATAGCATGAAATCATTGATAATCTCAATAACTTTTTCTAACTTGTTTAAAAAAATCGCGAATATACACCTGATTATTCGAATAGTGTCTGGCCTACTTCCACACTCTTTACTTTTTCAATAATGTTTAAAAAAAATTATAGAAAATCGCTTATCTCTGAAAATAGCATGAAATCCTTGCTAATCTCAATATCATTTCCAGTCTTGGGTCAAAAAATCTCAAATATACACCTGATTATTCTAATCGTGTCTGGCCTACTTCCACACCCTTTATTTTTTCAATAATGTTTTAAAAAACATGATAGTAAATCGCTAATCTCTGAAAATAGCATGAAATCCTTGCTAATCTCAATATCTTTTCCAGACTTGGGTCAAAAAATCTCGAATATACACCTGATTATTCTAATCGTGTCTGGCCTACTTCCACACCCTTTACTTTTTCAATAATGTTTTTTTTTAAATGATAGAAAATCGCTAAACTCTGAAAATAGCATGAAATCCTTGCTAATCTCAATATCTTTTCCAGACTTGGGTCAAAAAATCTCAAATATACACCAGATTATTCTAATAGTGTCTTGCCTACTTCCACACCCTTTACCTTTTCAATAATGTTTTTTTTAAATGATAGAAAATCGCTAATCTCTGAAAATAGCATGAAATCATTGCTAATCTCAATATCATTTCCAGACTTGGGTCAAAAAATCCAAATATACACCAGATTATTCTAATAGTGTCTGGCCTACTTCCACACCCTTTACTTTTTCAATAATGTTTTAAAAAAAATTATAGTAAATCGCTAATC